>NC_137324.1:103187617-105587617 GCF_965287045.1 Carcharhinus amblyrhynchos | reverse complement strand
TTTGTTCTTGATTCATTGCACAGTTTTTACACCAATAGGAAATGAATTGCATCACCAATCATTTGGAAAGGCAGTTACATGAGATTTTCCCGGTCATCTTATTTGCATATCTGCTGCAGTAGGGACTGGCATAAAACTATTGTATAATGGGACATCGTGTAAATTAGAGTGCAATGCTTTGAAATGCCAATCTAGATGGTGATTGCAGCACCAGCTGGGCTACTACGATGGAAACTAATGCATGACTTCTTGAATGGACTGTCAGCTGCATGCTTGGATGCTTTTCCATTCGATCCTACACCAAAGGAACTGCAGCATTTTAAGAAGGCAGTTCACCATTACCTTCTCAAGGGCAACCAACATGGGCAATAAATGCTGCCTGAGCCAGCAATGCCCCATCCCGTGAACAAATACTTTTTTTAAATATAAACTTGTGAATTTGAGAGAATATTTACCACAGGCCAATTTAGCAGAGAGATAGCTAAAGGTACAAGGTCTTTTCATGGAGGCCAGCTTAGAGAATACAATACAATGGGAGTTGGACTTGCAAATCCTCCTCAATGAAATGGAAATCAGGCCGCAGTTGGGCATTAATGGCAGATTACTTGTCACAGGTGGTAGGAAGTGGTTCTGGCACTGTTGCCCACTGTCATTACCAAGAACCAGAACAAAGTTCAACTATGAACCCAGGCAGACAAGTCAACAGAACAGTAACTTTCCCTTTTGTACCTTGGGAACTCCGGGCATCAGAATGCTCTTCACCCTCCCAAAATGTAACAGCTGAACAACAAACTCTTCACAATGCACTCTGGTCAAGGTGGGTATGGGTTCAGGATTTCACAGTATGGCTACTTAGTGCAATGACTTGCATGTGCAAACATAATTCCCTCCCAAGTCCCGGGTGCTGAAGCAATCTTTGCAAATGTTACTTCTCCTTGTCACTTCTGTTGAGACTCTCACACTCTACAGCTGGCCTCTGAAACATTTCCTGCTTCACTGAGGTGAAGAGAATAATTAGCTGCTTCTGAAGAGTAAAACGATTATCGCTGGTGCTGTGCAAACAGTTGTTAGTATTAACAAAATCATATTTTTGTAATTCAGACCTGTAAAATTTAAATTTACTTTCACTGTTAAGCAATCTGCACTTCCTGCTTTCCTACGCAAAGTATTTTAAATGAGTCTCACCCCCTGCATCAGTGTTAATTTTCAGGAGAGAATTGAAAGGGAATGAAACTGAAAAACTGGAAGAAAAATGCGATCTCTAACTGTGGAGTAGCTTACACCAAATTGAGTTATTACAGGCAGCTTGTGCAGTTCCTTTAGAAATCATACTGTTTATGATATTGGAAATACACAGTGTATTCACATGTTGCATGGCATCGATTTCAAGGCCCAACAGCTATTCATATTAGGCCATAGCTTCCTCAGAGCGGCAATCAACACCATATTGATGCACCTTCAATCTATGCCCTTTGTCATTGACCCATCAGATAAGGGAAACAGGCTTATAATTTAGCTCACTGCTCAACCCTTTCTTTTCCAAAAAAAACAACCCTAGCCTATCCAACCTCTCCTCATAGCTGCAATTTTCAAGCCCTGGCCACATACTTATGAATCTCTTTCAAACCTTTTCTAGAACAATTATATCCTCACTGTAGTGGTAAGTAGAACCATGCACAAAATTGGCCTAACTAGCAATTTATACAGTTCCATCATTACATCCTTGCTTTTAGATTCTACACCTTATGCAGTAAAGGGAGCATTCCATATGCTTTCTTTGCCACTTTATTTACCTGTTCTGTCACCTTCAAAGACCTGCGAACATGCAGTCCAATATCTGTCACTTCCTCAACTCCTCTCAGTATCTTCCTGTTTATTGAGCATTCCCTTGTTTTGTTTGCCCTCCCCAAATGCATTACCTCACACTTCTCCAACTGAAATTCCACTTGCCGCTCTTCTGCCTATTCAACCAAACCATTAGGATCATTCTGGAAATAACAGCTATCCCTCTTCGCCATCAACTACATGGCCAATTTTTGTGCCACCTACAAATTTCCCAATAAGGCCTGCCACATTTAATCCCAAATCATTAATATTTACAACTAACAATAAGTACACCATTGCTGAGCCCTGTGAAATGCCACTGGATACCACATTCCATTCAACAACAACAAAAAAAGTCCTTCAACCATTACCCTCCGATTCCTGTTGCTGAGTAAGTTTGGGTCAACCTGCCACCTTTCTTTTACATCCAATGAGATCTCACTTCTCTGACCAATCTACCATGTGGGACCTTGTCAAATGCTTTACTATAGTTAATGTAGAAACATCCACTGTACTTCCCTTGTCAATCCTCCTTGTTATTTCCTCAAAAAGATTGATTCAGTTAGTGAGATATGATCTTCCACTAACAAAACTGTGCTGACTGTCCCTGATCAATGTGTACCTTTTTAATTGACTGTTTCTCTTGTTTCAGAACTGATTCTAAACATTTTCAGACTGACTGGCCTTTAATTTCTGGCCTATCCCTCATACCGTTTTTGGATACTGGTACAACATTTGCAGATCTCTTATCCTCTGGTACATTGCTAGTATCTAATGAGAATTGGAAAATGATCCTTAGGGCATCCATTATTTCCCCCCTGGTTCCCTTTAACAGTCAGGGATACAATCCACTTTCAAAAGATTCCAGTCTCTCCAGTACTTCCTCTCTCACAATGCCTGTTGTATCTAATATTTCACACCCTTCTCCTTTAACTGGAATGTCTGAATCATCCTCCCCTTAGTGATGACAGAGACAAAATATTTATTGAAAACCCAGCCCACATCTTCAGTCTCAAACATAAGTTACCATTGTGATGCTAGCGTACCTTTAAGTAAGTTTTTTTTTTAAACACAATGTTTGCAGCTTTCACAAGTTCAGTGGTTTCTTAGTTCACAGCTTCAGTGATGTCTTTGTTGCAGGTTTGACTGGAAACATCCTTTTATTGATATTTAAGTGGCTTAAATGCGGTTGCTTCTGTTTACTCTGGGATTAGTTTTACGATTTTGCATTGTTTGGTGGATGCTCATGTGTTTTTGGACAGTTTTTTTTCTTTTTTTCAGCTTGGAGCTGCAGGTTTGAGTTTTAGTTTTAGAAGGGACAGCAAGCTAAAAAGAAGTGTTTTCCCTCTCTCCCTGTTGTTTTGAAAATTCTGTTAGTTAGCTGAAAACCAGATCTTCTTTTCCTGAAAGGTGAAAATCTGCTGTTGTTGGGAGCTGAACAAGAGTCTCTCTGGTATTTTGGGAAGCTGTTCTAATTCCAAATTGTTTGGAGTGAATCCAGAAAACTGCATGCTTCAACCAAAGGATTCAATTTCCAGTATCATGTGTGTGCTGTGTTAAACCTGTGAAAAGAGTCTTTTATCTGTGGGATTGGTTTTATTGGAACATTGTAGATACCTCTGTTAAGGGGTGTACATTATCATGACTGTTTGTTTCTTGTTTGTAATTGATAAAAGTTATTTCTAATTGCCAAATTCAAGATGCAAAGCTTATGATCCAGGCAGGCTCCAAAGAACACTTGAGTTTCTGACCTGAATCATAACACTATGTACATCTTCAACAGGCCCTACCCTTTCCTTAATTATTCTCTTGTTCTTGGTAAAACATCTTTGAGTTATCTTTGATTTTACCTACCAATATTTTTTTCAGTTTCTCCTCCTTGCTGGCCTAATTTCTTTTTTACTTCACCCTTATATCTTTTGTATGCCTCTGTGCTTTCTGCAGTATTATGCTTTTTGTGAATGTCATAAGCTTGATTTTATTACTTTATCTTAACCTGTGTATTTCTGGATAATGAGGGGACTCTACATTTGGCCATACTGCCCTTTTCCTACGTGGAGACATGTCTACACTTCACCGATAGAATCTCATTTTGAATATCTGCCACTGATTTGACACTGTTTCCTCTTCTAGAAGATGTTCACTTTTGCCATTTCACCTCTCAGCTTTGGAAAATGTGTCCTCCCCCAATTTAGAACGTTTACTCTTGTTCCATTTTTGTTCTTTCCAACAATGATGCCAAATCTAATTGTATTATGGTTACTATCCCCAAAATGTCCTACCCAAGCAACTCCTCCCCCACCCCAACCCCATGGAATTCCCCCTCCCACCATGGAACTTACCCCTGACCTGACACTTGCCTTACAGAACTCCATCTACTCGCCCACCACGACCATTTGGAGTACCCCACCATGGAAACAAATCCACCTCTGAACAACACCCCTCCCACGGACCACCCACCTACCTCCTGCACTGCCCAGGCAGTGCCAGGATGGAAGTGCCCAGGCATGCTCCCCTCTCTCCTGACGGCTGGAGGGTTCTGTGTGCCAGGCACACATCGTGGGTGACCTGTTGTGGATTCATGTCAGCATGCCCTCACACTCATGTGGGGAGCTATCTGGCCTAAAGGCCCAATAATTATATTTAAATATATGCAAATTAGGATCCCAACTTTTAAAGTCAGGATCTCCCATCACATCGTTTGTGGGGTGGGGGTGGAAACGGCAAAAAAGCCATTTTGGGACTTCCTCAGGATTCTCCACCCCCATCATCATCCCTGCTCCCCAAACATCACAGTCTCACCAATGAGTTACTTTACGGGCGAGATCTTTTGGCTGCATTCATTGCAAAACCAGAAAATCCTGCCCAAGATCAATGGACTTTTGCATAGTCTGCCTCCTGCCTGCTACAATTCCCATGGCGGGCAGGATGGAAAAATTCCCCCGCTGTTTCTCTCTTCGATTATTTTCATACTGAGTTTTTTTGTGCAGCTTTCCAACTCCCTCAGAAGCTGAGAAAAAATAGAGAAATAAAAGATCAAAAAAAAGTACTCAGCCAGCCTCCTCCATCCCTCCCTCACCACATTTCACACTGTACCACCTGCACCCGATACCCTCTGAATTTAACCTCTGTTATTTACCTTCCTGAGATTCAGATAAGTCTATGCTGTTGCATTTACAAAGCTGCATTAGGTCACTTTATTTGCTGATCTCACCTGCTCTCCAGCAGAGAACTTGATTTGCCTGATTAGCCCTACCCAAGCCTAAACCTAAATTTAAGTTCAATGCTAAATTGCATGCATGCAATAGTCACTTTCTTGGTTACAACTCAAGATTTTAACTGTTGTCTTTACTGCTGCTCACACTTTGCAGGTGATCCAGAACTTCGCAAATCCTTCTCTTGTTCAAGGACCAGTAAAATCAAACCATTTAATTTATATTGGCACTGTTTATTATTCTTTGCCTTTGTTGCATTAATTAACATCTGCAATCAGCAGCCAACTATCAACTCTAAATAGCCCTATGCTATTTGATCCATCCATTCCATTTTCTTTATTGTCCTTTCTTGTTTGTTACTATTTCCAACTATTTGGAGTTTTGTTTCTGTCACTGTTTCCAAATCAGATTTATGTATCAAAAATATCTAAAGTATTCCATTAATAATCTCCAACTTCGATGATCCAGCTTTCCTTTGCTTTCTCTATTTCAGTCAATGTTTAATCCATTCCAGAAGCAATCTATCTGTGCCATGACTTCCATATGAATGTGGAACAAACTTGATCAAAAACTTTGCTAAAAATCTCACTGTCAGTGTTCCGCGTGTAGGCAAGATGTGTTAGCTCAGTTATATCAGCTCCCTGGGCATGAGTGGAAATCATTACCAAAGAACTCCAAATCTCATTGTGAAACTTAATTATTATGTACAATTAGATCGCTGTAGAATCTTTGAAATTAAAGACTCACCTAATTTATTTCGATATCATGATGTAGAAAGCCTGTTAGGGTACAAACTTGGCAGTTACAATGAGATAGCAGCAACAGTGGATTTCTACTGATTTACAGTAAACTTATTGGGAGCATAAGGGTCTCTAGGAGCAGACCTCATCGACATGGGATCAGTACTCTATGCCCCTCAACTCCATGTGGTTTACCTAGAGCACAGTGGTGCCAGGATCATGCTATGTGTGTGTGTGTGTGTGTGTGTGTGTGTGTGTGCTTACTCAGAAACTGAAGTTTAGGTCATTGCCAACTCCTTCTCCAAATCTTTTGAGTAAATGGGCCTTTCATTAAACACTTGGTTGGAAGAGAGCCACATTATTCCAGCTCCCACAACACCTCCCACAATGATTAAGATCAGTGATGAGATCCTGGAAAATGTGAGCCATTTTCCATGCATTGAAAGTCTTCTTTGTACAAAGGCAGACAAAGGCAACAAAATTCATCATCACTTCTAATGTGCCAACTTAGCCTTTACTGAGGAAAATGGTAATTGAGGCTGTGGTCATGGTTTACCAGGCAGCAATTGCCCCCGTGCTGCTACATACTTAGAGATCAATCTATAACAGGCATCTCAAAATACAGGAGAAATACTACCAGCGGTGCCTTCACAACAGGCTGCATGCTGTTCATATGCTTGACACTAGACTACCAAAGCAACTGCTCCACTTGGAACATGGCAAAACACTCGGAGCAGGATAGCAGGGATACCTTAGGGATGTCCTCAAAGCCTCAAAGCTCATGCCTGGCCTGTGACTGACCAAAATGGAGAAAGCTCTAAATGAAAGGCATTGAGCACATTGAGAGATTTTGTTAGAGGCGAGGTCAAGTCGGAGAAAATGTACAAAACTCCAAATTCTCCAAAAACCCAGCCATTCAATCCTCCAAGCATCATCTGCCCCACATGTGGCAGATTCTGTAGGTTGGACATATAACAATCTCAGAATCCATTAAAGCAGAGTGGAAGTCATCCTCAATCATGAGGTGCTGACTATGAAGGAAAAGGTGTCAGGGCCCACTCCAACAATCCTTTGAATGATGGTGTGAGGAATTTACTTTAAAAATGTTTTTCAGTGTTTCTCTCTCAAGTTTTGGAGATGCCATACAGTTTACTGGCCTTCAAGTTTGCGATATGTTTACTTGAAGATGAAAAACATTGACAGACAAAGCCCCCATTTTTGATCCTGCCATAATTTGTTTGGGATGAATGGAGATTCCAGCAGTGATGTTGGTTCTGTAGCACAGCTGATGCCAGCACCATGGAAGTCCCAAAGCCATAAAATAACGTGAGACAAACTGCCAGCCATGTCGATCATGTTCCGTAGGGGGCCACATTCTGTGCAAAGCATTAGTATGGGCATGTAATACATGCAAAGGCAGCATAAGCAGATTATACAGTTAATCTTGTGTTCTGGCTGATTTAATACAGGTTGTACAAATGTGGCCTGAATGTCTCAAGTGTGTGTCATGCATGCAGATCATGGGGCTGGATTTTTTAGGTCTTGCTTCCTGTCATTCCCCCCTCTGGAGGGCCCTGAAAACATTTCCCGCTCACATGAGGGTAAAGTGGCTGCAGGAAATTCCCGTCTTAGAGAACTGCTGGCCCATCGCATTAGCCAACAGCTCTCCAGTCCCTGCAGACAGCGGTGTAGTAAACTGAAGAAGAGATGTAGGAGACTAAAGTTTAAAGTTTATTTATTAACATCACAAGTAGGCTTACTTTAACGTTGCAGTGAAGTTACTGTGATGATTCCCTAGTCGCCACAGTCTGGTGCCTGTTCGGGGACACTGAGGGAGATTTTAGCATGGCCAACGCACCTAACCAGCACTTCTTTCGGATTGTGAGAGGAAACCGACCATCCAGAGGAAACCCACGCAGTCATGGAGAGAGAATGTACAAACTCCACACAGACAGTGAACCAAAATTGGAATTAAACCCAGATCCTTGATGTTATGGGGCAGCAATGCTAACCATTGTGCCACTGTACCATATCGCTTGGAATAAACCTGATGCATAAATATTCACTCATGTGGCTACCTGGATCACTACAGGACAAGTTTATCCCTACAGCAATGTTTATAGGTGGCTATAAACCCACACAGACACAGGGAGAATGTGCAGATGCCACACAGACAGTGACCCAAGCTAGAAATCAAACCTGGTCTCTGGTGTTGTGCCAACCACTGTGCCACTGTGACTAAGTTCAGATATCAAAGTAAGTTTAAGGGGTTCCAGGGCAAAGAGGGTAAGGAAGGCCTAAGAGAGGGGTAAACTGGGGTCTTGGAGGAGAGGCTGCACAGTAGAAGGAAAGTCTCTAAGCCACCGGACATTAAAGTGGGAGTGTCCACCACTTAAGAAGGGGGCTTCTGATGGAGGCTCCTCTTCCTTTTACAGCCTGGGATCTAACAACATTGAATTTTAAGTTTCCCATATGCAAGTTCAATTCTCGCACCAACTTGAAAAATGAGGTTGGGCAGGAAACAGCCCTTAAGGCCTCAATTGGGGCAAGAGCAGGCTTCACATCCTAGGTCTTGCCCATTCCATTGCAAAATCATTGAGTGGTCAGCACATGTGGAAAAACTGAAGGAATCCCATCCCTTCAGTTTCACCCCAGCCCCCACCTAAACATCCTGGTAGGGGAATGTAAAATACTGGCCATGGAAAGTAGTAGTTATCGAATGTTTGTGTGCTGTTTGCCAATAATGAGAGCAGGAATAGGGGGATTGCAAATCATGATTCCCGGTGTCTAAAAGCAGGCTTTCATGTTTTCCCACAGTTACCAAGCAAGGCTACGCGAAGCTGGCATATGTTCAGGAGCCTGAGGAATCCAGGAGCTGAATATTCATTCAGAGATTGTGACTATTCCTTGGGGCTCCTAATGCTATGGAAAGGATCTATTGGAATGGTCGAGCAGTTTTGAGGCTTCCCTCTTTAAACTCAGCTCATGCAACCCACGCTTCAAGTATTTGGCTAAACTCTTATCAAAAATCACTTATTCCTAGAGAAAAAAAAAACAATTCTAATCTGATAAACCAGAATGACGCAGATTTGAAAAACATATACATACATATCTATATAAAATTCACCAATTGCAAATGGCAAGTGATGAATATATACAAAATTCTAAAACGTTGTGGATTAGAAAATCTAATTCTTCAGCCAGTTGAGAAATCCAAGGTAGTCAGCTTGTATTATTATTTGAAGTACCAGTGATACATGCTCTAGCAGCAGGACTTATCTCCCCCACAGTGCCAGCTGCCTGATCGCACCCAGATAACGTGTCAGTTGAACTCAAAAGATTGAAATGATACATAGGAGCACCAGCAGGCTGATTCAAAGTCAACATTCAAGAAAGTTACAATAAATAGAAAATAATTTTATTCCCTTGTGTTCATTCACCTCTTTGTAACCTCATCTTCTTTACTTCTGGAGAACCACCTTTTAAGTGCCGAAGATGTGTTTCATTTCCTCCCTCCATGTCCTCCCTCCCATCCGGCCTCACATTTCTGGCAAACTTTTGCTTACAGACCATGAACTGGCCATGTATATCCGCTGGAGCTTCCCAACATTGAGAGGGAAAAAAAAACCCTCTGTTATTTTAGCCTGATACATTAATGATTCATCTTATGAGGTGTGACCTAAATTTTCAAAAATAAGTGATTTCTATGCAGTGTTTGACTGGCATACACTTCCTGATACCATCTTTGGTTAAGTTCAAAGCCAACGAGAAGGAAAATATTTTGTCAATAGTTAATTATTGCTGTTTAAACGCTCTTCAAGGTTTGGAAAGATTTTCATTTCCTGCCATATTTTATGTCCTCGGTTCTTTCTGAACAGTCATTGTCCTGAATGTCTTTCAGCCATCTGGTCATTTCACATAATTTTATAATGATAAAGATCAGTTAACAGAGGAACAAACACTCTTATGTTCACCGAACCTTCCAGGCAAACTGTCGCACTAAATCCATGTTAAATATATATCAAAACATTCCAATTTGAGTGTAAAACAGATGCAAGCATTCAAATCAGGAAACTTGAGGTACTGGGGGTAGTGAAAGTGGATACGATCGTGACTTTTAAGGGGCATTTTGACAAATACATGAATAGGATGGGAATGGAGGGATATGGTCCCCGGAAGGGTAGGGGTTTTAGTTAAATCAGGCAACATGGAGGGCCAAAGGGTCTGTTCCTATGCTGTAATTTTCTTTGTTTTTTGCTCAGTCCCCTTTTTCATTTCGCAAATCAGTCCTGAAAGCTCTAATTTTTATTGGAATATTGTTCTACAGATAATATCTGTATTGCTATATCATGCCCAAGTGGCGATTCTTCATCTGTTTAACTCTGAACCTCTTATTTTAACTTGGTGTAGGAGTAGGAACACTAGGAGCAAGAGTCGTGCATTCACTGGCTGATCTATTCTGCTCCATCGGTTGGAAGCAGTTCTGGAGCTCTAATCAGGTGATGTTTGATCGTGTGACACGTGCTCATAGTTTGAAAGTGTTATTATGCATACCATGTAAGGATTTAATTTAATTTGATTTGATTTATTATTGTCACATGTATTAACATACAGTGAGAAGTATTGTTTCTTGCGCACTTTACAGGCAAAGCATACCATTCATAGAGAAGAAAAGAGTGCAGAACATAGTGTTACAGTCAGAGCTACGGTGTAGAGAAAGATCAACTTAATACAAGACAGGTCCATTCAAAATCTGATGACAGCAGGGAAGAAACTGTTCTTGAGTTGGTTGGTAAGTGTCCTCAGACTGGAACCTCTGTAGCTGAGTATCTTTAGTCAAGCTATTGTAAAAGCAATTGTTGGATAGAAAGGTTGAACGCACAGAGTCTTTTTTCCCAAGGAAGAGGAATTGAAAACTAGAGGGCTTAGGTTCAGGGTGGGAGGGGAACAATTTTAAAGGGACCTCAGGCACGCAGGGTGTGATACAAATATGGAATAAACTGCCAGAGGAAGTGGTTGAGGCAGGTACAATAGCATCATTTTAAAAAGTGATTTAAAAAGCATTTAAAACCAATTTCTGGCACTGGGCTGATGGCGCTAGAAATACAAGTGCCGAAGATTCGCGGAGGCCGTGGCATCCAGCAGAAGGCCTGTAAAACGGCCTCTGCTTGAGACCCCATCTGCGATGCTACAAAAACAACTCAGTAGGTTGAGAGAATTGCACCCCCCCCCCCCACCCCACTGCCCCTTGTTTCCTGTGACATTGATAGTCAAGCAATTATCCTGATGAATGCAAGATGAAAAGCTTTGACTGGAGATGAGGGGGTTGGATTATGAAGAGAGACTAAATAGACTGGGTCTGTACTCATTTGAGTTTAGAAGGATAAGGGGGGATCTTATAGAGACGTATATCTTATATCTTGTCTTAATGAAGAGGATGGATAGGGTAGAGGTAGAGAGATTCTTCTCGCTTAGAAAGAATAGCAGGACTAGAGGGCACAGTCTCAAGATAAGGGGGGCGCAGTTTAGATCGGAGTTGAGGAGGAACTTCTTCACTCAAAGGGTGGTGAATCTCTGGAATTCTCTGCCCATTGAAGTGGTGGAGGCTACCTCGCTAAACATATTTAAGTCACGGGTAGATAGGTTTTTGACAGACAAGGGAATTAAACGTTATGGGGAGAAAGCGGGAAAGTGGAACTGATCCACTTCAGATCAGCCATGATCTTATTGAATGGCGGGGCAGGTTCAAAGGGCTAGATGGCCTACTCCTGCTCCTATTTCTTACGTTCTTATGTTTGAAATGTCTTCTTTCTGTTTTACTCAAGTTCTGTACAACCAAATGACTATTTGAGTATGGCTGTGGCTGTTAGCCATTGTCCTGCAGGATATTGCTGCAGGAATTCCTCAGGGTGGTGTCCTATGCCAACCATCTACAACTGCTTCACCAGTGATCTTCACTTCATCATAAGGTCAATAGTCAGGATGTTCACTAATGATTACATAGTATTCAATTCTATTCAAAACTTCTCAGATAAAGAAACAATACATGCAGCATGACCTTGGATGATATTCAGCGTAACAGAAAAAATAACATTCGTATCACACAAAGGCCAGGCAATAACTAATGTCCAACAAAAGAGAATTTAACCACCCACCTTGACATTTAATGGCATTTTTATCAATTAACCCCACCATCAAAATCTTGGAGGAAGCAGGGCTCTTCAGCACATTCATGGTTGAGTTAGACAGATTTTAGATTGACAAGTAAGTCAAGGGTTATGGGGGTTGGGAGGGTGACTGGCAGGAAAGTGGAGTTAAGGCTACATCCGATCAGCCATAATCTCCTTCAAAGCTGGCTGGCAAGCTTGATTGCTATCCTATTGCTCCGATTTATTATCATCTCATGTGGCCATTAACCAGAAACTTGAATAACATAGAACCCTACAATGCAGAAGGAGACCATTCAGCCCATCAAGTCTGCACTGACCACAATCCTGCCTAGGCCCTATCCCCATAACCCCATGCATTTACTCTCATGAATTCCCCTGACACTAAGGAGCAATTTAGCATGGCTAATCCACCTGATCCACACATCTTTGGACTGTGGCAGGAAACTGGGGCACCTGGAGGAAACCCATGCACACACAGGGAGAATGTGCAAATTCCAAGCAACCCAAGCCAGGAATCAAACCCAGGTCCCTGATGTTGTGAGGCAGTAGTGCTAACCACTGTGTCACCAAGCTGCCCTGATCTTTTATTTCCATTAACCAGAAATTTAACAGGACTAGCCACATAAATACTCTGGCTACAGAAACAGGTCAGAAGCTAAGTAGATGACTCACTAAAATACTTCTTCCGTACGCAAAGCAGGAGTCTGGACTGTGATGGAATACCCTCCACTTACCAAGATCATACAGTACCAGCAAGACTCAAGAAGCTCAACAATATCCAGAACAACGCAGTGCTCAATCAATAACCTACTGTAATCTGAAATATTCATTCCCTCCACCACCATTGCAAAATGGCAGCTGTGTGTACCATTTACAAGATGAGCTCAAGGCTCCTTCAACAGAACTTTCAAACTGTCGCTAGGGCAAAATCCTGGAACTTTCATTTATACAGTAAATGCAGAACCCTTAAAAGTATTGATAAGCAGAGGGACCTGGGTACACAGGTCACTGAAAGTGGCAATGCAGGTGGAGAAGGTCGTCAAGAATGCTTGCCTTCATTGGCCAGGGCGGTGAATTTAAAAAAAAGGCAAGTCATATTGCAGCTGAGAACCTTAGTTAGGCCGCACTTGGAATATAGTATTCATTTCTGGCCGCCACACTACCAGAAGGATGCGTAGGCTTTGGAGAGGGTACAGAAAAGATTACCAGGTTGTTGCATGGTATGGAGGGTATTAGCTATGAGGAGAGGTTGGAGAAACTTGGTTTGTTTTTAATGCAACAGAGGAGGTTGAGGGGTGACATGATAGAAGTCTACAAGATTATGAGAGGTATGGGCAGAGTGGATATTCAGAAGCTTTTTCCCAGGGTGGAAGAGTCAATTACTGGGGGCACAGGTTCAAGGTGCGAGGGGCAAAGTTTAAAGGAAATGTACGAGGTAGATTTTTTATACAGAGTGGCTTCCTGGAATTCGTTGCAGGGGGAGGTAGTGGAAGCTGATACTTTAGTGATTTTTAAGGGGTGACTTGACAAAGATGTGAATAGAATGGAAGTATAGGGATATGGTCCCCAGAAGGGTAGGGGGTTTTAATTCAGTCGGGCAGCATGGTCAGTGCAGGCTTGGAGGGCCAAAGGGCCTGTTCCTGCGCTGTAATTTTCTTTGTTCTTTGCTCTTTCCTGCCTAAGAGCACTGTGGGTATACTGACATCACATGGACAGAGGCAGTTCAAGAAGGGGGATGACTGCCACTTACTCCAGGGCAATTTGGGATGGGCAATAAATGTTTATCTTGCCACATCCCACAAACCAAGTAAAAAAAAGCAAAACTAATCAACATGAAATAATCAACTAATGGGGGGTGAGGAGTGGGGGGTGGGGGGTGCAACAAGTGCCAGCCCACAATTCAAAACTGATGTCCTGCCATAAATGCCCAACCCTCACATTCCCCTGTTCACACCACCCTTATAATATCATCAGATTTTCTCAGTAATTCCTAAAAGGATTAGTAATCCTAGGCAAATGAGTCCCACCCAATTGTTAATTTGTAGTTTGCTGAAATCATGACATCCCAGAATTGTGTGAGAAGTTATATAAGGATAGTGTGGTACCCTTAGGCAGATAGCACAGAATCCACTATTATTTAAACCTGATGAATTGTTTGCTGCTGACAAGGTTCATCAAGTTTGTGTTCATTCATGTTTTTGGAAACTGTAGAATAAATGTCCATTTACAGCCGTTCTCAGTTTTCATTCATGAAGCTGCAGTTTGGTCACTACAGATTCATTTGAGTTAATTTACTGCAATTATACACATCAAATATTCTAAACATTTTGTTCTCAGCCTTGGAGCCAAGTTACTTGAAAGTCCATATGCAAGTGGTTGGCTAACATCCTTGTTAATAGCAACTTTCTAATTGTAAATTCACATTGCCTGAGACTAAAGTCAATATTATTTGAAAAGCTTTCCATATAAAACACCCAGATACTGGAATTGCAAAACTGAGCTGCTGCCTTCAAATATAAGTTGACAATTGAACAACAGTTCCTCTTCTCCTTTGAAAGAAATCCACCTCCAAAAATGAATCTAATTTTTCATCACAGATGTAATTAGTTTTGCTATGGTGAAGCAGACCATGTAGGGAAAATCTTGATTGATCAAAAGGGAGCCCTTTTGGCAAAATTGGACATTGAATTGACTTCTCAGAACATGCTTCTAAGAACAGAACATTTCAACAGGGCAAGATTTTAGCTTCAGGGGTCTTGTTACAATATATTCAGCCTGATGGAAGATGTGAATTGAGGCATTTAACACTTGACTAGAAGGACCAATTGGCTAGTAAGTAGCCTTAAAAAGCATCATCCACAATCTGAATGATTTCCCCTGCAGGTACACTGTCCCACAGATGAATTCTTTCCATTTCTTGACAAGTAATATGGCTCTACACTTGGCCAAGGGGATAAAAGGTACCAGCACAATATTTATTCTGATGGATAAATAGCACAAAAGAAATGAGAAAAATTGGATTGAAAATAGACACCACGCCCCATCAAGCCTATTTTTTCCATTGACCATGTACAACTTGCCTCATCATAGATTCTATCCAATTTTTGCTTTCTCCTGAGGGAATGTTCTGCAATAGAACCTCCTCAGAAGCCAGGTGAAAACCTGACTCCGCAACAGCTAAAGGTGTTTCTGAAAGAGAGATAAAAGTTTTCCATTTTGGGCTTTCTCACTACTGAGAGAAATACTCACTGATACTGAATCTGTAACAGGCCCATGATTGAGAATGTAGTTATTTTATTTACGCTGTAATTTATTAAATAATAAATTTATAATCATGTTATATTTTTGAGTTTTGTTTCATGTATCTAGTAAAATATTACAAAGCTATGATCAAAGTATAAATGAAACATTGAAGGACAACACTCAGTTGATGCTCACCTTGATCAAAAGTATTGTTCAAGGTTGCCTTTCATGCTTGATGTCATACTCATCTGCAGTCTCCAATCTGCTGAGATGAGCATTTGATTTTCTTTTTGAAGAAAGATATTTGTCCCAGATTTTGCACAAAATCTATGGTTGAGGTTTTCAGAGATCAAAATCTGGGATAGACCATTGATGCAGTGATCTCCAGAGAAGCATCTGGTGTTTTATCTGATCTAAAGAAAATGGTGAGTGAAACCAATTCAGTATCCGACCATTTCAAATGGACTGGATTAAAACGAGAGTTTGGCTTTGAGGGAAGTCACATTAAAATAACAATTCAGGAAACCTGAGCTTACTCGTCTATTTTTGGCTTTAAATGAGGCTGATCATGGGGACTAATCCACTCTTAGGAGGTGTATTGATCAGCTTAAATCTTTGAAGAGGTTGCATGCCCTAATTCTGACCCCAATTTATAACACTTGGGTGCCTCAGTAACCCAACAGATGAAAGGTGGTGAGAAGAGCCAGCCAGCTCCATGAGTAAGAAGTCTCGCAGCACCAGGTTAAAACCCAACAGGTTTATTTGGAATCATGAGCTTTTGCAGCACTGCTCCTTCACCAGGTATATAACCTGATGAAGGAGCAGCACTCTGAAAGCTCGTGATTTCAAATAAACTCGTCGGACTTTGACCTGAGTTGTGAGACTTCTTACTGTGTCTACCCCAGTCCAACATAGGCACCTCCACATCAGGTCCATGAGATAAATGCCTTTATCGCACTGCTCCAGGAGGTGCAGGAACAACCCCTGGGTCCAATGAGCTTCCTTCCCTCTGCTTGGGATCCCACAATCAACCAGCTTCTACCTGGCCTACCATAACTCTGTAATGCCTGAGCTCACTACTAACCCACTCCCTGCTTTTTTTGGACTCGCCCATTTTCACTAAGCAGCACAGAGTAAACAGGTTGAAAAACAAGTGATTAAGAAAGGAAGAAATAGATAGAGAAGTGAAAAGGAAGTGGACAGCAAAGAAATGGGAGAGAAATGAATGGCAGGCTAAAAATAGAGGGACTGTTCTCAGTAAGTTAGAGAGTAAATTTGTTGGCAGTTGAATAGATGCCCTCCACTTTTTGTGGACTATAAACCAACCTCATACGTTCCTCCTGCTGTTCTTTCAACAAACAGAGATGTTAGGACATTATCAATGGAAAACACAGCGGTTCCATCTACTGGGATTTGGTAGATGAGTAGCAAACTAATTGGAAACTCATCCATTGCTTCATAAGAGAGGCCCGGGATATTTTAACTCTCAGGCCTCATTTGAATCAGATGTCATAAATGAATGGAAGTTGATGAGTAGTGGCAGCAGAATTCACTGGACAGATATCGAGAGTGCTTTTGCATTCCATTGCACGGTGATGCCTCCTTCAGGACAGTGGGGAGTGTGGAGCAGGCCAGGCCTAAGCTTTCTCTTCCATCTATCCTCACAAGAAAAGTAAAATGTTTTATCTGCAGAAAATGCTGGAAACATGAAATTGGCAGCATGTATGGGAAAGAAAAATATAGCTAATGTTCCAGGTTGATGACTTTTCTTCAGAACTGTCAGACCATCAATCAGCAATGTTAATTTTGTTTCTTGCTCCACAGATACTGCCAGATCTGCTGAGCATTTCCAGCATTTTCTGTTTGCAATTTACATTTTTAACATCGATAAGTATTTTGCTTTTGTGAGAAATCTTAACCATTAAGGTATTCTTTGGGCCTGGATTTCCTTCCAGCTGTCTTTACCTAGCAGAAAAGCTACAATGGATTCCCTGCTAAGTCTGTCAACTAAAAGTTTGATCAGGTCCTAATGACATCATCAGAGTCTGAAATACATGGGTAAAGAAGGACTTAATTTACTTTGGTAGATAATCTTGCCATCTGCTCTATTAATAAGGCAGTTTAAAATTGGAACAGTGAGTTCTTGGTGGCTTGCTGGTGAATAATTAACCTGGGTAATTTTAACTGTCTGATTGCACAAATTTATTCTTACCTCACAATTAAAATTGCTATCAAAATGGCCTTTTTAGAACAGTGGGAACAAAAGCAGGAGACCTGGACCTTAAAGGTAGACATTAACTCAATAAACAGAATAGTGAGCAAAACAGTTGGAGAATAATTATATTTTTACTTCTCCTAATATCTGTTATAATCCTTTTAATTACCTCCACCATTGATATTGGGCAAATGTAATGCCTTTCCCTTTCATTATTAGTCTGTTAGCCTATACATATGCAAACAAATATATCAAAAAACTTAGAGTTCAACAAAACTTGGTGTACAGATGAGGTATGACCTGAGGATGAACTGTTTAAATTTTGGCGAAGAAGCAAATCCGGATCCAGATCCTAAATTTTATTTTAATGATTTGTTCATTTTGGAAGATAAGGCAAATTGACATTTTTAAAAATATGAGTTATTTTATTTGCTAATAATGTTTACAATATTATCAATAGTTTTAAACTGTTATGGATCATCTCTTGCTGGTGTGGTGGAATTTGTCACAGCTGTCAAAGTGTGAGCAGAGTTTTCAGAGCTGATTGTTAGATGTGAATTGGCCTGAAGTCTTCTCACTGAGATGAAAGCTCTTAATAGAAATATTACTTCTCTCAGCTTTGTAGTTATGGAGCATCAGTCAGGCAGGAAAAAGCCTCAAGGAAAAGTTGTTTTACGTTGCTGACTAGCATTGCTGGCCAACTGCTGGAATGATAGGAAGTACAAAAAATACATCTGAACATCTTTGCCCTCTTGTTTAAAAATGTGTGTCTACAATTGGGTGGATGCTTTTGGCATCTGGAGAAAGAGTGGCAACAAAATGTATATTGAAAAAAAAGTAGAATACAGGGTAACAAGCTACAGTCTACGTTTATTCAATTACCTTCTGGAAATGGGATTGTGAGGCAAAGCAAGTTCTATGCAGAATATCTGTTGAGAAACGTACACCATATATTGCTTGTCAAAGACAATCAAATCAATTTATTTTGAAATTTTAAAAATAGCTGTATCGTATCTCCGTTGTGACCTGTTGCCAAATCAATGTAAGATAAAGAGACAATTACTTTCGGATTAATTTTTCTTTCCTTCTTTCCCTAGTTGAATATATTCCAAATTCACCCTATGAAACAGAAAATTATCAAATAATGATCCTAAGAAATGTCAAGAGTCTGATGGTTCTGTTGCATAACTCCTGATGGAACAAATGATTATTTTCAATGTAACTCTGACTGAATATAGTTTATAAATTCCAGGAAAGTGAGGAAATAAATTATGCAAATTGTAACCTTTATATGAAGTGGTGATAAATGTTTGTAAAAGCGAACAGCAGCTTAGTGCACAGTATATGCCTGGATTTGCATTATATAAAGAATGAAAACATTTGTCATCTTTATTCCTTGCATCATTGGTAGGAGCTTTTGAGACAGTGGTTTCAAATCAGCAACAGATTTCATGTTGTTCCCATTATGTCTTTGGCCTGTAAGTACTTCAGATATATAACCGTTACTTATTCCTGACATCACCCAGGGATTTCAGTTCAAAGCCCTTATAAGACACTTAAAGGTTGGCAATGACTCTGTGTTACTGTATCACACTGGGTGTCACAGCCTTATATTCTGGATTGGCAGAGACATGTGATGATGACATCTAATGGAAAGAATTAATTGAGGACAGAAATGCAATTGGAGTCTTAGATTAAATATTATCAGATTGTTTACAGACAAGAGAAGATTTAGCAGTAGTGAACTTAATGCAGATTGCAAGATCAATGTACCCAAGGAAATAGAATCACGTTTGTTGACCGGGAAACTAGAAGGATCCAATGGAGAAGATTGAGTGACACCATTCAGTTTGTAGGTCATAAAAGGGAAAGCATTGCCAAAAGAGGGAAAAGCACATTGGCCATCATTTTTAAATGTCTTTGTTTTGGCGGGAGCAAACTACACCAGTGAGAAGTGTATTCATCAGTAGGATCAGGAGGAATGCCACAACTGTGGGAAAATAGGTCACTTCAAAATGTTTGTCGCTTGGAAATGATGGCAACTTGTAAAAAGTGGGAGGAAATTTTAAAACTGGGGCCCACGCAAGAAGGGGAAAAATCACAAGCAAATGAATGGACCTTCCTGGAGGAGGTAAATGACACCGAAAACAAGTATCAGAATATTAAACTCAAGGTGAATGGACATCGTACAGAATTTAAACTAGACACAGGAGCGGCATGTCTGTTTTCTCAGATGAAGCCAAATGGCTCAAACAGAATACAGTACAACTGTTATCTATTAAAAGAGTCTGGCGGGCCAATTTTACAGGATTTTAAGGCTAGTTTATGGCAAAGCTGAAATATAAAGACTAGGAAATCCACAAACATCTCTATATCATTCAAATTCAAGAATGCTCTCCACTAAAAGGTATTCCTAAAATTGAAATTAATCTATAAAGTTGATGAAATTGCTGATAAGTACTAGAGCAATACATTTAGAAATTAATTTACAAATTTATTTACAGGCCTGCAGAAGCTAAAAGTCAAGTACCATGTCGCCTCACGAGATGATGCTAAGCCAATTTTCCTCTTTACATCGAGGAATGTTCCTCACCCAAGGATGAAATTGAAAAGGTGCATCAGAAAGGGGTTATATTGCTGGTTATCATGCCAATAAAATGCTGTTCTGGCATGATTACAGCTCCAAAGCCCAAAGTCCCTGTATGGATCTGTGTGGATTAACCCAGTGTTTGAAGGCCTTTTTGATTTTTTAAAAATTTGATTTGCTTTATTATTGTCACATGTATTATCATACAATGAAAAGTACTGTTTCTTGCACGCTATACAAGGCTTACTGTTCATAGAGAAGGAAAGGAGAGAGTCATAGCTAGAGTGTAGAGGAAAATCAACTTAATGAAAGGTAGGTCCATTCAAAATTCTGATGGCAGCAAGGAAGAAACTGTTTTTGAATCGTTTGGTACTTGGCTTCACACTGTTGTATCTTTCTAAAGTGGAAGAGAGTATGTCCAGGGTGTGTGGTGTCCTTAATTAGTCATAAGCACTTTATTTATCAAACTGCATGTTTATTGTGGATTTTACTGGTTGCTTCTCGACAAAGAATCCAGACTGATGATCAGTTTTATAATGCCAATCTGCATTCGTCTTTCAATAGATTGCTTTTGGAATAGCATTCACTCCAGAAATTTTATGGAGAACAATGCCTCACATTCTAGAAGGCATGGAAGGAGTAATATGCCACATGGATGACATACCTATTCATAGTTACAAGAAAAGAGCCTATTCACAGGGTCAGAGCAGTCCTGAGAGTCCTACAGAATGCAAACCTAACACTGAATGAAAAATGTGAGTTTGACAGACCTATGATCAAATTCCTAAGTCACATAGCATAAGCTACTTGAATCACAGCTGATCCACAAAAAAATGAAAGTAATCAGAATATTTCTACAATCCAGGAACATAACTGAGCTTTTTTTGTTTCCTAAAGTTTCCTTGGGATGGTCAACTAAGTTGGCAAGTTCCTGTCAAATTTAGCAAAAGCGAATGAGCCTTTGAAACAACTGTTGAGATAGGATCAACAGAGGTGCATTTCAAAATCAAAACAGACAAGCTATTAGTCACCCTTCTGAACACCCATCAAAGCTATCCTTACCAATTTGAACAATCCAAAATTAAAATCATCCATGGTTATTGTTGCACCTTTCTTCCAGGTTTATACTGTGCCCACTGTGGAACAAGTGTTTGTGGACCTATAGATTACTTAAATCAGGGACTATTATCCTTTGCTATTTCTTATTTCTACCCAGACTAATTCCACATCTTGATCTCCAGTGCTTATATCATTTCTCACTACAGCAATGATCCCTTCCTTCACTAGCAAAGCTACAGCACTTCCTTTTCCTCCCTATCTATCCTTCTAATACTGAATACCCTTGGATATTCAATTCTCAGACCTGATATCCTTGTAAACATGTCTCAGTAATTGCCACCGAGTCATACTCCTTTGTCTCTATTTGTGCTCTTAACTCATTCATTTTCTTCTTAACACTCTGTGCATTCAGATACAAAGGGGGCGATCTCACAAAAAAAACCTAAGTGCCAAATGAGCATGAAAATGGGAGAAATTTGTGCATTTTTTTGGGTGACTTAAAAATCAAATCTAATCTTACTCAAAAAAATCAAGCAAAACCCAAAATCTGGGGGTAGGGGGAGTGGGCGGTGCCTAAATAACCCGAAAGCCAGCACAAAGCAGCAGAGGGCAGAACTGTGCATGTGCCAATTTCTGTGCTCTAAGACCACAGAAACCTGTCACAGATTCTCCTAGCTACAGTTGGCTTCCATGGCCCATCACAACCCCCCCACCATGGGGCTCTGCAGCTGATCGTGACCCCCACACCACAAACAATCGCGAACCCCACTACCCAGAATGATCTCAACACCCCCTCCCCCCACCAGATGTCGGTTGCAGAATGGCAGCCCTCCCCCTCCTCCCCCCACTGATCACTGGTTGCAGAGTGGCAGCAATCACCCCTCCCCCTACTGACCCGCTGTTGTAGTGTGCGCACCAGTCCGCCCACCTTTGAATAGCCCATCCCACCTGGCTCTGGTTTAAGGTGTCTGGTATTACTGTCTCCGATCTTGGAATAGGAAGATGAAGGTTGACAACCAAAAACAGAAGGTAATACTGATGATGAGACAGAAAACTGAACTTCAGCAAGAGTTTTAAAGCAGATTCTAATGGAGGATACATTTAATTAAGTACATAAAATGCCCAATGCTCACATACCAAAGGTATTCAGTAAATAAAGCATATCCTACATTGCATCTCACTATGCATCAAGACTCAAAAATACCATTGCATTTCTCCATTACTGCTTTATTTTACCTATCCTGAATAAACCTCAACACTGATTTTATTTATTTCAAAAGCACACAGTGAAATCTATCCAGTATATTTCCCCTTGTACTTTCCATCAACATAACTATAGGATCTCTGTTTTCTATTCCTTGCCATGTGCTTCTACTTAGTATTCGCCCTTTGAAGTTTTGGATGTGGAACGGTATTTCCTTTTGTTGGATTACTGACACCGCTGAAACTAAAAGTACTGTGGGTATTGATGATAGCTGCTGCCTAGGCCTATTTGCAAATTTATCTATTGATGGGCATTTGAGTGTGGCATAAAAACAAAAAGTGCTGGAAATACTCAGTAGATTTGGCAACACCTATGGAGGGTGAGATAGCGTGAAACATTCATTCATTCCGCTGAGTAATTCCAGCACTTTCTATTTTTACTTCAGCTTTCCAGCATCTGCAGTAGTTTATGTTTATGTTAAGTAAAGCAGCGTGTTATAATTCTAGAATTACGCTGGGAAACAACCCTAGCATCCATGCCTTTCATTGGGCCCTATTTCGCCATTGTGTAGCACCCATTTTTGGGCGCAAAAACGTGGCAAAGTCGGATTTGAGGCCATTAACGCAATCTGCGCTCGGGTCCACGCATATGGCCACTTTACAGAAACCCGGGAATGGAGACAATCCGATTTGCGCCCGAAATGGGTGCAACAGCGATTTAAATGCATTTGCATATATTTCAATTGAATTAATGAACTGCCCGCCCAACTTTATCATCATTTCCTCCTTTACCCCCGTGTTCGCTGACCCGGAACTACCCCAAAATGAACCTGCTGCATAAAAGCCTGAATCGGGCGCTCCAGCTGTTGAAGAGCCAATTCAGAGCTTCCAATGGCTCTCTGACTCAGATCAATGTCGGGGGCAGGAGGGAGGTGCGTCAGATCATTCTCTTGTTGAGGGGGTGGGAGGGGAGTGAGGCCCGATCATTGTCTGGTTGGGGGAGTGGAAGGAAGAGGAGGCAGGTGGGGGGAAGGGCTTATCGTTGTCTGGTGGGCAGGGAGGAGGAAATGAGTCAGATGTTCCTCATGTTGTTGGGGGGGGATGATTGAGGCCATATCACTCTCTGAGGGGTGGGGAGGTGAGTGAGGCCAGATCATTCTTTTGGGGGTGGGGGGGGGGGGGGGGGGGGGGGATGTGAGGCCAGATCATTCTCTGATGGGGGGTGGGTGGTGGAGGTGAGTGAGGCCAGATTGTTCTTTGGGGGGGGGGGGGTGGGCGAAGAGGGAAGCGGATAAGATGTATCTCAGATGGGGGAGGGGGGAGACCTGATCACTCACTGGTGGGGGGGGAGGGGCAGATGCATCTCTGGTAGGCAGGGGAGAGGGAGGCAGGGGTGTCCGCTACCACTCTGCGGGCGATCAGTGTGGTGGGTGAAGGCGGGGAGAGGTCATGCTCGGTCTGGGTAGTGAGGAGGGGTTGATAAAAGGGCCAGTGATGGGTGTGAGGGTGACTGCTTCCACTTTTTACTCCCAGGCCACTTTCTCCGCTTCCTGCGGCCTGGGAGCAATCTGACCCGGGCGCGCTTTTTCAAATTTTTTTCCAACTGTGCATGTGCAGTTCGGAGCTCCAATTGTTTCGGCCACGTCAGCCCTTCCCACAGCACAAATGAGACCCGCGATTTTTTTTCAGACCGAGTGCGCATGGGGACGCCTGGAAGCAGATTTCGAAGTGGGTTCCGAATTAAGCACAGATTCAGCACTTTGGATGAAAATGATAAAACCAGGCCCAGAGTGTACAAACATAACATGACAGCTGCAAATAGGAAAAAGGGGAAAAATGTTAAAAAAGCAATGTTAATGTCTTTTTGCTTGAATGCATATAGTATTCGGCAGAAAAATAAATGAATTAACAGTACAAATTGAGATTAATGGTTCTAATCTTTTGATCATTACAGAGATGTGGGCGGTTACAAGGAGATCAAAGCTGGGGACTAAATATTCAGGGATATGTGACTTTTTGTAAGAATAGGCAAGAAACAAAGGGTGGTGGGATAACTTTTTAGTACGGCATGGATTAAGTACAATAGGAAGGAATGTTCTTGAATCAGGAGATATAGAATCAATATGGATGGAATAAGAAATAACCAGGGGAAGAAGACACCGATGGGAGTAATTTATAGGCCTCCGAACCATAGCTATAATATAGGATGAAAAATAAATCAGGAGATAATAACAGCGGGTTAAAAGGACAGCACATTAATCATGGCTGACTTTAATCTACATGTGAATTGAAAAAATCAAATTGGCAAAGGTAGCGTAAGGAAGAATTCATAAAGTGTATTCAATTTCCTAGAACAAAGTGTTATAGATCCAACCAAGGATCAGGTTAATTTGGAAATAACTTATGTCCACTGAGGTAGGTTGATTAAACAATCTCAGAATAAACATCCCCTAGGAAACAGTGACCATAACATGATAGGATTTAGCATTGAGTATGAGAGTGAGAAACTTGTGTCATGGCTCAGCTTTCTGCCACGATGATCCATAGGGTCCTGACTGATCACTCAGATGTCCGTGTTATTATGAGACCAGAAAAGTTTTTATTATTTTTGTGTTAAAATGAAAGAACATGAATAACAATAACTGTACTGCCTTACACAGTTTGTTGCATTAAACACATTAGAAGTATAATGAACACAGTAACTTTTCTAAACTGAACTTTTGGACTCAAATTTCTTTCGATGCCCACTTGACCCACAAAACCCAGATCAGGCACTAACTATAAATTGCAATAGTGACTTCTTGGTTTGATTAATGTTTCAAAGATTCATGTGAGATTTCAGACTCCTTCAGCCTTTTGCTTATTTCCAGTAAGGCAGTCCCTTCAAAGCTTCTCCATCTTACAGTTGTAGGACAGAATTCTCCCAAAAAAATTCTAAGTGTTGAATTTGTGAGAAAACTGGAATAATTCAAGCTGGTTTTTTCAGTGGGGGTTCACACTAGAATCTCCCACCCTGCGCACTGCAGAGGCCACCAGTGTGTATATCATTAAATTTCAAGGGGCAGGGTCTATTCCTGCCCAGGAGGCTGAACACAGTAAAAAGCCTGACAGCACCAGGTTTAAGTCCAACCGATTTATTTGATAGTACACTCACTAGCTTTCGGGGTTAGTCCCTTCGTCAGGTGAATGGAGAGTTCTGGCCTCAGGCAGAGCATATAAAGCACAGACAGTTTACAGATTACTGATTAGAATGCGAATCCTTACACCTAACCTGCTGTTCAAGTCTTAAAGTGGCTAACAATGTGAGTGGAAGGAGCGCTGATCACAGGTGAAAGAGATGTGTATTGTCTCTAGACAGTACAGTAAGTGAGGTTTTGCAAACCCAGGCAAGTCACGGGTGTTACAGATAGTGCGACATGAACCCAAGATCCTTGTTGAGACCGTCCTCATGTGTGTGGAACTTGGCTATCAGTCTCTGCTCAGCGACTCTGTGCTGTCGTGTGTTGTGAAGGCCGCCTTGGAGAATGCTTACCCGAAGGTCAGAGGCTGAATGCCCGTGACCACTGAAGTGTTCGCCAACAGGAAGGGAACAGTCTTGCCTGGTGACTGTCGAGCGATGTTCATTCATCCGTTGTCGTAGCGTCTGCACGGTCTCCCCAATGTACCGTGCTTCGGGACATCCTTTCTCGCAATGTATCAGGTAGACAACGTTGGCCGAGTTGCAAGAGTATTTACCGTGTACCTGGTGGATGGTATTCTCACGTGTGATGATGGTATCCATGTCGATGATCCGGCATGTCTTGCAGAGGTTGCTGTGGCAGGGTTGTGCGGTATTGTGGTCACTGTTCTCCCGAAGGCTGGGTAGTTTGCTGCGAACAATGGTCTGTTTGAGGTTGCGTGGTTGTCTGAAAGCAAGAAGTGGGGGTGTGGGGATGGCCCTGGCGAGATTTTTGTCTTCATTCAACATATCACCGGCATCTCCACATCAGGAGGCTGAAGCCAATGGGTTTCTGCACATGCCTTGGAGCCTTGCTGTGCAACTTGTCGATGACACACACTGTTGCTACTATGCATTGGTGATGGAGGGAGGGAATGTTTGTGAATGGGGTGCCAAACAAGCAGGCTGCTTTGTCCTGGATGGTGTCAAGCTTCTTGAGTGTACCATTAACATAATAAAGGGCCATTTTGATTTTAAGTGGTGGACAGACTTGAAACTAGGAGTGTTTCAGATCCGACTTTTAAATCTCATATGCATTCTGCCTGAAAATGATAGCAATTCCAAATTGTGCTGCAGAAATCTGTGAGTGGGGTTTAATGTGCCCAAAATCCTGCAGCTCTGATTGTGCGTGTGCAGAAAAAAAATTGATAGAATGCGGCTCCTCTTCCAATCTCTCCTGGGCTGGATAATGCCTCCCCTGCCCCTTCCCCCCAATATTACTGACCCCCTTATCCCCCCACCACCCAAACTGATCATGGGACCCTCCCCCCTTCTCCTTTACCGATTTCAGGCAGAGTTGCAGCAGACTCCTCCTTCCCCTCCACAGATCTCAGTCAGAGTGGCAGCAGTCTCCCCTTTCCTCCCCCACTGATCGTAGGCAGAGTGGCAGCAAACCTCCCTCCCACCACCCCCCTCCCACTGACTCCCACCGCCTGCCACCGAACACAGAGAGCTGTCAGACACTAGGCATTTACTTCCTCACTCACTAAGGGTGGCACAGTAACACAATGGTTAGCACTGCTGCTTCACAGCTCCAGGGACTATGTTCGATTCCCAGCTTGGATCACTGTCTGCGTGGAGTTTGTACATTCTCCTTGTGTCTGAGTGGTATTCGTTCGGGTGCTCCGGTTTCCTCCCACAGTCCAAAGATGTGGGGGTTAGGTTGATTGGCCTTGCTAAAATTGCTCCTTAGTGTCCTGACATGCATAGGTTAGAGGAATTAGTGGGGAAATATGTAGGGATATGGGGTAGGGTGTGGGTGGGATTGTGGTTGGTGCAGACTCGATGGGCCAAATGGCCCCTTTCTGCACTGTAGGGTTTCTATGATAAATGCAGCATTCAAATTGGACTGTTTCACATCAATTCCGGATGGACAAATGTGGTAGTAAAGGGGGAAGTTACGGTAACATTGGGCATGCAGCCCATTAAATCAATTTAACTGCATGCAAATAATTTAAATAGTCCCGATCATGGCCGTTTTTGGGCCTTGGCAAAAGAGGAACCAGCGCGAAGGCAGGCATGGGTCACGCTTCTCGCATCACGCCTGGCTTTACCATGTGTTCACGCCCAAAAATCAGCGCAATGCAATGGTAAAATCGAGCCCGAAGTGTCCCAATTTGTATCAAGATAATTTTCTACCTTTCTTGCCAACCGTTTTTATTTCTTTGTTAATTTTAATTTTGCTGAAACTAGAAGAATTCTTATTTCCACTGAGTGGCCCAGAATCCTGCAACATGAGCGTTGCACATCCTATTTGCCCCAACAATGCACTTCATTCCCAAGGCAATTTTCGATGCTTCGCCAGCAGAATGTTTCTATTTCCCTGTAGACTTTCAGAGGAAGATTATACAATTTAGTACCAAATGATGGCTAGTTTTGCCTGTGGTAATGAGAATAAAATTATAGTTGCTCAAACTCATTTTATTTAAATGCCCTAAATAGCTTTAGGAAACAGAGGCTTTAATTCCATCTGTCTCGGCTGGATTCAATCCCAGGTTCCAGCCATAAAAATATTTATATTCCAACCCACTGTGCCACCTAGTCCCGCCATCAGCTGCTTTATGAAGTATTGCTGGCAACAGAACTCAGGAGCCATAGAGGAGTTCATAGCCTTTCCATCTGCTCTATCCAGGTGCAGAAGAAGGAATAGAAGTGCACAGTTACAAGATGTGTGGGGGGAGGAGAGTGGAAGAGAAGGTGAAACTTCAGTGCACTTGACAATGGACCACTTCCAGTATGAACTGCCTTTATCTTAAGTGTGAAAATGTAAACCTGGGAACAATTTCACTTTTATCGGGAAGTGAGGTGTATTAATGGCATGGTAACAATTACCACATGGCCTTGTGTTTAAACTGAAAATGTAATACCTTGCTGAAGATAATTATGATGATAACTTATTTGCACCCATTTGTATCTTGTTTTAGTCAATGTCGTAACGAGAGATCTTTTGGGGAAAAAGATTTGCAAGCTGAATTAGGGCATCAATTTGTTCAGACAGAGCATTTGGTGCAAGATAATAAAATGTCTTTTTAAATTTAATTACAATTTCCCTAAAGCCTGACCAGTAGGATATTTTTGCCATTACTCAAGCAAAACTTCACATGTTATTTTATAGTACATGATCCCCTTCATTGCCATTTAATCGCCTAAGCCAAGAATAGCTGTCGCTGCCCCAAGGGCAAAATCCTCCATTACCACCTGGTGATAAATGGATTGGCCTAACAGCAACCAGACTCATTACAACCTTCTAAAGAAAGTCAGATAGGTCCTGTGAAATTAAAGAGTAGACACTTCCAAAATCCAAAATGCTGACATGTCCCACATGAAAATGTATCTGTTTAATCTGACAATTGCTTATAAATCCAACTTGTAATAAATATTATCCTTTTTCTCTTTCTGGCCGAGCATGACAAACCATTTTCAAGGTTAGTTAGTAATAAGGCACTAATAAATGAATTCTAAAATGGAGATTCAAAGCCTCATTATGTTAAAGATGATGCTTCAATTTACCTAAGAGTCAGGAGCATTTGTATTTTTGAGAGTTGTTTATGAAGGCAGAATGTGTTTTCGGCCGTATGTAACTCAATATGCAGGATCGACCTGCCAATTCAGGCTTCATACATTTTCATGAATTGACTTTTGAAATTACTTGAGAGCAATCGTTTGCAAAGAATAATTTTTACTAATTTGTTCTCTGTTTTAATAGACCTTTAAGCTCTGAAATTAGAATGATTGTGACAGACAAATCTGTTCAATTCATAGAGTTATGCAATTTTCTGTCTGGTATTAGGTTTTATGCCAACTTAATAGCATTTGGAGAATAGCACTTAGTTATGTTTGAGTGGCATTTATGCCTGCCTGCAGATTCTGGCTTAAGTTTAACTCTGGTGGAATCAAAGCATCAATGTGTCCAATTATTGGAGTCTATCCAGTTTATGTTTCCACGCAGCAGATTTTACATATTTATAAATACAAAAATACATTTTCTGATTCCTCGCACACAGCCTGGTATTTCACATGCTGCAAGTGCACATTCCAAACTCATGAGTGTTACCTCTGATTTTATACTTAATACAAAGGAGTTGGCTATGTGGTTAGAGAGATGGTAGCTGTGTTCCCTGGACAATGATACAAGGTAAAGAGGCTGGAATCACCTCCTCGCTGTAAGGATTCTGTGATTCTATGATAAGAAGGTTTGACTGAAGGCCGTCTGATATCTGCTTACATTGGGGGTCAGTTAGCTCAGTCGGCTGGATAGTTGGTTCGTGATGCTGAGTGACACCTGAGTGTGAGTTCAATTCCTGTACTGGCTGTTTTACATTGTGAGCAACAGGTATAAGTCACAATGCCCAGAATTCTCCAGCCTCCTACGCTGCCAGTGAGAACAAAGAAATTGGCGCTTAGCTGAAACTCCATTTACTGTAGCCGGACCGGGGAATCCCAGATATGAGCAAGGTCAAAGAATTCCAGCCAACATCTGATCAATGGCGTCATTGATCCAAATGGCAAGTGAACATTCATATTACGAGCAGGAGTCAGCCACTCTCTGGGAAGTGGTAGAGGTTGGAGGATTGATATTGGTTGTATTCTGCATTACAGTAGATGGGGCTACAGTACTCTTTCTCCACAGTGTTGGGGGGAAGAGTGGGGCTGGGAGGATGGCTTGTATCTGCTTAGAGCAATTGACAGTGGGTGATTCTGAGTGAAGATTGCAGCCTTGACTTTTTTTAATACTGAGGGGAGCATTAGCTTTGATTTCACAGCGCCAGGGACCCAGGTCCAATTTCGGCCTTGGGTCACTATCCGTATAGCATTTGCACACTCTCCTTGTGTTTGTGTGGGTTTCCTTCAGGTGCCCTGGTTTCCTCCCACATTCCAAAGATGTGGGGGCTAAATTGATTGGCTGTGCTAACTTGTCCCTTAGTGCCAGGGTAAATATGTGGGGTTACGGGGACAAGGCTTTGGTGGGGTTGTTGTTGTTACAGGCTCAATGGGCCAAATGGCCTCTGTTTTTTATTCATTCATCGGACATGGGTGCCGCTGGCTGGCCAGCATTTATTGCTCATTTCTAGTTGCCCAAATGCAGTTGAGAGCCAAGTCCAACTCAGTGTCAAGTTGAGCCATTCCCAATCCAAGCTGACAAGACAGGGCTCTCACCGCCTATCTTGGGCTTGAGCTATATGGTCCAAGCTGATTGGAGTAGGCATATCTCCTCCTCCAAGGTTTGATCTCATTTGCATCTTAGCCAAAGGGCCAAGATGCCGCTTTTAAAAATTGCTTCAAATGAAGCTAAAATGTAACCTAATGACTTCAACCAAGCTCAGCATGTCGATACTACACTTGATTTTAGCCAAAAGACCAAGACATTAGCTGAGTCTCTGGATTAATAATCTGGCGATGATAACATCACCTCCTCATTGTACGGATTCTGTGATTCTAGCATAAGAAAGGTTGGCTGGAGGCCATCCAATATCTGCTTACACTGGGGGTCAGTTAGCTCAGTTGACTGAATAGTTGGTTCGTGATGCCGAGTGACGCCTGTGTGTGAGTTAAATTCCCGTACTGGCTGAGTCATTCTCAACCTTTCCCTCAACAGAGGTGTGGTGATCCTCTAAAGGGAGAGCAGCCTGTGGTCATCTGGGACTATGGTGACTTTACATTTTACATTGTGAGCCGTAGGTATAGGACATAACGCCCAGAATTCTCCAGTCTCGTACACCTCACCATTGCTGCCAGTGAGAACGAAGAAATTGGCGCTTAGCCAAAACTCCATTTACTGCAGCCAGACTGGGGAATCCCAGCTGTGGACAAGGTCAAAGAATTCCAGCCAACATCTGATCAATGATGACACTCAAATGGTACCTGATTTCTGGATAATGTGGGGTGGGCTGTCCACCATTTGATCCTTAACTCTACTCAGCGGTAATGTGATTAATGATCAATATTGTGACATAATGAAGATAGAAATTACTCTTGACAATCATGTGCAATCATTTACTATGAGCATTCCTGCTCTGCCAGTTTCACCCCAAAAAGCCTGCTCAATAAAGTTCCATTCACAATAAAACAACAGAACTCCAGCAATGATTCCACCCACTGTTTGCAAGATAATTATGGATGAGAAATTTATCTAGCCCAGCTCATCTCATTGATCCAAATGGCAAGTAAACATTCATACTAGGAGCAGGAGTCAGCCACTCAGTCCCTTGAGCCTACTCCACCATTTGGATTTGATAACATTGGCTACTTTATGCCAGTGAGTACAATGCAACAGCCCTTAATTGGTTGTAAAGCGACTTGAAACATCATTAAATGTATTAAATAAATGTAGGTGTTGGCTTTCATTCATTATACCTGCGTGCTATAGGCACAGTAGCTGCAGCAATGGTGAAAATGGAGGCCCTGTGCTAAATTTCTAAGGATAATTAGTCAGATTGGATAGTTGGTGTTATTTTATATGGAACAAAGAAGGTTGAGGGGTGAATTGATAAAGGTGTATAAAATTATGAGGGGAAGAGATAGAGTAGACAGGATAAAATTGTTTCCCTTGGTGGAGAATTCCAGAACCAGAGGACATAGATTCAAGTTAAGTGACGGTAAGAGTAGAGGGGACATGAGGAAAAACTTCTTTATGTGGAGAGTGGTGGGTGTCCAGGATTTGCTACCCAAGTTTGTGGTGGAGGCAGAGACTTTCAACATTTCCAAAATGTACCCGGATCTGCACCTTAAGTGCTGTAAGCTACAGGGCTATGGGCTGGGTGCAGGAAGCTGGGGTTAGAAAGGGCACCTGGGTGTCCTTGAGCTGACATGGACAAGATGGGCTGAATGGCCTTTTTCTGTGCTGTAACCTTTCTATGGTTCTAAGTGTACACTTTAATGTGAACCAAGAACACCTGGGCGTCATGGTGGTGCAGTGGTTAGTGCTGCTGTCTCACAGCGCCAGGAACCCAGGCTCTATTCTAGCCTCGGGTCACTGTCTGCGTGGGTTTCCTCTGGGGGTTCTGGTTTCCTCCCACAGTGCGAGTAAGGTTGATTGCCATGCTAAATTGTCATTGGAATTAGCAGGGTAAATCATAGAAACCAAATCATAGAAAGCCTACAGTGCAGAAAGAGGCCATTTGGCCCATCGAGTCTGCACCAACCACAATCCCACCCAGGCCCTACCCCATATCCCGACATGTTTACCCACTAATCCCTCTAACCTGTGCATCTCAGGACACTAAGGGGCAATTTTAACATGGCCAATCAACCTAACCCGCACATCTTTGGACTGTGGGAGGAAACCAGAGTACCCAGAGGAAACCCACGCTGACATGAGGAGAATATGCAAACTCCAAGCCGGGAATCGAACCCAGGTCCCTGGAGCTGTGAAGCAGCAGTGCTAACCACTGTGCTACCATGCCGCCTAATGTAAGTGTGTGGGGTTACAGGAATAGGCCCTGGGTGGGATTATGGTTGGAACAGACTCGATGGGCCAAATGGCTTCCTTCTGTAATGTAGGGATTCTATGATAAAATTCACATACAGGTCTCCATTGTGTTGTTGCTGTATCGAGGTCACAAGGACCAGTGCTGACTATTAGGGGAGACTGTCTACGTTCAAGAGCTAACATTTGAATGTCAGGTGAGGAAGTGTGTGAACATGGTTATCCTCAGGTGATCAACTTCTATGGAAAAGAAGGGCTAAATGGAAGCCCACAGAGTGCCAAATGTCAATGCTGAGGAGATAAAGATAAAACACAGAACTGAGTCCTCTAAAAGGATGAGGGAGGTTATAAAATCCTCAGCTCTTTTGATGCGAGTTTCACCTCTTATTTTCACCATTGAGATGTATCGTCAAGTGCTGTGTAATTGCTGCAGGAGGAACTCCTTGAGGAACTTTGTCAGACTGAGGATATCGAGGTATGGGTGTGTGGACGGAGGATTGTAGAATAATTTCTGCCTCCACTAGGTTGCTAAACAGAAGCTTGAGGAGACAGGACCTTTTGATGTCTGATGCTGGATCATCCTCCTCCAATTAGAACCTTAACTTAGCAAGAACACATGCTCTAAAAATTTCATTGTGCTTCAAAGCAGGAGGGCAATGTGAGCCTGATATTAAATTGGTCACTTTCTGATTGAAATGGGTGATTGCACTGTGAAGGAGAGGCATGCTGATGTAAATGTGGACCTATAATGGAGGACGTATGTCCAAGAGGAGAATCACTCCCACTCAATATCCTCCTTATGAAATCTGGTATCTATGAGGACATCATGTACACATCAGCCTCATCTGGCCCATGCAGTCGCGTCATCCCCTGCACCTGCAGCTTCCCCAATCTCATCAACCTCATCACTGTCGATGTCCTCCTATTGAAGGACATGTGTATTCCCTTCATGTCATGTCATCATCAGGCAATTTCACACCTGTTTGCAGTGCAAATCTGTGCACCACATAGGTTTGAGACCATCTGCAGAAGCTATTATAATTCTCCATCACATCTGTCCAGGCAACAGAATCGCATCTTTAGGATTCTGATGGTCTGCTTCCCCATGTGTGGGTGGCAGGTATGAGCTTGCTTGTATCTTTTCTCTGGTACACTTTGTGGCCAATGCACGGGCATCATTAGCCACATCCTTTGGAGGTAGCCTTTGTCATCAAACAGCCAGCTCTGGATCCTGTGTGGTCCCTGAAATATGTCCAAGATCTGTGAGCCACTCAAGGTGTATGAGTCGTGGCAACTTCCTGGGTATCTGGTGCATACCTGGAGGATTTGTGCAGGACCAGCTGCACATTGATGAAATGGAAGCATTTTCTGTTTGTCTATTGCAGTTCTTTTTGCCAGGGAGCTTTGATAGCCATATTAATATAGTCTGTGGCTCCCTACACTCTGGGACCCAGAAATCCCAACAAAGCCCAGTGTTCTTGCTTACTGGATCGCTTGGTCTCTATCAATGCTAACATGGGCATTGGTAAAAAGGGTGCCTGTTATCTGCTGAATACATTTATGTGTGGAAGCTTAAGAGATCCTGCAGATCTCTCCAGTATCTTCCTTTCTCTCTCTTTCCTTCCATCTCCTTTTCTCTTTTTCCATTTCCTGAACTTCTCTTTCTCTCTTTGTTCTGTAATTCTAGCTACAATCTGAGTCTTTGCAGCTCAAATTTGGCTAGGGGACAGTGTTCAGAGTCAGAGTTGAACTCCCAATCTATGTGATCTGGTTGATCATTGAGGTGCAAGTGCTCAGCCAATAACGAGATTAGTTCATTCCCTTTCACCATACTGGGTAGTTTCAATTAGACCTTCCTGGTTATAGCTTTCAGTTGTTCTGTGCTAATGTTACACTGTGCCTTGCTTTTCTTAAGTTGCCATTTTTTGTGTCGTGGAAGGGAATTTGCTGCAGTAGATTTCTTGTGTTTGAAATATCATTCTTTCCATTGAATCTTTCCCTCTTGGCTTCCAACTGATTCTTTTTATGTCAGATTGAGCTCATGTCTTCTATTTGAACTCTAGTCAAATTTTTTTGTTCAAGTGTTCTTATGGTTCGCTGGTAATGGGTCTATTCATGGGACCATTTGAGCTGTTCTAGGTCTTCATCAGTGGAACTTCTGCTCGCCTAAATAATAGTGTCACTGATCCCATTGCAATTGGTGAGGCCACCTCTATTGAAACCTGAAATAATGACTCTAGTTTGAATTGATGGGAACAGTTTGCAATGCAGTGGAGGTCCACTTTTATGCAAATTACCATTGGAATCATGGAGAACTGGAAACAGCAATAGCAGCCTGGAGACGAGCAGGGATGTAGTGATTGCTCTGACCATTTGTTTAGAATGCCAGGATCAGTGGATAGAAGACTCATCGGAGAATTGGTGTGTAGAGAGAGAATTACTTCAACTTCAGGAACAGCCAGAACGAACTAAGAGACGAACAGGGCACTGCAACAAAGCAGTAAAAATGTGCTCATCATTTCTACAGTTCGACCTTTGACATCATACAGAAGAGAGCAAATAAGTGTCATTCAATCAACATGAAAGTAGATAGCACTTGCACCAAGTGTCACCTTCCACCCTCAGAATTTCAGAGTAATGTCTGAAAAAATGCATTGACCTGATAGTGGTAGGCAAGCTAAGAAAATTGCCTTCATCCTTTCTGGCTTGGGCATCATGGGAGTCAGTACATTAGTGATCTTCTTTTGTTACTTGGAGACAAGTCTTATTGTATGAGGGTACAAAGGTACTCCAGCTATTCATCTTATAATATGAATTGTCATCTGCCCCAGTCGTCTGCAACTGCTTCAGTAGTTACGTTAATAGGGGTTCTATGTGATATCACCTGAAACATTTTCTTAAAGCATTCAACTGTGTTTTAGAAGAAACTGGCCCTAAATGCTTCTGACACTGAAAGCACTAACATTCCTATGTAGAGGAGGCAGTAGTGCTCTTGGGGAGTCATTCAGTCATATATATTAGAGGTAGTGGAAGTTATGGATTCTGGACAGCATGGTGAGACAGTGGTTAGCACTGCTGCCTCACAGTGCCAAGGACCTGGGGTTCAATTCCAGCCTGGGTGACTGAGTGTGTGGAGTTTGCATGTTCTCCCCATGTCTGCATGGGTTCCCTCTGGGTACTCCAGTTTCCTCCCACAGTCCAAAGATGCATAGGTTAGGTGGATTGGCCATGCTAAATTGACTCTTAGTATCCCAAGAAATGTAGGTTAAGGGCTACCAGGGGATGGATATCAGTAAGGTGTTCTGTCGGAGAGTCAGTGCACATTTGATAGGCTGAATGGCCTCCTTCTGCACTGTAGGGATTCTATAACTCTATGAAGGCTGGATGTAGGCATAGATATTCCAGAAAACTAGTAGATGAATCATTATCTTTGACTATCTTCCTTGATCTTCTGGGGTTCTCCACTCCAATTTTTAGCTCATGCCATGTTCTTGGAGATCCATCTCAGCAATTTGGAACAAAGGAAGAGGAATTGGAGATAATAAAGATGAGAAAGAAGAGGGATTTTTTTTAATCAATGTTGATGATAGTTGGGGATAAGCATGTGAACCAGAGAAAAACCATTGAATCTGGAACGTGTCATGAGGTTCTCTCCTTAAAGCCATTTGACAGCAGCCCTGCATCACTTACATATGGACATTCAAATTAGGAGCAGGATTAGACTGTTTGACCCTTCAAGCTTGCTCCGACATTCAACAAGATCATAGCTGTGACCTCAATCTACTTACCCTTATAACCTGTAATTCCCTTGTTAATCACAGAATTATAAAGTTATAAAGGTGTATAGCATGGAAACAGGCCCTTCGGCCCAACTTGTCTATGCTCCTCTGTTTTTACCTGCTAAACTAGTCCCAGTTGCCCGCGTTTGGTCCATATCCCTCTATACCTATCTTACCCATGTAACTGTCAAATGCTAATCAAGAATCTATCTCTGCCTTAAAAGTATTCGATGTCCTGAAATCTTTGAAAGAATTTCCCAGACTCCTGACCCACTGAGGGAAAATAAGTTCTCCTCAAGTCCAATGCAAATGGGAGATGCCTCATTTCTAATCAGGTCTGTCCCATAAGAGAAAACTTCCTTTTAACATCCATCCTGACAAATCCCCTCAAGATCTTACACGTTTCAATAAGAACACCTCTCATTTTTCTAAACTCTAAGTGATACAGGCCCAACCTGCCCAACCTTTCCTCAGAAGATAATCCCAGAATCCCAGGAATCTGTCGAGTGAACATTCTCTGAACTGCTTCTATTGCAAATACGTAATTTCTCAAATTAGGGCACCACAATTGTGCATAGTACTCTAGGTGTGATCTCCACAGTGCCTCATACAACTGTGGCAAAACATCTCTACCTCTATATCTCATTCCCCCTGCAATGTAAGGCAACGTTCAATTTGCTTTCCTAATCACTTGTTGTCCCTGCAAACTAGCTTTTGTGATTCATGGACCAGAATGCCCAGATCCCTCTGTTCCTCAGAGTGCACTCTTTCTCCATTTTGATAGGATGCTGTTTTTTATTCTATTCCTGCAAAGTGGACAGGTTCACATTTTTCCACATTATGGCCGCGATTCTCCCATTGTAACCCACAACTTTTCTGTCAGGTCGCTGTGGGAAATGCACATTTCTGGCCTTGAAGAGGGATTTGCACATGCGCCAGGAATGCATGGGCATCTCCCAGAGCCGGAGAACAGTTGCTGGTCAGACCATGCTGGAAACCAGCGGGAAGGCAGGTAAGTCATTTAAATTTTTCTTGCATGTATTTGAAATATGTATATTAGTTAATTATCAGGACCGCTGAGGTCCCGATTGAATCTCCCACCCCTCCAGGTGTACTTAATTCTGGCAGAGTTCAAACTAGCCCCCCACATTTGGAGAACTAATGGAAGACCCCACTGAAATGAAGGGGGAGGGGCAATTGGGGCCCCCCAGAAGTTCTGGTGGTGGGAGGTGTGGTGTCCCCGGCAATGCCCAAGGGATAAAGTGCCCATGCCCACAGGACACCTTGGCACTGCCCATCGGGCATCGGCAGTGCCAATAGGGTGGGGCCTATTGTGGGCTGGGCCTCAGGATGACCGGTGAGGGTGGGGGTCCTGCTGCCACTCTGCAGACAGGATCAATCTGGGACGAAGGAAGGGCAGTGATTGGGGCAGGCTGAGGGGACTGGTCTGGTAGGAGGGCTGCCTCCGGAGGGGTCTATAACTCTATGAAGGCTGGATGTAGGCATAGATGTTCCAGAAAACTGGTAGATGAATCATTATCTTTACTATCTTCCTTGATCTTCTGGGGCTCTCCACTACAATTTTTAGCTCATGCCATGTTCTTGGAGATCCATCTCAGCAATTTGGAACAAAGGAGGAGGAATTGGGGGTAGGGGGTCTGCCAGGCCGAGGGAGGTGGGGGGTATCACCACTGCTCAGGGGATGGGCTGTACATCAGGGCACTCTGGGGCGGGGGGGTTAGGGCTTACCCAGGAATTGTTGTGGGGTCTACAATCAGGCCTTGGGGGGCTGGAGGGGCAGCTATGTGGGAGTGCCAGGCTGGCCAGCAAATGGGCAGACTGACAAATTGGGGCCACTGTATATGCGCAGAATTCCAGAACTGTCAGACTCTGGCGTGAGTAGACCACCACCAACATCACCACCGCCCCCCCCCCCCACCCCACCACAGGTTTTTAATGAGATTCATGACTGGGACCTCTGCAGGCACAAGAGTGCAGAGATTCAGGTGAGAAGCTGAACTGACAGAACATAGAACAGTGCAGCACAGTACAGGGCCTTCGGCCCTCGATGTTGTGCCGAGTTTTGTCCGAAACCAAGGTCAAGCCATCCCACTCCCTATAATTCTGGAGTGCTCCATGTGCCTATCCAATAACCGCTTGAAACTTCCTAAAGTGTCTGACTGCACTATCACAGCAGGCAGTCCATTCCACACCCCCACACCGACAAACAGGATTTAGAACAATTCTCCCACCAATTCAGCACTTTTGTGAGAATCGCGGCCTATATTTTATCTGCCATTTTTTTGCTCATTCACTTGACCCATCTATATCCCTTTGCAGAGTGCTTATGTCCTTTACACTACTTACTTTCCTACTTTATATCATCAGCAAATGTAACAACTATATTTGGTCTTTTCATCTAAATCATCATTATAGATTGTAAATAGTTGATTCAACAATAATCCCTGTAGCACTCCAATTGCTATGTCCTGACAACCTGAAAATGACCTATTTATGCCTACTGTCTGTGTCCTGTTTGCTAACTAATCCTCCATCCACGCTAATATATTACCCCTTACACAATGAGTTCTGACTTTGCCCAGTAACCTTTGATGTGGCACTTTGTCAAATGCCTTCTAGAAATCTAAGGACAGCACAAGCATTAGTGCACCTTTAATTATGGTTACTTCCTCAAAGAACTCTAATAAATGAGTCAAACCTAATTTCCCTTTCAGAAAACCATGTTGGTTTTGCCTGAATGCATTGAGATTCTTTAAATGCCCAATTATAACTTCCTTAATAATAGATTCCAAGAGGGTGATTTTATGGCCCACTATGCCTTTTCTTGGTGAGGTGAGGTCATAAAATTGGGAGTGCATAGATGCACGGGAATGATGCCCATTGTTGCACCCATTCCCATCTTACCAAAAAAAAGAAGGCGCAATCTGGAACTTACCCAAAACACGGGTGAGAAAACAAGAGTTTCTCACCCAACCTGGACTTGGAAATTTTTTTTGGTATCAATACCCGCCCAACAGTTTCCCAGTGAGACATGTTGAAGAAGGTAGCCTGTAGTTTCTTGCTTTCTGTCTCCCTCCGTTCTTAAATAGTTGGAGTTACATTCACTATTTTCTAATCTGATGGGACTTTTCCAGGATGTAGGGCATTTTGGAAAATTTTTAAAAATGCATCTATTATTTCAACAGTTACTTCTTTTAAGACTGTAGGATGAGTTCCATCAGGACCTAGGGATTTGTCAGTTTTTAGTTCTAATAGTTTTCGCAGATACCTCTTCCTGTTGATTGTAATTCACACCTATACAAGCTAACATACTTTCATTTGATGACTTAATATAACTAGTAACGTATCACTGAATTACATCAAACCCATATTCAACCAAGTCTGTCACCGAGTCTTGTAAAACTAAAGTTAACCGAGATTGGGGACAGAATTTTATCAGAGCAGGTAAGGGACAAACAATGCAAAGTTCTGTTGGCCTTCCATGGGATTTTACAGTTTCGGGATGAGCAAGGCTGTAAAATTCCATCCTGAAGGCGAAAGGAAGATGGAGGACAACCATCTCCAGCCACTCCAACTCCTTCTGGTCTGTAAGGAAACATAAACATATGAAAGTAATTTACCTATTGACCCTGCTGACAAGGATGGCATCTGGCATTGAATTTATGGCTGTGTGTAAAAATCTAGTCAGGGTCTGATTGATGTCTTCAGAATTGAAGTTGCAACCATTTATGAAATTCTTACTTACCTGTGATGAAACTCTCACCGACCTCCTGAAACCCAGGACTGAAAATTGTAACTGATGGTTGTGAAGTGTTTAGTCAGAGGGCAATATCTGAATCTCCCTTGCCAGAGGAGCAAAGGGTTTAAAATCACCCCTTTAGAGTTTAAACATCATGGGGGTGAAATTAACTTGTCTTATCTCCCCCATCGTCTTCATTGGAGTCATGGAAAAGATAATTGAGCAGAATGTGAAATGGGTGAGGGTGCCAGGGGAAAATCCGCTATCGCTCACTTTGGGCTACAGTCCAAAGTGAGTTTTATCTCCATTTGTGAGTATTCAGAGCTCACATAGAGTTCTGACTCCTTTCTTTGAATCACAGTGAAATTTTCCATGTTGGATAAGAACAATCTGTCTTGTCAGCGGTTGCTATTATTAAAACCATGAATGTTCAACAGAACACCCAGAGGCCTTATAAACTTGCAGCATTGGCTTTACATATTGCAGCTAGTCTGCTGTCAAAGTGGTGTGATACAACCTTTTGGAAATGGTCTTATAGTTAAAGCCGAAGCCAGAAATTCCTGGCTATTTAATTGGCGAAGATTGCAAGTGCTCTTTTTGTTGTGGAGCTGAAGTCATTGTAATCAGTGCAATGTCTGCAGCTTAATTGCTTTGAGGTTTATATGTTAACCCAGCCTCTTGTTTCTGAGTCAGAAGGTTGTGAACTCCAAATTATACTTCAGAGGTTTGTACATTGTGATAATGCCCAAGAGGTCAATGGGGAAATCACTGATCGATCCCCCTGTGAGCCTTGTTGAGTATGAGTTCCTCTGGTAGTGGCCAGCCCAGCTGGAACTCATTAACTGAGCTTGCTGAACAACTTGGCCCAGGCAGGGACTAGCGCGTGTCCGCCACTTTGCATTCTGCAATAAACTATGTTTCTTTCCAGTTAGGCTTCCTGAGTTATTACAAGAATATAATGCAGTCTAATTTTTTAGTGTAGTACTGAGAGGATGCTGCACTGTTAAAGCTGCTGTCTTTCAAATGAGCTAGTAAAATGAAGTCCACCCTGCCCTTTCAGGTCACTGTACAAGATCCCATTGTGCCATTTGTAGATCACTGAAATTCTTCTGGTGCCGTGGATAATGTATATCCCTCGAGAAATCAAACGACCTTGTCATGATTTACAATGCTGTTTGTAAGATCTTACTGCTGTGTTCCTTTAAGTTGCATATGCAACTCCAAATCAAAACAAAAATATTTGAAGTTGCAATAGACTCCAATATACAATTCAAACATTCAAATTTTTTGTTGATTTAGTTTCAATTTTAGTTGAAAACATAAGATGGATGGCTAAGAAAATGAAAATCCCATCAGATGCAAAATTACATTTTATAGTTCAGATATTCTTCTGTTAATTTTAGTAATGAACACAAAAAAGGTAAAGTTCAAAGTTAATTTATTAGTCACAAGTAAGGCTTACTTAACACTGCAATGAAGTTACTGTGAAATTTCCCTAGTCACCACTGTCCGGCACCTATTTGGGTCAATGCACCTAACCAGCACGCCTTTCAGAACATGGGAGGAAACCAGAGCACCCGGAAGAAACCCATGCAGACACGGGGAGAACATGCAAACGCCACACAGACAATGACCCAAGTCGGGAATCAAACCCAGGTCCCTGGCACTGTAAAGCAGCACTGTGCCACCGTGCCACCCACAGAAAAGGAAATAATAACTATAGATAGGAAACAAAAGAGGCCATGAACTTTTTGTCCATTTGTAATTCTAGTCCAAATTCTGTCATCCTAAAATATATCAATAGAAATTCGCATGAGATAAGCTTATGATGGTTCAAGACTGATAAGGCCTGCTCCAGACCAAATCAATAGTACAAGAAATGAAAATATAAATAAGCACCATTTTCAAAACTTCAGCTCAGGAAAGGCATGAGCTCAATGATAAGCAAGATTTTGAAAGGTTACCACAGTTAGAGCTTTTAACCTCAGCAGTATGGATGCAGTGGGAACTGGAGGAGCACAAAAGCACATAGCACAGAAACAACAATACACTTACTACAACAGAGTCAATGCGATAGGCAAAATAAAGAGCATTGCATGAAGAAGCTTGGGCTCATCATGGAGTTTACGATTTAGATGTGTCAATACAGTCACAGCTGCTGGACAGTGAACTATTCATACTGGATTACATTCCCTCAATCTTTATGCTATGTAGATTGTCAATCTTTAAAATTTGGTAGCTTTGATTTTATAAAGAATTTTCACAAATGATTTATACAAAAATAATAGAATACGCACATGTTTATATTAAAGAAAAATCATTTTAAGGAAAAAGGAAACATGAAAAGGTCCTAAACTAAAATGTGAGAATATTCCTGCAGACCTGCCATTTTTGAACAGAGAACAGATGTAATGAGGCAAGTTGAGTGAACCAGGGTTCTTCTGCAGCAGAGTCTTAAATATTCACTTTAACCAGTTGGACACTGTCTTATACTGTTCTCCACTGTAGGCCTACGAAAATAGAATCCTGTCTAATTCCTTGGTAATATTGCCATGGGCCAAGTTCTCACCATGGGCTGAATTGAGTAGATCAAGAGAAAAATCAGGAAGACCATGAAGCACAGGAACCAATGGCAACAGATGCTAGACTACAGCCAGGGCAAAAGGTGCACAATAATCTCACAGCTCCTCATCCTAAGTGAACTGTGCAATAAGCCACCAGCTTTTTCTACTGGACGTTTTTACAATCGCAGTAAAAAGAATGATAGAATAGAAGACATAATAAATGTAAATGAGTATTGTTCTGCTTGAGTGCATGCATACTTGGTGCATTATTCTAGTGCAAATATCCAATTTCAGCTGCAAATGTCTCGGTGCTTATTCTCCCAGCTGATGAGGGAGCAGGAGGGAATAGCTGCTCTCCTGCTAAATACATAACAAGGAGGCCCACAATGTGTGTATGTGAATATAACTGATACACCTATACCAGTCTTGTCTCTCTTGTCGCATTCTCATGAGGTGGAATTTAATGAGCCCACTAGAGCATCGACCATGCTGGGAGGGAGGGAGTGGAATCACACAGGTGGCAGGATGCAGCAGAGTTGCATGCAAGCAATGATATTAATGATATTAGATCATTTAAAAGGCCATTAAGTAGAATAAAACATGCCTCTGAAAGCAATTAAATGCTGCTGTCTGAATTTAATGAGTGGCCAATAGGGATCACAGGCTGTTAAAAGGAATTGTTTTCCAGATGAGGTTTCAGAGTCTGAGGGGAATGTCAGCCAATCTGGAGCTGGCTTCACTCAGAGCTCAAACCTCCACTGAATGGAAAGTGGGGGCCAATGAACATGTGTAGGAGAGGGGCAGAGATGTGAAGGGCAGGGGTAGGGCTCAGAAGCTGAGGGGCAACAGCTGGACACTGCATCCATGACCAACAATCAGTGAAGGAGGTGGCTCTCCTCTGCCCATCTTATATTAGAGTGTTCTGAAGTTGTTGCCAGTGCCAGAGAAGGCTGCACTTCTCAAGGGAGGAGGTCAGACCGGCGATTGATGGGCCAAATGGCCTACTCATAGAGTCATAGAGGTTTATAGCATGGAAAAGGCCCTTTGGTCCAACTTGCCTCTTTTTTTTAAAACCTCTAACCCCGTTTGGCCCATTTCCCCCTATACCCATCATACTCATGTAACTATCTAAATCCTTTTTAAAAGACAAAATTGTACTCGCCTCTATTACTACCTCTGGCAACTTGTTCCAGACACTCACCACCCTCTGTGTGAAAAAATTGCCCCTCTGGACACTTTTGTATCTCTTCTCTCTCACCTTAAACCTATGTCTTCTAGTTTTAGACTCCCTTACCTTTGGGGAAAGATATTGACTATCTACCTTGTCTATGCCCCTCATTATTTTATAGAGCACTATAAGGTCACTCCTCAGCCTCCTCCGCTCCAGTGGAAAACATGTCCAAGTCTATTCAGCTTCTCCTTATAACTCAATACATCAAGTCCCGGTAGCATCCTAGTAAAACTTTTTTGCACTCTTTCTCGTTTAATAATATCCTTTCTATAATAGGGTGACCAGAACTGTACACAATATTCCAAGTGCAGCCTTACCAATGTCTTGTACAACTTCAACAAGACATCCCAACTCCTGTATTCAATGTTCTGACCAATGAAACCAAGCATGCAGAATGCCTCCTTCACCACTCTGTCCACCTGTGACTCCACTTTCAAGGAGCTATGAACATGTACCCCTAGATCTCTTTTTTTTTTTAACTTTCCCCAATACCCTACCATTAACTGATTAAGTCCTGCCCTGATTCAATCTACCAAAATGCATCACTTTGCATTTGTCTAAATTAATCCCTGCTTCTATTTCCTATGGTCCTACGTTCCTAGGGAAGGTGAATAGAGTCTAAATATAGGGATGTTTTGTTACAGTTATACAGAACGTAGGTGAGGCTACATCTGCAGTACTCTGTACAATACTTTTTTAAAGTTTATTTATTAATGTCAGAAGTAGGCTTATATTAACATTACAATGAAGTTCCTGTGAAAATCACCTAGTCACCACACTACGGTGCTTGTTTGGGTTCACTGGGGCAGAATTTAGCATGGTCAATGCATCCAACCAGCACATCTTGGTTTAAAAATGGACAAAAGAGATGAATTCCGGAGGTGAGACGAGAGTGACAGCCCTTAACATAAAGGTGACATTTGACTGAGTATGGCATCAAGGATCCCTAGTAAAACTGGAATCAATGGGAATCAGGGGGAAATCCCTCTGCTGGTTGGAGTCAAACCTGGCACAAAGCAGGATGGTTGTGCTTGTGGAGGATCTGTCATCTCAGCTTCAGGACATCAATACAGAATATCTCAGAGTAGTGTTCTAGGGCCGACCACCTTCAGTAGCCTCATCAATGACTTTTCTTCCATCATAAGGTCAGAAGTGAGGATTTTTGCTGATGATTGCACAATGCTCAGCACCATTTGTGACTCCTCAGAAACTGAAGCAGTCCATGTCCAATTTCAGGGAGTCCTGGATAATATCCAGGCTTGGGCTGAAAAGGGCAAGTAAAACAAAATTGCCAGGCAATAATCAAGTCCAACAAGAAAGGATCTAACCATGGTCCCTTGAGATTCAATGACATTAAGATCACTGAAACCCCCACTATCAACAACCTTGGAATTACCATTGATCGGAAATTGAACTAGATTAGCCATAAAAATACTGTGGCTACCAGATCTAATAAAGACTAGGAATCTTGTGGTGTTTAACTCACCTCCTGACTACCCAAAGCCTGTCCACCACCTACTAGGTACAAGTCAGGATGCCCACGTCCTGCAAATGAATTTTAAAAAACAAAGAACAAAACAGAAGACTTGCCATTTTCTTTGTTCCCTTCTTCTGGCTTCCCTTAGCTGCAAGCAAACTACTTGAATATTTTATGTTTTCTGAACTGCACACGTCTAGGAGTACCTGCCTAGATGACTGCAGCTCCAATGACACTCAAGAAGTCTGACACCATCCAGGCCAAAGCAGCCCATCTAATTGCTATCCCTTCCTCGAACATTCAATCCCTCCACCACTAATGAACAGTGGTAGATGTGTGTATCATCTACAAGGACTGCACTGCAAGAACTCATCAAAGCTCCTTAGGCAGCACCTTCCAAAACCCATGACCGCTACAATCTAGAAGGATAAGAGAAGCAGACACCTGAGAAAACCATCACCTGGAGGTTCCCCTCCAAGTCACTCACCATACATTGCCATTCCTTTACCGTTCTTGGGTCAAAATCTTGGCATTCCTTCCTTAACAGTATGGTGAGTGTACCTGCACCACATGGACTGCAGCAGTTCAAGAAAGCAGCTCATCACCACCTTCTCAAGGGCAACCAGGGATGGGCAATAAATGCTGGCCTCGCAAATGCCCACATCCCATAAATGAATTTCAAAAAACAAAGAACAAAACAGTAGACTCACCATTTTCTTAGATCCCTTCTTTTGGCTTCTCTTAGCTGTAAGCAAACTGCTTAAATATTTTATGTTTTCTGAACTGTAGATAATTCACTCTCATACTTCTCAATAGTTCTATACTCACCACCTAATTTACTTATAGTACTCCTGCAATGTCACTGTTTGATTTTATATTCAGTCCTTTCTAACCTCAGTGTGAATTATGTCATTGGTCCTGAGTAACTCTTCCTCCCGCATGCCCACCTCCCTCTAAGATTCCAAAGATAAATCAATAAACAGTAATGCCCAGTTAAAGGCCTCATTCCTCTGCCACTGATATTTACTCCTGTGGGAAACATGAGAACAAACTCTGGTATGTTTGCTTGTGCAGTGCCAGGGGAGCCTCTCCTTCAAAGGAGCTAGCATCAGAAAACCATCCCCCCTGCCTTTGCTGCCAACTCTACTTCCCTGCAACCTCCACCCCATAACCATCCCCAACTCACTCACCTGTACCTAGATCCCTCCTTGAACTGAAGCTTTGAGTGGGTGTGCTCCCAGCAGCAGCTACCATCTGCCAAATGACATTAATGAGTAGAGAGGAGATTCTGGCCTCTAGCCAGTATCGTTCTGTCCCGGGGGTCCTGGCTCCTGAGAGGTCATCCACTGGCCTGTTAAGTGCCTGAATGGCACAAGATGTGGTGGGCCTTTCTTAAAAGGGGAGGTATAAAGGTGCCACTGGCACTCACATTGATGGCCATGATTACCAATGCTTCCATAAGATTCCACCCAAGTGGATAAAGTTCCTTTTCAGCAATGTGACATGTAAAATTAACCCTCAAATATGAAAGCTTATGATTTCCAAATATGTCCCACTACAAATCTCTACTGCACTGGTTGAGAGCTTTTAGGGTACATGATTTCCATGAACAATTATCGCTAAGAATTCACACATAATTCAGACATTCATGAATTAACCATGTTTAGAATCAGGAAAGCTGTGGCAGTGATTTATTTAGGCCATTAAGGTGTACTACATTGATACTGTGCTGTTAACGAGAAAAACATTGTACTCCCGCTGACAGCAAGATGCAATGATTTAAGGTAGGCAAATTTTGCATCTCCAAATATCGTTCAAGAATGAACTATTCCTGAATCCTGAGAGTAGATGTTATAGGTGCAGAAAAGGTAACATTATTTTCCCTTAATCTCTTCCATAGGGTTGAAAAAGTACTCTAAAGTGAGGAAGGTGGCATATCCTGGGTCAATATTTAAGAAATGGAGGTGCCTTTAGTCTGTTTCTCACAGATATATTCATTCTTGAGTGATTTGTAAGTCAGTGTATCTGGTTTTAATGGGGGACATGTATTGCTATTGAATTTCTACAGTACTGTCTGAGCAAACCTGATTTCCTCTCTGCTAGAGTGAAAGACTGGGCAGTTTAAGATTTTTACAATTAAACGACTGTTGTTATTTTCTAGGTCAGTTGGTAGCCCCCAGAGTTCTTAATGTTTTGGATTTCTTATTACAGTAAGGGTAAATTTATAGTGCAGTCCAAATGTAGTAAAACTGGCAAAATTGGGACCACATTTATCTATAGTTGTGCTAGCATTAGGGAGAAGTAGTCTCATTCATGGAGTGTGGTTATTCCACTCCCTCCCTCCCTTCCACCCCACCCCCCACCCCCCCACCCCAACCAACCTCTTCAATTTCAGGTTGATAAGGGGGAAAGAGGGAAAGAGAGAGACAGGTAAGGTGGGGGAAGAGTTTTTAGAGGTACAGGCATAGGAAGGGAAGAGGGAGAAATGGTAAGAAAGACAGGAGTGAGGGGGGCGATGAGGGAGAGAGGGCAGAGAACTGGGATGCTGGGAGAGAGTGCAAGGAGAGGGGGGGAGGCAAGACTGGAGAGGAGTGGGGAGTGTCTGCTAGGGAAGGGGTTTGAGGAGGTGGGAGGAAGAGGTTTGAGGAGGGAGCAGAGAGTTGTGGCTAGAGGGTAGGCCATGTATTAAGCCAAAGCTTGAGAGGAGGCTCTGAGACTGGGATGGTTGTTGACGCACAGAGTACATTTTTGACAGACCTAATGGGGAGGGGTGGATGGGGACCATTAAAGCTGGGTGCTTGGAGTTGATGACTTACTGCAGAGGAAGTGTGATCTGAGAGGTGCTGGTGGAGTGGAAGGAGGGTGTTAAAGAACAAAGAAAAGTACAGCACAGGAACAGGCCTTTCAGCCCTGTAAGCCTGTGCCAATCATGATGCTCCAACTAAACTGGAAAAAAACCTCTGCCTTACTCAGTCCAAATCCCTCTATTCCCTCCCTATTCATATACCCATCCAGATGCCTCTTAAATGTTGCTAACACGCCTGCTTCCACCGCATCCTCCGGCAGCATGTACCAGGCACCCATCACTCTCTGAATGAAAAACTTCCCCTTTAAACTTTCTCCCTCTCACCTGCGATCCTTGTAATTGACACTTCCACTCTTGAGAAAAAGCCTCTGACTATCCACCTTGACAATACTTCTCATAATTTTATAGACCTCTATCAAGATTCCCCTCAGCCTCCGCCTTTCCCTGAAAACAATCCTAGTTTATTCAACCTCGCCTCACAGCCAACACCTTCACGACCAGGAAACATCCTGTGAACGTTCTTTTCACTGTCTTCACGTCCTTCTGGTTGTGTGGTGACCAGAACTGCGTCCAGTACTCCAAATGCAGCCTAACCAAGGTTTTATATAGCTGCAACATGAATTCCCAACTTCTGTACTCAATGCTCTGGCTGATGAAGGCAAGTATGCCATATGCTTTCTTAATCACCTTGGCTACCCACGTTGCCGCTTTAAGGGAACTGTGGACTGGCATGCCCAGATCTCTCTGTATGTTAATGTTCCTAAGCATTCTGCCATTTACAATATAATTCACCCCTAAATTTGATCCTCCAAAATGCATCATCTCACTTTTGTCCGGATTAAACTCCATCTGCCATTTCTGTGCCCAAGTTTCCAATCTATATATATCCTGTTGTATCCTTTGACTGTCTCTGGACTATCAGCAACTCCACCAATCTTTGTGTCATTCACAAACTTACTAATCATACCACCCACATTTTCCTCCAGATAATTTATATAGACAAGAAACAACAGAGGTCCCAGCATTGATCCCTGCGGAACACCACTAGCTACAGATCTCCATTCTGAAAAACACCTTTCCGCTGCCACTCTCTGTCTTCTATAGCAAAGCCAATTCTGTATCCATCTAGCCAGTCCACTCCAAATCCCATGTGATTTTAGTTTTTGTACCAGTCTGCCCTGTGGCTTCATGTCAAACGCCTTACTAGAGTCCATGTAAACTACCCCCACAGCCCTTCCCTCATGAATTATCTTTGTCAGTTCTTCAAAAAACTCAATCAGCTTGGTGAGACATGATCTTCTCCATACACAGCCATGCTGCCTGTCACTAACTAATCTATTTTCCTCCAAATGTGCATATATCCTGTCCCTCAGTATCTTCCCCAAAAGTTTCCCCGCCTCCAAAAGCGAGCATGAGCTGCATGTGTTTAAGTCCTTGTCCTTCCAGGTGATAGAGGTCACAGGTCTGGAAATAACATTGCAGACCCTTGGTGAATTGTTAGCCTTCTTAGTTCCTTATAAACTTTGAAATTTAATTCCACTGAACTATTACTCCTCAGTAGTGCCGCACTTACTCTGTTATTTATATTGTTGACTATTTCTTTACTTTGTCTCCTCTCCATCCTTGGCACAATGTCATTTTCTCCAGAGTTGGTGAAGGCATTAGTTCCTTGAATTCCCAAGTGCTTAAAAATAATAATCGCTATTGAACAACCTTGACAAGCTGCAATGGCTTTCGAATAATTTTGAGTGATTTTAATGGGATTTTTTCCCCCCACATGTGATCATTATGAATGTATCTTTTTTTTGCGTGAATGAATACTCATTCCAAATTGAATCACTTGAAGTCAGATCAGCATTGAGCGCTTACGAACTTTCCTAAACGCTGAAAAATACCAGGACTTTTCTGTAGGGAACTGCCAGGATTTGCCTAGTGCTAAGCCCATATAGGATGACCCCAGCCAAGATGAAGTCCTCAAGTGGCCACTCATGGGTCTCAATTGAAGACTGCCTTTGCAGGGTGTTGTTGGGGGAGGGGGGGGTAGTTTAAATTCTGCCCAAAGATAGATTTGGAATGCTCATCTAATTGCTAACTCCTTAAATTTTATGTGCTTCTAAGATAAGACAATATAAAACCAGAGAAAGATAAAGGCAACTATGTTGAAGCAATTATCGGCTTTTGAGGAGGTAGCCCTAAATTCTTTTTGATCATGAATCTACAAGGAAATTGCAGTGGTGAATTTGGCTGCAGGGCTCCATCATCCTCCATTTATTATTATCATTCCTACCCTGAGGGCAGGATTCTCTGCCACGCTCGCCCTAAAATCAGAAAATTCCACCTGTGGTCATCGGACTTTGCGGTCCACCCCCACCCCACTATCTGCTATGATTTCCATAGTGAGTGGAATGGGAAAATTCCCCCCCGAATTACTTTCTTAATTCTCACAGTAATGACAAACATTGCTCAGAGACACCATAAGAACAGAATGCCTTATAATCTCATCTCTCTGTGTAGAGGAGAACCTGCATAATTCTTCTTCCTACTCTTCTTCAAAGAATTAATTAACTTTCATTTGGTATCTAATGTCATAATTTTGTAGCCGAGGTTACCAGTGAAAGAGTAGTGAATTTTCATTTTAATCAAAAATTTGAAAATTGTTTGCTGAACAAAATTAACGATAGCATTTAAAATTAAAAGGTACAATAGCACATCATATCAGCACGTGTCAAATACTGACTGATGTAATGCACATGAGATGTTGGATTTAAACTTGCAGGCAATTGCTTTTTAGCAAAGAAGGGATCTCTTTCAGAAAGGTTAATCTGAAAACCAAACCTGGAAAACAAGGTTGGAATGATCCGACCTTGCCTGAAATTGGGGTTCTCCAGTCCTGCTGCAATGAATGGCGTTTTTTGGCTGAGTGCCAAATCCCCATTTTCACTGGCAGTGGAGGCAGGGCGAGCGAGATTGGAAAATCCTGACCCAGAAGTCAGGTCAATCTAGAATTAAGGCCATTCCACACTCTATTTGTCTGGGAAATTCCCAGACAAGGGTTACCACCGTTCATGATGAATGAAGAAATGTGGAGGACAGTCATTGACAGCTAGCAATGGTTAACTGATAATGATGACGTCAAAAATGTACCTCTAAGAAGAATTGACTTCAAAAATAATAAGGAAAGAAAGAGTAAATTCACTGAGGAAACCTCCTTTTCTGGATCAAAACATATTTGATTCAATATATTACTTAAAGCACATCACACTCTTGACTAGATATGAAAGCTATGAAATGTTGTATTCAGAGATATTTGATCTATTCACATTTGATCGCTTCTAATAACTTTAAAGGGAAGTGACTTTATTAAAGTTTTGCTTGTCAGTACTTAAAAGTCACTGCAATATATCAGTTCAGGTGTTAAATAAACCATGTTGATAGCAGGAGGAATATGTGAGCTTCTTCAAAGCATGTGCAAACTATGATTCACCAGATTTAAATGCCTCTAAATAAAAGTATTGAATAGTCATGCGTGGGTGACTTGGGATAATACCCTATGGTGACAGAACATTGATGAAATTACAAATTTAGAACAATATATTAACAATTATAGAAGTGAAATTTTGAAGAATAGCAAGGTTTGAAAACAATTATGTCATACTGAAGCCAAATGTGCAATGAAGTTGGTGAAATTTGATAAGGCCCAAAAATGGAATTAGAGTTGCACTGCCTGATTAACCTACAGCCATTACTGTGGGTTCAGCCAGCAAGCAAACTGAAGTTTAAAAAGTTTATTTATTAGTCACGAGTAGGCTTACATTCACAATGAAGTTACTGAAAATTCCCTAGTTGCCACGGTCCGGCATCTGCTCGGGTACACTGAGGGAGAATTTAGGCCAATTCACCTAACCTGCATACTTTTGGACTGTGGGAGGAAACCAGAGCACCTGGAGGAAACCCACACACGCATGGGAAGGATATGCAAACTCCACATAGACGGTGATTCAAGTCAGGAATCGAACCAGGGTCCCTGACACTGTGTCAGCTGTGCTAACCACTATGCCATCATGCCACCCAACATGACTGCAGCATACAGTCAGCACCAGCAGGAAATGCAAGATCATGAGAAGTTATCACAAGTTCAAGCACTGCATAAAACCAGCCTGTAGCTCTTAAAGGGGGGTAAGTTTTGACTGGAGCAGGTGCTGGAAATCATTCCAGCAGTCAGTTTCTTCTGAGAAAAAGATAGAATGGCACAACATGCAGAGGGTGGGCTCCAAGATTCTCTGACTTAGCACTGAAGGCCTCAGTGCAAGATATGGTTAGGCAAGAGAGTTCCTTTATCCACAGGGAATCAGAATCTCCTCTGTTCAGACATTGAAAAATAAATGGGATGAGATAGCTGACATGGTCAATGCCAACTATCTAGTCACAAGGATCCGGATGCAGTGTTAAACAACGTTCAATGTCAGAAAAATGGTCAAGCTGAGTGAAATGTATCTTCAAATACCATTTCCTAACAATGGTGAGTGACACCGTGGCACAGTGGTTAGCACTGCTGCCTCACAGTGCCAGGGACCCAGGTTCAATTCCAACCTTGGGTCACTGTCTGTGTGGAATTTGCACGTTCTCCCCATGTCTGCGTGGGTTTCCTCCGGGTGCTCCGGTTTCCTCCCACTGTCTAAAAGACGTGGTTGTTAGGTTAATTGGCCATGCTAAATTGACCCTTAATGTCAGGGAGATTAGGAGGGTAAATATGTGGGGTTATGAGGATAGGACCTGTGTGAGGTTGTTGTCAGTGCAGGCTTGATGGGCCAAATGGTCTTCATAGATTCTATGATTCTATAACTGGACCTCCAGCCTCATACACTGCTCCATTCACCATACACACCCCATTCACTTGACTGGTAACATTCTCTATCAATCAGGACTTTGTTATGATCCCAGTTATGAGCTTGGTGCTTGGTGCACCATAATAATTTCAAGTATTGTAATATGTATAAGAATCAAGGGTAAGGAAATGAGAATCAGGACTCTGTGATTAAATTGAAACAGCAAAATAAACTTTATTAAACCAACCTGAACGAAACAAATGCAAGCAATAATAACTACATAGGTACACTGAGCAAGTAAGTAATGGAATTCTCCATTTTCTTTCTAAATGCGGTAGCAGGTGGTTCTGACAGCAGCATTCCCGCTGGCTGGCATGGTGTGAACTCATGCCTAATTTCACTTTCGTAGCATGATTAATTATGCATGAGCAAGCATCTCTCTGAATCACTTGGCAAGTCAGGCTTGACTCGTCTGGCCACCCTTAGCTGTCAGGTTCGAAGGTCCAAGAGCCGTATGTAAACACCAGTCCAGCACACTCGTATCAGGCTCACTGCTGCCCACCAAACCTCACAGTACCAGGTCTTTTGGGCAGCAGTGAGTGTGCAGAACCCAGAGGCAAAAGTTTACCAGCCTCAAAAAAGTATTCTGTACCTTTACTCAACCAGTAATCCATTGAGGCTTTGATTCAAGGAGTCTGGGGACAGATGCAGGTCCCCTAACCAACTCCAGAAAGTGCACCAACCTCTCCAGCCTTGGAGATTGGACCTCAGGAGGTCAGCGTGACTGGCAACCATATCAGAAGCATCACAGTGTGAAGGAAGTGGATGAATGGTCTGTTCTGCTCCACCAGTGTAAGTCCTCTCTCAGCTCCCTCCACTATCAAACTCTTAGCATGGCATCAGTTACTCAATCAGCAGCTCTCTTCACAGATCTCACACACGCATTAGCAGGGAACTCGTTCTCTCATGGGCACTTTCATATCGCTAACATCGATGATGTTGGTCTCATTCATCCTTTGGTTTTTTTCTGGGGGCCTCATCTCTCTGCCGGATCATGATCAGGCAAGAAATCCTCTCTGGTGTGCATTGCAGAGAGCCATCTGAACAGTCCAAGCATCAGAGTCATATCTTCAGAACTCCGATATTCTACTGTGTGAGGGAGGAGTGAACAATATTGTATAACTCCTCGGTCTGAGTCTGATGGACTGGAGTCAATAGCCAATATTTAAGACAGTTGCCCTTCTCCCCAGAAACTATCCCTGCAGACAATCTGGATCCAGTGTCTGCTATTCCCCCCTCACTTCCCCCACCAGAAGCCCATCACCAATGAGCAGAGTAAGTCCCACGTGGACCTCTACTCACCTCATATGGAGTTTGCATGCATATTCTCCAGTCAACAATCTTTTTTGTTTGACCTCTCCCTCTTACTTATTTGCGTTTTATGCAGCTTGGGGTTCAGCTTCCCTCCCCTCGATCTTCTCTCTGCCTTCCATTGTTTGTCCTTTTGGTCCACCTCCTGGTCCCCTCTGTCTGTTTTTATGCAGCCTTGCATGGACGTGAAGAACAAAAACCAGTCTGCCCCAGCAGAGTGCTATTCAGCACAGCAGGAACAATGCTATGACAGGCAGGCTACATATGTTGCACTCACCTCAAAGACTTGAGCAAACTGGGGTCGGCCTTGCGCACGTCGCTGTTTTATCCCACTGATGTCAGATTGGAAGGCCTGGTGAAATTTCAGCAAGCAGCTTGCTTTTCAACTTTCATGACATTAAAATGAATGCACTCACACCATCAGGCAGTCACCGAACCGATCCACCATTAACCCACCATTGGCAGAATTTCAAACTGTGTTTAGGCTGGCAGGTTTCTGACTCCCACTGGATTTTCCACTCCCACCTGTAACCAAACCCACTGCGGGTGGGATGATGTCCCATGATCCTAAACAGCATGAACTTCTAACTTAAACTTACTCCAACAGATTGAGTCCAGGTTAACCTTTTCACTGTGGCTTTCACTTTGACAGGCTTTTAAACATACACATACACTGGGTGGCAGTTCCTTTTTCTCTGCGTCCGGCTGCTCACAGGTTACAGCTCAGATCTATGGTATATTCCAAGTCCCAGTATAGGTGTTTCCGATGATTACATGCTATGTCCTACCAGAAACATGTAGGCAATCCCTTGTTGTTTATTTTATAGCTGAACTTCTCTCTTTATAGAGCCATTTGGTCCTACTCACTCCTCCAGAACCCTTTTAAAGAGAAATAGAGAGACACAGAACTGAGTTCATAGAATCATAGGCCCTATTTTACCATTTTGATTCTAAGTGTTAGGTGGACTTGAAACTGGGACCCGTTCTCAGGTACCCCCATATGCAGTCTGTCTGAAAAAATATCAGCAATTCCGAATTGGCTGCAGAACTTGTGGGTGGGACTTAACGCGCCGAAAATCCTGCAGCTCTGATCAGCACCTCCAACTGCGCACGTGCAGAAAAGAAAGATAGAATATAACTCCCCTGCCACATCACTCCCGGGGCACCTAATGCCCCTCCCAGACTTTGCCCCACCCCCACAACATTACAGACCCCCTTATCACCCCAGTATCCAAACGACTGCAGGCCGAGTGGCAGTGGACCCCCCCCCGTCCCCGCCCACTGAGGCAAAGTGACAGCAGAACCACCCTTCCCTCTCCCACTGCACCCAAGTCAAGTAGAGAGCAGTCAGACACTCGGCACTTACCTCCTCTCTAACTGGAGCACCCGAATCGGACTTTTGTGGAGCATTTTAGTTTTGCACCGACGCTGGATGGGTGAACATGGTGGTAAAGGGCAAAGTGTCGGTAAGGTTGGGCGTGGCATTAAGTCAATTTAAATGCATGCAAATGGCCATCATGCCCCTTTCGGGAGCGGTCCCGATCATGGCCATTTTCAGGCCTTGGTAAAGGGGGAACTGGTGTGCAGGCAGGCACGGATTGGGTTACTCGCCACACACCCGACATTACCAAGTTTGTGCGCCTGAAAACAGGTGCAACTTGATGGTAAAATCGGCCTATCGAGTCTGCACCAACCACTATCCCTCCCAGGCCCTACTCCCGTAACCCCACCCATTTACCCTGCTAATCCCCTGACACTAAGGGGCAATTTAGCTTGGCAAATCAACCTAACCCACACATCTTTGGAGTTCTCTAGTTAAAAGAAACAGACTGGATGTCTTCACTTTCCATGTCATCTTTCCTTACACTTATCTCATCCGAATAAACTATACAAAACCCATCAGTTTTCCTTTTAGATCATAGCTCTACCCTCAGCAAGTTTCTCCATAGCAACCTTGGGGCTTCCTTGCTTTTGAAGTTCTCTCTGCTGGGTCAAAAGTTCAAGCGTTGTTTGTGAACATACACACAGGCATACTAAATCAAACTGAACCAAAATCAACAAGCTCAAACTCACCTTAAACTGAAGCCAAATTTACATTTTAATCCTTAATATAGTCCACAAGAGGGACAATTGTAACAACTCATACCTAATATTCATAGCTTCACACACTTACATTATTGTCCCACACTTACATCCTTCACCTTGCACACTTTTCAGCTATTCAACCATGACAGGGATATCACATAAGCAGATCACACTTACGACATACCTCCCTCTTCCTTGCAATTTCCAGATGGTGCACAATCGCAGTCAGTGCCACATAACTGGTGGGGGGCAGGCACCCCAAAGGTGCCCACCATCATTTGAGAGGTATGACTGAGGCTTTGAAGAAGAAGGTACACTCCTACTTATTCCTCCTTCTCACATCCCACTTCCCACTATTGGTGAAATCTTACCAAAAATGGCAGAGTGCTGTGTCCAACAAGAAAACCAATGTGTTTCTGTCCAGGTCTTACAACATTCTGCCAAAAAAAACAAAGGGAGCATGTTTCACACTATCATATGCAGGATTGTAGGTAGACAGAGGGGTGGGGGGGCTCAGCAGGCCAGCAAAACCTGGTTGCACATAGATTGGGTCACCATCTTTAAAGAGCGCCCCCTTCAGAACCTGAGTAAATCTCCCCCTAGACCACCACGCAGGTCTCAGGGGCTTCCCTTCCTTCCCGATTGTCAGGCTCCCCCCGATTATTGGACCCTTTCCCTCCTCTGCAACCGTCAGTGTCGGCACCCTCCACCACCCATCCCACCGCTGATCATTGCTGGCATCCCCAGCTCCCAGCCCACCTCCACATATGAAAGACTTCCCCATGAGGCTCCCACTGGGGTCCACCCCTGGAACTGATCCTGGCACGGGGTGGCACTGCCAAGGTAATACTGTGCCAAGAGGTAGTGCCAGGGGGCATTGCCTGCTCATGTCCCTCTCCCCAGGAGCTATACTCACCTTTATGCCCTTGGGGAGATCCCCACGGCAGGTTCACGTCCAGGTGAACCTATTGTGATGATAGATCGGTACAGTCTGAATATCTAAGGGGAGGGCCTTAATATCTTGCTGAGGTGGGGTGGTTAATAAGCAGTTTCACACCCATTATTGCCGTGAACCTGATGACCTGGGCAGAGAAGATCGGAAATTTGTGATCTTGTCGGAGAGATTTCTGACTGCTGGATTTTGATGCCCCACCAGCATTCTCATGGACGGTGAACATGGGCTCAGGATCACCCCCAATGTCTTCTGACTTACAAACTGCAGATTTTGTACCTCTTGATTCCAACTCCACCCCATTGTATCCTGACCCTTTCTTCTTTCAGATACCCAACAACTTCCACTTGGCTGGGCATTAGCTCAGGATCAAAGCTTGAAGTGGAAGACTCTGACGATAAAGAAACACTACCATTTTCTCTCACTCTCACAGTACCAGCTCATATACTCACACTGCATGTGTTTCAGAGGATAGCTTAGAAGTGGGATGTGTACGTGGTGAGACACCAGCACAAGTATCCTGCAGGCTGGGCAAGGGGAAACTCTAGTGCAGGTACTACCTTGCTAGCAGATACAGGTACGGTAGGTGAGGGCTATAATGGGGCAGCATGCAGGAAAAGACTGATGGATGTACACACTAGCACCAAGACAGAAAGTCTGTGAACATTATCATGGAGCACGCAAGACTTGGAACACCAGTACGTTACAGCCCAGAATGAAAAAGAAGCAGTACACAGGAAAAGAAGAAAACAGATCCAAACTGGTTTTTTTTCCCTTCTGGGATGGTGCAGAGTTTAGAATCCATTGTTTTTAACATGAAAAACTGGTGGCCAATCCCAATAACATTGATTTTCAAGATGGCAGTACTGGATTCAAATCAGTATTACATTCTGCCTATTCCAGTGTACTTATACAGTGCCATTCCCAGCAGCTGCACTGCACAGACTGCTGGCCAGCGCAGCCAGAACTGGAAGTGTGTGTGCAAAGGGTGCATGTCATCTTGGGCCCAAAATGTCATCTGTAGCACCTAAAATACAAGCACTAAGCAATTAAGTTTCTCGGCCACAATCTCGCCATCTGGAACTCTATTGCAGCTCGGTCAATTGATATATTTTCGGTAAGGCTTTTTGTGGCCAAGTATGAGGCTGGACAAATGGAATAATAGCACCCACAGAATGCCTGCTTCTAGTACCCTCAGTACGCCACACACATCTGCAAAGGACAACCATTCATGCTGGAAATGGGACCCACAGGGTTGTTTTAGTTTGGGTAATTATCGCAACCCATCACAAAGTGATTGGCCTACCTGCATTGTCAGTATGACCTGCTGACCCTGCCCGGGACACTGCCACAGATTTATAGCTCCCTCCCAACCCCCACCTACTGGCAGTCTCAGCAGACCTGACACCCACTGAAGTACATGACAGTAATGTGTTTCTCTGGCTGACTCCAGGAATTCTGATGAAGCCAGGCACAGAGGTGCAGTGGAACGACTGCTCTAAAATCATTATGACAGTGAAGCAGCATTGTGAGTGTTCTGGCATGTAATGGCAACAGTTTCCTTCATCTTCTCACATTTGTATGACAAATATACAAACCAGAAGCTTCAATTATTTGTAATATGTGCTGAACCGAAATGTTGCATTTAATATTTCTTGCAATCACAGTATTGAAGATCATTTATCACATTTCAGTTATTTGCACCACAAACCTGAGCCAAATAGACTTAAGGTCACACAAGCAATTAATTATGTGAACAACAGAACCACGGTGATTTTCGAAGAATACTGTTAAATGCAGCATTGCCATTCTCTCCTGGTCATTTTCAGAATGTAATCAGATATTGTTGTGACATTGCATTCAATTACATACTGAGGCAGCTATTAGACCTACTGATTGTAAATGAGTCACTTGCTAATCCACTAAAATCATTAAAAATATTATTGTGTTAACTTCCCCAGCAACAAGTGACTTATTGATCCAAGAAGCTTTGCTTATCCAATAGGTAATTTGCTAAGATAAACATGGTTGGATCCTTAGACACCGCAGTATTGATTCAATGTCAGATGAATTTCACAACTAAACAAGGCCTGTCTGAAGTTGGCATCAATAAAAGTGACCCCTGTCACTGTAAAGGTTTCAGTTCATCCATTGATATCCAAAGTGCATCTCACCGACTATATTATTTTCTGTTGACTGCTTTGTTTTTTCTGTACGAATCATCATCCATTCAGATGAAATTCTACTTTTCCACTATCTGACAGCTCAATAATTCATCTGCCAAGCGATGGCCTACATACCAGACTCTGACATATAACCTGTCAGGAAGGGAGATATAAGAAAGTCAAATGAATCCTTCACGGGTTTGCAAAGAAATTAAAATAGTCCTAATCTGCAAATACTGTCAATATTAATTTCAGATATCTGGTGATTGGTCACTTCATGATCTGAAGTTCCATTACAGAATCAACGACTTCTTTTGTCTGAAATCTATTGTGTCCCTGTGACAAGGAATGTTAAGTACCGACAGCCGATATGGGCACAGCAGATTACATTCAGCCTCAACTGTGGACACGGGCCATTACTATGGACAGACTGATAGCAAAAAACTTCAACCTAGAATTCAGGTGCTGAGGATTGAAGAATACTGGGACAATTGAGTGTAGTTTCATGCCAAATTATTTTCAAAAGATATTGAAGTGTCGAACCAAGTCAATAATGGTTTATGTTATAAGGAGATGCTTGTGAAGCAAAGTTTGTTTCCATTGTTGAAGTTAATTGGTTGTGTGTGTAAGTGTGTGGTGAGGGTGTAGGGACAGAGTGGGGTTGGGGGGGGAGGGTGGGGGAGTAGGATGGGATGTGCTGTGAAAAGGAGAAGAAAATCCCCAAATTATTATGTCCAGGCATTGCTAAGCCATCATTCCCTGGGGAGGTGTGAAGGAATTTGATGTGGGAGCTAGTCATGGCAGACCATGGCTTTCCCTATAGCACAATCACAGTTTTGTCAAAGCTGGAAGAATATTGTCATGAATGCGTGTTGATGTTGATGCTTATGTGGTGGAGGATAGGGGAATATGTCTATGCTTGTGTGGCTGGCAGGGGGAGTACCCCAATGCTTGCTTTATGGGATAACGTCGCTCCAATGTTTGTGAGGGAGAGGTGGGTTCTCCATGTCCGTGAGGAAGGGAAAGAGTTTAATTCCAGTGCAGATTTGGGTGCCCTGTGCAGATTGCACACTGATCTTTGTGGAGACAACCTTGTTGTCTCTATCAGGCTCCAGAGTGATGGCATAAACTCCATCCCCAGATTCTCTGTGCACTGAGTCCCAGAGAATCTGGAATGAAAACTTGGCTGTGCATCTGGAGAGGTACATATTGGTCTTCAGTCTGAACCTGACACTTTGGCTGGAATTCTCCAATGTCTTTCACTCTGCTCCTGCTGCCAGTGAGAATGGAGAATTTGGCACTCAGCCAAATCTTCATTCAGAGCAGCAGGACCGGAGAATCCTAGCTGCAAGCGAGGTCAGAGAATTCCAGCCTGTGCCAGATTTTGGGAAAATTCTGCCTATGTAGAAGTAAAAAATTGAAAAGGACTATTCAGCCCAACTAGTCTGTGTTGGTAACCCCTCTCAGTGTGAACATATTTATCCATATCTCCTTTTCCTTCATTCATATATTCCCAATTGTTGGCATGAGTGAACTTTCTAACAGAGCACGAAACAGGCAGTGGGTCTGCTGCCCCATAATATCCCTTGGCAATGATTTCACGTGGGAAAGATCATTGCAGGGGTCGTAGGAACTGGGTAAGTAATGTATTTGCATGTTAAAGGCTCTGAGGCCTTAGCTCCAAAGTCTCATTCCTATGCACAGAGCCAGAATCAGTGCTTGGCTGGTGGTCTGAAGCAGACGTTAGGTCTACAAAAGGCTAATGTAAGACATTGTAAAATAAATTCAAATACATAATGCAAGGGTAGCACACACATTTTCTGAATTTTAAAACTTGGCACACACTAGCCATCATAGAGACAGAATCAGCTTTTCTCTTGCACCAAAGTGAGTCTCCAAAGAATCACAGTGCAACATTTTCTGATTTACCTTGTATGCTTTTAAATGCATTTTTATAGAAGTTGAGAAGATTGACACAATTTACACACAATTATGCTATAGGTGCTCATTGTTTCATTAGATGAAAAAAAAATTAGAGTAAATATTCTAAACTGATTAAACGGCGGCCTTCATGACCCGACCCCAACATCAGGTAAATTTGACAGAGGGCTCAGGGAAGGGAATCCACTTCAGGAGTGGTGGCGATGGAGGAAGCACTGCCTGGAGTGTATTAATGCCTCCTTGTGAGCCCAGAGTGCACACCTTTTGGCAAATTTGGCCTGGTGGAAAAGCCAACTCAGGCATTAGGTTTAAAATGAGAAACTGGACCCCAATGACATCATTAGAACCTGATCTGCATGTTTGTAGAGGACCCTCGTCCACTTGACACTGGTGTCCTTGCTGCCTCCAACTTAAAATTGCAGGCAGCTTGATTGGGATAGGAAAGGAGTGGGTCCATTTTCTCCGTGCGTGTGTCGGTATATTTTGTATCTCAGAATGATGCCGGAATTACACTGTGTGCGCACCATGTTTTACTTACAGTGAAACATTAACTCCATGTCACAGTTCCAGCTTTCAGCTCTTTTAGTTTGTTTACTTTTCTCTGAGTCCACACCCAGGTTTAAACAATCAAGCACAGTGAGCACCAATAGTAAACAGACAGGCATAATCAAACACAAAACAATACAAAACCCTACAGTTTCTGTCAGATGAGGGAGTTAAAATCAAGGCTTGAGTCTCTTTTTTTGTCCTTACGTAATTCATCCAATTTGCTTCCCTTTCCCCAAATCCGTACTTTTAATCTTCTCTAGCAATTCCCCACGTGTTGGCTTGTCAAAGGTGTTCAACAAGTCCATGTGCGCTACAGTCACTGCATTCCCACATTTTCCACATCTGTTACCTTCTCAAAGAATTTTAAAATGTTTGCTAAGCACAATACGCAAGTCCTTTATTTAATTCATACTTGCTATTTCTCACTATTTTCCTTTACCTAAATACAAAGTAATGTCATCCAAATTCAAAAGTATTTATTTTCCTACCACTGATGTTAGGCTAACTGGTCTGTAATTACCTGGATTAGCTCTGTCGGTTTTATGATACCTCGGGCATTCTCCAATCCTCAAAAACATATTCACTCTTAATAAAATGCTGAAATGTATATCTAGCGCCTCAGCAATTTCCTCTCTCGACTCCCGCAGGAGCCTATGATGTATTTCTTGAGCAAAAGCACTTTGTCTTCCTCTGTTCTAACTAACTTAAAAATTTCCTTTCATCCATCATAATATTATTCATTTCACTCTTAACCACTTCAGGATTCATCTCCTGTTTGACACTCATCTCTTTAACACACAGCGGCATGAAGTATTTTTTAAATGCCTGCATCATTTTTTGATCATCACCTGAAAATGGATAATTATCTCTTCACAGATGTATTATCTCAATTTTTTAAGAATTCTTTTTGCTGTTCTACCTACAACATACTTCATTGCTCTTTCTGATTTTTTTGAATATTTTCCCCCATTCTTCTTAGCTTTCCTTATCCCTTGCCTAATCTTACATTTTCTCATGTTCTCCATTTTTTGGTCATTATTATGATTATAGTCCTCAAACACGCATTTCATCAATTTCAATTGTTCTCTAATTTATTAATGTGTGGTATCCAAAATCTATTACTATTTTCCTTCTTTTCTATTAGTGAAACTTTACCTTTGCAATCCTTCGTGTTGGGTCTTAAACTGACCATATTGTTGTCATTACTCCTAAGCGGCGCACGTAAATCGAGGTCATCTACCTGTTCTATTTCATAACTCAACTGAAACTAACAATTTCCCTGCTCTTGTGATGTTCCTGTTTATAGAAGGTACATTTCTAAAATTCCACTGCTGATTCACCATTTACTCCCTCTGTTCAAATCAATCAATGGTTAATTAACATCTCCCAGCACATTAATCTCGTAATTCCGATTCAACTTGTCCATTTCATAGACTCTCTACAGTATAGAAAGAGACCATTCGGCTATTGAGCTGCACCGACAATGATTTCATTCAAGCCCCATCTCTGTAACCCCGCGTATTTACCCTGCTAATCCCATTGATACTAAGGGACAATTTTAGGCCCAATCCACCTAACTCGCACATCTTTGGACTGTGGGAGAAAACCGGAGCACCTGGGGAAATCCACACAGACACGGGGAGAATGTGCAGACTCCACACACAGACAGTCATCTGAGGCTGGAATTGAACCCAGGTCCCTGCTGCTGTGAGGCAGCAATGCTAACAACTGTGCTTCCGAACTGCCTGCACCACCCCACATTTAACTGCACGTTTCCTATTTTGTTTCTTCCCTACCGTTTGATGGCCTAATCTTTACCATTATGTTTCAACCATATTGACTCCCTACAGCGTGTGGTCCTTTGGTTACCAATGCTACAACTCCATTTCCTTTTCTACCTTCTCTATCCCCCCAGGTTCTGTTTGCTGAACTTTCAAATGGCCAGTGTTTGGAGGACAACAAAGAAAATCTTTCAAAGATGCTCTGGACCTATCCTTGAAGACTGGCAGCACTGTCATTAATGACTGGGAGGAGCCTGCTGCCAATCATTCATGATAGTAACATCTTCCATGCAGCAAGCTGGATTATACTTTGAGTCACAATGCCTTAATGCTGAGGCAGAGTGATGGTAGAGAAGGAAAGGAAACAAATCCTGCATTCCGGATCCCAGTACCTCACCGGATGTCCGACTGATGTGCCCAAAGAACTGTGGGTTGAGAATTGACCCAAGGTAGAAACTTATGCTCCTGCGTAGACATCATCTTTGAATCAAGGAACAACTGCCACCAAGGAATACCTTCCAAATATATCGCATGCTGAATTTTAAAGTTTGAACCAGCTTGCGACAGGGGAGGCGAGGATATTGGCTCAGAAAATCAAGATGTAGGATGGAATTTCTGATAATTTGTCAGAATGTCAGGCTGTGACTGAAAACTGGTGCGTATCTCTCTGAGTTTTCATGGGATGATTCTCCTAGACCACTGCGCTGTTCAATTAACGCAATGGGCCAAGAGATATCAGCGGGGGCCATTTTGTGGGCTTTCTGCTGGACAGCACGGCCTCCATACATTTCCAGTACCAGGTTTTTCAGCATAATCAGCTCCATGCCGTTTTCCAACATTGAGCTGATTTCAATACGGAAATCGCAATTTCCATCTGATTTGCGGGCCAGGCCGACTAGTGTCTCTCCCCCCGCTGAGAGTGGTTCACTCTTGTGGGATTTACTAACGAGGAACTGGTGGCCTAACTCAGTTGCTGAGTTGAGAGGCCATTGAGGCTCCTCAGGGGATCAGGGATAAGTGGGGGGGGTCAACACTTAAATAGTGTCCAAGGGACAAACTGGCAATGTCCACATGGCACTTTGCCATGCCCACTGGGCATCAGGCAGTGCCAAGGGCCAGAGAAGTGGGGCCTATTGGGCAGGCAGGGCCTATTGGGGGCGATCAGTGGGTGTGGAGAGTACATGCTGCCACTCTGCATTGGGGTAGCTGGGAGAAGGAGGGAAGAGGGTAAACATGGCTGGCTCCTCGGGGTCCTTGTGCATGAGTCGCAAAAACCCAGCTTGCAGGTACAGCAGGTGGTCAGGAAGGCGAATGGGATGCTGGCCTTCATAGCGAGGGGGATTGAATGCGGTCTTGCTGCGGCTGTATAGGGCATTGGTGAGGCCGCAGCTGGAGTACTGTGTGCAGTTTTGGGCACCGCACCTGCGCAAAGATATTTTGGCCTTGGAGGGAGTGCAGAGGAGGTTTACTAGGCTGATACCGGAGTTGAGGGCGTTGAGCTATGAGGAGAGGCTGAATAAACTGGGCTTGTACTCGTTAGAGTTTAGAAGAATGAGGGGAGATCTCATTGAGACGTATAAGATGATGAATGGGATGGATAAGATAGAGGTGGAGAGACTCTTCCCGCTCAAAAAAGACAGTAGGACTAGGGGGCACAGCCTCAAGATAAAGGGGGGGCGGTTTAGAACGGAGTTGAGGAGGAACTTCTTCACTCAAAGGGTGGTGAATCTCTGGAATTCTCTGCCCGTTGAAGTGGTGGAGGCTACCTCGCTAAATATTTTTAAGACGTGGGTTGATGGGTTTTTGATAAGAGAGGGGATTAAGGGTTATGGGGAGAGGGCGGGAATGTGGAACTGAGCCACGACAGATCAGCCATGATCTTATTGAATGGCGGGGCAGGCTCGAAGGGCTGGATGGCCTACTCCTGCTCCTATTTCTTATGTTCTTATGTTCTTATTACATGGGTGGGAGGCAGAGGTCAGGGTTGCCGGGTGGGTGGGGGATGGGGGGGTAGAATTGGGACTGTCGGGGAGAGATAGGGGCTGGCTGGGGCAGTGGGGAAATTGGGGCTGGTCCTGAGAGGTCTGGGAGGCCAGCGGCCAGGGTATTGTGGGGTCAGAAGGCCAGCAATGGAGGGTTGCAGGGCTGGGGCCAGCAATCGGGAGGTCGACAATGCAGGGCTCTGATAGATGGGTGAATGCGCAGTGGCCTCTGGGGTGGGAATAGGCCCTAGCCCCAGATTTCCAAAGTGAATTGCACTGAGGCTTTCTATGATGCACAGAGTGTTGGAGATTCATTCTGGAAATCAAGCTAAAGAAAACAATAGGATTTACTCCCATTTTCCTGCACGTTGGGAACTTAGAATTTTTTTGAGAGAATTTTGGCTCAGATCTTTAGCAACTGTGATTAAAAAAAACTGGGGCAGTGGTTTACACCTAACAGGGCCTGATAGAGCTGGCAAGACCAGCTCCACTGAGATCACCACCCCCTGCCACAGGTTGGCACTGCCAGGTTGGCGGCCCAGCAGGATACCCTGATTGAAGCTGTTGTAAACCTCACCGATGTGATTTAAATATTTAGTGAGGGGTGAATCAAGTGCCAGGGAGGCACGATAATAATATTTAAATTAATTAATATCCATTTATGGGTGGAAACATTGTTAAGCCACCAGTGAGAGCAGGAAATTCAGGTCTCACTGGCAAGAGTTTTGTTCCTTGGCTCTCGTGAGATTTGCATCTATCTCATTGTTTCCACTTGTGGCGAACACTGGCGCAAAATCATTCCCTTAGAATCAGTTTGGGTGGAGCTAAGAACAACAAGGAAAGGAAAGACAGGGAGAACAGTCCCAACCTCTCCAATCTATCCTCATAACTGAAGTTTCTCATCCCTGGAACTATTCTTATAAACCTCTTCTGCACTTTCTCCAATGCATTCACATCCTTATTACAGTATGGCACTCAGAAGTGTGCATAATATTCCAACTGAGATCTAACTAATTGTCTTGTATAAGTTTAGCATAACTGCCTTACTCTTGTACTCAATACCCCTATTAATTATGCCCAGAATATTGACTGCTTTCTGCCTGACTGCTTTATTGACTGCTCTCTTCACCTGTTCTGCCACCTTCAATGGTCTGTGCACGTATACACTCAGGTCTCTCTGCTCCTGAAATCTTTTAAGAGTTTTATCTTTTTTTTAATATTGTTTCTCCATGTTCTTCCTACCAACATGCAACGCTTCTCTCTTTGCCCCATTGAATTTCATTTGCCATCCATCTGCCCACTTCATTAACTTGTTTATGTCCTTTTGAAGTTCCACACTATACTCCTCACAGTTTGCAATACGTCCAAGTTATCTGCAGACAATGAAACTGTCCCCTGCACACCAATCTATGGGTCAATTTACCATGTAACCTACCTTGGGGGAGGGGGAACCTACCATTGGCTGGTGGCAGAATCCTTTGGTCCTCCCATTGTCAATGGAGTTTCACGTTAAATTCACTCTTTATAGCTGGACAATCTTGCAAAGGAATTGCACCATCGGCAGGCCTGGAAGATGAACGAAAAAAATTTGAGGCTAGGTCACTAAAATAAAAGCAAGGATCCCAATACTGACCCCCCCCCCTCCCCCCCACCACCCTGGAGAATACCACTACAAACCTTCCCCCAGCCCAAAAAAACATCCATTGGCCATTACAAATCTGCAGAATTTAATTTCAGTGACAAAATAGTTGCTTTGGCTGTTCATTTATAGGATTTTTAAAATCAGCAATCATGCCCATTGGCAATGGAAGAAAGGGGACTATCCCACCTGCCTGTTGACAGAACTAGATATCACACAGCAACGTGCCACACTACAGTCATACATTTGACAATGAGAAGTGATAATCTGTCCGATTAGTCCTGTGAACTATTTTAGCTTGTCTCTTCTAATTTGTGTCTTCTCCCATCCATTGGCCATGTGTCATTCAGAAGTCTGTGTGGATGTGGAATGAAAACTCCTCAGAAAAGGTCAGGCATTCCAAGAAAGTACCATCAAACATCTAATACACTCATTTTGAGGGTGCTGTATTAAGGACAGTTGGGTTATCACATGGTGAGCCACATATCACAAGAAAGTAGGAACAGGTAAAAATAAAGCAGCAGAGAGACCCCTTTCAAGGTATAGCAAATTCTGCACAGCTGGATGTAGATACTGAGCCTTAGGAATCCTTAACAAAGACTAAACAGTTCCAGTAATAGTAAATAACTGTGCTCCTATTCCAGAGGCATTACAAATAATTGCAAAGAGATTGGAAGAGTGTGGGGAAGACTTTCCAGCCTTACTCTCCTCAAGAGCGGAAAATCCTGCCCGAAGTCAATGGACTTCCTGTCATGGTCCTGTCCCACCCTATACAATTCCCGTAGATCAACTGTCTCTCTTGCTAAATTGCAACCAGTGTCACCCCTGGGTCTGGATGGTCAAACTGTCCTTCAGATACACTCCTCCCTCCTTGTTCCAGGGTAGTAAACAGGGTGGGAAAATGTTTTCTATATGCTCAAATAAATACATATTCCATGGACATGGTTTATCCTCTCTTTTTGCAGCTAAAGGGTATCAACTACAGATGGCAGCCTATCAGATTTGAGTAAGAAAGGAAAGGGATTCCATTTCTACTGAGTCTTTCAATGCCTCCAGACATGCCTGAACATCTGACAACCATTGAATATTCGTTTGAAGTGTTTCCATTATTGAAATGTGCGAAACATGTGCATGAAACATGTACATGAAATGTGCCAATCTGCACACAACAAGGCCTCCAAAGTAACAAAAATAATCTGTCCTAATAATTTTAGTTGAGGGATAAATGTTGATTTGAACACCAGGAAACCTCCCTGCAAGTGTTTAAACAGTGCTTCTTGTGCCTCTCTGAGGGTAGACAAGGGTTCATTTAATGTCTCAGTCAAAAGATGGCCCTTCAACAATATGGCACTCTCCCAGTAGAGGACTGAAACAACAGCCTGGATAGTGTGTGTGTGTACAGACCCTTCGGATCCTAATTTACCATTTTGATTCTAAGTGCTGGGCAGACATGAATCTGGGAGTGTTTCAGATCCAACTTTTAGTCCTGTTCTCAGGTGCCCCCAAATGCGCTCTGCCTGCAAAAATAACAGCAATTCCAAATCACCCTGCCGAAGCCTGTGTGTGGGTTTTAACACGCCCAAAACCCTGCAGCTCCGATTGGCATCTCCAACTGCGCACACGTAGGAAAAAAAAGATAGAATGCTGCTCCCCTGCCTCATCAGTCCCAGGCTGGACAATGCGTCTCCCTGCCCCCACAGACATTGCCCCAACCTCACAACATTACTGACCCCCTTATCCCCCCACCTCCTCTGCCACCCAGACCAATCGTGGGTCCCTCTGCTCCTTCCCTCCTCCCCACTCATTAATCTCAGGCAGAATGGCAGCAGATCTCCATTCCCTCTCATTGATCTCAGGCAGAATGGCAGCGGACCCCCCTTCCCCACCGCACCAATTTCAAGCAGAGAGTCGTCGGGCCAACTTTCCCCTCACCGCCCCCCGCTCCCCTCATCGATCTCAAGCAGAGACCCATTGGACATTCAGTACTTACCTCCTCACTAACTGGAGTGCCCGAATCAGGCTTTTGTAGAGCATGTCTGTTTCGCATCAGTTCTGGAAGGCCAACACGGTGTAAAGGGAGAAGTGCCGGTAAGATTGGGTGTGCAACCCATTAAGTCAATTTAAATGAATGCAAATGCATTTAGATAGCTGTCACGCCCGATTCAGGCATAGTCGAGATCGAGGCCATTTTCATGCCTTGTTAAAGGGGGAACAGGCATGGAGGTGCGCGCAGATCGCACTATTCGCCTTACGCACGACTTTATCAATTTTTTGCACCCGAAAATGGGTGCAACTCAATAATAAAATCAGACCCTTGGAGTGGGACTTAAACTCTATAATTCAGAGGTAAGAGTAAGATTAGCCAAAGCTGAGATCAGAAATAGGGTGGAAACCACTATTGGCCTGTTATTATCCAAAGACTGATGCAATATCACCTATTATGTTATTTATTCACATACATGGTTGAGAGCTTCAAGTTCCTAGGTATCCAGATCACCAACAACCTGTCCCTCCATGGCGATGCTATAGCTAAGAAAGCCCCCCAATGCCTGGACTTTCTCAGGATGCTAAGAAATTCAGCATGTCCACGATGATTCTCACCAACTTTTACAAATGCACCAAATAAAACATTTGTTCCAGATGTATCACAGCTTGGTATGGCTCCTGCTCTGACTAAGGCTGCAAAAAACTGCAAAAGATTGTGAATGTAGCCCGGGCCACCATGCAAACCAACCTCCCATCCATTGAATCCGTCTGCGCTTCCAGCTGCCTTAGAAAAGCAGACAGCATAATCAAGGATCCCAAGCACCCTGAATATATTCTTTTCAACCTTCTTCCATCATGAAAAAGATCAACGGACTCAAGCTTTTTCCCTGCTTCCTCCCTGCTGGACTGACCTTACATTAAGGTGATCTTTCTCTATACCCTAGCTGTGACTGTAGCATTTTATTCTGCACTCTCTCCTTTCCTTCTTCCCTATATGCTCTATGTATGGTATGCTTTGTCTGTATAGCACACAAGAAACTATATGTTTCATTATATCCAAATACATGTGATAATAATAAATCAAATTAGTTTAGAAAGGAAACCGGCACAAGGAAGGAGTTACTTGAATTAGTTCTTTCCACACAGTAAACTCAGATGGGAGTCCAAAGGCCACCCACTGGTTTAGAAGCACTGGAATGACAGTCAGCTGTAATTCTGAGGGCACGAGGAAGGAACCCTCTGGGAGTGCATAGGTAAGACATGGCCAGGTAATGCCCTGGCCTCAATGCCCCTCTCACAGGTTTGCAGTGCCGGGGGAAATGTCGGCAATGATTGTGTGTGTGTGTGTGTGTGTGTGTGTGTGTGGGAAGGGGGGGTGGGGTGGGGTGGTTAGGGAAAATGCTGGGGAATGCTGGGGATGATTATGGGGGTGGGATGGGAGCGCTTGTGTCCTGATACTTCTGTGGTAGACTGGAGGAGTTTAATTTTATTTCTGATTGAGGCACCTTTAAAGTTGGCGCCCCGTTCCTTATGGAACCTGTTGTCAGTTCTAAGAGTCCCCGGCAAAGTGATGGCATAAAACGTGCCCACTCGCTTCTTTTCTGTAAAGAGGCTCAAAATCTGGAGAAAAATCTCATCTGTTCAACTGAAGAGTTACAGGTCAGGTCATCGACTGAGCTTGACACTTTGTCCAATTCCGGTAAAATAGTCCCCTATAAGATCATCTCTTACTTTTCTAAATTCCAATGAGTATAGGCGCAACCTGATCAATCTTTCATCATCAGGCAACTGCTTCATCTCCAGAATCTGCCAAGTGAACTCTCTCTGAACAGTTTCCAATGTAATTATATTCCTTCTGAAGTAAGGAGACAAAAGCTGTGTACAATAGTCTAGTTGTCTCACCCCTATCCTGTACAAGACTTCTTACTTCTTACTCTATGGAGGTCAACATTCTGTTTGAATCATAGAGAATCATAGAATCCCTACTGTGCAGAAGGTGGCCATTCATCCCTTCGAGTCTGCACTGACAAAAATCCCACTCAGACCCTATCCCCGTAACCTCATATATTTACCCCCACTCATCCCCCTAACTCTAAGGGGCAATTTAGCATAGCCAATCCACCTAACCTACCTCATTAGATAAAAACACATAGCAAAAGTTTCTACAAATATATAAAACGAAAGAGAGTGGCTAAAGTAAACATTGGTCCTTTAGAGAATGAGAAGGGGGATGTAATGACCAGAAATGAGAAAACGGCTGAGGCATTGAACAGGTATTTTGCGTTGGTCTTCACAGTGGAAGACACAAATAACATGCCAAAAATTGATGACAGGAAGGCTATGGCAGGCGAGGACCTAGAAACTATCATTATCATGAAAAAGGTAGTGTTGGGCAAGTTAATGAGGCTAAAGGTAGACAAGTCTCTTAGTCCTGACGGAATGAATCCCAGGGTACTAAAAGAGATGGCAGGGGAAATAACAAATGCACCAGTGATAATTTACCAAAATTCGCGGGCCTCTGGGGTGATTCCTGCAGATTGGAAAACAGCAAATATGACGCCACATGTTTAAAAAAGGAGGTGGACAAAAGGTAGGTAACTATCAGCTGGTTAGCTTCTGTAGTAGGGAAAATGCTTGAATCTATCATCAAGGAAGAAATAGCAAGACATCTGGATGTAAATTATCTCATTGATAAGACATAGCATGGGTTCATGAAGGGCAGGTCATGTTTGACTAATTTGATGGAATCCTTTGAGAATATTATATATGCAGTGGACAATGGGGAACCTGTGGATGAGGTGTACCTGGATTTCCAGAAGGCATTTGACAACGTGCTGCACCAAAGACTGCTATATAAGATAAAGGTGCACGGTGTTACGGATAATGTGGATAGAGGATTGGTTAACTAACAGAAAGCAAAAAGTAGGGGTAAATGGGTGTTTTTCTGCTTGGTGATCAGTGACTAGTGGTGTGCCTCCAGGGATCAATGTTAGGACCGCAATTGTTTACAATTTACATAGATGATTTGGAGTTGGGGATCAAGTGTAGTGTGTCAAAATTCACAGATGACACTAAGATGGGTGACAGAGCAAAGTGTGAAGAGGATGCTGAAAATCTGCAAAGGGATATAGATAGTCTAAGTGAGTGGGAGAAGGTCTGGCAGATGGAGTACAATGTTGGTAAATGTGAGGTCATCCATTTTGGTAGGAACAACAGCAAAATGGACTATTGTTTAAATGGTAAAAAATTGCAGCAAGCTGCTGTGCAGAGGGACCTGTGTATCCTTGTGCAGGAACCTCAAGGAGTTGGTTTACAAATGCAGCAGGTAATTAAGAAGGCAAATGGAATTTTGTCCTTCATTGCTACAGGGATGGAGTTTAAAAACCATAAAAAGCATATGTTGCAGCTGTATAAGGTGCTGCTGAGGCCACACCTGGAGTATTGTGTACAGTTTTGGTCTCCTTACTTGAGAAAGGATATACTGGCACTGGAGGGGGTGCAGAGCAGGTTCATTAGGTTGATTCTGGTGTTGAGAGGGTTGCTTATAAGAGACTGAGTAGACTGGAGTTATATACTCATTGGAATTGAGAAGAATGAGGGGAGATCTTATAGAAACGTATACGATCATGAAGGGAATAGATAAGATAGAAGCAGGGAAGTTGTTTCCACTGGTGGATAAAACTAGAACTAGGGGGTATAGCCTCAAAATAAGGGGAAGCAGATTTAGGGCTGAGTTGAGGAGGAACTTCTTCACACAAAGGGTTGTGAATCTGTGGAATTCCCTGCCCAGTGAAGCAGTTGAGGCTACCTCGTTGAATATTTTTAAGGCAAGGATAGATAAATTTTTGAACAGAAAAGGAATTAAGGGTTATGGTGAGAGGGCAGGTAAGTGGAGCTGAGTCCACAAAAAGATCAGCCATGATCTTATTGAATGGCGGAGCAGGCTCGTGGGGCAAGATGGCCGACTCCTGCTCCTAGTTCTTATGTTCTTAACCTGCAATCTTTGGACTGTGGGAGGAAACCGGAGCACCTGGGTGAAACGCATGCAGACACAGGAGAATGTGTAGTCTCCATATAGATAGTCACCAAGGCTGGAATTGAACCCAAGTTCCTGGCCCCGTGAGGCAGCAATGCTAACCACTGTGCCACCATGCTGCCCTTTGCCTTCCTAATTACTTGCTGTACCTCCATGCTAACATTTTATGATTCATGTAGAAGGACAGCCAGATGCTTCTGAACCAGAGCATTCTGCACTTTTTCTCCATTTGGTATCCGAGAGTGGTTAGATTGTGGATGGTCTTTATACCATATGGTCTAAATGATTTGTACCACAGTATTATGATTAATTACTGGTTTAAACAGGAACATAATAAGTCTTCTTGCTTGATATAATTACAAAATTTGACTCAACTATAAGTTAAAGCACCTTGTAATAACCAAAGGACTTACCTGCTAATCTTAGCTTGTTTCTTGAATTTGGGTCTGTCGTTCCAAGGTCATGTAATTAAAGTCGATTTTTTTACCAAATAGTCCATTCCTCACTAAGGTATACTTGTTTTAACTTTAAGATCAATATTTTTCACATCATCTATGTTTTCAGCCCTGGTGAAATCAGTCACATTACTGATGTCACTTTTTTTTTAATCAGTCATAAAGCCAAGGCCTAGCATGGCAAGATTAATGTTCCTGTGATTTGTAGTGAATGGGGATATGTGAGCAGCATCAGAGAGTTAAGTCAAAGCACCTTTAAATGCAAAATGTGTGGCAAATGGAATTTTGCCACCTAACTTATTTTAATTATAAACCTTCAAATGGAATATTCATGTTCCTGGGATACAGGAGTTATGAAACAATAAATATACATGTTATAAAATTATAAATGGAAAGTTTTGAAAAACATACGGGTCCAGTTGTCCTTGGCCCACTGCCCTGTATCCACCCATTTCCTAGCTTTTGGGATAAAAGGAAGGCAAGCCAGTCGCAGCCCTTTCTGCCCTTGTCGGACATCTCCATTCAGACAGGATCAGAGACATTTCAGTGGAAACAAGTACTGAAATCTAAATTGGATATAAAATAAGTGGAAATAGTGTCAAGGTGGCATCTGTTTCAATTTTGTCCCCCGAACACTGGCAACAAATTTTGGCACACCAGCAGAGCACATCAAAAACCTACTCCAGATCCCCTATTGAACACATTACCAAAATGTCAAAGCAATGCTTAGATTATCCTTACGTGTCTGGTGTCTGGCATAAACCAGAACAAATAGCGTGATTCTCTGCGCACTCATTCACAAATTGTGCTAAGGCCAGAGAATCGCAGGAGAGGGCCATAGTGCATTCAATGCCGGTGAGAATCCCTTTTGAAATTTTCCCAGCCCCTGCACCCTGACATAAATACCCAATAAGAGCTATCTTGGCCCTTCCAGGTTGTCAAGTTAATACTACCAAGGTGCCAGGTTGGCAGTGCTAGAATGAAGGGCCTGGGTGAATGTGGGGGAGGTGCTTCTGAAGAGAGGTATGGGGGCCCTCCTAAAGTGGGGTAAAGCATGAGTGAGCTGCTGAAGGGGGCAGCAGGGGTGTGCTTATGAAGGGGGAACCCAGCAGGCTCCTGAAAGTGGGGAGCATTTGGCGACCTCACACCAGGTCCGCTCACTTGGGGAGGGCTTGCTGTTACCAGCGAGTGGGTGGGATTGTCTTAGCTGATGAGTAGCAGGGGAGTGCATTGTGTTGTCTGAAGACCAGGATGCCCTTTAAAAAGGATGCCCTCATCTCCAAGGAGCTGACCTTGCCGGTGTCATTGTGTCCCCACTCCAAGAAGAGAGTGTGAGTAACGTGACAGATGGGATGGTGTTGTGAAAGTATCCATGAGAGAATGAGTGTTGATATACGTCCCCACTAATGGATGTGTGAAATCTGTGAAGAGAATCACCATTTGAGTATGTGATGCCATGCTGAGAGTTTCAGTAAGTATATATATTTTTCAATGCTCCTGTTAGTTGCGATGGAACCAGTAATAATAAGAACTCACTTCAATTATCCCCACATTCCCTGCCGTCTCCTTCCTTACACCCCAGTATTGCAAATGACCCCTTTTCATGGGCTTACATTTAGACTTGGAGATCAAGATCTTCTTGTAGATTAGCAGGAAACCAGCTATTTACACACAAAAGGTCTTTTCTGAATATCTTTCCTGGAACCGCACGTAAGGAGACTACAGCAGAGCACAGAAACTCTGACAGAGCTTCCTTCCATTCTTCAGGCAGATCGGCGAGCTATCTTAAGAATCAGAACAGTGTTTACTGAAGCTCAGAAATCCACAGCAGCTCTTAAGTCTGGGGCACCGGATTATTCTAAGGAACAACAGCCAGTTTCTATCGGGTAGTGAGTTGGATGTCTACTTTTTACAAAGGCGGGCAATGGATGCTTTATTTGCCAGGGCAAACCATGTTATTAGATTTGATGCAATAGCAAGGCAAATAAAGGAAAAGGCCAATTATTTTTATGGGTCTTTGGATTTCCATGAATGTTTTGAGCTGTAGATTACACTCTCACAGCCATCTGTGTTCTGCCTCCCAACCCACATCATTATGTTAAATGGAAAAGATTTCAACACTTAATGTCATGCAAAGGTCTCTCATGAGTTTATAGGCACATTCACAAGTTTTGTGTAATAATATCCAGTAAAGCAGAAAGCTGATGATTCACTGAGAATCTTTCTTAATGGTGAGATATATCCAATAGTACAGTGACTGCTGCTTACAATGAATCAGATAAGGGATGGTCAATAAATGCTGGCCAGCCAGCGACACCCATGTCCCATGGGTAAATTAAAAAACACAGTAAAGAGGTTCACATTTGCACATAAGCACAAATTTGCACATTCTTTCCTTCATAGAATTTGTGCTTGTAATAGGGCAAATCAAGAGAGTGTGGGCTGCTGCAGGAGAAGAAAGAATGGAAAGAGTTAAACAGATAGCCTGACTATAGTATTCATATTCACTGTGGGCATACATGACAAATTACCATATCCCAGACAACTCTAATACAGTCACATCCTAGGTGAGATCTTTGAGTTACAGCAACAATAAGAGAATCAATATCTTATCAAGGCTCCACAATGTCCAGAGGAGCCATTGATCTCTGGAAAACTAATCAAGTATCAGGGAGGTGGGAACAATTAACACACCATTGAAATTTGTTTGACAAACATAATCCTTTGTTATTGTAAACTTGTGGACAGGAGATGTCCAGAAAATGACTAAAGCTAAGGCACACAATATAATAAATCTGTATAATGTGATCAAAAACGGAACTGTAACCAATTTAAAGTAACAAACCAAAGACCTAATCAAAATACAGTACTTGGTAACGTGAAAAACTATAAGAATATGTAAGAATCGATGATTAGCTCAGAAGCAAACTGGAATTACAGCCACAAGTTCTGCTGTCTCTCTCTCATGCATGTCCAATCAAAGAAACCCTACAGGGCAGAGAGAGGCCATTTGGCCCATTGAGTCTGCACCGACAACAATCCCACCTATGTCCTACCCCCATATCCCTACATCCCTCTAACCTACGCATCTCAGGACACTGAGGGGCAATTTTAGCATCAACCTAACCTGCACATCTTTGAACTGTGGGAGGAAAGCAGAGCACCTGGAGGAAACTTGTTAAATAAAGCAGTTTTGTTAAAGTTCTACACAGTTTCTGAAGACTCAGTTCCAACTGTGCTATAGCAATGAATATGATTAAAACATTGGAAGCAGGGAGAGCAAAGTGATGTGTTTATGTAATGCTGAAGAAATGGGACTAATTGGCTTAAAGTTTGCAGAGAACTTCAAGTCTATGTACCAGGTCATTAGATTTTGTCATCTTATTTCAGGAAGAAGGTTCTTTTTACTGGTTGGAGATTTGGGCCATAGAATTCTACTCTGAACTATCTGATTTTCAGCGCTACAATTTTGGAGGCAAGATGGCTGTGTGCAACCATGCAGTGACACAATGGTTAACACTGCACCCTCACAGTGCCAGAAACTTGGGTTCAATTCCCGGCTTAGGTAACTGTCAGTATGGAATCTGCACATTCTCTCCGTGTCTGCATGGGTTTCCACCAGGTGCTCTGGTTTCCTCTCACAGTCTGAAAGACGTGCTGGTTAGGTGCATTGGCCATGCTAAATTCTCCCTCAGTGTACCCGAACAGGCAACTAGGGGATTTTCACAGTAACTTCATTGCAGTGCTAAGCCTACTTGTGACACTAATAAATAAACTTTAAACTTTTGTTCTCCATGAGAGACTGTGGGTGGGATTTTATGGCACCACTTGCCCTGGAACTATAAAATCCTATCCGAGGTCAACAGACATTTCCATTGTCTGTCCTTGCTTCCTCCAAATCCTATGGCACGTGGGGCGGTGAAATTTTGGCATGTGTGTGGCGATGAGCAAACTCACATAGAACATAGAACACTACAGCACAAACAGGCCCTTCGGCCCACAAGTTGCGCCGATCATATCCCTACCGACCAGGCCTATCTATAACCTTCAATCCCATTAAATCCCATGTACACTTATTGAGACTTAAACTTATTTAAAGTTTTTAAACCACCTAAACATATTGAGATTTGCCCTGGTGTCATTTTGTTTGCAATGAGATACTTGAAGAATTTTCCACCAGTATTCCAGAGGCTGTTTTGGTGAGTTCACGTTCTAGGGGTGGCACGGTGGCACAGTGGTTAGCACGGCTGCCTCACAATGCCAGGGACCTGGGTTAGATTCCCGGCTTGGGTCACTGTCTATGTGAAGTTTGTGCATTCTCCCCCTGTCTGCGTCAGTTTCCTTTGGGTGCTCCGGTTTCGTCCCACGGTCCAAAGGTGTATGGGTCAGGTTGATTGGCCATGCTAAATTGTCAGTTAATGTCAGGGGACTAACAGGGTAAATATGTGAGGTTATGGGGATAGGGACTGGGCGGGATTATGGTCAGTACAGACTTGATGGGCCGATTGGCCTCCCTCTGTACTGTAGGGATTCTCGTACATTCCAATTATTTTGCCTCCAAAGTTAATTTACTGGGTAGTGTTCAAATTCCGAGGGCATTAAGTTTAGTTCTGGGGCAGGAGGGACCTGTTTATATGTAGATGGTGTTGTATCTTAACGCAGCTAGGATCGATCACCTCACAGGGTGATTAACTTGTGCTTAAAATAAGCTTAAAATAACTTAGACGCCAGGACACAGCAGCATAGGGAAGAATCAGGGTGCATGGAAAACCAAGAAGGACAAACGGAAACAAGAGTTATATATATGCTGGGATTCTCTTTCTCCACCAAAGCAGGTTCCCCCATAGCGAATGTGGTGAACCATTTAAATGTCCATTGATTTCAGCAGGACTGGAAGATCCTGCTGGCAGGAAGGGCTGGAAAATCCCAGCCCAAGAGTTAGCTAGAGAAAAATAGCAAAGTCAATCCCCCATAAGGTGTTGAAACCATAGCCGGAATTTTACTGCAACGTCCACCCCAGAACCTGGGTGGGAGCAGCTGGCAGAATGTTGGCCTCCGTTGGCCTCAGGTGGGATTTTACGAGCCTCATCTGAGTACGGTCTAAAATATCGCTCAAATGTGTTGATGCAAGATGTGTTATCAATAAGATTTTGACAAGCTACAGTGGACTAAAAAACAGAATATGATCAAAAGTAGGCTTTCAAGGTGGAGACAAATCGCCCAATCTTTGTTTCCAGTCCAACTGCACTCGATCTCTTCTCAAAGCCCTGAAATCCACTCTGATCAAACTTGGTCATATCACTGTTGATTTCTCCTTTTCTCTTCCCATCACTATTTTAAGCCAGCAAAGCATAGATCCACAAGAAAGAAAGCTTGGAGTATCCAAAGAAAATAAAGTTTAAATAAAACTGAAAATTGATGTTTATGGCAACTGACATGCACAAAGTATAATACAAACATGACAAAGAGTGCTGGGGGAAAATGAACATGGATATAAAAAGGGCAACGAGACAATATGAGGAAAGATTACTGGGTAAATCAAACTCAAAGGTTTTTTCAAAACATATAAAAAGCTAACTAAAGGAATGTTGGGGCAGAAAAGGAGATCTTCTTGGGAAGGAAGAGTACATGATTGCGATATTGAATGGATACTTCGGCTGGGATATTTCGGATGTTTATGACCTGCCACCACTACAAGCAAGATTGGAGAATTCAGCGCTCAGTCAAACCTCCGTTCACTGAAATGGTGCCAGAGAATCCCACTGGCATGAATGGCTGAAAAATTACGGTCTTTGTATCTGTCTCCATGGAGGAAGAGGATGAACTTAATGTCAAAGAACAGAAGGATTGGGTAGGGATATTGGATAGGATAAAAATAGAAAAGAGGTACTAAATAGGTTGGCACAAGTCACCTGTATGAAGATGAGTGTTACTTTTTAAGATTTTTGTGAATATGATGGTGTCCATAATTAAGTAAACTGGGGGAAGGTTAGTAGGGACAGCTTGTCTGTGAGAGTTGAGGGATAAAAGGTTAAAGCTTCTTGATGCATGCATTTGTAATTAAAGACTAGGGTGAAGTTGGATTTACAAGTTAGGTTTTAAAAGCTTGCATTGGGAAATAGATCGGGATTTATCTTTTTAGTTGTTAAATTTCAAAGGGGAGTTTAAAGGATTTTTACAATGTACAAAGGCTTCATTAAATATTTAAGTTTTTTCTCCTCATTAATAAATCTTTGATTTTTAAATCCTAAAGGTGTTATTGGAGTTCTAATGCTTCTGGGATCAGAATTGTTTCCTCCCCTTCTCACTTTCAAAGTACAAATGAAAAGGTTATAATCGGTAAGACAGGCCTCCCACTGGGATCTGGCTTCCTCAGCCAATAGCAACTGCCATGGCCGTAACACCTAGTCCAGATCAGATATATCAGGGGCGATTTTCCCCCCAACCCCCCCGCAAAGAAAAACTAAATGCCCAACCGGCAGGGAAATGGGAGATTTTCTTGCCGAATTTCTTGCCCAGGACTTAACTGAATTTCCAGCACTCAGTCTGCCAGGGGATTCATGCTGGTAAGGGGAAAGGTGGGGACTAATTCTCCCTCAGAGGCTGGCATCAGCATGGTGAGTGGGCCACTGCATATGCCCCCCCCCCGCATTGCTGGCCTCCCAATGGCTTGCCGATCCCTGGGCTCGCTAATGAAATTCAACTATCATTTTCAATAAAGTAATTAGTGCCACTCTGTTTTCCGGAGCAAGGCTGATCTTGTCATAAAAAATGGCCCAGGAAAGTCGCAATCGGCTGTACGCCAGTTGCAAATCCATTACAGCCCTCCCATGTGCAATGCCAGGGGAGATATGAAAGAGGGGGACAATAAAGCAAGGAGGCCCACTAATAATATTGAAATGTATATAAATAAAGTTCCCAACCTTCCTGGACATGAACTATGTTATCTCGATAGCAGACGGTGGGGTGATCTCATTGCGTTCATTAATGGTTCACTAGTGTCCTTTAGGGAAGGGAATCTGCTGCCCTTACCTGGTCTGGCCTACATGTGACTCCAGAACTGCAGCGATGTGGTTGATTCTCAACTGCTCTCGGACAAACTAGGGATGGGCAATAAAAGCTGGTCAGCCAGCAATGCCCATGCCCCACAAATGAATAAATAACAAGATTGCGCTAGCCAGAACCTCGTTTTCAGCCTCTTGCTAGATTTTTGCCCCCATTGCCATTTATGCCCACAGGAAAGAGGGCTTGCAAAAAATCCCTCCCATTTTAACAATCATACTCCAAGGTGTAAAATAAAAGTAATGTACTGTGGATGCTGGAAATCTGAAATAAAACGTGAGAATGCTGGAAAAATTCAGCAGGTCTGGCAGTCCTCTGAGGAAGAGTCATATGGAGTTGAAATGCTGGGGCGATTCTCCAAAAGTGCTGAATTGGTGGGAAAACTGTTCTAGATCACGGCTGTTTCTTCAGTGCAACTTCAGACCTGAATCTCCATGCTCTGGGCAATACAGAGGTCACAATCGTGCATCTCATTAAAAAAACCTGAGAGGCAGGGCCTATTCAAGCAAGAGTCTGATAGTTCTGGACTTCTGTGCATGCATAGTGGTCCCGATCTGTCAATCTCCCCATTTGCTGGCCAGCTTAAATGCTGGCTAGCCTGGGACCCCCACAGTGCTGCCCCTCCAACCCCCCACGTGGCCCGATCATGGCCCCCACAACAATTCCTGGGCCAGCCCTGAACCCCTCCCCAGTCCTAGAGCATCCTGATGTCCAGCTCAATATCCCCCCCCTTAAACCCCGCCTCTGGGATCAGACCTCCTCCTGCCCAGGAGGCAGATAGCCCCCAGCAGACCAACCCCTGCCCCACCCCTCTCTCCTCACCATCCCCCTCCCCCAACACTCGCTGGCCTCCCTCTAGCCCAGAATGATGCAGAGCGCCCTTAGGCCCAGCCACAATAGGCCACACCCCCTTGGCACTATCCGATGCCCAGTGGCAATGCCAAGGAGCCCTCTGGACATGGGCACTTTGCCCCCTGGGCAGTGCCGGAGGCACAGACTGACACTGCCAGGAAACCTATGCCCAAGGCAGCACCACTCCCCCACCGCCCAACTCCCAGGGGCCCCGATTGCCTCCCCCCTTCATTCCAGCAGGGTCTCCCTCTAGCTCCCCGAACATGTGGAGCTACTCTCAATCCTGCCGGAATGAAGTAGTCCTGATGGGGTGGGAGATATAAAATATATTTGAACTACATTTTTAAAAAATTCAAATGGCTTACCTCTCCTCCCGCTGGTTTCCAACGCAGTCCCGACTATGACAGTTCTCTGTCTCTGGGAGACATGCATGCATTACCGATGCATGTGCAAATCCCATGAAATTACAATTGTCCGGACCCGACCCACCAGAAAAGTTGCGGGTCGTGATGGAAGAATTGGGCCTGTTAATTCTGATTCTCTCTCCACAAAAGCTGCCAGATTTGCCATGTCTTTCCAGTGTTGTCTGTTTTTATGATACACTAAGATCTCCATTTTTATTGCTTCTGTCACTCTCTGATATGATAAACTAGAGGATCTGGAACCAAAAAGCAGCTCATTATTACCATACCAAATCCAATCTTTATTCCGATATAACACTCAATTGGTTACGCCAATGCTATTTTTGTTGCTGCAGTTATGGGTTACCTCTAGCAGGAGGAGTCAGGGCCAAAAGCAGTACAAAATAGGCCAGGAGCTCTGGAATACTGCATGCTAGTGACCTCCTGCCACATTGCATGTCCGTCTGTCAGCCAGGTGCCATTTCCTGTTGGCTTTGTGTGGGAGTCTGAGAAATTTACCCCATCTGCAGGAGGCTGCAGATGAGGTAAATTTCTGGGGCCATTAACTTCTGATGTCAGGATAGTTTACTGCTTGTTTGATTGTCGCTTCCTTTATAATCGGGTCCACTACCCAGACTAACAATGGTTTTATGTCTACCCTTCCTACTGTGCCATTGAGCTTGTCATTATTTTATATGTCAGAAATGTATATGTATTATTCTTAATAGTTTCTATAGATATTTGGAATTTGTATTGTTTTAGACTTTAAGCTGTGGGCCAAATTTTAGTCCCTAAGGGTGCATTAACAGGCAGCTGATTTACTTGCCGCCTACCCATCTTCCCCCAATGTTACAGATAATGGGAAGGCCTAGGGTGGCATTAGCTGCCCTTTTCCTGATTGAGGCCCTAAAATGGATAATCAAGGGACAATAAAGCACCACTTCCTGCCCTGATTGGAAGTGACGATTATCAACTGGCAAGAAGAGGCTGGCGATGGGGGAAGGGGGAGAGTGAGGGAAACCTGGCAAGTTAGCCTGTTCGGGACAATCCCGTTGGTGTGAACGGCTGAAGAATTCCAACCGTTAGATAAATGCTAATTGTCCAAATCTTAAAGAATATCTTAGTGCCTAATGATTATGAATTCATCATCAAATTTTTGTAATGGATATATTTTCCTTCTATCTGTCTGGCAGCTACTGTTCTCTGCTTATATTTTCCAACAGCATTATAAGAGTGATTATAATTTGATTTTCCAAATGTCCATGTGCATCATACCATGAAATTTCAGAGAAGTTCCACTGGCAGAGGTTCTGTCGCAACTCTGGCAAGACAGCATCAGATCCCCCATGGAATTTCAGGACCCAAATATCTTTTGAATCTCTACATTAAGTTTCACTGTACAGACATTTCCTCAAGCATGTAGGCTATTACACTTGGGTTAAACACCCCTGCTATCTGTATCCAAGTCACAGAAGCATTCACATTCATGGTAAATTTGAACTCATGAATAGTCTCAGATCATGCCTTTCACTTTTGAAAGAGCAAAGAGGCTTTGATAAGCTTAGCATTTCTCCCCTCTAGTATCAAGTAATCATGTTACATTTAATACCTGAATATTTTGTTCACTAGTTCCCCTGAGGCACAAATATAACAGATAACTTTTCATCAATCTTTATGTAAAATCTTATTTTAAAATATTTTGGTAATTAGTATTTGCGATTCACAAACACAATTAAATATTGTGTTTCTGGGAAATTTTGTGTTTCTGGGGAAAAAAAATTAACTCTTAATAAGCTTGTGAATGCTTTTTTAAGCTCAAAGGAAGCTGTAATTATCCTGGATGAGAATGATATCAGCCACTGATCACATTCTGGGTCAGATTCTCCTCTTAACAAGCCCAGTAATCTGGATCATCTGGACAAAGCATAGCGTAAGTCACTGTGCAGGGGGATTGTGCACCCTCAACTTAAACAGATGGTAAGTCACCTAGGTTACACACAAGAAATCCTTCCTACTTTGTTGTCTCCTGTGCACAGCACCTAGGCAATCCATTACTCCCAAGAACAGAGAGGGGGCTATCTACCCCATCAGGGCCCATTCTGCAATACTAACATAGAAATACTTAATAAAGTTTATGAAGAGCTTCTCTACACTACACAAAGGCTCCACTAAAACAGTGCAAAAGAGGACTATCATGTATTCATGTGGTAACATCCAACAATATCCTTTTTCAAGCATGAGGTAAACTGCACAATCATTCAAAATAATGCAGAGATAAGAATGTCCCCAGTTGCAATTATTGTAATGAAAAGTAGCTTTTTATAAATTGAAGCAATATGGCATGGCTGTCACATACAGATTTGTAACTAGTGGATTCTGATATCGGATCTGCCAACTGTTGAGTTATGTAGAAGAGTCATAATGGACTCAAATGTTAACTCTGTTTCTTTCTCCTTGGATGTTGCCAGATCTGCTGAGTTTTTCCACCATTTTCTGTTTCTTTTTACAAATTTACAGCTGTCCCACACAGATCATATTCTATAGATGCTGTGTGAAGCAATACATAAATGAAGAAGAGAGAAAGAGTTGTTGGCCCTTCAAGCCTACTCCATATTATCATGTGAAACTCATTTATACCATGGCCCCCATTTCACCAAGCCTCCATTTACCACGAACCAGCAAATGCCCTTGGCCAATTGAGTGCAAAGGCTCTGAAAGGTTCCTTTCCAATTTCCAATAGATGATGAAGTAAGTTTCACAAGACCATGGTGTCTGAGACAAATCCTTCAATGCTTCACCGACCTTTCATTGGTTGTGAAGTCAGTTAGAGTTAAGGGCTTTGACCGCTCTGTTTAAAGCAAACCTGCACACTCTGCACAGCTGGTAACTACAGTAAGTCACAAATCTCTGAAAAGATGTATCATTTTCAAGTCTTACCTAATTCTGTGTTTAGCCCTGTCTTCCCTATCCTGTTTAATTGAAATAACCTATCCATGTCAACCAAATCTAATTCTCACACGGACTAATTCTAATCTTTGCCGTAAGTTTAAAGGCCTCAATAAGATTTCCTCAAAGTCTTTGCTTTTCCACAGGGAAAAGCCCAGCATTCTAAGATCATCGCAGTAACTTTATAAGCAAGTAGCTTGGTGAGCATAGGCAATATTTATTTTGTTACAATCTCCACAGAGATCAACAACTTTTAAAGAGAAATTCCTACTTCCAATAATTAGCTGAAAGAAAGGCACACAACAAGAGCAGGTCAAAGGCTAGGAATTATGCGGCAAATAATTCACCCCTTGACACCCCAAATTCTGTCCACCATTTGCAAACACAAGTGTGATGGAATACTCTCCACTTGCCTGGATGAGTGCAGCTCCAATACAACTCAAGAATTTCAACACGATCCAGGAAAAAGCAGTCCATTTGATTGCTACCTCATCCATGACATTCAGCATTCACTTTCTAGAAGACTAATGCACAGTGGCAGCAGAGTGCACCATCTACAAGATGCACTGAAGCAATTCACCAAGGCTCCTTGTACAGTACCTTCCAAACCCACAACTTCTGCCATCCCAAAGAACAAGGAAGCAGATGCATGGGATCAGCCGAAAGTTCCCCTCCAAACCACATGCCATCCTGATTTGGAACTATGATCACAATTCTCTGGCTATTCACACTGGTGGGATTCTCTGGTCCTGGTGGCGGGCACCCTCTGCCGTAGGTTTCCCAATGACGTGGGATGGCTTCAATAAGAATTCCAATTGACAATGGTGGACCAGAGGACCTGACTGCTAATGAATGGCATGCTGCCTCCACCACTGAAATAAACACTAAGGGGAGGCCAGAGAATCTCACCCTATATTGTTGTTCCCTCACTGTTGTTGTATCAAAAACCTGGAGCTCGCTACCTAACAGCATTGTAGGTGTACCTGCTCCTCATGGACTGCAACATGTAGGCAGCTCACCATCATCCTCTTAATGCCAACATCCCATGAATGAATAATTTTTAAAGAATAATGTATTTTCAAAGTTTTACTGTAACAACTGCAAATAAAACTATCAACTAAACTCTAATTCCTGTTTATAATTTATACTTAAAACTATGTGCACCTTTCTACTTTTAATGATAAACTAAAACTTATATTTTGTAATGTCATTTGATCTAATTCTCCTGGAACCAATACAAAGTGATTTGCAGTGCCCATCCTTCTGCTTTATTTTGCTCCCAAAAGCATGTTCCACGATGACATTTTCCGTGGACGTTCTCCCTCTAGCTCCAGTGAGACAAATCCTCCAGCCTCGTTTCAACTCCTCACAAGTTCTGTCTTCAAACTGGGTGTGAGCTTCCAACCACAATTCGCATAGTGAACAATAGAGTCAGCAATTTCCCTGCTAAACTGTAGGCCTGGCTGGCTCTACTTCTTTGTTCTCCTCTGCTCAGTTAGCTACAGATTCCAAAAGGCCAAGCAGCAACGCCCGTCCATCAATAACATGTTTGGGTTTAAAGGAAAGCCCGCTACCTGCCCCAAAATAGCTTGCTCTAACATCTTCCTCATGGCAAGGGGAAACACAGTGGGAGCAACCTTTCTAGCTGTGACGCCATGCTTCCACTGGAGCGAGATCAGAGAATTTGCCACCCAGATAAATCTCTGTTCACTGCAATGGGATGGGAAGATCCTGCCTTAACATTCCGGCCATTAACTTTGCAGCTAAATAGAAATATTAATCAGTTATCTTAGATCGCAACTGCCTTTCATCTTAGAAGTAATGGGACGGATTTGAGCACAAAAGTTGACAACCTGATATCTGGGGCTTTGGGAGACTTAGGGTCTCCTCATTGTAAAGTTAGAAAGAGCTGTCACTATCTCCAAGCATAAATACCTTGCACCTCACTCTCAAACAAATTTGGGTCTCATCGATCCCTAACAATTAAATCACCCAGGCTTACCATCAGGTCACTCCAATCCAGGTCATACATCGTTTTCCTCTATCTAAATCTAAAGACCCAAAGTAGAAGGCTCTTATAAATCAAAAAGCATAATTCTAAAATATAGTAATCTTATAAACCTCACAATTTTAACTCCTCACAAACTCTCTTCAAACTGAGTGTGAGCTCCCGTCCACATTCCACACGGTGAACAATAAAGGCATAATTTTCTCTATTCATGCTGCAGGCCTGGATGACTCTATTTCTTTCATTCTCTTCCGTTCACCTTAAACACCCTCGGGTAAATTGAGTCAGAGCCAGAACACTGATATATTTTCATATCCCCTTATTGTAACCAGTGGCACAGTGGTTAGCACTGCTGCCTCACAGCGCCAAGGGACTTGTGTTTGATTCCCGGCTTGAATCGCTGTCGGAGTGGAGTCTGCACATTCACCCCATGTCTGCGTGGATTTCCTCCGGGTGCTCCGGTCCCCTCCCACACTCCAAAAGTGTGCAGGTTAGATTGATTGGCCATGCTACGTTGACCGTAGTTTTGGGGGTGACTAACAGGGTAAATATGTGGGATTGTGGGGATAGGGTGGGATTGTTGCCAGCGCAGGCTCAATGGGCCGGATGGCTTCCTTCTGTACTGTAATGACTCTATTCTATGATTCTATGAATGATATCTCAGTATCCATTTTGATACTTATAACTGTGTATCAACTCTCAATTGGTAACTCGGTTTCATCTTCTGCTGGTGTCTGATTTGTCCTTGCACGGGACCTGTCAGCCCACTTGACTATGTTTTACCCGTCTGTTAACTGTCAGGATATACGACTTCCTTTTGCAATAGGATAGCTTGGAAAATATTCCATTTTTTTTTCAAAATTGGCAATGTTTCCAACTGTATGGCTGCCCAATTAACCTGGCTCAAGTCATCTGTCATCTTTGCAAACCTAACCTTCATGAAATCTGGTACTAAAGCAGCATTACATTTTCAGCTCCTTTGATTTGGCTTATCCAGTTAAATCTAATACTATTACTGCCATAGTTGGCAGGTGTTCTCACACAAGTAGGTCTGGTGCTGCTTCAGAGTTACTGCTAATTTCTAAATTGTTAGCTTGTTCCTGACCAAGTGGTACATACAGAAATATTCATCTAGTTTATCTACCTACCTTTCATTTGTCTTGTCCTCAACACTTGATGGATTACTATTGGACCACTGAATGCCTGGGAAATTAAAACCCCCACTACACACATACACTGATTTAGTTGCCCTTGGAATTTGTTGCCAGACTGCATCAACATGACTTCTTCAACCTGGGGACTCATAACAGATGCCCAGGTTTCAGTATACCTGTTACTGTACCTGAATTACTAACACCACTCCAGGTATTGGAAAAGAAAACTGGCTTGGTTCATATAAGGATAATATTTGAACTTTGAAATACAATAATATTATATTATGCTTACATCAGAAGCATGCTTTCCCCGTCAATGACGTAACTGAACTGCTAAGGATTTTTTGTTAAATGAGATGTATTTCTAAAAATCCATTTACAATAATTCAGGTAGCACAAATGTTACATTCACAAATGATTGGAGTTTTGTACATGATATAACTGAAGGATCTAATTACTGCAGAAAAGAAATGATGAATAAATATCAGCAACATTTTCACCATTAGCAAGAAATGAACAGGTATAAATGAAGATTATAAAGGGCTTGAACAGTAGACAGGTGGATGAGACTTGTTACATTACAAAAGTGACTGTACAAGTGGCTGTGAAGCACTATGAGATACCATGTGGTTGTGACAGGCGCTATATAAATGCAATGATGTTTTGCTATGAATAGCTTTTACTTTCAGTTACTGGCCCAGAGAATTGGAGAGCCTGTAATTGGCAGGTTTGGAAAAAGTGTCTGTGCCCTTACAAGTGACTAACTTGATACTTAAAATATATTCTATGTGCATTTTATCATCCAACAGTCTCATTACTTAGCATAGCCTTCCTGCCCTCATTGATTTCAGATTCTTGGCTAATATATCACCAATTTAAAGTTTGGAACATAAATTATATATTTCTAATCTTATATAACTTGTTTTCTTGACAGACTTAGTTCCTGTGAAGTGTATTGTCGGAGGCACATGCATTTGGACACTTAACAAAAATATATACTGCACTTACCCATGCTAATCTTCCCCAGTTAATCAGGCTTAAGTAAAATACCCTTGAGCACTGAAGTCTATCTATAGAGCCTGAAAAATGATGATAGCAATTGCTAAACCTCATTCAACATTTGACAAAAACATACAGATGAGAAAATTTAAAGATTTGAATGTGACTAACACAGAAAGAATAGCTTAATGTTTCAAAATATTTGCAAGGAACTTAAGTGATTCCAGATTGAAAGCAAGGAAATTCTGTGAGTTTGTGCCAAGCACTGCATGTGTGTTTAATCTCCCTGTAGGACATTGAATTTAAAATGTGTGTGAATCCAGGTTCTCAAATAATTACATTATTTACATCATTAAACAAATGAGAGACGTCACTTTCTGAGCAGTAATTCTGAAATGGATAGCTTGACAAGTACTATCACCTAAAGGCAAGCTATAGTAAAATTTGTAATAAGTGCATTTTTATTGCAAAGTCTCTGCATTATATGTCCGATTGACAGCTTAGCATGAAGAACCCATCAAACATATAAATTGCTTTGGAGAACCCATAGGGAAAGGAAACTTCTCGTGTCCAAATATAATTTTGTAAGTACCTCAGTCAACTGACTGTTTGACACAGCTCACTGGTCTAACATGTCAGATTTGAAACAGATGTATTTTCTGTTTGTGTCTCAGTATCTTAGCAATTGTCTAATTTTGTTCAAAGACAAGGCAGGATTTTTGAGTAAGGACATATGAATAATCATCACATTACAGTAATCTGTGAACTTAAACATTTTCTCTTTACACTTTTATTTTTTCTCTTTCATGTCATATTTATTTGGCTAAAGTGTGATTATAATCATAAATATCTTGGGAGAGATGGACACCATTGAGGCTGCGAGAATGGTGCGCTATAAGGTTTTGGCACAAATTTAGGAACAGTTGACCTTGTTGGATCTTCTGGAATTGGCCAACTTAACCATTCAAAAATGAGCATCACAGAGACATCAGGTCTGCTACTAAGAGCTTATTAAATGCAAAGGAGATCTGCTAAAGCATTAATGTTTAAAGGGCTATAGGCCAGAATAAAAGAGGTAGAACCATCAAACAGTTACAACAATAAAGGAGGCCATACAGCCCATCTTGTCTATGCCAGCCTGAGGACATTCAGGTGTCCTTTCTTATCTCAACTTCCTGCACCTGTAGCTTAAAGCACTTAAGGTGCAGATCCAGGTACCTTTTAAAAGAGTTTCGGGTCCCTGCCTGCACCACCAACTCAGGCAGTGAATTTCAGGCACCCACAACTCTTTTGTAAAAAGGTTCTTCCTCAAATCCCCTCTATACCTACTGCCACTTATCTTGAATCTATGTCCCTTCGTTCTAGAATTCTCCACCATGGGAAACAAGTTTATCTAGTCCACTTTGTCTCTTCCCCTCATAATTTTGCACACCTCTACCAAGTCAACCTTCAGCCTTCTTCGTTCCAAGGAATATAACTCGAACCCAAGCAATTTCTTCTCATAACCACACTTTTCTAGTCCTGGAAACATTCTTGTAAACCTCCTCTGCACTCTTTGCAGACAGTTGAAGTGTGGCAATTCAAAGACAAAGAAATATCCAAAATTTCTGTTTGTAAGTCCGCAATCATGCATGTCTTGCTTTGCATTCTTTGATATGGAAGTTTTGGTAAAGGATGGTGGTCAACTTTCCCAAATGGTGTAGGAATTCAAAGTCATGTGTTAGCTTTCCCTAAGATCAAATGGAGGGACAGAAGGTGGTTGTGAATTCCAGTGGACAGCAAAACAAAAGAAAAACCAGCAAACAGACAGGCAAACTACACTCCAGCAGATAAAAGCAATATACTGCAGAGGCTGGAATCTGAAACAAAAACAGAAAATGCTGGAAAACCTCAGCAGGTCTGATAATATCTGTGAGGAGAGAATAGAGCCAATATTTCGAGTCCAGATGACCCTCAAGGGTCATCTTAACCAAACGTGTTAACAAATCAATTAAAAAATGACAGATGTGGCAGTATTGACAACCCCTGTATTGACAGTATTATCAGCCCCAGACCTGACTGGCTGCAGACCCATTTGACATGGTTAGCTGACTGGAGGAATGAGGTTTGGGCCTTCTGCAAACAAGGCTGGGTAGACAATGTGCTTTCTCTCTATCACCCACCAGATCTCTGCCGGAGTGTAAGGAACAAGCCAATATTTCGAGTCTAGATGATCCTGAAATGTACTCAAAAACTCCCACATTTTGCTGGGATAACAAATCACTAATACTGCCAGATCTGTCATTTTTTAATTGATTTGCTAACTCGTTTGGTTAACTAACAGCAACTTACAGTTTCTTCAGATGTCAATGCATCAGTTGGTAAGAACTGTGGAAGGAGATACCAGACATTATGAAATATAGGAAGTAAAAATACCAAAAAGTACCAAATAAATGTTAAGAGATCCACGAGTAGTTGCCACACATTTACTGGTGGTGAAAGAAATGACCTGAGACACTGTTGCAACAGCTCACACTCTGGGTAGGATTTGCCAGACCCATCATGGGAAATGTGGTGGACAACCTAAAATCTTCCTTAGGACTGGAAGATCCCACTGGCAGGAGGGGCTGGCACGGTTCACACACAAGCTCCAATAAATAGTGATTGCCTACTGATACATTGACAGCTCAAGAGACTGCAAGTTGCTGTTACTTTACTTAACTATCTACTAACTAGTTAACTAGTCAATTCAAAAATGACAGGCAAGGCAGTGTTGGTGATTTGTTATCCCAACAAAATGTGAGTGTTTGTTGAGTGCATTTTTAAAAAGTTCATTGGTGGGACATGGGTGTCGCTGGCTGGCCAGCATTTATTGTGATGTGGATATGCCGGCGTTGGACTGGGGTAAACACAGTAAAAAGTCTGACAACCAGGTTTAAGTCCAACCGATTTATTTGATAGTAAACTCACTAGATTTTGAGGGGTTTCCCTCTTCTTCAGGTGAATGGAGAGTTGGAAACCCCTCAAAATCTAGTGAGTTTACTATCAAATAAATCGGTTGGACTTAAACCTGGTGTTGTCAGACTTTTTACAGCATTTATTGCCCATTCTTAGTTGCCCTTGAGAAGGTGGTGATGAGCCGCCTTCTTGAATCGCTGCAGTCTATGTGCTATAGATTGACCCACAATGCTGTGAGGGAGGGAATTCCAGGATTTTGACCCAGCAACTGCAAAGAAACAGTGATATATTTCCAAATCAGGATGGTGAATGGCTTGGAGGAGAACTTGTATGTAGAGTCATAGAATCATAGAGGTTTACAGCATGGAAACAGGTCCATCAGCCCAAAATGTCCATGCCACCCTTTTTTTAAAACCTCTAAGCTAATCCCAATTGCTCACATTTGGCTCATATCCCTCTATACCCATCGTACCCATGTAACTATCTAAATGCTTTTTAAAAGACAAAATTGTACCTGCCTCTACTACTACCTCTGGCAGCTTGTTCCACACACTCACCACCCTCTGTGTGAAAAATTGCCCCTCTGGACACTTTTGTATCTCTCCCTTCTCACCTTAAACCTATGCCCTCAGTTTTAGTCTCCCCTACCTTTGGGAAAATATATTGACTATCTACCTTGTCTATGCCCCTCATTATTTTAAAGACCTCTCTAAGATCTCCCCTCAGCTTCCTACACTCCAGAAAAAAAAGTCCCAGTCTATCCAGCTTTTCCTTATAACTCAATCCATCAAGTCCCAGTAGCATCCTAGTAAATCTTTTCTGCACTCTTTCTAGTTTAATAATATCCTTTCTATCATAGAGTGACCAGGATTGCACACAGTATTCCAAGTGTGGCCTTACCAGTATCTTGTACAACTACAACAAGACGTCTCAGCTCCTGTATTTAATGTTCTGACCGATGAAACCAAGCGTGCCAAATGCCTTCTTCACCACTCTGTCCACTGTGACTCCACTTTCAAGGAGCTATGAACATGTATCCCTAGATATCTTTGTTCTGTAACTCTCTCCAACCTCCTACCATTAGCTGAGTAAGTCCTGCCCTGGTTCAATCTACCAAAATGTGTCACCTCGCACTTGTCTAAATTAAACTCCATCTGCCATTCATCAGCCCACTGGCCCAATTGATCAAGATCCTCCTGCAATTGGAGATAATTTTCTTCACTGTCTACTATGTTACCAATCTTAGTGTCATCTGCAAACTTACAAACCATGCCTCCTATATTCTCATCCAAATCATTAATATTGGGCGCCGCACCTGCGCAAGGATATTTTGGCCTTGGAGGGAGTGCAGAGGAGGTTTACTAGGCTGATACCGGAGTTGAGGGGGTTGAGCTATGAGGAGAGGCTGAATAAACTAGGCTTGTACTCGTTGGAGTTTAGAAGAATGAGGGGAGATCTCATTGAGACGTATAAGATGATGAATGGGATGGATAGGATAGAGGTGGAGAGACTCTTCCCGCTCAAAAAAGACAGTAGGACTAGGGGGCACAGCCTCAAGATAAAGGGGAGGCGGTTTAGAACGGAGTTGAGGAGGAGCTTCTTCACTCAAAGGGTGGTGAATCTCTGGAATTCTCTGCCCGTTGAAGTGGTGGAGGCTGCCTCGCTAAATATTTTTAAGACGCGGGTTGATGGGTTTTTGATAAGAGAGGGGATTAAGGGTTATGGGGAGAGGGCGGGAAAGTGGAACTGAGCCACGACAGATCAGCCATGATCTTATTGAATGGCGGGGCAGGCTCGAAGGGCTAGATGGCCTACTCCTGCTCCTATTTCTTATGTTCTTATAAATGTCAAGTAACAGTGGAGTCAGCATTGATCTCTTGAGGCGCAGGCCTCCAGTTTGAAAAACAACTCTCTACAACCACCTTCTGGCTTCTATCAAGAAGCCTATTTTGTATCCATTTAGATACCTCACCCCAAGGTATTTTTCCCCTGTATCTGCTGCCCATGACCTTCTAAACGGAAGTGGTCATGGGTTTGGAAGGTGATGTTTAAGGATCTTTGGTGAATTGCTGCAGTGCATCTTGTAGATAGTACACACTGCAACTACAAAGTGTTGGTAGTGGAGGGAATGAATTTTTGTAGATATGGTGCCAATCAAGTGGGTTACTTTGTCCTAGATGGTGTCAAGCTTCTTGAGTGTTGTTGGAGCTGCACCCATCTGGACAAGTGGGGAGTATTCCATCATACTCCTGACTTGTGCCTTGTAGATGGTGGATAGGCTCTGGGGAGTAAGAGATGTGTTACTCACCACATTATTCCTAGCCTCTGACCTGTTCTTGTAGCCACTGTGTTGATGTGGTCAATCAAGTTGAGTTTCTGGTCAATGGTAACCCCAAGCATGTTGACAGAGAGAGATTCGGTGATGATAACACCATTGAATGTCAAGGAGTGATGGTTAGAATGTCTCTTGTTGGTGATGGTCATTGCCTGGCATTTGTGTTGCATTTCAGTCCCAGACAATCATTTCTGGTTTAAGTGTCTGCAGATTGAGCAATTGGGACTCAGAGCTGGAGGCTGAGCAGCAGATCTACAAGATGCAGCAATGTGTGTTATCTACAAGATGCACCGCAGCAATTCACCAAAGATCCTTGGACAGCGTCTTTCAAACCCATGACCACTTCCATTTAGAAGGTCATGCGCAGCAGATACATGGGAAAAATACCTCGGGGTGAGGTATCTAAATGGATACAAAATAGGCTTCTTGATAGAAGCCAGAGGGTGGTTGTAGAGAGTTGTTTTTTCAAACTGGAGGCCTGTGACCATTGGTGTGCCTCAGGGATCAGTACTGTTACTTGAAGAAATAGAAGCAGGAGTGGGTCACCAGATCCTTCAAGCCTGCCCCACCATTCAATACGATCATGGCTGATCCACGCTGGCCTCATCAAGATAGCTTGTTTAGTTACCCAGACATCTTCACTGGAATTTTTCCATTCCACCCACCATGGAAATTATAGAGGGTGGGCGACAGACCATGCAAAGGTTTGTTGATTTTGGGCAGGATTTTCCAGTTTTGGGGTGAACGCAGTCAGAAAATCCACTGCTTGTTCTAGGAAGCAGTCATACCACTTGGATCAAGAGAAATTTTACAGTTGGTCAATTGTGAGGACCGGAGGTTGGGACTGCAAGGCAGGCAGGTATAGAGATCCAGCATGTGGTAATGAAAGAGCCTCAGCCCATAAATTTGACCAACAGGCACAGGATGCTTGCTAACTGTGTGAGTGAAAACAAGGACTGCTAGGTGGATGAGCAAACTGACATTGGCACCATGGTGCAGGATGCCACTCAATTAGGGGCAGCAAGAAATAATGCATTAGTGATGGGGGACAGTATAGCCAGGGGATATAATATTATTTGCAGCCATGGTTCTAAGCTCAGAAGATTGTGTTGCCTGTTCAGTACTTGGATTAAGGATATCTCCTCATGGTTGAAGACAAACCTAGAAGGGAAGGGTCCAATTGTGGGTCTATGTGGAAATCAACAACATAGGAAGAACTGTGAACGAAGTTCTGCAGTGAGAGTCTGATGAGAAAGGACCCAAGTTAAAATGCAAAACTTCAAAGGAAATCATTTCAACATTGTTGCATGAGTCATGTGTTAATTGGTGTCGGTTCAAGCACTTTAGAGAATTAAATATGCAACTTAAAGATTGGTGGGGAAGAAGGTTGTTCATTTCATTGGGCACTGGCAGCCATACTCAGGAAAGAAGAGCTGTTAAACTGGGCTGGGCTCAATATCCTGGCAAATTGAATTATTGGAGCTATGAACTGAAGAGTTGTAGGGAGAGGGTTCAGGTGAAGGGAGATCTGGCAATACAAGGGAAAAAGATAAGACAATAGAAGAGTGCAAAGACTTGAGTAAAGACAAGCATAGTAGGCAGGAAGGGATCGACAGTAGAGTGGCAATGGGGCATCAGCAATTAAGGTCCATACAATTAATAGGAGTAAAAACATAAAAAGTGAAGATTCTTTATCTGAATGCATAGAGCATTCACAATAAGATATATTAACCAATAGCACAAATAGAAATAAACAGTTTTGATTTAATTATCATTATAAAATATGGTTATATTATAAATGTCTGGCACATGTGGGATTGAGTACAGTACTGCCCACATAGTGATGTGGGAGTACACATAACTTGCACCTAGGGGTCAGTGTAGTGTTGGACAGAGTCATATGCACAAGCAAGCGTGAAGACAGTTCCTCGCTTGATCCCTTTGTAGCATATCCGTACACAGTTCTTGCAGTTAATAAACACATACAGCTATCCTACTTAAAATACAAAGACTTCATTAAGATACACCAAATGGTATCCAACACCTGTCAACAATGTTACAGGGTGACTAAGTTTAGAAAGTAAATATTTCAGTGCACACAATGTTTCAGAAAGGCATCCTGAATGAGAAAGGAGAAGAATTGCCCTGATAATAAGGGGTGACACAAGGACAATAGTGAGAAAGGATCTTGGCTCAGAAATCATGAAATAGAATCAGTAATGGTGGAGATTAGGAATAACAGGAGTTGAAAACATTGGTAAGAGTAGGCCTTCTAAAGGACAGAGCATTAAATGTAAAATGATTGGAACTTGCAATAAAGGTAATACAATAATTTTGGGGATTTTCATTTTGACTGCAACAACCACACCTGCAAGATGAGTTTGTAGAATGCTTTCATGATAGTTTCATAAGAAATTACATTATGAAATTAACTAAGAACAAAACTGTCAGATCAACTATTGTACAAAAAGGTAAGGTTAATTCTTAGTTTCATAGTAAAAGATCTAACCCTAAAAACTGATCATAAATAAACTGAATTCCATATTAATTTGAAAGCAACATACTCAAGTCCAAAACAAGAATATTAAACTTTAAAAATACCAATTACTGCGGTTATTAGGGGACAGCTGATTAAGATTTTTGGGTTAATAGACTATAAGTTATGGTAATAAATAAACAGTGAGAAACATTTAAAATAACAATTCAAAATATTCAACAAAAACATATTCCACTAAAAACAAAAAAAAGAAATATCCATCCATCGCTCAATATGAGAACTAAGGATCATTAAATGAGCTCCACACCCCAGGAATGGTGTGAGGCTGATCTTAAATATTAATGAAATATTTTAAATATTATTAGTGAGTCCCCCAGACACAATTGTCCAAGCTCACTTGCCTTAACGACCTTGCTGGTAGAGGCCTCACAGGTGAGGATCACATATGGTCCTCACCAACGGAGACCTGATGTGATGACCTTCCTGGTGGGGCCAGAGGCCATTGAAGCCCCCACTTCTGGGTAGTCAGCAATCAAGCCACCCATTGTATCAATTGTCTCACTAACCAGTTCTTTTAAGATCCTAGGATGAAGTCTATCAGAACCAGGGACTTGTTGAACCCACTTTGCTCAGTACCACTTCCCTGTTACATAGAAACATTGAAATATAGAAGATAGGAGCAGGAGAAGGCCATTTGGCTATTTGAGCCTGATCTGCCATTCATCATGATCATGACTGATTGTCCAACTCAATAGCCTCATCCTGCTTTCTCCTCATAACCTTTGATTCCATTTGCCCCAAGTGCTATATCTAGCTACCTCTTGAATACGTTCAATGTTTTGACATCAACTACTTCCTGTGATAATGAATTCTACAGGCTCACCAGTCTTTGGATGAAGAAATGTCTTCCCATCTCTGTCCTAAATGGTCTACCCTGTATCCTCAGGCTGTGACCCCTGATTCTGGACTCCCCCACCATCGAGAACATTCTCCCTGCATTTACCCTGTCCAATCTCTATGAGGTCACCTCTCATTTGTCTGAACTCCAGCAAAAATAATCCAATTTAGTCAATCTCTTCTCATTTAATATGTTGATTAAAGCTTCTTGATTTTCTCCCTCCCTTTCATTTCCTGACGTACAGCTATTTCTGGAATATTATTTGAATCCTTTATAGTGAAGACTGATACAAAATACCTGTTTAATTCATCTGCCAACTCCTTATTTACTATTACTCATTCCCTCGACACACTTCCATCAGAAACAACATTCATTTTGTTAACTCCTTTGTTTTTAAATATCTATATCTATCCCACTATCTTTTTTATATTCACAGTTAGCTTTCTCTCATAATCTAACATCTCCTCCTTATCAATCTTTTAGTCATTCTTTGCTGTATTTTATAATTTCTCCAGTCTTCTGACATGCCACCCACCTTTGTGCAATTATTCGCTTTTTCTCATGTTTGATTTTATCTTTAACAGTTTTAATTAACCATGCATGGTGGGACCACTCCTTGGAATATTTATTTTCCATTTGAATGTCTCTATTCTATGTGTTTTGAAATGTCTCCTTAAATATCTGTCACTGCATCCCTGTGGATCTCTACCTTAACCTAATATATCAGTTCACTTTAGCTAGCTGTTTTCATGCCTTCATAATTGTCCTTATTTAAGATTAAATACTAGTACTATTATCCTTCTCTACCTCAAGCCAAATGAAAAACTTATTCACACTTTGTGTCTTAAAGGAAGTGGAGGCATTGGCTATAATATTCCCAAATTCCCTGGATGCAGGGAAAGGTTCCAGTGGATTGGAAAACCAACCTGTTCAAAAACAGAAAGAAGTAGGAAACTATAGACCAGTTAGTTTAACATCTGTCGTTGGGAAATCTATTATCAAGGAAATAGTAACAGGAATGTCAAAACGAAATCCATCAGAGTCAGCATGGTTTTATGAAGGGTAAGTTGTGCTTGACTAATTTGCAAGAGCTCTTTGAAGATGGCTGACTCCTGCAAAGCAAAGTGGATAATGGGGGTCCCATGGATGTAGTGTATCTGGACTTTCAGATGATATTTGATAAAATGGTGCAAAAAAGGTTAGTATATAAGGTAAGATCTCTTAGGTTTAGATTAGAACTTGGATAGAGGAGGGGCTAACCAACAGAAAGTAGTCAGTAGGAATAAATGTCTTTTTTTCCTGACTGATAAGCTGTAACTAGTGGGGTGTCACAGGGTTCAGTCCTTAGGCCCCAACTATTTACAGTTTATATTAATGATTTGGATATAGAGATAGAAGATATTATAGCTAAATTTGCAGATGACACTAAAATAGGTGAGAAAGCAAGTTGCAATGAGGAAATAAGACATTTATAAATAGCTTAGGATAAGTTAGATGAGTAGGCCAAAATTTGGCAAATGGAATTTAAGACCATAAGACATTAGAAATAAGAGCAGAATTGGGCCATTTGGCTCATTGAGTTTGCTCTGCCATCTGATCATAGCTAATATATTTTACAATACCATTCTCCTGCCTTTTCCCCATAACTTTAGTCTCCTTACCACTCTAGACCTACTTATGTCTGTCTTAAATACACTAAAGGGCCTGGCCTCAGATTTTGTGGCAATGAATTCCACCCTCTGGCTGAAGAAACATTTCCTCACCTCAGTTTTAAAGGATCATCTCTTTACTCTGAGACTGTGCCCACTGATCCTAGTCTCACATACTAACGACAACATCTTCCCCACGTTCATGCCTTTCATTATTCTGTAAATTTCAATGAGATTCCCCCTCATCCTTCTAAATTGCATCGAGTACAGAGCCAGGGTCCTCAAACCCTCCTCATATGTCAAACCTTTCATCCTTTAACATGAATAAGTGTCAGGTTATTTATTTTTGTTGGAGGGAAAAATAGGCAACTAATTATTTGGATCGAGAAAAATTCCAAAATGCTTCAGTGTGGAGGATCTGGGTGTCCTTGTGCATGAACAGCAGAAAGTTATTTTGTACATGTATCAGGTAATAAGGAAAGCAAACAGAATTTTCATATTCATTGCTAATGGAATCGAGTAGGGAAATGCTGTTGCAACTGTATAGGCATTAATGAGATTTCATCTGGACTACTGCACAGTTTTAGTTCCCTTAATTGAGGAAGGATGTAAATGCATTAGAGGTATTTCAGAGAAAGTTCACTAAATTGATTCCATGAATGAGGGACTTGTCTTATGAAGAGATATTGAGCAGTTTAGGCTGATATTCGCTGGGGTTTAAAAGAATGAGAGGAGATCTAATTGAGGTATATAAGCTGCTAAGGGTGATTGACAGAGTAGATGTAGAAAGGATATTTCTCCTTATTGGACATTCTAGAACAAGAAGTCATAGTTTTTGCTTGAGGAATGGCAGAATTAAAACAGAAATGACGAGGAATTACTTCATTCAAAGGATCATGAATCTGTGGAATTATCTACATCAGAGTACAGTGGACGTCAAAATATTAACATTTAAGGAGGAAATAGATATGTTTTTGATTAATGAAGGGGTATAGGGAGCAGGCATGAAGGTGACAATAAGGTCAAGATGAGATCAGCCATGGTCATATTGAATTGTGGAGCAGATTCAAGGGATTGGGATTGAATGACCTATTCCTGCTCATGGTTCTTATGTTCTGTGATTGCTGCTACTGAGGGTGCTTTTACTATGAGGTTGTCAATTAATCCAACCAAATTTAGTATAATCTGGTCTATGGTTGGATCCAGAACATGCTGTTCTGAAAGAATGACAATTCCAGGATCACTCTGAGCAATTAAAAAAAATTCAGACAAAGTTATCATTTCAAGATCTGGACATACAAGCAGATTACCTCAATGCTTTAAAAACTTGTCTGTTCTGTACACTTCTGTAATAGGAAATAAACATGAACATCTATTGTGAATAGTTATACTTCTTTGGAAGGGGGAAATATATTTAAAAAGGGAGAATTGTAATTTGTCTTTAAGTGATTGAAGCACACTATCACTAGGAAGGAAGTGTGTCATGTGATCCAGTTTCAATTTGCTTTTTGCTTTCAGCAGAGTGCACAGACAGCTTTGATGTCTTCAAGCGTTATATCCATGTATATATGTCTTTGTGATCCTAGTTTAAATAAAGGAATGAAAATATGTTTACCCAATCTCTTATGAGTAATTGCTGCATTTATAGCATTATAAAAACACAGCTGGGTCCAAGAGGAATGAGAATTCTGTAGTTGAGATGAAAGGTTTCCTCTACTGAGGGCATACAGTTCCTGACTGGACAAGTAAGTGTGAAGGCAAAATGTGAAGGTGAAGATGAAATTCAATATTATGTCAAGTTCAGAATTCATTAGGCTGAGGTGTAAGGAATGATGGATACTCCAGGTGGGTGAACAAATACTTCCGTATTAAACGATGAAGGTTAGAAAGTTTGATTCTCCATTTGGTTGATTTGTATCTGAGCTGGGCAATGTGATATCTCTTTAATCGACCTCAGGGCTAGCAGACTTTCTAAAAAAAATGAGCCAGTATTTCAGCTTTTAATTGCTAGCCAATGACTATTTCCAATGCCACATGAGAACACCACTGAGCTGTGCTATAATACCTCCCATATGTGAACCATTGGCAATGAGATCATTTATAAAGGACCCCATAAGGGGGTAAGATAGTAATGATTTGCAAGTGAATATTGTAGCCCAACAGCAATTGACACTTGCAGAAGATGAGGGGAGAAACCTGCAGAGCAAATTAAAAGAAAATGACTGCCAATAGTCCAACAATAGAGCACTGGGTTCCTATCTAAAGGTATAAAGTTTGAGCTCCAATGTTGACCTGTCGGTTCAGATTGTTTTCAATCATAGGGTACACTTTCATTGTTTTTAACCAAGCCTTTACATTAACTAGCAGGCAGTATTCATGATGGCTTTGATTAATCTTAATACAGTTGGAATCTAAACCTTTCTTCCTCTTGCTTTTTGTTCCAGAAGCAAAATTTAGACTTTATGCAAATGAAGAGTGCTTTTTTCATAAAGTGTGCCGTTCATAATATTAATACCTGACCTTCTTAGACCTGCTGGTCCATCGCAAATATAATTCTTTGCAGATTTTCTCTGAGGGGGTTCAGGTTCAGAGTGATAAGGGAGACATAATTATTCACTATCAAGACATTTCTATATTAAATCTCTTCTACTTACGCATTGCATGTATATGAGAATTGTGGATAACAGGATATTGTTCCTCTTGATGTGACATATGGGATTTTTCATTAATTTGAGGATGGAAAGTTTGTTAAACTCCTAGGATCATTACTTGCTTCCTCTTGTGTCACATGGATGCTAGAGAAACTATTATGCTGCATCATGATCAATTATGTCAAGCTGTTCAGCTACAGAATGCACCTGCTGCTTTCATTACATCTTGTCATCCATTATAAAGTTTGAATTATAGCAGAAGGTACATCACACTCTTAATACACAATAGCTGAATTCAAATGGGTGATCATTCAAATTAGATTTGAAGAGTAGTTTGCAGTTTTATGCTGCTTTTAAAACTTAAAAGGCTTCATCAATTCTCAGATCTAATAATTGGCTCTCCTTTCACAGAAGCATTCCAAAATTGAACATGATTCACGAAGAATTAATACAATTTTGAGAACGTATGCTCTTGGAAAAATAAAATATGAAATGAGTGAAATTTTTCCAAGTATTTTTACTCTAGACTCCTTTCCCACATTATATTTTATCATTTAGGTATTTACGTTTTGCCATGATGGTTACAAAATGCTTTTTGCAAAGTGAAGCTTATAAGGAACAATACCACAAGTGAGTTTAGTAGAGTTTAGCTATTTTGCATTGTTCAAAAATGCACACAATGATGCAGAAAAGCATTATTGAAAAATAGCTTGTAGAACTGAATTTTTCATCACCTGGTTTATAGTAATTTGCGGTTACTCACTGCCTTTTATGAAAGGCAGTGCGGAGGGTGCGCACTATTGGAGAGGGTGGTGAACATTTGCCTGGAGCAAGGGGTGGGTGTAAGCACTATCTGAGGCGCAGGGGACAATGTTATGTTGCCTGAGATACAGAAGAGAATGGACTCTTTTGAGATGGGTGGACACTTGGGGTGGCGAATGGTTGGAGTAAGCATCGTCCATGCAGTTGATGGAAGGGTGAGCACTGTCTTAGCTGGGGATCAGCGTTGTTTGGAGGGGATGGGGAGGGGGGTAGTGAGTATTAGTTTCATTGGTGGAGAGAAGGTGGAGCGAGCACTGTCTGAGGTGCAGGAGGAGAAGAGCATGCTTAGAGTGAGGGATGGCGGGATGAAACATTATCTGAGGTGGGGGTAATCATTGTCCAGAGGGGGCTAGGGGTGAGCACTATTTTAGGGGGTGAATGGGGAGGGGTGGGGTGGAATGGGCACTCTCTGAGGTGCTGAAGGGAATTTTCACTCTTGGAATGGTGGGGTGCATGAGGAGTGTGGTGGGAATGAGCAGTATGTGGTGGGGGCTGGGGACTGGGGGTGAGCACTGTCTGAGGTTTGGGATGGGGGGAGAGGAACAATGTCCATGATGCTGGGCGATGATTGGAGATAACAGTCCAGAGACTGTTCACTAGGTTGATCCCAATATGGAGAGATTTTCTTATGAGAAGTTAAGTAAGCTGGGCCTGTACTCATTGGAGTTTAGAAGAATGAGAGGCAACCTCATTCAGACTTGTAGGATTCCCAGACGGGTTGACAGGATAGATGCTCAGAAGTTATTTCTCCTTGTTGGAGAGGGTAGGACCATGAAACATAATCTCAGAATATGGGGTCACCCATTTAAAAGAGATGAGATGGAATTTCTTCAATCAGAGGGTAGTGAATCTGTGGAATTCTTTACCTCACAGAGCTGTAGAGGCTGGATCATTAAGAACATTGGAGACTGAGATAGATTTTTAAATAGTAAGGAAATCAACAATTATGAAGATAAACTTGGAAATTGGAGTTGAGGATTGTCAGATCAGATCAGCCAAAATCTCATTGAATGGCAGGGCAGACTCAGTGGGCCAAATGGCCTTCTTCTACTCCTACTTCTTATGGTCTAACAGTCCAAACATTGCAGGGCCTTGGGAATGGGGGCTTCCACCATTGCTATAGGTTCTGCAGTGCTTTGACACTCCAGCTGCTTTTCTACCTGCTATGAAACCTTTAAGTAAATCTGTGTAAAACCCTAGGTACATATCAGGCAAAAAATCCAAGTCTGCAGGAATCTATCCAATCACAGAGAACTCTAGGCATTGAAAAACAGCAATTGGAAGATTAAACCTCCCACCTAAGTCCTTTGCATGCATGTACATAGGGTCTGAGGGAAGATTCCACACATATCGTAGAATCCCTACAGTGCAGGAGGAGGCCATTCAGTCCGTTGGGTCTGCACCGACCATAATCCCACCCAGGCCCTGCTCCCGTAAACCCACATATTTACCCAAATATTTCCCTGAGACTAGGGTCAGTTTAGCATGGCCAATCAACCTAAACTGCACATCTTTGGACTGTGAGAGGAAACCGGAGCATCTGGAGGAAACCCACGCAGATACGGAGAGAATATGCAAACTCCACACAGACAGGGACCCAAGGCCAGAATTGAACCTGGGTGTCTGGCACTGTGAGGCAGCAATGTTAATGACTGTGCCACCCTTAATCTTTTGGGGTACCTCAGATCTCCAAATATTCAGGGAGCAGAAGATCTGGACCAATATATTTCCTTTCCCCCCGCCTCCCTTACGCCACTGACCAGATAGAACTGCAAATTTGATCAGAATTGCTTCGATGTGAAATCCACCTCCACTCTATATATGAATGCCTTGACACAGCAACAATTTCATTAAGAATATCAATTTTATCTCTGCACTGTAAACACGTGAAGAACAAATGCAGACTTATGAGTTATCGATTTCCAAGAACTTGATTTGTTGTTTCCATCTGCTTTATTGAACAACAACAGGAAAATGTCCCTGAGTACCACAACTCTTGCTTAGCATGAACGTACTGCCCAGAAAACACTCTGTTCAGCAATAAAAGATTAACATTATTCACATTATTTGGTTGGTTCTGTTCATTTGAGTTGTCAATAAGGCTCAAGTTTAAAACATAAACATGGCTTATTGAAACAGATCAGTTAAAAAGCAATTACAACTGAGGAGGTATTCAAATATCATCAGTCATGTGTAACACAGTTTTTCTGTTGCTGGAAGTAAGAACACAAGTTTCAATTTTCATTTGATTCCATGAAGAAAAATGAACAGCTTTGCAATGTAAAAGAAATAACGAAATAAATAAACATCCTTCTCTTCTGGGAGTAGTGCCATTATTGTGCAAAGCAGCTGTGTTTCTGTCACTGGTGAGGAAGAAAGCAGTCAACCAACACAATGAATGCACAGGCAAGTCACGTGCAACTCAATATTACCGTGTCTCTGCTTACTTCGTTTTATGTGAGATCTGGGAGTCTATTTTGGAACAAAATGTAACAGGCACAACCAATATCATTTTGAAATGAAAACCAGCATAATCTAACCACAGATTTGTGATTTGCCCGGCCTCCTTAGCCGTTTCCCCTTCCCCTGCTCAACAAGTGATGCTCCCCAACACATCCCCCTCACTCCCAGCCTCAACAACTGAAGCATCATCCCACTCAACCAATGCAACCTTTTCACTCTGGGGTCATATAAAACCTGAGTTATTAAAATGGGGTCACACCGAGAAAATATTTAGGAAACACTGTCTTCACTACTCTTTCAAACTTTGGGACTATTCTGCACAATTGGTTTTGACCCTTCATTTCAGTTTTAAAAAACTGCAATCATTTTTTTAAAAAAGTCAATGATAAGGAAATTTGGCATGTCCGGTACGACTCTCACCAATTTTTTACAGTCGCACCAAAGAAAGCATCCTTTCCAGATGTATCACAGCTTGGTATGGCTCTGCTCTAATCAAGGCCGCAAGAAACTACAAAGGGATTGTGAACGTAGCCCAAGCCACCACACAAACCAGCCTCCCATCCATTTACTCCGTCTACATTTCCCGATGCCTCAGCAAAGCAACCAGCAGAATCAAGGCCCCCACACACTCCGGGCATACTCTTTCACCTTCTTCCGTTGGGAAAAAGATAGTAAGTCTGAGAACCCGCACCAACTGACTCAAGAACAGCTTTTTCCCTGCTGCCATCAGAATTTTGAAAGGACCTACCTTACATTAAACTGATCTTTCTCTACAACCTACCCGCCACTGCAACACGATACGTGGCAACCTCTCCTTTACTTCGCCACTGTGAGCTCTATGAACAGTATGTTTTGCCTGTATAGCACACAAGCAGTAAAAGCTTCCACTGTATCCCAATACATGTAACAATAATAAATCAAATCAAAGAAAGAAACCCCATCTTTTATCAAATACCACCCCAGGCATATTCCCCCCCACCTTAACCCCTCCACCCATTGCCCCACACGTGTGTGGTCAAAACCCTTACTGCCACATGGGCCAGGTGCCCAGTATGCAGTGAGAGAACAGGTAGGAGTCAGACTTGCATGGCACCAAGGGCAGGATCCCAGTGTTCCTTACAGCAAGTCGTCATCACCCTGCAGCTTTGACCAAAGACTCATTATCACGGCCAGCCCAGGCCCATTATCCTGTTGTAATGTGACTCAGAACCCGGAGGGGAAGGGTGAGAGGAGAGGTGAAGGGTGGGGCGGTAGGATAGGGTCACGGGGGTTTAAGGGGAAGGGGGGGTGGCTGCAGCGTCTGCTGGATGTGGTGGGAGGATGGTGGGAACAGCTGTCACGTTGCACGGCAGCCACTAGGTGAATCATGCTGCAATTAAAGCATTTCTTGCAGCCATGCCCTGCCAGACCCTCACCAACACTGCCTGTCCTCCATCCTCCAGCTCCTCATATGGAACCTCTTCTACATCTTGCAGGTGGCCATCCTCCTCTTCCTCCTTCTCCAGCTGGTCTCCCCGCTGCTGTGCTGTATTGTGCAGGATGCAGCACACAGTTACGATGTGTGAGGCCTGCACAGGGCCGTATTGGAGGGCACCCCCAGAACGATTCAGGCACTGGAACCGCATTTTCAGCAATGCTCAACAACAGACCGGGTGGCTGTGTGGGCCTCATTGTAACGGGTCTCCGCCTCGATCTCGGGTCTCCACACCAGTATTATCAGCCATGACCTCAGCCCTTGAGAGTAGCCCTTGTCCCCCATAGACCAACACAGCAGTTTGGCCTGGTCATCAAATAGCCCAGGGGTGTCCAAATGCCTCAGCACATAGCTGTCATGGACACTCCCTGGGTGCCGTGCACACACCTGCACAATGGTCAGTCTGTGTTCACGCGTTTAGCGAGTGGAAGCCCTTCCTATTTATAAATGGTTACCCCTCATCTCGAGGGGAGTGCAAAGCAATGTGCGTCACATTCACAACCCTTTGGATTTGGGATATTCCAGCTATGGCGATGTAGTCTACAACCCGGGCTTCTTGCTGCACCTGACCAACATAAAAATTGATGAACTGGCCTGTCCGGGTGTACAAAGCATCCGTGACCTGGCGCACACACCCGTGCACAGAGGCCTGCGATATGCCACAGATGACCCCACTAGTAACTGGAATGATCCAATGGCATAGAAGTTAAGGGCTTCTATCACCTTGACTTCCACTGGGAGCGCGTGTCCTTCTCTCCCGAGGTGTCAGGTCTGCCAGGACCTCACGCAGGTGCTGCACTGTCTCCATGCACAGGCAAGGCCTCAGATAGGACCTCCTTGTACTGTAGAGCCAGCTGCCCCCCTGTCCTCCTCCTGCAGAGTCTGCCATTAGCTGCTCTTGCAGTGGCCATGCAACTCCCTCCATCCCCTGAGCCACCTTCTCAGCAGTTGCACCAGGATGCCAGTTCCAGTTCGATTAATCCAAAATCCATCCACACAATAGGGGTTACAGAGAGAGAGAAAGAGAGAGACAGATAGATACATGTCTTTGCTCTTTACCATCCCCCCCACCATGTCCCTCAGTGTGACCAGTATTCCCACTTGTGGATGCTGGCACCACAATACAATCCGGGGTGCCACGCATCACCTGATTAGTTTGCCTGCCGTTGGTATCATGGCCACGGTAGGCAGGGAGAGCATGGAGGCTGGCGTCCGGGCATGGCTAATACGATCCCTTGAGCCTTTACTACGAGCGCAACTACTGCATTCCCTTCCAGGCTTGTGTTGCAGGTGAGGGACACGGGGCTAGGGCAGCCTCCTGATTGTCACAATATGGGTCTCACTCGCTGCAGAGTCCATGCAGTATGGGTGTCTGTGTTAACATGAGCACTCCTGCTTGGAGCATCAGCCGTCTGACTTGCTGAGCCCTCAAGCAGCACATGGTGCATTCCACGCCCCCCCCCCCGCCGGGGCACTCAGTCCAGTCCCTCACCCCATCCCACAGCCAGAACAATGGAACATCGCTGTGCCTGGAAATAACAACACCCCACCGCTTCTCCAGCACTCAGTAAAGCCACCACCCCATTGAACATTCCTGTGCCTGGAAACAGCAGCCCACCAGCACTCAGTAAATTCTCCCATCCCACCCCATAGAGACAACAATAGAACATTCCTGGGCTTGGGATCAGACCCTCCAGGACTCAAACAACTTCCCCACCTACCCAGATAGCTTCCAGCCTTGCCTCCACCTTCCCCTGCAGTCTAGGGGTTACAGCTTCGTAATAGTTTCCTCCTTGCTATCCTTCAGCGCTGCCACACTGGTCTCAATTCTTACAGAGCAATTGATAAAACTCGCCAGTGTGACATGATGCCAGAGAAGGGGGAGATGCTATCGGAGGAATTCAGTCGTGGACCTGCTTATGAGATGGTAAGCTAATATAAGCTATTGTCAATCATCGCTACGTTGATTCTCAGCACAAATCCGTTCACGCTGAAAAGCTTAGGCTGGGAGACACGCGGATGCCTGGCAGACCAGGGGGAATCCCACAAAACGGTCACCGCTGATTCTCCCAGATCACTGCACTACTCGACCCGTGCAGAAGGAGAATTGCCCCCTCTATCCCCCCTCAAATTTAACAAAACCTATATGATGATCGGTCATCAGCTTAAAATGTTGGGGTTGGGCTGGATTCTCATTTTGTGGAGAGAGGGTTGCAGAGATATGGAAGACAGGTAAAACAGGGGGTGCTGCAACAGGAAGGCTCTGAGATGCATTCCCATTGCAGTGGGGGATGCAGGTTGGCTGAATGCAACATCGCAGACAACCAATTAACGTGATTGAGAACCCAATTATGGGCAAATTTGCAGCCTTTACAGCATTTTCCATCAACAGCACACCCCCAAAAACATGCATGGAGGTGGCCTCCCTACATCAGGCTATGATGGTGGGAGGAGGAGAGGGGGATCATCAGTGCCAGAGGCTCCAAGCCTCATTGGTGGACCTTCATCGTGGAAGGCGATAATCGTCACAGTCCCGATCCAGTGGATCCACAGTCTTCTCCACCAGGATGGACCTGCCAGTCTTGCTCTTGTTAATTCCTACACTTTCCTGCAGGCCAGTTAGTGTGCCTGTGCCCTCACACTTCCTGATCTGCCTCAGCAAAACCCACCTCTCCTAGTGGGGGCTCTAAGGTTCCAGAACTTCTGGCCCTCTGATTTGATCTGTTTTCTCTCCACAGATACTGTCAGACCTGTTGAGTTTTTCTAGCATTTTCTGTTTTCCTTTCAGACTCCAGCATTCGTAATAATTTACTTTTTACTTTAGGGTAACAGTTTGGTTCTCATAGAATCCTGTCGGTACAGAGGGAGGCCATTCAGCCCATCGAGCCTGTACCAACAATAATCCAACGCAGGCCCTATCCCTGTGACCCCATGTATTTACTCTGCTAATGCCCCTGACACTAAGGGGCAATTTACCATGATCAAATCAACCTAACCAGTACATTTTTCGGGAGGAAACCGGAACACCCAGAGGGGATCCACGCAGACACAAGGAGAATGTGTAAACCCCACACAGACAGTAACAAAAGCTGGGAATTGAACCTGGATCCCTAACAGTGCCAACTATTATGCCGTTGTGCTGCCCTGCCTTGGTTGTTGGTTGTGAATTGAAAGTATAAAGTTTGGTTCAGCATTTGCATCTTTTTTTTCAATAAACTTCATTTTTGACCCCAGCTGTGGCCTCACTTTGGAAGAATCGGTGAATGGTGATTGTCTTCCAAAATGTTTGGCAAGGCAGAGTTTCGAAAGCAAGAGCCAAAACAAAATTTCATTGGTAGCATTTGCATTCCATTATTAATCAAATATTCATAGAAATCATAGAAACCCTACAGTACAGAAAGAGGCCATTTGGCTCATTGTCTGCACCAACGACAATCCCACCCACGCCCTACCCCCATATCCCTACATATTTTACCCAATAATCCCTCTAACCTATATATCTCAGGACACTAAGGGCAATTTTTAGCATGGCCAATCAACCTAACCAACACATCTTTGGACTGTGGGAGGAAACTGGGGCATCTGGAGGAAACCCGTGCAGACACAAGGAAAATGTGCAAACTCCACACAGACAGTGACCCAAACCAGGAATTGAACCCAGGTCCTAGAGCTGTGAAGTAGCAGTGCTAATCACTGTTCTACCATGCCACCCAATATTATTAACTTCAAGGACCGACTCTGTTTGCCAGTCAAAACTACAATGCAATTGGAATGAGAAAACAGAGCTTTAGGATTTTGAACTGCTTTTACTGTGAATATTGCCTCAGAACAGCTGAAGAGAGCAGGAAACTCAAAACTGTGTTTACAATGGGCAGCAAATGCAAGGTAAGAAATTTTTCTGATGAATGGCTCTGAAAATCCTTGGCACCACAGCCCATTTCCTTCCCTCAGAGCTCTGATTTGGGTCACAAGTTAGGTTAAGATAGTCAGTGTGCTCTGCTAAATCTGAGGAACAATTAGGAAAATAACTTATTTTCATAAAACGGCATTTAAGACCTTGCACTTCCCAAGGCACTTCACAGTCAATTAGGCACTTTTGAAGTGTAATCACAATTATGATGTGGGAAAGACAGTAGCCAATTTGTGTACAGCAATGTGATGATGACCAATTAATCCATTTTAGTTATGATAGTTGAGGAATAAATATTGACCAGAGCACTGATGAGTTCTCTCTTCAGTTTCTTTGAAATGGTGCCAGGACCTTTTATATCAAGGAAAATGTGCAGTTACTTTGTCTTCTGTTATTTATATGTTAATAATAATAAATACACCATGGGCAGCACAGTGACACAGTGGTTAGCTGCCTCACAGCACCAGGTTCAATTCTAGCCTTGAGTCACTGTCAGTGTGGAGTTTGCACATTCTCCCTGTGTCTGCCTGAGTTTTCTCTGGGCCCTCCGGTTTCCCCCCACACTCCAAAGATATTGTTAGCGCGAGTGGGCGAACACGACCACTACGGACTCAGAGTCAGGTTCAACAGCGGTACAGCTTTATTTTAACGTCAATGCAGGTGCAGTCAGGACATACAAACAGAACTGTCCCAAAAGCACTCTAAAGACCCGCCACAATGGGCTACAGTTATACCTGAACTTGATACATTGTACAATTCAAATGTTAATGTTTTGTTTACAGTATTTGACTCTGCCATTCTATTTTGATGTTTTCAAGTATCGTATCGATGTTTTAAGTATGGTAATCGTTTCTGTCCGATGGGTTTATCAATGGTCTAGAATCGCCGGGGTTTCTTGAACAATGGGTGTTTGGCTGATCTCAGGAAGTCTTTGAGGCCAGGAAGGCTTCCTTAGCTACGTTAATCCTTAGGTGTCTCCATAAACGTTTACTTGATTAGGTCAGTTGTGCTGATTTGATTAGATGGGGGTGTAGTTTTAATTTAGCTTCTGTCCGGTTCCCTTTGTGTGTTAGCCCTTGTTTGCATTTTAAAAACACGTCTTTTGCCTGCTTGTCTGGATCTATTCCCTTGTGATCTTTAGAGGAGGGGTTCTGAGTGCAGCTTTAGTCTGTTTCCATATTGTGTACCCAATTTCCGAAAATTTGTTGTCCGATAACAATATGCAGGTCAGGTTGATTGGCCATGCTAAATTGCTGCTTAGTGACAATGGGATTAGCAGGGTAAAGTCGTGGGATTACGGGAATAGGGCCTGGATGGGATTATTGTTGGTGCAGGCCGAACGACCTCTTCTGCACTGTAAGGATTCTAGGAAAATGACAGATGCATTTCTTCCATTTTGAGACTAACTGCGGTGGCGGGTGGCTCTGGTTTGGGCCTGAGGTCTGGCTCTGCTGCAACTTTTCCCATTGGCCAGAATGGTAGGATTCTGCACCTCATGCACAGGCAAGTTCCTCTCCTGTAAAGGATCACCTCTGGTATCCACCGATGTGTTGCAGACTGTGAAATACTGCACAGGTCCCGAGTTACTCCCTGGAAGACGCAGAGGTAAATAAATTGACTTCTGTCACCTTCAAAGCCACTGGCAGCACTTAGCCTCCAAACACACATGGTGTCACAGTGGCCCACCCCATCTGGAGGCTGTGTGCACCGTCACTTGCTGGGCCCCCAGTATTATGTAGTCCCTACCTACAAGTTTCAGATGCCCCCTGTAATCACCCCAACCCTACACCCCCAGGAAACAGGCATACACCTGCATGAAGTGCATCGTGTGGTCACAGGCAGGCTGCACGTTGAGAGCAGAGGATTGTTCATGAATGGTGCAGCATTGCGCCATGGTGTGCACAGTATCATGTGGGTGCAGTCAATCAAACCTTGCACCGGGGGCAAGTCTGCTAAGTGGGCAAAGCCCCTGGCCCTGGTACCTTGGCTCATCTGCTCTCAGTCCAAGTTTATATACATCTGAACCCTCTCATACAGGGCATTTGTAACCTGGATGTATTTGTGTGCAGCTGACTGGGTGATGCCACACAGGTCACCCACGCTGTCCTGGAATGAGCCACTTGTGTAGAGATTCAGAGCTGTTGTAAGTTTAAGGACCGCAGGTAACGGGTATCCTCCCATTCCATATGGTGCCAGTTCTTGCAGGGTCTGACAGAGTTGGTCCACTGTCCCCTGGGACAAACACAACTTCCTACAACATTGAATCTCTGACATCTGCAGGTACGATCACCGAAGTCGGAATACCCTCGGCCAGTACCTTCACATCTGTGCTGCTGCCCCTGGAACAGTGACAGGCCCAAACCTCTCCCTCCTTCTGCACAGGCCCTGTTGCCAGAACACATCGGTGTCTTTGCCATTGCTCTATGTCAAGAAATAGGATAGCCAACTCAGCAGTCTCCATGATCTCCTCGACCATGAACTGTAAAGAAGGCTAAACCACATTGAACTATAAGGATTCATGAGAGAATCCCGACAGACATCCACCAAATCCTCTGGGACCGTCACCCAATGACTACACACTCAGTAGGTGCCTCAACACCCTCCCTCACACCTTACACTTGGACACTATAACCACATCTCCACATTGGTCCTATCATCTCCAGCAGGATGCAGCGCATCGACGCACCAGGGTCACAGTGGCACCAAATGCCCACATTCCCCCAGCCTCCAAGCCCCCCACAAAAAGAAACCTGGCATCACATTCGAGGGCAGATGAGTGGCTGCATGTGACCAGTGTTTGTATCCTGATGGGGGGACCCCACCAACGCACCCCGTCATGACCTCCAGTGGGTTGTGTGATAATAGACATCACCGTCTTGACTTGCACAGGGGGGCACATCAGTGTTATCTGTGTGATGCTGCAGCTTTCTGGGAATGTCAAATCAATGCCTGGGGCTTTGTTTTGCAAAGAGTTAAAAGATGGCCTCCAATAAATAGCAGTGCTTTTTGGCTATACGTTACTTATTGGCATTATCTCTAGTGAGGGGAGGCCGGGGTGACTGTACAGACAAGTGTCTTCCTCTTGTGGCAGGCGGGTCACAGCTGAATGGTGAGGCCAGCAATTAGCATGTCCAGCGCATTCCCAGAGTGCACCCTGTTTCTCCCAGGTCCCCAGAGATACAGAGCTAAGCAGCCTTCCATGGCCCATTGAGATCTATCATTACACACAAACAGTCCTGACAGTTGGTTTGGGACAGTTGGCCTGGCAGCTTCTTCCCTTTGTCCTCACCTGAGTTCCAATCACACTGCAGTCACTCTCCCTCGAGTGTGAGGCCCTTTGGGCTGCATGAGGGGAGACAAGGCCCATTCCTAATTCCTGTACTGTGTCCTGATAGCCCAGCCTCTCATGAGACCCCCTCCCCCGGGGTAACTCACATTCACCCCCAGCTCCGAGCCTCACTTTTTCAACACCTCTTACCAAAGGGTTGAAAGGTGGCTTCCACTCAATGGCTGTGCTGGTTGGCTGCACAGCATTTCTTGGCATAACCACTAGTGTGCCAGTAATGCTGAGAAAGCCAGATGTGAAGGATCAATCGAGCCAGAAGAAAGCTCCTCTCGCAAGCCCCTAGTAAGGAAGGGGATTTTTTCAGTTGTGTTTTGAACAGGAATTCAGGCAGGAGGACACGGGGAGTGCTGCCTGCATAGCAGCCTTCACAACCCCTTTAGACCAAGGGGTGCCCTGACATGAAGGTAAAGGTAAGGCCTGAAAGTGACCCCTCCTGACCCCTCTCCACAAAATGGGATTCCCACCCCATGGCCCCAGTTGAATTTTTATGCGTCCCCCGAATCCACTTCGGTTTCCCCGGAGCAGTGCTGGAGGGTGCTGGCTGCCAGAGCACTCACCTCTAAAGTTCCTCTTGGAATTAAAGGCACCAGGCTCACACTGATGTAAATTTATTTTAAGTGGCACCGGCATGATGTCAGATGAGCCTTCTGGGGTCCCACTGTGTGTTTCACTGTTCTGAAAGCGAGTGAGCTGCAAGATCAGAACTCGGAAATTTGTCAGTTTGAGTTGTGTTTTCCAAGTCAGTCCAGATTTTGAGCTCGCCATTCCCAAGGATGGAGAGCGTGGGCTCAAATTTGCCCCACAGTGTTTGTTTCTTCTTCACCTGAAAAGGGACATCACCCTTTCCCTCTCTCTTTGTCCTTTTCCAGTTCTTTGTTCTCAGTAGGTGCTCAGTGATTAATCCAGTAAAAATCCTTTCAACTAATTTGTTATGCATGACTATTTCTGGTGCTGATGTCAGGGCAAATCTGGTGACCATATGGTTCCTGATTAAATCTAATGTCTCCTCTTCCTGTGGACTCAAGGCTTTCTGTGATGGTTGTTCCTCCTGGTGTTTCTCCTTTGTCTTCTTTCCTTAATGAGGTAGAAATGATTTTTCTTGTGGCCCAGGTATCCCGAACTGGAAGCCCCGACTTAACCCAGTATCAGTTATGTATGGTGGATGGGCAAGAGTCAGGTAATTGCAGTAGGAGAGACAATGGCCACAGTAGGTGGTGAAGACAGTCATCGATTCCAAATGAGGAAGAGAAGGATTGGACCATGGGTTTGTTTGTGCAGCCCTCATTCTGGCCAAGCAGCAAACATTTTAAGAAAAGAATCACGTACCTTTTTGACTTCCTTCTGTCTCTGTTGATCCTTCATGTCTGGTTCATTCAGTATTTCTGGCATCAAACAAAGTGTATATTCAAACCCTGACTTCTGATTTTGTATGGTGCATCAGCACCTAATGTGCTCTTTGGATTGCCCTGTCACTAACCTGCCAATAGGTGGATAATTTAGGCCTATACAGGACACTATAAAGAAAGACAGATTGAGAACAAGAGAGACAGAGAGAGAGAAAATGGCGGTGGGTGGCACGGTGGCACAGGGGTAGGTCTGATGCTTTATAGAGTCAGGGACCTGAGTTCAATTCTGACCTTAGATGACAATGCAGAGTCTGCACATTCTCCTGTGTCCTTGTGGGTTTCCTCCGCTTCGTCTGGTTTCCTCCCACAACCCGAAAGATGTGCTGGTTAAGTTGATTGGCCATGCTAAGTTGCCCCTTGATGTCAAGGAGATTGACAGGGTAATATGTGGGTTTCTGGGAATAGGGCCTGGATGGGATTGTTATTGGTGCAGGCTCGATGGGCTGAATGGCCTCCTTGTGCACTGGGGGATTCTATGATTCTTGGCTTTCTTCTGGCTCCCTAGGTCCTTCACACCTGGCTCACTCAGTGTCACTGGCATTTGGCATTAAACAGAGATGATAAATGTCATCAGGCCCTGACTTCTGGCTTTGCCTGGTGCATTAGTGGCTAATGTGTTCCTGTCACTAATTTGTCAGTAGGTGGATAATTTGGACCCACACTAGACATAAAAAGAATGCAAGGGGAGAGAGAGAGAGAGAAAAGCAGGAAAAGAAAGAGAATTATTAAACAGACAATCCCAATGCATGACGTTCTGATAAATCGAAATTGGAAGAAAGATATTAGATATAAATTCCTTGAATCTTTCGTACTGGTTCATACACTGAAATGAGTATGAGGTATGTAGAAAGGACAGCTTTTTCTTGATGTGTTGGTGTAGCTGATCGCAGCTGAGGCAGCAGAGGGGTGTGAATATTAGCTTCAGTGAACCTGAAAGAATAAAAATAGCTTACATTAATGTAGCACCTTGTTACAGCTCAGAGAAATATCTGAAAGCATTTCACACAGTGAATTACTTTTTGAACCGCAGAAACTCTGTAAAACCCAGGCTCAACAATGATTTGAAGTTAAATAGAATCTCAAAACAGAAATCAGTTTTCACTGGGAAGATTCCCTTTCCAGTTTTCTGCTTAGCTATTAAGCAATGCAAGCCACAGACTTAATGAAGCTGACACCATCTTTAGCTGAAAAAGAACGAGCTGCAAGGAGACTTGAGCATCAGTAACACTGTTTAAAAACATCAGCATTGCCATCTTTGTGTATTATATCTGGCCCGAGACAGCATAATACTGGCAGCAACATCAAAAAAATAAAAATTAATCATGTTTCATTTTGAAACTAAAAACAGTGCTGGAGAAACTTAGCAGCATCTGTGCAGAGAAAGCCATCATGTCATGTTGAACTTGAAACAAACCATTTCTCTCTCCACAGATGCTGCCAGACCTGCTAAGTTTCTTCAGCACTTTCTGCTCTCATTTCGGATCTGCAATGCCTACGGTATTTTGCTTTTATTTCATTTTGCCTTGCTGCTCAGTGTGTTGAATCTAGAGGCATGGGAACTCATTGATTCCTGGTGGAGGGCCATGGGCTTTATTGACCATACTCATGCATTTCTGGAAGACGGGGATTATTGGACTAGCAATCAGGAAGCTACACCGTGCTTCTTTTCTTTCCTCCATTTCAGGGATATTGAGACAAATTGTGCAACCCCATTGCCCCTGGCTGAGATCGACTAATTTAACATTGATTTTTCCTTTCCCTGGCACTGAGTTGAAGCAGCTACCACCCGAGTGCCTCTCCATCTGGTGCAGCTCAGATTAGGGAGCTGTATACACTCAAACGTACATCTTCTCATTCTGCCATTCCGAGCATGTGTATTCCTATTCTTAGAGTCTGCAGTGTACCTTTCCTGGACTAGACTGTGCAATAATCAAAAAGATGGGAAAGAACAAATGTAGCACACAATAAAAGCCTACAAGATTGCATTACATTTTGAGCTATTCTAATGTGAGCCACCAATTTATCAGTACTATAATAGTGAAAAATGAACAATTTTCCACGGCATCTCAACACGTTACTTGTTTTCATTTCAGTCCAAAAGTGGTCCAAATTGACTCAGTTTTGTTCCCTTGTCCCTAGTCGGATTAACAATCTGCTAATGCAATTTTGATGGAGGTGTATTCATATATCTAACCTTATCTCTAACCAGAAAAAGAATTCACCAGCTGTAATTAATGACAAGCTGTAATCCTGTTCCCCGAAGCCACAGCAATACTCCTTCGCTACAATCAGCTCTCCCCAACGAATAGTGCAGCAAGTCCTGATAGGAATGAACACAATGCTTCAGACTTGGGATTCTGCCTGTACATATTCTAATTTCCCATATCATAGCAAACAGCGGAATAATGAATATAAAGAAGTAAGACATTCTGAAATACTTTCTGTTATGTGCCCTACGTGAAATATGTGGCAATCAGAGAAGAATAACATTTTTAAAATACATTGAATGCTTCCAGTTCCTAAGCCTTCCTCGTTTATTAACAGATTCATCTCAGCATATAATGCAAAACACTTTTAAGAGAATCTTGTTAATACATAGCAGGCTTTCTATACTTGCATTAATCACCCTGTAGATTTTTAAAATGTTTGCTTTCACCAAAGTAAGTGTTGTTTCTCCAGGTATAGCAAATACAATTATTTTTGGAGTCTCCTAATGGTAAAGAATGTGAGAATGAAGGATTTAACAGGCTCCTGTTAATGTGGTGCAAACAAAGTCTGTCCATGGTAGATTACTGAGACAATGAGCTAGGTCAGAAAACAGGATATCCATTGCTTCAGCCTGATACAGTTCACATTCAATGCGGGTCAATAGGGGGTTCAAACTGAATACAAATGCTTGAACAGAGTTCATACAGAGGACTTTATAAAGTCAGGCTGTGATGCAGGAGGTATTACATTGTGCTGAGTTTTGTTTTATAGTTTATATCTGTCAGAGATTTGGAACAGGATTTTGCATAATCCTGACAAAATAGTTCTTGCTTCACAATCTCAAGCGTAAACTACTGGAATGAACTGGGGGATGGAGCTCCCAGATCCGATAGGAGAAAATGAATCATTCCGCATTCAGCCACTTGATGCAACTCTCTTGGAATTTAGAAATATTCAATATATATTGTTAAAGACACAGGGCAGCTGCATAAAAAACAGAATGGAACACTTGTAACTCCGGTCAATTGGAGGACGGTGGTGGAATGAGATGGGCTAACCCTCTGAGGACACAGATTCAAAACCCACCATGGCAGCTGATGGAATTTAAATTCAATTAATAAAAATTTGGAATTGAAAGCTAGTTGTGGTAATGGTGACCATAAGAATGCCATTGATCATCGCAAAAACCCATCTGATTCATTAATGTCCTTTAAGAAAGTGTAAATTAAAGGGTTATCACCAATGATAGCTACTGAGCATGGACATAAGGATCTTTGTCAATCATAGAGGAGATAAATGTGAAGCAGCTCAGAGAGTTGCTCCAGCAATGTCTTGGCCTTATTTAATTTTCTAAATTGTTAGCATGTGAGTAAATGTTTTCTGAACAAAAACCATTGCCTCCAGCAAAGTCTCTTCTCAAGTAAGAAGCCAACAAATCCCAAAATAAGCACACAATAACAAAGGAAGGAAATCCTTACCTGGTCTAGCATAAATGTGATTTTAGAGTCACACCTCTTAGCTATTTATGAAATAGCCTGGCAAGCCTTTCAGTTCAAAGGCCATTAGGGAGAGACAATAAATGCTAGCCTTGCCAAGGACAACCATACCCCATGAAAGAATAAAGAAAAGAAAAACAAGGAACTTAACAAAAGTAATTTTATTCACCAATTCCTCTTTCCTTCATAAGGGGCAGGCCTCTTCTACCCCACAAGTCCTTTAGAATTACTAAGAAGTCTCAAAACACCAGGTTAAAGTCCAACAGGTGTACTTGGAAACATGAGCTTTCAGAGTGCTGCTCCTTCATCAAATGAGTGATGAACCGGTTGAACTTTAACCTGGTGTTTGAGACTTCTTACTGTGCCCACCTCAGTCTAGTGCTGACACCTCCACATCATGGCCTTTAGAATTGGGTTAGGACCCAGTATATCCTGGTCGTGGCCTAGTTCCTTCATGTGGTTAGACTCCCACAGAAAGTTACATTAGAATTTACCACTGCTTCGACTGTTACTGCAAATGTGTGTGTCAAATCTGCAATCACAACAAGTTTTTTTTCCCCCCTGAATTCTGGACTCAGGCCTCTACCAGTACTAACAACTGCAACCTGCAATATAGGCACCTTCTAGTCATGTCAGGCGGGATACACCCAAAAAGCATCCTAGTGATGAAGGGACGAATACATTTTGCAACAAACTTCGCTGAGACGAAAATGCAAGTTACAAGAAATATTTTCATTCCCTGCAAACAGCAGATGGAACACTGTTCTGAAGGTAATCAATCTCTCTGAGGTCACTTATTTTGTTTTAATAACTTAATGGCCATTTAGAGATGCACAGAAACTGCTTTAGTAACTTGGGTCCCCTGGATCTAAAAGGGAGAACCTGTCTCGAGGTCTCAGGATAACTTGGGAAGATGCTATCTGGTTTAGAGTTTCTGATGTTCAAATGAAGTGGCCAGAACATTCTGGCCACCTTATTCTTACTGACTTATTGATGGTTAGTTTTAGGTACAAAATGTAAATATTATGTAATAGGTAATGCATTAATAGAAACGCAAAGAATTCTCATGAGCAAAAGAAAATAATTATACTTCTTGCATTTTTCATGATCACAGGATGTTATACCTCAGTGTTTTAGAGGCAATTAGGTACTTTTGAAGTATAGTCACTTCAAAAGTAATGTTGGAAACAAGGCAGCCAATTTTTGCAAAGTAACCTCCCACACACAGAAATGTGATAATGACCAGATATCTGTTTTGGATGTTGTTGATTGCAGGGTAAATACTGGCTAGGATACCAGAGATAATACCCCTATTCTTTGAAATAGTGCAATGTGACCCTTTTATTTCAACGTGAGAGAGGAAATGAGGCATCAGTTTAATGTCTTATCTGAAAAGCAGCACCTTTGTGTAGTACCCTTTCAGTACTGTACTAGACTGTCAGATATGAATTTTATGGTCAAGTCCTGGGATTGGATTTAATGTACTTGATGTGGGACCTGTCCACCAGTTGGCGAAACAATGGGAATCTGCAAGGGGCCCGATTTCTAATCCAGCCTGCAGCCCCTCGCCACAATGAAAATAAGAATTGCAGGCCATTATTTTTCAAGGTGGGAGTTCTCCTCACTCTGCCTGCCCGATCCAGGGAAGAAAATTAGGGTCACAGAAAGCATTTTTCCTGCTTTGGTGGTTTTCTTATGCTGCTTATTGAGGAGACCAAAGTAAAATTATGGATGGTGGGATTATGGCAAATTCAAGTTTGGTAAGTAATTTGGCGCTTAACTACTGGCCTTCTCAAGCTCTAAATTAGTTCCCCCATTCAAATCTGTGTACAATCAATACTAATGAATGTATTAGAGTAACATTTGTTAGATTCCATTCATACAAGGGCGGCACGATGACATAGTGGTTAGCACTGCTGCCTCACAGTGCCATGGATCTGGGTTCAATTCTGGCTCTGGGTCACTGTCTGTTTAGAGTTTGCACATCCTCTCCTTGTCTGCGTGCTCTGGTTTCCTCCCACACTCCAAAGATGTGCAGGTTATGTTGACTGGCCATGCTAAATTGACCTTAGCAACAGGAGCTTAGCACGGTAAACAAGTGGGGATATGGCCTGGGTGGGATTGTGTCAGTGCAGACTTGATGGGCTGAATGGCCTCCTCCTGCACTATTGGGATTCTATGATTCTATAAGTTCTAGTAAATACCATCTGAATTAAGAACAAAATGTAAATTAAAATGGTAACTTCCTTTCTCTATCGTTTATTTTAATTGTCATTGGGTGGAAAACTATGTTCAGATGATCTAGTCAGAAACATCTTATTGATTTATGTCAACATATCTTAGATGGGTACTGTGGACAGTACATATGGCAGCATCTACACTCTTCTGCCCATTAAATTCATTCAACGTTCACTCATAGGACAATTTACATTCTGTCCCAAAATGAAATCATCTCAAACAGACATACCTACAAATCTTTTGTTTTTTTCGTGGCTGAACTAAATGTGAAAAAAGGTAAGGAAATGGAGCAAAAACAGAAAATGCTGGAAAATCTCAGCAGGTGTGAGAGCATCTATGGGGAGAGGATAAAGTCAAAGTTTCTAGTTAGGATGACCCTTCATCAGAGATGGAGCCTCTGATCAACACAACTGTAAAAATGACTGACAAGCCATATTCTGATGGGGCCAAAACTATAGCAGGGCTAAGAGGGTTGAAAGGTTATCCACAAATGAATAAAGGAAATGGCAAATAATTTGGATCAATGGAAATGGAAATAAAGCCACGAGTGAGGCAAAACTGTTAAATTTAAGATGTAATAAGTTAAAAGAGCTAAGCTTCTGGTAGTGCTATTGTAATCCTAGAAATGCAGAGGACAGAATTTCTTTTTATCTCTTTGGCCTCTTCATCATCCTATCCCAAATGATATGGATGCATTCATTAACTTGTCGGAGGTGGGAGTCCATGCCTGCAACGGAACAGTTGATGATGATCAACTAATGTTCAGAGAGGAATATTGAAGAAACATATTGCTGCTTCAGGAAAGAGAAATGCCAGTTCTTCTCTTAGGATCCAACACAGATAGGCCCTGACTTAATAGGCATTTGATTATGTGATGATGGAGCCAATCTGCAGTCCCAGAATAGCATCCTTCTGCATTATACTCATCCCTGTTGCGTTTTGTTTTTAACTAAAGGATGTAAACCCCAAAAATTCTGATTCCACCTCATTTTCCACTTTTCTCCATTTAAGTTCTACCCTAGGAAGGAACATTTGTCCAGAAATTTGATACTCCATGCACAAATACTATCTAGCCTCCCTGATTCCAGCCAACTTGCTATCTTCCATGTTAATTAGTCCCATCCAGTCATCTCCCTCATTGTTTTAAGCTTATTTCTTATTGTCACAAATAAGCTTACATTAACAGTGCAATGAGGCTACTGTGAAAATCCACTAGCTGCCTGTTTGGATACACTGAGAGAGAATTTAGCATGGCCAATGCATCTAAGCAGATGTCTTTTGGACTGCGGGAAGAAACTGAAGCCCCTGGAGAAAACCCATGCAGACTCCACATAGACGGTGACCCAAAGCTGGGAATCGAACCTGGGCCCCTGGTGCTGTGAGGCAGCAGTGCTAACACCTGTGCCACCTTGGTTCTTTTTAAGAACTTAACTGAGACCCACTGTCACCACTTAATTGCTTGATCATCAAGGCCTCTTCTCTGGCTGGCAGGGGATGTCCAATTGGGCCCAATAATAGTTTGCCCCATAGGCTTATCCTCTTCTGTTGCAGTTTTTGTGCGGGGATATATACTTTAACCAGAACATTTGGTCAAGTTTGGGAAAGGCCTCAAACAGAAACATCAAAAATTGGATGCAAAAACAAAATGGTAGATGGAGGTGGGAAACACTTCCCACTCCCTCACTCACACCCTCCACTACACCCCTCCACCGCACCCTTCCCCAAGGTCCACAACTATATTATGACAGGCAGTTGTTTACAATAAAATTCAAAACATAAATGTTTACATAGGTAATTTCAATTATGGATATGAAGTGTATGTCATTTGCAAGATTTTTAAAAATACATGAATGTTTAATCAAAATTCTAGCAGTTCAATACAGTTGGTAAATATTCACAGGAAGAATTTGAACCTCAGCATGATTATTAGAAGAAACTCATGCGTGGACAGAGATATGTTCATGTGACCTTGATATGTGATGTGTTCAAATCCAATATTAGTCAGTAAATTATCTTTTCCCCTGAAGGAGACTTTCTACAATGATTGATCCCAACAAACTGTTGATTGATTTTCCCATAAACCTCGAATATAAAACTATCCAGATATGCAATAATGCAGTCTGGTTTGAGCACCAAAGTCATAACTGCATAACAGTTAGAATGAAAATGTAGCTAAGATTTGTAACTGATGTTTCTCAGTGACTAACTCTTCACACTTACCCTTAATTCACAACGTGACTGCACTTCATGGTCATGACTCTCCCAAAAGCGCTGAATTGGTGGGAAAACTTCTGGATCCTGACTGTTTTGTCAGTTCAGTTTCTCACCCGAATCTCCGCACTCAGTGCAATGCAGAGGTCCCAGTCATGAATATTATTAAAAACCCAGAGGGGTGGGGCCTATTTGCATGTGCGGTGGTCCCGATCTGTCAGGCTCCCCGTTTGCTAACCAGCTCGATCGCTGGCCAGCCCGGGATGTCCGCAGTGCTGCCCCTCCAAAACCCTCCACAACCTGATCACAGCCCCCACAAGAATTCCCTGGCCAGCCCTGTCCCCCTCGCCCCGGTGTGCCCCAACATCCAGCCTACCCCCTCAGCAGTGGTGTTCCCTCCACTCTCACACCCCAGCAGACGCTTCCCCCCCCACCCCAGCCCACTTCAATCGCTGGCCTGCCTCCATCCCAGACCAATCTCAATGCAGAGTGGCAGCAGGACCCCCCCACTATGACCAATTGTCCCTAGGCCCCACCCACAGTAGGCCCCACCCCTTGGCATTGTCCAATGCTCAGTGGGCAGTACCAAAGTTCTGCCTGGGCATGGGCACTTTACTCAGTGGGCCATCCCAGGGGGCACAGACTGGCACTGCCAAGGTGCCCATACCCAAGGACAGCCCCCCCATCGCCCGGATCCCTGGACGACTCCAATTGTTCCCAATCATTCCAGCGGGGTCTTCCACTAGTTCCCCAAACGTGGGGAGCTCGCCTGAACCCCACTGGAATAAAGTACTCCTGGCAGGATGGGAGATTCAATTGGGACTGGTAAGTTCCCAATAATTACATTGAAAAGACATTTAAAACATATTAAAAACAAATTCAAATTATTTAACTGTTTTCCCATGATCTGACAGGCAACTGTTCATCGTCTCTGGGAGATGCCCATCCGTTCCCGACAGATGCGCCAATCCCGATACAAGGCCGGCGATGCGCATCCCCCATCCCGACCCACCAGAAAATTTGAGGGTTGCAATGGGAGAATCGTGGCCCATATTTCTAGCTTTATCAAACAACAATGTTTTGCTTTGCAATAAAATTGCTGGATGAGAATTTTTCAGGAAGATGTAGAACCTGTTTGGAGGTGGCCTTGTGGCACAATGTCTAAGATAGAGGCCGGATTTTATAACCTCACTCAGATAAGGCTTGTAAAATCCCATCCAGGGCCGATCGAGAATTCCATTCTGCGAGCCTTGCCCGCCCTAATTCCAGAACAAGTGCGGTGGTAAAATTCCAGCCAGAATCATTGGGTTTGAGTCCTTCCCCTGGACATAATGAAGATGCGTTCATAACCTATAAACCCTTCTGACACACATCCCGAGAACCAAATCGATTTCCTTTCCCCGACTGACAATTATAGTGACGGTTTTCTTCAAGCCTACAATTAGCTGACAGATGATCAGTGTTGAAGCAAAGATAGCAGTTCCAGCTCATACTGTTTCAAATTATTGTATTTCATGGTGAAAAGCAGAACAAAGCACTTTTCCATGTGAACTTTGAAACTCAGGTTCAGCCACACATTTTGACAGCAGGATTTCCTCTTGGAGTCCAGTGGTCTCCATAATGTCGGGATACAATCCAGGACGACATAAATAACATTCCCCGGCAGGAAATACTGAGGAAAGGATCTGATGTGGAAGAGTTTGTGACAACTCATGTTATATCTGCCAAATAAACTTCCTCATTCACAAGTACAAAAGGCATGGAACGCTATTTCTTGGAAATATCAGAGGCCAATATCAAGAGCTGTGGCAAAATAAAACATTTCTGCTTGAAGTTACATAATTATTTTCTTATAGCTAGCTCTGCAACCCTGGCCTAGCCAGTCATGAATGCCAATGGCCCGTTAAGCACCAAGCAGGACACAGAGGAAACTCTCTTAATATCTTCGACAATGTTAGAATTTTGCAAATAAATACAAAATATAAGGTTGAAGTGTTGAAAACTTTTTTTCAGCCTGGCGGAGGATCCTTCTCAGTCTCCTCTTGAATCCCCAATATTATATTACAGATTCCAACACTCATCAATTTAATTCACATCGTGTTAGGTAACGGTTCAATGCTGTAGACGTTACATAGGCCCCAGCGGTATATCAGGCTATCGTGCTGAAGACAGGCCCACAAAATCAATTTTCAAGTTTGCTGATGACACACCATAGTGGGTCGGATCTCAAACAATGGCGAGATACAGAAAAGAGATAGAGCATCTGCTGAACTGATGCCTCCCTCGATGTTAACAAAACAAAGAAGAAAGTCATCGACTTCAGGAAGCATAGTGGAGGGCATATCCCTGTCAACATCAACGGGGATGAAGTAGAAATGGTCGAGAGCTTCAGGTTTTTCAATGTCCAAATCACCAACAACCTGTCCTGGTCCCACTATGCCGACGCTTTTTCAGGTGGCTAAGGAAATTTGGCATGTTCACTGTGGCTCTCACCAACTTTTACAGATGCACCATAGAAAGCATTCTTTCTGGTTGTATCGCACCTTGGTATGGCTTCTGCTCTGTTGAAGACTGCAACAAACAACAAACGAAGTCCAATCCATCACTCAAACCAGCCTCCCATCCACTGATTTTGACTACACTTTCTGCTGCTTCGGAAAAGCAGCCAATCAAGGACCCCACACACCCCAGACATTCTCTCTTCTACCTTCTTCCATTGGGAAAAAGGTACAAAATCTGAGGACATGTACCAGCCGACTTAAGAACAGCTTCTTCCCTGCTGCTACTGTTAGACTTTTGAATGGACGTACCTTGCACTAATTGTATCTTTTTCTACACCCTAGCTATGACTGTCACACTACATTCTGCACTCCTTTCCATTCCTATGTATATACAATGCTTTGCCTGCACAATGTGCAAGAAACAATACTTTTCACTAATACTCTAATACATCTTACGAAGATAAATCAGATCAGATCAGATCAGACTTTGATTGCATGGCGTGTGTATTTTCAGGGCAATGGGTATTATTTTGATTCCAAATGGCATCCACACTTTTTTTAAGCTGGGAGCACCAAATAGCACTTTGGGAAGGTCATAAGCACGGATGCTCAGAGAGTGTGCTGGAAACATGCAGAGTAGGAAGCTTGTGATATCAGTGAGTGTGTACCATTGATTTAATAGCAACAGTGCAATTTTGAAGCTTAATGCCCCAGCTAACACCATCTCTTAATCTCGCACCATGAAATATATATTCAGGAACAGAAAAACTGCCCACCGGCACTATTTAAAAGGATCATTAACTGCTTACAGGTTAGTTGCCAATTGATTTATGCAGACTGTTGTGACTTATTGTAAGAGTTTGGTGATTTCTTCCAAGTACTTAAAGCTGGTGAACCCTAGAGGGATTGGTAGTGAGGATCTTAAACATAGAAAATCATAAGAAACAGAAGCTGTTCTGCTCCTGCTCTGTCATTCCACAAGATCATGGATGCTCTCTTGGTTCTTCTTCACCTTCCTACACTATCCCATATCTCCATAAGACCATTAGACATAGGAGTCCAATTAGGCCACTTGGCCCATCAAGTCTGCTCTCCCATTCAATCATGGTTGACATTTTTCTTGTCCATGGGGAACCTGCCTTTTCCCCATAACCCCTGAACCCCTTATTAATTAAGAACCCATCTATCTCTGTCCTAAAGACACTCAATGACCTGGCCTTCACAGCCTTCTGTGGCAAAGAGTTCCACAGATTTACTACTCTCTGGCTGAAGAAATTCCTCCTCATCTCTGTCTTAAAGGAGGGTCCCTTTAGCCTGAGGTTGTGCCCTCTGGTTCTAGTTTTTCTGACTAGTGGAAACATCCTCACCATGTCCACTCTATCCAGGCCTTGTAGTGTCCTGTAAGTTTCAATAAGTCCCGCCTCATCCTTCTAAACTCTAACAAGTACAGACCCAGAGCCCTAAATCATTCCTCATATGACAAGCTCTTCATTCTAAGAATCATTCTTATGAACCTCCTCTGGACCCTTTCCAAGACCAGCGCATCCTCGGAATGATCTGAGGACCCAGAAATCCTTGGAACTCTGTTTTGCATGTAGAACAAAAAACAGTGCAACACAGGACCAGGTCTTTCGGCCTACTAATCCTGCACTTATCACATTGTCCTATCTAGATCAACTGCCTGCATCACTCTATTCCCCCCTGTTCGTGTGTCATATATTCAAAGATTGAGAATCCATAGCTCTCCGATGTAGAGAATTTCAAAGATTCACAAACCTTGAGAGAAGAAACTTCCCTCATCTCAGTTCTAAATAGCCAATATCTTATTCTGAGATTATGACTCCATGTTCTAGATTTTAGGGCACACAGTGGCACAGTGGTTTCCACTGCTGCCTCACAGTGCCAGGGACCTGGGTTTGATTCTGGTGGGTGACTGCCTGTGCAGAATTTGTATGTTCTCCCCGTGTCTGTGTGGGTTTCCTCCAGGTGCTCTGGTCGTCTCACACAGTCCAAAGATGTGCAAGATAGGTGAATTGATATGGTAGATACATTTCCCAAGATGTGTAGCTTGGGGAGATTAGAGGATAAATATGTGGGTTTATGGGGATAGGGCCTGGGACGGATGCTGTGGCATAGAGTTGGTGCCGACTCGATGGGTTGAGTGGCCTCCTTCTAAGAACATAAGAAATAGGAGCAGGAGTAGGCCATCTAGCCCTTCAAGCCTGCCCCGCCATTCAATAAGATCATGGCTGATCTGAAGTGGATCAGTTCCACTTTCCCGCTTTCTCCCTTTAACCCTTAATTCCCCCGTCTTTCAGAAACCTATCTACCCATGACTTAAATATATTCAACGAGGTAGCTCCACCACTTCAACGGGCAGAGAATTCCAGAGATTCACCACCCTTTGAGTGAAGAAGTTCCTCCTCAACTCCGATCTAAACTGCCCCGCCATTATCTTGAGGCTGTGCCCTCTAGTCCTGCTATCCTTTCTAAGCAGGAAGAATGTTCTTATGTTCTTATTTAGGGCAATGGAGAGGAGGTTTGGGAAGGATGCTTTTATCTGGAAGTCCTGCTGTGGGATCTGAAGGGCCATGGTAAGGTGATCATTCCCAATGATGGAGGAAGTCAAACTGTCCGACAAAGCAGATGCACAGGGAAGTGGCTGAGAAAGTCAGCAGTGTGGTCTCTCCAAGTTGAAGACAGTGCGCCAAGAGGATCCAGGATGCTGGGTGGTCGAGGGGTGGGGGGCAGTGGTAGAGAATGGTCAGTGGGAGTATTGAGTTTCAAAGGTGAGGGTGGTAAAGCCATGTATTATGATCCATGTAGAGACCAGTAACTTTACCCTCTGTAGGTTTAGTAGGCATTAATTGCCCATTTAAGGGCTCCAATTGGCCTATCGATGGGCAGGCTACCAAATGCTACCCTTACCTCTGTAAACTTAAGGCAGGGGTATGTGGACAGAGAATGAGCTGGCTGGCTGCATTGGAGTAGCTGAATCTAAAGGTAGCAAAAGCATGAACAAATCATAGTTTCTTTGTTGTCACTGCAATTCCCTCCTAATGTTTGAACATCTTCCTGGGAGCACTTTTCCCACATGGACTGGAATGGTTCAAGACGTTTCACCATCAATTTCTCAAGGACAACTAGACATTGGTACTATGTGTTCATCCTTGTCAGCAATGCTCACATTCAGGGAATGAAAATAAAATGACTTAAGTTTAAGTAACACAACTTGTTTAATATTCAGTGTAAACGTATTAAAGTGAAAAATAGTTTTATTTGTGATATAGTGTTTTGTTGTGTCAATGCATCATCCATCAAAAGTTCAAGCCTGCAGTTTACTGTCAGAGAAGTTCTTCATCTCAGCCACTGCTCACTGGGAGAAATAATTGATAGATGTATCCTTCTGTTCTCGTACATTTTCCATCAACCGTATCCAAATTGCCAGAAGTCCTTGGGAATGATGTCAGAAAATACAAAACCGTTGTAAAATGAGGAAAATGGACCTAAAATTGATTAGTAGACAATTTGAGAAGTATACCATGAATTATAATGGAAAGTCAAAAGCATTTTGGAATTATTAAAAACTCTGCACTCTTTCATTTCTACACAAGAGCAGAGTAGCAACTGGATGAGCGTTTATCTAGCAAGTCATAGAATTTAAATTTACAGTTCAATTACTATGAAATGTGATGTATCAGTTCTACCCATCATTATCTTTTTCATTCATGGTAACCTTGGTATGTGTCGAAGACTTGCACTATGCTGGAGGCTAAACATAATTCTGAACTCTATGTGCAATGAGGCAGGAGAAAGAGATACCTTAGTTAACATTTTTATACATGTTTATCAGGGGATGGAAGAAATGAAGAATTAAAGAAAACTGTATGCAGAAAGAGAAAGAAGAGGTCAGGATATTGAATTTGATGATCAGCCATGACCAACATGAATGGTGAAGCAGGTTCAAAGGGCCGAATGGCCTATTCCTGTTTTTATTTTCTATTTTCTAAGAGACAGTGAGGTGAACAAATCAAGAGCCCATCAAAGATAGCAAAACCTGACTGGACTTAGCGAGGTAAATTTCTATAGAAGAGCAAAACAGGGATCTCCCATTGCAGCAGAGAGGTGAGAAATCCTAACATATGTAACCAATTGAGCAAACATAAGCTGGGATTTTCCACCCCCCTCCCCAGTTGTGATAGGGCATCATAGTGGGCACAAGAGCTAATTCTCACACAGAGACCCAAAGCTGGCTTTATAACAATGTAAAACAAGGAAGTGATTCGATTGTGTGCTTCAGCCATCAATGGCAGGTGCATTTCCTGCTGTTGAACATCGTGAATGGCATTAGTATAAATCGGCATTTCATTATGATACCTGCTCACTGGAATCACCCCTCCACACTGGTTTGAGAGTCAATGTCAGTGTGTTGTAGAATGACGTGTTTCACAACAGGATTTAAACAATGTGCAGCTGACAATCCGCACTTTGCTCCTGATTCTGAGGTTAGTTCACACACAGTACATTTTGCAGTACCAGGCTGTGCCAGTTTCTGGGCGATGGGGAGGGGGAATATCATAGGCAAGACTCTGCAGCTACTACAACAGGGTTAAGACAGGAGTGGCTTTTACTGTGCTGTAGGCCAATGGCTTCATTGGGGAAGAGGCTAGACAGAACTGAGAGAAGGGAAAGTGCAGCAGGACAAGTGCTCCACTGGGGGCAAAGAGTGTGGGAGGTTGTACTGACACACATGACTGAGATGGGAGGGGGGTGTCACTGAAGGGCCTGCCAACTGAAAGGATGGTCTGAAAAGAAGGACAGAGGCACATCTGAGACAGGTTAGCAGCTGTTGAGCTGACATGCAGGGAATCAGGAAAGTGAAGCAATAATGCCCATTCATGCAAAACTGATCACTCAAAGTGGCAATGATTGTTCCGCTAGTTTTAGCCCCTCAGTTGCAACCTTCAAATTTCTTAGAGAATTATGGAACTGCAGAACAGTTGGGTGAATGGACAAGCTTGAGAGCCTTCTTGACAATGCACCATGCGCTACTCACAAATCTCTGGACCCTTAAATTAATCTTATGTTGTCACTGAACTTTCGCCCACATGTTGAGTCCAAGGTAATGATGATGCCAGTACATGATCAGAACATCCAGCAGTCAGTCATTAGGGCTGGGGGTATGGTTATGGTGAATGTCCATGTGCACCCCACACTGGGTATCATTTCAGAGGGCAGTATTTTCTAGCACGTGCCTTGAGCCAACAATCACTGATAATTCACAAAGAACAAAGAACAATACAGCACAGGAAACAGGCCCTTCGGCCCTCCAAGCCAGCGCCTCTCATTGGTCCAACCAGACCATTCTTCTGTATCCCCCTATTCCCAGTCTGCTCATGTGACTATCCAGATAAGTCTTAAACAATCCCAGCATGTCTGCCCCCAACACCCTGCTTGGCAGTGCATTCCAGGCCCCCACTACTCTCTGTGTAAAATAGTTCCTTGACAGAAAGTGGGCCTTTAGAAACAAATGCTGACTCATAGAATCCGTATAGTGCAGAAGGAGGCCAATTGGCCCACTGAGTCTGCAACGAGAACAATCCCACCTCAGACCTAGGGTAACCCTATATATTTACCCTGCTAATCCCTCTAACCTCTGCATCCCAGGACACTAACGGGCAACTTAGCATGGCCAATGCACGTAACCTGCATCTTTGTACTTTGGGAGGAAACTGGAGCACCTGGAGGAAACTAGTGCAGCCACGGTGAGAACACTCATTCTTCTCATGTTCTCATTGATACTGCAGTGTGGAGATCATTCAGAAGATACAGCCTGGTGTTATCACTGCCTGCATTATTGCTTATAGGCGGAGAATAATGTGACAGAGGTGCCCGGCTTGTCAAAGTGAGGAGCAGAACCCTTAAAACCAAGGGTAGCAGGGCCTCTTTTTGACACTGATAACACGTGGACATAGAGGATGATCCTCAAAGAGCTGTCATCTGTAGGTACCTTGCTAGACATCGGGTGTTCAGGTGTCGCATGTGTTATGTGAAGATGAGTGAGAAGCAGACACTGTCACAGGTGTCTATGTATGTCAAGAAACCTGGTCACTCACATTTGCTGCATTCTGAGGTTTTGGCTCCATGGGCACTCGGAGGGCATCCATTCCCTATATCAGTGAAAGTTACTGCCACACCCAACTTTGTTAGCTGTGGTTCCTTCCAGGGATCTATTGGGGACCTCTGCAGACTCTCCCAAGCATCCACCCAGCAATGTATGTGGGGGGTCACAAATACCCACAACTTTATCAACATTAATAGAGATCAAGCAAAAGCACTGAGATTTGCTGAGGTTTCTGATTTCCCACAGGTGCAAGGTGTCATTGACTGCAGTCCTGGGGCTATAAAATCTCCCTGGAAATAGGTAGTCCAATAATCCTAGAAAGGCTACCACTTGCTCAATGTGCAGCTGATATGTGACCATAACAAACGTAGCATGCAGGTCTATACCAAATACCCAGGAAGCGGTCATGATTCATATATCCAAAACAGGTCTTAGATTCCTGACATCTCTGAGTGACTATACCAGATGCAGATTTGACACCTTGGGGTTGAGGGTTACTCACAAAGAATATTGATGATGATGCCATTTGGTGGTCTCAGACTTCTGCTGCAAGAAGATATAATGAGGCTCATATCACAACACAGATGTTAGTGAAACACATCATAGGGATTCTGACAATTCAATTTCAATGCTTAGACAGATGCCTGGAATCCTCCAGTGCAGAAGGAGACCATTTAGCCCATTGAGTCAGAACCAACTGTCCAACATAAAATCTTGCCCAGGCCCTACACCCATAACCCAACATATTTACCTCACTAATCCCCTTAATCTTTACATCATGGGGCACAAAGAGGCAATTTACCATAGCCAATCCACCAAACCTGCACCTCTTTGAAACATGGGAGGAAACCAGAGGACCCTGAGGAAACTTATGAAGGCATGGGGAGAAGATGCAAACTCCATACCGGTAGTCACCCAAGGCTGAAATAGAACTTGGGTCCCTGGCGCTGTGAGGCAGTGCTAACCACTGTGCCATCGTGTCAATTGGCTCTTTCTGTTTCTGCCTATACAATATAAATTCAAACACATGAAACCTGAAATGGACTTCCACATACTAGTTATTGTCTGATAATACTGAAATATTTCACCTTCATTTCTGACAGTTATTTTACTGCTTGTTTATCTGGTTCTAATAAAAGCCAATCCAAAATAGGTTTTCGGTCCTGGAGGCTACAGCTGAGGAGAAATCAACTGGGGATAGCCAAAGGGAGCAGGTCTCTGGGGGTGAGCCTATTGGCAAGCCTCAGGTGGTTAGGGGTAAGAAATTGGGCCTCGTGATTGGGGACTCCACAGTTATGGGGACGGATAGGAGAGTTGGAGGTAAGGGTAGGGACTCTGGGCTGGTGTGTTGCCTACCAGGGGCTGGGGTCCAGGATGTATCGGACAGAGTATTCAGGACTCTTAGGGGAGAGGGAGATCAACCCCAAGTTATAGTTCATGTGGGGACACATGACATAGGGAGATTAAGGGAAGGGGATATTAAGCAAAGATTTATGGAGTTGGGGTGGAAACTAAAGGCGAAGTCAGAAAGAGTAGTTATATCTGGACTCTTGCCTGTGCCACAGGATAGTTTAGAGAGGAATAGGGAGAGGGAAAGTTTGAACTCGTGGCTGAGGGGATGGTGCAGGAGGGAGGGGTTCAGGTACTTGAGCAATTGGGGCTCATTCTGGGGAAGGTGGGACCTCTATAAGAGGGATGGTCTACACCTGAACCAGAGGGGAATCAATATCCTGGGGGGTAAATTTGCAAAAGCGATGCAGGAAGGTTTAAACTGATTCGGAGGGGGGAAGGGATAGTGAGGAAAGGGGGTGAAAGTGAGGGGGGCATAGTTGGGGAATGCAAGGCACGGCATAGTGGGGGTGGGGCGGAGCAGGGTTTGAAATGCGTGTACTTTAATGCGAGGAGTATTCGCAATAAGTGGATGAACTTGCAGCGTGGATCAGTACCTGGGACTTTGATGTTGTGGCCATTTCTGAGACATGGATAGAGCAGGGTCAGGAATGGATGTTGCAGGTTCCGGGGTACAAATGCTTTAGTCGGAGTAGAGAAGAAGGTAGAGGGGGGGTGGGGTAGCATTGTTAGTCAAGGACTGTATCACAGTGTCGGAGAGAAAGTTTGATGAGGACTTGTCAGTTGAGGTAGTATGGGCGGAGATTAGAAATAGGAGAGGAGAGGTCACCCTGTTGGGAGTCTTTTATAGACCTCCTAAAAGTTCTAGAGAGGTTGAGGAAAGGATTGCGGAGACAATCCTGGTTAGGAGTGAAAGTAATAGGGTAATTGTTATGGGGGACTTTAACTTTACGAATATTGATTGGAGTTGCTATAGTTCTAGCTCGCTAGAGGGGTCAGTGTTTGTACAAAGCGTGCAGGAAGGTTTTTTGTCTCAGTATGTAGACAGGCCAACTAGAGGTGAGGCTATATTGGATTTGGTGCTGGGAAATGAGCCAGACCAGGTGCTAGACTTGGAAGTTGGTGTGCATTTTGGTGATAGTGACCACAATTCGGTTACGTTCACCTTAGTGATGGGAAGAGATAGGCATGAACCTCGGGTCAGCAATTTTAGCTGGGGTAAGGGCGATTATGAGGCTATCAGGAGTGAATTAGGAAGCATGGATTGGATTAGGGGATTACAGGGACTGGGAACGTCTGAAATGTGGAGTTTTTTCAAGGAGCAGCTACTGCGAGTCCTTGATAGGTATGTCCCTGTCAGGCATGGTGGATTTGGTAGATCTAGGGAACCGTGGTGCACTAAAAGAGTTGAGTCGATGGTTAAAAAGAAAAAGGAGGCTTATGTTCGGATGAGATTGGAGGGCTCAGATAGTGCACTAGAAAGCTTTAGATTGGCTAGGAGGGAGTTGAAGAGTGAGTTGAGAAGGGCTAAAAGAGGACATGAGAAGACTTTGGCTGATAGGATTAAGGAGAATCCTAAGGCGTTCTATAGGTATGTCAAGAACAGAAGGTTGGTCAGGGCAAGATTAGGGCCAGTTACAGACAGCAGGGGGAAGTTGTGTGTGGAACCGGAGGAGATTGGAGAAGTATTGAACCAATATTTCTCTTCGGTGTTCACGCAGGGGGACATGAATATAGCTGAGGAGGACATTGGGTTGCAGGGGTGTAAAATAGACAGTATTACGGTTGATAAAGAGGATGTGCTGGAAATTCTTGAGGGGCTGAAAATAGATAAGTCCCCTGGTCCGGATGGGATCTACCCTAGGATTCTCTGGGAGGCTAGAGAGGTGATTGCAGAGCCTCTGGCTCAGATCTTCAGGTCGTCATTGGTCTCTGGTGTAGTCCCGGAGGATTGGAGGATAGCGAATGTTGTCCCATTGTTTAAGAAGGGGAACAGAGACTTTGCCGGGAATTATAGACCGGTGAGTCTTACTTCTGTTGTGGGCAAGGTTTTAGAAAAAATTATTAGGGATAGGATTTATAGTTATTTGGAGTGTAATGAATTGATTAGAAATAGTCAGCATGGTTTTGTAGCGGGTAGGTCGTGCCTTACTAACCTTATTGAGTTTTTTGAGAAGGTGACCAAAGAGGTGGATGGGGGCAAGGCAGTTGACGTGGTATACATGGATTTTAGTAAGGCGTTCGATAAGGTTCACCATGGTAGGCTTCTGCAGAAAATGCAGATGTATGGGATTGTGGGTAATCTAGGAAGTTGGATCAGGAATTGGCTATCAGATAGGAGACAGAGGGTGGTGGTGGATGGTAAATATTCATCATGGAGTACAGTTACGAGTGGTGTGCCTCAGGGATCTGTTTTGGGGCCACTGTTGTTTGTAATTTTTATTAATGATCTGGATGAGGGTATAGTTGGGTGGATTAGTAAATTTGCTGATGACACCAAAGTTGGAGGTGTGGTAGATTGTGAGGAAGGGTGTCATAGTCTGCAGGGAGACTTAGATAGGTTGCAGAGCTGGGCCGAGAGGTGGCGGATGGAATTTAATGCGGAGAAGTGTGAGGTAATTCACTTTGGTAGGAGCAACAGATGTGTCGAGTATAGGGCTAACGGGAGGACTTTGAATAGTGTGGATGAACAGAGGGATCTAGGTGTATGCGTACATAGATCCCTGAAAGTTGGGAATCAAGTAGATAAGGTTGTTAAGAAGGCGTACGGTGTCTTGGCGTTTATTGGTAGGGGGATTGAATTTAGGAGTCGCAGTGTAATGTTGCAACTGTACACTACTCTAGTGCGGCCGCACTTGGAGTACTGTGTGCAGTTCTGGTCCCCGCATTACAAGAAGGATGTGGAGGCGTTGGAGAGGGTGCAGAGGAGGTTTACTAGGATGTTGCCTGGTATGGTGGGGAGGTCCTATGAGGAGAGACTGAGGGATTTAGGGTTGTTTTCATTGGAAAGAAGGCGGCTAAGAGGGGATCTTATTGAAACATATAAGATGATTAGAGGTTTAGATAGGGTGGATAGTGATAGCCTTTTTCCTCGGATGGAGAAAGCTAGCACGAGGGGGCATGGCTTTAAATTAAGGGGGGGTAGCTACAGGACGGATGTCAGGGGTAGGTTCTTTACCCAGCGGGTGGTGAGGGATTGGAATGCCCTGCCTGCTGCAGTTGTAAATGCGTCTAGTTTGGGGGCGTTTAAGAGATCTCTGGATAGGTTTATGGACGAAAAGGGATTGGTATAGGCTAGTGGGTCATTGTTTTTGTAACTGGTCGGCGCAACATCGTGGGCCGAAGGGCCTGTTCTGCGCTGTAATGTTCTATGTTCTATGTTCTATGTTCAAAGCACATCTCTGTTCTTTGTTTAAAAGATTTGAATTTGGGAGGAACATTGACTGCTTTCCAATTTGTATACAAGAATTTTATTGATGGCTTGTTCACAGGATTGTCTGTGATTTCCTTGGTAGGAAAATGTTTTCCTGCTTTTGACTTTGACAAGGTACCACAAGGAAGATTGTTGCATAAGGCTAAATCTCACAGGATCCAGGATGAAGTATCTAAATGGATATAAAGTTGGCTTCTTGACAGAAGCCAAAGGGTAGTTGTAGAGAGTTGTTTTTCAAACATGAGGCCTGTGGCCAGCCTAGTGCCTCAGAGGTCAGCGCTGTGTCCACTGTTATTTGTCATTAATATTAATGATTTGGATGAGAAAATAGGGGCCACGGTTAGTAAGTTTGCAGATGACACCAAGATTGGTAGCATAATGGACAGTGAAGGAAGTTATCTCCAATTGCAATGGAATCTTGATCATTTGGACCATTGGGTTGACGAATGGCAGATGGAGTTTAATTTAGACAAATGCGAGGTGAAGCATTTTGGTAGATTGAACCAGGGCAGGACTTAATCAGTTAATGGTAGGGCGTTGCGGAGAGTTACAGAACCAAGAGATCTAGGGTTCATAGCTCCTCGAAAGTGAAGTCACAGGTGGACAGAGTGGTGAAGAAGACATTTAGCCTGCTTGGTTTCATTTGTCAGAACATTGAATACAGGAGCTGAGACATCTTACTGGTGTTGTACAAGACATTGGCAAGGCCACACTTGGAATATTGTGTACAGTTCTGATCATCCTATTATAGAAAGGATATTATTAAAATAGAAAGAGTGCAGAAAAGATTAACTAGGATGCTACGGGACTTGATGGTTTGAGTTATAAGGAGAGGCCAGATAAACTAGGACTTTTATCTCTGGAGCTTAGGAGGCTTAGGGATGCTGTTATAAAGATCTATAAAATAATGAGGGGCATAAATCAGTTAGATCGTCTATCTTTTCCCAAAGGTAGGGGAGTCTAAAACTAGAGGGCATAGATTTAAGGTGAGAGGGGAGAGATACAAAAGTGTCCAGAGGGGCAATTTTTTTCACACAGAGGGTGGTGAGTGTCTGAAACAAGCTGCCAGAGGCAGTAGCAGAGGTGGATACAATTTTGTCTTGTAAAAAGTTTTAGACAGTTACATGATTAAGATGGGTATAGAGGGATATGGGCCAAATGTGGGCAATTGGGACTAGCTTAGGGGTTTAAAAAAAGGGGCAGCATAGACAAGGGCCTGTTTCCATGCTGTAAACCTCTATGACTCCATGACCTCTATGACTCTATGCTTTCTTTTACAGAAGATTTTAATGTATTGTAGATTTGGCTGCCTGCAGTACCTTTTCTTGTCAAGCCTTGTTTTTGAACAGTATGGCACTGCGGGTCTGTGGCACTGTTGCTCCCCTTTGCCTGCATGTTTTAGTCCCGGCCTTGAAGCAGCATTTTGGTATGAACAGCACACCCCAAATAGCTGTGAAACGCCAATGGTTTTTGTTGGCCTTTTATAAGCTTGCCTTCAAATCAACCTGCATTGATCCTTTCCAAATCCATTTGCTACTGATCTGGAGATCCCTTTGTAGAATTACTCAGTGTTGCCAATGGAATACTGCCTGTAAATTGTGCTTCACCTCTCAGAGCTTTGTTGTATCCGGATCAAACGAGAAGGAAAATAAATACATGTCAATGTCAACCAGACTTCTCTGTGACAATTATCATTTTTTATTTTTAAAATGGACAAGGTTCACCTTGACTAGCGATGACTCTAGCAGAGGAATTTCCAGCATTCAGACAAATTGTCAGAAGTTCATTAGGTGTGATCTTCTGGCTGTTCCCGGCAACACGATCGTCCAGCTCTATTGATGGTAAGACCCTGCCGCAGTTTCCCCGACAGCAGAGAGTACTAATAATGGGAAGACCCTTGATAGTGATGGGAGCTGAAGATCCCGCCACTGGTTAATGACGGGCTGCCTCCAAAGCTACAAAACACACCGTGGGAGGGCACAGAAAACCTCACCAAATGTCTCTAAAAAAGCACCAATGCCCCTTTCTAGAACTGCACAAAACCTCTTCACATTTCTTAAGAAGAATACTGGCCCAAAGATGCTGTGTCTCAGTAAAAATGCTCATTCACCAGTTTCTGGAAAACACATCTCTTTTTTTTACAGTTTAGAACTATACAGAGGCTTGCAGCCTCATACTGCAATCAGTTCCCCAGTGACTCTGAGTATAGGAGCCCATGTTTACCAGGTTCCCCGGGCCATATGATCCTTACTCTGTAGATTGATTCATAAAGGGGTAATCACCACAATCTCCAAGAATAAAAAGGATCCTGACTCCTCCAGATTCTAGCCCTGGAAATCTACACCCCAAGTCCAATATCTAGGAGAAGTGGTGGGGAGGGGGGCATATTACATGACTGCCCCCAAGATGCTAGATGTTGTAATTTTGCCTTTTGGGCCTGAGCCCAGGTAGTTGGTGTTCAACCTCCAAAGGAAACAAGTGGGTGGAATTTTCCCATCCTGCCTGTCGTGGGCAGGATATGGACCATGCAATGGTCTGCTGACCTTGGGCAGGTTATTCTGACTTTGGGGCGAGCAGGGCTGGAAAATGCTGCCCAGTATCTCCAGGCAACAACCTGTGCTGTCTACTACCTTACCATTGAACAGGTAGCAGCAGAAGAAGCTCTCTTCAGGGACAGTTGCCTGGCTCCCATCTAAACTATGAACTACTGGAAGGGCGGAACTGGTACTTTCAAACCTAATTCAATCCTACATATCTTCTCCCTCCGTGGAAGTCTCACTTCTGGAAAATGGAACCCCTGGCAACAGTTAAACTACCCCCGAAGGAACAATCCATTAGACTTCTGATTCTGGACTCTGGACACAGCTAAAACCCTAACTTGTATTTATACCGTAGTCTTGCACTGACCCCCCCCCACCCCCACCACCACCACCACCACCTTTTGTTATGTGTGTGCTTAACAGTGATGTTGAATGTCTTGGGTTACAAGAAGATGGAGACAAGTTGGTCAGATGGGCAGATAAGTGGCAGATGGAATTTAACCCTGAAAAGTGTGAGGTGATATACTTTGGAAACAGAAATTTGTCAAGAATGTATTCAATGATCAGCATGACACTGTGAAGTTCTGAGGAACAAAAGGACCTTGAAGTGTTAGTCCATAGATCTCTGAAGGCGGAGGGCATGTTCGTGTGGTGAAAAAGTCATATGGGACACTTGTCTTTAATGAGCGAGGGATAGATTACAAAAGCAGGGAAGTCATTTTGGAGCTGTATAGAACTTCGATGAGACCACAGCTAGAATACTGCATGCAGTTCTTGTCGCCACATTATAGGAAAGACGTGATTACACTAGAAGAGGTGCAGAGGAGATTCACCAGGATGCTGCTTGGGATGGAATATTTAAGTTATAAAGAGATTGGATAGACTTGGGTTGTTTTCATGAGAACAGAGAAGAATGAGGGGGCAACCTTATTGAGGTGTACAAGATTATGAGGGGCATGAACAGGATGGATAGGGAACAGCTGTTCCCCTTATCTGAAAGGCAAGGACACAAGTTCAAGGTGAGGGGCAGGAAGTTTCGGGGGGATGTGAGGAAAACCTTTTTTTTACCCAGAGTATGGTGGCAGTCTGGAATGTGCTGCCTGGGCGGATTGGAGAGGCAAATTACCATTCATCCTTTAAAAAGTACCTGGATGCCTACTTGGCACAACACAACATTCAAGGCTATGGGCCAAGTGCTGGTCAATGGGATTTGGTAGGTAGGTTAGGTGTTTCTCACATGTTGGCGCAGTCTTGGTGGGCCAAAAAGCCTCTTCTGCACTGTACAATTCTGTGATTCTGTGTGGAAAATGGGCAGACGTTGCAAAACATCTTTCCCGTGTTTCGTGTATGTAAGAAGTAAACCAACCTTTCTATTTTAATTTATGTTGAGTTTGCTGTAAATTCAAAGATTAGGGAAAATCAAAAGCATCTTTCTGTTTATGAAAGGATCATGAGAAGAGAAATCAAGGATGTTTAAATGAATCCCCATCCTGACTGTAAGTGTTGGCACCCTCTGCTCTCCTTGTGTTCCCATTCTGAATCTGGAGCCTTCCTGATGTTTCTCGCTTCTTTGAGGTTACCAACTTCAAAGAGCTCCAGTGATTTTTTGTTTTTGAACTCGATGTGTGAAAGTTACTCTGCATACGGTGACCTTCACTGTGCAGAGACTTGGAAACAAAGGAGAAGTCCTGGAAGTTAGCACGTTCGAACTCAGTGTTACATAACATATGGCATCATATCCTGTCTGATGTTCACAGAGCATGGATATACACACATAAAGGCACACAACAACAGCGCCAGTGTCAAAACCACACTTCAATGTCTGGAAGGATTACTATCACATTGAACCTTTACTGTAGAATCAAAGAGGAGGCCATTTGGCTTCTCTTATCTGTGCCAGCTCTCTGCAAAAGCATCTCAGCTCATCCTCTTGCCCCACTATTTCCCATAGCCTTGAAAATAGTTTGTCTTCAGTTCCTTATCCAATTTGTATCTGAAGACCATGATTAAATCTAACTCCACCATACCCTTATATCGTGTATTCCATCCTAACCATTCACTACGTTAAAATATATTTTCTCGTCTTGCTGTTGGTTATTTTGCAAATCACCTTAAATCAATTCCTTTTCGTTCTCAATTCTTCCGCCAACTGCAACAGTTTTTCCCCTGATCCACTCTGCCGAGACAACTCATAATTTTGAACATTTCGAACAAATCTCCTCTCAACCTTTTCACTCCTAGGGCAACATCCCCAAAACTTTCAGCTGTATAAAACTTTAGTCAGCCCATGTTTGGAGTATTGCATGCAGTTGTGGTCGTGGATGCTTTGGAGTGAGTACAAAGAAGGTTTCCCAAGAAGTTGCCTGGTCTGCAAAGTTTTAGATATCAGGAGAGGCTGGATAAAATCGGATTGTTTTCATTGGGAAGACAGAGGCTGAGGGGTGACCTGATAGAAATCTACAAAGTTACGGGAGGCATAGGTTGGTTGGATAGTCAGAGGCTTTTTCTCAGCGTGGAAGGGTTGACTACAGGAGGGCACAGGTGCAAGGTAAGAGATGGAAACGTGCGGGGAAAATTTTTCACACAGAGTGGTGGGTGCCTGGAATACACTACCAGTGGAAGCAGGGACACTAGCAATGTTCAAGGTGTATCTTGATAGATACAAGAACGGAATAGAAGCCAAGTATCCTCACAGGCTTGGGTGGGCCAAAGGTCCTGTTCCTGTGCTGTACTGTTCTTTGTTTTTGATCTTTGTTCTCAAATCTATCAACAGGGTCAAATTTGCTCATCCATGGAATTATTCGTATAAATCATTCCAGCACCCTCCTTGAAGCCTTTGCATCCTTTCTAAAGCACAGTGCTCAAAAGTAGAAGCAATACTCCAGTGAGACTAAGCTAGGGTTTATAAAGATTCATCATCACTTTCTTGCTTTTGTACTTCATGTTTCTATTTATAAAGTCCAGAATCCCATAAGCCCTTTTAACTCCCTTCTCAATCTGCCCTACCACCTTCAATGATTTTTGCACATTTCTGCCTAAATCTCTTTGTTTCTACATCCCCTTTTGAATTGTAGCCTTTATTTTATATCACCCTCCTCATTCTTCTGGCCAACATGCATCAACTCACACATCATTGCATTAAATTTCATCCACCACATGTCTGCCAATTCTACCAGACCCTCTATGCCCTCTTTATCACTAGCCTCCTCTTGGGTCAAAATTTGTAGACTCAATTCTGGCTCATTGAAGCAGTTGTCCTAGTACCTGGAAAATATAACTTTCAGACCTATTCTTAGTCTAATAAAACTCTATTCTATTCCTGTCTTTTCGTCAAATTCATATCCATGCCACCAGTTCCCCTTCTATTCCATAGGTTTCAACTTAGCTGCCAAGTCTATAGCATTTAATGAAACATATTTTGGATGTTGATATGCACCAGATTAACCATATTATGCCCATCAACTTTTACCCTTACCTTATCAAACAACTTGATCTAGTTAGTCAAACATGATTTGTCTTTAATAAGTACATTAATTTCTTTATGAAACCCACATTTGTCCAAGTAATTGTTAATTTTGTCCTAAATTGCCATTTTCAAATGCTTTTCAACCACTGGGGTTCAACTGACAGGAATGAAGGTGCTGGGCTTATCCTTCAACCTGTTTTTCAATCAAGTTGTAACATTTCCAATTCCCTAGTTCTCCGGTACCACACCATACTCATATCCAAGGAGGCCAGAGTCTCCATATTTCCCAACCTTAACATACAGTATTGTTTCTTGCACACTATACAGACAAAGCATACCGTTCATGGAGAAGGAAATGAGAGAGTGTAGAATGTAGTGTTGCAGTCATAGCTAGAGTGTAGAGAAAGATCAACTCAATGCAAGGGAGGTCTATTTAAAAGTCTGACAGCAGCAAGGAAGAAGCTGTTCTTGAGTTGGTCAGTATGTGACCTCAGCCTTTCATATCTTTTTCCCGTAGGAAGAAGGTGGAAGAGAGAATGTCTGGAGTGCGTGGGGTCCTTGATTATGCTGGCTGCTTGGACAGTGTCAATGGATGGGAGGCTGGATAGAATAATGCTTCCCCAACCACTTCATTCCTGGGCTGGAAAATGCCTGCCCCTGGCCCCCACAAATATTGCCTCACCCCCCACCACATTACTGACCCCCTATCGCCCCACCCAGAATGATCCCAGGCCCCTCTCCCGCTAATCCCCACTGATCTCAGGCAGAATGGCAGTGGACCCTCCCTCCCAACCCCCAACGCTCTGAGGCAGAATGGCAGCTGACCCCCCTTCCCCCACATCGACGTCAGGCAAAGAGATTCATCCTCCCGCATCCACCCTACAGATATCAGGCAAGATGATCTCTCTCACCCCCATCCTGGACCCTCCCACACAAGACCCCCATCTCCTCCAGACTCCAATAGCTGTGTGACACCTCCCTCTCTCTCCTGTGTCCCCAATCATTGAGGTACTGATCTGCCACCCACCTCTCCCCATCAGCAAACCTGCAAATGCTCACTTGCCTTCCCCTCAATGCTAACAAGCAAACTGCATGGAACTTGCTGGAATGTACTGCCAAACTGCCTGCAGCTGATCTGCCCGAACGAGGGGCAGCTCCATAAAAAACTCAAGAATGGACAGGCAAGCATTCCTGCATAAAATGTGTGGTTGACGGGCCCCCTGATTTTCTGAGGGTGACCTGGGCTGGCTACTGGATGTAGCAGAGACAAAATTGGGGACATCCTCTTTCCTCCAGGAGAACACGAACCTGGGAGGTGCTGATGGGAATACAGCCTGGGGGGAAGTTGCCACCTCAGTCAGTGTCAGGGCACTGGCCCCCTGAAATGGGAAGCTGTGCTGGAAAAAAAGTCCATTGCTTCATCCTGGCAGTAAGGGTGAGTGCTGAACCCCATCTTGCATCTTCCCCCAGATCCTCCCATCCCCAGCACCCTGCATGCTTCCAGCCCCTGATCCTCAAGCACCTCCTTCCTATCCCCCCCCCCCCAAAGCCCCACTGCACCTGTCCTCTAAGGGCCCCCACCTGATACTCTGCAGGAGTCACGCCATCATTTCTTTCATGGTTCCTCCTGTCTCCAGAAGAAGACTGAGCATAACAACCATGAGAGGGCAAAGACAGGAGGTGGTGAGGCAGACCTCTGGGTCCATGTCCCCTTGGAAGAGCGGGCGTTGGAGCTGTTAAGCGAAGGTGTGGGCTGTCAGTGACAACATGGTTGGGCTGCTGTCAAGACGTGAGCGTCTTTCATTCCTCCACTCCCTTTGAGGCAACTTCTCAGGGGCATGGGTTTCGGGTGCAAGGGCCAAGGTTTAAAGGAGATGTACGAGGCATGTTTAATTGCAAAGAGAGGGCAGTAGGTGGTAGTGGGTGCCAGGAACTCACTGCCAGGGCAAGTTCATGGATGCAGACATGATAGTGACCTTTAAGGAGTGTCTCTACAGCCATGTGAATGGGAAGGGAATAGAAGCATATGATCCCCAAAGGGTAGCAGGTCACAAATCAGATGAGCAGCCTGGTAGCTACAGGCTTGGAGGACAGAAGGGCCTGTTTCTGTGATGTCATTTTCTTGGTACTTCATTCTATATTCAATGGAGACATGTGAATCGTGTCTTTGGCCTCCCAGATTCCTCTCCCTCCCTTGCATTTAACCTCATGTCCTGTGTTTCAGGGACAGATCCAGACACCCCGAGGCCTTCTGAACTCTAGGCCTGTACTGCAGCTCCCGCCCATCCTGGTCCAGATAGTTTGACTTTGGAGGGTGTGGATGAAGGGAAGGGTGGCGCAGTTTTGGCATTAGCTTCCACGGCACAACTCACCATCCCAGATACTGACACATTGGTGGGTCCAGTTAGTGGTGAGGCTTCTGGGTCACTCTCTGGTGAGCACAACACATCTGATGTACATCAGGTGGAGGAGGGAACGTACGAGGTCTCTGGCAAGCGGGGGCCTGCTGGAAGCGAGGACTTAGCTGGCCCAGGCTACATGCTGGGCCTCTGAGATCACTTTCCCTCAGCAAGGGAATGCAGGAGAGGCTGACAGCAACACTGGACCAACTGCGAGGCCACTGGGAAGAGTCACTAAGCTTTCAGGTGGACCAGCTATTGCCTGTCTTGCATGCTTCCCAGACCAACACTCCACAGTGGCATAGTGGCTAACTTCACAGCGCCAAGGACCTGGGTTCATTCCCTGCTTGGATCACTGTCAGTGTGGAGTTTGTACGTTCTCCCCTTGTCTGTGTGGGTTTCCTCTGGGTGCTCTGGTTTTCTCCCACAGTTTGAAAGACGTGCTGCTTAGCTGCACTGACCTGAACGGGTGCTGGATTGTGGTGACTAGGGGAATTTCACAGTAACTTTATTGCAGTGTTAATGTAACTGTTGCTTGTGACTAATAAATAAAGTTTAAAAAAAGAATGATGGCATCTGCAGTGAAAAGCCTGGGGCAGGGGATCCTCACTGAGTGCCAGGCTCCAAGCAATGACTGATTCACAGCTGAGGGACTGAACATGCTTCTCGAGATTCTGTGGCCCATGGCTGAGAGACTCGAGAGCTTGCAGGAGACCCAGCGGGACAGTGCTGAGACGGGCTATGGCAGCAGCTGTTGAGAACGTGACCCTGTCTCAGAGGGCCACAACTGAGGCTTTAGAGTATGGCCCAGTCTCGGAGTGCATTTGCCACGGCCATTGACAGGTGGTCCCCAACTCAAGTGGCCATTGCAGAAGGCTCAACCACCATGCGTAGGATGCAAGTGGTCCTCCAGGACTGGCAGTGCCAGGGGGCTCCAGAGATTCTAGAGCTCACTGCAGAAGCAATGCCATCCCATGGAGTGACCCAGGGGCCCACCGGAACCCCAAGGGAGGAAGAAGGGTTCCAACCCATGCTGGGGCCTTCCATCCAGGAGACTGTGACTGTGGCTACACCTTCTAACCCCACCACCGCCCCCCCCTTCCTGACACCAGAGCATTTCAGGGGTAATAAGATGAAGAGGGTGTCATGGGAACATCCCAGACATCTGGAAGCAGGCCAGGGCCCTCAAGATCCAGGGCCTCCATGCACATCAGACGCCATGGGGCAAGGTCGGCAGCTGGTCCCCTCCATCTCCGATGTACAGCCTGGGGAGTGACTGAGATGTAGTGGTAGATGTAAGGTTAGGTACTTGCACTGAGATGGTATGGGTGAAGGACTGCACTAATTAGAAAGATATTTAAGCATCTTAATGTTTTCTGTTCACAAGTTTTTATGTTAGAATGTCTTATTTAAACACCGTTATTGCAATTAAATGTTTTTTCACCACCCACCTGCGACTAATTTGTCTCGATTAAGAATTATCTTCCGTTGATGATCGCTGAGGGGATGCTACATGTTGATGCCAGTTGGGGCGGCCCCTCAATGCTGTGTCACTGAGAAAAGGAAGGCATTGGTTCCCCAGACCTCATGAGCGATTCTTTCCCATCTCCAACCCCACCTGCCCAAGGGCCCTGTATGGGGGTTTCAGATCCCTTACCCACCACACAAACATGTGTCCAGGTGCCAGCATGCATGTGGAGCTCAGTTAGGGGTCAGACTAGTTTGTACCAGAGCATCACCATAATAGTGCTTAGCGAGTTGTCATCACCGTCCTGCCTGCCAAAAAACTCACTAACACAAACTACTTAGGCCCACCACACTGGCGTGACAATGTTGCAGGATATAGAAGGAATTTTGGGGGAGGGGAGGAATGGAACCCACAGACACAAATCCCATGTGAGTGAACTGCCCTCACATGCCTCATTGGGCTTCCAGCCCTTGTGCGCCTGGCTTGTGTTCCTTAGTGTGCTCTTCCTCATCTTCCTCCTCCTCCCCTTCCTCCTCCTCCTCATGCTGGTCATCCTCCCCAGGGACACTCCGCATCCTGCTCCTCCTCCAATATGTCATCTCTGTCGAGCCAGATTGTGCAAGGCACAGCACACGACCACTATGCGAGAAGAGATCATTGGATTGTATTGCTGCCAGATCAATCCAGGCACCAGAATTCCATCTTGTGGAGCCCCATGCACCTCTCCTCTATTGCGCAGGTGGCTACGTGGGCCTCAATATAGCAAGCCTCCGCCTGAGACACAGGCCTCTGCACAGATGTCATCAGCCATGTCCAAAGTGGGTAACCCATATCAGCCAGGAGCCACCCTCACAGCCCAGGCTCTTCTTCAAATGCCTCCAGGATGTCCGAGCTCCTGACAATGAAGCTTGCTGCCTGGGTGTCTTGCGCAGACATGCATAATATTCATGTTATGGTCGCACACAAGTTGAACATTCAGGGATTGGAACACCTTTCTGTTGATGAATCTCTGCAAATTCTGTAAGGAGAGAAAGTAGTTGAGTCGAGTCCAGTTGACCTTTGAGGCCCCTTTGAGGGTTGTCTGGACTTGAATCATCAGCTCTTTTCTCTCCTTACAGATACTGCTGAGATTTTTCAGCATTTTCTCTTTTGCTTTGTCAGATACTATTCCTTGCTAGAGTAAGATTGATGCAAGTCAATTGAGAAACAGATTAAATACTCAATTGGGATGTAGCAAGGATGTTTGTAATATCAATGGGAATAGTACTAAGAGTTGGAGATAGCAAGGCCATTACCCCACCACTTGGAAATTTATACCATGTCCCTCAAGGTTGAATCTTAAGCTTTTAGATTAGATAACTGCCGCAGAAAATTGCGAATTCTTAACAAAAAGGACAATTTTTTCTAACAATGGCAAATGCTTGCCAAATTATTTAATTGTACTATGAAAGATGGAAATATCAACACTGGACCCATTACTATTACAATATTCTGCACAATATATAAATGGACTGTTATAAACACCATCCTAAATGTTATAAAAGTGTATGGAAATGCATAATGGTACACAATCAAGCTTAGATGTATATCTGTGCACAGACTAATGAAATTTGCTCCCACTGCAACCACATTACAAATAAGCTGTGTTGGGAAATTCTGAGATTCAGCTTGGGGTGGGTTTAATGGTTGAATCATTACTTCATCCCCAGACACTTTCATACTGAGCTGATATGAAAGATTGGAAACTCAACCATTGCAATAAAGATAAAACTCAATCTTGTCTTATTTATTGGGCTTATAATAATAAATGCCTTTCAGCAAGCAGCACATTACTTAAAGTTTACTCATCTGGCAGAGACTATGCAGAACCTTGCAGCCTCCATACATTTTAGACAACTTACACAATACATAAATTGGGGAAGTTTGTTTACAAAACAATCTTTAGACAAGCATTTACTATTTTTATCAATACACCTTTACTACTTGATGCTCTTGAAGTGTGATGAATTGGTAGCATTTTGATGCTTTCTACAACATCAAAATCTTCTCCAACCCTGTGATAGGGTTGCCAACTTTTTGCTCATCAAATTATTGATGAACTGTTAAATTTCAGTATTGAATTGTCAAGAGACACAGTTCAGTTATATAATAGCCAATTTTGGAGAAATGTTGGCATCTCATAAATTGAGCTAGATAATTTGCGAATGCTTCACATTCTCCATTTGATATCTAGGAGAATCGCCCCCATTATCTATAGATACATTTCCAATTTTGCCTCACATTTCGCAGGGTCAGGTCCATGATAACGATCCATTCAACACGGTGGAGAGAAAAGCAGTTTTGCAGATGGCAACTTTTATTGGCGGACTCAGAACTGTCAGAGTCTCTGCGTGATTTTGCCAAAGATGGAGTTGTTTCTGCAAATCTGGTTAGCAATGTATTCATTAATTTGAGTGCAAGAGATGTTGCCACCAACATATCAAATGACTTGACTATTTCCACTCACTATCAATGGTGTATCATTAACATCGATTGGATGGTAGGATAGGATGCCTGGAAATTATTTCCTCAAGTGTTTCTAAATAACCAAATTGAGGCTCTGTCAAAAGATCACATGCTCGCATGCCTGATTTTACATTTCCCAAAGCCATCTTCAATAGTGAACTACTGATCGAGTATCACCACAGTAATAGGCAGGTGAAATGGAATAAATGTAAAGGTAAAATCACTAATGTCCCAGATGACCATAGGGCCCTCTGAGGGGGAGAGTTGATTGAGTTAACCTGAGGACAACTACACCTCAAGTGAGGGGAAAGGGTGAGAAGGTGGACCTTCATGAATAATGTCAACTGACACACCAATGATCACATTGCAATATTAACCCTGTCATCAGGGAAGACTTGGTGTACCAGATATGTATGAATTAATTTGTGGCTTTGAGATTTGGCTGCTCGTTAACCAAAGCATAAAGCAACTCATCTAGTTTCCTCAGTTGAGTTCCAATGTTGATATGTGCAATTATATTATCAGTAGTGGGCCCAAAACAATTGACACCGGAGTCCTTTGGACAGGACACTCCACCACTCTTCATTTTGTACAAAGGCTATCTTACGTGGGATAAACTCATCTTTAAATAGCGAGCAGCTTTGTTTTCAGCATAGCAAAGTTTTAGTAAAGTCTCATGGGTGGCATGATAGCACAATGGTTAGCACTGCTGCTTCATAGCGCTAGGGACCTAGGATTGGTTCTCTACTTGGGTCATTGTCTGTGTGGAGTTTGCACATTCCTCCGGGTGCTCTGGTTTCCTCCCACAGTCTGAAAGAGGTGCTGGTTTGGTGCATTGACCTGAACAGATGCCGGAATGTGGCAAACGGGGAATTCACAGTAACTTCATTGCAATGTTATTGTAAGCCTTACTTGTAATTAATTAATAAACTTTTCTTTAAGCACCATTACATTTTAATGATTATAAGAGTCCTTTTGTGATCCTAGATCCCTAGAAGGGAGCTGTATTCAATAGAAATTGTCAGACAATGTTTTTTTTAGTTGCCGTGTCTCCATCTCATGCCCCTTGACTGTTCTTTCTCACTGGGTATGGAGCATTGCAGAATTACCTCCAGAATGAGCAGGACAAATACATGCAGTTGGAGAACTGAAAAAGAAACATATCAATGAGAAGGAACGTGCAAGCATTCTCATTCCACAGAACACAAAATCTATCCTCTCATGTACTTCCAGCCACCTTTATTATCATTCCGAGAGAAAGTTCTGAATAAATATTTTAGAATTGCTTAAAAAAAAAGCTGAAACATGCTGCCAAAGCTTTTCATCTTGCATTCATTAGGATAGAATAGCAAGAATACCAAATCTCAAAGGGAACAACAATTTATGCTACATGAGAAGAAGACGCTGATTGGTTTGCAAATGGACTCCGATTGGTAGAGATGTTTCCATGGAGAATGAACCAGGGAACAGTTAACTGCCAAGCTTTTGTTTAAACCAGACAAGTTGATTCTGATCAAGACATTACCATTGGGAATAAACCAGGGAATGGTTGCCCCAAGCTTTTGTTTTATTGAAAAAGGTACAATACAAGAACATGTTTTGATTTGATTTGATTTATTATTGTCACATGTATTAGCATACAGTGAAAAGTATTGCTTCTTGCTCGCTATATAGACAAAACATACCATTCATAGAGAAGGAAATGAGAGAGTGCAGAATGTAGTGTTATAATCATAGCGAGGAAGTAGAGAAAGATCAACTTAATGCAAGGTAAGTCCATTCAAAAGTCTGACAGTAGCAGGGAAGAAGCTGTCCTTGAGTCAGTTAGTAAGTGACCTCAGACTTTTGTACCTTTCTCTTGAAGGAAGAAGGTGGAAGAGAGAACGTCCAGGGTGCATGGGATTCTTTGCCGAGGCAGTGGGAGGTGTAGACAGAGTCAATGGATGGGCGGCTAGTTTGCGTGATGGATTGGGCTAAATTCACAACATTTTATAGTTACTTGAGGTCTTGGGCAGAGCAGGAGCCATACCAAGCTGTGATACAACCAGAAAGAATGTTTAATATGGTGCATCTGTAAATATTGATGAGAAATTTCCTTTGTCTTCCCAGAAATTAGAGACTTTGGTGAGCTTTCTTAACTGTAGTGTCGGCATGGGGGGATCAGAACAGATTGTTGGTGATCTGGACACCTAAAAGCTTGAAGCTCTCGACCCTTTCTACTTCGTCCTTTAGAGGTAAACAGAGGCATGTTCTTCTTTACGCTTCTTGAAGTCACTGAGAATCTCTTTCGTTTTGTTGACATTGAGGGAGAGATTATTGGTGCCGCACCAATTCACCAGGTTCTGTATCTCATTCCTGTACTCTGTCTTGTCACTGTTTGAGATCCGACCCACTGGTGGTGTCATTAGCAAACTTGAATCTAAGCTTTCTGTTTGCAAAAGACAAGGCCCTGTGGGTATATATATATATATATGTATGCAGCTTCTAGCACAGTTCTATCCTGATGAATGTAACATGAAAAGCTACAAAAGCGTATCTCTTTTTTCAGCCATACTTAAGTTCTGTACTAACAAGTGACTAACTATTCAAGTGGCAAAAGCAACAATTTCACATTGTAACAAAAGGAACACATTGATATTTGACACACTCAAAGCTGGAGTTAAATGAAAATTAGCTCTCCTGACTAAGTTTCAAACTGGATAGCAAAACCGTGCCACATATGAGACACGGACAAAGCGGTGCAATACATAAAGTCCTATCAACTGCCCTGCTGGCCAAATTATGTATGGTTGAAGCATATAAGAGATCTGGAAAACTTCTGAACACTGTTCTTTAGAAGAATGTACAACATCACTTACAATGTGCCATTAATCAAAGATGATTGACAAGCCAGGTTTGAGAACATTCAGTCTGTTTTAAGTCTGGGGAATGTTCACATTCATTTAGTTGTTGCTCAGGTTCTAAAATCCGTGGATTGGAAATTCATAAGATCCATAAACAACATCACATCAGAAAGGTGTATGAAAGACTTCCATCATAAAGCTCTTTCACCTGTTGACCTGTGTAGGATATACCTTCCAAAAAAGTGTTCTCCATGTGGACTGATTCAAACTTTGCTTGCTGTACCTTTCTGCCTTTTATGTAATATAGCAAAAAAATCTGATTATTAATTTGAGTAAAAAGTATTAAATGATGGTGTGCTTTTTACTGCTGTATGTGGAAGGCAAATGTTTGTGGTAACCAATTCAAGTGAGCTGAGATTTGCTTTCATCATTCTGGGGAAATGAAATGCTGTGGGTTTCTACCTCTTCCCACAACGCCCTGCATTTCTCCTTCTTCCCACCCACAGAACCTTCACTGATTGTCCTAATACATGTGGAAGTTGTGAGTGGGGGTTGAGAAGTGGGACAGAAGCCAGTGTCCTGACCCATCCAACCAGTGTTGAGGTTGATGAGTGAAAGATGACTATGGAAATGCACAGGGTTATGGGGATAGGGCAGACAGGTGGACCTGGATAGGAGTTGGTACAGACTCGATAAGCCAAGTGGCCACCTTCTGCACTGTAGGGGTTCAATGGTATGGTTAACACCACACTAGGCATCAACTGGATGTCAGACCATGTGAACCTTATACAGTAAGACTGGTCTTAAAGCATCAATCATCACATCCTTCCCCCTTTGACTTCTTTTTACTGTCGTATTTGCCAAATTACTTTATACAGGTCAATAAAAAATACTATCAGAATCTGAGAAATGATTACAGCTGTACTTAAATAAGTCATAAATTCTATATACATAGATTTGATAATTATAAATTAAGTCTTTCAGGAGAGGTTTTCTGTTTCTGGTAGAGCAGCATATTTCTATAGTTTGAGATTTTTCCACAGGATTGATGTTAACAGGAACTGTAATAACATGTATCTCTTTTAGCACAGGCAGTTTATTACTATTTTCTTCAACCGAAACATCAGTTACGCGTGTAACAGCTCGATTTTATACTTCAGTGCTGATGGGTTTGAAAACATAATGGCTGGAATTCTCCCATCCTCCCCACCACTGGAATTTTAGGAGGTGGGTTACGGACAATGTGAAACCCCATTGACAGTCAGGTGGGAATTTTCAGCTTTTAGATCAGCGCGGCCGGAGAATTCCGCCCAATATAATTAATATGGATCCGCACTCATAGCCAGTCAGGCCACTCCCAATTGGGGCTGCAGCTGGAAACTTTTGTTGTGGTTGGCAATGTTGACAGTTCTTGACTTGCTCTTCAATACCTTCATCAATACCATCCCTCTACATATAACTCCTAATGAGCATCTTCGTCTTAGAGATGCCAGGGAGAGCACTGTATAATTATGAGCAGCCTGGTACTCTGACTACTCTTGCTCCCCAGAGTATGATGCCATCCTGACAACTCAATTCACTTTTGTGGTTAAGATTGGTTTCATTTCCTCGGGAACTGGCTCATTTACCCATCTTATCCCTCACAGAGAGTCTCGATCAGTCCAGTTCCTGATCTGCATCGCACAGACTGGTAGGTAATGTGTTGAAAACATTTAAAGGCACAACAATTTCTTGGGGTGTAGGAGTGCATGTGACAATTTCCAGCAAGGATAGGGGGCTAAAGGCATCTGCATTCACAATGTTTATCTCAGGTTGTTATTCAAAAGTATATTCATAGATGGGTGGAATTCCTGCCTATCGCTGAATTCTTGCTGAACTAGCAGCAGGATTGCCTTGCCCTTTTTGAAAAGACACAAAAGCAATTTGTGGTCAGAAATGATGGTAAAATGTTTACTGTGTAAGTACTGGTGGAATTTCCTGATGCTGAAGACTATTGATAGTCCTTCCATCTCAATTTGTAAATAGCCTTTTTCAGCCACTGAAAGGGTTCTTGACACTTAGTTTGACCTGTCAGAGCTATCATCCAGCTCATAGGACAAACACTGCACCAACACCATAAGAAAAGGCATTGCAGACCTTTATCCGTTTTTCAGATGTGTCGAAGAAAATTTGAGGAACGCAGCAATTGCTTCATCCTGTTGAATGCTTGACCTTGGAAAGCCTTCTAAAGCCAACTATTGTGTTTCTTTAGCAGAATGTGGAATGAGGCCAGTACAGTTGTTTTTGTTTAAAAACCATTCATCGTAGTGTATCAACCCGAAAAATGATTTGAGTTCAGTTATGTTTGTGAGGGAAGGAACTCTCACAAATCTTTTCTTCCATGGGATGTAACTCTTGAGTGTCTACACGGTGTCCCAGGTAGGTCATCTCTGTAGCTTGAAAGATGCACTTCTCTTTCTTGAGTGAACTCCAGTCACCTAAAATTGCTTTAACACCTCCTCGAAAGTTGCTAGATGCTCAACCTCTGTTCATCCAGTTGTAAGTATTTTGCCAGGGAATACCACAGCTCATAGTAGTCCCTGTAGCAGACTCTCCATTATTCTTTCAGGTATTGTACATGGCGAAGACAAATTAAAAAGTAGTGCCACCACTGGAATAGGCCTTTGTTTATGCTTATTATGACATGCCCCTGTAAATGTAATCTAATTCAATTTGCCAGACTCATATCCAGCTTTCTGCAAGATTGATCTTCTGCTAGCTTTGCATATGGGTCTTCAATTCTCAGAATTGGATAGCTTGGTGGCCTGATTAACTGTTAGTTTATAATCGCTGCAAGTGCAGATGATCAGATCTGGTTTCAATATGGGGAAGACGGGTGCTGCCTCATTTCTAAAAACTGAATCGGCTGAATGGTGCTTAGTTCTTCCAACCTGTTTAATTTAGTATCCACTTTTTCTCATCAGGTGTATGGTACTGGTCTTTCCATAAGGAATCAGGGAGTTGCCTCTGCATCAACATAAATCTTAGCTTACAAACCTTTGATTTTGCCTAATTCATCATGAAACATGTTGTTGTATTGACTTAACAATTCTGGCAGCCCACCCTGACCATACTTGCAAGATCTTGGACCAATTCAACTTGGACCAAGTCAATTTGATTTTATTAAGCTAATTATGCCTAGAAGGTTTGATCCTTCATCTGTTACTATTATTGTCTGCAGCTAGGCAGACTGTTGCTCATGTCTTATGGGTACTATTGTCAAGCCTTTTACTTTTATTGCTTCTGCCATGTATGTCTTCAACTTGGCATAAGTACTTTCCCTATCCAATGGTTAGTCATCCAACTCATAGGTATTAAAATGTATGCTCATCCATCACAGTGGCCGATGCCCCTGCATCCACTTCCATACTTAGCAGCTTGCTGTTTACATGGAGTGTTACAATAATAGGGTCTGCCTTGACTGCTTTAAGGTTAAAAAAAGAGCAAACATCAGAATCAATGATGTCAGGCTCTTTCACTTTGTGCACTTGTAAAATCTTGGCAGATCAGTTACTTGGCAGTCTTGCTTAGCTCTACACCGTTTAGTCAATGTTCAATTTTGTGACAATAATGCCACTCAATCTCCTTAAAACTTCATTGCAGTGTTAATGTAAGCCTTACTTGTGACTAATAAATAAACTTCAACTTTACTTTAAACTTACATGATTCAGAAGTATGGTTACCCCCACTTTGGTAACATTTCACCTTAAGAACTATTGCCCAGTTGCCTCAGCTTTATTGTTTTGTTCTGTAAGTGATTGGAATTGTTTCCCACTTTGCAACTGATTTGGTGGCTTTGGCACAATGGCTAGCTGCAGGTTCCTACTCTTATTAGTATGCAGCATCATGTTGTGAACTCTGCAGCTGCCATTAATCTTTTTCTGTACTCTCCATAATTTATGTTAGAAATTTATGTCAACTTCTGCTAACTATCAGCACTGTATGGTGCCATGCTTACACTACAAACTAACTGATCGCAAGTATGTCGTTTAGGTTGTTCCAAAGTCGCAAAACTCTGATTGCTTTAGTTTAGCAACGTAAGTCATGATCGATTTGCTTTAGGCTCTCACCCTCGATTTAAATTGGAATCTCTGGATTGAGACTGATGATTTGGGTTGAAAATTACTCTTCACTAAATCAATGAGCTCACTGAATGAATAAACACAAAGTTGATCGGAGTCAGGGTTGCAAAGCTGCAAAATCACTAGATGTCATGTATTTTCTCACAAAAAAGAACTTCATGTTGGAGACATCCTGTGCAGTCGCTGAAAGTCTACCTTCCAGCCACAGAGCTCAAGGTGCAGCAGAGGTCCAGTACTGCAGGCACAGTAAACGTGCATTGATTTTCCTCGAAGAAAAGTTGTTAAAGTAAAAGCAGTTTATAAGGAAAATCCTGGTGGTCAAACATCCAACTACAAGCTGGAATGTTCCAGATGTCTCCAATGAATTCCAGCTGCTCAGATAACAAATGAAATGATACATGACAGTTGCAGTGCCAGACAAGTAAGCAAGAAAAATAAATTGGCAATGAAGGTCTTTATCACAAAAAACACATTGGGACTTTCAGAAGCAGACCAGAAAGAAGTGCTTGACAATGTTGGAAGATCAGCTAAAGGTCAAAGTCAACTTTAGAATCCATCAACTCAAATTGATGGCGTACAGGCAACAGTCCAAATAAACCATTGACCAATTTCTGAGCAGATATCGAGGCAACAGCGAAGACTTCGATTTCTCTGACAGAAAGCCTCCGAGAGAATAATGGAGCTGGTAATCACATTGACTTCGATAGAGGCATTTCAAAAGGATCAGCTAGCTAAAAAAGATTAAATGTCAATTGTCTGCTCAATAATGGTAGACGTACAAAGCCATAGCTGGGAGCAGAAAATATACGCTAGTGTCTGCAGCGGCAACAATCATAATGATGTAGCCTAGGAACCTAGACAGAGCAAGGTGTGCAGTCAAAAGTACCAAGTATGTAACTATTCTGATTTGAGAGTTATCTGCAAGGCATATGGTCTAAAGAGGCACTGGGTAAGAGTGTGCAGAAGGTCTGGCAGCTTGGAAGTGGTCAGAGGCCACAGTAAACCACAGTTCAACAAGAAGCAGTGGAAAGAATAACACAGAGTTCCCAATAGCACTAAATGAAGGTTGCAGGCAAACAAATGGCGGTCAGATGTGTGGTAGGGAGGAGTGTGTGAAGAAAACGGCAATGCAAATGGAAAAACAGGTCAAGAAGGGGTACTCTTTTGTAGCTGAGGTCGATTAGCTGAAGCTGAATTGATATGCTTCGGGTCAGACTTATCAACCAATTGTGTCCACTCAATCAGCGTTACTTTCTGAGAATGCCAATGATTCCTGCTCTACATTTAACTCTTTGTGTGCAAACTTCCAGATCTAGTGAGGGGTCTGGTTTGGCAGAACCATTGGGTGACTGAGCAAACCTGAAAATCCACTAAAGAAAGGTAGCCATTGAGCAGTGACTGTGGAGTGTGTTCCTAATCACTTGCTTCAGGCTAAAGTTCATGTTGACATGTGCCCCTCATGGTCCAAGCAAAGCACAAGGCCTTAAAGTGCAGATTAGGACAATGCCTGTGTCTGAGTTGAAAGCTTAGGATGCAGTTGAGTAGTTGAAGTTGTTGCCACTCAGTCATGTAGTGTGGAGAAGTGCTGCAGGAGTGGGGTTGGGGGTGGATGGTGCATGAAACACTGGGCATTCACGTGGTGACCAGAACTCTGCAGTTTCTATAAAGGGGCCTCCAGTGGCAGCCACATGTAATATCTTGAAAAACCTTAGCAGGCAATTGGTGATCAACATGTCTTACTCTTTGACACTGCAGTGAGGAGACCATCAGGATAATAGAATTTGTTGACCTTGTGGTCCATCTTGTTGCTTATAGGCAGGATAGGAGACAGAGAAAAATGCAAAAGCAGTTCATCAAATACAGGAGCAGAGCCCTCTCAACGAGTCAGTATTACTTGCCAACGAATCAGCATCCTTTTCCCATGCTATGTAAATTATTGCTCTCTTTGAAATTTGACATTCTTGCATCAGTCATGATAAGTGCGAGACAAAAAACTTCTTCAGTATATATCTTTTTTGGCAATAATCACCTTCACAATTTTGGCAAATTTGTATTGAGAATCACTAACAAAACAATTTTGTCGCTGGCTGTCTGTTTCAGGTGCGCACCTCAATAACAACTTAACTGAGGCCTTGCCACAAAAATGGACCCGGCCTTCAGTAATAAATCCATATCAATCTGCCTGTGCATTCCACAAATAGAATATCCAGCAGCTCAATTTCCCAATGCTTCATCACCCCCACCTAAAAACATTTCCAATCTGCCTGGGTCCCAGAAGTCATCAATAATGGGTGACCTCAATTTATATCCATCCACAAACAATCAACGTTCCCTAACCCAATTTGTTGTGAATCTTTTCCACTTCCAAAATCTGATTGAAACAAAAATCATTAATCTCTAGCTCAGCTAAGATATGTTAATTGTATATCAGTCTCCTTTAGTTCTCTGCTCACAACCTGAATTAATTGGATTCAAGAAGGCCTTCAGAATCTAAAGTCCGGACTGGTATCCCTCTCGCAATTAACTTTGTTTCATTGAACACCAATTCAGCTCTTTGGGCTCTGGAAATCTCTGGATCCAAGCAAGAATCATCCATGCTTTTGTTAACTGAATGCTATCGAGTTATAACTTCTTGGCTCCCCAGCATTTGGGAGATACCCCAAAGATGTGCTAGGCAACCCATCTCAGAAGTTCCAAGGTAAGAGTTTATTTGACAATTGTCCAGAAGGGCTAATTTCCCCTGGATAACTGCGCTGGGCTGGAACTATCTGACAAAGTGATTTAAGTTGCTAACTTCATTCAGAGCTTTCTGCCAGTTTTACATTCATAGTTACTCAGAAAGAGCTAGAAGGAAAAAAGCACTTCTAACTCAAGATAACTATTTTAAACACCCAGTCAGTGCCCTACATGCAACACTCCCACACCCAACACTCCCACATTCAATGGTATTCCCATCCTGCCTCCAAACCTGACCCAGCCCTAACACCTCTGCACCTGTACGTTGCTCATCCTGCTCCCCATGTCCCCACCCTGATGACTGACTCCCTACCTGATGTGCAAATTCCCTCAAAAGTCACTCCCATTCCCCACAATGTCCAAACCTCCACCCCTCTGAAGTCCAGACCCACCCCGCTCCATGTCTGTCAATGTCCAGATCCCAATCTCACATCTAATTCTCTTACATTAGAAACCTACTGTCACCCTTTTAATAGGACATTGAAACGCAGAGGCTTTGCATCAGTTAGTGCCAAAAGGTGATGTTTTTTCCTCTTCTTAGCTCTGTTGGCATTTCACCACTGCAGCCATCTACACACTTCACTTGATCAGTCTCACCCGGCCTGAGTCAGAAAGATCAGGCAAAACAGGCGTTTCATAGTTTAAGTACAATTGTTAAATATTTGTTAGATTGTAAATAACATATCTCAAAAATTAATAGATGGATTTGAACAAAATTCAGTACACAGGTAGGATACAATCCAAGGAAAAGATAATTATTTCTTTGGGTCCAGGTCCAGATCTTAGAGTGTTTAAGAGGAGACATTCATATTGGGAGATGGGATGAACTGACTTCTTTAGAAGTCTTTTGTGGTTTTTATTATTTTGAACATTGTTGATCATCTTGGAATGTTGTGGTCTGTCTCATGATGTGATGGAATTTGTCACAACTGTCAAAAAGATGAGCAGAGTTTTCAAAGCAGGTTGTAAGATATGGTTTTGATTGAAGTCGGTATGCAATGACAGTCTGCTGCTGACCTCTTAGGAAGTTACAAGTACATTGAAACATGCAGAGAAGCTGAAAAAAAACGTAGCAAATGTTGATAACTTTATCTAAATGAAAGGAAAATCTGAGTACTCCTAAATTTTTTTTTATTCACTTGTGGGACATGGGTGTCACCTGACGAAGGGGCTAACCCCAAAAGCTTGTGAGTATATTATCAAATAAATAGGTTGGACTAAAACCTGGTGTTGTCAGACTTTTTACTGTGTCACTGACTGGCCAGCATTTATTGCCCATCTCCAGTTGCCTGAGGGCAGCTGAGAATCAACCACATTGCTGTGGCTCTGAAGTCATATGTAGTTCAGACCAGGCAAGGATGGCAGATTTCCTTCCCTACACTAGTGAAACAGATGAGTTTTTCCAACAATCAACAATGGTTTCATGGTCGTCAGTAGATTATTAATTCCAGATTTCTTTTCTTTACTGAATTCAAACTCTACCATCTGCCGTGGCAGGATTCAAAGCCAGGTCTCCCAACACATCAGCTGAATTTCTGGATTAATAGTCTAGCGATAATACCATTAGGCATTCGCCTAGTTGAACTATGCTACATTGAACAATGCTACATTCCCAAGAATATCAGTTTGAAAATTGAGCACATGTTCACTTCTTCCTCAGCTCCCTACAGCATTGTTACATTCTATGTAATATTGTAGAACTTTCTTTAATATAGTAAATATGGATCTACAGCAATAATAAAAACAAAATGTAAGATTAATCTCTCAGGCCGGAAAGAATAAAATTGGTTTCTGCACAACTTAAGTATGTGTGTAACATTGAAATCCAGTCAGTAACAAAGCAACTCAAATGATTCATATCTAATAGCCAATTGTAAAAACAAGGAAGCAGTCAGCCATAAACAACTCAGATCAGCTCCAGGAGGTGTTTTAATGAAAGGCTTGCTTTGTTATAATCACTACACTGACACAAAGACATTGATCTATAAAACCAAATACACTCATAATAAACTGCAGTCCTAGAAAATGCCAATATGCATTTAAAAAGTCTAAATCTTCGCACGCAGGGTCTGGATCGTAAATCAATACATCTATTTATATGAATGATGACTTTAAAACCTTTGAGAAAAGCAGTTGCATCCCAGCATGGAAATCCAAAAAGTTTAAAAGGAGATTCGATCTGATTGTCTTTTTACTTTGTTCCAAAACAAGGTGAAGAAAGAAACTCCCAAAGGCCTGTGCTTATTTTGAATTTCTCTTTCAGGCATTAGAAAGATATGAAAAAAACATTTTTGCTTACATACAAAAGGTTTGGTTTATATGATGCAAAAGATTAGCATATTTTGAAATGTAAAAAAGATTGTTGGTATTAGTACTTTATGGAGTGTTTTGATTAAAGAAAACCCAATTGCAACTTTTCAATTATTGGCAGTAACTTTTCTTTTACTATAAATTTTTTTTTATCATTTCTTTCTGGGGATGTGGGCATTGCTGGAAAAGCCAGCATTTATTGCCATCCCTACCTAATTCCCCTCGAGAAAGTCTACAGCGATTCAAGACTATGTGGCGTAGGTGCACACACAGTGCTGTTAGGGAGGGAGTTCCAGGGTGTCGATCCAGCGATAGTGAAGGAACGATATTTCCAAGTCAGGATGCTGCATGACTTGGACATAAACTTGCAGGTGCTGATATTCCCATGTGCGCACTGTCCTTGTCTTTCTCGGTAGCAGTGGTTGAGAGTTTGGAAGGAGTTGGCGAAGGAGGCTTGCCAAGTTGCTGCAGTGTTCTTATAAGATGCATACTACAGTCACTCTGCATCAGTGGTGGCTCAGGTCTACTTTGAAATGTATATTTTGATAGTCAGATATCAGTACAATAAAACCATTGCAGATATGAATTCAACAATCCTTCAGAATACTGAAGCACTTTTTCCCCAACAATCCTATGAAGCAGATTATATATTTTGGACAAGAAGTTGGACTTGTTAGCACTCATTTTATTTGGATGTTGCTAGTGCTTTTGGAGCTCCCAAGTAGCATCACTGGCGCAGGTATGCACATCCGTAGGCCAAGTCACACTAGATGTAGGCCTTCATAGTGAGAGAATTTGGGTATAGGGATAGGGATGTTTTGCTGCAATAGTATAGGGCATTGGTGAGGCCATACCTGGAGTATTGTGTGCAGTTTTGGTGTCCTTATCTGAGGAAGGATGTCCTTACTATACAGGGAGTACAGCAAAGGTTTACCAGACTGATTCCTGGGATAGCAGGTCTATCATATGAAGAGAGACCAAGTCTTTTAGAATTATATTCATTGGATCTGGAAGAGTGAGAGGGAATCTCATAACAACATTAAAAATTCTAAAAGATTCAGAAAGAATGTTCCAAATGGTGGGAGAGTCCAGAACGAGAGGACATTATTTGAGAATAACGGATAAACATTTTAAAACTGAGGTGAGGAGTAATGTTTTCACTCAGAGGGCAGTGAATGTGTGGAATTCACTATCACAGAATGTAGTTGAGGCCAAGAGTTGTCTAATTTCAGTAAGGAATTAGGTATAGCTCTTGGGGCTAATAGGATCAAGCCATTCGGGGGGAAGGGGAGATCAGGATATTGAATTTGATGATCAGCCATGATCAAAATGAATGGCGGAGCTGGCTCATGGGCTGAATGGCCTACTCTTTCTTCTATTTTCTATATTTCTATATGCCATATTAGTGGGGATGTTTGTGCACACGCAGCAAACATCTCCTGGACATATGCAGAACAGGCAGCTCATGATGTCAATCAGTGTGCAATGCTTTGACACCAGCAATGTTGTCCAGCTGTTATCCTATCTTAACCTCACACAGCTGAATATACCACTGAGCAGTGAGGAGGAACCCACACTTACGTATTTAAAATGATCATTACAGATTAGTTCCTGGCTAATTTCTTCTGTCTACTGATACAGTTCTACAAGTGTTTGAAACATTCTGCAATTTTATCAAGTTATAAAAGTCCATAGCGAATGGCGTGGCAGATATTGAAGGACCAGCTTTTTCCTTTCTTCCCAGGCATGAGTGACACACATTCTGCCTGGAGTACAGCTTGACTGGGAGAGTGAACAGAAGGTCTACAGAAGGGAACCAATTTCGAGGGAGGAGGAGAAAAAGCACATATCAGCCCAGGATACTCAGCAAACTATTCACATACTTCGCTGCCCTGTGAGGAATAATGGTTGAGATCCCCCTGCTTCAATAAGGACTTCTATCTTTGGCTCCCAGCCACAATTGCAATATCAGAGCAAGACAAAAATCACATTGCCAGTTGCCATGAAGCTGACCATGGCAATGAACTTTTAAACATCTAGCAGCTCCCAGCCAGGGGCTGGAAATAGTTGTAACATAACCCAGTTTGCTGTCCATTGTTGCCATTGAGAGGCCACTGAGCCCATCTATTCAAAGACAGTAAATATGTCTCTTTCTCCTTTTCCAGAGACAAGCTGGTGGAGCAAATCCTTGGATTTGCTGGGATTACAGGCTTTCCTATGGTGCAGGGTACCACTGACTGGAAGAATTGACATGACCCCCATTGTCTTGTGGGTTATATCAGTTCTTCCTGAATGAGAAACTAAAGGGATTACATGCCCTTCATTCCATACCTGCCCTGAGCTGTCCAGGGAAGGTCTGATATACTTCCCTTCCTGATCAGCCAGCTGCAGGGAGGTACCGGTTTGGTACTCTTCTTAGAGGTATCATTTTGATGAATCTCCATCTTAAAACATGCTGCCTATGGAGTGTTAAATCCAGTCCAATATGTATTTTCCATGACCACTACATTATTTCCTGTCACCTAACAAATATGTTTGATATCTTGCATTCCAGCACAATGAAAAAAGTTGCACTAAACTGACACCACTCCTCCAGCACAAGTCAAGTGTCTGTCAGATGGAGTTTCCCGTCACATCTGCTGAAAATAGAAGTGTTTTTAGAGAATTTTTTAAACTATCTTGGGTACATATCTCTGGGAATCCTACTGCCTGATGTTGTGCAGAGTTATTTATTTCCTTCAAATGCTAGTCACTTTAGCTTTGGATAGCTTCAGGAGATGGTTACTCTGGACAGATTACACTGTACTTCAAACAAGTATTTTGGAACATGGGGAGGTGGTGGCCTTGTGGTATTATCACTGGATTAGTAATCCCGAGACCCAGGGCAAGATCTGGGAACCAGGGATGAAATCCTGCCATGGCAGATGGTGGAATTTGAGTTCAATAAAAACTCTGACATTAAGAATCTACTGATGACAATGAAACCATGTTCGGAAAAACCGACCTGGTTCATTAATGTCCTTTAGGGAAGGAAATCTTCTATCCTTACCTGGTATGGCCTGTGTGTGACTCCAGAGTCATAGCAATGAGGTTGACTCTCAAATCCCCTCTGAAATGGAGGGCAGTTAGAGATGGGCAATAAATGCTGGCCCAGCCCGCGATACCCTTATCCCATGAATGAATAAAAAAAATACTGCAAGATATTTAATAACTCCTTGCATCAGTACCCCACTCTTTGATGAACTAAATCCAATTCAGCAGATGAATGTTAAACCATTAAAGATAACACTTTACAGAAAGAAGTGGATAAGGTACACATTTGCCCAGAACTCTGTTTTTTCTTTTCAGTTCCCTCACCCTTGATCAGCTTCCCTCCTTCACTATTGTTTTCACTAGATTTTTCTCAGTCATCCGTTTCCTTTCTTTATAAAGTTCCTTCCTCTTTCATTGCCAACAGACAGCTGTCCAATTTCCTCCTGTTGTGTTCTCATAGCCTCACTGAACAGTTTTAAAATAGTGCTAAAAGATGAGATTTCAAGATAGATGGAACCGTTGGATTTTATTAACAGAAAGAATGAGGCATATTATAATTTAACGCTAAGCCCATTTTAAGAAAAGATGAGGTGCGTACTCACTGACACTGAAACAAGTGACATTCTTGAAAGATGAGACTGCCAATCATACCTGCACCTATGACTTACCCCCCTCCACCTTCCAGCTTCCATCTCCTCCAGTGATAGACACTAAACTGAGCCAGGATCCAGCAAATTATTCAACCATAGAAACCACACAGATACAACAGTGAAAAAAGGCCCACTGCCCCATGGTAACGAAAACATTGAAAACTTGCATGGCATCACTGATAGATCCATATTCATTCTGTACCACATTCTGTTACCCAACAAATGTAATTCTGTTCTGCTTTCGTAGTTTCATTTTATTGAAATGTTTGGAACTGTAACAAAATAAATGGAAAAAAAAGCACATTGCAAATCATTAAGAGAGTTAGACATGTGTAAATGATAACATTTTATTGTACATTATATATATATATATGTATGTAAACCTCATTAATAAGGAGGGCTCAGTCAGTATCCATTAGAGTAATTACCTCTGCCACTTAAAGTTGACGGAGACAATTTGCCCATATTTATTAGATTGTAAACACTATATCTCAAAAACTAAAGACAAATTTGAACACAATTCGGTACACAGGTAGGATATGGTCCAAGGAGGAACTAATTATTTGTTTGAATCCAGGGCCAGATCCCGGAATGTTTTAGAGGAGACATTCATATTGGGAGATGGGGTGAACTGACTTTTTTAACATCTTTTGTGGTTTTTATTATTTTGAATGTTGTTGATCATTGTTGTGATTTGTCTCAGCCAATGTGGTGGAATTTGTCATAACTGTCAAAAAGGTGAACAGAGTTTTCAGTGCAGGTTGTACGATATGGATTGGATTGAAGCTTCCTCAGTGAGATGCAATCTTTTAATATAGCAAAGATTTTTGCCAGTTGTGTAGTTATACAGCATCAACAACTGTGTGCAGTTCATATCTCTGCCATACTATATTAAAATAAATTATTACAATTTGGCAGCTTTTCCTTGTGGCTTATCCCTTTCTGAACACATGAAGCAATCTCAAGAAAGCTGGCTGACCTTAGTTAAAAATAAATGCACACAGCCTCTTAAAAACTAGTATTGCTCAGTCCACCTATCAAACACAGATTAATTTTTGAACTCTGTCCCACCTCCATTAAAATGATAAGGGGGTGAATTCTTGGCAGTTTGCAGCCAGGTTTGTCATTTAAGAAAAGATAACCTCTGAACCCAAAGTTGTAAACTTTTGGTGGGTTGAAGTTATCCCCCATGTGTCACAGTTTGGAATTTTGCGGCAAAGTTTTTCCAGAAGAAAGACTGAGACAGGGAAGAGGTGTGGACTGTGTTTTTGTAGTGAAAAGATTGCTCAGTGGAATTTTGGATTTAGTTGTTCATTTCCATAATCTGAAAGTCTGCAGGTGCTTACATAGCTTTTTGTCAGTTTAGCACTCAAGCACTGAATAGAAGAAATTTCATGAAGCAATACACACGGGATCCAGTTCCGCTGAGAGTGTGGATTGTGTTGCCTAACACACAGTAGCATATTTCAGGATGGCTCAAAGTCTGAGAGAGAGGGTGCAATGGTTATTGAACGTGACACTGGAGGTAATGGTATGGGAAGACAAGAAAACAAGGGGACCTCCTACAGAAACACTAGGGAGGTGTTGTAATATTCTTTAAGGGATTGCAGAATGACGTCACTAGAAGGGAATGTGTCCTGTGGTCCGGTCTAGTTTCACTTTTGCTTTCATCAACAATGTTATTGGCATCTTCAAGCTTTATGCATCTTTTCAATATTTCCATGTACCGAGTCTCAATGACTGAATCCGCAACATGTTTGCACAATCCTTTCTGAATGACTGGTACCTTTACATCATTATAAAGCACACCAGAAGGTATCTACCTCACCCTCCGGTCTCTGTCTCCTGCAGCAGATGGTGCTGCTGTCCCTGGCCTCATCTCCTTTAGCTAAGGAAAACCTCTTGCAAGATGCCAATAACCAAGCAACTCCTTTTTCTTGGTAACTCCTGTATTGGAGTCCAGTAAAATGGAGTAGCACAGTATTTGCCCTTCTTAGGTAAATTTATCAGAGACCTTTCCAGCTTCATTTTTGATAAGAGTAATGGTGAAAAGTTTGTATAAATTCTCCAAGAAAATTTCAATGTGTTTGGCAGGTTACATAGAAACTTAGAAGCAGGAATAGGCCATTCAACCCTTCCAGCCTGCTCCACCATTCATTTTGATCATGGCTGATCATTAAATTCAATATCCTGATCCCTCCTTCTCCCCATCCCTTGAAATCGTTAGCCCAAGAGCTATATCTAATTGCTTCTTGAAATCAGACAACAGTTTGGCCTCAACTACATTCTGAGTAGTGAATTCCACACATTCACCACTCTCTGGGTGAAGAAATTTCTCCTCAACTCAGTTCTAAAGGTTTACCCCTTATCCTCAAACTATGATCCCTAGTTCTGGACTCCTCCACCATTGGGAACATTCTTTCTGAATCTACCCTGTCTAACCCTGTTCGAATTTTATAAGTTTCTATGAGCTTCCTGCTTACTCTTCTAAACCCCAATGAATATGATCCTAATCAACTTGGTCTCTTCTCATACGACAGACTTACTCTATCATTCAGGACTCAGCTTGGTAAACCTTCTCTGTACTCCCTCTATAGCAAGAACATCTTTCCTCAGATAAGAACACCAAAACTACACAAAATAGTCCAGGGGTGGCCTCACCAACATCCTATACAATTTTAGTAAAACATCCTTATCTCTATACTCAAATCTGCTCGCTATGAAGGCCAACATACCATGTGTCTTCTTTACTGTCTGCTTACTTTCACGCTTACTGCGTGCTTACTTTCAGTGACTAAAACACAAGGACACCAAGGTCTCGCTGAGTATCCAACTCTCTCAATTTACACCCATTCAAGTAATAATCTGTCTTCCTATTATTGTTACCAAACTGGATAACCTCACATTTATTCACATTATCCTGCATCTGCCATGCAGATGCCCACACATTCAGCCTGTCCAAATCACACTGAAGCATCTTTTCATCCTTCTCACAGCTCACATTCCCACCCAACTTTGAATCATCTGCAAATTTGGAGATAATACATTCAGTTCCCTCTTCCAAATCATTAACATGTAACATGAACAGTTAGGGTCCTAGCACAGATCCCTGCGGAACCCCACTGGTCACTGACTGCAAATCAGAAAAAAAGGACAAGTTCAAACTTCCAGCAACAAGTATAAGCACTTGAAGGAGTGCTTGAAATCTTCTCCAGCAACTAGTTTATTCTCATTAGGCTGATTGCTATTTGGAGAAGGGTCGAATGCCAGCACTATCCATCAAAATGCTCTGCAGCCTCTTTAATGAGAGCTAAGAGAAAAGTTAAACATCAATCAGTCTTCCAAGGGCAGGCTTCAACTCCTTTACCAAGATGACCTCTTAGGGTAAATATAGGCTGAACCAACATTACAGCATTTAGGCCAAATCTTGGCCACTTCAGAGTCTCTTTGTAGCATCTAAATAATCTAGGGAAAATCATCCCCATGTTATTTTAATGTGTATTTTGTGCAGGTCTTTGCTTGAAATTAAATAATTTCTCCAGTCAGTCCTATTCAGGGTGGACAGTAATGAGACATGCTTTTAATGCAGATATGCAGTTGTTGTTGCAACACAGGTCTCAAAAAAATTAACCATTTGCTGGCAACTTCTGGTCACTCATTGGACCTCCAGTGCTTTGGCGCTGACAAATTTCTTTGATCCCCTGTCTTTCAAGGAAGAATTTTTAAACATCAACTCTGGCAAGGCAGCAGAAAGGCTGGAAGAACTTTCACAGTCTTGTTTGAACTGGTAGAAAACCAACTTATCTTTCGGTGTTAAGGAAGAATCCCTCCAAAATTGGGGGGTTCGGGGCAATCTGGCCATAACCTTTACAACAGTATGTGGCTAGAATCATAGAATCCTACAGTGCAGATGGAGGCCATTTGGCTCATCGAGTCTGCATTGACCATAATCCCAAACAGGCCCAATCCATGCATTTACCCTAGCTAGTCTCCCTGACATTAAGAGACAATTTACCATATTTATCCCGTCCTGAAAAGAAATTAGAAAAAGACAGTCTAACCACCACTCTTGATCTCTTAGCATTTTCATCACCAAATCTTCTGCCACCAACATACTGAATATCACCATTGACCAGCAATTTAAATGGACCAGCCACTTAAAAGCAGATTATAGCCTGGGTGTACTGCACCGAATAACTCACAACCTGATTACTGCAACAGTGAAGAGTACAGTGGCACACTCTTCATTTGCCTGGGCTCTTGGAATACTTTAGAAGATCAATGTTATCCAGAAAAAAAGGTCAGATTTCTTGATTGGCAGCATATTTACGGCTGAAATAGTCACTCCTTTCAGCATTGGCTCATTGTGTCAACATTGTTTATAATCCACTGGACATACTGCAATAATTCACTAAGGCTTCTTGAAAATGTTATGCCCCAAACACACAGGTCGTAATTCTCTGACCGTTCACAGCTCAACACTGCTGCCAATGAGTATGGAAAATTTGGCACTCAGCCAAACCTGCAGCAGGACTGGAGGACAAAGAACAAAGAAAATTACAGTCCAGGAACAGGCCCTTCGACCCTCCAAGCCTGCACCGCCCACGTTACCCAACTTAACGAAAGTCCCCTATCCTTCCAGGGACCATATCCCTCTATTCCCATCCTATTCATGTATTTGTCAAGATGCCCCTTAAAAGTATCTGCTTCCACTACCTCCCCTGGCAATTAGTTCCAGGCACCCACCACCCTCCGTGTAAAAAATCTGCCTTGTACATCTCCTTTAAACCTTGCCCCTCACACCTTAAACCTGTGCTCCCTAGTAATTGACTCTTCCACCCTGGGAAAAAGCTTCTGACTATCCACGATGTCCATGCCTCTCATAATCTTATAGACTTCTTTCAGGTCACCCCTCAACCCTCCGTCATTCCAGTGAGAACAAACCAAGTTTCTCCAACCTCTCCTCATACTAATGCCCTCCATACCAGGCAACATCCTGGTAAATCTTTTCTGTACTCTCTCCAAAGCCTTCACATGCTTTCTGGTAGTGTGGCGACCAGAATTGAACACTACATTCCAAGTACGGCCAAACTAAGGTTCTATAAGGCTGCAATATGACTTGCCAATTTTTAAACTCAGTGCCCAGGCCAATGAAGGCAAGTATGCCTTATGCCTTCTTGACTACCTTCTCCACTTGCATTGCCACTTTCAGTGACCTGTGTACCTGTACATCCAGTTCCCTTCGCCTATCAATACTCTTAAGGGTTCTGCCATTTACTGTATATTTCCTATTTGTATTAGACCTTCCAAAATGCATTACCTTACATTTGTCCAGATTAAACTCTAAGTGCCTTCTCTCCGCTCCAAACGCCAACTGATCTATATGCTGCTGTATCCTCTGATAGTCCTCATCGCTATCTGCAAATCCACCAACCTTTGTGTCATCCACAAACTTATTAATCAATCCAGTTGTACTTTCATCCAAATCATTTATATATATTACAAACACCAAAGATCTCAGCACTGATCCCTGAGGAACGCCACTTGTCACAGCCCTCCATTCAGAAAGACACCCTTCCATTGTTACCCTCTGTCTTCTTTAACCGAGTTAGTTTTTATCCACATAGCCAGCTCATGTCTGATCCCATGCCACTTCACCTTCTGCACCAGTCTGCCATGAGGGACCTTGTCAAAGGCCTTGCTGAAGAACATGTAGACAACATCCACTGCTCTATCTTTATCACTTCCTCGAAAAACTTGATCAAGTTAGGGAGACACAACCTCCCTTTCACAAAACCATGTTGCCTCTCACTAATACATCCACTTATTTTCACGTGGGAATAAATCTTGTATCAAAGAATCCTCTCCAATAATTTCCCTGCCACTGATGTAAGGCTCGCGGGCCTGTAATTACCTGGATTATTCTTGTTACCCTTCTTAAACAAAGGAATAACATTAGCTATTCTCCAATTCTCTGGCACCTCCTGGAGAATGCCAGCTGCAAGTGAAGTCAGAGAATCCAGTCCATATACTCAGACACTTAGTGGACATGAACAGCAGGCAAATTGGAAATTAATGATCTTCAATTTCCCATCTAAGGGACAAACCATTCTGACTTAGGAATATATGACTACACTTTCATCATTGTATGGTCAAAATCTTGAAACTCCTGACCAGGTTATTCTGGGAGCAACTTCACTATATGGACTGCAGTGGTTCATGAAGAAAAAGCTCACTTCCACTTTCACAGGAGTAACTCGCAACAAGCAATAAATCCCAGAATTGCCAGTCATCCTGAGGACAGGTTAAAACAAATTGGGGACCATTCTCCCTCCCCTAGTAAAAATGCAGTCTTGTGTCACAAGAATGATGTTTATGGCCAGAAGTCCCTCCTTACTACTAGGCCTAGAAACATTCAAACCTTAATCCTATTTTCACAGTAACTTAATTGCAGTGTTAATGCAAGCCTATCTGTGACTAATAAATAAACTTCAAAAAAAACTTTATTTGTTGATCCTCAGCTGAAATTTATTGGCCCACCTTCCAGTTTAGATTTATTTAAACTTATATTGTTGTATTTTGGACAGCCATGCTGTCCAAAATAGTTCAAAATTATTTCTGCCATGAACCTCAATTTGAAGGAAAACCTTTTTATTTAGAGCATCAACAAATACATTCACTCACATCCTCCCAAGTCGAACATAAGCCATCACATTCATCTTTCCTAGATAATATTTTACTTTTAAAGTCATATATTTATAACACTTTCAATATGCTGACCTGTCTTTGTGACAGAGAAGCTATTGTGGCCTAACATGCTTTGAAGATGCATGATCAGTCAGCATGGTAAATCTACTACTTTGTAGGTACACATTACAAACATTCAAACTGAATATATGTCCCTAAGTCCTTTGTGTACAAAATAGTTTTTGCCACCATGGTAGTTTTCATTCTTCTGGCTCTCTGACCTGTAAAAATATTTAAAGCTGGTTCGCAGCCAATCAACATGTATTGTTCTAAAATCCACTCCCACCTGAACAAAATGAATTGTGGGAACCAAAAAGGCAAACATGAATTCTGATCCAAAAACATTAATCTGTCATTTTCTTTTAGGTCAACCTAGTGTACATTTCTCCATTTGTTTTGTAGATTTTACCACACTTATGTTGTATTTTTCCCCTTTCATTTATGCATTGTATTAAAAAGGCTCTTTATCTGGATGTGATGCTTGAACCAACTTTTATATCTTGGGCAACAGAAGTAAATACTTAGCTTAAGCCATTAGTCTAGTTCAATCCAACCTTTTACCAAGAAGAATATTTTCTGCAGACTTATTAAGCACAAAGTGGGTGGTTCTAATTTTTTATAATTTAGTTTTGAATCAAATTCAGGCATCGCTTACAGGTGAGTCTTGATGAACTATTAATAACTTTGCCAAGAAATGGAATGGGTGAAGAAGAATTATGCTTGGGTCAGGATTTTATACACTGATTATGTAAATAAGAGGAGCTTTTAATGCTCTACTCAAAGCATGTCAATCACTCATACTGCTACTGAGTTTAATTCAAAATGCATTATAATAGAAAATATATTTTATAAGAAACTGTTAGCTTGAACGAATGTACTGCAATGGAATTATTCAGTATGCTGAGCAATGGACATCTGAATAATTGGGGTACGTTTTATGCTTGGCTCAGGATTTTACACTTTAACTTTCTGCCTGGATCAGGAATTCCATATAATTGGTGAAAATTATGAGTAATTTGTATGTATAACTTCTGTACTGGAATCAAAAATATGCTGAAAATGGGTTGTCGTTAAGCTAAAGTGCAATGTGTATCTAAAATTGGTTTTTAAAATCTACATCCACTTTTGACATTGAGATAAGCTTCCTTGCACGATAAATTAAATATATAACATATCCAATTAACAGGGAACAGCCCTAGGGAATGAGTATGACATGACAGGTGAAATCAAGCAAGGAACTCTTCAGCAAAAAAGTGCAACTAATGAATCTATAATAAGTTGTCCATCACAATGTGTATACTTTCATGAGGTTTAAGAGTTCAATTTTCTCAATTAATCATATCCTGACTTTTGTTTGTGGTGGGAATGCATAAAATCAACAATTTCAGTGCAAAAGAACACATATGCAAATATGAATTGATACAAACTCCACCTATTGCTAAACAAATCACCACAGGCAATTAGGTAACCACATTCCGACTGTAATAACTTCAAAGGCAATTTGTTGTGGCTTCAAGTTATGAAGGATTTATTGTTTTATATATATGAGCAATGATCTACAGAACTGCAACATATGACTACCGTCTTCTGCTCCCTGGCTATGACTGCAGTTCCTCCCCAACCTGGGACCGTGCCCTTGTACCTGATTTCCCACTACCCCTCCACAATCCCAATGATGTGGACCTCAGAGATTACCGTCTTAAAGGGGCCATACTACCACACCTGCCAAGACAATTCAATAGATACGCAGGCCAAAAAGATTCTGCTCTGCCAGTATAATACCACCACATTGGGGTTGACATTCATTTCCTTTGCCTGGTTTAACGAAACCAAAATAATTTCAAAATTAAGTCAGTAACTTTTCCACTAAGTTGACACTAATGATGTGGCTAGCTCGCTTTATAAAGGAGCCTGACGCCAGCTGACCAAACTACCTGCCTGATTGGCCACTTTCAATATTGGAACCACCATCCCAAGGCATACACTGAGACCTGAGTGTCATTTCATGTAGGAACTGGTCGCAAGCTCCAATTATTCCCATGGGAGGTGGAAGAGAAAAAGCCCCTAAAAGGAAATTCTTCCAACACCCATAGAAATAATCTAGGTAGCTGATGTCACGGACACCCCATCCTTCCTAGAATCATAGAATCCTACAGTGCAGAAGGAGGCCATTTGGTGTATCTAGTCTGCACCAACCATAATCTCAGCCAGGCCACAACACCATGCATTTACCCTAGCTACTTTTCCTGACACTAAGGGGCAATTTTTCATGGCCAATCCACCTAACCCCTACATCTTTGGACTTTGGGAGAAAACCGGAACACCCAGAGGAAACTGACACAGAGAGAATGTGCAAACTCCATACAGATAGTGACCCAAGCTGGGAATCAAGCCCGGTTCACTGGCGCTGTGAGGCAGCAGTGCTAATCACTGAACAACCATGCCACCCAACTCTACAATTTATCTTACTGCAGCAGTCATTGTTCAACGAAATACTAGTGGAAATAATTACTTGGTTTTGTCATTCCGATCATTTTTTTACATTAATTAAATTAAAATGAACATGAACAAAGCTCCTCTTCCCTCTCCTTCACAAGGTGACTCAGCACTGAGAGAGATATGGCAAGACCACAAAGACGTCTGATTAATTTTTTTTGTGTATAATATGACAACATCAGGAGGATCTTGAGCATTTCGAGGAGGGCCCTTTATGAGGCCGTCTCCCTCAACCAACATCCCCCAGTCTCCCCTACAGTGCAAGGCAAGATGATGCCCACTAGCTCCATGCTTACCTAACTACTGTTCACCTGATTCTGCCTACTTTGGGGTCACATCAGAGTACACTGGAAGATGCAGTCTGACACAAGTGTTGGGATCACAAGCTGGAGAAACTGTGGGGCCAATTTTCTTCTCGGAATCTGTTGTGCGGCAAAGCTGATTTTAAGATCTTTAACCAGATGAGACAACAATGATCAGAGATAAAAAAAGACAAACCTACAACTTAACTCAATCCAACATATGATAAAAAAGGAAATGCGAATGAACGTGATGAGATATAAGTAAATGTTGTTTCACCATAACCAATGAGAATAATGAATGTCTCCTTTAGAGCCACTGATCAGATGATTCACAAGAATAATAGATCAGCTTATGTATGAACTTCCTAATAGGCCCCAGGTTGCTAGAGGTACTGCAACTACTATCCCACATATCTATACAATGGAATGTAATTTTCTCCTAAGCTAGTCAACAAAAACCTCCAAACTCCTTCACCACTTTTCCACAAAGTTTATCTGAGCACAAGTAAATTAATACAGCTGTACTTGTTGAGTTATCCTTTGAATAGACACAGAACAGGGTCCACTGGCTTCCCAAATGTTGTTATTTTAGGGGTGAACAAGGAAAGGTATTGCCTGTGCATTTGTTGATCAATTTGGTACGCTGGCATGGCAACGCCCCATTGATATAGGTGATGTCATGATTATGTACACCCTGTGACTTCAAGCACACGCAGGAAATGGACTGAAGTGTGTGCCCACTCCAGCTGCCTCATCCACAGGGGCAGTGGGAAATGGAGGGCAGCACCTCTGGGCACAGTGGTTAGCGCCACTGCCTCACAGCTCCAGGGACCCAGGTTCGATTCCCAAAATAATTAAAATAAAATGAACATGAGCAAAGCCCCTCTTTCTTTTCCTTCACAAGCTGACTCAGCATTGAGAGACATGTGGCAAGACCCCAAAGATGTGTAGTTAATTTTTTTTGTGTATAATATGACAACATCAGTGAGGACTTTGACCATTTTGAGGATGGCCCTTTATGCGGCCTCCTCCCTCAACCAACCTCTGCCAGTCTCCCCTACAGTGCAAGGCAAGATGACACCCATTAGCCCTATGCTTACCTAAACGCTGTTCACTTCTGCCTATGCAGTCTTTCCTCCAGGACTCCAGTTTCCTCCCACTGTCCAAAAAGATGTGCTGGTTAGGTGCATTGGCCATGCTGGGGAAAAAAAATTCCCCCTCAGTGTACCCAAACTGGCGAGTGTGGAGACTAGGGGAATTTCACAATAACATCATTGCAGTGTAAATGTAAGCCTACTTGTTACACTAATAAAAAAAACAAAAAAGAAGACAACGATATTGTGAGGATTTGAGAAGAGGAAAAAGGTTGTTTTACTGCAATTGTACAGGGTGTTGGTTAGGCCATGCCTGGAGTATTGTGTGCAGCTTTGGTGTCCTTATCTGAGGAAGAATTTCCTTGCCACAGAGGGGGAACAGCAAAGATTTACCAGACTGATTCCTGGAATGGCAGGTCGGTCATATGATGAGAGACTAAATTGGTTAGGATTATACTCACTGGAATTTACAAGAGTGAGAGGGGATCTCATAGAAACTTATAACATTTTAACAGAGTTAGACAGGATAGACTTAGAAAGAATGTTCTCAAATGGTGTGGGAGTCCAGGACTAGGGGTTGTGGTTTGAGGATAAGAGGTAAACCTTTTAGAAATGAGGTGAGGGAAAATTTCTTCACCCAGAGAGTGGTGAGTGTGTGGAGTTCACTATCACAGAATGTAGTTGAAGCCAAAATATTGTGTAATTTCAAGAAAAACTTAGACGTAGCTCTTGGAGTTAAAGCGATCAAAGGATATGGGGGAAAGGGTCGACCAGGATATTGAATTTGATGATCAGCCATGATCAAAATGATTGGTGTAGCAGACACATAGGGTCAAATGCCTTCTCCCTGACTCTAGTTTTTATGTAATCCTGCAGGCAGGCCTGCTTAATGTTACTAAATGTGGCAGTGAGCGAATGAATTTCACTCCCACTCTACAAAAATGTGTTGATGTTCTTGCTAACATCACTATCATTGTTGTTATTGCTGACAGATAGACAGGGATATGTTTGTGATTTAGCTTTAATCTCTCCTGTCCCTTTAAGATCTCTGCTCACTAATCCTGCTAGGCTGATGTCAATTCATAGCACATTTATAGCTGCTTATAAATTGAAAGCTCAAGGTCATAAGAATGCTCAGTGGGGTTGCTATTTTTCTTTGGCTTTTTTCTTTAATATTGTTTGCATGTGTAATAAAACTTCCGTTTGTGAGATCTGGTTTGTGGTTTCTGGATTTGATAAATGCATACTAAACACAAAATGCTTGTAGCACAGTACGTCTCCATGTCCTTTCTCCCAATGAGTCAGAGGTGGTGCTCTGTGGGGCGGTGTCTCAAGTGGAACTGAGGGTGGGCTGCATAACTCCATAGGGAGAACTTGGAGCAGATTTGAGAGATCGTAGGGATGATGAGATACCTAAAAATTAGATTCCCTGCCACATAGGTCAGTAAAACTATTTGTTTCCCTCACATTACAATTTCATATATAAATAAATATGATTTTGAATTTCTTCAGGTCTTCTGCCTCTGTAACTTTGTAAGAAGCTTGGCAGAAACTCTGTTTATGAACTTAAACTGGGCTTCAAGTGCACATACTGACAGTGTTATGCTAGCACAGCAGCCTAAATTCCAAGGGATTACAGGGCCTTTCAAATCTCTTTTCCTTTACAGTCCAAAACACTGAGTAATTTATAATCCCTTCCTCTTTGAAGTTATGCTGTGATTCTGTCCATTGGACACCTCTGATTATTTAACACAAAAGAACTGTCTTGCAGATCAGGTGAAAGGTTTACAGATTATTTGTCCTTTTTCAGCCCAATTCAGCCCTCACACACCACTCCCTCCCCCACCCAACCTCCACACATAGCTTCACTCTGTACCTCTTCAACAGAATGGACATATTAGTCACTTTGGCACAAGCATGGATAGCCATCCCAAATATCCTAATGACCAATTCCTCTCAAATTGGAGACAGGTCAGGATAACATGAAGGGTGGAGGTTGTACCTTGCCATACTTCTTTCAGATTTAAAGCTCCACATTTTAGTTCCGATCTTCTTTTTATAATGTATAGTCATAGAGCAACTTACAGCACAGAAAGAGGCCACTAAGTCACTGAGTGCAAGCTGGCTCCCTGGGGAGTATTCTAGTTAGTCCCATAACCCACAATTGATCCCCATTGTTAAATATTTAAGTGGGTGCATGATTGCTTTAAGAACTGGCCACATGATTTAATGGTGATGTCATAGAATCATAGAATCCTGCAGTGCAGAAGAGGCCATTCAGCCCATCGCATCTGCACTGACCACAATCCCACCCAAACCCTATCCCTTAACCCCATACATTTATCCTAGCTAATCCTCAGCATGACCAATCCACCGAATTCACATATTTTGGACTGTGAGATAAGTGTGCTTAAAATTTAAAAGTTAAACAGATCAACGAAACCCTACCAATATTTAGCACAAAGGTTTACAAGTTTAATACGCTTTGGGGGAGCATAGAATGATTTTAAAAAATACAAAGCAGCAATAATTGTAGCAACAATAATAGGAGCAAGATACATTTGATATACTATCCGTATTTTTCCAATTAATTTAACAGAGTAAAAGTCATAGGACAGCATTAGCCCAAACAGTGCATCATCTTCTGTTTATATGACTCAATATAACTATTATTCACAAAGCAGAATACAAAATATTAAATGTCCATAATATAAAAAGATGAGTTTTTGGAAATTATCTTTCATACATTTTATCTAAAACCAACTCGAATTAATATTTGGCCATCAATATAAATCAACGTGTATTCACAGTTATCGTTTGTGTGCAGAATGTCCTGAGGCACTGCTGAGATGGGCAGAGTTTATGCCCAAAGATCCTCTGTTCCAAACTTATAGATCGGGCTGCTAAAAAATATTAATGCATTCTGAAAGAACACTGCCAGGCCTGGATACACATTGGCCATAGGTACAACATACACCCCAAATAAGATCCAAATGGAAGCGATGAGAGGTCCAATAAAAATCCAATAAAAATGGCCAATAAAAAGCCAGATTCATGCACCTATTCATCCCAGGCAGCTATCGTTGTATCCATCCCCTTGAACATGTCCATTAGACACAGCAGTTATCATGAAAAAAGCTATGGTTGACAAGACTCCATATGTGTGAAAGGCAGGATTCATTTCTCCATTTTTTTGAGTAAACCACTGCAGCATCTATAATTATCCACCAACCGGTAAAGAACAAGAGCCTGGCAATTATTGAAGCAACGGTATTTCTGCTTTTTCCCCAGTCAATATATTCAAATTCTGGCCAGCGGAAATTGTCCAGGAATCTTGCCATTCTAAAGCTGCCGATGGGATTGTGCTCCTTCAATGGACCTCAATGTAACTTTTGACCTTCAGATTCAGTTTGCTTTTCACTGGGTTTGATTTCCTCAATCCAGCTCCCCTCACAGGCCAGCCCGGCTCGGATCGCCTCGGCCTGGTACTGTTCTGTCCTGTCCTGTTTCCCCTAACCCCTGCCCCGCCCCCCACTCCTCTCTGTGTTAAATTCCATCTGTCTATTCAGCTGGCCTATTGTGGGAGAGGAAAACTGAGCTCAGTTGGGGATCGGCCAGGAGACCAGGAAAATCAGCAGCACCCTCACTGAGTCATTAGGCTCACGTTTGGTTTCATCTTGTACCCTGTACAGGTAATTGCTCTTACAGTAAATCTGTTGTTATTTTGAATCTATTTGTGTAACCACATCTTTTTCCTTTTTGTTTAAAACTCGCAACCCCTGATATAATTAAGACATTGTGCCCATAGCGTACCAAGTTTATTTCATTCAAGTACCCATCCAACAGTCTTCTGAATTGTCTATGCCTTCTTTACCCTTGTGGGCAGTGACTTCCATCCAGGTCATCACCATTCACTGCATAAAAAGTTCTTTTTCACAGTCCCCTGATATCTATTATCCAAAATATTAACTCTGTGTTTAGTCCTCGTACCATCAGTTAATGTGAAGAGTTTTTCCTTGTCACCTTATCCAAGCCTGTCATCATTTTGTTCACCCTTATCAAATCACCCCTCAATCTCTTTTGCTTCAAAGAGAACCACTCCAGCCTTTTCAATTCTCATTGTAAGTAAACCCATCCCCCAGTCCTTGGTATCATTCTGGTAATTCTGTTCTGCATGCTCTCAAGTACACTCACATAGTTCTGAAAGTGTGGTCTCCAGAACTAGACACAGTTGTGGCCTACCTAGAGCATTAACTTCTCTGTTTTTGTCTTCGATGTCATTATGAATGAAGCCCACAATCCCATACTCTTTGCAAACCTTACTCGTAATACATCTTGTCACCTTCGAAGATCAATATATATGCACCCTTAGGTCCCACTGTTTATCCACACTCTTTAGAATTGGGAGTTAAGTCTATATTATCTCTATATTCCTTCTGCCAAAATGAATCATCTCACACCTCTCTGTATTAAATTCTATATACCTATTCAGCTGGCCTATTGCGGGAGAACTCAGGCAGGGGCCAGGAAAATTAGCAGCACCCTCACTACAGACTGGCTGCATATACATGAAATTGACAGCACAGACAAAAGGTGGGTGTTTTACTCTATCTATCAATAGGACACAGCTGAGTGTCATTGTTAACAGCACTAAAACTGTAATTAAGGCATGATTAAGTGACCATTATCTGAACGGACATTCCATCCATCACTGAAGAGATTCTGACATTATCGATGGGATGTGATTAAACAGTTATTGTTTCAGGCCGACTGCCTTGTATCATATATAAATAATTTAGTCATGTGCATGACTAGAAACAATTCTCTGTCCTAGAAGTTGTAAGATTTGCCCTATAAAAAAGGTTGACTGTACATAATTGAGCACAGCAGACTGAAGAAGCTTTAGGAATACTTCAGTTCTCCTCTCCTTATCGATAAGAAGGCAATAAAGCATCCATCACTCATGAATGTTGTGTCTGAATATCTTTTTAGCTCTAACATTACGTATGCCCCATTATAGGAAGTTTGTTTTTTTATTCATGGAAAATGGGCATCGCTGGCTGGCCAGCATTTTTTCACATCCCTAGTTGCCCTTGCACTGAGTGGCTTAATTGGCCATTTCAGAGGGCTGCTGACAGTTAACTACATTGCTCTGTAGTCACATGTAGGCCAGACCAGGTAAGGATGGCATATTTCCTTCCCTAAAAGACATTACTGAACTCAATAGGATTTTCTGACAATCGACAATAGATTCATGGTCATCAGCAAATTCTTAATTCCAGATTTGTTTTTGTTGAATTCAAATTCCACCATCTGCCATGATGGGATTCGAACCTGAATTCCTAGAACTTTAGCCGTGTTTCAAGGTTAATAGTCCAGCAATAATACCACTAGGCCATCACCTCTCCCATAAAAGCATGTTTCATTTTCACTGCTTGCCATTCCTCCAAGTTTGGTATCATTGGCAAATTTTGAAATTTTACTCCATATTCCAATGTACTTACAAATGACAAAAAAGCAGCAATCTTAACACTGAATACTGGTGACCATTCTTTTATCCAAAACAACTATCCACGATGACTCATTGTTTTCTGTCCCTAAGCCAATTCAGCACTGAACCTCCTCCTTGAGCATCTATTCTGTTAACCAGCCCTTTATATGGTACCTTGTCAAACTTATGTCAAAATCCATATCGACAAGATCTATTGCATCACCTTCATTAACCTTCTCTTTTAATTCATCAAATACTTCTACCTCATTAATTCAGGCATGATCTACCTTTTACAAATCCATGCTGATTCAGAGCCCTCCAATTGCTGTTAATTCTTTCCTTCAATTATATACTTTAAAACACCACTCTTGTTAAACTAATTGACGTACATTTGCTAGGACTATGCTTACAACTGTTTTTGGATAAGGGTGCCATTTTTTTAATTGTTTATGGGTTGTGGGCATTTCTGGCCAGGCCAGCATTTATTCCCATTCTTAATTGCCCTTGCAAGGATGGTGGTAAGCTGCCTTCTTAAACTGTTATAGTCGATGTGTTTTGATACACCCACAGTCTGTAATGGAGGGGGTTCCAGGATTTTGATCCAGCAACAGTGATGTATTTCCAAGTCAGGATGGTGTATAACTTGGAGTGAATTTGCAGCTAGTGATTTTCCCATGCATCTGTTGTTCTTATCTTTCTAGATAGTTGTGGTTATGAGTTTAGAAGGAGCTTTGCTGAGTTGCTACAATGCATTTTGTAAATGGGATACACTCCCACCACTGTGGATCAGTGGTGGAGGGAGTAAATGTTGAAACTGGTGGATGGGGGGCCGATCAAGTAAGTGTTTTGTCCTGGATTTTGTTAAGCTTCTTAAGTGCTATTGGAGATGCATTCATCCAGGGAAGTGGAGAGCATTCCATAACACTCCTGATTTGTATTTTGTAAATGATGGACAGACTTTGGGGAGTCAGAAGGTGAGTTTCTTTGCACAGAATTCTCAGTTTCTGATCTGCTTTTGAAGTCAATGCATTTATATGGCTAGCCTAGTTCATTTTTGGTCAATGGTAGCCCCTAACATGTTAGTGGGTGATTCAGTGATGGTAATTTCATTGAACATCAAAGTGGATGGTTAGATTCTCTTTTGTTGGTATTGGTCATAGCCTGGTACTTGTGTGGTATTTGCCACTCTCCAATCCTCTGGCACTTCCCCATATATAGAGGAGATTAAAAAAAAGAAAACTCTTCTGTTATTTTCATTTACACTTCCTTTAGAAACTGAGAATGTAAGCCAATAATCTATTTTATCGATGAGTTGTAGATCTGTGCAAGTTTTCCAACAGTGGACACTCTTGTTTTTTTGATCACATACAAAGTTTTAGTGATTTCTCTTCCTTTGTACTGAGATTCATCAGTCAACTATCCTTTGAAATTCTTTTGAATGATTGCTGGACGATGGAGTTTATGGTCAGTAGGCTGGAGGAAGTCTTGCTTTAGCCATTGGTCTGTGTCTGACACTCCTGCTCCAATGTCTAATTTTAAGTTTGCTTTATGTCCATTGAACACAATGTCTACCCCTCTCTAGTAAAGTTATATACTGTAATTTCTCCTAAAAATGGCACTTCATCATCTTTTTCATCTTCAGTTTTCTGATTGCTTTAATGCTCCTGAAATGTCAGTGTTAGGAGAGTTTTGCTGCAGCATACAGATATAAAATGTCCTCTCCTCTCACAGAATGGATGTTCTTTGTGCCAATGCAGCCTTTTCTTGCCACTGTGCTCTCTCTATTCTTTCTGATTTCCTGAGTAAGTGTGCTCCAACGAAAGAGAATCTAACCATCCACCTTGATGTTCAATGACATTACCATCACTGGATCACCCACTAACATGTTAGGGGCTACCATTGACCAAAAATGAACTAGGCTAGCCACATAAATACTTTGGCTACAGAAGCAGATCAGAAACTGAGAATTCTGTGCAAAGAAACTCACCTCCTGACTCCCCAAAGTCTGTCCATCATTTACAAAATACAAATCAGGAGTGTTATGGAATACTCTCCACTTCCCTGGATGAGTGCATCTCCAACAGCACTTAAGAAGTTTAACATTTGATTTGATTGGCACTCCATCCATCAATTTCAACACTTACTCCCTCCACCACTGATGCACAGTGGTAAGAGTGTATCCCATCGACAAAATACATTGTACAACTCAGCAAAGCTCCTTCTAAACTCATAACCATACTTAGTGGGGATAAAATTCCAGCCAAATCTCAGAAACAGCAAAATCCTGAATGAGGAAGCTGTTTTTGAATGGGACACAGCCATGCAAGGGCAAGCATTAGTTACTCTACAGCAAATTGTTCTCACTATACTTATTTGCATGCATTCCTACCAGGATTATTGGATGAAGATGTGGAGCCGGAGAACTGGTTTCTGTGGTTAATTGTGCCAACTCATCACTGCCCTATTTAATTGAGTTCCATTCAAGAACAGAATACACTTTGTGCATAACGGTACATGAATTATAATTCTGTCACTTAATTCCCCATTGTCTTCTGTCTGCTCCTATCCAATAATGATATTACTTCCTTCTTGAGTACTGTCCAGTGCACTCATTTCATGCATCTTTTTCTTTTTTTCTGCTTCAATCTGCCAGTGCCCACCCCCTCTGCCAATTTAGATTAAATCCTCCCCTGTCACACTAGTGAACCTCCCTGTGAGGATATTGATCCAATTCTGTTGAAGTACAACCCACCCCTTTTGTATGAGTGATTTCTGTTCCCGAATTGATCCCATGCCTCAAGAATCTCAAAACTTCCCTATGACATAATGCTTCTTCACACCATGCATTGACCCTGTCTATTTTCCTGCTTCTACTTTGCCTAGCATATGGCACTGACTAATACACAGCTGACCGTCCTTGAGCTACTACTTTTTAACTTCCTCCCCAGCTCCTGAAACCTGACCTTATTGAATCTCAATAAAAGTAACTGTGATAGTATAATTCATGAATTGGCCATGATGGACTGGGAAACATTAATGAAAGGGAGAGTAATGGCAGGCATTTAAAGAACGAAGAGGTGAATTCCAGAAGTTGTTTACTCCTGTTTGGTGGTAGAGTGGCAAGGGAATTGTGGCCAAACTATGGTTTACAAGGGAAATTAGAGATAGTATCAGATTCAGTGAAGAAACATAGAAATTGGCAAGAAAAGCAATAGGCCTGAGGATTGGGAACAGTTTAAAATTTAGCAAAGGAGGACCAAAGCATTGATTAAGAAAGGAAAATACACTGTGAAAGTAAGCTAGCAGAGAACATAAAAACTGACTGTAAAAATTTCTATAGATATGTAAAGAAAAACAAGATTGACAAAAACTAATATAGGTCCCTTACAGTGAGAAACAGGAAAATAAAGAAATGGCCAAGGAATTAAACTTGTACTTTGGTTCAGTCTTCACAAAGGATGACATGAATAATACATCAGAAGTTCTGAGAGAAACATGTTTTATTGAGGAGCTGAGGGAAATCAGAATTAGGAGAGAAATGATTTTGAGGAAATTGATTGGATTGAAAGTGGATAAATTTCCAGGTTCTGATAATCTTCATCCCAAAGCTCTCCCAGAATTTAATGAATCATGACAAAATTCAACCAATGGGTCCACTATCTGTGCAATCGCTTCCATTAAAACCTTCAGAGACTTTTCTGCCTTTAACCCCTTGAGTTTCGCTAATACTCCATCCCTTGTGATTGGGGTTTTTATAAGTTCTACGATGTTGTTTGAAATCAGCTTGTCTGATAACTTAAGGATATTCACAGCACCGGTGAAGACTGAGGCAAAAAATTTATTTAGCATATCCACCATTTCTTTGTTTATCAATTCATCCACCTCATTCAGTAGAGATTGAATTTTGTCATAAATCATTAAATTTTGGGAGAGTACCTGAAGATCAGAAAACAGCTCTTGATAAAAAAGGCTGAAAGGCAGAAGGCAGAGAACTATTGGTCAGTTAGATTAACACCTATTATTGGCAAGATACTGGAGTCAATAATCAAAGAGGAAATATTTAGGAAAACTGAACATAATCAAACCTAGTCAACATGGTTTTATGGATGGTAAATCATGTTTGACAAATTTGTTCAAAATTTTTGAAGATGTAACAGGGAGAGTAGATATAAGGGAACCTGTAGATGTAGCATATTTAGATTTTCATAAGGCATTTGACAAGCTGCTGCATAAGAGTCTGGTACATAAAGTAAAAACCAATGGAATTGGAGGAAGTGAGTTATCATGTATTGAAAACTGACTGTCACATAGAAAACAGAAAGTTGGAATGACTGGATCATTTTAGCATATCCGCTATTTCTTTGTTTATCAATTCATCCACCTCATTTAGTAGAGGTCCTACATTTCCCTTAGCTGCCTGTTTCCTATTTATATATCCATAGAAACTCTTACCGTTTGTTCTCATGGTGCATGCAAGTTTTCTCAATATTCATTTTCTCCCTCCGTATGAGATTTTATAGACTTTTGCTGCTGGATCCTAAAAACTCTTTTATCCTCTAACTGCCTCATGCTCTGCTCCCTATCAGAATCGCTCCTTTATCTTCTCACTGTCTCACACTACTAACTAAAATATTACTCACAGTAAGAAGTCTCACAACACCAGATTAAAGTCCAACAGATATATTTGGTTTGGTTGGACTTTAACCTGGTGTTGTGAGACTCTTTAGTGTGCCCATCCTAGTCCAATGCCAGCATCTCCACATTGCTCAATAATAGCTTCAACGTTGTTATTAGTTGAACTTCTCCTTATTTAAATTTGTTCATTTTCCTTCCTATTTATTATGAATTTGTTATGTTCATCCTATCTTAGTGGTTCCTCATTGATTGCTAAACTCCTAACTTTTGCCATGATTGACTGGCATGTGTCCTTTATCCATTATGATTTGTCAGTTTTATGAATTTGAAGTTGAGTCATTCAAACCGAAGTGTGATATCAGATAGTGACTGCAAAATGACTGCTGGATACAAATCATTATTTATAGACCTGTACATCTCCCACTGCCTTCAGGGGATCAAGCAAGAAGGGAAGAAGTTGCACTTATATAGTACCTTTTGCATTTCCAACCTGTTCCAAATTGCGTCACAGCCAACGAAATAGCTTTGAAATGTAGTCAGTGTTGTTTTAGGCAAATTTGACAGCCAATTTATGCAGGACACAGTCTTTCAAAGAATAAATGAGGTAAATCACCAGTTAATATGTTTTATGTGGTGTTTGCTGATGGAAGAATGACATTCATAACTGTATTGTGCAATGTGCTGTCAGAGCCACTGATCCACAGTATATTAAATTCCATTTTCATTATATGGTAATCTGGGATTCTTAGCTGTGCTTTGGGGATTGAATGCAAAAGCTCTGTTCATTATTCTGTGAAAAATATAAATCAGTGGCACTGATTATTCTCACATGTAGAAATTAGCCTCCTGAATTTATACTTTCCTTTTCCTCTATGTTTAATTATTATTGTTTCCCATTTTAAGAGTCAAAAACACATAACTAGACTGTGCGCAAGTGATGTGGGTGTGTGTGAATGCTTCTTTTTAGCTGACTGCGGAGCACTTCTTGGGGATGGTCCTGCAGTTGACTACATTTGGTTAAGAGTCCCAGGGTTTGGCAGCAGCGTAGAGGGACACTGAGAGTCTGATAAAACTCAGAAGGAGAAGATGAGGTATGGAGGAGAAATTCAACTGGCCCTCAAAGTGAGCAATTGCACTGCCCTCTGGTTTGTGCAGACTTGAGAAACAAGCAACATTCAACAGTGGCATCATTCAAATAAAAGCCACAAACTGCTAGCACTGAACTGGCATCCCAATGCAGCTTGCTGTTTCATGAGGTCTCATTCAATGAGTGGGTAGGCTATGCTAGTACATAGCTTTTCTTGGAACTCATTGCAGCATTTACAGGACTTTATGACAGGCGCATGGTTCTCTGGACACAGGCTGTCCTGTGTCTTGCTCTCATGGTACTTCTTGGTCACCTGACATTGATCATAGAATCACAATGTTCCTACAGGGCAGGCAGAGGTTATCTGACCCATCAAGTTTGCCTGACTGAGAACTGAGGTGAAAAGAAATTTCTTCACCCCGAGAGTGGCAAATCTGTGGAATTCACTACCACAGAAAGTAGTTGAGGCCAAAATATTGTGTAATTTCAAGAAGGAATTAGATATGACTGTTGGAGCTAAAGGGATTAAAGGATATGAGGCATGGGAGAATCAGGATATTGAATTTGTTGATGAGTCATGAATGGCAGAGCAGGCTCAAAGGGCCAAGTGGCCTTCTCCTGCTTTTATTTTCTATGTTTGTTTCAATGTATTTATTATGGCCAATCCACCCTAGCTGCACACCAACCCCTACCCACATTACATCTGATTCCAGCGACAATGTGCATTGAGGACTGCGTGTAGTTTCAGCATGGCCACCGCTCCTGTTTGGCACTTTTGGGATTACAGAGCTGCAGGTCAAATTTCCAGCAGCTCCCTAAGGACGGCTTTCTCGAAGATAAGGATCAAAAACATCTTTTAAAGAAATTAATGACGTCCCCATGGTTAAATTGCTGAGGGACAGCCATCAGAATGGTGGGCAGGGTTGCCATTGACATTTTAACAGGGGAAGGGTTGAGATCATGATGCCCAGTAAAATCCGTAGTTTTAACTTAGTCCCTATTAGTGAGTGAGAGTGGAAAATCAATGTAAACATCAGAAGAACCTTTCCACAAATTCAACAGTATAAGTTTATAATCGTTTGTTGGGTGATTTGTTAATATTGCTGAAGTTCATGCTGGTTTATGAGTACCAACTGCTTTTGCTTCATGTATCTTTTTGCCTTTAGGCAATAGATATATGGGGCTGAATCTTAGCTGTCAAAACCAAATAGGTTGAGATAATATCAGCAGTTAAAACGCAAACAGTTCTGAAACAGGAATTGAACCCACTTCAAATCCCCCATTTAACAGAGGCTGCATGAGGACTGGAAGGCCATTCTGATTACAGGAAATGGGTTAAGTCACTTCAATGTTATAATGCCTATCTTCGTTGTCAAACACATTCTCTCTATAACCACGGGAGCCAGGTTCCCTGGGTTTCATGAAACTCAGCAGTTTACGGAAGGGAAAATGTTTGGAGTACATGAGCTCACAGCATTGCAAGTGGGCCAGAAGAAGCAGACGTGTTTCCTGCCAAACACCTATCCAGGAAAAACCCCTTCCACATACTGCCTGCTCCCCATCATCTTTCCATCATCTATTTCTCCCCGACATCGTTGGACCTCTGCCTCGCCCACGATGGCGCTATCTGGAAAACCATCAGACCCTGCAATCCAGAATCCCACCCTCTGCTCTAGATACCATCCACTCCATCCCCCTGCCATGATCCCTCTCATCTCCTCCACTCCGAATACACATACCTGATCTCATAGACTTTGGTAGTCAGGCTGCTGCCTCTGGGTAAGAACCACACAAAATAATTGAAAGCAGCCCTGCTGTTTAATTCTACAGAATATTCTTCCTTGTTCTTCCAGATTTCTGATTCTCACACAACATCTAATATCCACACAGATTCTGACTCCAGGTTGAAATCCAGATCATGAATTGGAAATGTGGATGATGACATTCTTGGTCATCCCAAGCACTTAATTAGAATAAACTATAAACAAAATATGTCAATAATAATGGCTTCTATCTTCTGGTCTCTGCATTATGATGAAAGTTGCATGTCAAGATCCTACGGATATCCTGCAGTGCAGACCTATGTGAGAATTACACTGGATGCTTAAACTTCCAATGGACCTCTTTTTCCCCAGGACTCAGCATGAATGTCTCCTACACTGAGTTAGTGTCAGAGATTTCAGCAGTTCTTAACTGTGTAGATACCCGGGAAATATAATATCTACGTGCACCCTGGGCCTTTTAATATCTCAATAATTCCACAACCAAATGCTCATCACACTCCCTGGCCCTCATGACTACTTCCCTGACCACCCAACTATTCCATCTCCCCCACCATTCCCCCCACACACCAAACAGCTAACTAACAACCACCCTAACCCAATTACTACGCCCCTCCCATGAGCCTGACTACACCGTACACACCAACTTCCTGACTAGTACCTCAACCATCCCACAAACCCCCGCCCTGACAACCCAGTCACCCACCTACCCAACTCATCCACGCACCTCCCCCACCTACCTATCCACAGGCCATTTGCCCTCCTCATCCACTTCCAACCCATGACCACATCCATTCACCCACCTATCAACCAATGCACTTCCCTCCCTCCCTCCCTCCCTCCCTCACTCACCTACCCACACCAACCAGCCACTCATTCCCTCATTTAACTACTCATTAAGATTCCAAAGGCGGACTTTAAAACTTATCAGAATATGGCATTTCTTTAATGGTGTGTTGTGCATTTCTTTAATGATGGAGATTGGAAGATCCCAGAAGAATGGGCAGTCGCGTTGGGTCGGGAAAAGGTTGACAGACGGCAGCATTGGGCATAGGATTGCTGATGCTCAGAAGATTCAAGCCAATAGTTAGTTCTCCTTTTTAAGGTGCAATCAGTGAGCTGATGTTAATTCTACTTGTCCAGCAGTAAACAGGTGAATAGGGTTAAAATCACTTTGATTCCTGGTTAAAAATAATTCTGCTGGCAAGGATTATGGGGGCTAGGGACAGAAGCAAGTATAAAAATTACCCATGATACTTACTCTGGAACCACAAGAAACAGATTTGTGTTGCAATGTTCTCCCAAATAGACAGAAAGTCACCCATCCATAGCCAATTGCGTACCTCTGAAAATACATTTGTTGAGACTTGACAGATTCACTAACAGCAATTGTAAATTGGCAGCAAGAGTGGGAAATAGCAACGAGTTTGCTGCCTAGAAACATCAACTTTGATGTATTTTTTCACTGAACTTTCTTTCAGGAACTAGGAAGGGGTAGAATGTTCTTCCAAGCTTAAAAATTCTCCCCTAACATGTTCTGCCCCGTACCCAAACGCTGAGCTCTATGGGACAGGAACTGATCTAACCACTTGTCTGCTCTGGGTATGGGTGACTTCCAGGCCATGTCAATTTCCAGTAGTCAGCCAATGAGATTTAAATGAGGCTTAAGATTAAACAGGCCCATCTCAAATGAGCTTCTGACTCACACCACTCGAAACTTGGCCAGAGTTAAAATGGGCGGTAGGTGTCTCGGCACAGGAAAGTGGAATGTTGTTTCCTCAAGAGCAAATGTCACTTGTTTCTGCTACAAAGTAGTCTGGCATCATTCACATCAAGAGGAGGCGCATCATCATAATTTGGACCAACAAATCCAGAATGATCGCCTCAAGGCACAGGCAGTCAAGAATGTTTTGAAATCAATTAATCAGTTATATAACATTTGGCAGAGTTGTGTTCAGGGTTCAAAAAAGAACATGTTGAAATAAAAAATTGAGTCAAGCCAGAATTCTTTTTGCCTTATGAAATACATCCATCACCCCTCTCTCCATAAAAAGATCCAGCAGAGGCTACTCACTGATTCTTCACTGCACAAAATAGGCAATATATATGTAACCACAATAACCAATATCTAATTGCTAGCTGTCCAGTTCCGATTGATTTTCAGGCTTAAAGTTGCTATGCTGGTGAAATTATCTATACTTCACTGGTTTATTAACAATCAGCACTGCACTTGGGCAGTTGAAGGGGGCAGTAATCCAAGGGAAATCTGTGATTTTGGAACTATTGTTTCAAACCTTTCTATTCTCCAAAAAACCATCGAGGTCAAATTCAGGAGCCAACTAATCCTCATTATAGGTGCTTCCATCATCCCACACACCGCCCGTTCCACCCTGCTCCCACAAGTTGTACCATATTAGAACAAAGAAAGTTACAGCACAGGAACAGGCCCTTTGGCCCACCAAGCTTGCATTGACCATACTACCCGACTGAATTAAAACCCCCTCCCCTTCCAGGTACCATATCCCTCCATTCCCATCCAATTCATGTATTTGTCAAGATGCCCCTTAAAAGTCACTATTATACCTGCTTCCACTACCTCCCTAGCAGTGAGTTCCAGGCACCCAACATCCTCTGTGTAAAAAAAAACTTGCTTCATACATCTCCTTTAAACCTTGCCCCTCACACTGTAAACCTATGTCCCCTAGTAATTGACTCTTCACTCTGGGAAAAACCTTCTGACTATCCAAATCTCAAATGTGACTGACTGATAATTTTGGTAAAGTTTATTTATTAGTGTCACAACATTAACACTGCAATGAAGTTACTGTGAAAAGCCCCCAGTTGCCACTCTGATCCCTGTTCGGGTACACTGAGAAAGAATTTACCATGGCCAATGCACCTAACCAGCCTGTCGTTCGGACTGTGGGAGGAAACATATTCCCCCTGGTTTGCAATGTCGAACTTACTGAGCATTTCTGGCTTTTTCTGCATCTGTTTTCAATTTTCAGCATCCTTGGTGTATTACTTTTGTTTATACTGAATAGTGGGTAACATTTTAAAATTCATTGGAGAATTATAATCTACCATGAAATTTTACGTCAAAGTTGTAATATTTTTAGAATGAAACACAGCGGTAACATCTTTATATTGCTCCTTTTGTGCCAAGTGCTCATTATCAAAAAGCTCATGAATACACTATTTGTGTACTATTACTTTAAGGTCAATATTTTTTATTCCACCCAGAAATGTTACACAATGTTTTTCCTGTTACCATTTATAATTAAAGAACGCTTTATTTTCCACAAGGTTGTTATTTTAAATTGCAGAAGAGAGCAAGCAAAGTCTACATAATTAATGAATGAAATTCCCCAAATCCACCATCTTAAGGAGGACGGGCATAGGTCCAGCAGGAACACAGCCAATTCCTCTGACAGGGAGACAGATATCCTAAATAAAGAAATTAAATTGTATGGAAAAGAACAGCTTGACAAGAGCAAAACCTAATTAAATCAAAGCAAACAGAACGACATGGATTCCTTGAGAGCTCACTTTGGAGCTGATTTTTCTTGACAGCTAGTTACCTTGCTTCCCTGGTGCGACACCAATGGGTGTGAGCAGTGAATTGGTCAGGGACATTTCCCACTGCTTCTCTGTCACAACTTCCAGGATATCCCACAGCAAATGCAAAGAGGCGGATGTCATGTTTCCTGCCATATGCTGGCCACTTGTCACATTGTGTGGTCTTGAACTGCAGCGTCTTGATTGTTTCAACATGCCTTTTTTTTGCAAAGTTAAAGTTTAAAATAAAAGCTGTTTCTATCCTGTTCCAGCGGCAATAGGGCCAGTAGGAACGCAGCCAATTTATTTTACAGACAAACAGACACCCTAAATGAAGAAATTAAACAGCTTATGCTGCTGCAGGCACTCGGGGCAATCTCTGCAATGTTTCTTCTCACTCTGGGATGGGCTTCCTGAAGCTGGCCAATATCATGCTTGGTTTGATTTGATTTATTATTGTCACATATTAACATAGTGAAAAGTATTGTTTCTTGTGCATTATAGAGACAAAGCATACCCTTCATAGAGAAGGAAGAGAGTGCAGAATGTGGTGTTACCATCATGGATAAGATGCAGAGGATGATCAACTTAATGCAAGGTAGGTCCATTCATAAGAACGTAAGAACATTAGCAATAGGAGCAGGAGTAGGCCATCTAGCCCTTCGAGCCTGCCCCACCATTCAATAAGATCATGGCTGATCTGAAGTGGATCAGTTCCACTTTCCCGCTTTCTCCCCATAACCCTTAATTCCCTTGTCTATCAGAAACCTATCTACCCATGACTTAAATATAATCAGCGAGGTAGCCTCCACCACTTCAATGGGTAGAGAATTCCAGAGATTCACCAGGAGTTCCTCCTCAACTCCAATCTAAACTGCACCGCCCCCCCCTTATTTTGAAGCTGTGCCCTCTAGTTCTGCTATCCTTTCTAAGCGGGAAGAATCTGTCTACCTCGACCCTTTCTAGCCCCTTCATTATCTCATATGTCTCCATAAGATTCCCCCTCAGCCTTCTAAACTCTAACGAGTACAGACCCAGTCTATCCAATCTCTCCTCATAGGCTAACCCCCTCACCTCCGGTATCAGCCTGGTGAACCTTCTCTGCACTCCCTCCAAGGCCAATATATCCTTCCACAAATGCAGCGACCAAAACTGCACACTATACTCCAGTTGCGGCCTCACCAGTGTTCTGTAGAGCAAGACCTCCCTGCTTTTATATTCTTTTATATTCATTCAAAAGTCTGACGGCAGCAGCTGTTCTTGAGTCGGTTGGTACGTGACCACAGACTTCTGTATCTTTTTCCAACGGAAGAAGGTGGAAGAGAGAACGTCTGGGGTGCATGGGGTCCTTAATTAAACTGGCTGCTTTGCCGAGGCAGTGGAAAGTGTAGACAGAGTCAATGGATGGGAGGCTAGTTTGCGTGATGGATTGAGCTACATTCACAACCTTTTGTAGTTTCTTGCAGTCTTGGGCAGAGCAGGAGCCATACCAAGCTGTGATACAACCAGAAAGAATGCTTTCTATGGTGCATCTGTAAAAGTTGGTGATGCCGTTAAAGCATTAAAAATTCGACCACCAAAGCTTTCCCACTTTCCATCCACTTGAACTTTTGAAATCTACATTTTAGCTAAGGAATTGTTACTGTCCGAAAGACTTGCTGTTTAGGTGCATTGGCCGGGCTAAGTGGTCCCTCAGTATAGAACATCTAACATAGAACACTACAGCACAAACAGGCCCTTTGGCCCACAAGTTGCGCCGATCATATCCATACCTACCAGGTCGTAGAACTATCCATAACTCCCAATCCCATTAACAAAGAACAAAGAACAAAGAACAACCCAGCATGGGAAACAGGCCCTTCGGCCCAACGAGCCCGCGCCACCGCATCACCCTACACCTATTCTACCCTGCATGTCTACGAATGGAACCCTACTCAGTCAGATTCAGGGAAGAAATAGTGTCAATTTGGTAAAAACCGATTAGCCTAAGAGCACATCTTTGGGGTGTGGGAGGAAACCAGAGCGCCCGGAGGAAACCCACGCAACCACAGGGAGAATGCGCAAACTCCCACAGACACAGGCCCAAATCCATGTGTCTGCACAGCCAGCAGTGCTAGTCACTGAGCTGTTGCGACGCCCGTCTATCGGTCCAGGATCAAGCACACACACCGACATGAAGTACTAGGCCACTCCCGGAACCTCCAAGAGCAGCCCACGCACGACCCGCCGTGTGCATGCCCCTCGTTTGACACGAGGTGGACCTCCACCTGTGGAATAAAGACAAAAATATTAATCTTACAGCCTGCCCTTCCGGTGTCTCCCGAGGTTTAACCCTATTTAATAGCCCCTACCATATCCCTCCATTCTCGTTTCACTCATGTGCCTATCTAACTGCATCTTAAACGAGTCCAACGTTCCTGCCTCCACCACCCTACTCGTTAGCACGTTCCAGACCCCCACAACTCTCTGCGTAAAGAACCTTCTTCTCACCTCCAAATTATACCTCTCCCCCCTCACCCTTAAATGATGACCTCTCGTGTTCGTACCCAGTCTAGGGAGCAGTCTCTCACTATTAACTCTATCTATTCCCTTCAGTATCTTATATACTTCTATCATGTCCCCTCTCAATCTCCGTCTTTCCAAGGAGAATAGTCCCAGTTTCTTCAACCTCTCCTCGTAACCCAGTCCCCCCATGCCAGGCAACATCCTGGTAAACCTCCTCTGCACCCTTTCCAGAGACTCCACGTCCTTCCGGTAGTAAGGTGACCAGGACTGGACGCAGTACTCCAAATGCGGTCTAACCAATGTTCTGTACAACTGAAGCATTAGACGGCAGCTTTTATACTCTATGCCCCTTCCTATAAAGGCTAACATCCCATAAGCCTTCCTAACAACCTTCTCCACTTGTGACGCAACCTTCATGGATTTGTGAACCTGCACTCCCAGGTCCCTCTGTGTGTCTATACTCCTAATCGGCCTACCTTTTATCACATAGCTCCTCTCTGCATTATTCCGTCCAAAATCCATCACCTCGCATTTGTCAGGATTAAATGCCATCTGCCACCTATCTGCCCACTGCACCAACCTATCTATATCCTGTTGTATCACCTGACAATCCAGTTCCGTACCCGCCAACCCTGCCATCTTGGTGTCATCAGCAAACTTGCTGATCACACCACCTACGCCCTCTTCCAAGTCATTTATGTAGACTACAAAGAGGAGAGGTCCCAGTACTGAGCCCTGCGGCACACCACTGGTCACTGGCCTCCAGCCCGACAAGGTCCCCTCCACAACTACCCTCTGTCTCCTATTTCCCAGCCAGTTCTCAATCCACCTAGCTACCTGGCCTCGTATCCCATGCGCCTTAACCTTTTCTACCAGCCTACTGTGAGGGACTTTGTCAAACACCTTACTGAAATCCATATAGATGACATCAACGGCTCTCCCATCGTCAACCGTTTTTGTCACCTCCTCAAAGAATTCCACCAGATTCGTAAGGCAAGACCTCCCTCTAACAAAGCCATGTTGCGTATCCCCAATCAGACCGCAACGCTCCAAATGCTCATACATCCTACCCCTAAGTACTTTTTCCATTAATTTCCCTACCACCGACGTCAAACTCACCGGCCTATAATTCCCAGGGTTATCCCTACTACCTTTTTTGAACAGCGGTACCACATTTGCCACCCTCCAGTCTTCTGGGACCTCACCTGTGTCCAAAGAAGAGACAAAGATTTGCGCCAGAGGCCCAGCAATTTCATCTTTCGCCTCCCTAAGCAGCCTGGGATAAATACCATCAGGCCCCGGAGCTTTATCCGTCCTTACGCTACCTAAAAGCCCTAGCACTTCCTCTCTCGTAATAACTATATCCTGCAACTGAACCTCCGCTCCCTCCAAGAGACCGCACGATTCCGAACCCCTCTCCTTCGTGAATACCGACGCAAAGTATTCATTCAGGAGCTCCCCCATTCCCTCCGACTCAATACACAACTCTCCACTCTTGTCCCTAAGAGGACCAATTTTCCCTCTAACTACTCTCTTGCCTCTAATATAGGAATAAAATGCCTTTGGATTTTCCTTAATCCTACCAGCCAAAGCCATCTCATGCCCTCTCTTCGCCCTTCTAATTCCCCTTTTTAGCTCCCTCCTACTCTCTCTATATTCCTCCAGTGCACTCTCCGTACCCACTTGTTTTGACCTAACATACGCCTCCCTCTTCTTCCTGACCAAGTCTTCAATATCCCCCGTAATCCACGGCTCTCTAATCCTACCTTTCCCATCCTTTCGCTTAACCGGAACATACCTCCCCTGCAACCATTTCATTTTGTCCCTAAAAGCCTCCCACTTGCCAACCGTGGACTTGCCAGCTAACAGTCCCTCCCAATCAGTTTGCTGCAGCTCCCTCCTAATCCTGCCATAACTCGCCTTTCCCCAGTTCAGCACCCTCCCGTTCGGACGGCACTCGTCCCTTTCCATTTTTATCCTAAAGTAGACGGACTTGTGGTCACTGTTTGCCACATGTTCGCCTACCTCTACCTCACCCACCTGCCCCGGCTCGTTTCCCAATTAAATCCCATATACTCATCCAGAAGTCTTTTAAAAGACCCCAGCGAGTTCGCCTCACCACCACCGACAGCAGCCGATTCCACTCACTCACCACCCTCTGAGTGAAAAACTTACTCCAGACATCTCCTCTGTACCTGCTCCCCAGCACCTTAAACCTGTGTCGTCTCATAGTGACCATTTCAGCCCTGGGAAATAGCCTCCGAGAATCCACCCTATCTTTACCTCTCAACATTTTATAAACCTCTATCAGGTCGCCTCTCAGCCTTCGTCTCTCCAGGGAGAAGACACCTAGCTCCCTCAACCTTTCTTCATAAGGCATGCCTCCCAATCCAGGAAACATCCTTCTAAATCTCCTCTGCACCCTTTCAATAGCTTCCACATCCTTCCTGTAGTGAGGTGACCAGAACTGCGCACAGTGCTCCAAGTGGGGTCTGACAAGGGTCTTATAAAGTTGCAGCATTACCTCCTGACTAAACTCAGTCCCTCAATTAATGAAGGCTAGCACACCATACGCATTCTTGACCACATCCCCCACCTGCGAGGCAGACCTAAGAGTCCTATGGACCCGGACCCCAAGGTCCTTCTGTTCCTCAACACTGCTAAGAGTCCTACCCTTGATATTGTACTCCTTCATCCCAATGGTCCTGCCAAAATGGACCACTACACATTTATCCACGTTGAAGTCCATCTGCCACTTCTCCGCCCAGTCTTGCATCCTATCTATGTCACGCTGCAACTTCTGACATCCGAACAGGTGCTGGAGTATGGCAACTAGGGGATTTTCACAGTAGTTTCATTGTAAGCCTACTTGTGACACCAATAATAAATAATAATAAAGTGGAAACCAATAATTATTAAAAATAAGTACTGCTGAAAAAAAAGGCATGCATCCTGAACTTTTCATCTTGCGCTCAATTGGACAAATGCCAAATTTCAAAGGGAGCTACAATTGATACTTCATGAGAAAAGGATGCTGATTGATAAGTCAAATCTGAGGTGTTACTTTGGAGAACGCACCAAATAACTATTGTCACCATTCTTTTGTTTAATTCAAAAAAGGCACGATATCTGGACATTTTCCTTTTGCCTGCAGAGGACATGGCCCTTCTAGAAGACTAAATGAGTCATGTTGAGTTTGCCCGACTGATAATCTTGAATTAATTGTTGGTTCTCAGCATACTCAGGATCATCCAGCAAGTACTAACCAATTGTGGAATCACATCTAATGTGAGGCTTTATTTTCTGAGTTTTGCAAGCATGAGATTGTTGAGTACAGTCTGCTTATCGTGGGTAGCTGAAGGAATATACTGTTTGATACGATCCACCAGTCATTGTAGCCAACTAATGCTCTAAACTACAAAATCGATAAGCCTATACTACATTTATACTTCACACTTCCCATACAATTTTATAGGACCTGGACCAACATTAATCCCAGATTCCAATGAACTCACATCTTCTCGTTTCGTCATGACATCTAGTTAATAACAAATATCCTCACCTTCAGCCCTGAACTAACCTTCAGCATAAGGCTTACGTGGGAGATTTCTTCTCCCAGCCTCACCAGAGCTAAATCTTGCAGCTTTCTTTAATTGCGGTGGTTCCTTCTCTTTGGCAATGGACCAGCTGCCATTAGTATTTTGCCTGGTAGCTAACACAGAATATAGCCATTTCCCTATGCAGACTGCAGCAACTACTGTTCTTTATTTCTGTCTCCACCTTTCTCTCTTTCTCTGTCTCTGTTCAAAGTCTCCAAGTGTCATGGGGTGGTAATTACCCAGCCTAGGAGACAGCTGGAGGTTTTTGGTCAGTCCTGGAAAATTGTAGAATCATAGAATCCCTACAGTGCAGAAGAAGGCCATTCGGCCCAATGAGGCTCACTGACTCTCAGACAAAGAATCTTACTCAGGTATATCCTTCCCACCTCCCACCCTATCCCTGTAATCCCATGCATTTACCGTGCTAATCCCCCTAACCTACACATCTTTCAATGCTAAGAGTCAATTTAGCATGGCCAATCAACCTAACCTGCATACCTTGGCAAGAGTCTCCCTTGTTACAGCTGTGAAGAAAGTTCAGTTTGTACCACCTATCGCTCTGACACACTCCCACACGTTAAACCCTTCCTAAACCTTAGTCCCCATAACTTATCGGATGGCTAAACTTGTGGCCTTGACCTACCTGATCTGTATAAACACCAAAGTGGTGCACTTATTCTTAATGCCTATTTCAGATGGGCCTATTTCAGTGGGATCCTAATGAGGCCTAGCCATTAAAATGGACTGGGCCTTCCTCTGCAACATTTGGGTTGGCCAGCTGGGCAACATCTAAAATTCCCATTATGCTCATTTGGAAAGCCAATGCAGACACAATGGGCTGAATGGATTCTTTCCGCACTGTAACAATTATGTAACTCTGTGATTCTGTAACCGTGGGCATTTAGATTTACTTCTGTTCCTGATGTTTAGGATGATAAGTTAATTCACTGGAATATGCTGCTCCATTAAAGCATCCCTGTAAGCTTAACCAGTCACATTCTAACAAAGACATACCACCCTAACTGTTTTGAGTAATTTACAGAACTATTCTAGTAGTGTTTGAACGGTCTAAATTTTTGCTTAAGAAACAGCGCCCATGTCTGGTTCTTCAGCTCAGTGCAGCTACCAGTAATAGTGTCATCGATATTCATTCAGATTATATGCCTGGCTGAAAATTTACGTTTCAGAAGGATGTTATTTTAGATCATATTTATGCAAATTGTGCAAAGAAGAGAGAAATGTTTGGAAAGAATAGAAAAAGATAAATAGGAGGAAATAACAATACTAGTCCGGGCAAGCTGCAGAGTTATCAAAAACTAAATTTAACTTGTGATGAGTAAATCTGACTGATACGTTTTTGCAAAAGGTATTGTAATTAGGATGTGCTCTCGACTTCAAGAATGGACATGAGAGGAAAATGACAGGGGTGAAGGAACAAAATGGAGATGAAGTTCTAATGTGTGGAAGGAGCACACTGTGGGTTGAAACCCAAACCTGCATGCTTTCTGCTCCATGAAAGCCATGACTGAAAACTGCACTTCAGAATTTTTAGCAACCAGAGTCTGAATATTGGAAAGGACAAGATACACAGATCAGACTGGGAGCAAGAACAGAGTTTTGAATGGAAAATCCAGAAGTCTGGATTTCCCACATATACGTAATGCAGTTTAGATTCCACAGCACGTACCTTATGTCATTGACAGGTTTTCTGTTCAGTAGCCAACTTGATGGGCATTCTTTTTTATTAATACATGGGAGATGAGCGTCGCTGGCTGGCCAGCATTTACTGTCCATCCCTAGTTGCCCTTGAACTGAATGCTTTGCTAGGCCATTTTATAAGGTAGTTGAAAGTCAACCACATTATTGTGGTGCTGGAATCACATGTTGACATGGCCAGATAAGGGTGGCAGATTTCCTTCCCTAAAGGACATTAGTGAACTAGTTGGGTTTTTCTGACAATCAACAATGGTTTCATTTTTATCAGTAGATTCTTAATTCCAGATATGTTTTATTGAATTCAAGTTCTATGATTAAATTCCCTGATTAACTTTCAGCTGGGTGGAGAGGACTCCAGAGCAGGCCAAAAGAGCAGGGAGGTCCAGTCCACAAATCTGGGGAAAGGGATCCAATCCCGCATTACAGTGATCCAATCCATGAGTTAGAAGGAACATGCATTCCACAGGTTTAGGGGGATTTGGAAGTGGAGAAAATTGGGATCACCTATTTTAACAAGTTAAATTTTAATCCAAGCCCAAAGCCAAGCTAATGTCCATGTACCCCAATCATTTTAATTTGTAGTATGTGGACATTCCTTTTATATCATGCCAAAAGCAAAAGTCCCAGAAGTCAAACTAATGGTTAGTGTTTGGAAATGGAGTGCCTGAGTCCAAAAACAATTTTCAAGAATCAAATTTGTTCTTTTGAAGTACATAATCCAATATCCTTTTGAAAATGACTTTTAAATCTGCTTCTACCCCTCTTTCAGAAATTGTATTCCAGACAGTAACAACTGACTGTATAAAACTTTCTGCTCATCTCCTCTCTCATTCTTCTGCCTTTATCTTAAATCTGCGTCCTTTGGTTACTGATTTCTTGCCAACGGAAACATTCTTCTTGTTCACGAAAATTCAAAACTCTTCATTATTTGAATACGCTTCCCTTGACTGCCAGTTTTCATGGGAACAGTATAAGCTATTCGCAGTTCTCCATATCACTGAAATCTCTTATCCCCGGTATCATTCAAAAAAATTTCCTGTGCAATTCTCCAAGGTTCAAGGACCAGACATCCTTCCTACAACATAGTCCTAAGAATTGGACACAATATTGCACTTGAGGCCTATCTAATCATTAAAGTTTTAGCATAACTTCCTTGTTATAATTGCCAAGTTAACTTTTATGTTCCTTACAGGGAACGGAAGATGAATTTTTGAAAAATAATCAGTCACTTTGGAATTGATCTAATTTGTTCTTTCCTCATTGGCCTGTAGTCACACCACTGCCCTTTCGAACAGAATTAGAAACCTGAGGAAAACCCCTTCAAGTATCAACAATTGTTTTGTTAACACAGAAAACCTGTAGTATTTAGTGAATACAAACTGGAATTTCTTGTTCAAGTATTTAGCAGTATGGCCTAAGTTGGGAAGCTGTATACATGGATAAGCACCTGAGTATTCATGATTAGAATAACCCTACAGTTGGGGTATTATGGTCTGAATCATTTACCCTTAATGGTGTTGGATGGTGTTGAAGATTAGTCTCATGGCCACTGTGCCATCTCTGGCTCCATTCTGCCTCCAGGCCATTTTTGTGGTGAAAGATTTGGGTTGCAATCGTGCTATTTGCTTATATGTAGTGGTTAGCTAATCAGACTCACTGAGAGTATTAATGAATTCAATTAAAGGAGGCCACCTGGAGTTTTAATTCAGTTTAAGTTTCTGGAGATGAGTACTTGTGGTAGGCCCTGTGGTGGGGGAGGTTGGGCAGCTATATTTAGATAAACCTAGAGGGCCTGTCTGCCTGTCTGAATGCAGGAGCACCCAAAGGCCACCCTGTAGAAAGGCTGCCCCCACTCACAGCTGTACCTAGTTACTGAATCTATCTTCTAACTAATGATTCACAGAAATTGGAGCGAAGGCAGGTCCACTTGAAACTTCTGTCTCTTAGCCTCCATTCTAGTCTGTTGCTCCTCTCAAGCCAGAAGGCTTCTGATTGACCTTCCAGCTTCAAGAGCCAACTTACCATCTTTAATTGGATAGAGACTCGAAGTCAACAAAAGAGGGAATTCCAATATTGGAAGAAGACATCTAAAGGATCTGGCCACATTGGGATGATTGTATGAATATTTGTTGGTGCTGTATTGACAAGACATCCTTATTGCTAAAGAAACACTAAAAAGGCCATTGTGTTACAATTAGACTAAGCAAAGGATTGTACGACTATTTAAATCTATAAGTTGTTTTCTATTCTCTCTCATTCTTTTCCTTTGATAAACATCCTTGTTTAATGTAAGAGCTTTTGGAGGTTCTTTAATTATTTCCATGGTAATTTGTGGATCAAAATGAATGACAAACCTGGGCGTAGATCAACAAGGTTTACACTTCTAACACAATGTCCAGCCTACCCATAAGAACATAAGAAATAGGAGCAGGAGTAGGCCATCTAGCCCTTCGAGCCTGCCCCACCATTCAATAAGATCATGGCTGATCTGTTGTGGCTCAGTTCCACTTTCCCGCTCTCTCCCCATAGCCCTCAATCCCCTTGCCTATCAAAAACCTATCTACCTGCGTATTAAATATATTTAACGAGGCAGCCTCCACCACTTCAACAGGCAGAGAATTCCAGAGATTCACCACCCTTTGAGTGAAGAAGTTCCTCCTCAACTCCATTCTAAACCGCCCCCCCCCCCTTATCTTGAGGCTGTGCCCTCTAGTCCTACTGTCCTTTCTGAATGGGAAGAGCCTCTCCACCTCTATCCTATCTATCCCATTCATCATCTTATATGTCTCAATGAGATCTCCCCTCATTCTTCTAAACTCTAACGAGTACAAGCCTAGTTTATTCAGCCTCTCCTCATAGTTCAACCCCTTCAACTCCGGCATCAGCCTAGTAAACCTCCTCTGCACTCCCTCCAAGGCCAAAATATCCGTGCGTAAGTGCGGCGACCAAAACTGCACACAGTACTCCAGCTGCGGCCTCACCAGTGCCCTGTACAGTTGCAGCAAGACCTCCCTACTTTTATATTCAATCCCCCTTGCTATGAAGGCCAGCATCCCATTCGCCTTCCTGACCACCTGCTGCACCTGCAGGCTGGGTTTTTGCGACTCATGCACAAGGACCCCGAGGTCCCTCTGCACCGTTGCATGCTGCAGTTTTTCGCCATGTAAGTAATAGTCCTTCCTACCACTATTCCTACCAAAGTGGACAACCTCACACTTGCTAACATTAAATTCCATTTGCCAGTTCCTGGCCATTCACCCAGCCTATCTAGATCCTTCTGCAGACTTTCCACACCCTCCGCACAATTTGCCGTTCCACCAAACTTGGCTCTACCCTTGATCACCTTTCCTGTAGGATGTTTAGGAGAGATGGTTCAATTGTTTATGCTTTTTTTTAGAAGGATTGTCCCCTTCCAAGTCCTCTTCTGCAGTTTCTGCCTTGTGAGAAGGGTAAGAAAAAAGGAAGAGGAGAAAGAGTTAGCATCAATGTGCAAGACCAAACAGTAACAGATAGTTGGCAGCACACAGCAGCATCATAGCAGCATTCATTTTCTGCACTCTCTCTCTGAATGATAGATTGTTCAAGGAAAAAGTGAAGGTAAAGGAAGCAGTCAGGCAACTAATGATCTTTGTGCAGTCTTCAGTGTTACCATCGCTGATGGCCCTGGCTCTGGTTGCCATTACTCTGAAAGCCTGATTACTTGTTGGTAGACACCCATCCACCCCACTCCTGGTTTCTGTTTGATGGCACGGTGGCTCAATGATTAGCACTGCTGCCTTATAGCACCAGAGATCTGGGTTCAATTCCGGCCTCAGGTCACTGTCTGTGTGGAGTTTGCACATTCCCCCCATGTTTGCGTGAGTTTCCTCCGGGTACTCTGCTTTCCTCTCAAGGTCTAAAGTTGTGCGGGTTAGGTTGATTGAACATGCTAAATTCCCTCTGGTGTCAGGGGGTTTAGCAGGGTAAATATGTGGGGTTGTGGTCAGTGCAGACCTGATGGGCTGAGTGGTCTCCTTCTGTACTGTAGGGATTTTGTGAGCCAATTTTACTCCTCTAGAAAGAAAGGGGAATTATTAGTTGATGGTTGTTGCCAAGCATGGAGCAGATGTGCTATGCTTCATTTTATAGTGAGCATCCCAAAAGTGTGAGGTAAGAAGTGGTGGACAGGCCAGGTAGGTCTTCAGCTTATAGAAAGTGGCTGAATGTGAAATGGGAAATGATATTGCGTTATTCTGCAACATTTAGTTTCTAAAACAGAATGCAGAAGGGAAAAAGTGAGTGTGGACTTGAAATAAGGAGAATGGTAGCGTATCCTTTTGAGATTGCTGGCAATATACATGGTTAGGGACAAAGATGCATTCAGAGTAGGGGGATAGGGGAGTGGGGGTGGTGATAAGGGCTGAAGGGTGGAGGTGTCACTTGGTGTAACAGATAGACATGGAGATGGAAACACATTTGTTGTTCAAATCCAGCTATTGAAGCGCTTCTGGCACTGAATCAAGTTCCTGGAGCTGATGCCGCCAGCATTATTAGTATCTGTCACCTCTCCTCGTGCGTATTGGAATACTTGGGCACCTTCCTGCTCTGACAACAAAAGTACCTCCTAGCTTTCCCTTATTTGCTCCACCAGAAGCCTCAACTCTTCCCTCGCTGATCTCCGAATTAGCAACCATTCCACAAAGATTTAGTTGAATTGAACACAACTTTCTATTTAAGAGTACTGAGTGTTCCCATCGTTCCGTTAGATAGTCTATCTGAGAGATCTTCTGTAGGCTTAGCTCTGTTTGCTTCAGTCTATGCAAATACTTCATTTTAAGATATTTCTACCTATGTGGGTAACTGCTAAGCTTAAAAAAAAATGACTGCTAACTTGGCTACATTTTAAAACTCAGAAGCCTAAAGGTTAGCTGAAAATTGACTGCATTCCTGCATAGCAGCTGCAAGACTTCTTACTTCTAGACAGAGACAGCATGTGAGGGACACTTACAATAACGAGATAAGGGTTGAGATATTGCTTGGATTCTAGTGTGTGTTTTCAGCTCAGTGTGATCAGTACAGGGGCTTGCATAGAAACCAGCCTCCAAGTTAGCTTTGCTTTTTCTTTTTGCTTCTGTCATGACTTAATTTTCTTTAAGTTCTTTTCAATAAAGAAATTCATTTTTAAACCCTGTGCCAGTGCTGTATCCTTGTCTGTTCAAAGGAATGAGTGGACCCAATACTGTCCCTCACCCTCGTGCTAGTTCAAGCAGCCCACATTTACCTTTAAAGGAGATTCTCCTGTTAGGAGAGGTCTCAGGAGGGAATTGTTGAGGGGGTGGAGCCCTCCCTCTGCCCTCTGTTCCTGACCTAGCTGCTTGAAGGTAAAATGCCTTCTGCTACATCAAATTTTATGAGACAGCTTTTAGATCATAAGTGTTGAAATGGTGAAAATAATGGGGAGACCGCTGAAGGGCAAATCAGCAAACAACAATGGATTACTTTTAGTTAGATGTGCCGGAGTGAGTCTAAATTAAACGTCCATCATGCAGAAGTAGAAGGTCAGTTTCAGAACTCGGATGCAATACTTAAAAGAATATTTAAAAATAGCTTAAGTGACTAATATTTTAAAAAAAGGCTTAAATAAATAGAGACAAGAATGGAAAAACCAAATTAAAGATTCTGTGAAGATATCGAGGAAAATTAGAAAAATAAATCAAAAGAGATAATTGAAAAAAATTAACTTTGATGTCAGAATGTAGGAAGTAAATTATTAAACATACAAACCCATTTGAAAATATTAATGAGATAGCAGGGGAAGAAAATAACATCGTAAAAATATTAAATGTTTTTGATCAAAATCCACAACCTTTTGTCAAGGGTGACCATATTGTAGAAGTACTGTGTTCCAATAACTGGTGACCAGGAACTAACAGCAGTTGATGTTTACTAACAGCAACTGAGCTGCATTTACATGGCGTGCCTCTGCTCGCGCTCTGGGGCAAATTCCCATGCTCCCAACACATGACTCCTTTTGGACCTGTGTCATCCCAATACCCACATGACCACACAGTCTACACTTAGATCCCCATTTTCCAGGGTCTATTCCCAGATGAGGTATTGTGTCCCTGGGCAAACATAGTTCATTGAAGGATGCTGGTCATAAAACCCAGCCATGGATGAATACTTTAAGTAGTAATAATCACTACATTCAAGTCAATGTCACCCCAAACTGCCCTGTGATTAGTCAATTAAATGAGGATTCTGATTGGTGCAATAGATAGCAATCACCTGTTTTCAACCAGTAGTCACGTATTCATTAAGAGATTTTAATTCATGCAGAGACCATGCCCTGTGGTTGCAGTACTTATATTGGGCTTCATCCTCTCGACCTAATCCCCAGACAATCCCTAGATTGCACACAGTATCTTGTGAAATTTTGTTAAAGAGAAAATGGTTCCCATAGTAACAATGACTGAGTAACAGTGAATTCTAGCAACCAGTTTAATGAGTGGTAGAGCCAGGCTGTGTGAATGACCTGGGAGATGGACTAGAGCAAGCTATGCCATGCTGGATGGCACGGGTAAAGATTGAACCATGTGTCCCCAGGTTTGTTTCAGAAAATATGTGTCCCCAGATTTGTTTCAGAAAATATGAACAGTTCACTTTTGGCACCTTTATACATGGGCATGCTTTCATCATATTTAGTGTTTGTAAGAATATGAGAAATAATAGCAGGAGTAGGTCATTCAACCCTTTGAGTCTGGTCCACCATTCAGTGGGATCATGGCTGATCTTCTACATCAACACCATTTCACTGCGACATCCCCATATCCTGTGACATTTTTAATATGTAGGGCAGGTTTTTCCAGTCCTAACAGTTTTGAGTATGATGGCACAGAGAGATGAAGGTGCATAGAGAGGACAATTTAGCAAGCTATGATGGCCAACAGAAACTGGTGTGAAGCCATTTTAATCCTGTTAATAGGATGCAGATGAAGCCCCAACCAAAGTGGTCCTCCCTGTCCAATTAGCCTCACTGCCAGTGGAATATCACACCAATCCAGGATATGTCCAGACCAACGTGCAGTAGAAATGTCGGGATTCAGCTGGAAGAAAGTTTGAGATGATTTGCAGAGACTGAAAAATGGAGACCTCCAGTGACCTTTATAATGGGAAGTGGGAGTGCCTTCAGAGTCCCACTCGGGATCGGAACTGTACTCTAGACATAATAAAGCCAAGTAATGTGTTCAAACAGCAATTTAATTGAATATTGAATATGAAAATAACATTACAATTAGAATTGACCACTCAGTCTATATCTTCCCTGTTCAGTTGGAACAATTAGTGTCATGTGATGTAATAGTGCATGCAACCAGAAATTATGAACATAACATTTTGTAACATACAGGTTAAACAAGAAAACAATACATAACTATTTACATACATTGAGGAATGGATTAAGCTATTGCAGCTAGTGCATAGCTCATCATGTCTCATTAAGCGACACCACACCCTCCCCACCCACCCCCCACCCCTCCGCCCCTGCCATCTTTGTTGTAGAAAGATGAGATTCGAAAAGCAGTTCTAAACTAGGTGGTAATATAATCCTGGAACCTCATGTTCAATTTGCTCAGGTGCCTTGAGCAAATTGTGGTTATGCTGGTTGGTGGTATTATAGTTTTTCTCAGGCCGCTGTCCTCAGTGTGGAACACAGAAACACAGTGTTCCCTCTGTGTTTCTGTGGGTGCAGGACTCAATGCTTTGGCCTTTGGGGGAGTCAGTACAGGATGCCACTGAATCCTCTGCATAGGGGACCTGTGTCCCAGGCAGCATCTGTCCACCAGGCACTAACTGTGCAAGGAGGAGGGGCCTGAGTGGGAATAGAGTCTGAGTGGGAGTGGGGCAATGAATACATGAGTACTGGTTGAAAACAGGTGAAGGGAGGAGCTCCGCAGGGGAAGGGGGATCTCTGCACTGGGGCAAGAGCGAGCTCTGCAAGGAGGAGTACCACAGGGGGATGGGGAGCTCTGCAAGGGGGGAGTTCTCTGGTGGAGGGATGGCAGGAAGAGCTCCGCAGGGAGGGGTGAGCGGTGGAAGGGTGGATTTTTTTTTCACCTGCTATCTCGTTTTGGCAGTGGGTCAATGGGTCAGTGTGAAAATAATTTCCAATTAATTGATAACCCAGTCTGCAAACATGGACATCAACAGTTCATCAAATAAACAGACTTATCTTTGAAATTACGCCAGATGCTCCAATGCTTCTTCCCCATTGGTCAGCTATGCAGCCCTGTCCTCATATAGGTCTGCTCCTATCTAGCCAGTTGTATTCAGTGTGTTTTCCGTCACATCCAACACCTCATCCACTGCCAAAGATACTTCACCATACAATTACAGAAGGTGCAACACCTGCCCCTTTACCTCCTCCCTGCTCACCATCCCAGGGCCCAAACACCCTTTTCAGGTGAAGCAGAATTTCACTTATACTTCCTCCATCAATCTGGTTTATTGCATTGGCTGCTCCCAATGCAGTCTGCTCTACATTGGAAAGACTAAATACAGTCTGAGCTTTGCAGAATACCCTTTGGTCTGACTCAGACCTTCCTGCCACTTGCCATTTCAACACCCCAAACCTGCTCTCCTGTTCACATGACTGTCATGAGCCTGTTGCAATGTTCCAGTGAAGCCCAATGTATACTAGAGGAACAGCACCTCATCTTCCAATTGGGCACTTTGCAGCTTTCCAGATTGAACATGGAGTTCAAAAATTTCAGAGCACCTTCACCTCTTTTCCATTTATTTTGTTTCTTTCCTTCTTTTCGTCTTGTTAATCCATTTTTATGACTCTATTTTCTTATGTTTAGTTTTCCACATCTAGTGTCTGAAACAAGCTGCCAGAGGCAGTGGTGGAGGTGGATACAACTTTGTCTTTTAAAGAGCATTTAGACAGTTACATGGATAAGATAGGTATAGAGAGAAATGGGCAAATGCAGGCAACTGGGATTAGCTTTGTGATTAAAAACTGGGCAGCATGGACAGTTTGTGCTGAAGGGTTATTTCCATGCTGTAAACTTCTAAGGCTCTATAAAAAATCTCACTTTCTGTCTTATTTCACCTCCCCCGCCCACCACCCCCACCCCACCAGGGCCATATGCCACATTCCTACACTCTGCACTTTTGTTCTGCAAGGAGTAAGTTCTGATCTCTTAACGGATGCTAACAGCACTATTCCTAGCCTTTACAATCACCATGCATTTTCCAGCATTTGCAGTATATGAGGTAAAGAAAGTTGTCAGTGCTATTTTCCATTTGCTGACTGTCAGAGTTATGAAATCACTGCTGTATGTTCTATGGAATTAGTTCTGACTATTGTTTTTGTAACAGCTGGGTGTTCTCACTCCCAATCTTCCTTTCAGGTTTTGTTTTATCTTTCCCAAACCGCATTGTGCCAAAGTTAACTGTCCAATCAAAGAAGAATCACAGCTATCAGTGAGAGCCAGAAAGCAGCAAAGTGCAATGTAAACTTCATTAACTGTCTTATAAACGGAAGGCGTGAACCCAGTGGAAATTCTCACAGTGTCAACAGTATGATTATCATTTGACAGCTCATATGCATGTTTTAGAAGCATATTTGTGAGTTATTCTGTGAAGAAATGCGAGTTGGCTAATGTCTCAATGTCCCTGGTCAGGCTGGCGGCCTGGGTCTTTGTGACAGAAACAACTGGGACTTGATCTGATGCATTTAAAGAGCTGTAGAAGAAATAGGTTTCTCCATCGGCCTCAAATCACTGAAGTGGAGAAGAGCATCCCAATATGCAGAGAGGCTGTAGTAATACATACATGGGGCGCAATTTAATGCCCAGTCCTATGGTGGGCTTGGTGGTAAGGGCATTAAATCAACTTCCCACTGCCAGATGAGGCCCACTGAGGACCTCTCCCCCACCTTCCCACAACTTCACCCCTTGCAGTAGACACTGGGCCTGATTTTACCATTTTCATTCTCAGTGCTGAATCTGGGCGCAATTCAGATCCGACTTGGAAATCTACTTTCAGGCACTCCCATATGCACTTAGCCTGAAAAGAATCACGAGTCCGAATTATGCTGTGGGTGGGGCTTAGCGCACTTGAAATGATCGGGGGTCTGAACTGCGCATGTGCAGCTAAAAAAATTGAGAAAGAACTCCGTGTCAGATCACTCCAATGCTGGATAATGCCTCCCCCGGCCCCCAAACACATTGCCCCACCCCCACAACATTGTAGACCCCCCTATCCTCCTGCCTTCCGCCACCCGGAACAATCATGGCCCCATTCCCCTCCACTAATTTCAGGCAGAGTGACAGTGAACCCTCCCCTTTCCCCCCCTCTTCTCCCCTCCCTCCCCCCACTGATCACGGGCAGAGAGATCCACTCTCCACTCTACAGATATTAGGCAGAGTGATCACCCTTGCCCCACCACGTACCCTCCCGCACAAGGCCCCATCTCATCTACACTCTGATGGCTGTGTGACGCCTCCCTCTCTCTCCCCTGTTGCTAATCATTGAGACACACATCCACCATCACCCCCCACACCCTCCCACCAACCCCCCAGCCCTGCAAATACTCGTTTGCCTTCTCCTTAATGCTAACAAGAATACTGCATGGAAATTGCTGGAATGCTTTGCCAAACTGCCTCAGCTGATCTGCCCTAACGAGGGACAGCTCCATAAAAAACTCAAGAATGGACAGGTAGGCAGTACAGGACAATAAGCATAACCAGGTCCCCTGGTTTTGATGCAGATGCAGATGCAGATGCAGATGCAGATGCAGATGCAGATGCAGATGCAGATGCAGATGCAGATGCAGATGCAGATGCAGATGCAGATGCAGATGCAGATGACCTCTTCCTCCCAGGAGGACACAGACCCCAGGTGTCTGATGGCCACGAGGCACTCAGTGCCTCAGTTAGTGCCAGGGCACTGGTCCCTGAACTGAGGCAGTGCAGGGAAAAAAATAAATGAGCTCATCCATGCAACAGGGGTGAGTGCCCAGAAACGGGCACATTACAATGGTAAAATCAGGCCCATTGTGTTCCTAGTGGCACTGCTGATCAATTGAGATGCGAGCCTCTGATTGGCTCAGCAAGAAGGACTTCTGCCCTGGGGTCCTTGATACCAGGGAGGACCACAGCTGTCCCATTAAATGCCTGAGTGGCACTTAATATGTCAGGCCTAACCTAAAAGAGGTGACACTAGGCTCTCACTGTCTCTCCAGCCAGCAGGTAAAATCCCCACCATATTCATGAAATCCTGTTATTATTTTGTATCAAGATATATTTGCTTTGCTATTTTAATGAACTTTAGAAAAATCATGCCTTTTTCACAATATTAATTGAAATTTATAATTTCTTTAACAGATTACAGTTTAAAAACTATTTGACATTTGACCACCATGGCTATAAACATTCTACTTGAGGTTACATTTTAAATTAATTGTTCACACCTGAACCACAATTCCTTTTACTATAATTTCTTGCTGTACTTCTTTTCATTTAGTGCAGTGTAAGATTCCAGTCTGCCTAATCTACATTTCTTTGGACTGTGGCAGTAAACCAGAGCACCTGGAAGAAACCCACATTGGCACAGGGAGAATGTGCAAACTCCAGCCAGACACCTGAGGCCAAAATTGAATCCAGGTCCCTGGCAGCAGTGCTAATCACTGTGCCACCATGCCATCTTCCCTTGCTGACCACTTTATTCTTCATCTGTCAGACTTTCAGACACCCCCAGAACATTATGGCCAAGGAAGGTATGTTCACAATGAACCATACGGGACAAGAATAAATTTGCTCATCGCATGCCCAAAATCATGGACTGGTATTGGTAGATGGATAGACAGCTGGTATGGAGCAGGTTGGGGTTCCATTTTCCTCGTTCCAGCGAGGATGAATTTGGGACTTGCCTCTTTGCCCTCCTTAATCCTGGTGGAGATTATGGGTCGGGTCTACCTTTGGGCAGAGAACTGAAGAAGCAGCTATGTGCCAGGAAGAATAAGCAGGAGCAAAAAAAAGTAGAATAAGAAGCTTTTTTGTTGTAACTATTAAGTGCTAAAAGAGGAGACAACTACCATAAAGATAGAGAGCGGACAAATTTGAAACTGTGCATAAGAAAGAATTTTTTTTTAATGAGTACACAAAGGAATTTATGAATTTACTACAGAAAATGTTAGGCCTGGGCATTTGGTATAGATCTCCACAGGATCAAAGTGTCAGCAAGACACTTCTGGAGGAAAGAGAACGCATTTTATTATATGTCATCATTGCTGTTTTGTGGCTAGTACATGACAGCCCCAACAAATACGACCTGCATGACCTCTTAAGATGTCTATGAAACTCTTGCTAGTTTGAAACTCTTGGAATGGATCTAGCTGTCTCTGTCACAAAGGTTTTCCATGTTGGAGGGGATTGATTTCCTTATTTTATCACCTATTTGGAGCAAAAGACATTTTCACCTATATCTAATTTCAGCTAGAACAGGGCCAAATTCTTTCACAACACCATAGGGATTTCACAGGGGAGACAGAGGTTTGGTACCCAGGGGAGGGTAGCTCTTCACTTCATCAATGCCACACTGGAGGCCATGAGGGAGGGGAGGTTGGAGAACATGTAACAGAGACGTCATTCAGTTCAGTACCCTATTCCTCTGCATCCACTTCCTCCTCCTTTCTTACCTTTTGTTCCAGAGCCTCTCCCAGTCTGCTGTCTCCTTCCAGGACTCCACCATCCTCAAGATCCACAGTTCTCCACAAGAGTGAATATCATCTCTTCAGGCAATGTTCTTTAGAATCTATTCACACACTCTGGAGGGGTGAAGTGAAGTGTTACAACATCTTGGTATGCCAGAGGATGAAGGAATTGTGTAAGCTACTAGGAAAACAAGCACACAAATGGGGGCAGCTTCTATTAAAGTCAGAGACACCTGAATGATGAAGGAACAAGTCCTTCCTGTTAAAGATCTCACTGGCTGGATTTCGGGTGCCTTAATAGCCATGTGGCATCTACATGACAATGTGGAAATTTGCCCAAGAATGACCATTTATTGGATACATTGAGTAGGTAACAGAGAATAAACAATGATAACGCAGTAGATGTAAATAAGCTGAATTTTTCAAAAGGCTTTTAATAAGATTCACCATAGTAGACTAATGATTAACATCAGAGAATGTGGACTCAGGGTCACTAGGCAGAATGGATTGCTCATTGGCTTTCTGAACAAAAGCAGAAAGTAGGAGTAAAGAGTAATTATTCATAGTGTCAGAAGGTGCAAAGCAATATTACACATGGATCAGTGCCGCGATAACTGCTATTCACAATTTGCATTAATGATTTGGACTTTGGACTGACTCCCCACTCTGTATCCACCTTGTAACTTCAGCTCCTATCAAACTCTCAGTGAGCTTTTAAACTATTTTCATTATCCTGAGTTAGAGGGAGAAGGAGATTCCAGTCCTGTACCTTCCGTAGCCGTTGGGCCCCACAAGCGTTAGAGTTTATTATTGACTCTTTTAACTACATCTTGGTTTGACATTTTAAGTTTCCTTTATGCTTTGTCTTTTGGTTTGCATGGTTCCCCTTCTTTTTGGGGGCTGCCCTTCTTGCTTTGTTCTTGAGTTTGACTAATTTAGTTTATTGGTTTTCCATTGAAAGAAATGTCCTGTACCTCCCCCCCACCGTGCTACTGATGACTGCTGATGCTGGGATGTGTGCTGTGATATCGACGTGGTGCTGGGCATTGATAGTTTGCAGGTGCTCTGCCTCTGTTCCCATCTTCAGAGGGCCCTAAAAATTCAGCCAACTGTTCCTGATCGAGGTTGAGCTAGGAAAATTTATCCCTGAAAAGCCTGGGTGGATATGACCACCTGCTTCTCCCCTCCATCCTCCCCCTCCTCCTCGCATTTCATGGAGTTTCTTCTCTTCTGTTTTTCCTGTGCTAATTCTCCCAGTTCTGCTGTAGGCCAAAGGGGAGGAAAATTATAGAATCTATGATGTGGAGTGAGTGTTCAGTGTAAGTCTTAACTGGGAAAGAAGGTCTTAACCATGACCAGGGTGGGGGGGATGGATTTCCACCTTGGAGCTGACTGCCAGAAATCCAGCATCTACTGTCTCCTGGTCTGCTGCGCTAAAGCAATGCAGTGGGATGCAAGAATCGTCCCCCTAAAGTTATTCCAGTGAAAGATATAAGTTATCCATGTGGTTTTCTAGAATTAGGGAAATCTTAGGAATTAAATATGTAGTTCATTCTGACTTTGATTAATGTAGAAACAGGAAGATAATATGGTTAAAAAACTTAAATATTTTTGATCAAAACCCTGCATTCAATCCAGGAGCCATGTAACTGCAAACTGCCCTGTAATCAGTCAATAAAGTGAGGATCCTGATTGGTGCAATAGATAGCAATCACTTCTCTTCAACTAGTAGTCATGTATTCATTAGGAGATTTTAATTTATGCAGAGACCATGCCCTGTGGTTGCAGTACTTATGTTCGATTTCATCCTCTCGATCTAATCCCCAGAGAGCCCTGAGATTGCACACAATATCGTGTGAAATTTTGTTAAAGAGAAAATGGTTCCCATAGTAACAATGCCTGAGTAACAGAGAATTCTAGTAACCAGTTTAATGAGTGGTAGAGCCAGGCTGTGTGAATGCCCTAGGAGATGGACTAGAGCAAGCTCTGCCATATTGGATGGCACGGGTAAATATTGGAGTATGTGTCCCCAGATTTAGTTCAGAAAATATGGTCAGTTTACTTTGAATGCAGAAATGATTTGAACAGGCTGGGCGTGTGGGTATATGTGTGACAGTTGCAGTATAAGGTGGATAAATGTGAGGTTATCCACTTTGGTAGCAAAACCAGGAGGGCAGATTGTTACTTGAATGGTGTAATTTGAGAGAGGTGATTCTCAGCGAGACCTTGGTGTCCTCCTCTATCAATCACTGAAAGTAATGCACAGATACAGCAGGAAGTAGAGAAGGCAAATGGTATGTTGACATTCATAGCACGAGGATTTGAGTACAAAGAACAAAGTATAGGAATAGGATGCTTTACTGCAATTGTGTAGGGTTTTGGTGAAGTCACACCTGAAGTATTGTGTGCAGTTTTGGTGTCTTTATCCAAAGAAGGATGATTTGCTGCCAGGCTGATTCCTGAGGTGGCAGGTTTGTCATAAAAGGAGTGACAAGTCACTTAGGATTATATTCATTAGAGTTTAAAAGACTGAAGGAAGATTTCATAGAAACTTACAAAATGCTAACAGGATAGATCCAGGAAGAATGTTTCCTGATGGTGAGGGAGTTCAGAACTGGGGTTTATAGTTTGAGGATAAGGGATAAACCTTTTAGGACTGAAATGAGGAGAAATTTCTTCATCCAGAGAGTGCTGAATCTGTGGAATTCGCTACCACAGAAAGTAGCTGAGTTGTGTGATTTCAAGAAGGAATTAGATATAGCTCTTGGGGCGAAAGGGATCAAGGTTATGGGGGGATAAGGAGGGAACAGTATATTGAGTTTGAGGATCAGCCATAATCAAAATGAATGGGAAGCAGGCTCACAGGCTGAATGGCCTTCTCCTGCTTCTATTTTCTATGAATGTTCAGTTGGAACAACCAGTGGCATGAGATGTAACAATGTGCGCAACTAGAAATTATGAATGTACCATTTTGTAACAGACACGTTAAACAGGCTATTAAACACAGGCAGGTGTGCCATGGAGATGGTGGAACCTAGTGAGGTTCTTTGCTTTGAGTTAGCTCTTGTGAATTTAGATGAAGCATAGCTAGCAGGCAAAACTGGTTGATTTTGAAAGGCAACCATGGGATTGGATCAGCTTTAGGTTTCTGTAGCTTCTTGGAGGTTGACAGATAAAGCTGGACCTACGCTTGAATTAGAGTCCTGCTAGATCGATCGTCCATGCCACAGCCTGTGATTGGAAGCTGGCATTCAGTAAAACGTAAAGTTAAAGTTTATTTATTAGTCACATCTAGGCTGACAGTAACTTCATTGCAGTGTTAATGTAAATCATATGATTTATGATTTATATTAACACTGCAATGAAGTCATTGTGAAAATCCCCTAGTTGCCATACTCCGGTGCCTGTTTGAGTACATTGAGGGGGAATTTAGCATGGCCAGTGCATTTAACCAACACGTCTTTCAGATTGTGAAGGGAAACCAGAGAATCCAAAGGAAACCATGGGGAGAATGTGCAAACTCCACAAAGACAGTGACCCAAGCCAGGAATTGAACCGGGATCCCTGGTGCTGTGAGGCAGTGGTGCTAACCATTGTACCATTGTGCCACCCATAAAGTTAGAACATAAAGGGAAAACAACAACTGGGAGATTTATTTAGTAAGGGGAAGGAAGAAACCCACAATAATCAACTCAGTAAAAGGCAGTTAATCTTGGTGAAGTTGGAGTTCTGGAAGTAATCAGTTTGGTTGTAGTTTGAAACCATAGCGGTAGGTGATCAGAAACCAGGGCTGATCTCTGATGTTTTAAGCCACTGTACAGGAACTACAGGAAGGTCTGTGCTGCCGCCGTGAAATCCAGAATCGCGAGGTCAGTAAAGAAATTGGAGGGTTGCTTCGTCAAAAGTTAATGACGGGAGCCCCAAGAAATATTATACCTTGCTAAATTGCTGTAACACTGAAGAGAGATGAGAGTGAATTGGGGAAAGCAATGAAATGCCCTTTGAGTTGGTCCCAGGAGAAATGAATGATCCTTAAAGATTTTCTAAGATAAAAGAACTCTTGAGGAGAAATATAGAGTAGAACTAAGTGTTTTTTTAGCATAAATCCCTATCGGAAATACTTAATTGTGTTTACTTTGTTTAATTTTTGATATACAACAAAGTTTCATTTTATTTAAAAACATGAAATCTTGTGGTATAGTTCTGTAGTTAATTGCTGGGTATTCAAATTTCTGCTTTAAATGTCAATGGTCCCTGACAGGGTTGTGACACAAAGCAATTGAATATTGTAGCCTTTCATTTTCCTACCTACTGTGTTGATTTGGTTATGGACAGAATACAATACTGGCATGATTCTTTTCAGAACATATTTGCCATGCATGAAAGAACAGAAAGTATCCTCCCTAGGCAAAGAACATACAGTGGAATGGGACGGAGCAGTGGCTAGCACTGTTGCCTCACAGGGCCAGTGACCCAGGTTCAATTCCAGTCTTGGGTGTCCATTGTGGGGATTAGGTTGATTGGCCATGCTAAATTGCCCCTCAGTATCAGGGGGATTAGCAGTGTAAAGATGAAGGGTTACGGGAATAGGGCCTTGGTGGGATTGTTGTTAGTGCAGGCTTGATGGGCTGAATGGATTCATGCACCATAGGGATTCTAGATTCCATGAAATTGAATTTATATGCGATTCAGAAAACAACACAGAGGATTTTATTTAAGGTTAAATTCTTGAACTGTTTGTTGGATTTGTTTTTCGTTTGATAAAGGAAATAGGGTGGTTATCTAGTTTTTTAAAATATATATGGTTAATTTTTAAATCATTTTATCCAACAAGACAATAAACAGTAAGAGAACCATTTCACAGAAAACACAATTTGTTGACTTAAATGCAAGCAAAGTCCAACACTGCTGTTATGCTGAGGCCATTATTCATTATACATCAATCAAATAACACAGATGTAATAGCAAGTCGTAAAAATGCTTTGTGATCTGGCAAATCACACAGTAACATAAGCAAACATAACTGTAAATCAATACATTGTCAGGAAAGGTTCACTGAGCTGAAATGCCAAGGGTGTTGCTCCTTGAAAGTACATTCAAGCCATTAACTACAGTTCTACATCCATATTGTGGGAATTGGATTGTCTGCCCAGTCAGTGCAGATCACCAGAATCTGCCAAGGTGCATCAGCATCACCGATCCCCAACCATCCTTGAAAAGCACAGAGTCCTGGGCCTTTCTGGGGCCCACAGATTGCCGATGTATTTGATTCCAAAGCAAGCCATTCAATTTCACACTGGATTTATTTAAGATTTAAAAGGTTCCAGTGGAACACATGTCAATTCCCAGTTTGTATGAATTCTGCTGAGGCCATATAAGATATTTTCACACAAAATTCCCAGTGTATCTAACAGGTCTCCCATGCAAATTCATAAGAACATAAGAACATAATAAGAACATAAGAAATAGGAGCAGGAGTAGGCCATCTAGCCCTTCGAGCCTGCCCCGCCATTCAACAAGATCACGGCTGATCTGAAGTGGCTCAGTTCCACTTTCCCGCTTTCTCCCCATAACCCTTAATCCCCTTGCCTACCAAAAACCTACCTACCTGCATCTTCCCACATGTGAGGAAGATCAGTCCAGAGCCTCCTGGTTTAAAAGAATAGACCAGAATCCTGCGTATGGTCCCAAATTCCAGCTATCAGCAGCAAATCCCTCTCATTCCATCTGGGCCAGCACTTCAGCCTCATTGAGCAAATGCAAAAGGAATATTAAGGAGATTTAATTTTCCATCAAATTTTAAAAGATTTAGGGAATGTGTTTCCTGAACAACTAATATTCAACAGCTGAAGAGGTTAGGAAATTCAAAATACAACTTTTCATTGAAAGAAAGTTGTTGCTTTTAATAACTTGTGATGAATGAGCTGAAAATCTGCAGTCCTTTTGCCCATACCCCATCATATTTGTTGGAGTTCACCCGAAATGCCTTTTAATTAGGTTAGAACAGTTTTTTCTGTCAAATCTTACGAAGACTGAGAACCTGCAGTTGTCTAGTTTCTTTCCATATCTCAGCCTTTACAGCCATTGTGATATACTTGAAATAATGGCTAGATTGTTCTAAAATTTGAGGTTGGAATGATGATGGAATTGTCAGCTTCACAAGGAGGGTAACAGCCCACTGGAATTGGCAATGACTTAGAAGTCCACAAAGTACAAAGTAAAGCAGAAATCTGGAAGTTGTAGTGTGATTTTCTATTCCTGCAGAAAGTGTGCCGTTGAGATGCCCCAATAGCCCCTCCCACCACTCACTTTACACCAGGGCAGGTCTGCCAAGTTTCCCAACTCGAGTCACTTGCCTTGTTAGCAAAAATTAGGTCCCAAGATTTAATCCCCAAGAGTTTAGAATGAGAAGTGATCTCATTAAAACTTATAAAATTTTGAAAGGACTTGATGGAGTTGAAGCTGGAAGGATATTTCATCTGACTGAGGAGTCTAGAACTCTGAGATCAGAGTCTCTCTTTTATGACAAAATTAAGAAAAACTTCTTCATTCAATGTGTTGTGAATCTTTGGAATTCGCTATTCCAGAGAACTAAGAGTGCTGAATCATTGATTACATTCAGGGCAGAGATTCACCGATGTATGGATTCTGAGAATCAAGGGGCAGGATTTTACATGGCATGGGTGGATGTGCACACAACCTGGAAGCACGTAACATCACGCAAAAAAAAAATCAGGTGCATCTCCCAGTCCTTGTGACCTCACGTAATATTTCTGTTGGCAGGAGTGAGTCGGAAGTGTGCCCGGTGACAGTCAAGAAGCTAATTTAAGTTAATCAAGCAGCAATTGACTAGGATTTTACATTGCTCTTCTGCCTTTAGATTTGGCTGCTAGGGCAATTGACAAAGACGGCCTTTACATTTTAGCTGCAACCTCAATCCAGGGTGGGATGAAAGTCAGGGCTCAAATAAAATTAGTTAATGTGTCGGGGGAGTGAGGTCTGTATATGATTGAGATATCTGGATGCTTTTCCTTTTCCTTGTTTTTAAATGTTAGCAACTCATTAAGACAGCTCCACAGGGATTGTCTCCTTGAGGGAGCACATTGTTACTGTTCTCGGCGCCCACCATCCTCCCACCTTCCCTGGCAGTGTTCAGCCTTTCACAGACCGTGTTTCACAATGCATGGCCATTAGTTGACCAGGTAATATTGTGTGAACAGTGCAATCTCAGGTGGGAGTGGGTTTATGTCTACTCCTACCCATGCCAACTTTGGGCACATGCAGAGCGTAAAAGTCAAGCCAAAGTATATGGGAGTAGCACAGGAAGCTGGAGTTGAAGAGGACAATCAGCTGGGATCTTACTTTATTGAAAGGTCTACTTGTTCCTACTTTTTTATTTATGTAAATGAAATCAGATGCTTCAAGTGGCTGATTTCGAATGATATTCGATCCAGAAATTTATTGCATTATTTGGAAATAATTAAAGGCCTCATTAAATGAGTTCTGTGTTTATTGGTGGTTGCCTGGGGCATTGCTTTGTGATTCTATCTGCGATAACCTTAACCTGATGCTGATCAAAAACAAGTTACAAACTATTGATAATCCAAATTATGTTCCTATTTCTTACTCAACTGGAAAATACATCTTTACAAAAAAGTAAGTAACATTATATTTTCCATTAAACGATAACTGAGATATATTATGGATTCCCAGTTAAATGCTAATTATTATCTTTCCACTGCAATCAATGAGGAAATGTTCCTTTTCCCTGTCATAAACATTACACCCAAAAATAGAAATATTGTTCTTAATGCCTGCCTGTAGTTTGCTCAGTTATGTCTTTTCTGTCTGGCACTTCAAAATAATCATTGTGATAGACTGCAATGATTTTGGAAACCATGATGGGATTTGTTAAATGGTTGTAGATCACCATGCACACCTCATGCTATTGGCCGATGTCCAGCTCCTTTCTCATGCTGTGATAAAAGATGTGTAAATGTTGTGTTTTAATATTAATTACTGTAGTAATTCAGCCACACGCCAGTTCCCATCACCAATATCCTTTAATGTGTCAAAGAAAAAGACCACTCCTGCAGCTTCCAGTCAGGTAGTCTTCACCTTGGGACCAACAACTCCGGTCCAGGGTTTTTGATGAGAGAGGGGAATTAAGGGTTATGGGGAGAGGGCGGGAATGTGGAACTGAGCCACGACAGATCAGCCATGATCTTATTGAATGGCGGGGCAGGCTCGAAGGGCTAGATGGCCTACTCCTGCTCCTATTTCTCATGTTCTTTCTTATGTTCTTATGTCCAGGTAAAATTGCGGGTTAAAAACCCCACTGACTGCTTCCCATTGGGCATGTCTCCATTTACTTAATAAGGAAGCTCAACTCCATGAAGCCCACATCTAATGATGATCCTTTGTGTCTGAAGGTGGGGCTGGGACTGGGGTTTATACTAAAAACAGAGGACCTCCTTTATTGGAGGGAGGGTCTCAGAGTTACCAAAGCGGGTTCCTCCTCAAGTTCCATTTCAGCCTGGAGACCCACTCCTACAACAGAGGGGCCACGCAGAGTCAGCTTCAAGCTGAGGGCTGGTGCTGGCAGTGAATATCTCCACTATCTAGCTAGCAGCTATCTAGCACTGCTACCTCAGCACGAGGGACATGGGTTCGATTCCTGCTTTGGGTCACTGTCCGTGCAGAGTCTGTTAGTTTGCTATATGTCTGAGTGGGTTTCCTCCCACAGTCCAAAAGATGTGGCGATTAGGTGCATTGGCCATGCTGAATTCTCTGTGTACCCGAACAGGCACCGGAATGTGGCAACACAGGGATTTTCACAGTAACTTCATTGCAGTGTTAATATGAGCCTACTCGTGACAAAAATAAATGACAATAAATAATAGCCTATAGTGGTGACAGCTTGGGCAAGTACTCCCTGACCCTAAGGTGGTCTAAATGCTTATTTATGGTTTTACCCTGAACTTTACTCTTGTAAGACACTGGTCCTGTTCTCTCCATTATTATCCCAGGACCCATTTGGGACCATCTCTGAAGTTCCTTGCATGAATCAGATCACCCATTGCAAAAGTTCTTTCTGCCCTTGTGCAAACAAAGTTTATTTTTTGGTTTGCCTGTTGAAACCACTCTCCCCCCGACCCAAGTTTAGAAATAATAGGCTCAATCTGGTACCCAGCTATCTTCCCATCAACAGCTCTGCTGGAGAAACACCTGTTGTGGTGTGTGATGTGGTCATGTAATCGAACAAAAATTGTGCCATTTAGTCTCCATAGATGCCATCAATATACCGTTTTTGAAGGTTTGAACCACATGTGCCAGTCCATTGGATGACCTGCGATAGGGAGCAGTTCGGATTTGTTGGATGCCATTGATGAGCAGGACATTCTGGAAATCACCGCTAGTGAAGGCCATGCCGTTGTCGGAAACCAGGACTTCTGGTATTCCATGTGTGCTGAATCTTTGCTGCAATTTGTCTATCGTAGTCATGGATCTCATGCGGTGCACCTCCAACCACTGGGCATGTGCATCCACCATGATAAAAAACATAAAACTTATAAAGGAACCTGCAAAGTTCACATGTATGTGTGTCCATGGCCTGCCAGGCCACTCCCATGGGTGTGGGGAGGCAAATGTTTGATTTTCCTGGCACAAACCACATTACTTTACCAAGTCTGTGATGTCAGAATCAAGACCAGGCCACCAGATCTAATTCCTGGCCAGCATCTTCATCGTTGATCCTCCCAAGTAGCCATAAGGTAGTTCCATTAATATTGGATGTTGTCCTGCAGGTGGAACAGTTACTCAAGAGCCTCAAAGAATGATTCTGTCTTAAACTCAAAGCTCCAAACTTCGTAGTCAGGTAGTTTCATTGTCCTGGAAAGTTGGCCTTGGAATCTCCCTTTTGGGATCATGCACCTAATTTTGGATAAATTTGGGATATTTTTGGGTGCAAGCTTTGCAAGGTATTGGCAAGGTCTCCAAAAAGTTCAGGATCATCACAATCTCTTCTACTGCTGGGAAAGGAGCCAGGCTTGTGGGCAATGGGAGACAACTCAGTACACCTGCATGAGCTATCCGGGTTCCGGGGCTGTGTTTCAGCACATATTCATAGGCTGTGCCCAGTACTGTGTCTGAGCAGAGGTGAAAGGGGGAATTGCTGTGTTGTCTTGGAGACCCAATTATGGTTTTCTGGCCAGTCCACAAGAAACGTATTGATAGAATTTCATTACACCAAATACAAATGTCAACTCTTCCTTCTCAATTTGAGAATACCGTCATTCTGCATCCAAAAGGGTCTTGGAGGGAAACACAGTGGGCTTCTCCATCCTGTCTTTGCAACGATGTTACAGCATTGCACCAACCCCATAGAGGGAATCTTCGCAGGTCAAAAACAAGTTCTTTCTTCAGGTCAAAATGAGCCAATAAGTTGGATTACAGTAACTGACATTTGACCTGAAAAACTTTCTTTTGGCCAAACTCCCCAAGAGCATCTGTGATATTTTCGTAGTCCGGTGTGCAAGAGGGCCAGCATGGAAGCCAAATTTGGGATAAATTTTCCATAATAATAGACTAACCCCAGGAAGGATTTTAGCTCTGTGATATTCTTTGGGATCAGTGCCTCCTTGGTGGCCTTTACTTTTCCCTCTTCTGTAATCCCTTGTTATCTACTTTTAGGCTGAATAAGCTACTCCAGCCACCTGAAAATTGCATTTCTCCTTCTTCAAGCAGGCTCCTGCCCTGAAAAACTTTTACAGGACTTTTTCTAGGTTGGCCAAGTGTTTTTATTCTGAATTCCCGAGACCAAGATATCATCTAAGTATACTGCTACCTTGGGTACCCTTTGAAAGGTGTTCCCCATAACCTTTTGGAAGATGGTACACACCAACAAGACTCCAAAAGGGAAAAAATGTATACTCATCGAGTCCTTTGTGTGTGTTGATGGTCAGATATTTCCAAGGTGACTCATCCAATTAAAGTTGGAGATATGCATGGAGAATATCTTGCCATCTGTAAACTTGGCATAGAGATTTTGATTCCAATGTATAAGGTACCTATTGAGATTTGAGACCTGACTGACAGTTTGTTTATAGTCCCTGCAGAGACAAAGTGATTTGTTGGGTTTAAGAACAGGGACTACAGTGTGGCCCATTCTGCAAATTGCACTGGCCTTTTCCTACCCAAGCTTTCAAAGCATCCTAGTTCAGTATCCACCTTCTCCAGCATGGAGTAAGGGACTGACCTGGATCTGAAGTATCAAAGTGTATCATTAGGACCAACATAGATCTTGACTTTGGCTCCTTCTATTTTCCCCATGGCCCTCCTGAAAACAGGATATTTACTAATCACCTCATACAGTCTATCTACACCTAGCCTGAAGAAATCCAACCAGTTCAGTCAAATCTGCTAGAGCCAATCTCTTCCCATGAGGCTGAGTCCTTGTCCCCGTGCAATAATGAATGGTAGAAGAGCTGATTATTGTTTATAAGTCACCGGAGCCACTGTAGAGCTTTTTTTATTTGTAAAGGTTCCTCCATGCAGATGGTTAGCCTGACCTTTGTATCTTCCAACCTCAGGAGTTGGATACCTGATTGGAGGTCCTTATAGATCCAAAAACAGAGACTGCAGCTCCCATGTCAACCTCTATCTTCAAGGGATGGCCATTTATTATTAATTCCACCATTATTGGGGCAACTTTCATTGTTACAGTACAATTCAGTTGCAGTGTCTCAGTCTCTGGAAGAGAGGATACCTGCATGGTATGCTCAGGTACCTAAGCTTCATTTGTTTTGCCTGATCCTGAAAATTGCTGTGGCTGTATCCTTTGACAGTGCTTGTAGTAGTCTGTCCATTGGCAACTACACCTTTCTGGAGTATGTTATGTAATACTCTTGAAGTAGCCACTGCCATTCCTTGACTGTCTGGTAGTGATATTAGCATTCCTACATCAAATGGAGCCCTTTAATATCTGATTGAAACAAACACTCTCCATTGAGGAATGTTTGAATGAAGTCCCGCTCCCTAGTTGGAAGATATTGCTGCCTGATGCCCCTTGTAGTTCCAAAGCCCCTGTCCTGCATTCTCAATTGACAAAGATATCTCAATGGCTTTTTTAAGTCCAATTTGGATTCGAGCAACAACTTATTTTAGATGCTTAGGCCATTTATGTCACATACCGATTTGTCCTATAATATTTCATTAAGAAGTGGTGCAAATTTGCAGGGTTCAGCTAATTTCTGCACCCTAACTAAGAACTTAGTGATAGGTTGCCCAGGGGTTCTCCCAGCCATGTGAAGTGGTATTGCTGGAAAATTACTGGGAGCTTTAGGTCATAGTGGTTTTTACCAAGTCTAAGAGTTCGTTAAACATTTTTGAGTCGGGGCATTTGGTTAAGTCAGATTTCTTATCATGCTAGAAGTCAGTGCCTGCAATATCACTTTATGCTTTTCATCTCTTTCAATGTTATTAGCATGGAAGAAGTAATGCATTCACTCAGTGTATTGGGCCTAGTCTCCCCCACTTGTGTCATAGGGCTTGAGTTTCCCAAAGAGAGGCACAATGGTCTTTCTCTTACCAGAGAAATTCTTGACATTCAGTGATTGTCCGGAAGGAAAGGTGAAGGAGTTTTTTCTTTCCTCATTGCCAATGTAGTAATTCAGCCACATGCTGGTTTCCACCATCAACACCCTTTATTATGCACCAAAGGAAAAGGCTGCTCCTGTGGCTTACAGTCAGGTGGCCTTTACGTCAGGACCTACAACTCCAGTACGGGTAAAGCTGCAGGCTTAAAGACCCCTGCTGGCCGTTTCTCATTGGGCAAGTCTTTGCTTGTTCAATAAGGCAGTTTATACTCCATGAAGCCCATGGGTTGATCCATTAATAATCCTTCCATGGCCATCATAAAAATTATATTCTGAGTTGATAGATAATTGATGTTGAGAAACTGTGACAGTTTCACACACAAAGGCTTTTTATATTAGTAATAATGTATTAGCAACAGTTACACTGGCATAATTTGATCTGGAATTAAGTAATGACCAACCTATCCAGATGATTAAATGTATGCAGCAGGGGAGACAATGTCGCATCTGTGAGGGAAATCAGTTCATTGATTGTGTGCCAGATAGAACAATGTTTTAGAATTCTTAAAGAGTGTACATCTAATCTTGCACCGACAGTTAAACTTGAATCACAGTTCCCTTGATAAATACTATGATATTTTTTATTTTAAGTAACAAAAGGTATTTTGTTTTATAATGCAGCCCATCACGCAAACCAGCTCCCATCCATTGACTCTGTCCATACTTCCCGCTGCCTTGAAATGCAGCTACCATAATTAAGGACCCCATGCACCCCAGATATTCTCTTTTCCACCTTCTTCTGCTATGAAAAGATACAAAAGTCTGAGGTCACGTACCTTCCTGCTGCTGTCAGACTTTTGAATGGACTTACCTCACATTAAGTTGATCTTTCTCTCCACCTTAGCTATGGCTGTAACACTACATTTTGCACCCTCTCCTTTTCCTTCTCTATGAACATAGAACAGTACGGCAGAGTACAGACCCTTCGGCCCTCGATGTTGTGCCGAGCTTTGTCCAAAACCAAGATCAAGCTATCCCACTCCCTATCATTCTGGTATCCTTTGTCTGTATAGCATGCAAGAAAAAATATTTTTCACTACATACTAATACCTATGACAATAATAATCAAATCAAAACTTTTGTGAAGAAAGTTATTAAAATCTGGAATGTTTCCATTGTTATTCATTGAATTGAATGGTATTTCATGGGAGTGGTGTGTGTCTCATCTGATGGTTAGGAGCTGCCAAGAGTCCCATGTTTCCTCCTTTAGAGAAGGCCTGCTGAATTATTGCCAGTCAGGCACTTAACTGGGCAGCAGTAGGTCCCTTCAGGAACATAGGACCCCAAGAAATGGAACCTTGCTCACCAAAAACTGCCAGCCAATCAGAGACTGGCAGCTCTTGATTGCTTAGTAGCACCACTGGGGAAGAATGGTGATTGGTGCTGGTACCAAACCCTCTTGAATCTGAGCATCGTATTGGAGCCAGGCACAGGTGAGGGATTGTGTGTGTGTGTGTGTGTGTGTGTGTGTGTGTGTGTGTGTGTGTGTGTGTGTGTGTGTGTGTGTGTGTGTGGGGGGGGGGGGGTGGGCGGGCGTGGTGGTTTACAGAGAAGGGGCGTGGAGGGGGATTAACAGCAATAGTGAGGGGTGGGGGGAGATTAACAGCAATGGTGAGGGGTGGGGGGAGATTAACAGCAATGGTGAGGGGTGGCTCTCCATTGCTCCTTTCTTTTTGATGCTGTGTCCCTTGATCAGACATTGAGTGACTCAGGACAAGGGACATCCTAATCTCCATGGTATGAATAGCAGTAGTGATAGCATGAGACACTTAAGCAGACATTAATTACCCACATAAAGGTTTTAATTGGTAGAAAGGCCATCCACAGGCCATGGACTTAATTGTGGCAGAGAAAGAGAACAGTGGTATCCCTCTTGCCACCAAACTCCGCATGGTGAGGGTATTAAATTCCACCCAAAGAGTGGGCTTTTATGGCCTCGTTGTCCCAAAAGTGTAAAATCCTGCCTAAGGCCAATGGACCTTTCCATGCTCTGCCGCTCGCTCAGTCCAATTCATGTGGCGGCGGGCTGGTAAAATTCCGGCCATTGTGTTTTATTTTAAGTTGGACATAATACAAATTGCTGTCTAAACATAATGCGTGAACATTTCATACATTATTTTTCAATTCCTCAATTCACTGCTTTGAAAGGAACTAACCCATTTAATACTGTTGGAAGTTGACTTATTTAGTGAAGAATTATCTTGCTAAACATGAAATATGAAGACATTATGCATGACTACAGAATGTGAATGTAATATCGATATATGTGTAAAGCAGGCTGTTTCACAAATCATTATTAATTTGAAATAATTCCAAATCTAAATATTGTAAGTATATTGTACATGTACCACCTCCACTCCTGCATGTAACTCTGTAGGCAGTAAAGATATAAAGATAAAACAAAGCCAGACCTACGTGGGACCCGAGATGTGCTATCCTGAATTTATTAATGAATATCTTAATTTAGTTCAAATAATATAATTTCTGAGTGCTCAATTGAGTTAGAAAATGACATACATGCACAGTAAGGTGTAATTTCCACTTGAAGATATATAGTGTCAGTTTGCACCGTCCTACTGTCACTACTTCCATTTCTGGAGAGATGAATCATAGAATCCCTACAGTACAAAAGGAGGCCATTAGGCCCATCAAGTCTGTACCGACCACAATCCCATCCAGGCCCCATTCCCATAACCCCACACATTCACCCTGCGAGCTCTCTGACACTAGGGTCAATTTAGCATGGCCAATCAACCTAACCTGCACATCTTTGAACTGTGGGAGGCAACCAAAGCACCAGGAGGAACCTCATGCAGACACGGGGAGAACGTGCAAACTCCACACAGACAGTATCGGAGGGTGGAATTGAACCTGCATCCCTGGCTCTGTGAGGCAACGCTAATGATCAATGTGCCACCGTATCGCCCTAAAGGATTAGCAATTTTGGTGAATGGCAAGCAAGTAACTGAAGTACATCCAAGTTAATTTAATTAAATGTTAATATGTAAACAATGTAGTTTTTTTTTGCTGGTCTAAATGGGCTATCCTCTAAACAAGAAATGTTAAAACTAGTAATCCTATAATTTTACAATAGAAACACTAATAAACCATGAGCAAATAGCAAGAATGCTGGTTAGGCTCTTTTGATTTGAGACATATACAGACAGGGCAAGTAGCAAAAAACACTGGAAAAACGTACAGTGACACAGAAAAAATGGTTGCTACATATATTCCCAATGTGTCTACTTTCTCTGTTCAGATTGCTGTTTCATTTTCTACCTCTCTCCTCTTTTCTGCTTATATCCTTCCTGAATTTTCTCTCAATTTTTTTTTCTCTCTTTTAGCTTTTTAAATGTACATTAGTTTTAATCATTGGTCTCTTTCTTTCTCTCTGTTTCTTTGGTCTTCCTCTTCTCAGTGTAGCAGCCGAGAGGCTCAGTCTGTGTATAGGCTGAACAGTTTACTGACTGCATATTCCAGTCAATCTGCCCAAGGATACATGTTTAATAGTATCTTATCCTGAAATCTCTCTATAATCGGGTAGGAGGTGAAAGATTCTGGTGGTGGGGCAAAAAAAATTACTCATATCAGAAAGGCTACCAGAAGGAAACTAAAATGTATACATTGCCACAAGAATCTTGAGATTATTTCAATTGTTTCTTCCTTTATTGAAAATGTGTGAACCAAATGGCTCTCTCACATTTATTGTGATAAGTTGAGACCACAATAAAGGTTGTCAAATGCATTGTTTAAAAGAGGGGTTTTCTCTATATAATAAAATGATGAACTTTGACAATATCAGTAATAACAATGGAAACAGGAGGTCTAGTAAAACAGGTCTTGCTGACAGAACACTCTCTTGTAGGCTTGAAAATCCCTTCAAAACTCATGCGTGCTCAGAACCCTCAACAGATGCGAATAAAACAATTACATCGCTTATAAGAATGCTCAAAATTACGCAAAATGACATTCTGTAACATTTAAGTTTTGTGACTCTCAGTGGCTGTTGTAAGGAATCAGATTTAGGCTGTTTGGCAACAATTTTTGTTTTCAGGTTTGCAAACTTTTATTGAAAAGGGTTGTAGCAGTGGAAAATGGGAAATATGTTGCTTAGCAATTTTAATTTGTATTCCCTAAGTGTTTGCAATGCTTATATTACTGTGTTGTGGCTAGATGTAGCAATACTAATTACAAAAAATGATCTGTTGACTCTGCACTCTGTGAATGCACAGTAGGACCATCCCCCATATCTCTTTTTAATGTCGCTCTCACCCTCTTTCACATACATAAACAGAACAAAAGCGACAATCTAATCAAGAAAATTACTGTCATTGCATAACCTACCCCAATGGCATGTTACACATTCTAATTTTACCTGAAGTATGACGAATCTGAATTTTGAAGATGATGTGAGAGGACAGGCCACTTCCCCATCTCCCAGCTTGCTCTGTGCTTTTCCCTGATGCATATTCCATGGCTTTCGGTGACTTCTAATTCACACCTCAGAAATACTTCCAGTCTGCTCCTTTTAAAAGGACTTCCACCCACTCCCTATCCCTGCTTCCCCTCCTCATGAGAATTAGAGGAGGGATTGAGAAATAAAACAAAAATTCACCCATTGAGCTTTTGGAGCTCTGGTAACAACATTTTAATGGACTGAAATAAAAACTGAACATGATGAAAGCACACCTGCAAGAAAGAAAGACAATTAAAGGCGGCACAGTGGTTAGCACTATTGCCCCACAACTCCAGGGAACAGTGTTCAATTCCAGCCTCGGGGTGACTGTCTGTGTGGAGTTTGCACATTCTCCCCATGTCTGCGTGGGTCTCCTCCCACACTTCAAAGATATGCAGGCTAGGTGGATTGGCCAAGCTAAATTACCCCTTAGCATCAGAGTGATTAACAGGGTGCATACATAGGGTTATAAGGAAAAGGTCTGGATGGGATTGGCGTCAGCGCAGACTTGATGGGCTGAATGGCCTCTTTCTGCACTATAGGGATTCTTTGGATTTAAAATTTGGGAAACAAACTTTCACCAGATTTGATTGAAAGCATCAAGTTATTCCACTCTCAGCAGCTGATTCACCAACTTGTGAAGTTTCAGTCTACTTCAATCTTGTACTTTTTTCGTATTATACAACGTATTGAAGAATACAACACAAATATTACAAAGAGAATGAAGAAAAGTACAGCAAATGAACAGGCCTTTGGCCTCCAAGCCCATGCTCTTCATGATGCCCTAACTAAACTAAAAAAAAATCTTCTGCCCTTACTCGTCCGTATCCCTCCATTCCCTCCCTACTCATGTACCCATCCAGATACTTCTTAAATGTTGCTAATGTGCCTGCTTCTACCACCTCTTCTGGCAGCGTGATCCAGGCACCCTCTACTCTTTGCATGAAAAGTCTCCCCCACACATCTCCCTTAAACTTTCTCCCTCTTACCATGAAGCTGTGCCCCTTGTAATTGACACTTCCACCCTGGGAAAAGTCTCTGACTACCCACCCTGTCTGTGCCTCTCATAAATTTTTAGACCTCTATCAGGTCTCCTCTCAGCCTCTGTCTTTCCAGTGAAAACAGTAGCTAAATAGTAACCAAATTACTTTGTATGGAAATGATGAGATGTGCAAGAAGCTAGTTATTTAATGAACTAAGGATTTATATTTGGAAAGAATGAAAAATAATTGGAATTTGAGACAAGGCTTTAAACTAATCTGACAGGTATCCTCTCAGCACATTGAATGCACTACTCATGTCAGAATAAACCAATTTTGCAGCAGGGGCCTCAAGTGGCATAAAGCACTATTTGTATATGCAAAAGGCAAAATGTCTGTTTCAGTCATGGGTAAAGGACACATTTTATTTCCCCTTATCCAATAGGGCAGGTTTCACAATTCAAAATTGATACAATTAACACCAAGTGTTTCTGTATCTGAGTTGTTTCTTTTTGGGTTGGTACCCGAGTTGCGAATGTGCAATCACCAAGGAATATACCTGCTTTGGACCTTCTGGAGAGAAGGTTATTGATGAAGCAGCTGAAGATGACTGGGCTTAGGTCAGTACTCCTGCTGTGATGTCCTGAAACTGAGATGTTTGGCCTCTAATAATGACAATCATTTTCCTTTATGCTAAGTCTGATTTCAATGTGGAGAGTTTTATCCCAAATCCAATTTTGGAATCTTGATGCCACATTCGGTCAAATGCTACTTGATATCATGGAGCTTTAAAAGTCCACATAAGCATCTGAAAAATGTGCACCACATGCCTAAATTTCTAAACTTAAAGGTTCACATTTTAAAGTCAGCAGTGGTATATTTGTTGTTTATATGTATGAATTATAAAGCTACTTGTATGGATAGGCAATCAGCTGATGCATATTTGCAATTGGCCTCCTGATGATATGTTGTTTCAAACAAAATCCATTATTTAATCTGCTATTTGATACGGATGTAATGAGGAAAGTATGTTACCTTTTTACGCTATAACATTTTCCCTTGCATTTTGCTCATTAGGAACATGTAATTCATGCACCATGGTGAGATTCTTGCACAATGGAAAATGCAGCCAACGGAGAATAAATGTTTATTGTGAGAACTCAGAATCATGGAGAATAATTTGCATTTTATGTTGCATGATGCTGCAGGGAATTTACAGAAAAACTGCTAGTGCAATATCACATTGTAATGATTTAAACTCACACACTGAAATGTCAAAACATTTGCTGGTCTAAACATGTAAAGTCTTTTAAATTGCAGAATGATGGACCTTACAGAAGCAACTGAGTTATGTAGCAGCAAGTTATTCAGGCCAGCAAATGTTACTTTCAATATTATTGTCCAGAAGCCCTGCAGGCTTTGAGAATCTGTATGTGGAATTTACAATGAATGGCCCTGTGTCATATCTTGACTGTTGTATTGCTAGATATTGTTTGCGGATGCAAAGGGTAGACCCATTTAAAGCACAAGTGATTTTTTTAATAAGGCACAAAAGTTCAAACATACTTAGACTGAATGGAATAAATCCTTTAGTAATTTTCAAGATAAAGAGGTGACAAGTGCTTAAAGCTTCTGTTATTGTTACTTCAAAGCTCTGGTTAACTTTGATAAGTACGCAACAGCAGTTTTTTTAAAAAGAAAATTATGAATGGGTTTTTAAGTCATTCTGCACATGCCATTGTTACTATAGGGTTCATTGGCTCTCTACAGAGTGTATACTGGGTCAACGGGCATGGAACAGACATGGACTGGCACAGACTATGAAAGGTCATTGGGGGTGCATGAGTTGGCATGTAGGGCATGAAGTATCACGGAGTGGTGGGTCAATGTTTTGGCATTGAGCTGACATGGAGAGGACATGAGAAGCATGGGTAGCACATTTATAAGTTACCTCTGAAATGGTTCCCAAATCCAGACAACGGTTCAGATCCGCTATGAGATCCATGAGTCACATATTTAGGAGAAGCTGGTTCAACTTCATGAAGATTGACTGGTGGTGAATGGAGGTGTAGTGGAAGTAGATGCCAACCCCCACAATGGAGTTGATCACGTTGGGAGTACAAAGTGCGGGTTTGTTACCCGAGTCCTTACGCTGCACCAGTAAAGATTAGGGTCATCGGGAATGGGGGTAGAAATCATGGAATTGGGTCCCACATGTCATTTTTAAATCTCTATGACGTCTCCGTGAGTCTGAAAATCTGTGCCCAAAAGTGTTTATCAGCCAGTGGATGGACATCTATGCCTAATTCTACTTGACTGTTTCTATCTTGACCCAGAAATACAGGACATCCTGGCCTTATCTACTCCTACTGGAGTTATTGTAGGACTATGTTGATACAGTCATGATTTATTGGTCCAAATATTATTAATGTTTTATGGATTATATCGCTATTACTGTTTTTAATATTACTATTTGTCAACTTAGTAGGATAACTGCACTCCTCTGTGTTTTATTTCATTCTGACTAACATGTGAGTCTAGGTGGTGAATGTTGGCAACAGAAATTGTTGAGATAGATGAAAGCCCCTCTTCAAAAAAGAGAAAATTGCTCGGTGTTTTTAAGTACAATGTAAAGGGGCATTCTGAGTTTCTTTCGTTGCACTCATTTTTTTTCTCTGTAGCATTCACTCAAATTGGTTTGAGAACTTGGATTTTTTTTCACTGTTTTACTACTTTGCATTAATTGGTTGGAATTCTCAGCCAATCCTGCTGGTGGGATTCTTAGGTCCCTCCAACGGCGCACTCCAGGCAGCTTGGGTTGACTTCAATGGAAATTCCCATTGATAGCGGCGGGAGCAGAGCTGCCAGAGAATGGCATGCTGCCTCCTGCCACTGAGAAACATGTTGCGGGGAGGCCGGAGAACTTCACCCAATATCTATGACATCCTAATGAGGATTATTTCTTCTCCTTTGTAATCCGTTTGCATTCGAAGTCTTGTCCGTATGATGAAGAAGGGATGCATGTTAAGGCTGTAATATTTTAATAGTTGCCAATAGAAGAATCTAGCTTCAAAACCCTGCAATTCGTAGCCATGTGAGGAGATAGGGTCAGGTATTGGATATGTTATTGGACTAGTAACCCAGAAACGTGGACCAGAAAACTCTAGAGAAAATGAGTTTAAATCTCATCCTGGCGGCTTTAAGACTACTAATTTCCACTAAAATTATATCTCGAAATAAAAATCAGGAGCTAGTGAAGGTGAGCATAAAGCTTTTGGACACTAACAAACTAACTAGTGTATTAATTCCTTTTAGGGAAGGAAACATGCTATCCTAATCTGTGCTGGTCTACATGTGGCTCCCATTTCAGCCATTTGGTTTACATTAACTGCAATCCGAAGTGACCTTGCAAGCCATTCAAACCATTTTCAATGTAAAATCCACCTTCTAAGGACAACCAGAGAAGGTTAATAAATTGCAGTCTTGCTGAATCTCAATAATTTTTTAAAAATGCTCATTTTTTTAAATATTCAGCAGCTAGTAAGAAGCATTGTATGCTTGTGGAGTAAACAGTGACTTAACAACTGATTAATTACAATATAAATATATGAGTTAGGACCAGGAGGAGGACACCCAGCCCCTCAATCCTGCTCTGCCATTCAATAGATCATGGTTGTTCTAATTGCAATCTCAACTCTACATTCCCGCCTTTTCCTGATCATCTTTCACATTTAGAGGGCCACAACTTTGAACCTAGGAGCTAAATGTCTTAGTATGTTGCAGCAGAGGTGAAATATTGTATTTACATTTTAATTGCAAATAACATGGACTGTAAATTATATTTTGGAACAGCAAATGAAACTTGCCAGTTATATTCCACACTCATCATGTTCAGATGGACTGGAGTTTTGTGTTTTTTGATGCACAGTTTGGTTCTGCTTCATTTAAAGTTTGATCATGCTAATAGACTTTGATTCATTTTATGTTAAATGCTTATGAGTTAAATTCAAGAAGGTGCAGCCCCACTAATGATTGTAATCTATCAATTAATGAGGCCAATGGTTCAGTTCTGGATAGTGTACTCAACTATATTTTTGAAACCACATCCTCAAATTAGGTGTTGCAAACTAATTCTTGTATGAGAAACTGCACCTGACTACACTTAAAGTTGTACGCAGAATGCTTTAGTACAAAAGGATTCATATAGTAATACTTTGATCTTTGCTTGATTTGCCATGATCCTCCATAAAGGTATTGTTACTGTTTTATTTAAGGAAAGCTGTGTTAATCTAGTGTAACTTTAGATCTTCTGATTTAAATTATAGTGCAGTTCTGCAAAGTGTAAATCATCCACCAGCTTTTAAAGGCAGAGTAATACCTGTCAACCAAAACAACTTCAACATTTCCTTACATGTAACTGAAGAAGTATCAGAGTTAATTCATTTACTCAGTACAATTAATTCACTGTCAGTGAGAAATCCTATTCTGTAAAAAAAAATTTCACAGGACATCGACTGGCTAGGTTGGCATCTTGTTATCATCCATTATTGCCCTTGGAGTTGGTGATGTGGCACCTTCTTAAACCACTGCACTCTGTGTATTATAGAAACACCCACAGTACTGTGAGGGAGGGAGTGCCAGCATTCTGACCCAGCAGCAGTGAAGGAATGGTGACATAGTTCCAAGTCAGGGTGGTATGTAGCTTGCAGAAAAATGTTCAGGTGGTGGTCCTCGCATACATCAGCTGCCTTTGTCCTCCTGGGTGGAAGAGAGAGCAATTTGAACGATGTTGTTGAAGAATCCTTGTCGAATTGCTGCAGAACATCTTGTAGATAGTTTATGCTCCTGCTATTCTGCACCAGTAACAAAAGGAGTGAATGTCAAGTTGGTGGATAGGATGCCAATCAAGCAGGTCATTTTATCCTGAATAGTAACAAGCTTCTCGAGTGTTGTTCGCGGTACACTGATCCATACTAATGAAGAGTATTCCATCACGTTCCTGACTTATACCTTGTGGATGGTGGACAGGATTTGGGAAAACAAGAGATGAGTTACTGTCTGCAGAATTCCCAGCCTCTGACACACTCTAGTAGGCACAGTATTTATATGGCTGATCTAGTTCAGTTTCTGGTCAATTGTAACCTCTAAGAGGTTGTTGGCGAGGAAAATTCAGCAATGGTAATCATTGAATGTCAAAGCCAGATGATTGAATTCTCTCTTGTTGAAGCTGGTCAATGTCTGACACACTACACTTGGTCTCCAACTCCAAATCATTTACGTAAATTGTAAACAATTGCGGTTCCAACACTGATCCCTGAGGCACACCACTAGCCACTGATCGCCAACCAGAAAAACATCATTTATCCCCACTCATTGTTTGAGATGTGACCCACTACAGTGGTGTCATCAGCAAACATGAAAATTGAGTTGAAGGGGAATTTAGCTACACAGTCATAGGTGTATAAGGAGTATAGTAGGGGGCTGAGAACACAGCCTTGTGGGGCACCGGTGTTGAGGATGATTGTAGAGGAGGTGTTGTTGCCTATCCTTACTGATTGTGGTCTGTGGGTTAAGAAGTTAAGGATCTAGTCACAGAGAGAGGAACTGAGGCCCAGGCCACAGAGTTTCATAGGATAATGGTATTGAAGGCTGAGCTGTAGTCAATAAATAAGTTGTATTGTTATCTAGGCACTCCAGGGTTGAGTGCAGGGCCAGGGAGATGGTGTCTGCTGAGGACCTATTACAGTGGTTGGTGAACTGTAGTGGCAGGCAGTCCAGGATGCTGGAATTGATTCATGCCTTGACTGATCTTTCGAAGCATTTCATAATGATGGATGTCAAAGCCACTGAATGATAGTCAGTAAGGCATGCTGTTTGGCTTTTCTTTGGTACTGGGATGATGGCCGTCTTCTTTGCTCATCCCATATGAGACAAATGATCCATCGAGGCAAAGCCAGAGGAAATACTCCCTACGCCAGGAGGTGCTAAAGGCCCCAGTGAGAACTAGCATGTATCCTTAGTGAGTGGAATGTAGAGCAGCATAACTGCAGTGAGGAATTTTGGTGCCCTTATCTCAACATTTCTTTTACTATTTATGTCTTTATCTATGAATGATCTTCACATTTTGGATTTTGACTATGGGCTGTTTTATATTACATCATATTTAATATCATACCTTTCCTGTCCTCTCTTTACAACCTGGATGTGTCTTTCCCAATCTCAGCTGTGCAATGTATCTTGAAATTAGCAGGTGGGATTTTCCAGCCACACTCGCCCCTTTGGGAAATATCTTTTCTCAAAGATAGAGAAGCCTAAAACTAGAGGGCATAGATTTAAGGTGAGAGGGGAGAGATACAAAAGTGTCCAGAAGGACAACTTTTTCACACAGAGGATAAGTGTCTGGAACAAGCTACCAGAGGTAGTAGTAGAGGCGGGTACAATTTTATCTTTTGAAAAGCATTTAGATAGTTACATGGGTACAATGGGTATAGAGGGATATAGGCTAAATACAGGCAATTGGGATTAGCTTCAAGGTTTTAAAAAAAAGAGCGGCATAGACAAGTTGGGCCAAAGGGCCTGTTTCCATGCTGTAAATCTGTATGACTCTATAAGATTGGAAAATCCCACTAAAAGACAACAGACCTTTAAATGGTCTGCCCCCACCCTGCCTGCTCACTATAATTCCTGTGGCAGGTGGGCTGGGAAAATTCTCCCCATTATGTCTATTTCAGGTACAATATACTTCCTGGTCTAGATGTGAAGCAATTATTTACGAGGCCTTTTATTTCACTGTTTGTTCATCCCAGGTCTATGTATTCAAGTACATAAAGGGTAATAGTCTCCATGAGGATATAAGAAAGGAGACCTGTACCAAGAACATCACTTGCACAAGCTAGTTATAGACATTTTATTGTAGACTTTACCTAATTCAATTAACCTCTAATGAGAAAGCCTCCTCTTGTCAACCAGTAATTCCACCTTCCATTTGACTTTGTACCTTGCCACTCCAAAGCATCACTACCCTTTTCCCTTCCCACTCTCTTCTTGCCATTCCGGGTTGAATCCCCCTACCCCCCAGTGAGCCCACCACTCCTGTCAATTCCTCCCTTAATATTTTTTGAAAAGTGAATCAAGACATTAATTGCGGTCTGCCTATCAATGCTATCTGTAACTAGGCAGCAGAAGACCATTGTTTGGTCCTTCTGTAAAACAACCTAAAAATTAATAGCATAATAATAATGACTTGGAAAAAGAAGAAGAGGAATTTTCAGCTTCCATTTTTGTTGTGCTGGGAAACCCAGCAGGAAGCCTAAATTGTGTTTCACGCCAACAAGAAGGCGCAATGCCAGTGACTTAATAGGAATCCCAACATTCAACATCAAGATCCCAATTACAATAAAGTTACATTTAATTATCAGGCCCCTACATCTGATAATCCCCCCCTCTCCATTACGTAATCTGTTTATGTCAGTGTGTCAATGTGAATTACAACAGGGCTCTTAGGGCATGTACACGATGAACAGAACCCCCCCCAGGATTTCAGGTGAGTGCTTCATTCAGAGGGGAGAGGGCCTGGGCACTGTTCTCTCCCCACCTCCCACTGCCCCACATTGCTGGGTATGTTGCATGTGGCAGGTTTGCATGAGGATATGGGTGTTCTATTTTTAACTTTTTGGGTTTTTTTTTTGTATTTGGGCTGCCTTTAAATGACACTCCAATCCTTTAAAGACTCAGTTGCTGGTGGGTGGGTTTGATTGAGCCCCCCTCCCCCTACCAACCCAGTCTTACATGGTGTGACCTGCCCCTTCAATCTTTTGCGACTATAAGTCGAACAATACAGCAGTGAAAGCTGCCACTGGAGCAGGCTGCTTCCATGCCTTTATGCCTTTGTTCTCCACAAGCTGTGCTACTCTGCTGAAACATTAGACAATTCCGCCCATAGTCCACACGCTTGTAAAATCCTGACATATGATTCTTGTGTGTGCCTGTCCTTGCTGGGAAACTCTGATTATGGAATCAGCCTTAGGGACTCTCGTCAGGGTCAGAGCTGGTGTCAGATATGGCAATATTACAATTCGACAGCACGCCAGCACTCAATTTCGATTTATTGTTTGTAATTTTCTGAGTTTGTGCTTCTCCAATTGTTTCACAATGATTATAGAGATGAGGACTAAAGTAACACAACTCAAGTAGGTCTAAAGATGGGATGACTTTTTTTTTCCCTTTTCTGCAAATGTAAGCCATGGATAGAGTGGGATGAGGATGATCATGATTTTATGGAGCCTGCAAGAGTGGGAAAAACAGAGAGCGAGGTGACTACGTTAGACAGGAGCCAGAATTCTGATTTCCAAATGGCAGGTTGAGATGCAGGGATGCAAGCAGCACATCAAGCCTCACTTTGGCTTGAGGCGGGTTTCCACTTGTAACACATCTGTATGCCATGAATACTTATTTTCATAAAACTTTTAAAATTATATCCAACTTCAAGATAAAGTCAGCAGTTGTGGTACTGGTACACATTCATTGAAAGGAGATACCTAAGAATTGCCCTTTTGGGCAGTTGTGGCTAAGGTCAGTAGTTTTCTTTGCTGAACTCTTCGACACAAGGGGGCAGGAACAGGAAAATGGCAGCTTGTATGGAGGCTCAGGATTGGCAATGGTGAGTTAGAGATTGAGGGCGGAGAAGGCGAGGGGTAAATGTTTGGACTGGGGTCAGGTGACAGGGGAAGGGTGCTAAGTTCTATTGCAAACCTTACAGTGACCATTTTTGCAACATCTCCTGTTATAAGGTGATTCGAGGTGGCAAACAAATAACTAAAGCATTTACTGATGAGGAGAACTATATGCAATGAAGGGTTTAACGAAACAACTAATACAGGTCTATTCCAAACATCGCAGTGACTACAACTAAAGGCCAGGAATGCTTGTTCTCTCTTCCAATCGGCTGAGGTTCGCATACTCACACTCCAGTGGCTGTGGCCCATTCATGTGGTCCGTGAAGGATCGCCCCTTAAAGGAGCCATGCTAGCACATTTCCAAAGGCACTTGGCAGCAAAGTTGTAGTGTTGATGCACAGTCTCCCTTTTTATACAGGAGGCTCTTTTTCAGTCTGCCAGTAGCTGGAGCATTGTCAGCTGAAGGCAGGTTTTACCAGTGAAAAACTTCTGCCACTGCAGAATGACACACATTTCTTGTGCATGCTGCCAAAACTTAAAGCTTTATTTTGATTCACACGGGAAACTGGACAGTGCAAGTGAGCGGAAATGGCAGATAGTTCTGGTTACACTGCTGGGAACAGCATTGCCACAGTTAAAATCCTGTCCCTTGACTGACAGCATAATCATATTAATTAACTTTAAAACAAGGAGTATAATATTCCAATCTCCTGATCTCAGAAATGGAAATCAACACAATCAGATTGTGGAAAATAAATAAGGATCACAGAGTTTCCTTCGAATGGCTTTAGCTTCAAAAACAAGATTTTGTAAAACTTTCTCATCAAAGGTCAATTGAATTAGGTAGAGTCTATGATAAAATCATCTGTACTAGTGATGCTCTGGGTGCTCTTGGTGCATGTCTCCTTTCTTATGCCCTCATAGGGACTATTACCCTTTATTTATTTTAATTTGCAAACTGGTCACATACCACAATGCTCTGATGCACCAGTGCTGTTGTTTGATAATAGAATTTCATTTATCACTTGAAACCAAATTGTATTGATTCATAAACTGATAAATAGTTTGACAAAATACCCACTGAAAATAATAATACAATTGAGCTCAGAGTACTGCAAAAGAATATAAAGTCAGTGCCTTGCATAATTCACTTACTTTACTTTATAATATTCAGATTACACAATTCACCATAAAAACATTTACACAATTTACCATTTAGAAACATTTTTGGAATATGTAAGAGACAACCTACACATTGGCAAAACTGAAAAGGACATTCATAACTTAAATAATTCATAATTCTAATATCCCCCCAATAAATAATTCAACACCTGCAAAAAATGCATCTAATTCATTAGCTAAGATTCCGCTTTAATGCTGAGGGTTGCCATCTATATTGTTCAAATAAATTAGAGTGCCAATGTATCACAGCTGACCATGTTACTGATTACTGTTGCTTGCTGGAATATATCCTCTGAAATGGCAATGTGTTCACCTTCCAAGTTTCCTGTTAAGCTGAAGTTTGATTCTAATTGGTGCTTAGCTGGCTCAAATTGATAGATCTCATTGAAAAGGGACAGAATGCAGCAGCCTGAGACAGCTACAATGCTGATTAAAATGAAACCCATGAGCACAATATACCTGAGTGCAGCATATTTGTCTAGCATTTTGTATTTCCCCAGGCACCTGCCTCTTTTTCACTCTAATGCCATTGTACACTACAGTTGGAATGCTTTAGACTGCTGTTTGATGAGGTACTTAGCACTTTTATAAGAACTGCAAAGGCTGTCACAATCAAGCAACTGGTATAAAGCAAGCCTCCACAACGATGAGGATCTTTAAAAGGTTTTCTTTGAAAAGAAATATATAAACATGATTACATGTGCTAGTGATTTACCTTTAGATTCCTTGTGGGAGCTGTTTCCTGTTCTGTGCCTTCCTTCACCCTTTTAGCAGGATAGAGGAGAGGGAGAATGAAGTGTGAATATTAATTGTGCAAGAGATACTTTTGTGATCTTTATCAGTGATTATGTAATAGGTGGTATAGATGTCCGATAAGCTCAAGTTATCATTTTCTCCTCCGTCATCTACTTATCTCCCCAAAGAGAAACATCTCCATGGTGCCTGCTTTATAATGGATAACACTCAATTAAAGCTTTTCCAACAGAATTGTGACAGAAAATCCACCATTAACCAGGTGAGAGGCGGGCATGTAGTCAAGACATGTGCTTACAAACTACCCTGCCATGTAGAATAATCTGAAAGGTTTCAGAATGAAATCCACATAACCATTATCTTTTATGTATTTCAGTCTTCTCAAAATCCTCCAGGCATTTTAAATGCAATTGATTGTAAGAAAAAAAAGCAATGTCTTGGCAGTTGATTATCCCTTCATGGATTTAAACAGATACAACATTGCTATAGGAAGGAGAAATACAATATTCAAATACATAAATGCTCCAATATATGTTGGGAAATTTACTTCTGTAATATATGAGGACTAAAGTATAGGAATTGGTATTGCAATTAATAGTTGACAACCATTTGACATGCCTTTCCACTATTTTAACAGAGACAGTAGTTCATTTAAAATAATGGGTTAATTCAATTTGTGTAGGCATTAATATTAAGATGGAAATTACTGTTGAAAAAAAAATGACTGCTTAACTTGTTCATATTGCATCCCTCTCACTGCTATTTCAACACATAAGCACATTAAGGATTCACCTATTATTGCAGACAGCAATTTTTATCCTTACATTAAATTTTAATGACATATTGGGCCCACATAAAATAATCATATTCTTCCAATATAATGTGAATATTAAATTTGTAATACATCTCCAACTGATATGTGTTGACTACATGAAATGAACAGAAGAATGTGAGGGGTGCATGGCCTAATAACCGATATACAATGCTGCCAGGGGAGGGTTCACATGGGAAGTGTAAATTTGTGAGGTGCTGTCTTGTATGCAGTAATACAATACAATCAATACAACAAATCTATAATCAAAGATATCAATGTTTCACAGCGTTTGATCTGGACTGCACAGAAGGTTCCGCGATCACAATTTCTTACCTATAAATAAATAAATAGTGTTACTTTTTTGAAGTGTATATTTTTATATGTTCCAAAACATAACCCCTTTTATATTATCAAACCACATTAACACCAATGCTGTGTTTGCCACCTGAAAAAATAATGATTTTCTTCTCTGAAGAATTTGTTTATTCAAAATTTGTTTTGCACTCAGGATGATATTTCAGCTGGGAAACACATTCTGGCTGACATATTTAGAAAAAGATGCTCTACCATGTGGAAATTGTGATTAGATCCACAGTCTAGGTGTTTGACAAGACCAACCACTGTGTTGTGAGTAGTAGCCCCCTGACTGTATGTTTACAGGCAAACAACCTTTTGATATGGATTCACAGCCACAGAATAATATTTGATATACACAGTTGCTGAGTAATGATTATATATCATATAGTTAAGGATTGCTTTCTACACACTTGTATGATTTATAATATTGTACTATCACCTTTAGTTTTTAAGAACTCATTTATAAATGTAGCTGTGACCTTTACTTGCTATAATGGTGTGGCACATAAAGGCTTAACATGAGACTAGTGAAGTATCGCCCACACAGTGGTGGAAGGGAACCTAGGAGTCAGTGCAATGCTGAACAGAGCCATGTGTATAAGCAAGCACCTAGAGAGTTCTCAACTTGGATATTTATCTATCTATGTCGTGTAGTTTCTAGTAGTTAATAAATACTTGCGTTAAATTACCTAATATCTTCATAAGACCTACCAAACTCTGCCCAACACCTTACAACATCTATTGTGTTGAGTGTTTTAAATGGTTGACCCTGTATTTTTAAACAGTGACACCTAATTCAATAGGAAACACCCCCTGCATATCCACTCTGTTAAGACCTCTCAAGGTATGTTTCAATCAACTCACCTCTTACTCTTTTAAACTCCAGCAGATACAAGTCCAGCCTGTCCGATCTTTCCTCGTAAGATAAAATCACCTATTTCAGGAATTGGTCTAGTAAATATCCTCTGAACTGCTTCCAACACATTTACATTTTTCCTTCAATAAGGTGACCAATACAGTACATGGTACTCAAAAATGGTCTCATTAATGCTCTGTATAACAGAAGCATAACCTCCCAACTTTTTTGTAATTAATTCCCCTCGCAATAAATGAAATATTGTATTAGCCTTCTTAATTACTTAGTATATCTGTATACCAGATTTTGTGGTTCATGTCCAGGACAATTAGATCTCTTTGCACCTCAGAGGCTCTGCAAACTCTCACCATTTAGAGTACTTCTTTTTTTACTCTCTGTCAAAATGGACAATTTTACATTTTCTATATTATACCCATTTGCCAGATCTTTGTCCACTCACTTAACCTATCCATAGGTTTTTGTGGCATCCTAATGCTCTCTTCACAACTTTCTTTCCCACCTATCTTTGCATCATCAGCAAATTTGGCAACCATCCCTTCAGTTCCTTCTTCCAAGCCATTTATATAAATTGTAAACACTTGTGGTCTCAGCACTGATCCCTACGGTGTACCATGCATTACATTTTTCCAATCTGAAAGACCCTGTTTGTTAGCCAGCCATTCATCTATCCATGCCAATGTGTTACCCCCATAATATGATTTTTTATTTTCTGCAATAATCTTTGTGGTACTTTATCAAAAGCCTTCTGGAAATCCATGTACAGTACATCCAATAGTTCCCCTTTATTGATGGGCTGAATGGCCTCCTCCTGAACTGTAGGGATTCTATCACAACACATGTTACTTCCTCAAAGAAGCCCAATAAATTGGTTAAACACAATATCCCTTTCACAAAACCATGTTGATTCTTCTTGATGCCTTGAAATTATCCAAGATCCCTGTTATAACTTCTTTAATAATAGCTTCTAACATTTTCCCTATAACAGATGTTAAGCTAACTGGTATGTGGTTTCCTGCTTTTTGTCTCCTGCTCTTTTTGGATAAGGAAGTTGTGCATGTTGTCTTATTGTCTTTTCTTCCAATCTAATGGGACCTTCCCTGAATCAAGGGAGTCCTGGAAAATTAAAACCAATGCATCAGCAATCTCACTGGATACTTTTAATATCCTAGGATGAAGCCCGCAGCTCCAACAATTTACATACATACAATCCCTACAGTGCAGAAGGAGACCATTTGTCCCATTGAGTCTGCACCAACAACAATCCCAGTCACGTTCTATCCCTGAAACTCTCCATATTTACCCTTCTAAACGCTCTAACGTACCCATCATGGGACACTAAAGGGCAATTTAGCACAGCCAATCAACCTTCCCTGCACATCTTTGGACTGTGGGAGGAAGTTGGACAACCCAGAGGAAACCCACGTATATGGGGGAGAACATGCAAACTCACAGTCACCCAAGCTGGGAATTGAGCCTAGGTCCCTGCTGTGTGGCAGCAGTGCCCACCACTGTACCACCCCTCAGAACCACTTCTCTGGTGGTTGTAATTTTCCTCAGTTCCTCCCTCTATTCCATTTACTGGTCTATAGCTGATTCTAGGATGTTATTTGTATCCTATATAATAAAGATTGATATAAAATACCCCTGTTCAGTTCATATGTCACCTTCTTGTTCCATAGAATCCCTACAGTACAGAAGGAGGCCATTCGGCCCATCAATTCTGTACCGACCACAATCCCACCCAGGCTTCATTCCTGTAACCCCATGCATTTACCCTCTAATCCCCCTGATACTAGGGGCAATTTAGCATGGCCAATTAACCCAACTTGCACATCTTTGGACTGTGGGAGGAAGCTAGAGCACCTGGAGGAACCCATGCAGACGCGGGGAGAAAATGCAAAATTCTGAGGCCAGAATTGAACCTGGCATCTGGACACCCCCTGGTTCACTTCCCATAGGACTAATGCTCACTTTTTTTTTTACAGACCAATAAAAATGCTTACTATCTGTTGTTATATTTCTGGCTAGCTTTCTCTCAATCAAATTTTTCCCTCATTATCTTTCAGTCTTCCTTTGCTATTCTTCATATTCTATCCAATCTTCTGATCTGCCACCTGCATTTGACAGTGATGTTATTTCTTTAAGTTTGATACTACCTTTAACCTTTCTAGTTATCCCACCATGGATGGTGGGTCCATCCCTTGTACTTTTTCTTACTTGTAGGGTGGTATGGTGGTACAGTGGTTAGCACTGCTGCCTCACAATGCTAGACCTGGGTTCAATTCCAGCCTACAGTGACTGTGTGGAGTCTGCATGTTCTCCCTGTGTCTGAGTGGGTTTCATCCAGGTGCTCCAGTTTCCCCTCTAAGTCCGAAGATATGCAGGTTAGATTGATAGGCCGTGATAAATTGGCCCCTAGAGTCATGGGGATTAGCAGGGTAAATACAGTGCAAGGTCTGGGTGGGATTGTTGTTGATCCAGGCTCGATGAGACAAATGGCCTCTTTCTACACAGTAGGGATTCTATGATGAATTCCGTGCATTCTGAAAAATCCTCATAAATATTTGCCACTGCTTCTCCATTGACCAATCTCAACCCAATTTGCCAGTTCACTTTTGCCAATTCAGCTTCCTTACCCTCATAATGCTCTTATTTAAGTTTAAAAATTTGGGCCTAAATATTGCATTCTCACCCACTGTGGGAATCATCGCAGGTGGGACAGATAATTTGACAGACCATTGAAAGATCTGTTGACCTCAGAAATCATTGCCCAAGGGTAGACTGGACCTGAAACTCTCACCCATATTTTCAGACCCACTCCTCTCTCCCATGGTCATTGTTACCTAGGGGCACCTTCACAATAAGATCATGAATTGCTCCAATCTTGTTGCACAAGACCAGGCCTACTCTCTGGTTGGCTCCAGAACATGCTACTTGAAAAAACTATTCCAGAAACATTCAATGAACTCCTTATCCAGGCTACCTTTGCACATCTGACTTTTCCAGACTGTATGCAAATTAAAATCTCCCATGATTATTGCCATATGTTTTTGACAAGCTCCCATTATTTCTTCCTTTATACTCTACCCTACCATGTGGTTATGATCCTGTTTATGATTCCTTTACTATTGTCTTTATCGTTTCTCACGCCTACCCAACCAATTTCAACACCCTGGTTTCCTGAAGTTCGGTCCTCCCTCTGTAATGTGCGAATACCATCATTGATTAAGAGTCACATCTCTACCTTTTTCCTGGCTTTCTGTCCTTCCTAAATATCCCATATTTTTAAATATTCCAGTTCCAATTCATGTCCTCCTGCAGGCATGTTTCCGTAATGGCTATAAACTCATTATTTCAACTTGCACTCTCAGTTCATCTGTTTTGCTTCGAATGCTATGCACATTCAGATACAGAACTTTGTTTTATCTTTTTATTTTTATAACCACTAATCTCATCTGTTGATTAACTGTTAGATTTGTACTCTCTATCCCTTCCTGTCTTTTATTTTATATAATCCCTTTCTCTTTTGCTTTTTCTCTGCTCTTTACTTTACCACATCTTCCCAAATTTGATCCTCTGCTCCCACTATCTAGTTTGAAGCTCTCTTTACTTCCCTAGTTTTGCAGTTCACAAGAGTACTGGCTCCTGCATGGTTCGGGTGTAACCCATCCCAACAGTACATATCCCACTTTCCCCAGTACTGGTGATAGTGCACTATGAACCGGAGCCCACTTCACCCATACCAGTATTTATGCTATGCATTTCTTTCGCTAATCTGATTCATTATGTGGAAATTTGCATGTGTTTATGTAATAATCCAGAGATTATGACCTTTGAGGTTCTGCTTCTTAATTTGGTGCCTAGGTCCTCATACTGACTATGGAAAACCTCCTTCTTTATCCCATCTATGTTCTTGGCACATACATGGACCCCCTTTTACTGAAGGTTTGTCTCCAGTTCCAGGCACATGTCCCAAACCCTGATATCAGGCAGTCAACAGAGCCATTTTACTGCAAACATGTTTGTCCTGGATCAAACTGGCATCAAAGAGTTCCCATATGCTACAACATCAGCTGTCCTACCATCCTTAATATGTTCTGATTAATGATTTTATTCTATATATTTTAATTTTGCTTTTATGTTTTATTAACTTTACCACCAGTCGCTAGATTATTTTGAACCTTAGGAATGGATTAAACCATTGTCACTTACCAGATACTCACCAAATAACTAGCTTTTTCCCCTGTAGAGTAAGAACATTCCCTTAAGGCTGAGAAAGTTAGAAAGCATAAAGCAAAAGAGCAGCTCTTTTCCTTCCTTCTCTAACTCCCTTAGTTACCTAACTCCCAGCACTCTATTCTATGTCAGACTTCTTGCAGTATAACTTATGTAAAACACCTCTTTCTCCCACATTCTACTAAATGCAGCAATTCCCACTTTGAACCAAATTCACAAATATACTCACTCAATCTCTGTCTCCCCTCATTGATCATGTACCCCTTACTGAGCCTTTGCATCACTACTTGTGTTTGTGGGGCAATCATTTGTACCAGGACTGGCCCCAAACAATCTGTGTGAGGATGCTGTGATTCACAAAAGGAATCCCTCACTGAATCCACTTCTGAACCCAACCAAGGAAACAAATTCCACAGTAAGGACAACTTAGTCAGTGGATATCCTACTGTTACCCTGATGCCTTTGAGTAACATACTCCTCCACAGAAGGCTCCTGAATGTAAACACTGCTTGGCACTTTTAAATGTCTTTATCAAAAGCTGTTGATACCGAGCTACTAAACTGCATTTTAGTCTGCCTTTAATGAATTCTATACACTTGTATTTTTCTTCCATGCTTCCTTTTCCACTTGACCTGTTCCTCCTTGTTCATGTTCTCTGTTACACCCAGTGCTTTATCTGAGACTCAAACTAATACCTAACCATGAAGTGGATTATAATCCCAGCCCCTTTTTTTTGAGACTATTTTGGATCAGCTGTGCTCCTCAGATGATCAGCCTCATTTAAGGCTGAGAAAAACAGACCTCACATACAACGACAGCTTCTGAAAAACTGATCCAACTGTTCCTTAAGGATAGGAACCACCAGAGAATATTACTGAATTCCATATAGCCTTTTATTTTTCCAGGTTTTAGTTAGATCCTTAAAACTCATATTATAAGGGTTAGGACATCTCTCCTCAACAATGTACCCCTCCACTGAAGAGTGTATGGAAATTGGATTATGAGTTTGGATACAGAAGACTATATGAGACAACATATTTTCTAAATTTTATCAAAGTCTATTAAGGAACTGAACACACAATTCACTTTTGATTGTAATTCAATTGTGACATTAACAGTTCTTGGAAAGGCAAATATAATTTTGTTTCTAATAGAGAATCTACATTTTAAGTCTAAATGTTGGTGATAATTAAGATATTCATCAATATTTAAAATGGTATTGACCTTAAATCCCCCTGTAGAAAGCTACCAACTCTAACAAGTGTATCCAATTAAGGGGAGAACTGTAATTGCTACACTAATAGTTACATTTGCCTTGAAAGAAGCAGGAATGAATCTAATGAATCTAAAAATCCTTGTGTACTTCCAATATTTATATTGTTACAATCCCAGGCAGTTAAACTGCTGAATAAGTCAGATCCTAGGTGAAATTAGGCCTGATATGCTCCAGGTCCCAGCTTTTATTTTTTGTTTTGAAATGTGGAGAACAGCTACTGAACAGAGTCACAGAACCTGTTGATGAATTTTTGACAAGTAAATAAACCATTTCTTTAACAAGATGATATGAACAATATTACGTTACTCCTTCACTTAAAACTATTCCTTTATAGATATGTGCAGATTTTTAATAATAACACAAGTTACAAAATATATCTTGTACTTTAATATTCTCAGTAAGTACATAGTCCATGTGAACCAATAGGCAACCTATGGTCAGACTCACCACACTCTAAATCCAAGTGACAGATATTACCAGATCACCATATTCATCCAAGCTTTGTCTTCCACACACACTTTCAGGTATTCAGCTATATCAACAGAACATTTACGACTTTAATTTGGTCGCCGCACTTACGCAAGGATATTTTGGCCTTGGAGGGAGTGCAGAGGAGGTTTACTAGGCTGATGCCGGAGTTGAGGGGGTTGAGCTATGAGGAGAGGCTGAATAAACTAGGCTTGTACTCGTTAGCGTTTAGAAGAATGAGGGGAGATCTCATTGAGACGTATAAGATGATGAATGGGATGGATAGGATAGAGGTGGAGAGACTCTTCCTGCTCAGAAAGGACAGTAGGACTAGGGGGCACAGCCTCAAGATAAAGGGGGGGGGCGGTTTAGAACGGAGCTGAGGAGGAACTTCTTCACTCAAGGGGTGGTGAATCTCTGGAATTCTCTGCCCGTTGAAGTGGTGGAGGCTGCCTCGCTAAATATTTTTAAGACGCGAGTTGATGGGTTTTTGATAAGCGAGGGGATTAAGGGTTATGGGGAGAGGGAGGGAATGTGGAACTGAGCCACAACAGATCTTATTGAATGGCGGGGCAGGCTCGAAGGGCTAGATGGCCTACTCCTGCTCCTATTTCTTATGTTCTTATGTAACCCCGAACAGATGATATTGATCTCTCCTCAACTCACTCATCACACTGTGAACCAACTGGCCTCACTGAAACTCTATCTTTCACACAAGGATTTCTAATTCCAATGCCCTAGTACTCACTTTGGAATCTTCTGCCAAACAGTGTTTTTTCTCAGATGCCTTCCATAAGAGTCCATTTCCAGGGTTTCAATCTCTCCTTCCTAAGTTCCCCTTCCGTAGATCACCATATTCATTCAAGCTTTGTCTTCCACACACACTTTCAGGTATTCAGCTACATCAACAGAACATTATGACTTTAATTCCTTGTTATGGGCCTATAAAGACCTTCAGCTGTCTCTTTGGATCTTTGGGTTGTCATAGGTCTATTTTGTTTTAAGTCTGCTTCCTGCAGCTTTCTCACTTTAAACATGGAGCCTTCATCTTACCCCCACTCTTAACATCACTTAACAGGACCTTTGCCAGATTCATTTTCTTTTTCTTTGACTTGACTTAAAGGTTTTCTTGGGACTTTTTCTTTTAGGGTCTGCTCCCTTCAATTTCTTCTCCCAATAGACTGATAACTTGTTATCTTCCTTGAGATCCAGAACTCACTCACTCAACGTTTCACTTTAGAGTAATACATCTAAGACTCTTAGACTTGTTTACTTCAGCAACCTGTATGTCCAGTTAAAGAGATATGAATTTTTCCCTTCACCTTAGAGAATTATCATCAACTGAACTCTCATTGTTAAATGTAGCAGGATCAACAGGAAGCATTTATTTCTGCGTTTAACGTTCTAAAATAGTCTCCAAATGCTTCCCTCGCTGTTTTTTAACCAAGCTCTGACATAGGGTCGGGCTCCTTGTCCAGATAGTGAGCCCAATTATTCTCTATCACATGTCCTGTATTTTTTGGATTTGTCTTTGGGCGTCAGCCTTGAGCTGTTGGAACGCTGCCTTCTTGACTTGTGACCTTGGATTGTTCTACCAGGGAATGAAGGCTGCTCATTTATCTTCGAGGAGGTCACATATTTCAGCATTATTTTCTCTGAAGCCATCTGCAATAGATTTGCTCGTTACTCTCAATCACTTCAGTTATTTACAAGAAACTTGGCCTGTCCTTGAATGGTGCCAAAACAAAACTGAAAATATCAATCCCCACCTGGCTAGTCAAATATTCTACCTCCCATATTTGTTGAAGCAGAAACTCAGGAATACATTGAGAACATCCCATATCCTGTCAGCTATCTTTTTCAAAAGGCCACCATTGGTGAGAGGTTAGAACATAAGAACATAAGAAATAGGAGCAGGAGTAGGCCATCTAGCCCCTCGAGCCTGCCCCACCATTCAATAAGATCATGGCTGATCTGTTGTGGCTCAGTTCCACATTCCCGCTCTCTCCCCATAACCCTTAATCCCCTTGCCTATCAAAAACCTATCAACCTGCGTCTTAAAAATATTGAGCGAGGCAGCCTCCACCACTTCAACGGGCAGAGAATTCCAGAGATTCACCGCCCTTTGAGTGAAGAAGTTCCTCCTCAACTCCGTTCTAAACCACCCCCCCCCACCTTTAGCCTGACGCTGTGCCCTCTCGTCCTACTGTCCTTTCTGAGCGGGAAGAGCCTCTCCACCTTTATCCTGTCCATCCCATTCAACATCTTATACGTCTTAATGAGATCTCCCCTCATTCTTCTAAACTCTAACGAGTACAAGCCTAGTTTATTCAGCCTCTCCTCATAGTTCAACGCCCTCAACTCCGGAATCAGCCTAGTAAACCTCCTCTGCGCTCCCTCCAAGGCCAAAATATCCTTGCGTAAGTGCGGCGACCAAAACTGCACACAGTACTCCAGCTGCGGCCTCACCAGTGCCCTATGCAGCTGCAGCAAGACCTCCCTACTTTTATACTCAATCCCCCTCGCTATGAAGGCCAGCATCCCATTCGCCTTCCTGACCACCTGCAGGCTGGGTTTTTGTGACTCATGCACAAGGACCCCGAGGTCCCTCTGCACCGTCGCGTGCTGCAGTTTTTCGCCACGTAAGTAACAGTCCTTCCTACCATTATTCCTACCAAAGTGGACAACCTCACATTTGCCAACATTAAATTCCATTTGCCAGTTCTTGACCCATTTGCCCAGCCTATCTAGATCCTTCTGCAGACTCTCCACACCCTCCGCACAATTTGCCGTTCCACCAATCTTGGTGTCATCAGCAAATTTCGACACCATACACTCGGTTCCCTCCTCCAGATCATTTATATAAATGGTGAATAGTTGAGGCCCAGCACCGACCCCTGGGGCACTCCACTAGTCACCAACCGCCAAATTTTTTGAAACCAGTTGGTTTATTATTGGCCGGATGCACAGATGTGATAGTATTACTCTTTCCTGCTCACTCCATCATAGCTTCTTTAGTCCTGGTCTTCCCTTTGCAGTATGCTTACCAATAAAATTACTGCCACCTTCACAATGATCTCTTGTAGCAGCATATCTAAGCAGCTATACTAAAAAGGTCATTCTTCAAAAATTCATGATTTCCCATTTAAGACAGAGATGAGAATTTATTTTTGAGTTTTGGGACTCTCTTCCCCAAAAGGCAGCAGAAGCAGAGTCCTTAAATATTGTTAAGGCAGAGGGTCAGAGATTCTGGATAAGCAGGGGATAAAAGTTTATTGGGGGTAGGCTGGAAAATGAAGTTAAAATTGTGATCAGATCAGACGTGACCATACTGAATGGCTGAGCCGGCTTGGGGGCCAAATGGCCTACTCGTAATTCATACGTTTGTGTGGCCTTAAAGGGACCATGTTCCAGTCACTTCTCCTCCAAGAACAGTTCTGAGGCTGAGCCACATACTCTGTCGAGGTTTCTTCCGTGAGGTGGTCATACTTTATGCAGACAAAACAGTAGACTGGATAATCAAAGGTGAGAGGCAAATAGGACTGCAATACAAAGAAAAGTTAGGATGATTAAAAATGGCAAAAAAGTAAGCTTAAATCATAGAAACCCTACATTGCAGAAAGGCCATTTGGCCCATCGAGTCTGCACCGACCACAATCCCCGCGCCCCCCCCCCACCCCCAATCTCTACATATTTACCCGCTAATCCGTCTAAACTATGCATCTCAGGACACTAAGGGGCAATTTTTAGCATGGCTAATCAACCTAACTTGCACATCTTTGGACTGTGGTAGGAAACCAGAGCATCTGGAGGAAACCCACACAGACACAAGGAGTCTGTGCAAACTCCACACAGACAGTGACCCAAGCTGGAAATCAAACCCGGGTCCTTGGAGTGCTAACCACTGTGCAGCCCATTTTAACAGCTTTGTATCTTGATGCACAAAGTATTCAAAATAACACAGATGACCTGATGGCGCAAATGGAGGTAAATGCATATGATCTCACAGCCATTATGGAGACATGGTTAAAAGGAGATCAACATTGTGAACTTAATATTTAGGAATATTTGACCTTTTGGAGAAAGAGGTGGGAAGGAAAAGGTAGTGGAGTAGCACTGATAATAGGTGAAAATGAGTCAGTTTTGAAAGATGATCTCAGCTCAGATGATGCAGAATCCATTTGGGTGTAGATAAAAAACAGCGAGGGAAAGAAGACATGGATTGGGGTTGTGTTTGGATCCCCAAACAGTCACCACAGGATAAGAAAGGGTATAAATCAGCAAATAATAGGAGCATGTAAAAAAAAAGAACAATAATTTTGTGTGACTTTAATCTTCATGTTGATTGGATTAATCAAGTTAGAAAGGGTAGCTTTGACAACAAGTTCACTTCTGAGAGCAGTATGTCATGTAGCCAAACAGGGAACAGGCTACCCTGGGCCTCGAAATTGGTAATTAGGTAGGTTTAATAAATGACCTCAGAGTAAAGGATCTCCTAGGAAATAGTAAGCATAACATGAATACATGACAGAATTTGATATTCAGTTTGAATGAAAGACTTGGGTCAGAAACAATTGTGCTTAACTTGGAGACATGAGTGGGAATGATTAAAAAGCAGACATTCATAACTCTGCCTTGACTGAGAGCCCAGCCCTTCATTTCTTTGTTGAAACAGGTGCTCAGAAGGGAAAACATTGCCTGATTGATAGGTTTACAAGGTTTATTCCTGTAATCTATTCTGTCACTGGCTTAAAGTTTATTTATACAAATAAAGAGGTGACAAGTACTTATAGTTTGTTATAGATAGCTCAAATATCTGAATGACTGAGGTTTAAAGGGTTCTTTTGGCAACATTTTTCAGAAGAAAATGATGAATAGCTATTTTTCTAGGCATTCTAGACATGTTGCTATTACTGTAGGCTTTACTGGTTTTGTATAGGGTGTATACTGGATGAATAGGCATGGAAGTTGAAGTGCCCTGAAGTTGAAGTTCTCTGCCTGTTGAAGTGGTGGCGGCTGCCTCGCTAAATATATTTAAGACGTGGGTAGATAGGTTTTTGATAGGCAAGGGGATTAAGGGTTATGGGGAGAAGGCAGGAAAGTGGAACTGAGCCACGACAGATCAGCCATGATCTTATTGAATGGCGGGGCAGGCTCGAGGGGCTAGATGGCCTACTCCTGCTTCTATTTCTTATGTTCTTATGAAGTTGGCAGAGGCTATAAGCGTGGGAGCATGAAATGGCATGAAAGGAGCATGGGGAGAGAGGGGAGAGGGTTAAAGATGGTTAGACATGAGGATTGAAAAGCCTAATATTTAACAAAATTGCAATTGTGACAATGTCCTAAAGAACTGAGCTGTGCCTTTTAAACAGCCCAACCTGCCACTCAGCATCCCTGTGGCTGCCTTCGATTTGGGTCTGAGAGTGGTGGGCCCAAATCCATCTCAACAGCTCCATTCCCTACCCGCTTCCCTCTGACGGTACATCTCGCCATTCAGGGTTTTTTCCCTGAAGCTGAGGGTAGTGAGTTCGGAAATTTCACTGTTTGAGTAACATGTGTTGATGGTGGAAACCCAGCCTATTGTGCAGTTCAATAAGTACCTAGCCTGCTCTTACTCAGATTGGGCTTATTTCAGGCCAACTTGAAGACGTTTCCACTAGCTAAAGCAATTCAAAATGTTGACAATTAACAGAGTCAGCTGCCAAATGATATTTCCAGTTCTATGAAAAATAAATTAGTTACTTACCAGTTCTGGTGATTTTATTTCAGCACGGAGGTATGAATTGATTTGGGTAACAGTGAGTTATGTCCATTTGCAATGATTTCCTATGCTTGTTATTTCAATGAAAGTCTTTAATCTTACTCTGCAGATATGTCACATTAACACTAACAGGCCTGCTTTAGCAGTAGGGAGTGTCACTTCTGGTGAGCTGAGAGCTTACATTAGGAAATTGCACACCCCAGTGTTGAAAGCTCCCCAACAGGAGCCTTTATCAGGAATTTGCAACTGTGTTTCGCACGATACTCCATGCATTAAAGTTTTCTGATAGGCACTTCCAATGGAAGTTATCCTCTACAAGAAGGGTTGTAATTATGACGTTTTCAGGGATACAGACTAACATCAAACCAGCAAACCCATGTGGTCATCTTTCACATATGGCATTGAATAGTGGATGTCAGAATTCTGTTTGACCATGGAGGACACTACAGCCCTCTCCTATCTATGTTTGCAGCCCACCCGTACATATGCAGTCAAGAATTGCAATTCTGACTGCAATTTTCCATTCTCTAGCTCAGTGGCTCTGAGGGCGTTTACACAGCTCCTATTGTTGCTTCTGCTAAAAGCCGCTAACTCAGCATAGATCATATTGAACCTAGGATTTTCTGCTTTGTGTGGTTCAATACTGCACCAAAAATGACATTGGGGATGCATTGATTTTGTTTTTTATTTTTCAAAATAGATGGTAGCATTTCCGATATAAAAAGGGGCGGTGAAGATTTATTCTTAGTGTGAAATGCTACAAAGTTGTACTGGTGATTTTTATCAGTATGGAGGTATGAACTCCTTAGAATACTGGGTGCAATGTGGTCGATCCATATGGAAGGGTTTCCCATTCTTATTATTTCTAGTGAAATTGTAAAGGTTCTCTTTTGGAATGTTTTTGCAGATTCCTGATAGGCATGCCAAAGAAAGGGAGGAGGTGATTCTCCCAGCCAGCTGCACTGCTTCTACAGCACACTGGGCTGGGAGACTCAAACAGGGGCTGTTTAACAGGCACCCTGCTGGACACCACAGCCTCTGAGTCTCCAAGTGCTAGATTTCTGGTGCCATCAGCTCCGTGCCAGAAATTGGTGTGGAGCTGTATAATTTATGTAAATACTAATTTTCATAATTATTTACATTTCGTTAGTGGACCAGGGACTGAAGTCTTCCCCACTGCCAGGAGTGGTACACTCCAGCGGGGATTACAATAGCTCCCCACTTGAGGGGAGCTGGCAGTCCAACCCCTCTGGAGTGAAGAAGGGGAGCCCGTCGAGGCCTCCCAAGGGGTTAGGGGTAAAGAGATGTGCCCCTTGGGTATTACAAATTTGTTGTTACCAGCCTGGCCGCAGCACTGCCTGAGAGGCAAAGTGGCAACTCCCAAGGGGAAACTTGGCACTGTCCTCCAGGCATCAGGTCGTGCCAAGGTGGGGGGTGGTCCCACTACCACTCCGAAGTTCAGGCTTGGTGACAGAGGGAGGGAGGCCAGCAATTAGGACTGGCCATCAGGGGGTTGGTGGGGTTGGGGTGGGGGGGGGGGGTGGGTGGAAAGGGGGGGGTGGGTGGGGGGGTGGATGGAGGGGGGGTGGGTGGATGGAGGGGGGTGGGTGGAAAGGGGGAGTGGGTGGATGGAGGGGGGGGTGGGTGGGTGGGTGGCGGGTGGGCGTCAGAGGGGTGGTGCAGGAGGAGGGGAAGGCAGTCTGCAATGTATAATGTGGGAGATTAACTTAGAATTTTTTGGGAGAATCACCCCCAAATCTTTATAATAAGTGCATTTACAACTTTGTCACAAATAACCACCAAAGGAATTCATACTCCATTATTATTTAATAGAATATGTGCAACAAATCTCTCTGCAATACTTTCACTGTAAATGCCACATCCTGAGTGGACTCTTGGAGATACTCAGTAATTGTAAGACTTCCGTGTTGACACTGTCAAAATTTCAAATATCCTCTGCATAAATGCATTGATGACAGCAGATAGAAAATTTTAGAAATTATAGGATTTACAACAAAGAGAGTAACCTAGCAACAAGAGCTAGGTTTCTTATTTTTCAAATGTGGGAATGGAGAACTAATATGGAACAAGACAACTGATTAAGGGAGTGGTTAAAAAAACATTACAGGGGGAATTTTCCTGTCCCGGCCGTCACAGAAATTGTAGTGGGCAGGAGTGTGCAGACTATGCAAAGACTATCTGTTGGTGTCGGACAAGATATTGGGGTGAACATCGCAGGAAAATCCCAGCCTATGGCCAGAATTCTCTGGCTGTTTACACCCTGCCATTGCTGCCAGCGCGAATGGATAAGCCAAATCTCCGGTCACTGTAGCAGGGTCAGAGAATTCGGCCCCAATAATTTGAAATTATTGAATGACTATATAGTTCAGTAATTCAAAAAGTAAATCAAAGCTTTCCATGGCCCTTCCAGCATTTTGCTGTTCTACTTCTGGTAGGACAGCAGTAAAAGAGTGACAGATGAAGCCCTGACCTGGGTTTGTGCTCAGATCTACTGTTGAAATTTTCAAATCCATGTTGTTATTTCCAAACTCAACTGTTCTGATGCTCTCCTGCCCGCCTGGCCTCCCATTTTACATTGGGGCGGCATGGTGGCACAGTGTTTAGCGCTGCTGCCTCAGCGCCAGGGACCTAGGTCACTGTCTGTGTGGAGTTTGCACATTCTCCCTCTGTCTGCGTGGGTTTCCTCTGGGTGCTCTGGTTTCCTCCCACAGGCCAAAGATGTGCGGGTTAGGTTGATTAGCCATGCTGAATTAAACTTAGTTTCAGGGATTAGCAAGGTAAATATGTGGGGTGATGGAGATAGGGCCTGGGTGGGATTGTGGTCAGTGTAGACTCAATGGGTCAAATGGCCTCCTCTGCACTGTAGAGATTCCACGATGTTCAATAAAATTGGGAGCTGCCAAAATTCTGCTGCCTGTATCTTAGATCGCAAATTCATCCTGTGCTTCCTGGCCTATATTGGCTCCCAGATCAGCAATTAAAAAAAAAAGAAACCTCCCTTACTTGGGTTCAAATCTGACCATGGCCTCATTCCTTCCCCATCTCTTTAACCTCCTCCGGCCCTGCAATCCTCCAAGCACGATATTCTATACATTCTACATACTCTGGAAGGGCCACGTATTTCTGGCCTGTGAAGTGGGACAATTGAAGTGATTAAATATTAAAGATTGATACTGAGATGGATGGTAATAGCTTTGGAGTAGACAAATGTAGTTATGAACATTAACAGCTTCAAAAGTAGACTAGAGTAGTTATTAGAGCTCTTTCTCAGCATGATAGGAAATATAGCCAACACATAAGGTTGCTTGGTGGCATAATGGTTGGCACTGCTGCCTCAGCGCCAGGTTAACGGCTAACAGGTTTATTTGGTAGTAAACCTATGAAGGAGCAGCGTTCTGAAAGCTAGTGGCATCCACTACCAAATAAACCTGTTGGACTTTAACCTGGTGTTGTGAGACTTCTTACGTGTTTACCTCAGTCCAACACCCGCATCTCCACATCATCAGTGGCAGGGACACAGGTTTGACTCTGGCCTTGGGTAACTGTGTGGAGCTTGCATGTTCTTCTAGTTTCCTCCTACAGTCCAAAGCTGTGTAGGTTAGGTGGATTAGCCATGGTAAAAATGCACAGAGTTACAGCGCCAAGGATCAATTCCTGGCTTGGATCACTATCTGTGCGGAGTTTGTATGTTCTCCCTGTGTCTGCAAGGGTTCCCTCCGGGTGGTCTTGTTTCATCCCACAGTCCAATAGTCATGCTGATTAGGTGCGTTGACCATGCTAAATTCTCCCTCAGTGTACCCGAACAGGCACCGGAGTGTGGCGACTGGGAGATTTTCACAGCAACTTCACTGCAATGTTAATGTAAGCCTACTTGTGGCACAAATAAATAAACTTTAAACAAGCTAAATTAGCAATCACACATGCAGACATATGAATTAGGAATCAGGCATTCGGTCCCTCAACCCTGCTCTGTCTCTCAACAAGGACACGGCTGATTTGATTGTAACCTCAACCCCACATTCCCTGTCAACCCCAATGACCTTTCACCCCCTTGTTAATCCAAGTTGGCAGAGACTCGCCTTGTTTCTCAATTATTCTTTAATTTGAGATTCACTTTTGCTTATTTCCTTCCATTAATGGAGGCAATAAAAGCAAAACAGAATGGAGCACGGTGTGGCGAATAACATATAGGTAAAATGATTGTCAGATTGCTTTCACTTGTTGATTCTATGTGAACCTGTGTTTTCCATTTACAAACACTGTCTGCTGTGCCTTTTTTCCTGTTTGATATCATGTCAGATTTCCAGTATTTATAGCTGTTTTCTTTTTTTTTCCTTTTGATGTCAATGCTGCACATGCCTGCATATTAAATGAAGCAGTTGTCAAAGCCATCAGTCACAAGGCTGCTGGGTTTAAGCAAATACTGCCAAATTTAATATTCTTTTCCAATACTAAATGTTAATGTCACCGCCAGGAAAGCATGTTAGCCTAGGGACTAAGAATGCAATAAAAAGCAGTTTTCCTCCAAGTGCTCGATCACATGCTGGCTTAAGTCTAATACCTCTAACAGGCAAACCTAGCTGTCTGTTGAAAAGCTGCCAGAGGACCTTGTAGCAAGGTATTCATTTTAAACCTCCTGTGCTTCCTGCATTTTTTTTGAACGTTCTATTAAACTCACACAGATATAGCATTGAAATTTTTCCTTTGTTTAAAGAGTGGGAGGGGAGGATAAATTTAACAGGTTTCTCAAACAAGAAATTTGTTGGCTTCAGTTAGCTGCCTCCACCTCACGGCAACGAGTGGTAAAACCGATTTTAGAAGTTTAAGAATGGGGGAAGGTGATTCAGGTGGATATAACTCTACCTGACCTCAATGGAACGTAAAAAAACAACAAATGGAACACTTCATCTGAATTTTTCATGAGACAACAGAATGGTTTAATGAGGGTAGTGCAGTGGATGTGATGTGTGCACTTTTGAAAAGCATTCCATAAAGTGCCATGCAATTGATTTGCTGGCCAAGTTGAAGGTCATGTAGTAAAAGAGAAAATGGCAGCATGAAAATAAAAGACTGGATTTTCACAAAGATGGGATTCAGGGCCTTGGTTCATTTCCGGGTCATGGACATGGTTCATGGGAAGTGATTGGCATTTTTGTTGAGGCAGAAATTGGCGTGGGGTCAGGAATGATGGCCAACTAGTGGCTTAGGTGGACAGTGGGACAGGAGCTGGAGACAGCTGCCTAAGGAAAGGCAAGAATCTGCATCTTCAAGTTGACCAGTGTAATGAGAGTTGGGACCAGAGATCAAACAGGGAAATGGTAGCATTATTAACATTACATTGCTGTGCAATAGATTTTTGTCAAAACTACCAATTTAAAAAAAAACACCCACAAAACCTTTTTGACGCTGTGGATCCTGTTCCTGACAGACAGGAACTGCTCACCTCTGCACAGTTCCTAACAGTCACGTGTCACCACAAACATCCCTGGATGTTAGAATTCAAAACTCATGAGATGCTTAATGCTATAAATATACCAAATTGACAATGTACGTTGGACATACTTTCTTCCATCTTCTTCCTTCAGGAAAAAGATACAAAAAAGTCTGAGATCACATATCAACTGACTCAAGAACAGCTTCTTCCCTACTGCCATCAGACTTTTGAATGGACTTACTTTATCTAAAGTTGATCTTCCTCTACACCCTAGCTATGACTGTAACACTACATTCTGTACTCTCTCCTTTCCTTCTCCATGAATGGTGTGCTTTGACTGTATAGCATGCAAGAAACAGTATCTTTCAATGTATACTAATACATGTGACAATAAGAAATCAAATCAACCTGGTAGGTTCTGCAAAACCTTCCTAGATCCATGTAGAGGTGTACCCAGTAGAAATGCAGGCTGGGTTTTGTGTATACTGATGTGCCCAGCCATTGAAGTTTCATAAGTTGCCACAATATTTCCCTACTGTACTTTGGCAGCACCATCACCTGGTTGACCACTGTCCACTCCTCATTTGCATGTCACTGAGTGTCTTTAAAACAGAGATAGGTAGGTTCTTGATTAATGAGGAGGTCAGGGGTTATTGGGAAAAGGCAGGAGAATGGGGATGAGAAAAATATCAGCCATGATTGAATGGTGGAGCAGACTCAATGGGCCGAGTGGCCTAATTCTGCTCCTATGTCTTATGGTCTTAGGTCTGTGAGAAGGGTCTCTGTTTCCTCATCAGCACTTTATTTTTAATGTGGTAGCATTCAGGTACTATCTCTGCTTCAATGTGAGCAGTAATGTTTTTAACTGCAGATCAGCTTGCTGGGCCACTACCAAGGAAGATTCATTTATTATCTCCTCAGGATCTTCTAGACGCCCAAAAAGGTTGTAGATACCAGACCAGAGAGTCTTCTGTCTGCATTGCCATTTGAGCTTCCTCTGACAGAGCTTTTTTGGCCATAGACCAGGTTACCACAGTCAGGGAAAATGTTAGGCACTCTCTGACAGCTATTCCTTCTCCTTGACAATGGTTTGTGAATCAGCTTGCAATTGCCAACCAGTGCTCCTGTGATTCTCTGCTCCTCCAGCTCGGCATTATTGGAAGGGGTATAGAGTTTTAAAACATCAAGGAGAATTATTTTTAGGAGATTTCTGTAAGCCAAAAGTAAGTTACTTAAGCCTTTCAAATTTGACAGATGTCTGGTGAGGCTGTTTCCTGAGGGTATAGAATTTATGATAGTGCCAGAGACAGACCAACTGGTAAGCATTGGAAATAGTCCTTTTCACTGCCGCATAGTTAGTAGCATTTTGCTCAGGCAAGATAGAGTTAAACTTGTAAGCTTTCTCTGAAAGTTTATTCTGCTCTAATAAGGACTGATATTGGGCTGGCCACTTTGACTGCTGGGCTAACAGCTCAATGGCAGCTTCAAATTTAGAGATTAAATGAGTGAACTGGGTTGCCTCAACCCTCAAGTCTGAGCTAGTGGTGTCTTCAAGGGACACAGTGAGATTCCTGCCTCTCCGCCCGAGCTCCACCTCAGCCAGAGCAGGTGGGGGAACAGGACCAATCCCTCATTATGGCAGGTACTCAGCATGAGGCAGATAATCTGGGTACCTGGTCAGGGCTGCACTGTAAATCTCCACTACATCCCAGCCAGCAAAATCATTACCTGAGGACACTAATCAAAAACATATCATGTACTGGCTTGGTTCCCATTGCCGTGCTTTTGCCAAAGCTCATGATAAGAGTCATGAGCCATCTGTGCAAGTGGATATCTCTTGTCATCCAATAATCAGCCTGGAACCCAGCAATGTGGTTAGCCCATTCCAGTGTGGTCAGGTTACCACACTTCTTGTGGGCGGCACAGTAGCACAGTGGTTAGCCCTGCTGCCTCACAACGCTAGGGACCTGGGTTTGATTCCTGGTTTGGGTCACTGTCTATGTGGAGTTTGCACATTCTCCGTGTCGGCGTGGGTTTCCTCCGGGTGCTCCAGTTTCCTCCCACATCTGGAAGAATGCTGGCTAAGTGCATTGACCTGGACAGGCACCACAGTATGCCAACTAGGGGAATTTCACAGTAACTTCATTGCAGTGTTAATGTAAGCCTTGATTGTGACTAATAAATACATTTTTTAAAAAACTTAAACTTTGCTGGTACTGAGTGATCACATGCATGCCACTCATTATATTGAATCTTGAAGCACGATTGATTTCTAGACCATAGAGTGTGTAGCCTACCATGGCAAACAACTCTAAATTTGAAAAATCTTAAACATGAAAATATCACAAATATAAAATGTCACACTGTTTGGAGTGTGAAATGGAGTAGAAAGGATTAATGTTAAATATGTAAGTAGACAGTCCACATCGTCAGCAATGTAAGGTCACATTACAACAAAACGTGCTGAGATAGTTCTATGCAAAGTCTCATGCTAACCAGTACTGTACGTACTAATGGAACGTTCAATAAAAAAGGAATTTTACCAACAGCCTTGCCTCCAACTGTGTCTATCAAACCTGACCAAGGACAACCTCAAAGAGCCACAGTGATAATAACAGAAGAAGTTGCTGTGCTATCATAACAGTGTTGTGATTGCTTGGACTTTGCTGATAGCCTACACAATATCTAATCAAGGAGCAAGTAATAAAGCTACTGCAGTGAAAGCTACTAAGTGTGATCACCGGCTAATGGGATCATTTGGATAATGCAATCATATACTAAAGCAGCTTTTGTTTTCTCACATTAATTCCATCCTATTAATAATCATCATTTCAGGTTAATTTGTCTCTGTGATTGGCTGAGAACTATTTTATTTGCTTAAACTAACATTTGAAGAAATCATTTTTTCATCCAGGTCTTTTCAAAGTAAATTTAAAAAAAGAAAAGCGGATTCTAATCAGGCCAGCCTTTTTCTTTACATCTGTTAGTTCTGTAATATCAACTGGCTTTAGGGCAGAGTTTTATTGCCCAGTCGGGATGAGTGCAGGACCATAAACTGCAGCAAGTCATTCAAAAGTCCATTGATTTCAGCGGGACAGTAAAATCCTGGTCTATGTCTCATCTATTGCTGATTGCCAGCAATCTGGCTTCATGAGCGGTGGTAAAACATTCTCCTTACTGCAGTTTACTCGGATGAAAAGGGTCAGATCCAGACTTTGGGAATTCGTATAAACAGAATGAGTGCTCTGACAGCTGATTTTACATCTTAAACCTAAGGTTGGGATGGTGGGCAGCGGGTGGCATTCATTGTAATGAACCTCTCAGAAGGAAAAAACAACGGTTCAGTCTGGTATTCTTATTTCCTCATTTTACTGGTGTTCCATTTTAAAGTATATCAGACCAGTTTTCTTATTTCCCCAATCTACTATTTTTTTTCCTTCTGTGCTATTCCACCATTAAATTAGATCATGTGATCTGTATCCCAACTGCAATGTTGGCTCCGTGCAATTTTACACTCTGGCATAGTTTTGAACACTTGTTCGCCAAGACCTGCCTGGTTTTGGTTAGACATAGAACTACAATTTAAATATTCCAATCAGGGGTTTTCAATTTAATTTTTTAGAAGGGATTACAACTTAAATATTCCAAAAGGGGACTTTCACAGTAACTTCCTTACAGTGAAAGTGTAAGCCTACTTGTGACACTAATAAATAACTTTAACATCCCTACTTTTAGGATGGGGGTGTTAGCTATCCGTTTCAAGACTTGCTTAGAAATCAAGTCAGGCTAACACTGGACAACAAGTATACAGCAGTATATATTTTAAGATGGCATTTTCTTGCCACCCATTTTTCATCTGTTACTGGGGCTGGTACTTACAGTCTAAGATAGTTAGCTGCCAGGTGAACAGCCCACTGAAACAAATAGAGTTTCCATAACTCAAAGATCCCTTAAACTGAATCATCTTACTTGCTTTCTCTCTGAAATGATAAATTTACCCACTATTGTTGCATTATTAATTACAATAGAGTCTCACTGCTCGCACTCTAGCATACACAATGGACAAAAATAAAAGTAACACTATCTTGAGGCAACATGACAGCAACTTATTTTCATTGTGTTCCAGGAAGTGACCAGTTATAATTTGTAAATGTGAATTCCTGGATGTTGTGCTGAACATCTTTTTACTTTCAATCCAAGAAACATTTTACTCTTTCGTTACTGTGATTGCAGTGAATGCAGAAAAGTTTTCTCAAAAGAAAATCTGTGATGAATACAAATAACAGTTCTGTCAAAAACAGCCATGTTCTACATAAAATATATTCAAGTTCATCAGTCTCATTCCTGTCATCTCGTACTTGCAGTTTAAATTACTTTCCTGGATTTTAAGATTACTTTCCCAATAGATTTGCTATTTTTGCTGCATGGAGAGTTAATTTTAGCATTCTTTGCTGTCAAGTTCTCTTTCAGGGTTAAGCCTCGTTTGCAATTATATTGTAGATTGGGGTTTAGTGATGTGTAATATTGATTTCTTTTGCACTTCCATTTGTCTAGTCATTCATTCCCATGATTATTATTTTTGAAAGAGAAGAAACTAATTATAAAATCAACATGATCATTAATCGGCGACCCGTCTAGTTCGATTTACTTGTGTAGTAAGACTGTTACAATTGTTTTTATTAACAAATTAAACATTCTCAAACTTTGAGAATGACCCTGGTTAGTATTTTCAAGTTGAAGTTAACCAAACTTGCTCCCTTTGATTCAAATTTGGCTAGATTAGTGATTGAAAGTGCAGCATGTTGAAGGTTAGGTTGATTTAACTCTATTCACACCTGAATTTTCACTTTTAAAAATACAATAGGTACAGCATGATTGCTGACTCTAGATTCGCCTCAGCAGCACCAAGTGAGAACTGTAATCCTGTATTGTGTAAGAGTTTTCTCCTGTGATAGGGACTAGGATTTTTAATACTCAACCATACTTCCAAGTTGGAGAAACAAGCAGGATCATTCTGACTCAATGTTGGCTCTATTCTCTATCCACACATGCTGTCAAACCTGCTGAATTTCTCCAGCTTCCACATTTTTTTTGCCTTTATACACCCCCTAAGTTGCATGTAATCCAACCATTATAACACTTGTTTATGGAGTAAGAGTAGAAAAGTAGATTGTCTAAAATTCATCTGTGGGATGTTATTGACCCCGGCAAAGACCTGCCCAAATTGCCTTTGAGAAGATGGAGGTGAACCATTTTGAAACATTACAGTCTATGTGGTGAAAGTACTTCCACAGTGTTGTTTGATAGGGTGTTCTATGATTTACGGGTCGTGATGTTCCCATATGCCTTTTGCCCTTGTCCTTTTACGTAGTAGAGATCACAGGTTTGGAAGATGCTGGTTTCTGTTGCTGTAATGCATCTTTGAGATTGAACACATTACAAATGCATTCCACTAATGGTGGAAGAAATAAGTGGTTATGGTTGTATAGGGCTGCCAAGTGTTTTGATGAGTCTCCACTCATTCTATGGGTGGGTTGAAAGTGGTTAATGCATCATTTTACTTGAAACTATTTAGTTAGAACTATTTACAGCCAAGACCTCGTGGCAAGTATATTGTTTTCTGGACTCAGACAATTCTAGGTCATTTCAGCCTCATGGTCACCTGACTCCAATGTCATGCTTTCATCATGATTAAGACTGACTAACATAACCATTAACTCCTTACTTTACGCTTAGTTCTGCAGGGTTCCAAGTTCATTGAGTGATGTTGGAGTTGCCCTCATCCAGTTCAGTGGGGAGTGTTCTATCACACAGTTGACCTGTACTCTGTTGGTGATAACAAGTAGTTCTGGGGGTCGAGAGACAATTTACCCACTGCAGAATTCCTCGTTTCTGACCTGTTCCTGTAGCCACATTATTTAGTTGGTGGGTGCGATAAAGTTTCTGTGCAATGGTAACCCCTTGAATGTGGTTTGGAAATTACATGTTAATTCCATTGAATGTCTAGGGGTATTGGTTAGGTTTGCTCTTCTGAGGGAGAGTCATTGTCTGGCAACTGTGTGGCATGAATGTTAAATGTCCCTGATCAGCTTAAGCCTGAATATTTTCCAGGTCTTGCTGCATGGGGGGAATAGATGGTTTCATACTCTGAGGAGTTGTGAATGGAACTGACCACTGTCTAATCATCAGCAAATATCATCACGTCTGACTTTTTGACAGAGGAAAGGCCATTAATGAAGCAATTGAAGCTGGTTGTTTATAGGGCAATGTCTTGAGGAATTCCTGCAGTGATCTTTTGGGACTGAGATGACTGCATATATCTTCTTTTGTAATAGATATGACTCCAACCAGTTGTGATAAAAAAAACATTAGGCAGTAGTGGGATCAATGTTAGGCAGCAGAGAGTCACACTACTTTACAGCTGCTTTGACATCAATCTCGATTTTTATGTTCACCTGCCCGGTGGCCAGCGATTCCCTCAGAAGTAGGCAGATGGGAGACTCACACATACGTTGCCAAATCATTGCCGAATAAAGCAGCTCAGGCTGCAATGCTATTTCTGTTTCTGCCCACCTGACTTCTGCTAGCTCATGCTCTTGCATACAAAGCATGTCTGGTACAAGTTGTTTCCGGTGATAGTGAAAAGAATCCTCAGTCACAGTCAAGGACAGAATGACCCTCTCTGTTTCTGGAAGGGTGGTAATTGGATAGATCCACACAGCCAGCTGGCAGTTAGAGCCTGGTGGATGAACCAGGATGATAGTCAACTTAGGGGAGGCCTTGAACACACTGGCTCCAGCCTGGGAGGAACAATCTTGTCTTCCCTGATTGTGCCAAGTGAACGAGCCAGACATGTCTGGGGCTATTTTGAGAATGCAATTCTTCCACCTGTCCTTGAAATTAAAATTGTGGTTCCTTGTATATCACAAAACCCTCATTGATATCCTTTAAAGGAGATTTCTGTTTGATTCAGGAGATGTCAGCCTCTCTCTTGTGAAAGTGTCAAATAAAATGGTGACAGATCACTTTCGTAGATTCGGATTTTAGGGCCAACTTTAGCTTTGCGCTGGGTGAACTGAATTAATATTGTACCTGGCATGTGTTCAGAGTTGTTGGCTCAGCACACACACTACCTGCCCCTCCGTATAGCTGCTGTTTTGTTTTCCTAGTGATAATTGCTCTTTTAATATGCTCTGGCAAATCTTGCTCCACTTGTTCCTTCTATTCAAGAAGCTGCCTACTGGGGAGTTCATTGCAACCTAGTGACAGTGTTACAATGAAGACCCTGGATCAAAACTAGGTCCCATCCCTATGTCACTGGCTAGGGGAACATAGAACTCAACCTAATGTGGCAGAATTACCACATGAAGGTAAAAATTGGAAGATGGATTAATAATTGCATAGATTGATTAATCTTTCATTGGTCATGCTGTTTGAAGGGGAAAATTATTAACCAGCTAATAAGTTTTTAGGCAGAATACTTAAGGCACTGACAGCACAACCAGCAAAGAGTTAAATGATTCTTGAAACAAAGATAATAAACTAATGAAACAAATAGTTTACACATATTTAATTCTCTTATTACATCCAAATAAGTAATTATGATTTTAAAACATATGCTGATATTTCAAATGTACTTTAAATATTGAATGAATTGTTGGTCATTTCAGCCAAAAGCAAAATACTGCAAGGTAAGATGGTAAAAGCAAAGAGTTCAAAACCAAAGGCTTGGGAACCTCAGTAGTTAGTAGAATTAACATCAGAAAGTTTCTGGTGAGGGAACACATTTTGCAACTTTATTAATAGGGACATTTATTGTCTAGACAGAGAATAGATACGTATCTGGATGTAGGATCATGTGTCAATCCAGTTTTGGCAATGAGCCAGTGGGAATGTTCACTTTGACCTCTTTCATGAATGTCCTTAGTTACATAGCAAAAGGGAAGTGAGTTCAGCCAAGATGAAAGTCAGCATCCGAATTAAATTGATGAATGAGATATCATTTTGCAGGATAGTAAAATAAAATTGGCTGAGTAACTTGTCAGGAATTATTGATGTATGTTTACTGAATGGGAATGATTTTAAATTAATGAGGCAGGAACAAGAAGAAAATCTATAATTGATCTGTTTATGATTGAATCTAATGTGTTGATCGGAGAAGTTCTGCCACTCTATTCTAGAGCTACTTAACCTTTTTGATGATCTCCTAGCAGCTGCTTGTTGTGTTTTTGTTTTAAATAAATGTTACATCTTTATACAGAGGTATCTGCCTCGTGAGTTTTGTATTGTCTGTAGTTAAAGACAGTATAGGTAATCTCAAATTACCCCACAACACTGCTTTCTCAAGAAATGACAAACTTTGCACCATTGTCAATGAGAAAAATGACAGAATCTTAAAGATGGTAAGCAGTACTATTTTTGCTTCCATCAGTAATTAAATTCTCAATTTAATTTCAATATCATAAACATTACGTCTAATGTATAACAACATTCAGTTGTAGATTTATAATGATATAGTGATAAATGAAATTAATTAAATGCATCAAATCGAGGATTAATACTTATCCCATCTGGAGTGAAATAGCAGTGAGATGTTGATATGTTTAAAATTTTGCTGACATGTTAAACATGTAAATGAGATGAGTTAGTCAGTTCATTAAGAAGAATTTCAAATTAATGCAGTAATGCTACCATGTGCTCTTATCACACAAAACACTATTTCACACAAGATACTTGTTTGAATTAAGCTAAATTGTGAAATGTTATAATTTGGTGGAAAATTGTAACTGCAGTGCTGAAAAGCTGAATGCAATGTCAAAAATTGACCAGTAAAAAATGCCCTAATTTTATGGCAAATATTGCATTAAATCTGACCTGACTTGATAGCGTTTGATGTTATTAATGATCAGCAAATGAATAAAATGTTTAAAAACCTCAATGATTATTGCAAATTGTTTAGGCAAAGACAAACTTCCTTTCTTTTGTAACTTACATTTATTTTCTTCTTTGATGGGACATTTAAGACAAAATAGAGCCATAGGCCAGAATTCGCCAACCACATCCGTGACTGGGATTTTCTGGTCCCACTGCTGTGAATGGAGATTTGGCTGAGAATTCCAGCCTTAATATTAGAGTTATGTGTGAAAGTTGTTCTTGCACTGAGAGAAATTTAACTTTAGTAATGTAAGACATGCTGGTTAGATGCATTGGCCAAGTTAAATTCTCCCTCAGTGTTTCTGAACAGGCGCCAGAGTGTGGCAACTAGGGGATTTTCACAGTTACTTCATTGCAACGTTAATGTAAGTCTACTTGTGACTAATAAATAAATCAACTTTAACTTATCGCTGTAATGACAGTGGCAGAGTGACTACTGCAATGCAAAATTAAAATAAAAATGGTTAATTCAAGTAAAAATTAATACTCTCTGGATTGGAATATCTTTTTTCGTTTTGTCTCTATGCACCCAGCATCTCATTTTTCATACAGTTCTGCTCTATAAACCTTCCTGTCAATCATCGACCAGGATTTGACTACACTTTTACCTTAACAATAGATAAGTATAAAAATGAGAGAGAGAATAAGGTCTGTAGTTTGGTTCTGCCATTTATGTGACATTCACAAACCACTCAAGCTTTACTCCAGTAGTTTATTTTGTCAACTGAACTTCAAATTATAGCTTAATTATTCACTTCTCTGGCATTAAATTATTAGTCATATCTACATAAATCAATGATATGAAAAAGGAGCTGTGTTTACTTTAGAGTTCCATTGTTCTCTGAAGAACATCAGAACAGGAGTAGGCCACTCAGACCCTCAAGTCTGTTCCGCCATTCTATTAAATCTGTACCTCATTTCTCATTTGCTCACTTCTGTTTCACATCCCTCGATACACTTCTCCAACAAGCATCTATCACTCTCAGCCTTGAAAGTTCCAGTTGACCCAGTATTCACATCCTTTTGGGAGAATGAGTTCCAGATTTCTGCTAACTTTGTGACAGAAATGCTTCCTGGTTTTGCTCCTAAATGGCCAAGCTAAACAGAGAAGACCATTTAACATGTAGGAAATGACAGCCTTTGAGCATTGATTGTGTATGCTCTGAAATACCAAGCCATTGTTTTGATGGATGGTGGCAGTTTAAGAACAAGAACACATGATGCAAAACAAAAAATTCGGCATTGAAGGACCGTGTAATTTGAAACAACAGGCCTAAAGACCTTCATTTGTAGGTTATTGATACTCCCATTGTAATCACACCTACTGTCTGAGTTTTAAGTGTCTTAAGGGAACAACTTTCAGAACAATGGAGTGTCAGCCTCAAGTGATTATCTAATGTTCTAGGGTGTTGTCAGTTGTTAAATGTCTAAATATTGCAAGACCCAGCAATCATTATTTCAGTAATGCAGTTAATGCACATAATCAATTATATTAATTAAAGTATCATTATTCGTTCATGTACTACACTCTTCCCAAATTAGGAATTTAAACTCTTGCCAGTGCTGGATTTCCATTACAGCTGAACACAAACCTATTTTTCATAACATGATAGATTGCTGCTCAGTTCCAGTCACATTGGTTAACACAATTTGTCAAATGATTACATTTATCTTTTTCACATCCATAAAGCATTTTCTGCAAAGTTATGTGCATATATTATTGCCCATGTTCACTCCCATCGTCTGGTAAAACTAATCCAAATTAAATTCGATATAATTTGAAAATCTGCTCAGCTTGGCGCTAAAATATTCTTACATTATTTTGCAAAATTCTTTCACACAATTTAATTTGCTCATCGCAGCTAAAAGATTTTCCTGGTAAAGGTAATGCCAAATTAGAATTTGAAAGATAAGCAAAAACCTAATGCTAATATTAATCAAATGTCAATGTCATATTTGTAGTGAGTTCATCCAAGAGGATCCTGTATTAGAAAGTTTTAGCCTGCCGGGCTTCCAGAGAGGCAGGTTCTGTTAGGCACAATTCTTTCTTCACATTTCCCTTGAAGAATCATGAAAAGTAGCAGAAGGATTCACAAACTGATCAACAATCTCTGCAGTCAAAAGGAATCATTATGGCAAGGATTTGTCATCTCTAGCAACCCACATGATGAGGAGAAAGGAGCTATGGATAGACACCAGATACAAATATCCCACTGGAATCAATGCAGAATTCCGTGATGCTCTCCTTTCATGGGGCTCAGAATTCAAACCCCTCCATTTCTGACTGGAGGCAGGAATGCTACCATTAAACCAAAGATTCGCTAATTGCTGAGTTTGCCCAGTATTCATGTGAACACATGCTTTGTGTTAGTCACTTTGTGCCACTGCCTGAATGGAAAGGATTTGTGTCCAGGGCTCACTGAATCTAACAGGGGACAAGGGGGAATTTTAATATCCATGATCACCCTGGGAGGTTAAGATGAAAAGCTGCCAGTGTTCTGAAGCGAGAAAGAAGGAAGTCACTGACATCCCTGTTTAACTAAACATATTTTTTTAAGCTTGTGGGGAAGTCCTGTGAAAGAGGTGGTCTGACATTTGAATATATTAGAAAGTGATGAAATGGGATTTTAATCCATGAATTTGACTCATGGGTTTGCTAGAAATTGTCATAATAGAGGACGTGGAAGTACAATGGGAATTGTTGGGACTGAGCAGCAAGACTTTAAATACTGAGATGAGACTGTCAGCCTTCTCAGTAAAAAGTCTGACAACACCAGGTTTTAGTCCAACCGATTTATTTGATAATACTCACAAGCTTTTGAGGTTTCCCTCTTCATCAGGTGAATGGAGAGTTCTGGCCTCAGACAGAGCATATAAAGCACAGACAGTTTCGAGATTACTGATTAGAATGCGAATCCTTACACCTAACCTGCTGTTCAAGACCTGAAGTGGCTGACAATGTGAGTGGAAGGAGCACTGATCACAGGTTACAGAGATGTGTATTGTCTCCAGACAGTACAGTAAGTGAGGTTTTGCAAACCCAGGCAAGTCACGGGGGTTACAGATAGTGCGACATGAACCCAAGATCCCTGTTGAGACCGTCCCGCACACATGAGGACGGTCTCAACAGGGATCTTGGGTTCATGTCGCACTATCTGTAACCCCCGTGACTTGCCTGAGTTTGCAAAACCTCACTTACTGTACTGTCTGGAGACAATACACATCTCTGTAACCTGTGATCAGTGCTCCTTCCACTCACATTGTCAGCCACTTCAGGTCTTGAACAGCAGGTTAGGTGTAAGGATTCGCATTCTAATCAGTAATCTCTAAACTGTCTGTGCTTTATATGCTCTGTCTGAGGCCAGAACTCTCCATTCACCTGACGAAGAGGGAAACCTCGAAAGCTTGTGAGTATTATCAAATAAATCGGTTGGACTAAAACCTGGTGTTGTCAGACTTTTTACTGTGTTTACGCCAGTCCAACGCCGGCATACCCACATCAAGCCTTCTCAGCACCATGGGAGCATCTAATGGACCTCTGCCTTGCACCCTTAATGATGAACAAGAGGAGCAGCATTATCTGGGGAAGTAGCTGCCTTCTCCAGCAGCTCCACAGGACAAAGGGAGTGAATATAGAACTGCATCTAAAGGTGATACCCATAACACAGGGTCAGAGGATTAACAAGCTAAAAGTTAACTTTCCGGACATTTCTGAGCACCAGTGCTCAAAAAGCTCAGGTTATTGCTTACATCTGCAGCTTTCTGGGAGGAGGCCTTCTGCTGAGTGAACCAGGTAGGCATACATTCCCATTGATTATCAGGAGAATGGTAGCCTGGTGCTAAGGTTACTTCATTCAGTGGCCTCAGTGAATGTTTCCAAGACATGAGTTCAAATCCCATCATAGCAGCTGGTGGAATTTCAATTCAATTAACTTTAATAAATCTGTAATTAAAAAGTTAGTCTCAGTAATAGGAGCAATGAAAGTATTGGATTGTCATAAAAACTCATCTCACTCAATTTTTCATCTAATTCAATCCTTTTGGGAAGGAAATCTGCTTGCCTTACTTGGTCTGGCCTACCAATAACTCTAGACCCACAGTAAAATGACTCTTTACAGGGATGGCACAGTTACACAGTGGTTTGCGCTACTGCCTCAGAGCGCCAGGGATCGGGGTTCAATTCCAACCTCAGGTGAAGTTTGCATAGTCTGCATCGGCTTCCTCTCAAGGGCCAAAGATGTATGTGTAAAGTTGATTGGCCATGATAAATTGCTCCACAGTATCAGGGGGACTAAGAGGGTAAATATGTAGGGTTACAGGGATTGGACAGGACATGGGTAGGATTGTTGTCAGTACAGGCTCAATGGGACAATGGCCTCGTTCTATGATTAATTACCTGCTGGAATGGCCCAGAAAGACATTCAGATGTGTAAGGATAAAACCAGGCAGAAATCCACCCAGCACTCAACTAGGTACTGGAAATGACAAAGACGTACCCTGCCCAATTGACCTTGCAAAGATTTCTACAAATCTGGAGAATTGTCAAAATTGGGAGACTGTTCCACAGCTTAATCTAATACCAGCTGGACATAATCACATTCACCTAATGATAACTTATAGCCAGTGTTCCAGACTTATTCATCACCATCCCTGGGTATGGCCTGTCCCCCAAGCAGTATAGAGCCACCAGACGTAGTGAAACATTGATATAGATGGGGAGGCAGAGGCGTAGTGGTATTTACTGGACTGGTAATCTTGAGACTCAGGGTAATGCTCTCAAGATAGAGGTTCAAATCCCTCCATGGCAGATGGTGAGATTTAAATTCAATAAAATCTGGAATTAAAAGTCTAAGGAAGACCATGGAATCATTGTCAATTGTCAGAAAAACTGTTCTGTTCACGACTGTCCTTTTGGAAAGGAAATCTGTCTTCCTTATCTGGTCTGGCCTACATGTGACTCCTAAGTGTCCTGAGGGATGGGTAATAAATACTGGCCCAGCCGCAGTACCCATATCCCAGGAAAAATAAAATAAAAGATGGGAGGGTCTGACCCCAGGTACCGTCAATATATGTCTCCAGACCCCATGAACTCTCCTGGGCTCTAACATGTTCAAGAACATTTCATATTAATGAATTAATCCTTCTCCACATTGAACACCACTTGGAGGAAGCATCAAGGGTAGCAAGAATATAGAAAGTACTCTGGGTTTGAGTGAATAAATTCCTCCTCATCTTATTCTTAAATGGCTGGCCCCTTGTTTTGATCCAATATTTCCGACTCTGTAGCCAATGGAAACATTGTGCCAGCTTGTATCCAATCATGTCACTCAACAATGAGGTTTTCATGAGATCATCTTTCATATGAACTCTATGATATTTGACTACTGTATTCAAATCCCTCATCCCAAGAATCAGGCTACTGAAACTTTCCCGCACTTCCTCATGCAAGTATATCCTTTATGAAAGGAGACAAAACTGTACACAATATTCCAATTGTGGTCTCATCCTATCTAATTGCAGTAAGATGCATTTATTGTTATAGAATCATTGAATCCTATAGCACAGGAGGATGATATTTGGCCAATCGAGTCTGCACCAACCACAATTCCACCCAGGCCCTATCCCCACAACCCCATGCATTTACCCTAGCTAATGCCCCTGACACTAAGGGGCAATTTAGCGTAGCCAATTCACCTAACCCACACGTCTTTGGACTGTGGAAGAAAACCAGAGCATCTGGAGAAAACCCATGCAGACACAGGAGAATGTGCAAAATTCACACAGTCACCCATGATGGGAATTGAACCTGGGTCCCTGACACTGTGAGGCAGCAGTGCTAACCACCGTGCTGTCCCATGTGTATTCAATCCATGTGTAATGAAAGCTAACATGCCATTTGCTTTCCTAATTACTTGCTTCCTGCATGCTAACTTTGCATGATTGATATACCAGGGCAGCCAAGTCCTTCTAGATCTGAACCTTCACCTGTTTTAAAAATATTCACATTAATTTTTCCTACCAAATTAGATAGATAATTTTACTTCTCTTCCTATTCTGCCACATTGCTGTCCATTCACTTAACCTGCCTGTATTTGTTGCCCCTTTGCATCCTCTTCACAAATTACTTTCCCACTTAGTTTTGTGTCGTTGGTAAACTTGGATGTGTCACATTCAGTCCCCCAATCTAAGACAGATACAATACATATACCAAAGTGGCCCAAGTATTGACTCATATAGTAGCCATTAGCTACAGCCTACTCAACTGAAAATTATCTGTTTAATTTTTACTGTGTCTATTAACTACTCCTAAATCCATGTAATGTATTAGGCCAATCCTATGAATCCAATTGTGCACAATAATCTTTTTCGAAAATCTAAACACAAATCACATCTCTTACCTCAAAAAAAACTAATAAATTTGTTAAACACAGTTGCCCTTTTATAAATTTGGATTGGTGAAGCCTCATCATATTGTGATTTTGTAAGTGCTTCATACTATCTCTCTATCGATGATTCCAGCATTTTTCCTACTAATGCTGTCATGTCATTTGCGTATGCTTCTATTTTATCTTCCTCTTTCTTTAAATAGTGGATTTTCAATAGATGTCTTTCAAACCACATGGACCATTTTTGATTCTAGGGTCTGGATTTTACAAAAGGATGGGATCCCCGTGTCCTGCCCCATCACCAGCCCACTCGCTGCCTGCCTTACCCAAGTCAAGGTCAAATCCTTTCAACTCGACTGGATGTCCCAAAGCCATTTATTGGCTGTCATACCATGAATTTGCTTGAGGCAGACATCTTTCCAAATTCAAATAATATTAATTGTTATAATCATCCGTCTGGTTCACTAATGTCCTTGTGAGAAGGAAATCTACCTCCTTATCCGGTCTGGCCTGCATGTGACTCCAGGCTCACAGCAACGTGGTTAACTTAATGGTTCTCTGAAATGGTCAAGCAAGTTCAATATCAATTAGGGATGGACAACAAACTCCAGCCTGTCCAGCATTATCACATTAAATTAAAAAAAATCTCCAAATCCAAAGATTTAGAGATCCAACCTCCAAACATGACCAGCCAATCAAATGGTCAGTAGGTCTCTGGTCCCACCAGGAGCAGTGGCCATTGCTGGGACTATAGCCAGACCAGAAAAGGGTGTGCTGTTAGTTGGACTTTAAAAGGTAAGTTTGGGGCTTAATGGGGGCAGGCTGGTGGGCCTCAAAGAGCTGGGTGAAGGGATGAGGGGAAAGAGGAAACACAGGGATGGGAAGATCTTGTTGGGGGCTCCAATGAACCCTTGGGGCCTATCAAGAAGGCCCTCCCCCCTTTCTCATGCACCAGTCTGACCAATGAAATCTGCTGAACTGCACACTTGACATAGACCTACCCACTGCAGATAAATCCCTAGCAGCACTGCAGGGAGGCCACTAAGTAGCCTCAATTAGCCCACAGATAGGCACTGGGAATAAAATCCCTGGTATGGTACTCAATGTTACGCACCTCATCTCACCAAGTCTCCTTAGGAAGCATCTTCCAAAGACACAGCTGTTACCATCTAGAAGGACAAAAGCAGCAGATCATGGGATAACCATCAGTTGCAAGTTCCCCTTAAGACACTTACCATCCTGACTTCAAATTCTGACACTGGGTCAAAATCCTGGAACTCTCCCAACAGCATGCGAGTGTACCAACACCATATGGACTGCAGCAAATTGAGGAGGCAGCACATCCACCTTCTCAAGAGCAATTTGGGATGGGCAATATATGCAGGCCTAAATAGTTATGCCCATATCCCATGAATAAATAATGAGGCAGCACTGTGGCGTAGTGGTTAGCACTGTTGCTTCACAGCTCTAGGGACCTGGGTTCGATTCCTGGCTCGAGTCACTGTTTGTGTGGAGTTTGCACATTCTCCTCTTGTCTGCATGGGTTTTCTCTGAGTGCTCTGGTTTCCTCCCACAGTCCAAAGATGTACAGGTTAGGTTAATTGGCCATGCTAAAAAATTGCCCCTTATTGTCTTGAGATGCGTAGGTTAGGGGGATTAGCAAATAAAATGTGTAGGGATACGGGGATAGGGCTTGGGTGGGATTGTTCTCGGTGCAAACTCGATGGACGGAATGGCCTCTTTCTACACTGCAGGGTTTGATGATTCTATGAAAGAGAACCTGCCAAACTGTCCCTAGAATGTAACAAATTCCAGACCTAGGGAATTCTGGAAGATCAAAACCAATTTAACCAAGGTGTTAGCCACCATTTAAAACCAAACTTTCAGTCCTGGGGTTTTGTTAATTTTAAAGCTTTTTAATTTCTCCAATATTAGTCTGGGCAAGGTTTGCTCTGGTGGATTGGAAGTTTTTGGGAATATGGAATGGATTCATGATGACTGCCTGAACCCAATTATATGGTTTTTGACCAATTGATGAGGTTGGCAAGGGTAAGGGGGCTGGTTCATGTGGTGGAAAACATCTCTCATCAGGACACCCGCATCACCTGATTACCAGGCAAAATTAAGTCCATATTTAAAAGCCAGCCAACCCTGTCTTTGTAACTGAATTCATTTTGAGGGCTGTATTAAAGTTGCATGTCACCTCATGAGGCGGTCTAGCTGTGGCTTGTATGGCTGAACAATAACTGTTAATTAATAACACGCAGCTACACATTTATGTACACAATACCTCCCTGATTGGATTCGGTCTGCTTGCCAACTTCTACCACTCTCTATATCATAATGTGGACAGTCCCGTTTCCCCAGTCCCACATTAACCCTTACAGCCTTGAATACCCCAACATTACATCTGCCCCCCCCCCACCCCCATTTCTCTGCCCAAATATATTTACAGACTACCTTCTTCCCCACTAGACCTGACTTTACAGATTCAGATGGTTTTTGGAGGAATGGTAATCTCAATCTCTTTGAGCTGGAGTGGAAGTTGGAATACTTGGTGGTGCAATTCTTTGGATTTCCCCATCTGGTCACACAAATACATGATAAGAAGTTTGCCACAAGGAATGGAAGAAGACTTCTCCTGTTCTATCTGGTTGTGTCTTCTGGGTTATCCATTAAGTCAGACTGTCATTGATCTTCTTTGCTCAGGACAACAATGTCTTCACTTTGAAGGTCCCTGATCGAAACCTTGTCACCTAGTTAGCTCAGGTAGGTTACTAGTACCAGTAGCTCTAATTGTGAGCGGAGGGAGACTTGTTGTTGCCTATTACTATTCTTGGTCTTGAACCTTCTGAAAGTCCATGACTGTCAGCCCTGAGATTAATTCCTTCAATAGCATGGGAAATTGAGTGTGGAGTTTTCTGCCCATCTGCAGTTCTGATGGGGATAATCCACATTGGAGTAGGGTGAATCTATGTGTCAAAAATGCCATTGGAAAGCCATCTTTCTTCAAGAGAGTCTTAATAGTGCAGATGCCCCTTTACCTTGGGGAGCTGGGAAGGTATTGAAATTCTTAACTCAGCTTTCTTTGGAGAGTTTGCTCACCTTTTGTGAATTGGATAGGTCCTTTGACACTGCTTTCAATTGGGTTTCAAAACAGACCTCCATGTGTTCTGGTGGAGTTCTCTTATGCTGCACAGTGGGTCTTTCTTTTGGCCTTCAGCCTCCACACTTATAATGTGGCTCCTTAGGTGATCCCCAGCTGTGCATTGGAGGTTATCACATTTGCCACATTTCCCTCAGATCAGACAGCAGTTACTTTACTTTTTAATTGAGACATTTTTGGAATCCTTCATGTTGTGAGGTTATATGCTGTTTCAGGAAGAGGTCTAGAGTCATATATTTGAACAATTATTGTTCATTTATAACAAGTAGTGATATACAGGATATAGTTCTGACTAGATGTTATCTTCTTGTTAACTTCTATCAGCCTCACTATTACCCTCTTATCACTCTCTTCTGACTCTACATTATTTGTGGGTGTCTGACTTTAACTCTTACAGTCCAGAACACCATAATACTAGAGGCTTTTAATGCAAAGTCTGCATTTTAAATCTCTGGCAGTCAAATTTCTTGCTCTCCAAAGAAGGAAAGTCCACGGAGAAGTGTCCACTGCCATCATGCAATTTTATTCTGTGGCATTAATCAGGCAACTTAAGTGATCAGAAATGCAATAGTCTAGCCAGTGATCACCTCACATTTTAACAAAGGCTAACCTCCTCCATACTATCCATAAACACATACATATCTTGGCTGCAAGAGGCCCTATCAGGTGATCAAGGAGGCCTAGATGGAGGGAGCCAAGGAGGACAACTGCCATGGGGTGCAGCCAATAAACAGGGGCCTGTGCAGGGAAAGCATGAGTTTGACTGAGAATGTGAGATTGGCTGACAGCATTGGACGTGAGTTTGCATGTGTTTGTCAGTGTGAGTGCGAGTGTGTAACAGGAATTTGTTTTTTCCTCTGTGAGACTCGCCTTTCTTGAGAGTGTAAGATTTGGAGGGACAGATGAGCATTGTGATGTTCATTGGGACAGGAGGCAGTCTGGTGGCTGGAGGCTCCGAAGCATCACTTGCGGTCTCATTAGCTCTCCCCTAATGCTTGGGCATAAATGGGCTCACATCAAGGGGAGGGTGAAGGCAGGTGAAAGAATGCCAGACATCCAACTGTTGCTGACAAGTGAGGCTTGAGCTGGCACGGGAGCAGGAAACTGACTCTATTTCAGATGTTTCTGTTGGAGGGGTAGGCATGGAGAATGAGGAGGATTTGTACTTCTCCAGCAAGTCGGGTTACATGGCAAAGCATGGCACCCAAAATCAGGAGTAAGCTATATACCCTTTACTCAGCTAATGGTGTTTGTACATCACTTGCAAGGTCCACTGTAGTTAGATGATGAAGATGATGAAGGGGATGGATAGGGTAGAGGTGGAGAGGTTCTTCCCGCTCAGAAGGGACTGCAGGACTAGAGGGCACAGCCTCAAGATAAGGGGGGGCAGTTTAGAACGGAGTTGAGGAGGAACTTCTTCACTCAAAGGGTGGTGAATCTCTGGAATTCTCTGCCCGTTGAAGTGGTGGAGGCTGCCTCGCTAAATATATTTAAGACATGGGTAGATAGGTTTTTGGTAGGTAAGGGGATTAAGGGTTATGGGGAGAAAGCGGGAAAGTGGAACTGAGCCACTTCAGATCAGCCATGATCTTATTGAATGGCGGGGCAGGCTCAAGGGGCTAGATGGCCTACTCCTGCTCCTATTTCTTATGTTCTTATGTACACATGCTTCACCATTGAATCTGATAAGACCTCAACTGAAGATGACAGTCCCAATGTCCCTGAAGGTGTAGTTTCAGACAAATAGCTTTGGAGCTCCCTGAGGCTTTGCATGAACAGGTACAAATGATGAAGGAGTCTTTCCAGGCCATGTCCTCTGTCATGTCTCAGATAGAAGTTGACAACCAACATGGTGAAGGATTACAGGAGATGGCTTGATGGGTGCTTGGTTTTAGTGCACACCTGTAGATCACATGCATCTCCTCCAACAGCTCGATGGGTGCTTGGTTTTAGTGCACACTTGTAGACCACATGCATCCCCTTCAGCAGACATGAATGCAAAAGACTTGGGTGGGTAAATCCCATGATGTCAACACCTCATCTTTACCTTACAGACTCCGATTTATTTCCCCTTCAGGTACTTATCCCAGTGAGACCACTTTAAAGATTGGCTGATCCACACCTCATTTGTATTCCATCTCTTTAAATTTTTGAGCCTTTACTTCTTTGCTGAGAACTTCCTGACTGGGATTCCACTTCTCATCTCTCAGGTCTGCAACTTTTTTTCCATAGAAATCTCCAAAGTCAGTCCACTAATCTGAGGTTCAGTCTCCTGGAAATCAAAATGACTCAGCGAGTAAAATGAACATACTAACCTACCATCTTTCACTCGTCAGGTTACTGAAGGCACAGGAAACCTGTGTAGGTTTCGTTTAATTCAAGATGCAGCATTAAATCGCTGCAAATTAGATATAAATTGTTCTCAGGTACACCATTGGTTTTTTCAATTAGGTTTCCATCATTAATGGACAATTCTCCTGATTTGGTACCATGGAGTTTTCCCATTGTCTGTTGTGTGGCTTCCCCCACTTCCCATCTTTTCCACTCAAGCATGCGGCACTAAATCCAGATTTTCCTTACTAATAGTAATAGTTCTCATTTACAGTCAATCCTTGGATCCCCATCATTTCCAGTATATTTATTGTGAATTCTACCATTAAGATTGATACTAAATATGTCCCTGACATTTACTTACTTGAATATAATTTTCCCTGTCTGCGTCTCGAAGGACTGTCTATTTACTTTTGCTAATCTTTTCCTTTTTAATTGCCTATAAAACCTTTTACAATCTGTTGTTATATATCCTGCTTGTAGCTCACATTTATTTAGTTTTCTCTCTTATTAATTTCTTGGTCATCCTTTGCTAAATTCTAAGATTTCCCAATTCTCAGGCTGACTGCATTTTTGGATGCATTCTTCTTTTCTATGTAATCTAATAGTATCTTTAAATCACCCTGGGGGGTTAAACACAGCAGGACCATTTTTCCTCTAGGGTTCTTATTCTTTAAGTGAATGTATATATGTTGCAAATTGTGAATTCATTTGACATGTTTTCCATTGCTTGTCTATATATATAGACTTTTATCTTACTCCCTAAGCCCTTATCCATCTCATCCCTCATACTGCACAGTTGGCTTTGTATAGTTAAGGTCTTAAAAGGCAGGGAATTATAGGCCGGTTAGTTTAACGTCTGTGGTGGGTAAAATGTTAGAATCTGTCATTAAGGAGGAAATTGCGAGGCATCTTGAAGGGAATTGCTTGATAGAGTAGACGCAGCACGGTTTCATTACAGGGAAGTCGTGTCTGACAAATTTACTGGAGTTCTATGAGGATGTGTCTAGGGCGGTGGATAGAGGAGAGCCAGTGGATGTGGTCTTTCTAGATTTTCAGAAGGCGTTTGACAAAGTACCTCAAGAGGTTATTGCAGAAGCTCGAGGGACATGGAGTTGGGGGTAGGGTGTTAGCGTGGATAGAGGATTGGTTGTCAAATAGGAGGCAGAGAGTGGGGGTCAACGGGTGCTATTCGGATTGGCGGATGGTGACTAGTGGAGTGCCCCAGGGGTCGGTGCTGGGGCCTCAGCTTTTTACCATTTATATAGATGATCTGGAGGAGGGAACCGAGTGTAGGGTGTCGAAATTTGCTGATGACACCAAGATTGGGGGAACGGCAAATTGTGCGGAGGGTGTGGAGAGTCTGCAGAAGGATCTAGATAGGCTGGGTGAATGGGCCAGGAAATGGCAAATGGAATTTAATGTTGGCAAGTGTGAGGTGGTCCACTTTGGTAGGAAGAATGGTAGGAAGGATTATTACTTACGTGGCGAAAAACTGCAGCAGGCGACAGTGCAGAGGGACCTCGGGGTCCTTGTGCATGAGTCGCAAAAACCCAGCTTGCAGGTGCAGCAGGTGGTCAGGAAGGTGAATGGGATGCTGGCCTTCATAGCGAGGGGGATTGAATATAAAAGTAGGGAGGTCTTGCTGGAGTACTGTGTGCAGTTTTGGGTGCCACACCTGCGCAAAGATATTTTGGCCTTGGAGGGAGTGCAGAGGAGGTTTACTAGGCTGATACCAGAGTTGAGGGGGTTGAGCTATGAGGAGAGGCTGAATAAACTGGGCTTGTACTTGTTAGAGTTTAGAAGAATGAGGGGAGATCTCATTGAGACGTATAAGATGATGAATGGGATGGATAGGATAGAGGTGGAGAGACTCTTCCCGCTCAAAAAAGACAGTAGGACTAGGGGGCACAGCCTCAAGATAAAAGGGGGGCGGTTTAGAACGGAGTTGAGGAGGAACTTCTCCACTCAAAGGGTGGTGAATCTCTGGAATTCTCTGCCCGTTGAAGTGGTGGAGGCTGCCTCGCTAAATATTTTTAAGACGCGGGTTGATGGGTTTTTGATAAGAGAGGGGATTAAGGGTTATGGGGAGAGGGCGGGAAAGTGGAACTGAGCAGCGACAGATCAGCCATGATCTTATTGAATGGCGGGGCAGGCTCGAAGAGCTAGATGGCCTACTCCTGCTCCTATTTCTTATGTTCTTATGTTCTTATGTACTCTTGGATTTAACTAGACCACTTACAACATCAAGATCTACCATATTAAGATCACTATCCCCTTGAAATTTATTTGTTACCAAATCATTAATTAATCCTTATTGTGCAATACTAAATCTATACTAGTTCACTGGATTATCACTGCAAAAGTGATAAGTATACCTTCAGATGTATTTCAGTAATGAGTCCAACACTAAGGTACTGGTGTAACAATTTGTGGAGAACATTAACACCACATAATTCTTGTGTTTAAGGAATTCCTTCTCATGAGTACAAGAGTTGGGAAATCATATTGCAAACTTTGTTAGACTGCATTTGGAATATTGTATGCAGTACTGGTCATCACACTACCAGAACAATATGGAAGCTTTGGAGAGAGTGCGAAGAAGGTTTACCAGGACGTTGCCTGGTCTCGAGGGTGTTGACTGCAAGGAGAGGTTGGATAAACAAGGATTGTTTGCACTGGAAAGAGTGAGGCTGAGGGAAGATTTGTTAGAGGTCTGCAGAATAATAAAGAGGCATTATCAGAACGGATAATCACAGGCTATTTCCCAAGGTGGAAGTGTCAATTACAAGGGAGCACAGATTCAAGGTGAGAGGGGGAAAGCTTAAGGGAGATATAACTCATCTCTGAACACCAAAGGCCTGACCATTATCTAAAAGCTACAAGTCAACAGTATGATGAAATCCTCTGCAATTGCCTGGATGAGTGCAGCGCAAACAACACTGAAGATTGAGACTATCCAGGACAAAATAACCGCTTGACTGGATTCACTCCCTCCACATGCTCAGTGGCAACAGTGTGTACCATATAGGAGTTGCATTACAGCAACTCACCCACTCTTTGACAGCACCTTCCAAATCTGTGACATAGCCATGTCGAAGAATAAAGGCAACAGAACATAAGAAAAAGCCTGCCTGAAAGTTTCCCTCCAAGCAACTTCCTACCTTAACTTGGAACAATATCATTAATCCATCATATTGATGAGTCAGTATTCCTGAAGTCCCTTCCTAATTGCACTATAGATGTACCTACACCAGATGGATTGCAGTGGTTCAAAAACAACCCTTTCAAGGGCAGTTACAAATTGTCAACTGCTGCTGACTTTGTCAGCGATCGTCAGATGCTAAGAAAGAATACAAATGTCAGATAATTCACATAGCAACTTTTTGGTTTCCATATGTGCAGTCTCAGGGGGCAGAATGTTCCCCTCCTGTCCACCATGGGAATTGTAGTGGGTGGGACTATATAAAGGTCTGTTGACCTCAAGCAGGATTTTCCAGTCTTGGGGTAAGCACAGCCAGAAAATCCCACTCAGGAAGTCCAACTTACTACGTCCAACACTTGAGATGATAGTCTCAACATTATTTTTAAATCAAAATCTGAGCTGTGATGGTTTTAAAAGATAGGCTACAAGGCTCAAACATTCTAATAAAGAGCTTTATTGGAAGGATGTTAACGCTACAGGCTGCAAAGATTGATTGCCCATTTATCTGCACAGTTGGCCGATGATGTCATCAGTGACCGTCTCTTAAAGTGCCCCGTTCCACAGCAAAGCTGCTAGTGAGGAAACACTGGAAACAACATGAATATACAACATGGGCCAGAATCTATGTACTCCCAAATTAAATAATTTTTTCATAGCTCAGCCTCTTGATAAAAAAAATCTGGATGGACAAGAAGCAATAATTTATGAAAATAATGCTTGAGAAAATGTGTTGCATTCAAAACTAATCATTTGATTATTTGTGGGGAAAATAATTGCAGCAGTAAGTAACGGTTTGGAGACGTGTTCTGGGATTATCTACAGCAGAGTACTGTAATGAATTATGCTCACCCCAACAGATTCACATGATAAATATGGGGGATAGAAGCAACAGTTTGTGTAATTCACATTGGTGCAGGAGAAAAAGCTTTGATTTGAATGGTTAAATAGCAATGTACTGTCCTTAATCTAGCAACAGTAAATAGCAATGATAACGCAGTAGGATCTGTATAATTTGGTGTTATAAATCCTCACTTGTTGAAGTGATAGGCTTCAGTTTGTAAAAATAAAACCTGTTTCAATTCATTTCCAACCATTTGTCTCATGCCTCAGGCTGAACAATGATTTTTGAATAAGCGACCATGGCACTGAACTGCTGCTGCCATTTATCTCATTAGGTATGTATATCTGATTCATTCTTTGATCTCTGTCTTTAACAGTATTTTGATCCGTCGCCTTCTGAAGGCATTGGTTCACATTCAGTCACGGTCCTCCTCTAACTTATATCTTCCCACTCATACACATCCTTCTAGCAGAAGTTGCTAGATATCAATCCTGACAACACTAAATTCTGCCAACTAACTTCCTCAACACCTCAGCCCCCTACTATACTCCTTATACACCCATGACTGCTTTGGCCAAATTCTCTTCCAGTTCGATTTTCAAGTTTGCTAACGACACCACTGCAGTGGGTCGGACCTCAAACAATAATGAGACAGAGTACAGTAATGAAATAGAGAATATGGTAAACTGGTGCAGCAACAATAATCTCTCCCTCAATGTCAACAAAACGAAGGAGATTGCCATCGACTTTGGGAAGTGTAAAGGAGAACATCAACAAGGACAAAGTGGAAAGGGTCGAGAGCTTAAATGTTCAGATCACCAACAACCTGTCCTGGTTCCCCCGTGCCAACATTATAATTAGAGGCATTGCTGGGCTTTCTTACTTTCTCAGAAGACTAAGGAAATTTGGCATGTCAGCTACAACTCAGCCAATTTTTACAGATGCACCATAGAAAGCATTCTTTCTGGTTGTATCACAGCTTGGGATGGCTTCTGCTTTGCCCAAGACTGCAAGAAACTACAAAAGGTCGTGAATGTAGTCCAATCCATCATGCAAACCAAACTCCCATTCGTTGACTCTGTTTACATTTCCCACTGCCTTGGCAAAGCAGCCAGCATAATTAAGGACCCCACACATCTCGGATATTCTCTCTTCTACCTTCGAGAAAAAGGATACAAAAGTCTGAGGTCACATATCAACTGACTCAAGGACAGCTTCTTCCTTGCTGCTGTCACACTTTTCAATGGACTTAACTTGCATCAAGTTGATCTTTCTTGACATCTTAGCCATGACTGTAACATTACATTCTGCACTCTCTCGCTTCCTTCTCTGTGAATGCTATGTTTTGTCTGTACAGCATGCAAGAAACAATACTTTTCACTGTATGTTAATACATGTGACAATAAATCATAAAAAAGGATTGTTGAGTCAAATAAAGCTGCTCTGGTTGAGATGAACTAAGCACAGACCTTGGATTTACTTAATATTTTCACTCTGTAGGAAAAATTGCCTGTAATTCAGAGTTGCCCATTAGATAACATGAAATGAGTAAGGTGAGACATTGGGCGCAGTCTTATATGTTTCTGCAAATGGTATGTTGGCTTTCAAAGAGGATTTGAGTATAGGAATAGGGATGTTTTACTGCAATTGTACAGGACATTGGTAAGGTCATACCTGGTGTGCTGTGTGCCATTTTGGTGTCTTTATTTGAGGAAGGATGTCCTTGCTGTTGAGGGAGTAAGGCAAAGGTTTACCAGGCTGATTCCTGGGATGGCACGTCTGTCATCTAAGGAGAGACTAGGTCAATTAGGATTGTATTCATTGGAGTTTAGAAAAGTGAGGGGGGGATCCCATAGAAACTTAAAAAACTAACAGGATAGATTCAGAAAGAATCTTCCCGATGGTGGGGGAGTCCAGAACTAGGGGTCATAGATTGAGGATTAGGAGTAAGCCTTGTAGGACTGAGGTGAGGAGAAATTTCTTCACCCAGAGAGTGATGAATCTATGGAGTTCACTCCCACAAAATGTAGTCGAGGCCAAAACATTGTGTGATTTCAAGAAGGAATTAGATATAGCTCTTGGGCATAAAGGGACAAAAAAAAATGGGGGAAGGGTGTTGTAATCAGGAAGTTGGTTTTGATGATCAACGCTCATCAAAAATGAATGGTGGAGCAGGCTCAAAGGACTCAATGGCCGGTTCCTGCTTCTAGTTTCTATGACAAGAAGTATTGGCAACAACAATCAATTTTGTATGAACATGTTGCTTGCCAAAGTATGCCTGTAGGTCCAGTCCAATATTGGCTCTGACAATATTCAGGCATCCCTCGAGATTGTTAGTCTCCTGACATATGATAATGAAGGAACTAATGCTTGTTGTAGGCCATCTCTCAAAATGTTGTCAATACTGCAGTAGACATGCTTCACTCTACTTTGCAGATACTTAATGCAACCTCATCAATCGTTGGTCAATGGGTGCTCATTATTGTCAAAATAAGGATTTTCTTTTCATTTTAACTGGAGTCAGAAGGAATGGGAGTGCATCTCTTGGTTCTGCAGCATTACTATAGGCCTCTACCCACCTAAAAACAAAACCATCTTTTGGCCACTGCTGAGATTTCATCCAGAAAAAAAACTAGTGAGCTGGAAATCAGTGAGATTCCTCCACATGGCTGACATCTGCAGCATGACTGAATCATGCTGATTAGGCCCGAGGCTAATTTTGGGTCGCTAACTTTCTCAGTGTGAAAAATGAACGCAAGCAAATCAATACCCTGTAAAATATTTAATTCCAGATGATGGCTCTTCTCCATAAAACAGTGATTCTTTTATTTATATTCGGGCCGAATTTACCAATGTGTACTCCCAGCTGGAGACCATCTGCCTGGCATGTTTATGAAGAAATTATGAATATATTCCGCACATCTTTCTATACATGAAACAGGAAATCGTAGGGATAGGAACACTGTTTGTAGCTTGATTGTACTTTATCACAAAGTCTCTAAGTGCTTCACAAACAATTTAAATTGCAGTGGCTGTCATTGTGCTGGAAATAGAACCACTATGTTGCAATATCTCACAAATTGTAAAGTAATATCCCATGACTTTCAGCTTGGCTAAGTGCTAGCACTGTTGTCGCTAAATCAGAAGACTATGATTCATGCTTTTGCCATATAATGTTGGCCAATATTTCCGTACTGAAATGAAAGATTGATAAAGTGATAGATTGTACCTTCTGGATAAAACAATGAGTTCTCGGTCAGTTAAATGTGAAAATTCTTATGGCGCTCTGCCATTCCTCCCTTCAATCACAACTGGATTAACAGGCCATTTTCAAAATGGCTGCTGCCTACATAAGAATCTGAATGATTATTTCTTTTAGTATTCACAAGAGAAGATAATGGATTATTCGCCCTCCTGACTTTGATAGCAATGAAATGGAAATCTGGGGGAAACAAAAAGAAATAAATCCCTCAAGATAAATGGAATTTATCCCACCTAGTGCTGAGAGCAACCAAGGTGGAGACTTGTGAAGCATTAACAATCAGTATGAGTTAGCCACTTGTAAAAGTATCAGTAGATTGGAAACAGTTTAATGTGGTGCAGGTATGTTGAAAATGATGACAAAGCAGACATAGATATCTACAGATCTGTTGCTAAATCCCATCTAAAATGTTAGATTTGGATTGCCAGGAGTGGATTTGAGGATTAGCCATAAATAATCCAGTATAGAGTTATCAATATGAAATTAATCAGGAAGATACTTCTGAACCAACCTCTATGAAATTTAAGGAATGGTGGATTGTGGACAATGAGGCAACACTGAATACTTACATTTGCCTTTGTCAGAGTTTGTATTCCAGGTCATCAATGATACCCCAAATTAGGGCACAATTGTGGTGTTCAAGAGCCAAAGCAGGTGGATTTAATGGCCCAAGGCAGACCTCTGGACAAATCCAGTGGGAATAATACAAAAGGTGATGACTGGGAGCGAGTTTTCAGACAACAGGGGGTCACTGTGGAAGCCTGAGGCAATGATTGCCAGCAAGAAAAATATTAAGGGTGGTCATACTGACTTTATTGCAGTCAGTGAGGCCAGAGGTTGGTACCATAGAAAAGTTGTGGCACAGAAAGAGGCTATTCAGCCTATGGTTCCCTCGTCATGCCTTGGGGTGTATACCTGCTCTACTTGGCTTACCAAGAATGACAACTTTCTTGGACATTTACAGATCATGCCTGTTGCCATGTTACAGAATGTCACTGCCATAGAAAAGTTTTCTAGCTGCATATTATTAATTGAACACTAGAGGGCACCTTGATGGGAGCGAGCATACAGTAGTCCAATTGCACTTCTCTGCTGTTGGTTATATCAAAATAGGATACTCTGAACGGGAGCCTGAAATTCCAACAATTATTGCATTACAAAACCAACTCGAGTGTTTATCAGGCATGACAGCTGCCAACTAGGCTTGCAGGCTTAAAATCAAGTGTTTGGATTCAAAATTCATGCAAATTGTCCAACTCTGCATAGGAGGCAGAGTGGTGTTGCAGAAGGCAGCCAGGAAGAAGATGAACAAAAGATGCACGTGGGGACAGCATAGGATGACAGCAGACAAAATTGAATGAAGACACATGTAAAAGGAGAGAAACATACATGGCAATGAGGTAACTAATGAAGTTTAAAGAGATTTGAATATGTTCAAGCAATGCAGAGCAGCAATTGTCAAAGCAAATACAATGTTGAACATCATAGCCAAAGCAATAGAATACAAGTCAGAAGAAATTGTGATCAAACTGTACAATGCCACGGTCAGATAAGATTTTGAGCATAGAGTATCCAGTTCTAGTCATCAAGAAGAAAGAAGATAGTCAGGTGCTGGGAAGGGCATGTAGAAAAACTGAAGCAAATTCCTAGTGTTGAGGGTATGACTTTGGAGGAAAGACTGCAGAAACTTTTAGTGCAAAATTTTGTTTTAGGGAGGATGCAATTGTGCACTGAAGGGGAAGTTGCTAGGCTGCAGGTCTTTCTACTGCCTATCTATTCAAACAACTTTACAGACCATTTTCACCTGGAAATGTATGGACTGGGAGCAAGTTCGGAAATGTATGGAATAGGCAAATCATGGTCTCGTTCAGTGTAAAATGCTGATTTGACACCATGGTGTTATATTCAACTTCAATACTCCAGCCAACTCCCTCTGTTAACCTCGCACAACTGAACATGCAGTTGAAAACACCCCTATAAACACTGTTGAAAGAGATGATCAATTACTTTGAGGTTAGTTCATGATTGATTTCTAGTGGCTGGTTCTAAATGTGTTGAAGTGTTTGTTGATAGCTGAATGTGGGGATGAGGATGAATCCAGCAATATCTGAGGTTAGTGGTTTAGTTGGTGGGATGTGATATTTGAAGAAAAATGCATTGACTTTGGCTATTGTATGATGGCATAAAAATCACTTGCAGCACCACTTTCAGGTCCTCAGGGCTATACTACATACAGTAACCATTATTAAACTGATTCAAGTCTGACGTTGAAGTACTAAACAAGGTTCAGATTTTTTTCTTTGAGTAAAGATTTACTTATAGAATGCAGGAACTCCGAATCATCCATCCAATGTCCCAGATAACTCTTTTTCTAGATTTCTCTTGCAAAATGTTTCTTAGTTGCTGTTGCAATCCTCCTTCCTTGTCTTCTTTCCTTTTCCTCTTCCTCCTCCAATTTCACAGCCCTTAGGCCTCAGGCTCCAAGCCCTGGAGTAGGAGCAACTGAGTTCAGCCTCAGCTAGAAGACTCCAGGTGAAAATGGTCTGTAAAGTTGTTTGAATAGATTGGTAGTAGAAAGACCTGCAGCCTAGCAACTTCCCCTTCAGTGCACAATATTCAGGTAGCTACCTCTTAACTACTCAGAGCTATTTTTTGTTAAGAGTTGATTGGCTTTATTCAGTCTCATACTTCTCCAACTCCTTTGAAGTGTATCTCTCTGCAACACATGTACCCTTAATCAGACAATGTCTATCACCTGTGTACATTGAACAACATAATCAGCCAATCATGAATAACCTCATGGATCATTTACTCCCATTGCTGGAGTTTGTCCGGATGTTTTGACCGACTCTGGATAAAGAATCTCTCTCCTCCTCTCCAACCCCTGTTGCCTGAGAGAAGCCCAATTCTCTCCTCTGTCTCAGTTTTTATCTGGTAGACAGATTGCCTGCCTACGGTAAAACCAGTCCCCTTTCCATTTCACTGAAATCAACATTATACAGGTAGTTCTTTGGCAGGCAGATGATCTGTGTGTTACTAAATCTCACACTGAGGTAGTCAAGATGAAAATCTAGCTATTTACCAGGCCTCTGTTGAATATGGATATGATGTGGAGATGCCAGCATTGGATTGAGGTAAACACAGGAAGAAGTCTCACAATGCCAGGTTAAAGTCCAACAGGTTTATTTGTAGCAAATGCCACTAGCTTTTGGAACTGGCTGTTCCTTCATCAGGTGTGGTCTGTGCAGTCTTAATGTGCTGAATGGCCTCCTTCTGTAATGTAGTGATTCTATCATTCTATGGCCAAGATTTTACCAGCTTGCCCCGCCCATTGATCACACCCGATTTCTCTGCTATCCCCATCTTTGGGGAGCCAGATTTCTGGCGAGGTCAGGCTCTCGCAGGAAATGGGAGAAACACTCAGTAATTTATTCAAATTTATAATAATCTTAATTTATATCTGTTTAGTGAACCCGGTGCTAAATCATCCAGGCTCACTTGCCTTTATGGCCTCGCCAGGAGAGGTTGTCTCCAGCGAGAAAAACATTCCCTTCCCATGAACAGTCATATTAGCCTCAACAGTGGAATTAGAGGAAATTGAGGCCCCCCAAGGAGGCCAAGGGCAAAGGGATGTACGTCTAGGACATTGCCCCTAGGCAGTGCCACACTGGTACTTGATATGGCCAGCCTGGCATCTTGGTAATGCCTATTGGGCACTTTGGCACTGGCCACTGCAGGGCCTATAGGGGTTGGGGCCTATAGCAGTGGGCCCTGAAGGGGGGGAGTCACTGGCACTCTGCCTGTGATTGGGCTGAGGGGGAGAGGGGCCCGCTGCTGCTCTGCTTTGTGATCAGATTGGGAGGAAGGGGGCACAATCAGTCTGGGTGGCAGGGGTGGTGGTGGTGGCAAGGGCTACATGTCTGTGTTGTGTATAGCTCGCGGTTGCAGGGGTTGGGAGAGCTTGTGAGGCTACCTGTAATAGTAGGCGCCTGACAGCTCTCTCGCTGTTATCAGACACCTACTATTGGAATTGTGCATGTGCAGAATCAGAGGTCTGCACATGCGCAATTACTCCCTTTGCAGCTACTATTGCACATGTGCTCCCTCTGCAGGCTGGATGGCAAATTAAGCTGAGCCCACAGTCTGCAGCAATTGGAAATGGGCCAGCCCATATTTTCAATGTTTAAGTCTAAAAACATTGGGCGTGAAAACCTGCACAAAAGACAGATGAGGAACTCTCCCATTTTCATGCTGGTTGGACACTTCTTGTAAAATTCTGCTCTGAGTCTGTTGGTATTCTGTTTGATGTTATGTCTCCAACATGCATGCACCTCACAGGCTCCTTGGGAATGTTGGTGTTTAGCCTGAAGACCTTGGTCCAGCAGGTTCTGCAGGACTTGCACTTTGCACCACACTCCATCACCCTAGCATAGGTGGTATCCATCAGTGACTAGCCCAGCATGGGGGCTGAGTATGTCCATCTTATTCCTTCTCTTAAGGAGTCAGGCAGGTCCAAGTTCATATGCAGAGCTTGCTCTCAATATCACTACTGGTAATGACCTTGTAAGGAGGCTTTTGATGTATAAAACCTTTCTAAGTAAAACAAACTCTAAGGTCCAATTTTTAAATTTCTAACACTAGGGTCCTCAATTGTCCTTGACCTACAAGATATGAATAATTAGTATTTATGAATCAAGTAGAATTTACAAAGCAAGATTTTACATAAACAGAACCAGCAGCAGTGAAAGTGACATGGAAGTTTCTCATTTTTCAAGATCCTATAAACACTTGGTGTTGTCAGCACAGACCATATCCCTCTTCTTTGTTAAAAGCAAAATACTGCAGATGTTGGAATCTGGAATACAGATGAAAAGTTCTGGTAAATCTCAGCTGGTCTGAATATGTCAGTGGAAAGAGAGCGTCAGGGTAATTCTTTATCAGAGCTCTGACAAACAGTCATCCAGATTCAAAACATTGGCTCTATTCTCTCTCCACAGATGCTGCCAAACCTGCTGGGAATCTCCAGCAGCTTCTGTCCCTCTTCTTTGTCCTTGAAGGGATGTTGAATAGTGTCCAGAAGATTCATAGCCCAGAAAACATGGTAACGCTGTGCCAATGAGAATTACAATTTCTCAACTTTTATCTTCCATTCCTCCTTCCTTTTATTGAAAATGGTCTAAATTCACTCCTTCTATTGGCTATAAGGCACAAATCATCTCATTTTACCCCATCTTTGAAACCCTTGCTTTGTGGATAAACTCCAGAATTTTACATTCCATCACAAACAAATGCACATCTCCTTCCAAATGCAGAGAAGCCACTAATAAAGCCACATTCTCTTAATAACATCTCTTAACCAAGCCTCATAGTAAAACTATTAAAATCAACTGTTAAGCTCACTCCCTATCATAATATTAATAAAATAAAGCTTTCCTTCTCTGATACAGATCAATTAAAGTATTGCATGTTTTAGTTAAACATAGTTTCATCTTAATTTCACAGTTTTAGCTATTTCTTCAAACTGATTTAAAAATAAACACCTCTTAGAGTTGTAGAAGTTTACAGCATGGATACAGGCCTTCGGCCCAACTTGTCCATGCCACTTTTTTTTAAAAAACTACGAAGCTAGTCCCAATTGACTGCATTTGGCCCATATCCCTATATACCAATCTTACCTATGTAGCTGTCTAAATTCTTTTTAAAAGACAAAATTGTACCCGCCTCTACTACTACCTCTGGCAGCTTTTCCAGAAACTCACCACCTCCATGTGAAAAAATTGCCTTTCTGGACACTTTTGTATCTCTCCCCTCTCACCTTAAAGCCTATGCCCTCTAGTTTTAGACTCCCTGACCTCTGGGAAAAGATGTTGACTATCTAGCTGATCTATGCCACTCATTATTTTATAGACCTAAGTCTCCTATGCACCAGGGAATAAAGCCCCAGTCTATCCAGCCTCTCTTTATAACAGGGAAATTAAGTTGTAATTCCAGCTGTGGCTAAATACGTAATTCACTTTGTTCTGCAAGATTAAGGATGTTCATTTCAAATAAAGCAATAAATATAGTGAAACTATAGTTAAAAACAGTTCCAAAATACAGAAGCTGGTATAGAAAAAACTAAGTTACAACAATTGTGGAAATTAAGTTATGACAAACAACTGTTTCAAATAATGGAAAATGGTTATTAGGCAAACAAGGTCTTCAGTCTGGCTTTCAGTAAAGCCAGAACTTATGCACTCAGGATAAATCACTAAATCCAAAAATCTTGTTCCATAAACACAGCATTCCAGACTAGGTCACAGGATAAAAATAAAGAACAAGATACCATGACAATTACCAAATAGCAAGATAAGAGGCCATATTATGCTAATGAAAGATAGGCAGGAGACAGTTTTCTATTGGATAAGAAAGGGCAAAAGGCTATGACTGGTGGATATGTATTCAAATTAAGGATTAGAAAGTTGCTCATTTCTCATTTGCTGTAATTAACTGTAACTGTTGCATTTTCTGTATGAATTAGCAGAACGCCCTGCCATGCTTTGCTCTGCTTTGTGTTCTCACTTGCGCACAAGTTATTAAAGTTTGGAATCTGAGGACTCCGGGTTTGTGTTGTCTGTACCCAAAGTTTGTGATGGAATGTAAAATTCTGGAGTTTATCCACAAAGCAAGGGTTTCAAAGATGGGGTAAAATGAGATGATTTGTGCCTTATAGCCAATAGAAGGAGTGAATTTAGACCATTTTCAATAAAAGGAAGGAGGAATGGAAGATAGAAGTTGAGAAATTGTAATTCTCATTGGCACAGCGTTACCATGTTTTCTGGGCTATGAATCTTCTGGACACTATTCAACATCCCTTCAAGGACAAAGAAGAGGGACAGAAGCTGCTGGAAATTCCCAGCAGGTTTGGCAGCATCTGTGGAGAGAGAATAGAGCCAATGTTTTGAATCTGGACGACTGTTTGTCAGAGCTCTGATAAAGAATTACCCTGACGCTCTCTTTCCACTGACATATTCAGACCAGCTGAGATTTACCAGAACTTTTCGTCTGTATTCCAAAGTCTACAACAATAACTCAAACTATCAAATGTATCATGGCCATTCTGACAATTTCAGCTGAAGACTCAAAAGATTTCCATCATGAAACAATCCAATCATTTTCTTTGCAAATAATTTCTTTGCTGTTTCCCAACTCTCTTGATTTTAAATTGCCTAATAGAATTTGTGGAAATTAAGTTGTAATTCCAGCTGTGGCCAAATACTTAATTCATTTTGTTTTGCATTCTTCCCATCCTGCCTCAGACTCCTCCCATGGAAATTTTTTTCCAGCTGCGATTTTTAACTGTGTCAATACTTTGGGGTCTCATAATAGTGATGCCACATTTCAACTGCAAGATCCCCCCATAAATGTTAGTGTGCACCCCCAAACTGTGTCTGATCCCCTTGAGCACATAGGCCTATCCTCTTTCTTGGGGAGACAATAAGATACATGCCATGCATAACCATGGCATGTGTAGCCATGGCCTGTGAAACCCAATGACTGCCTTTAATCTCTAAACCTGACTACGTAGTCCTCAGGACCCCAGCATTGCTTTTAATTTCTCTGCCTGAGCTTTTGACTACAGCCCCTGGATTCTGATTGTTTGTTACTCAGCTTCGCAATTCCTCAGGACTGATCACAATGCTGTCTCCATCATACCCATATATGAACCTATTTTCGGTATCCCCCTGGGGGTATAATGTTGAGTCTACCCCCTGGGGGAGAGGGATATCAACAGGCAGTGTCCTGGCAATGCTCACTAACACTGCCCGTTGGCACAGGTTGACACTGCCAGGTTAGCAGAGAATCTGTGTCAGGGGACAGTGACGGGGTGGATCCTCATGGGAGCTCCGAGGAGTGGGAGCAATCATTTATTTGTGGTGGTGCGGGAAGCTGGGAATGCTGACAATAGCTATTTGTGTGCAGGGTGGGGGTATAGGGGTCTGATGCTGGCAATGTCCAGGGTGGGGGGGGGATGCCGGTATTGACTGTTTGTGGAGACGGAGAGGTGGAGGAGGGTGGATGCTGATTCTGATCACAACGGTGTACAGTGAGGATAGGAGCCCTTAACTCTTCCATGGTGGGGTGGGGGTGGTTTTTTTTCCTTCTGATCAGGATGCTCTTTAAAAAGGGGGCCCCGATCTCAGTGCAGCCGGGCTTTGCTGAAGTGTTTAGGCACCACCTGTTTCTTTGCGACAAAGTGCCATAAGACCTAGAGAGAACATCAGCCTATTTCTCTGGAGACAAGCCCACTGGGTTTCAGACAGAGTCTGACACTTTAGGCAGGATTTGCCGACTGCTCTTGCCCTAAGACCGGAAAATCCCATCTGAGGTCAATGGGCCTTTGCATGGTCTGCCACCCGTTATGGTTTCCATGGCTGACATTGACATTTTTTGGTAAGATTCCACCCACATTTCCATTCTGAGGCCACTTCTTTTTACTCTGTAGATCAAATATTTCTTATAAACCAATAAGAATTGTGTCATGTGTTGCAGATTATACCAAACTAAAAATTACAATTAATATTTTAGAGGACCAAAGGAAGCTGTAAAAAGATATGGATAAAATGAAAGACTGGACTAAAAAGTGACAGTTTTAATGTGAAGTGATGTAGTTTAGTATATAAATAACAGCAGTGATTATACTCTGAGTGTAGGAGAAGAGCAGAAAGGTTTGTGGATACAAGTTCACAGAAGATTAAAAGGCTGAAAAGGTCACTTTTTTTTCAAAAAAGCTATTGGAATTCCAAGTTTTATCACAGGAGTTACTGAATATAAAAGCCAAGCAATAATGATGAGTCTATATAAAACTTTAACAAGATTTCAGTTAAAGTGCTATGTGTAGCACCAAACCTCACACTCTGAAAATAATAATGAGGTTTTAAAGAGGATACAATACAGTTCCGACTAGAATTCTGACTAGAAAGCAGTACCAACATGGAGAAGGTTTGGAAAACTGGCTCTCCTTCATGGCACAGTGGTTAAAACTGCTTCCTCACAGTGCCATGGACCCGTGTTTGATTCCGGCTTGTGTCACTGTCTGCACAGAGTCTGCACATTGTCCCCATGGGTTTCCTCCGGGTGCTCTGGTTTCCTCCCACAGTCTGAAAGATATACCAGTTAGGTGCATGGTCCATGCTAAATTCTCCCTTAGTGTACCCAAACAGGTGCCAGATTGTGGGGATTAGGGGATTTTCACAGTAACTTCATTAATGCTAATGTAAGCCTACTTGTGACACTAATAAATAAACTTTAACAACAATGCAGATCACACTTTACACTTCATGGGTAATGGAAATGTTTAAACTTATGAAATATTGGAATAATGTTAATAGATGCTGACAATTCTGTTTCTTGAAGAACCACGAGTAAAGTGACATAGACAGATTAAATGTTAAGAGATTTAAAACTGAGAGTGAAAGGCATTTTTAATAGAGACTTATGAGTCAATGAGACTCCTTCCAGGGTCAATGGTCAAAGCAGGAACTATTCCATCATACTGGAATTGAATGAAGGAAATGCAAATAAAGGCAAAGGGGAGCTAGATGGGTAAATGTGATTGAGACTATTGTCACATGGCTGACGCGTGCTAACAGATCGATTAAGCTGAATGGCCTATTAATATGTAGCCTTTATGTATCACTGCCTACATGTTACAACCATTCCCATCACCATTACTGTGACCTTGCTTCGAATGACTCAGCCTTTCTTATACTTTACACATCATGGATGCAATTTTCCCAGAAGTATCATAACAGCATGAAAATGTGACACCTCCGCACTGGTAATTTTTAATATTTCACTAACTCATTGGCCCTCTTGCAAACCAAAAAACTGACGAACTCCAACCAACGATTTCAAAGAAGTTGACAGTTCAGTATCTGCCATGAATACAAGATGAGAAAATGATTCAATAGAGTAAATACAGACAAATATTTCCTTTGATCAGGAAATCACAAACGAGGGGGGTAAAATCTTAAAGTTTCAGAGGTGATTTTCAGCCCATGTTAACCGTCAGAGAGAACAGTGCTGCAGGCTGAAAATTCAGAGAGAAGCCCTTGCTGGGTGATGTAGCAAGGTTCACACTCTCAGAGGATGGGAACCTCATTTAAATGTATTTTAATAAATTTAAATATAAATATCAGCTCCCCACTTTTCCTTTTCTTCCCCCTTGCCATATTTTCAAACCTCACCAATATGACGTTGAGGTTTACACCAGGTTTACCCAGATGTGAACCTGTTGTGGGGATGCCCCATGGGGGGGGACATAAAGGCCTGTATAGCTCCAGGGGAGAGGGCCAGGCAGTGCCCAGGCAATGCCCTAGGCACTGCCCCTGTACAGTTTGACCAACCTGGCATTGTGTTAACCTGTGCTGGGCGCCGTGACAGGGGCGGACCCGAGTGGGAGCTTCATGGAGATGGACTCATTTATCTGTGGTGGTGCAGGAGGAACAGATGTGGGAATGGTGGGGATGCTGGAGATGACAGTTTGGGCAGGGAAGGGGTCTAATAGTGGTGATGACTGCAACACGGTGGCACACTGGTTAGCACTGTTACCCCACAACACCAGGGACTCGAGTTCAATTCCTGAGCAATTATAGCCCGGTTATCCTAATCTCAGTGGTGAGAAAACTATTGGAAAAACTCTTGAGGGACAGGATCAATGTTCATTTCGAAGTCTGTTTTGGGAAGGTCATGACTGATTAACATGATTAAATTTTTTTCAAAGGTAATGGAAGATCAATGAGGATACTGCATTGAAGTAGTCTATGGGCATTACCAAGACTTTGGTAAGGTCCCACATGACAAACTAGTCATGAAAATAAAAGCCCCATGGGATCCAAGACAAAGTAGCATGTTGGATCCAAAACAGACTCTGAGGGTATTGGTCAATAGATATTTTGTTTGTTTCCAGAGTAGTTCCACGGGATTCTATATTCACTCCCTTAACTTGTTGCAGTATTTTTCAATGATTTGGACTTGAACATAAGAAGAGATGATGAAGAAGTTTGCAGACTAGACCAAAGTTGGCCGTGTAGTTGATAATGAAAAAGAAAGCTGTAAGTTGCAGGAAGATATCAATGGAATGGTTAGGTGGGTGGAACAATGACAAAAGAAGTTCAATCCTGAGAAGTGTGGATTAATGCAATTGAGGAAAGCGAACAAGGTAAGAGAATACATAATCTTGTAAAGTGTCCTCTCTTCTGCTTCTGAGGCACTCCCTCGGAGTTGAGGATGATTTACCTCCATATTAAGAATGTGTTCTCAGGTGTCTGAGAAGTCCAATGCGTGACTTATAGTCTCTGTCACAGGAGGGGCAGACAGTAGTTGGAGGAGTGGGTGGATGGTTTGCCTGGGTTGCCATCTGCTCCTTTCACTGTTGATGCATGGCATCACTTCGATCTCAGCGATGGAACTTGAGATGTTTGTCTCCCTCCCAGATGCTTTTCCTCCACTTCAGGCAGTCCTGGACCAAAGATTCCATCTGGAATTACATCTAGAAATAATCAACTTTGAATAAAACATACGAGTTTTTTAAAATGTTCATACAAATCAAAGTTGTCTGAAGATATAAAGTCAAACACTGGCAGAATTGTTGTTAGACAATACTGTCAGAGACAATGGAACCCATCATGTTGTCAGACTAGGTTACTTCTAAAGTATACAGAACTTAATTGTCATCTCAGGCGGAGATAATGGGAGATGAATATCATCTCATCTAGAGATACCATGTACAGATTTGTGGATTCTGCTTTCCAGGAACATGGAATGACTGGGATAAAAGCCAGCTTGGATGGGGGGGGTGGGGGGGAAGGGTAGTATGCATGCGTATGTGCGTGTAGTGGTAGAGTGTGTGTTGACACAGAATCAAAATGCCAGCCAGCAGCAGCACCTCTGCAAAAGTCTTTGCAGTTATATCTCTATCTCTCTCTTTGATTAGCGAAGTAAGCCAAGTCAGCAAAGACCACAGCTGAAACGGGAACAGGGATACTTCTGAGCAAAACTCATAGCTCTAGAATCTCAAAACCGACTATTCACTTGTTAAAGTCAGTGCCACTGGAATCATGAATGGCAATAGCCGCAAAACTTCAACACCTACTCCTCCTGAGTCAAGGACAATTTTGTATTTTTTCTGTTACTTGCTTTGGATTCAATTCTCATTTCCAATCTGTGTGAATTTATATGAACAGATTTTAATCATTTTCTTGCATTTAGCAGATAGTAAACTCATTTGTTTTTTAATTTAAGAAAGCCTGGTTAAACTGGTTCTTTTTGAAACATAAATATTGGGACTGGGGAAAGGCATCCATGAAGGAAGTTTTTTTTAGATTAACCTTGTAGCCGGGATATAATAATTTGAAGATTCTCATCCAGGTTAACAAATTTGGGGAACTTAGCCTGGGGCCCAGTCATAACTATTTTTATGATGCCGCTATTAGCAGAATAAACTCACTTCATAAGCTAGCAATCTGTCAAACTCTGAGACGAGTTTGCATTAATCTTTCCTATTGTAAGCTGCATGTATTCATGTCAAAATTTAGAGTCTCTCACAGCCTTTCCCTAGCAGGAGAAAAAAACAAAACCTCTTTGAGTCACTGCTTTAAAACTAACACTTGGAAAGCAAGGAAGCCAAACATGGAACATTTGACCTTCCACTCAATTCTTTATGGTAAATGTTGGCTCACTGGGTTGCTAGTCATAATTATTTAGAATTGATTTAATTATTTTAAATAAACTTTTTTTTGCACTTTCAGACCCTCTCTACTCTTGTGTAAGTATCACAGTAATTACACTGCCTGTATGTTAAGTTACGCCTTCTGCTCTGTTTAATTAATAAAAGCAACTCTGTATTATACATGTGAACCATTCCGAAATATGTTTAGAAAAGAACCTCGCTCTCATTTCAAACTGACATATTGTAGTATTTATGCACACTATTGTTTGCTAATCCAGCTAATTGATCCAATCAATATTCAAGAAAATCCATGTGTTGCTGGCAGTTAAAGGTCAAGTTGCCATAGTACCAGATGACCATGTAATTCTCTCCTTTTTGAGGGGAGCTGATTAGTGGTGATTTTAACCATGATCACCACACCTCAGACAAGAGGCAAAGTTAAAAAGGCAAGCCTTCAAGAATGACCTCAAACAGTGCTGAAATTGAATCCATGCTGTCAGCCTCTTTCTACATCACAAACAAGTCGTCCAGCCAACACAGCCAGCTGACTCCTTTTATTGTGGACTGACTTTTGCTTCACAGCTTCATAATACAAATTCTTGGCAGTCAAGGCAAAAGTTTCAAAACATAACAATGGTGAAGAAATCTATGCTCCTCATGCTAGCTGTTAAACTTGAGGCTGAGGGGAAGATGTGTCAATAGAGAAGGTAGCTGGATTTTCACAGTAACTTCATTGCAGTGTTAATGCAAGTCTACTTGTAACACTAATAAGTAAACTTTTAACCTTAAACCTTAAAAACACTTTAAACTTGAAGAATAATCCAGTGGTTGCAGGAAAATGCCATTTTACATATTTAATACATTTGTGGAATCGATTGAAATTATTTACATTGAAGCAAGTTTTCCTATTTAAACATCAGGAGATGTCTTCCCAACCCAAGATCTTTGATCCTAATATATAACCTAAAAATGAAATACCCCAAAGTTAAAGGCCAAAAATAAACAAAAATGTAACCCACAGAATTCACAGGAATAACCTTACTACCAATGAGCTGTCTCATTTTTTGGTACCTGTTCATCTTGACCAGCTTGATGATGTGCAGGTTTGAAAAATGCTCAATTTGATTGTTGCACTTTGTGTTTTCACTTTTCATGGTAAAATTCCCTGTAGCATCTGATGGTACTTTTAACATTCTACTGATGTTTAGGCTTCTTTCTAAAGAAAGATGAGAAAGCCTCTAACATGTGTCGCAATGTAGTTATTTGCTTTACTGTTTCCTCTGCTTCTTCACCGCTGATAGAATTCACCCCTCCTCCAGCTGCAATAGGTTTTAGTTGTCAACACTTTCACCATGACTCTCCGGCAACACTTCAGCTTTTGCACTCAGTAACAAAGTCTACCCAGTAACAAAGTCAGATTAAACTGACTAGATTCCTGGTGCAGTCTTCTCTTCTATTTAATTAAATGGCCTATTTGAAACTTTCTTTCAAAAAAAGCCCATCACATCCACATTGAAGATTTTGCTGCCTCCCTCAGTCAATGATAGTCTTCAATTTAGCAGAGTAATTACTGGTTGTTACATTCTGCACTCAACTTCACCACTCTTCCTAATGTTGTGTACAGTGGTATGAAGTTTCTTGAATTTGTTACATCAACCAAGGCTTGCATTAAATGTTTCAATAGAAATAGCATTCTGACTCTTTTGCTATTTAAGTCATTAAACAAACATTTGATCTTTTCTGAAATAGGCAGACCATTAACAGGAATGTTCCTTTAGATCTGGTCCTTAATCCACACACTGAAAAATCACTCCTTCTATCCTTCTGGCAGACCTTACTCATATATTACAGTGTGAAATAACAATGCAAAATAAAGCAACCAGTTAACATACCTTGGACAATTTGCACACATACACAACCTTGCTAGTTGCATGTCTTATGGGACCCCACATTGACACACACAGCATCAACCTGTGAACCCTCCATGGACGACTGACTTATTATGGGACAATGCACAACAAACAAACTGGCACTGACCTGTCAACTACTCAAAAAAGAGAGCACTATTCAACACTACATAATTTTGGTATGGGTGTATTTTGGCAGAGAAGATAATGGCTTGTTGGAGGTCCAGATCCAGGGGTCACACTCTGAGGATTCAGGAAAGGCCATTATAGTTTAAAAAAAGCCCACAAATGGCTCTACTTTCTCAGAAGGCTAAGGAAATTTGGCATGTCAGCTATGATTCTTACCAACTTTTACATATGCAGTGTAGAAAACATTCTTTCTGGTTGTATCACAGCTTTGTATGGCTCCTGCTCTACCCAAGACTGCAAAAAACTGCAAAAGGTCGTGAATGTAGCCCAATCCATCACGCAAACCAGCCTCCCATCCATTGATTCTATCTACACTCCTCACTGCCTTGGCAAAGCAGCAAGCATAATTAAGGACCACACACATCCTGGACATTCTCTCTTCCACCTTCTTTCATCGTGAAAAAGATACAAAAGTCTGAGGTCACGTACCAACCGACTCAAGAACAGCTTCTCCCTGCTGCCATCAGACTTTTGAATGGACCTACCTTGCATTAAGTTGATCTTTCTCTACACCCTAGCTATAACTGTAACACTACATACTGCACTCTGTTGTTTCCTTCTCTATGGACGGTATGCTATGTCTGTATAGCGCACAAGAAAGAATACTTTTCACTGTATGCTAATACATGTGACAATAATAAATCAAATCAAATCATTTAGGATGGAGGTGAGGAGATATTTCTTCCCCCAAAGAGTGGTGAGCCAGTGAAATTTATTACCACAGGAAGTAGTTGATGCCAAAACATTGAATGTATTCAAGAGGTGGCTGGATATATCACTTGGGGCAAATGGGATCAAAGGTTATGGGGAAAAAGCAGGTGTAGGCTATTGAGTTGGATGATCAGCCATGATCGTAATGAATGGCAGAGCAGGCTCGAAGGGCCAAATGGCTTCCTCCTGCTCCGATCTTCTATGTTTCTACGAAACCAGATCTGATGCTGATTAGATGAATCAGCCTTATTTTTCTGGTGGTTAATTTGTGGAGCCTTGTAAAAGTATTCATTATATATCAATTTAAAGAAAAGAACACACACAAGGATATGCAAAGGTGAGATATAAGAAGATTTCATGTAGCATTGCCAGTCAAACAGATAAACATGCAAGAGCTTTTTCACTCAGAAGCAGAAAGTCAGTAACTATGTGCATGTTATTGATTTGATTCTGTGATAAAACTGATTTTTAAATGGTGTTATGTTTCCGGTTTAGATTCTTTAGTGCTAGAACAGCACTCAGAGGCTTAAAACCCCAGCGTAACAAAGGATATTTCTCAAAGGAATGGCAGCTATTCAAAGACAAGACAAGTTGACTGCAATAGAAGCTTCATGAGGTACAAATTGTTAGGGAAAACACAATAGCATGTTAATGATGTGTCTGGACTCGTTTTACAATACACACAGCAGACAGACCGTCTTTCAGCTAACATAAGAACACAATGATTGAAATTGTGCTGACCTGCTGAAATACTTACTCAGTCTTTAAATCAACATCTTACACAATGTCAGACACAAGCAGAGTAACTGCTGTGGAAGATACAACTCTGTGGGGAGAAATTTAAACCCCAAAAATGGAAAATGGAAAATTCTGAAATGCAACAGCGAGCCATCTCCATTGCACCCATCTCCAAGTTCAAGGAGCATAGTCGGCTGCACAGGAGCAATCTGCATGCTGAATACAGTGTCCATCACAGGGAATCGATCATTATCACAGGGAATCGATCATTATAAGAACATAAGAACATAAGAAATAGGAGCAGGAGTAGGCCATCTAGCCCTTCGAGCCTGCCCCGCCATTCAATAAGATCATGGCTGATCTGTTGTGGCTCAGTTCCACTTTCCCGCCCTCTCCCCATAACCCTTAATCCCCTCTCTTATCAAGAACCCATCAACCCGCTTCTTAAAAATATTTAGCGAGGCAGCCTCTACCACTTCAACGGGCAGAGAATTCCAGTGATTCACCACCCTTTGAGTGAAGAAGTTCCTCCTCAACTCCGTTCTAAACCGCCTCCCCTTTATCTTGAGGCTGTGCCCCCTAGTCCTACTGTCTTTTTTGAGCGGGAAGAGTCTCTCCACCTCTATCCTATCCATCCCATTCATCATCTTATACGTCTCAATGAGATCTCCCCTCATTCTTCTAAACTCTAACGAGTACAAGCCTAGTTTATTCAGCCTCTCCTCATAGCTCAATCCCCTCAACTCTGGTATCAGCCTAGTAAACCTCCTCTGCACTCCCTCCAAGGCCAAAATATCCTTGCGCAGGTGCGGCGCCCAAAACTGCACACAGTACTCCAGCTGCGGCCTCACCAATGCCCTATACAGCTGCAGCAAGACCTCCCTACTTTTATATTCAATCCCCCTCGCTATGAAGGCCAGCATCCCATTCGCCTTCCTGACCACCTGCTGCACCTGCAAGCTGGGTTTTTGCGACTCATGCACAAGGACCCCGAGGTCCCTCTGCACCATCGCCTGCTGCAGTTTTTTGCCACGTAAGTAATAGTCCTTCCTACCATTCTTCCTACCAAAGTGGACCACTTCACACTTGCCAACATTAAATTCCATTTGCCATTTCCTGGCCCATTCGCTCAGCCTATCTAGATCCTTCTGCAGACTCTCCACACCCTCCGCACAATTTGCCTTTCCCCCAATCTTGGTGTCATCAGCAAATTTCGACACCCTGCACTCGGTTCCCTCCTCCAGATCATCTATATAAATGGTAAATAGCTGAGGCCCCAGCACCGACCCCTGGGGCACCCCACTAGTCACCAACCGCCAATCCGAATAGCACCCATTGACCCCCGCTCTCTGCCTCCTATTTGACAACCAATCCTCTATCCACGCTAACACCCTACCCCCAACTCCATGTCCCCTGACCTTCTGCAATAACCTCTTGTGAGGTACCTTGTCAAACGCCTTCTGAAAATCCAGAAAGACCACATCCACCGGCTCTCCTCTATCCACTGCCCTAGACACATCCTCATAGAACTCCAGTAAATTTGTCAGACACGACTTCCCTTTAATGAAACCGTGTTGCGTCCGCCCTATCAAGCAATTCCCTTCAAGATGCCTCGCAATTTCCTCCTTAATGACGGATTCTAACATTTTACCTACCACAGACGTTAAACTAACCGGCCTATAATTCCCCGCCTTTTGCCTGGCACCCTTCTTAAACAACGGCGTAACATTAGCCGCTTTCCAATCTTCCGGCACTTCCCCGGAATCCAGCGACGTCTGGAAAATAACCACCAAGGCATCCACTATAACCTCCGCCATTTCTTTGAGAACCCTCGGATGCATTCCATCCGGTCCTGGGGACTTGTCCACAATCAGCCCCTCCAGTCTGTCGAGCACCACCTCTCTAGTAACAGTAATGTCATTAAGACCCTCCAGTCCTACCACCTTTCCATCTCTAACACCCGGCAAATTATTCACGTCCTCCTCCGTGAAGACAGAAACAAAAAAGTTATTCAAGACCTTAGCCATATCCCCATCCCCTACCACTAGCTCCCCTTTCTCATCCTCTAAAGGACCAACGTTCACCCTAGCCAGCCTCTTCCTTTTTATATATTTATAAAAACTCTTGCTATCCTTTTTTATATTAAGTGCTAGCCCAGCCTCATAGCTTCTCCTACCCTCCTTTATCAACTTCTTTGTCAATCTTTGTTGACATTTAAACCTTTCCCAATCCTCTTCTCGCCCACTGCTCTTAGCTACTCTAAATTCCTCCGCTTTTAATTCATAAGGAATCGATCATTATCATAAGGAATCGATCATTATCACAGGGACTGGATCATTGTGAGATTGGGAGTCAACAGACAAGAAGTGGGACCACTTTCAGTGGAGGTCCACATCTCTTTAACATCATTCCTTACCAGGACTGTGAACCAAATCACTCCCTCCGCATTGCTGATGAGCAGCTTAGTACAGATCACTGACGGATTGTAAGGATGAATAAGTTATTTGTCATAAAAGCAGAAAGAGCTGGAATAGCTCAGCAGGACTGGCAGTATCCGTAGAGAGAGAAACAGTGTTAACACTTTGAGTCCAATGTGACACTTCTTCAGAAGGTATTCGTCATCCTGTTTAAGGTGAAAGACATCTGCATGGCCGAGGTCATGAGTTGCAGACACACTCAAGAACAAGTGCTTAATGTTCCATGGAGGCAGTGATTCTTCTATCCAGCATTTTCACAATTAGCTTTAACACTAATCCACCAGGAATCATGTTGGACTATCTTTCCTTTCCACTCTTGTGATAAATATGCTTGATATGTCTGCATACCTCAAAATATAGATGATGCACATCTACCATTCCACTTCTCAACAATGGCCCTTGACTCTCAGCATTTGTGTCACTGATCTGTATCAGGCTGTTCTCCCAGAGCGCTAGGAGTAATTTGAGGCTTTGTCCTGCAGAGGGATGTAAAGAGAGGATGTAGATGTGTGAACTCTGCTGGAAGTGCTCCCGTTTCTCAACTTTTCCACTCTCTCCAACCCAGTTTCAGAATGACTGCATCTTCACCTGTATAAGAACATTAGAGTAATCTTTGACGGGACCCATAGGGACTCCAAAACCCAGAGGATAATCAGACCAGAACATGGGCAGCAGTCAGAGCAATGAGTTGACAGACCTACCTCTGCTTTCACTCAGGCTGCTTTTGCCTCCAGCTGAACAAAGCTTGGAGAAGATGTCCCTAAAGCTATGCCTGACACAAACGGCCCCCATCTGTCTCCATCAGCACTTCATGCTGCTCATGCTGAAAACCCAATTAACTAGACCAAAACGTAATTGTCTGCATTGGTGCATAGCTGTATGTCCTGCAATGGTACAGCCTCAAGAATAGAGGGCCTCGCAGGAATTGCTGTCATGAAAACTGTCCATCCAGATGTGAAGATTCTGGAAACCAGAAGCAAAGACATCTTACCCACCTACTCCGTCTTCCTAAAGTTCAATTATTGATTAAACAAAGTGTCAGAGATATTTCAAATTGTCACCATTGATCCTTGCATTTCCTGTCTTTCCATCAGTTGATGAGGATACAGATTCTCTGCATTTGTGTGCGACATAATTTGTTTTATTTTCATTCACTCATGAGATGCAGGCATAATTGGCCAGCCCAGTATTTACTGTCCATTCTTAATTGCCCTTGAGAAGGTGGTGGTGAGTTGCTTTTTTGAAGCACTGCAGTCCATGTGATGGAACACTGTGTGTGTGCTTGTGTGCTGTGTGTATGTGCTCCACTCAAAAGCAAAATAGAAACTAAAACTGGATCACATGATACTTCCTTTTGGTGACGTCATTCTGCAATCTCTTGCATGTTACAACTGGCAGGACAGAGCGGGGTGAGGAATGTTGTAAGTCATCAAATGTAGGTGAATCAGAAGCTGTACTTGCATTTCCAGACTGGGTCAGCTCAGTAAACAGCTTCCTGCACTGTATGCAAGGCTGAGGCATATTACCTTTGCTGCTCACCTTCTCAGCGAACTCTAACCAGACATTTTTGTCCTGCACAGCAGGTTTCTTCCTTTCATTATTGAGGGAAATGATTCCCAAAAGCAAAATTGCTCCTGACTGCACTAGTATTAAGTGAAAGGAAACATCATTCAATTGAGGCTGCCCGTGCTGGTGCTGGAACTATATTCACTAACTCTCACAATCTCATCCATAAACTTCTTGGCTCTGAAGAAGGGTCATCCAGACTCGAAACTTTGGCTCTGTTCTCTCCCCACAGATGCTGTCAGACCTGCTGAGATTTTCCAGTATTTTCTGTTTTTGTTTCTATTTTTCTATTGGTCCTTTAGCTATTTGTGTTGGGATTACATCACCACCAATGTGCAGCTTACAGTCAGCGTTCTTGTGGAGATGCAAGACCTGTAAGGAAAGCTTCAGTTTGATCTTCACTTAGCATTGCCAACCCTCCAGGATTGACCAGGAGTTTTCGAGAACTGAAAATCATTCTCCAGGGCATTGCTGTGTGCAACTCTGGAAAAATATCACTGGGGCGTTGAAGAAAGAATTTTTTTTTTGACCAGAAATAAAAACAGAAAATGCTGGAAAAGCTCAGCAGGGTTTGCAGCATCTATGGAGAGAGAAACCGAGTTCACGTTTCCAATCAACATCACTCTCCTTCAGAGTTTTCTTGACATTTGTTTTGAATGTTTCCTTTTACCAGATATGAAAATATTGAAAATGGGGGAAAAAAGCTGTCTGGCAGGAATTATCTAAGTGATCACTCCATGTCACATCCACCTCTCTTACAGCTCAGAACCCACCTTTATCTTAACACTGAGGCTCATGCCCCTAACAGAAAACTGGCATTAAAAAAAGAACGGGGATTTCAGTTGTCATTTGTAAACATTCCATAGTTTTCTGATCTGTGAAGAGATTTCCTAGCAGCAATCTTTTAGTGTTGTTTCTCACCCACTGCTTAGTACTGCCAATTAAAGGGTGTTAATGGCTCCATGTGTCTTCTTGAGTGCTTTGAACTCTCCAGTGGTGCTCAATGATCCCAGCCTGAGTTGCAGCAATTGTATCTCTGGGAAAACTAAGTCTTGCAGTTAGAATATGCATTATCCTGCAATACTGTGGGATGCAGAGACAGAAGGTTGCATTTCAGACTCATAATTAGCCAGATCAGCCATTTGGGGGCAATATGTTAAAGGTCAAGAAGTAACCTCAAGCACCTGAAACAAGATGTGTTACAGGCTGAAATTATTCACGAGGGTGATTTTGGAACTGTGCTTAATGACCAGGGACAGTCAAATACCATCCTCACAATAAACTCAGTTTTTATGCTAGCATAGCTTCAAGACCATAATGGGGATCCATAACAGGTGAATGATGCTGTAGTGTGACCTGGTGTTGTGAGACTTCTTATTGAGTTTACCCCAGTCCAACACCGGCATTTCCACAGCATGACTAGTTTGACATGTCAGTAAGAGGAGTGAGCTGTTGAGCAGTGGGATGGGGGTAAACACTGTGCCCATCACCCATTCACTTCCACTGATACTTTACCAGAGGCGTCAATCAGCTCACCTGTCCTTGGGCCAATTGATGACCACTTAAGGACATCCTCTTTTCACTGCTGGTATTTTACCATTTGGCACCTTGTGACAGAGAGCAACAGGGCCTATGAGCGGGATCCTACTGCCTCGCTCATACCAAAACTCTAAAATCCCACCCAAGGTCAATGGACCTGTCCATTGTCCAACCCTCAACCACTCCGTTTCCTGTGGTAGGCAGGATGGTACAATTCCAGCCTATATTTGAGGTCAAGGACTTTGCTTCAAAACTACTGAGGCATTCTAGCAATGTATGTTTTTATTTCAGATTTCCGGCATCTGGAACATTTTGCTTTTCATTGAATCATAGAATCTCTACAGTGCAGAAGGAAGCCATTTGGCCCATTGGCTCTGCACTGACTCTCCGACAGAGCATCTTACCAGGTTTGTTCACCTTCAATAAACTTGTCTGCTCTTTAAGATAAACATTTTGCAGTGTTTTTTGTCCTCTTACTGTTATGTACACTTTGTCTCTCTACTATTTTCTCTCATATGTAACTTAACCATTTCAGTTGATATTTAACCTGATCTAATTTTGCTGACATAAATGGGTGGAAAAGAGGAATGCTTAGATGAGAAGAAACAAATGTGAAACTAAAGCGGACCGGGAGAGGTAGATTTTCAATTGTGTTTTAGAATTTCAGTGACCCTAAAGAAACAAAGCTACACCATTTTAATCAGTAACCCTCTCGTAAAATCAAATTTCCATGTAACATTCTGAGCCCAGTGCAGAGACCAAAGAGTCACTTTGCTAACAGCTGTATGTCACAAAACTGGCAAAGTCTAACTGGCCACCAGAGAGCATGGGGCTGTTGCTGGAATCCAGTTTGAAAATCAATTTAATCATGTACAGGTTACAAAGCAGGTTCTTTTGAAATGTTGCTTGCAGCAGACATCTTCACTTTCTGGCAGCTGTATTATGCCCTCACCATTGTCCAGTCTGTGTGGAAAGTTAAACCGGCAGCATGTAAAAGAGGCCGGAGAGATAAAGTACCCTGAACCTGAAACATATTTTGCAGGGAATTACTGTATAATTCAAGTCTGTGTCAGCTCTTGCGAAGAGCAATCCTTAAACCGCCTCCTGTCATCATACAATCATAGAATCACTACAGTGCAGAAGGAGACCATTCGGCCCATCGAGTCTGCGCTGACCACAATTGCACCCAGGCCCGATCCTCACAACTCCATACATTTACCCTAGCTAGTCCCCCTTTCACTAAGGGGCAACTTAGCTTAGCCAATGCACCAAATCTGCACATCTTTGGACTGTGGGAGGAAACCAGAGCACCTGAAGGAAACCCATGCAGACATAAGGAGAATGTGCAAACTGTGCACAGACAGTAACTCAAGCTGGGATCAAACCTGGGTCCCTGAAGTTGTGAGACAGCAGTGCTAACCACTATGCCACTGTGCTGCCTTCATCATCATCATCTATTTTCCCATATGCTCCCATATCTCTCCTTTAAGAATTTATACAATTTCCATTTGAAGATGAATATTGAACCTATGCCTACCATCCTATCAGACGGTGCATTCTAAATCCTAATGACTTGTTGCTTAAGTAAGTTTTCCTTGTTCGTCGTTTCTATTAAACCTGCAACTGCTTATTATCCACCCTTCAGCTGTTGGAAACAATTACTCATAACTTACTTTATCTGAAATCTTCAAACCCCCTCTTAGGCATCTCTGTTTTAAGGTAAATAACCGCAGCTTCCCCATATAACTATAATCCCTTATCCTCGGCACTAATTTAGTGACTTGCTTCTGCATCCTCTTCAAAAACCTTCATGTTCATCCGGAGCTTGTTCTCATCTGTATCTTAACTCCGTCTGCCTATACCAGATCTCTTAATACCATTGAATAACAAAAATCAATCAATCTGAGTTCTAAGATATTAGATTGACTTCAGCTCAACAGCTTTTTGAGGGGAAGAGAGTGTTCCAGACTTTCATTACACTTTGTGTGAAGAAATGGCATTCTACTTGAAGGACTAATATCTAATTTTAAATTTATGGCCCTTTGATCTGGAGGTCCCAACCAGAGGAAATGGTTTCTCTTCATCCACCCCTTAAGAAATCTTTAAATCATCTTAAAATCCTTAATCTTCCGCACTTGAATGTCTATGAAAACTGCCATCACAATTTAACCCTTCAGCATATCTGTGAATCTGAACCAATATCAAACAGAATATAAATTAGAAATTACAGCCACAGGGACTTACAGCATCCCTTCTACAAACCAGGTGCATGTACCTTACATTTTACTAGATTAAAGGTTATTTTTTAAATTGTCTCTCTGGCAATTTTCAAGTTTCAAGACAAGTTGGATAATTCATAAACAGTTACAGTATGCTTTCTATTGATATTTCTTATGAAAAAATATGTTGTGACTTACAAGTAATTTGTCTGTATTTCTTGGTTAGTCTACCCTTTGCTAAACCTAACTAGTGTTCATGAGAATATTCTTTTCCCTCCTCCCTCTCACCTTACGCTTGCTTTCCTGTCCACCTCGCTGGAAATCCAACAAATCCTTTATTAGCTCATTTGATATGCTTAATATGTTAACTCCTGTTCTAATCCTGAGATGAGCATTGTATTCCCTTCTGTTTAATTTCCTCTCTGTGTAATGATGTATTTGCTTCCTATACATACTTCCCTTGTGTATACTTATGAGTACAATGCAATCATGACTCCCACTATTGAAAATCGCTCTGTTTACAAGTTGCAGTAGCTTCTCTGTATTACCTCATTATAGAGCATAGGTTTGGTTCTTTCCATTATCCTGCCAATTTGTGTACCTATTTAATAGTTATTCTCAGAGTATGTTTTATCCTTTGTAAATTGAGTAACCCTTATCTCTAATCAGACTTTTCAAGCAGAAACCAATAACATTTAATTCTTCTAATGAGAAATTCCTTCTCCGAGACTGTCTACCCTGTAGTACACTTTAGACAAATGATTCTTCTTGAATTTTCCTCTTTAACCCTCTAACTCTTTAAGACACTAAGCTCTCTCAGCAACTCGTGCTTAAAAATAGCAGCCTAAAATTTCCTTCAGCCACGGAGAATTTGCCTACGAGCAGTGGGGTAGGTTTTCCATTTGTCACTTTAGCCCCCTCACGACTTCATCGAAAACCTTGGAGATAGGATTATTTTAATATTAGAGTAAAGGCTTCTTGACTATAAAAATGCAACATAAGTATCTGTTTAACATCATTTTTGCAAAGCAAGCTGAGGGCTTTTATTATGTTGGAAATTAAGCTTTCAAAATCTGTGGGGAAGCAAAGACTTTTAAAGGGCATCAACCCCATTCTGGGACTGGTTATCTATTTTTTTCAGCATTCTCAGGCCTTAATCTTAGGCCTGGTCTGAGCAAACTTAGGTTGTCATGAGCATATCAGGTTGCAAGCTGAATGGAATTTCCCAGGGAGCCCAGAAGATCATCTGAAACGCTCCGAAGTAAGGTGCATCATAAAGGTAGCAGACTGAAGAAACAATTGCCTCTCCTGCACCATTTATGAGTTTTCTTACGTGGGTCAGAGCTGAATTCCTTTTCACACTCTAGCCCTCCCTGCCACCTGTCAGAACACCACTGTAACTTCTGCCTTATCTTCTTTGCGTAATATTATTTTAGGTAAAATTTCAGCTCCACAAAATTCTAAGAGAATTTTTTTTAGCATTCATCTGTTATTTAACACTAAATTGTATATTTGTTGAATCGTGTTTTTTTATTTCCTATATATTGATTTGATTTGATTTATTATTGTCACATGTATTGGTATACAGTGAAAAGTATTGTTTCATGTGAGCTATATAGACAAAGCATCCCATTCATAGAGCAGGAATAATAAATAAATTTTCATATACTATTATTAAGCTTACAATTTTACAGTATGCAAGACTCCTTAGGGTACTGTTCTTGTGGGTTATCCATTTCCCTTTCTTCATATCAATATTTAAGATGTGATTGATGTCAGCAATCTCTGTTCACTTCACCAATCTTCCTTCTCTGTCACTTAGGGATGTTCTACATTGTCTCTCTATGTGTCTCTTGTTTATCCTTTTGTCCTTGAAAAATATCCTCGTCTTGTCAATAGAAAAGCTTTCAGGCTCGGTTATGTGCAATATCTGGTCTTGCAGATGTTATTGTGCAATCAAGGTCTGCTTCCTGTAAGATTGCATTTATCTTGTCAGGCTTTCATTTAAAGGCCCTGATAGGTTGTCGGCTGCATATGAATTCTCATGCCTGAAACATCCCATTCTATGACTTCTTTCAAAATGTCTTGACATCTTTTGAAAACTACATCAAAAAGAACTGGCTACAAAGGTTATTTTACATCTTATTCTTAGACTTTAGAAAGTGGCAGGGCGACATTTGCTGATCGCAGTGCCAAAACATGGGACTAAACTCAGCAGCTCGAGCAGTGGAAATTTAATTCATCCTTTCTTTCGACTTGGAACTTCTTCTGTTAGCAAGATTTTTGTTCCTTCCAATATCTTTTAGTTGACAGTTTTTCAACAACTGTTTAAGTTTGGTTGCACACCTTTATTGTTAGAGATTGACAGTGATTGATGGATTTACATCAGGTTCAAGAAGAATTTTTGCCCTCACGCATCCAAGCATATCAGTGACATTGCTGGAAGAATCATACATCTTAAATTTCAACCTCAGCAGCAGTTCCTAAAGTAGGCAAGTCACCATAATAAATCTATACCATGTTAACCGGTTACAATCAAACATGTTTAGAAAATCAATGTTGCATCGTGCAACGATGTATAAATATAGGTTGGCTAACTTGGGAGTGAGCAACTTGGAATTGGATCGATTTACCTCTACTTTTGAGTTTAACTAATTGTCTGGGGGAAATTTGGTGGTGAAATGTGCACATTTCACATTATTCAGTCCATTTATTTAAATGTGTGATACATTGTGGAGCTTTGTTATAAGTAATCATCTGGAACTGATTTTTCTCTGTCTGCTCCAAAGAGTTGAGCTGTTGGGCTGTGGGTGGGAGGTGGCAGGGGTGGGAGAAGAGGGTAGTTATCTAGATTGGGAGATCGCCGATGGGGGAGCTTTTCCATCCTGCCCCATGTCTGGTGTGGATCGCGCTGATCCCAGAAAATAGTGTGGGGGCCAAGAAACATGTGTCATGCCAGGAGCCAAATGGTTTGCAGACCTCCCAGTCTCTTTCTAATGGCACAAATTGGATCATGGCCAGAAAGGGCACAAGGCCGATTAACATATTTAAGATGCCATTTAAATATGCATAATCCATTCAATGCCAGATTCTCGCAGCTTCCAGCACCGTCCAACTTTGAATGCAACACAAGCCTGGTGAGAATCACCACTGGTCTCCACTAGCAGTAGGCCATTGAAGCCCTGGGGTTGTCAGGGACATGGCTGAGCTGTGCCCATCTGGCAGTGCCTACGTGGCACCCTGGCAATGCCAACCTGGCATCATGGCAGTACCAGATGAGCACTGTCAGAATGTTGGGGCGGTGCTAAGGGGCTGGGGCCTGCTGGGATTGGGGCTTGGGTGGGCCTCAGGTCTAAGCAGGGGTTATGAAGAGGGAGGTATGTGACTGGGACTTATGAAGGTGGGGGGTTATGGAAAGGAGTCATGAGGTATGTCTGAGGTCATGAATGGGGACCCATTGGGAGGAGGGTGTGGGGAGGAGTACATTTGAAAAAAATTGGGGGGTGGGGGGCGCGGATCTCCCGATGTCCGTAGGGGATAGAGGGGCTCTCCAAGTACACTATGAGATCGGGGCACTTTTTCAAAATGACACCTGATCACTTTGCAGCCACGCTCACTGGCATGTTTAGGCCCCACCCTTCGCTGAACCAGTGTACAACTCATCACTTTCCCAAAAATCCACAGATTATGGGACGATTGCCACATGGTCACGCTGGTCACATCAATTTTCTTACCATTATGACATTTCATCACTTTTTGGGAAAACTGTGGCCTTTATATCTAGCCAGCTCTTAGATCCAGTTCTGTGATGTCTGCCAAATTGAGAAAATGATAATTAGATCCAGAAGCAAACTTGCAAATTCAGATCACTATGTAAGGGAGTCTATATATTAGAGTCATGGGGAGACTGCTCCTTCCCATATGTTAAATAATGCCTGCTTTAATGGCTTCTTTAATTTTTGATTTGATTTGATTAATTATTGGCACATGTATTCATATACAGTGAAAAGTATTGTTTCTTGTACACGATACAGACAAAGCATACCATTCATAGAGAAGGAAAACAGAGAGTGCAGAATGTAGTGTTACTGTCATATCTAGGGTGTAGAGAAAGATCAACTTAATGCAAAATAGGTCCATTCAAAAGTCTGATGGCAGCAGGGAAGAAGCTGTTTTTGAGTCTGTAGGCAAGTTCCTCAGACTTTTGCATCTTTTTCCTGTTGGAAGAAGGTGGAAGAGAGTACGTCGAGGATGCCTGGGGTCATTAATTATGCTGGCTGCTTTTCCAAGAAGCAGGAAGTGTGGATAATGTCAATAGGTGGAAGGCTGGTTTGAGTGATGAACTGGACTTTGTTCACAACCCTTTGTAGTTTCTTATGATCATGGGCAGCGCAGGAGCCACACCAAGCTGTGATACAACCAGAAAGAATGCTTTCTATGGTGCATCTGTTGGTGAGAGTCATAGTAGACATGCCAAATTTCCTTAACCTTAAACTTCCTGTAATGAAACAGTCATCGTGATCCCTTGTGAGAAAGTAAAGGTGTTGGTGGGCTTTCATAACCATAGCATCACACAATGGGACGAGGAGAGGCCAGGACAGCTTGTTAGTGATCTGGACGCTTAAAAACTTGAAGCTCTCAATCACTTCTACTTCGACCCCATTGATGTAGATGGGGCATGTCCTCCAACATGCTTCTTGAAGTCGATGACTGTCTACTTTGTTTTGTTGACTTTGAGAGAGAGATTATTGTTCTCGCACCAGTTCACCAGGTTCTCTATCGCATTCCTGTACTCTGTCTCATCATTGTTGTAGATCTGACCCACTACGGTAGTGTCATCAGCAAACTTGAAAATCAAGTCGGAGGGGAATTAGACCACTCAGTCATAGATGTATAAGGAGTGTAGTAAGGGGCTGAGGACACAATCTTGTGAGGCACCAGTGTTGAGGATAATCATGGAGAAAGTGTTGTTGCCTATCCTTACTGATTGCAGTCTGTGGTTTAAGAAGTTCAGGATCTAATTGCAGAGAGAGAAGCTGAGTTTGGGGCATTTGCAATACTGGTTCCTGTCACATGATTGTGCAGTGCAATTGCATTCTGAATGAGGAGCAAAGTTTGAATCCTGCAGTCTGCTGAATCCAAAGGATGACAACTCTACTCCAGTGGTGGAGATGACAGAGTGGCACGTTTGGGGTAGGCACATCTTGCCCAGGAGGATGCAGGATTTAAACCAACAGAAAACCCTGACAATAGCTGAAAACAAAAAGAGTAATCTTTCATCTTTGAAAAGAGCAATTGGTCTCACTTTGCAAGATGTTTCATCTCTCCCAGGATCAGTTACCATCTTATGACCATTAGAAGGCCCACAAGATGGATTAGTCACAGTCAGTGGCAAAATTCCCCTGAAGGATTTTAAAGATTTGAAAGAATATCATTTACATCAGAAAACAGAATTATCAGGATTTGTAAATAATCCTATTACCAGATTAACATTGTAAAAATAAATATGTATTTAATTTCCTCTTAGAATTCCATTGTTCAATATTTTGTGAATGATTATGATGAAGACAGCGAAGAGGTGGGAGATTTGAGAATTGGAAAGCATGCACAAAGGCCTTAGTTAAAATATATGTATTCACATTCAATAGACCAAGAAGATCATATACAAATTTCTCCCTCAGGATGTGTCAGTTATAGCTCAGTGGGTAGCACCGTTGACTCTGAATTAACATGGTTACGGAGTGGAGTCACATTCAACATATGTTGGCACAAAATCTAGGCTAGCATTTCAGTAAATTACTGAGGGAGTTCTACACTATTAGATGTGCTGAATTTCGGATGACACCTCAAATAAGGACCCATCTTCCCTCTCAATAAAGATCTATTCTTTGTGGCACTGCTCTGAAAAAAAGCAGAGGAGTTCTTTCTGGTGTCCTGGTAAAGCAAGAGATGCCACATCTCCTCCAAAGACCCAAATATTCATTCCAGGTAAAATAGTAATTTACCTGTGAGTCGATAAGATCTGGATTGAATTGCTTGGGAGTGTGGCACAGGGACTTTCAATCGTGGTTTTAAAAGGAGAATTGGATAATTATCTGAAGAGAGAAGATTGCAGCGCTGTAAGAGGAGTGGGAGCAGCTGAGTTGCTCCTGCAGAAACTGTTATGGATACGATAGGATGAATGCTGTTATATGATCCTATATTTGTTCGTCTTTCAATTTGGTACACTGTATTCCCTGCTCATAATGTGATCTCCTCTACTTTAGAAAGACAAAATGCAGACTGGAATATTGCTTTGCAGAATATTTCAGTTCAATCTACAAGCATGAACCTCAGTTTCCAGTTGTCTGTCACTTACTTCTCCACCTTGCTCTTATGAGGAGGAACTTCTTCACTCAAAGGGTGGTGAATCTCTGGAATTCTCTGCCCGTTGAAGTGGTGGAGGCTGCCTCGCTAAATATTTTTAAGACGCGGGTTGATGGGTTTTTGATAATAGAGGGGATTAAGGGTTATGGGGAGAGGGCGGGAATGTGGAACTGAGCCACGACAGATCAGCCATGATCTTATTGAATGGCAGGGCAGGCTCGAAGGGCTAGATGGCCTACTCCTGCTCCTATTTCTTATGTTCTTATGTTGGCCTTACTGTCCTTGACCTGCTGTGGTGGTTTACTGTAGCTCAATGCAAGCTCAAGGAACAGTATCCATCTTACAGCCGGACACTTTCCAGTCTTCTGAACTCAACAATGAGTTCAAGAATTTTATATTATAGCCTCTGCCCCATTTTGTTGAAGTTTTCTTTGCTGATTTGGTATCTTTCTCTCTTTTCTTTACTTCTAGATGGCACCATTGAGGGACCCATCATTCACACCTCCTCGAGACACATTCATTTTAATACTCCATTGCTACTTCCTCTGGCCTTGCACCATGGGAGGTGGTGGTGTATTGGTAAAGGACAAGTAACTGAACAAGTAATCAAGAGAACCAGGCTAATGCGCTGAGGACACTGGTTCAAATCCCACCACAGAAGGTGATGAAATCAGAATGGAAATAGCAAATCCAGAATTAAAAGCTATTCAGCAAACTACCATCAATTGTTGTTTTTGAAAAAAGCTGGCTCATTAATGTCCTTTTGGGACATTTGGGATCTAACTGATCAGTCCTACATGCGACACCATACGCATAACAATGTGGCTAACTCTTAAGTACCCTCTGACATGACCTAAGAAATTATTGAGTTGTTTCAAAAACATTAAAAAGTCAAAAATGATTGAAACCAGAGAGACCAGGCACTGACCTCGGTACTGGAAATTACAATGGCCTGGCACGTTATTGCTAAGCTATACCAATGATTTTAGGTGGGATATTGAATGGCAGGCATCAGAAGTACAATTAAACAAAGAATAAAGCTTTTTTACAGGCTTCTTGTGGCTATAAGGTGCTGTCACTGGATGGATTCTTCTTAGTAAGAAGTCTGACAACACCAGGTTTAAGTCCAAACCTGGTGTTGTCAGACTTCTTACTGGGTTTACCCCAGTCCAACGCTGGCATCTCTACATCATGGATTCTTCTTCCCAGCTCAGTCTGCAATGTTGAATCTCCCCCTAACCTTCCGAAAGAACAGTAAGCAGCAGTACAGGAATCTTTCATGTTTCTGAGTTCTGCTTAAGATTTGATTTTCCAGGAACAGCTATGAGCTCTCCCAAATTCAAACAACCTTGCCAGGACCTCGTGCCTGCCTGGCTGGAGTTACGTGCGATCCCAGGATGAAGAGGTGGAGGGTAGGTTGTACAGAGCTGCAGAATCATTTAGACATGGGTAGAGTTTTGATCGTTGATTCATTTTCACTCCAATTCTTCTGCCCTGTGTGTGTAATGTTAAGACTTGTATATGTCTTCAACACCAGTTCTTTTTTTCAACATAAAAATGCCAAGCACACAACAAAAATTGATGAAATAATGATGTGGGTTCCTTACTTGAAGAAAAGACTATACACAAATAGCGTTAACTAGAAGGCAAAGTATACATGTCTTACTTCTACCACCTGCTGCTGTAGACTGAATACAAGTCATGGGACTAATTCATCACCTCCTGTTGAACTGGTAGTGATCCACATCACTTTAAGATACATGTACTGCATTTCACACACCAAGAAGTCAGCGTACAAGGCAATCCTTAGAAGGCTATTAATTGTGTGGCTGATTCAGTTACTTTCTCCATTTTGCTCAAGTCATGATATAATTTTGACAAGTCTTGCTGACCTGGTGATTGTTTAATGTTACTAACAGCTTCAGCCACTTCCTTTACTGAAGACCTTCTGTGGATGATCTTGGTCTTCATCTCAAACAACTCTGCCCGCTATATTGACAATTATTTTAAGACTTTCTCCATCTCAGCATCATTTAAATTCACTGCTCTCCTTCGTGCAGTTTATGTGGCTGCCATTGCTTCTCATTTTTTTATCTTCTCTCTTCCCTTTTAAGTGCTACATGTCATCAACATCCTAAAGCAGCATTTGATGCCCTATCCACAAATGCAATTGCATTGAATCATTGGTGGGTGTCCAATGGAACTCACTGTTAAGACTATCAAGATGATGAGTCAGGGTTCTGTGAAGGTTCACAGAACAGGGCTTAGAAAATCTAAGCTTATCTAAACTTTTAAACAGCACATGTAATTATTGAAAAATGAAATCTCATATAAACAACAGAATAAGAGCAGCAGAGAGAGGGAGTATTTGTGGAAGCAAACCTAATATTTTGTCTCTTCTGGCCTTAAATCCAGGAGAGTGGATATGTGACCTGGCTGCTAAGAGTGAACAGCAGAACCCCACACCACAGTGAGATCATGCTACGACCATCATTCTAAGATGCCAACTGGCCAGCACCACTTGGGGGCAGGACTCCATCCCTTAAAAAGACAAGCCCCCACTATATAGAAATTGCAATAAGGTTCTGTGACTGGTCAAGGCGGGATCGCCCCCAGTTGATGAACATGGCCATTGCCACCCTGAAGAGGGATGTTTCAGGTGATGATCTTTCCATCAGAATGCAGAAAAGTTAAAGATGAAAGCAATTTTAACCCAGTGAAAGGAGGAGGATGTTGGAAAGAAAAACAAAAAGAAAAGTCTATAAAGAGTGGTAGCCGTGATGTGCAGATGTTGGCATTGGACTGGGGAGGGCAAAGTAAGAAGTGTCACAACACCAGGTTAAAATCCAACAGGTTTATTTGGTAGTATGAGCTTTAGGAGTGCTGCTCCTTCATCACTACTCACCTGATGAAGGAGCAGTGCTCCAAAAGCTTGTGCTACCAAATAAACCTGTTGGACTTTAACCTGGTGTTGTGAGACTTCTTACTGTGAAGAATGGAGGATAGGAGACAAATGGTTTCTTGATGTAAGACCAAAGGAAATGGTAAGGCCAAAGGGATCTTGCCATTCACACAACTAGATAGATCTTTTTGCTTTTTTTTAAGTGCCTGCATCATACAGTTGAAGCCCTCAGACGTGCGATTATGAGCCTAGCCATAGTGTGAACATCTCTTGCCATGGAGTGCACATACTCCACCAGGGCCTCCACCGTGTGTGTCAACCTTGCACTGTTGCCCTTGGTGCACAAAGTGATGGCATCATCTTCTTGGACATAAGGTGATGGATCTCCTCCAGTCAGCCTTGCAGTCTGAAGAGGCATGCTGTCATTCCCCCCCCAATGCTTGTGACTCTATCTTTGCAGTTCCATCCGGGACAACTGGGCCCAGAGACACATCATCAGCCAGGGGCCCAGCAGAGTCCCAGCCTTCGGCATCGTTCTGAGTGCTGGATCCCAAGGACATCTCTGCCTTTGCCTGCTTTGGATCTTCAACTCTGAGGTGTCCACCAGTGAGTGACCCAGAAGACTATCTAGTTGGTGAACCCACCGAGGTGTGAGTATCTGCACTTGTGTCTAGTATGGGTAACAACTGTGAAACCTCTTGAGTGATGGGGTCTGAGAAGTCTCCTTCAGAGCCGATCATTCCAGGAGCCGTGAAGTTGGTCCATCTGTTCAGCTGCTTTGCTTGCAAGAGAAGGGAAGTGGCATTAGTGCATTACTGGGAATAAAGGAGGGAACATTGAGTGCTCACTTGAGATTTAGGGAAAGACAGTCTATTTGAAATAGCAGGATTCTCACATTTGTCTTCTGCCCCCACTTCACTATCAGTGCAGGTGTGTTCTTCTCCTCCCCGGCCAGCTCAAGGGCTCTCTTCTCAAATAAAGTGAGGGTTCTGAGCTCTGGCATTACTCCAGCTAGCTGTGTTTGCTCACACTTGTGGTTGATTTTGTCCTTCAATGATACAGATAGGGAAAATGTAGGCTGCAGTCTTGACATTTAAGATGGTGATGAGGCGTGACAGGCATGGGTCTTGAGTGGGAGCTGGAGTGAGAAACGTGGCAGTGAGTAAAGGGGGAGGGGTAACATGGTAATTGGAGGAGGGGGAGGAGGGCCTCCTTACAGGTTTTGGCAAAGGCCAAAGTCGCTGGATGAGAGATGAAGGTGGAGAAGGGAGGGGTATGTGAGGAGTTTAGGAAAGTCTGCATGAGACTTACCTTGGCTGAGCACAGAAGGTCATTCATCTTCTTATGGTACTGCTTCCCTGTCCTCTTTTGCAGTGAGCTTGCACTCACAAGGGCTGCCACAGCATCCCAAGCAGGGATGAGACCCTGGTGGAAGGCCTTTTCCTGGGGCAGACGTAGAGTGTATCTCACTCCTGCTCCACTCCATCAGGAAGTCTGGTCTGTGTTCCCTCTGAGAAACATGGTGCAGACTCCCTGGCTGCCATCCTCTACAGTCGCTGTGGAACAAGTGCTGGGGAGCCGTTCTATGGAGCTACCCAGCAATTGGCACAATTAAGTGGAGCTATGGCGGGTGGACGAGAGGGAGGCCATCAGTACAGTGTTATTTTCGTGGCCATAAAAAGTTTTGCCAATGAGGCTCAAGATCTGGTCAGAAGCAACACAGGAGATGGCATGATTCACTTCATTTTTCACGCCAGAACCGACACTGCCAAATTCTGGTAAGATCACCCCCTGGCGTTTCAGGTCAATGTCCTTTCATCAGCTCTCTGTCCTGATGAATGCAAGATGCAAAGTTCTGACAGCATGTTTCTTTTTACAGCAATATCAATAATCATTATTAATGAGACTAACATTTTGTTCCAGATGTATTAATTGAATTTAAATGCTCCCAGCTACCTTGATGGGATTCAAACTCATGTCTGTTGAGCATTAGTCTGGACATCAGTAACATTACCACTCTGTTACCTGGTTTTAAGAGAGTACAATGGGAATCCATCCCAACATAACCTCCAGATGCACCTAAAGTCTCAGTTGGATGTAGGGGAGATAATGGAGGTATTACCTGATCTCAACTGACATTTACCAAGGAATTGCCAATGGAATGGAAACCTGGCAGATCACCCAGCCCAATTTCCTGCCACACAATGTACAAACCAGAAGAAGAAGTTCCTGTGTTGGGGAAAATCTTTCAACACACTTCTTCAATCAACTTAGTGATATAAATCACAGTTTGATGATTCATTATCAAGTCATAGGATGAAAGAGATAGTCTTTTCTCTATTCTCTTCCCCCCAGTAAAATAATGTATGACCAAGCACATGATGATAACTGTTCTACTTTAACTCACTCTTAGTATAGCCACCACTTTACAAAGCTCCTGTTTCATAGCTCATACAAGTTTGAGGCTTAGATATATGCATGCCAGAAATCAAGGGCCATGCATTGTGTACATAAACATCATCTTTATTTGCTGTCTTACATTATTAGAATGGTTAGATGTGATAAAATACAAAGTAACAGATTATTAACATAATGGCTGAAAACTTTCACAGAAGGTGAAAATAGTGCCTGAAGTTGTGAAGAAAGTTTGTGAGACATTTGAAGGTTGAAATCATTTTCTTCTATTTAAAAATATGATGAAAATCTCTTTGTATATTAGTCGTTAACAAATTTGCAAATCTTCTAGTCATCAGCTGTAGGGTAGATCTGTGCAACAGTATAAAACAGATGATAGCAAATGGACAGTCAACTGCTATTTCCAGTCAGGGAAAATATAAAAACACTGTTGATTCACTATCATCAATCTTACACTATTGCAGTGGATCAAAATTTACCCCATTAGTCTGAATATAAAAATAATTCCAAGGATCTTAGGCCATTTACATTTATCACACTTAGTCTGAAAATATAAGTCATGAACATGCCTCATCAAAACAGACAGGTAGCTATGAGAAAGATAAAAATGGCCATGCAATTTTATTCTTCAGCACCTGAATATTGAGCTTTACCTTCTATCAGTGCATTTGGTAATTCAGTCCCAAGGCTCACCAAATTTTCCATCCGTTCAATTAACAGATGGAAAGATCACAAGCTAAGCATATGAATTCCTCATACTCATTTCAGAGCAATCCATGCCAATAACCATGGAGTGCAGAGTGACAGTGCGGGAAGGAGAGAAGAGAAGTGAGGTGTAAAATAGGAAAGGAACTTGTGCAAGGCAGGATGGAGGGAAAGGGCAGAGTACTGATGAAAAGGAGGGAGAAGTGGGGAATTAGTGAGGAATAGAAAAGAAAGGATGAGAGAAGGTTCATGATAGCGACAGGAAGAGGGATGGAGAAGATAGAAGGCAAGAAGAATTGGAGGAACACGAAGGGAGAGTAGAGGAGGGAGAGAGCGGTGCCAAATGGAAGATAGGGAAAAGGAAGAGGCATGGATAGGAAAGCATGGTAGGAAAAGAATTGGATGAAGAGAGCAAAACAGAAGGATGAAGGAGGAAAGATCAGTAGGAAAGGGAAAAAGGAGAAGGAGAGACCGAGGTATGGGATGTTAGATGGGAGGGAGTTGCAAAAACAGCAGAGGTCGTGCTAAGGGTAGGAATGTGGTCTCACCAGGAAGCAGAAATGTATGGTTGTCGTGAAACTTTTGTTTACAAGATGTGGTGTTTTGATTATTTTTGTATGGTTTGTGGTCCATCAGCCAGTATTTTATGATTGATTTTTCACAGTTGTGTGACTGGTATAAAGCTTCATTTTGAGTTCTGTTTTCTACGCTTGAGTGAATTAACTGTTTTCAAGCCAGCCTCTATATTATTCCTTTAAGTCATTTCAAGCTTGGGATTTGGATTTTCTCCATTTGTCGCTCATGAGTTTGTCGTTCCGTCTTTTTAAATGCAACATTCATCTGTATGCAGTCAGTGGTGTTTTCACTCAATCTAAAGCTTGTTTTCATCTGATTTCCACTTTAATTACCTTGGAGACTATTCTAATGCACCCTACATTTATTTTGCAGAAAACTTATTTATTTTTCAGTGAGGCCTCAGTTTCTATTTTTCCTTTAATGTGGCCTTGTCAAGTAACTCTCTGCTCTCACAGCGGCACCTATAGGTGCAAGATATTTGAAACATAGCCAGCCTGCTGTATTATTTGCATATATATTACGGATGATATAACATCCAGACAGAGTTTCCTCCATGGCCACCATCAGTGATCCAGACTCAGATTGTACTAAAATTCCATTCCTTTAGAAAAATGGACCAAGGAGAGAAATAATGTCCCCTGGTATTTCCCCTGTTTCCAGTCCCCCTTAGCCTTAATCACCAGCACTCCCTACCTCCCAATCCCAAACTGTCTCCCCACCCTATTCCCTCCCCCTCATATCATTCGGGTGCCCAGGATTATTGGGAACAATAGCCACAAAGGAGCTGAACTGTTTATATGGGTTTAGTAAAACATCTTGACTTTTGTATGCCGTGCCTTTATTCTTCAACCCAATGAAAGCTTACGTTTCACTTTGTGACTCATGCTTTGTCAAGACAATTGCACATAACCTGGCAATTCATATTATGCAACCAGCTTGTTTGAACTTGGCCATTTGCAATATCCAGACAGCGACATCCAAAACATTTGGATTTCACAAGCACTGCAAAGAACAATCCTGTGTTCAAGTTAGAATATCTTGAACTAATAGTGACATATTCTATTGGTGCATGCCTCCTCATTTCACTTATTTTTCATTTGTGGGACATGAGTGTCGCTGGCGAGCCAGCATTTATTGCCCATCCCTCGTTGAGCTGGTCAGGGAGCAGTTCAGAGTCAACTACATTGCTGTGGCTCTGGAGTCACATGTGGGCCAAACCAGGTAAGGATGACAAAATTCCATCCCTAAAGGACATTAGTGAACTAGACAAGGTTTTTTCGACAATCAACAATGGTTTCATGGTCACCAGTAGATTCTTAATTCCAGATATTGAGAATCTACTTCCAACCTTAAAAATCCTCCAATAAATTAACACCAACTAATTGACCTGCAATAATGCATTATTTCTATCTACACAAGTGAGATTTGTGAACAGGAAAACTACTCTTTGTATTGAGTGATAAATATTTTCTCATTTCGAATTGAAACTAACCACAGTTAAAAATACCCAGCATGGAAGTAGAATTGAAGAGCAAAGTTTTGAAGATGCTGGGAATCTAAATAATAATTAGAAAATGCTGAAAATATCCAGTAGATCAGGAAGTAGTTGTGAAGAGAGATCCCAAGTTAACACTTCAGACTTATGATCTGCGCTAGTTCTGATGAAAGATCCTAGTTGCTACACTCCAGCATCAAGTACACTGAGAGAGAATTTAGCATGACCAATGCATCTAACCAGCACGTCTTTTGGACTGAGGGAGGAAACAAAAGCACCTGGAAGAAACCCACGCAGACACAGGGAGAATGTGCAAACTCCATACAGACAGTGATCCAAGCTGCAAGTTGAACCAGGTCCCTGATGCTGTGAGGCAGCAGTGCTAACCACTGTGGCACTGTGCCACCCAATTCCATTGCAGCATACACCTCCTTGTGATTACCTATAGTCCCAGAAATGCCACCGCTCCTGCCTGGTGCTGCTAGGACTACAAAGCTTCCTTTTTGATTTGATTTGATTTATTTTTTTCACATCTGTTGGGATACAGTGAAAAGTTCTGTTTCCTGCACGTTATACAGATAAAACATACTGTTCATGAAGTAATTGGAGAGAAGGAAAGGAGAGGGTGCAGAGTAAAGCGTTAGTGTTCCAGCCATCTGACTGGGGACAGAGGTCTCACCTTAAGCCAATTAACACTGCCACATCTCAATCAAATCTCCACTTAATATTCTCTGTTCTATTGTTTTCTTACACTACAACAATGCCTACACTGCAAAACTACTTCATTAGTGTAAAGCACTTTGGGACATTGTGAGGATGTAAGCCTTTATTTTCATTTTGTTTTTAAGGAGAAGAAGCCAGCTTATCCAGTCAATCCATGTAACTGTAACCCTCACCCCTGGAACCATTTCGGTAAATCTCTTCTGTATCGTCTCTAAAACGTACATATCCTCTCTAAGGTGCAATGCCCAGAATTGGATGAGAAAATTCCAGCTAGGGCCAAATTAGAATTTATATTGTAAAACTTGAAGAGAATTTGCTTCCTCATGAAATTGTGAAGAACCTAAAGACATGCTAAGACTTATTCTCATTTTAGATGCAGGTGGTCATGGATTGGCTGCCACTTCTATGCTCCATCTGATAGTCTGTATAATTGAACTCAGTGGAAATATATAATGGATGGCCAATTCACCACCATCAACTATCTGACACTGCCAAAATTGGAAACCGCCCCTCGCTAGTGGAAAAGAAGATTAGGCAGGACACAGGATCAAGTGAAAATTGATCTCCAGAAACCTTGATATGTATTGTAAATTTGCCAAGTAGTGAAACGTTTTCTTTTATGCTGCTGTAAATTAAATTCACAAGAAAACCATAAGTGGGATTTTCCGGCTGCACTCTTTCCAAAGCAGGAAAATTCTGTCTGAGATCAATAGACCATTGTATGGTCCGTGTCCCATCCGCTACGGTTCCCGTGGCTGTGGGTGTGGGAAAATTCCGCCCCATGACTGTGAAGTTCTTGGGATGGAACAGTAAGATTCGGCAAAAAGCAGAACTGTTAAAATATGGATTACATTATTCTCCTTCTAAAATCCCTCTGCTGGTATATGTGTATATGGTAGCCTTAAGAAGACAAAGTGCACAATGCAAATTGTCGAAACACAACAATGGCATCCATACGTTTAGTGTAAAAATGTTGAGTTGCTATCTCTGTCCTGGTGGAAAAAAAATGCACACACAATTTGTATTATTTCAACATAAAGAACAGTGGGTTAATGAGTTATAAGAACATAAGATATCAACCCGCGTCTTAAAAATATTTAGCGAGGCAGCCTCCACCACTTCAACGGCAGAGAATTCCAGAGATTCGCCACCCTTTGAGTGAAGAAGTTCCTCCTCAACTCCGTTCTAAACTGTCCCCCCGCTTTATCCTGAGGCTGTGCCCTCTAGTCCTACTGTCCTTTCTGAGCGGGAAGAGCCTCTCCACCTCTATCCTATCCATCCCATTCATCATCTTATACGTCTCAATGAGATCTCCCCTCATTCTTCTAAACTCTAACGAGTACAAGCCTAGTTTATTTAGCCTCTCCTCATAGTTCAACCCCCTCAACTCCGGTATCAGCCTAGTAAACCTCCTCTGCACTCCCTCCAAGGCCAAAATATCCTCGCGTAAGTGCGGCGACCAAAACTGCACACAGTACTCCAGCTGCGGCCTCACCAATGCCCTATACAGCTGCAGCAAGACCTCCCTACTTTTATATTCAATCCCCCTCGCTATGAAGGCCAGCATCCCGTTCGCCTTCCTGACCACCTGCTGCACCTGTAGGCTGGGTTTTTGCGACTCATGCACAAGGACCCCGAGGTCCCTCTGCACCTTACGTTACGTTAGAGTTATGATAATAAGATCCTAGCATTGAAACCTAAAAGCCACTAGTTGTCCATTTTGTGGTGTTCGTACTATCGTCTATAGTACCATAGCTAATGTGACAAAATTTCTGATGAGGATCAAGCAGCATCATGATTGTCTTTTGACTAAATAGGAAAGATCAGAAAAATCAGCAACCCAAACATTAGCGAAACCTGAAGGTTAATTACAACAGGGCAGAAAATAATTTTCTCTTTGTAGTGTTAGTTATCTTATTGCACAGCTGTTCCTCTTTGCTGTGCAACATCCCATTAATCACACCTAGCTTTGCTCAGTATCATGTGATTCATCATTCTTTTCCCCACAGCTGCTTCTATCCTCTCTGATTCAGATAAACTACTAATTTAACATGGCAGCATCCAACCTTGAATATCATATCAGCTCACGCGGGATCCGAGGGTCAAATGAAATATGCACAGAACCAGTTCTTTCAGAAAGTGAAGTGATATTTCATCACATTCCTAGAGATATGGAATATGTCAAGCATGGATCCTTCTGTTCAGAGCAGAAATGACAGGAGAAGATGACAAACGAGGCACTTCAATTGCACGACTGTACTTGCAGTTCCAGTACTGGGAGCTCCATTGATTGACACATACTTAAAGGTTTTAAGGTCAGGGGTTCACATTACAGGCTCTTGCTCAATTGTAAACCATTTCCTCATTATAATATATTTCAAATTAGATTTTTTTCACAGTTTATCTTTGTTGCACAGATTCACTCATTCATTTGTAACCTCATCAGCCGTTGTTAAACACTGGTTATTACATGAATTTTTCAAACCGCATTCATTTGCAACTATGTTCATTCATTAACAGATATGGATGCACAAAGATCTTCACTGAGCATCAAGGCTGATCCAAATTTGTTCAATGGAATTGCACAGGCAAAAGAAAACACAGCTTTGCTTAGTTCTGGCTTGAATAAGTTAACTTTTCCTCCTGACAGATTTTCCACAAACTTTCAATGAGATTGTCAATAATGTCAGTTTGTGACAAAGTATTAGCAAATTGAAAATGATCATTTTATGTTATAAATGCATCTGATTTATTTAATTTGCATGGTTGCATGATTATCCAGAGGTTATCCATCAACAGTGTCTACTTTCCTTGGTATTCATCGCAGAAAGCCATTTCTTTGACGATTCAGAAGTTAACTGAGATTTCCCTAATAATTTATGTGGCAAGATAAAGAATAAGATGTCGGGACATCCATTTCCCTGGTGGTCCAGCAAATTCTGAATGCTGAAATTCTAGTTAATCCCAATGTGAATCCAAACTCTGAATTTATTGGAATGAACATCCTTAATTGACTGTGCACTATCTATATTCCATATGGAATTCATACTGCAATCATCTATCTTCTTCTCTGACAGATATAATATTGAATAAGTCTACTGATATGCTATCATTTGATTCATATTAGTTTCTATTTACTTCTCTCCATTCTATTTGACACAATTGGTAAATAGACCATGACTACAGTTACTTTCACGGCGACTGAAGTAGACAGCCTTATTTGATGATCCTGCAAGGTGCAGTCAAGTTGCATTTGCAACATATTTTCAATCAGAAACATGGTTTTATGCTTTGGGACTAAAGTGGTATTTTCAAAAATATTGGGCTGTTTTCAGACATCACTACCTCATGTTGTTTACTTACACACACAAAATTTACATGAAAAAGAACACAAAGTTTTATGGGAGAGGTGTACTAACATTAAGAAGAAGAAAAGAAGTGATTCAAGAAGGCCAAAAAAAACAAAGGATTATGTGCTGAGGCTGGGGTCCCGACAACCCAGCATGAATTTCGGATGCGAGCCCGCCTCCACTTAGCCAGATTACCCCGCTTTCAATCTTTGGGTGATGGTCCTTTAATTAGTATGAAGCAGGATAGTCATTTGTCTCCAGGGGAACGTCCCACCTCATAGAGCTGCTGGCCAATTGTAGGTCAGCATTGCTGTATATTGGTGGTGGGGTGGGAGGTGGTGGTGGAGGGCTGGTGTGCATGTTAGAAGAGAGTAGAGGGGAAGAGTGGACATGGTGAGGCAACACTATGGGAAGGGTCTTCCAATTAGCACTGAGTGCCCAGCTAGCGCTCTTTACTTTCAACTGGCCAGTAGCCAGCAGGGTTCAACTTGTCAGGCTGCACATAGAAGGCTGGCCTCTCCACCACCCGTTTATCAGAATGGTGGAACAATGAGACTCTCAGTCGGGCATTATTTTTCCACTCAAATGGACCATGGGTTGGCAAGTCACCTGATGCTACGCCAGCATTGGTAAAATCGTGGTGGGGTGGATTGGGCAGGTAAGGAGCAGCGGGATTGCTGCCAATGGCGCAACTCCCTAATTTACATATCCATCTGCCTGCTCCTCTGCCCCCTCATGGGTGACCCCTAAAATTCAGCCCTAAGAGATTTTTCAGGATGGCTTTGATTACAGGGAAAAGAGTTGGCAAAACATGTCTTCATTGTCCAATTCCAAGGCACCCACTGATTGAAGGTTGGCTGCCGAGGATGTGGGGATAGTTTGATCGGGCTAACATGGAGGCAAAGAACAATCTGGGGCCAGATTTTCAATGGGGAGTCAGGAGCTGACACCTGATGAATCCAAGATCCGACACAGTGCCAAACTTTCTTGCTACTGCAAAGCTATTTTTTAATTGGCCAGAAGTTGAGCTCAATGCCAATTGGGGGCACCAATTCCTCCAGGAGGCTGGAGCTGTAAAGGTGAATCAGCCTTGCCGTTTACAATAGGCAGCTCCTCAGAGAACAAGGAGGGGAAACCAGAGAAAAGCAACTATTCAAATAAATATGAAGTACAGCACCAAACCCAACCATCCATCATCTAAAAATAAGTTCTCAAATGTCCACTCATGCACCCAGCTAGTGGGCACTCACGGGTACCAGTTTGCTCGGATTCATCAAAATTGAATATCATGTTCCCAGCACGTGTGCTCCTTAACAAACTTCTCAAAGAGCTTCATGACCCGATAATTGATGGCAAGTAGCTTATCAGTCCCCACACCACCACCACCTTCATCACTTTGAAAATGTGAAATCGTCGTGGAGGTGTCAAGATCTTGAGGTAATCTCTGCAACAGTGAATGTTAGATTCATCTGGATTCTGTGAGGAAGCACTTGGGAATTAGAGAAGGGTAATCTGGTGTCAGATGAGGAGTAGCATGGAATCAGAGAAGGAGTAAATGTGGGCACAACTCAAGAAGGTCTCAAAGGTTATGTGTTGTAGTCCTGGAAGTCAAAGTCATGACACCAATTTGGTGGGACGAGGTAAGCTTGTGAAATTTAGCAAGGATGATACTTCGTCCAGGAAACAGCACAGGAATGAGTTTTAGCTAAAGTTTATGAAGAATTATGTGGGAAAATTGGTAAGGAATGGTTTTGAGCAATCTTGCATTGATATGATGAATTAGAGCTTCAGCAATCCTGTGGAAAATAAGGTGGCAGCATTCTACTGACAAGAAGTGCAGTATTAAGGATGAAGCAGCAAGCTTCTGTACCATTTCATTCCACCTGAGAGCTCACCAGAGAGACTGATGGAGTCAAAGCCTGAAATTTGGTGGTTCTGGCAGGAACCAAAAAGAGTGATATTGTTTTAGCTGAATTTGAGGTAATGGGCTTTTTAAATCATCCTAACCATCACATTAGATCAGTAGTTAAATAATAGAGTAGTAGTCTTGACCTAATTAACAATGATTACAAGATCCTGTTGGACTTCATTCGTGCCAAGGTCAAAGTTGGCCCCATGTATGTGGGTAGCAATGCCACAGTATCATATATAAATGATGAATAAGATGAGACCAAGACAAAAAGCTTGGGGGAAGCTGAAGTACATCATACAATAATGACAGAGGAAGTCATCTGAAGAGTTAATGACTGTGCTGGGAAGGGAAGGAATGGGAAAACTAGAGAATAATGTTACCGAGGTGAAGCTCAGAGGCCAAACTGGAGGTTTGAATGGAATAATCAACAGTGTTGAAGGCACCAGAAAATGAGACAGTGTACCACAATTACATTTCTATACCATGTCATTTGTGGCTTTGATGGGAGGAGAGACAACAAAGTGCCAGAGGCATTATTAGACTAGGTTTAATGAGGTTCTCCCTGTTGTTGCTCCATGGATCAATCTGGGAAATATGCTTAGGGAAAATGCTTAGGATATCAGAAACACAAAGGGACTTAGGAGTCATTGTTTAAGAATCTCTTAATGTTAATGCGCAGATTCAGTGAGCAGTTAGGAAAGCAAATGGAATGTTAGCATTCATGTTGAGAGGGCTAGAATACAAGAGCAGGGATGTAATTCTGAGCTGTATAAGGGTTTGGTCAGACCCCATTTGGAGTATTATGAGCAGTTTTGGGTTCCATATCTAAGGAAGGATGTGCTGGCCTTGGAAAAGGTAGAGAAGAGGTTCACTAGAATGATCCCTGGAATGAAGAGTTTGTTGTGTGAGGAACGGTTGAGGACTCTGGGTCAGTACTCGTTGGAGTTTAGAAGGATGAGGGGGAATCTTATTGAAACTTACAGGATACTGCGAGGCTGGGATTGAGTGGATGTGGATAGGATGTTTCCACTAGTAGGAAAATCTAGAACCAGAGGGCACAACCTCAGGCTAAAGGGAAGATCCTTTAAAACAGAGATGAGGAGGAGTTTCTTCAGTCAGAGAGTGGTGAATCTGTGGAACTCTTTACCACAAAAGGTGTGAATACCAGGTCATTGAGTGTTTTTAAGACAGTGATGGATAGGTTCTTGATTAATAGGGAGATCAGGGGTTATGGGGAAAAGGCAGGAGAATGAGGATGACAAAAATAATAGCCATGACTGAATGGCAGAGCAGACTCAATGAGCCGAGTGGCCTAATTCTGCTCCAATGTCTTATGGCCTTCTGGTCTTATGAAAAATTGTTCCAGAAACCAACCCTGTGCAAAGTTAACTTTAAAGCCTCATTTAAACCCCATCAACCTGGCAGAGAACAGCTAAGAAGTGGGTGGAAGCTAGGTAGTCTGGAGGCTGCCAGCCAACACAATATATAGATGGTGAGAACTGCTTATAAAGCTGCCTCATGTGGATCTTGCACTCGAGAAAATGGTACAGTGTGAGGTAGGTTAAGCCTTCGGTTTCCTGTAGAGCCCAGGAGTGTACAATGACTCCTCCTGTACCCTCATGAAAAGTAAAAGAAAAAGACCCCTGGGTTTTTCTTTGTTTTGGTTCTGCTCCCCTGCTATTTCAGTCAGCATGAAAGTTTCTCATACAGGCCACCAGTTAAAATTACAATGGGTTCTTAATTATTTTGGGCAGCACAGTGACACAATGCCTAGCACTGCTGCTTCACGGCACCAGGAATCCGGGTTCAATTCACGCCTTGGGTGATAGTCTGTGTGTGTGGAGTTTGCACATTTTCCCGTGCCTGTGTGGGTTTCCTCTGGGTGCTCTGGTTTCCTCCCACACTCCAAAGGTGTGTGGGTTAGTTTGATTGGTCATGATCAATTCCCCTTGGTGTCAAGGGGCCTAGCAGAGTAAATGCGTGGGATTATAGGGATAGGACCTGGGTGAGATTGTTGTTGATGCAAACTTGATGAGCTGAATGGCCTCCTTCAGCATTGTATATATGGATACGGATACCTCATCAGGTCCAAACATGCACAGGCAAAAAGGACCCCATCAGCTTAGTGTAGGTGTCATAACTGCCTAGAACAGGTTGAAAGGCTCAGCAGTGAGTCCCTGACGGCTTTCCAGAGGTACCTTTTAACTTCCATCCACTTGCTTTCCCCTCTAGCTGGGAACCATTCTCTCAGGTGCCAGAAGTTTGTATCACAGAGTCCCTACAGCACAGAAGGAGGCCATTCAGCCCATCGAGTTTGTACTGACCACAATTCCACCCAGGCCCTATTCCCATAGCCCTCATTTACTCTGCTAAACCCCCTGAGACAAGGGACAATTTAACATGGCCAATCAACCTAACCTGCACATTTTTGGACTGTGGGAGGAAACCGGAGCACCCAGAAGAAACCCACGCAGACACGGAGAGAATGTGCAAACTCCACATGGACAATGATTTGAGGCTAGAATTGAACCTGGATTCCTGGTGCTGTGAGGCAGCAGTGCTAACTATTGTGCCACCATGCCGCCCCCCGTGTCCCATCCCAGGTTCAGTTTCTGTGTATCTATCGTTCTTTCTTTGTTCCTTGGCATCCTCCTGTGACATTATTTTAAATATCAGGCAATTTCAACAGGTAATAAGCATTGACTCATATCAGCATATGATTCCCGTATTTGGTGTTATTGTGCATCTGATTCTTTGATTGCTCAGTAGTTTTAATTTGCATTGATTGATTATAAAAGGATTGTTAAAGTAATCACACGTTGCCTTACTGTAGATTTTACATATATGCACATTTAATATATTCTGAGATTTTGCCAGAAAGAATCGTTAACTTTTCCCATTACTCAACATTCAAGCTTTACCTGGGACACAAATAATCCAGTCAGTACAGCAGGGAAATTTTCAGTAAATTTCTAATTACCATTCATGCTTTGCCATTACTTTATCTATTGAGCTGTTATAGCTAGTGTAATAAATATGTGACTTTGAGCTTTAAGGGTTAAGGGTGAATCGATTCAACACCATTATCCCTTTGCAACCAGAAATGTCAGGTTAATTTCATGCCTTCATGACCTACCTTCAACATAATCAAGAGACAGGGCTGCCAGTAACTGCATCACTGCAATAACACAGAAATACATCTTAGAAGGTGAGAGAAAGAAAAAAGCAATTAAAATAAAAGAACAGCTTACTTTTATCATTCCGTGTTGCTTAGCACAGATCGAGTCAGTCAGAGTCACTTTTGTTGGAGCAGAGAAGACTGAGGGGCGACTTGATCAGGGTGAACAAGATTATGAGACATGAACAGAGTGGATAAGGAGCAGCTGTTCACCTTAGTTATTGGGTCAGTCACAAGGGGATATAGGTTCAAGGTGAGGGGCAGGAGGTTTAGGAGGGATGTGAGGAAAAGCTTTTTTAGAGAGTGGTGATGGTCTGGAATGCAGTGCCTGGGAGGGCAATAGAGGCAGGTTACCTCACATCTTTTAAGAAGTATTTGGATGAGCTCTTGGCATATCATAACATTCAGGACTATGGGCCAAGATGCAAATGGGTGGGAGTTCAAGTGTGTTGGTGCAGACCCAATGGGCTGAAAGGCCTCTTCTACATTGTACAATTCTATGATTCTATGAATAAACTTCAGTAGGGGTGCTAATTAAAATTCGGGTAATAACTTTTGCAACAGATTATAGGTTGACTTTGTTAAAAAAAATCACTGAGTTCCATTCAGACTAATTGGGATGAAATGTAAAACTTATTTCCCTAGGAGAACAATTGCGTTTAAAACTGAATTGTTCCACAATTCTAGGGGGTAATTTTCACCTTCATCACTAGTTATAAATTACACTGTGAGGAAGGATGTTCTTGCTATAAAAGGAGTGCGGATGATAGAACTGTAGTAACGTGGCTTCACCAGTTAAGAGCAAACTATGGACATTTATTAAGGAACAACAACTATTTTCAGGGTGATGCAGATTCACTGCATCGAGACATGACTCTAGGGTCTAACTGCTGACACAAACACAGACACATTGGAGTAAAGCCCCAACTTGATTTCCAATTGGTCAGCCTAGATCATGTACAGCAGGTACAGCAGGCAGTAAAGAAGGTAAATGGTATGATGGCTTTCATTGTGAGAGGATATGATAATAGGAATATGGATGTTTTACTGTCACACCTGGAGGTCAAAATATTGTGTGATTTCAAGAAAGAACCAGATATAGATCTTGGGACTGTAGGAGTCAAGGAATATGGGGGGAGAAGCGAGATCAGAGTATTGAATTTGGTGAAGGGCAGCACAGTCATTAGCATTGCTGCCTCACAGTGCCAGGGACCTGGACTCAATTCCCAGTTTGGGCCATTGTCTGTGAAGAGTTTGCACATTCTCGCCATGTCTGTGCGAGTTTCCTCTGGGTGCTCCGGTTTCTTCCCACAGTCTGAAAGACATGCTGGTTTGGTGCACTGGCCACACTAAATTCTCCCTCAGTGTACCCGAACAGAGTGTGGCGACAATAACTTCATTGCAGTGTTAATGTAAGCCTACGTGTGACACTATTAAATAAACTTAAACAGCCATGAGCATGATGAATGGTGGAACAGGCTCAAAGGACCGAGTGGCCTATTCCTGCTTCTATTTCCTATGTATATTTGTTTGCATGTAGGTGACCCTTTCAGAAAATCACCCTTTAAAGGGACCAGACAACACAAGACATAGCCAATTTACGTTGCCAGTGAAATCATGGAATTCTTACCATCTCAGCAATGGAGCTGAATATTACCCCCTCTATCTTACACATTGGTCAAAAGCTATTTCTTCTTGTCATATTCTTCCTCTTTACACCTCCCCCCACCCACCTCACACACATACACAGATCGTTTCTCCCTGAGTACCAGCTCTGTATAAATTATAGTTCTAAGAAAATGCATCAGCCCAGTGAGGATTTGTGTGTGTACAATGATGGCTAGCATTGTCAAGCTTTTTAACTATAGGAATATCAGACATGAACTTAATCCTGCCCTTGCCCAAAGTGTAGACATGAGCTGCCAACCCAAACCTAGGAGCATTGATTCTCAACTCCTGATTGAAATCATATAAATCAATACACAAGTGGAGATCAAATCTAAGAATTCTTTAATCCGTGTGGCCAGGTACTCACTGGGTAAACCTGCCAAAATCCCACAGTTTTAATGAATACATTTTAGCTGAATTCGCAGTTCAGTACTTCCAGACTGCAACTTCATGACAGCAATGTTTTTGGCACAGCTTCAGCACAAGTCATATACCTTCATTGTCTGTTATTGGCCCTTGTTAGAAGAAAAGCTCTCTTGTTGTCATTTTCTTTAATGCACTAATGATGCCTGAAATGACAAAGACTCTGATACAATGATAACTCCCGTGTCTGCATTGAGAGGCAGTGTCATTCAGAGAACATTGTATAATTTATGCTTCCATGCCTTTCCTAACAAATAAAATTTAAATATTTTCTATAGATGTGAAGAAGCTAACATTATGGGATTTTTTAATATTGTTTCATTTCTGCTTCATGACTATTAGTCTGACAATTTCAGATTGTGAACAGAGCTTTATTTGGATATTAGATTCATTTGTGTAAAGTGTGTATTTTCATGAATTAAGCAGCAACTGAAGTTTGCCTCTTCTAAATTGTGAAGTTCTATAAATATCCTGCTTCTGCTTATGAATTATTCACCTGAAATCTGCTATCTGATTATCAGCAGTATACAGTTCCTAGCTTCATCTTGCTAAGAAGTATTCATCTCTAACAGGCTCAAAATGAAAGAGCCAAGTTTCTTCATATTGTTTATTGACTGGGATATGATTCCTGGCGATCCTGAAAGCCTGTTGGAGGGGCTAGGTGACTGCTAGGGTGCACCTGCCCAGAGACTGCACGGTAACCCAGATCACATTTGCAGGGCATGGGGAAATCCCTTGATTTACATCAAAATGATAAACACAATGCTGTGCCATTGGGATGCATCCTAAATTCCCAACAACTAGGGAGGTTTCACACTACAGTGCGTCAGGCCAGTTGGTGGAGGAGGAATGTTTGAACAAAGGGACCCTTTAAAGGAGAAGTTAGTTGCCCCCACTGCAATTTTTCCTGTATTGGAGAGAGCCTGGCACTAAGTAGGAAGCCCTGACGTTAACCACTACTCAAACGACTGTTAGGCAAGGAGGGGGTTAGGCAAGGGGGGAAAGGTTCAGCAGAGATGTGCAGGGGAAGGTTTTTACGCAGAGGGTGGTGGGGGCCCGGAATGCACTGCCAAGTGAGGCGGGTGAGGCAGAAACATTAGTGATGTTTAAGACTTTTCTGGACAGGCATATGAACAGGCGGGGTATAAAGGGATATAGGCAGTTGGTCTAGGTAGGACAACATGATCAGCACAGGCTTGATGGGCTGAAGGGCCTGTTCCTGTTCTTTTCTCTTTGTTCTTTAAGGTACGCCCTTTAAGGGCTCCCAGGACCTATTGGCATTTCTTCCTGCCCTCCCACCCCCAAGCTTTTCTTCCTCTAGCATTTCACCTTCCCCAACCTGTCTACCCAAGCCCGCCACATCCCTAGACAGTGCCTGCTATCCTTGCCTTGCTGATAACTGCTTCCCTCCTAACCTGCCAATTATAACAGTAATCCCTGTTGGAATGAGCTGGCATTCCAACAGTGCTCCTGTTCCCGGTGATGTTACTGGGTCCAGAGAGCTGCCAGTCAGCTCTGGGAAGCAGTATTTCCTAACCAACTGCCAAGCACCTATTGGGCAACCCACCAGAAAGGGGCCATACTCGTCACTGCTAATTAAACCATTGTGTAAAATTCTTCCTACCAGAGTAGGCGACGTATAAAAATAATTTCCAGACCTGTATCATTATATTTGTCTTTTGGGTGAACTGTTGTAAAATCTGAAGCAACTAAAGGAACATTTTTGTCACAAAGCTTGTTTGAATTAATCAAAAAACCTATTCTAGCTTAAACTGGGGAGGACAAGTGACATGAATGAGCCTTTTTCCAGAAGATTGCTTCAGAGAAAGAATTTGAGTCACTTTTTGTTCTGTCAGACAAATGTTTTTGCTCTTTCGCTTATTCCCTTTCAGCTTCAGTGAAATAAATAAAAGCTTTCAGACTAATCAAAAGACACAGCGTTTGCGACGGACTCAATCCTGGATAATAAACGCCCTGTCGACGCTTTGCTGCTGATTTTCCAACTGACCTTTGTGTGAAGTAGCACTGGGAAACTGGGCGATGTGTATGAAAATTCCAAATGCAGACACTCCCATCAACAATGAAAGAGACTTGAGGCTTTCAAAGCTGCCAATAAATTGATATTTTTTTTTCAAAAGGTCAATCAGAATTCTCCCCAGTCTAATATTTTCAACTAACCTCTTTCTCCCACAATACAATAAATGTTTCGATTTTGTTTAGCAAGGAAAGGATAAACAGATGTGAGAGGCATCGACGAGCAAACATTCCACATATAGCAGGAAAAATGCAAAAACAATTAAAACATGAAGTAACGTCAGTAGAGAGCACTGACACACAATTCATCTGTGTTGCGTACTACTCTGGGGGCTCCATTGGTGTCACTTGTATAATGAATTGGCATTTATTAGGAAAAGTGAGGAATAGAATGCTTTCTGCTTGCTAACATTTCATTAAGGCATTAATGAGCAACATATGCAACTGCTCTTGAATTTAAAAGTGGTGATTTCACTCAAGGTCAGTCATGGCAATCATGAGCTAAATGAATGTGAACAGTAGACAGGGATTTGTCTCTTATCAGGCGGCATGGATGGGTTTGCCATTGGCAGACACAACACTGAGTTATTAGAGTAAAATAGATAGTAGTCCGGGACCACAGAAGGTTTTGGAGATGGGTAATCCCTTTAAAGACTATCTCAAACAACAAAATCAACTACTTGGGCATGATAGGGTAACAGTACTTAACTACTGCTGTTCAAAAGACCTATAAAAATCTGAATCAATAATCAACTCTGAGATTGCCTATGCCCTGGAATGACAGAACTCATATCAACAGGACGGCACAGTGGTTAGCACTGCTGCCTCACAGGGATCCAGGTTTGATTCCTGGCTTAGGTCACTGTGCGGAGTTTGCATGTTCTCCCCGTGTCTGCGTGAGTTTCCTCCGAGTGCTCCGATATCCTCCCAAAAATATGCTGGTTAGGTGCATTGGCCATGCTGAATTCCCCCTCAGTGTACCCGAACAGGCACCTGCGTGAGGCGACAAGGAGATTTTCACAGTAACTTCATTGCAATGTGAATGTAAGCCTTACTTGTGACTGATAAATAAACAAACTTTAAAATCTTCAACGCACAGTCATTGGCAGGCAGTTAGATTTTCAACTGGATATCTGGACATTAAACTGGCTTCTACAAGGAGCAGTTGGTACACTAGTGTTATATATGGTGCCCAAGTTGAAATCCAACCTCTGGTACTGTACGTATCCTTCATGTCTGATTCATCGAGTTGCGTCTTGCGAGAAATGATCCTTGGTGAGCTGGTTGCACATTTGTTCTTCAATCAGGCATTTCCTTCACTGAAGTAGTAGCTGTCTGTACATTGATAGTCTTCAGGTTGGATTTTCATGGTAGACTTGGGAATCATGAGTTGGGACACTGCATTTCCGTGTTCTGAATGAACTCACACGCATTTCCTCCTTTCCCATCCCCAGGAAGCCAGAACTGGGATAGAGTATGGGCTACCCCTCCAGAAACATACCAAGGATGGGAACAGAGGCATGCAGATCTAAGGCCCACTTCCATTAACTGGGCGGCATGGTAGCACAGCTCCAGGATCCTGGGTTCGATTCCTGGCTCGGGTCACTGTCACTGTGGAGTTTGCATATTCTCCTTGTGTCCACGTGGGTTTCCTCCGGGTACTCCAGTTTCCTCCCACAGTCCAAAGATGTGCAAGTTAGGTTGATTGGCCGCACTAAGAAATTGCCCCTTAGTGTTCAGGGATGCGTAGGTTAGAGAGATTAGTGGGTATAACATGTAGGGATATGGGGGTAGGTCCTGGGTGGGATTGTGTTCGGTGCAGACCCGATGGGCCGAAGGGTCTCTTTCTGCACTGTAGGGTACTATAATTGTCTAATTAAAAAAAATTGGTCCAGATCTGTGGATGACAGTTAGGCTCATCAAGCCGTTACTCCTCACTCCGCTCAAGACCCATCCACCATTTTCCCTTTCTACCTGTGTGATCCCTCCCAGACTCCTCCAGGTCCAGGCTTCAGCCTCCAGCTCCCAGGTCCACTCCATATTCACTCTTATCTCATATGTCCCACCAGTCTCCCATACCCCCCCCCAATACCCCAGTGACTTCTCAGTATACGTATTCCTCTTCCATACCAAACCTCTCATATCATTCATACCCCTTTCATGCCACTTTGGAGCCTATTTTACCATTTTGATTCTAAGTGCTGGGCGGACTTGAAACTGGGAGTGTTTCAGATCTCACTTTTAGACTCGTTCTGAGGCGCCTCCATACTCATTCTGACTGAAAAAAAAAATCAGTGAGTCTGAATCGCACTGCACAAGCCTGTGGGCGGGGATAAACAGGCCCCCAAAATCCTGTAGCTCTGATCGGCACCTCCAACGGCGCATGCGCAAAAAAAAAATAGAATGCTGCTCCTCTGCCATATTGCTCCCAGGTCGCAAAATGCCTCCCCCTGGCCCCCATAGACATTGTCCCGCTCCCACAATCCCCTTATGCCCCACCCTTCCCAAAACTGATCACGGGCCCTTCCCCCCCCACCCCTGCACTGATCTCAGGCAGAGTGGCAGCGGACCTCCCCTCCCCTCTCACTCATCTCAGGCAGAGAGATCCACCCTCTCCCTTCCACCCTATAGGTATCAGGCAGAGCGATTCCCCCTCACCCCCACTTTGGACCCTCTCGCACAAGGCTCCCATCTCCTCTGGATTCAATGGCTGTGTGACACTTCCCTCCCTCTTCCCTGTGCCCAATCATCGGGGCACTGTTCCATGACCTGCCACCCCCTCCCTTCCCCCCAATCAGCAAACCTGCAAGTGCTCACTTGCCTTCCCCTCAATGCTAACAAGCAAACTGCATGGAACTTGCTGGAATGTTCTGCCAAACTGCCTGCAGCTGATCTGCCCTAATGAGGGACAGCTCCATTAAAAACTCAAGAATGGACAGGCAAGCATTCCTGCACAAAATGTGTGCACGACCCATTCCTCCCCCCCCCCTCCGATTCTCTAAGGGTGACCTGGGGAGACTGCTGGATGCAGCAGGGGCAAGGTGGGATACTCTCTTCTCCCCAGGAGGTTGCAGGCCCGGAGGCGGTAGGGGGAGGGCTGATGGAAATGTGGCCTAGGAGCAAGTTGCCTCTTTGGTCAGTTTCATAGTATTGGCCCTCCAAGTCAGGAAGCATTGCTGGAGAAAAGTCAATGGCCTCATTCGTGCAGCAAGGGTGAATGCTGAATCCCATATAACATGTTCCCCCATATCGCCCCCAGATCCTCCCATCCCCAGCACTCTGCATGCTTCTAGCTCCTGACCCCCAAGCACTCCTTCCTATCCCCCAGTGAACCCCACTGTACTTGCCCTGTAAGGGCCACTACCTGGTACTCTGCAGGAGTCGCGCCACCATTTCTTTCATGTCTCCTCTGTCTCCACAGAAGAGGAGCGATCATAACACCCATAAGAGGGTGGAGGCAGGGATGGTGAGCCAGGCCTCCTGGTCCTCACTCCCTTTGAGGAGCAGGCACTGGAGTTCTCAAGGGAAGAGGAAATGTGGGCTGTCAGCAACAGCATGGTTGGGCTGCCATCAAGATGTGAGCACCTATCATTCTTCCACTCACTTTGAGGCAACTTCTCTGGGGCACAGGTTTCAGGTGTGAGGGGCAAGGTTTAAAAGGAGATGTACAAGGCATGTTTATTTGCACAAAGAAGGCAATGGGCGCCTGGAACTCACTAGCAGGGGACGTTGTGGATGCAGATACGATAGTGACCTTTAAGGGGCGTCATTACAGCTATGTGAATAGGGTGGGAATAGTGGCATGTGATCCCTGGAAGGGTAGGGGGACACAAATCAGATGGGCAGCCTGGTCGCCACAGGCTTGGAGAGCCGAAGAGCCTGTTCCTGTGATATAATTTTCTTGGTGCTTAGTTCTCTGTTCAATGTAGACATGTGAATCACATGTTTGGCATTCTGGATTCCTCTCCCTCCCTTGCACTAACCTTGTGTCCTGTGTTGCAGGGACAGATCCAGACACCCTGGCCCTTCTGGACTGCAGGTCCCTGCTGCAGCTCCCGCCCATCCTGAGTAGCAACACGTAGAGGAATACCTGTAGAAGCTAAGTTTTGCTGCTTGCCCATAGCACATCAACAGCGCCCCCCCAATTCCCCCAGCCATATGCTCCCTACAATCACAGCTCCCCCCCATTCCCCAAGACACATGCTCCCCACAGTCACAAACCCCCATTTCCCCAGCCACATGCTCCCCACAATCACACATCCTTGAAAAGTTGAGAGGCTGGGGAAGTGCTGGTAAAGTTGAACATGCAGTCCATTAATTCAATTTAAATGCATTTAAATGGCTGTTGTGCCCGGTTAGAACATGTTCCCAATTGCGTCCATTTTCAGGCCTTGGTAAAGGGAGAACTGGCATGGAGGTGGGTGTGAATTGCGCTACCCGCCTCATGCCCTACTTCACCAAGTTTTCGTGCCCAAAAACAGGCACAACGCGATGGTAAAATTGAGGCCTATGTCTCTTCCATATTCACTCACTCAATATTCACTATGGACAGAACTCATGAGCTTTATAATAACACTGGGAAGCCTTTGAAGTGACCATCAGATGAAAACCATCATCTATTCAATCTCTACTTGAAAATAATGCTCCTGTTAGGAAATCATAAAAGTGCCAAACAGAAGCCTCTTCAAAACATTTGAATTGCATGAACTGGTCATGAAACTGCCAATAAAACAAAACTCACGGTCCCCTTGCCTGCTGAGTAATCAAACCACACTGAGTTAAACACACCAATATGGTTTAGAACTCAGCCAAACATTCATAATGATATTCCATTGGACAATTGCATAAACAAACCCTGTAATGATGACTTTGAAGTTGACTGAAGTTCACAGCTATCTGTTTTTTTTTCCAAAGGCTCAACAGATGGATTTGGAATCAAAAAATTAAGCATCTGTTTAGATTTTTTCAAAGACTTAACAGATATCATGAATTTATGTCAATGTTAAGATCAAGCATAGGGTCTAAATGACATATTATATCTGATTCTCAATATTATTGAATATAGAAGAGCACGTTATCCACTAGAGACATTACTTCAATACATCTGCATACTGACAAAATACCAGTTAATTTTATAGCCACTTACCTTTCCAGAGCAAAGCCCTATGATCAAATATTGCATTAAATATACTTAATTTATCATACAGCATTTATTTATGACAGGTAAAATTGTCACGACTATTTCAACTTACATGTAAAATGTTCCCAGCTCCACAATGGATTTCATGAACTGACTGACCTGTTGTATTTCCCACCTATTTCAAGAGTTCACACACCTCACTGAGGATCTCAATTCAGGGAGATCAATAACTAAGGTTGGCATTAAAGAAACTGAATACATGATCACTTGTTGGGCGACAGGCTATGACCTGCCGTATTTCCCCTGCTCTGCAATATGGTGGTCAGCAGGTATTGGCTGACAATCTTAAATTTATGGAACCCTTGCCTCCATTTTCAGGTGTTGGACATGTGTTTCTCCAGCATCAGGGTGGCAAAATCCTGCCCTTCATGTCTCTGTTGATTTCTAGCGATGCTGTTTAATGTTTGGAGGCCCCAATTCGCTCTTGATAACATGACATTTGCCAAGAGAATGGACATGACAAAGTAAAGATAGTACATATAATGATAACATATAATGACACAAAGTGCTAACTGGTAACTGGTACTGACTGACAGAGAAAAATGAGGAGGTGGAAATTGCCAGAAAAACAGAATATCAAGCTAATTGAATGTTCCAATTGACTGAGCAAGTAATTTAGCTCAACCGAGTACAGGTTTGGAGATTGAGGTTATCAAATTGTAATCCCATCTCTGTCCCATACTCCCTTCAAACATGGCTTCTTAAGAAAAGCATGAAATCACTGATTCTGCCTTGTATATTACCAAAATGTCTAATTATGGAAGATTGTAATTTCTTACGCAAGTTATCTCTGGAGTTTCACAAGGATTCATGGCCATCTGCTCTTCACCTACATACTGTGCCTTGGTGACAGCAGCCATAGGGTTAGCTTTAAAATGTACACTGATGACTCTCAATTTTATATCCTCTGACTTGGAGTGCGGTTTTTAAAAGGGTTCCTGGCTGGAACTGGAGGCCAATGGCTGCATAATAAGGTACTTCTGGCCTTCATACCAGTTCATTGCAATAATTCCCAAGCTATTTTAAATGACGGTTGCTTGGAAGTTCAATCAGTGAAAGTGGGTCTGGCCTGATGCTGGTGGGCAAATAGAAAAACTAATTCAAAATGGTCAAATCTCAGTAAAGAAGCAGCAATACTCAGTCCCATCGGTGAGCAGGGGACTGCTGATTTGTAGATAGACACAGCAAGGGACAAATGGAAGAAAGTTCCTTCTTATCTTTCAAAAAGCCACATCTGCCTAGCCATGTACCTGAAGGGCCAACCCCGATTAGACAGTGGACCTGGTTCCTGGCTTTTAATTGGCTGACGGCCTCAAAATCCACATCGTTTTGCTTAGAATATGCCTTGTGAGCTCGGGACCAGGAACAAGACTCCGATTCCTGACTCCGATTTAAATTCAGGTCCCAGCTTGTTCAACACCTTCACCGCCTCTGTTGTCACCCTCGTCATTTGACATCTCAGCCTGAACGAACTACAATTCCATCCAGTGAAACACTGGAAAGATTGAATCCATCATTTTCAGCCCTCACCGGAAGTTTGTCAGCCTTTGCCTCCAATTCCACCCCTGTTGTCTCAAGCTGAACTGCATTCTTCACAGCTTCTGACCCTGAACTCAACATCTGACCCCATACTCTCCCCAGCTGAGATGATGCTCATTTCTATCTCAGAAACTTTGCCCATGACCACCCCTACCAAGGCTATCTGCTGCCGAAACTCTCAGTTATCCCTTTTCCACCTCCAGACTTGACTATTCCAATGTTGTTCCAGCCAGCTTGAATTCATCCAAAACTTTGTGGTCTATATCCTATCCTGCACTAAGTTACACTCATTCTTCATGATTGTTGACCTACATGCTCTACTAATGCCTCAAATTTAAAATTCACATCTCTGTGTTTAAATTTATTCATGGTCTTGGCCCATTTTATATCCCTGTAGCCTTAATCAGTGTCCTTGCCATTGGAATCAGCAATTAATATTACTGGCATGTTGGCTAAAATGTGCACCACCTGCAGCATATATTACACAAGTTACCAAAGTTACTTTGACAATTTTTATTCTTTGTGACCTCTACTAATGAGAAGAACAAGAAGCAAAAGTATGATGGGAACAGGATTATCTTCAAGTTCCCCTCAAGTCACACATCACACTGACTTGAACAGATAGCACTCTTCCATCATTATCACTCAATCAACATCGTGGAATTCCTGATAGAGTGGGAGCTCCATCTCAACAAGAACTTCAATGGTTCAAAGAGAACACGGTCTATCATCACTTTTCGGTAAGCAGGAAATGTAGTTTTTCCATATCCTGTCACCCACATTCTGAGAACGCATTTTTTTTAAAACTGCCAAGTAGAAATAGAATATCAGCTATGCGGCCTTCTCTTTCTGAATTTCCTCTTTGTACTGCACCCAATCCTTATCATAATTACACAGGCCTACAACCCTTTCAGAGCAGTACATCACTCACCACTTAAATACAGGTACCTGGTGAAAGGCAGAAAAATGCGTCTTAATGACTGGAGAGTCCCATCGGTCAGAAAATTAATGACTGCCGTCACTTCCACAGCCACAAACCGAGCAGCTGGGGTCATTGGTGAATTCTATTGTTCATCATGCAGCATCGCACTGCATCAAAGCCTCCCCAAAGTGTCTGAACTTTCATTTAGACTGCTATTTTTACAGGGCCAGATGGAACATCCAGGGCAGTGAAAGCTTTCCCGAAGACTAGACCTTGACCAACCTCAACCTTTCTCTGATCTCCTTCCTCCCCCCAAAGACAATGGCTGCTGCAGTAAACACAGTTGTCTTAGATGGTCCTTCTGATCTGTCTGCATGGATTAATGCATGGTCCAAGTCCGATTGGCAACACTGAGCAAAGATAAATAACAGTTCAGACTTTGCTGGGTGATGCAAATTAATTAATCTAGCCTACAATATTTGGCTCTTGCAGACTTACCACCATGTTCAACTTACACCTGAACTGCCATTTTCCAAATTGCAGCAATTCATAAAATCGTAGAACCCGCCCCCTACAGTGCAGAAGGAGACCATTCGGCCCATCAAGTCTGCACCAACCATAGTAACATTTACTGCCAAGAGCTGCTTTACCTACATTGTTTTGCTTAGAACATGCCTTGCGAGCTCTGCACCAAGAACGAAACCCCGATTCCTGACCCCTGATTTAAGTTCAAGCCCCAGTTTGCTCAACCCTTTCACTGCCTTTGTCATCAGCCTCCTTGCTTGATAGCCAATGCTGAATAAAGTACAATTCCATCCACTGGAAAGACTGAATCCATCTTCTTCAGCCCTCACCAGAAGTTTGTAGGCCTTTGCCTTTGATTCCATCATTCTCCATTGTCTGAAGCTGAATTGCATTCTTCACAGCTTCTGACCCTGAACTCAACATACTCTCCCCAGCCAAGAGAGTCTCAGCTGTTCCTTTCTCATCTCCAGGCTTTATTGATCCAATGTTGTTCCAGCTAGCTTGAACTCGTCCAAAACTCTGTAGGCTATACAATGATTCTTTTGATGATCACAATGGATTCCAGAGATTCTATACATTTATTAGGTTTAGGTAAATTTTCAGTCAGTTTCATTGGTGTTAGATTACAAGGTCACTTAATGAATAATTTTCTCGAGTGGGATTTAAACTTATAGGAGACAATATATGTTGTTACCATCGTATCAGCACACAAGCAGGATAAAAAATGAAACAAAAACAGCAGCTTCCCACTGAAGGTCTGACCAATCCAATTTTCAGACACAGCTTATCTTATGCAACCAGCAGTGCCATGGGAAGCAGGTAGGATGGGTCTTGTGAATGTATGTAAGTGAAGGGCCCAATGGCAGAGACAAAACTCCAATATGATTTTCATCTCAATCAGTGCTACTTCCTCCAGATGACCAAATGTCTGTCATTGTACTACTAGTCAGGATGTGACCATTTCCAATAACTTTAACAAACCCATGAGGTGGATCTCCTAGAATGTGAGCTCCCTGTTTAAGGCAGTAAAGCAAAGTAAAGTTTTCTTATTAGGCACAAGTAGGCTTACATTAACACTGCAATGAAGTTATTGTGAAAATCCCCTAATTGTCACACTCTGGCGTCTGTTTGGGTACATTGAGGGAAAAATTAGCATGGCCAATATACCTAACCAGCACGTCTTTCAGACTGTGGGAGGAAACCCATGCAGACACGGGGAGAATGTGCAGACTCCGCACAGACAGCCAGGACTCAAACTCAGGTCCCTGGAGCTTTGAGGCAGCAGTGCTAACCATGGTGCCACTATAACAATAGGTTCTATCAGGGAGACCTGCCTGTGTATATAATGTGGAATGTCAGGGTTACTGGCACTCCAAGTTTATACTCTGTCCAGGGAAGTACCTTTCAAAGTGTTATTAACTACGTAAATAAATCTAATATTGTTGACGGGACACACGCCTCTCACCCCCCTCTCCCAGAGGAGCTATTTCACTGGAGAGACTTAGTGAAATCATGGAACATATTGCCTGTAAGGGTGATTGAAGCAGATTCAATTGTAACTTTCAAAAGAGCATTAGGGAAACATTCAGCAAGGAAATATTTGCAGGTCTATGTGAAGGAGCAGAGAAGTGGGACTAATTGAATAGCAATTTTAGTGAGCACATGTAGGTACGATGGGTTGAATGGTGCCTTTCTTTGCTGAATGATTCTATGGTCATTAGGGGCTGTAAGGAAAGCTTGAAGCTGGCCAAGCATGTAATTTTCCTTGCTTCTTTTAGGCGCCCTTAGATAAGGCTTCTTTATCTTTAAATCCTCTGCTACTGTTGTGATTGCTAAATTTTTTCAAAGCTAATTAAGTGACCCCAACAGCTCTGTTGGGCGAACTTCCATAGAGCGAGATCGTATCTGGCCCCGATAAATTGGAATCAATGATTGGCAGACAAAACTGTAACGGAACAATGGGCTGCCATTAAAAAGGAGATAGTTTAGTTCAGCCAAGGTACATTCCCATAAGGAGGAGAGATCAGACAAACAAAGCCAGAGCTCCATGGATGATGAATGAGACAGAGAGTAAGATAAAGCAGAAAAAAAGGTGCAAATGGAAGATTTCAGGTGGATAATGCAATTGACAATTAGGCTGAATATGGAAGGTTCAGAGTGAAAGAAAAAAATAGTACAATAAGAGAATGGCAGGTAACATAGATATAGGCATACAAATAATGAAAAGATAGTAAAGGAGGAGTGGGCCTGATCACGGATATTAACGAGGATTTGCGCATGGAGGCAACAGCATGGTTACACCTGCCTTTACCAAAGAAATGTATAAGGATAACCTCAATATGTGCAGGCCAGTCAGTTTAACCTGAAGGAGGGTGAGAGAGGAAGGTGAGCATGTCTGAGAAAGGGGAATGAGTGTATATGAGAGAAGGGTGAGTAAGTGTGTGGGGGGGAGGGTTGTGATTGTGTTGGGGGGGTGAGTGTGTGCGAGGGGATGCGTGTGTGAGAGACAGATGGTGAGTGTGTGTGGGGGGGGTGGGGTTTGTGACTGTGTGGGAGAGCGGTGAGTGTGTGAAGGGAGGTTATGATTGTGTGGGTGGGGGTGGGTGTATGAGGGGAGTATTGTGATTGTGTGGTAGAGGGGGGGATGAATGTCTGGGGGGGGGGGGTGAGTGTACGAGAGGTGGGTGAGTGTGTGGGATGGGGGGTGAGTGTGTGGGGGAGTTGTGATTTTGTGGGAAGGGAGGGTGAGTGTGTAGGAGGGGGGTGTGAGTGTGTGTGTGGGGGTTGAATATGAGAGAGACGAAGAAAAGACAAAATTAAGTCACTTGGGGAAACATGGATTAAATAAGAAAAGCCAGCATGGGTTTGTTAGGGGCAGATCATGCTTAACTGACTTGACTTGCTTGAGTTTTTGATGAGGTGAGTGAGAAGGCTGTGAAGATAACTGTACATGGACTGGCAAAAGGCACTTGATTATAATGCCAGACAACAGATTAGTGAGCAAAGTTAGAACTCATGGAATAACAGTAGCAACATGGGCACAGCATTAACTGTGTGACAGGAAACTGATTATTTTTCAGAGTCAACCTGGGAGGGGAGCTGAAGGGTTGCAAAGGCGTGTTTGGGGTCTTGGGGATTGGCCACAGGAGGAGGGGATGTCCGGAAGTCCCTGGCCATAAGAGCAGGTGCTCCCAGTCAGCAGGGGGCTTCTGATGGAGCTCCCACCCCACAAGATCATTGCTTGTTTGTGGGCTTGCCCCTTTAACTGTTATCCACTATGTGGGAAAAGGCTACTTAAGGATCTTAATTTGAGACAGGGCAAGTTTCCAGTCCAAGACCCTGCCCGCTCCAATGTAAAATCACACGTAGGCCGGGGTGAGCAGGATTCAGGAGGGAATCAAGTTTGTCTGCTTGGAAAGGCTTGAGAAGTTTATTCCATACTACCTGCTGACAGTGCTACACCAGTTATGATCAAAGGTGACTACTTCCAGTGCATATGAACTCCTACCAAGTGCATACACTTCCAGAACTCACATTAAAACGTCCACACAGACTTTCCTAGAATTTGAAAGAACTAAACAGTTAACATTTGGCCAGTGGGTCTGAGCCATAACAATAGATAGTATCTATGCAGGGTTTAGAGAAATAGTTAAGAAGTTTAAAAGCTGCTTTCTGTACAGCCTCAAAACTAACATGGAGGAACAAAGCATTTTAAAATCAGAGACACAGAAATCATGTCTGATTATTACAATTTACATAGAGCACTGGTTCAGCCTCAACTGAAGTATTATTCTGGGCTCCAGATTTTCAAAAATAAATGTAGACAACAGAGAGAGTGTAGAAAAGGTCCATGAGAATGGTCCCCTGGATGAGGAACTTTGTTTTTGTAGATAGTTTGCAGAAGTTGGCACTGTTTTCCTTGAAGAAAAGATTGAGAGGAGATTTGATAGAAGTATACTAGATCAGAAAGTATTTGAGCAGATTGGATTGGGAGAAACTTGTTCATTGGGGAAAGGATGGTGAATGAGTGGGCAAAGATTCAAGTTAATTGGCAAAAGAAGCAATGGAGGCATGAAAAACTGTCACACAATGCGTTGCTAGGATCTGGAATGCACTCTTTAGAATATGGTGAAGACAGAGTCAACCAAGGCATTCAAGAGGAAATTGAATTATTATCTGGAAAGGAAGAATGTGCTGGATTACAAAGAGAAAGTGGGGGAATGGCACTATGTGCATTGTTCCTTCAGAGAGCCAGTCCAGATACGACAAGTCAGTCACTCTTCTCCTGTGGTGTAACCTTTCTATTGACTTTAGGTTAGCTCAATCTGAATTGTGGCCTCAAAGGCCAAACTGAAGTTCATGCTATGATTGTTAGAGAGTTAAAACAGACTTCCAAAATAACAACATATTGACTATGTGCTGTGAACTGATGGAGGGTGTTGCAGTTTTGCATTCTTGAATGCCTGCCAGACGTGAAGACACAGCTGTCCGTGAGAACAATGAACCCTTCCCAACCGTTCGTCAGTCCTTACACTTGGTGTCATTTGTAAATACGTTCAAATGGAATTAGTGTGCAGTCCAGTTGTTCATGCATGCATATATGCTTCATATTCCAGTATATGTGTGAATCTATATTCATACTGCTCTAATAAAAGATAACACTTCATTACTGCTTGAGTATGGAAAACTTTGATTATCCAAAAGATATCAATTGTGGTTTTCTTTGTCTAATTCTAGATTTTGAAAAAAATAACCATTTGCCTTTCGCACTTGAAAACAGTACACCGGAATAAAATACAGTGAAATGTTACTAATCAGAATGCTCAGGTAATCAAAAAATGTTGGTTAACAGAGAATTCCATTTACTGATGGAACATAGCACAATACTTGTAGCATAATGGTGACCATGATAGCTATCATTGTATTTCATTGACACCATCTGGATCACTAACACAATTTAGGGAAGGAAATCTGCCATCCTTAACGGGTCTTGCCTACATGTGACTCCAAGATCACGACAATCACGACAACCCCTATCTGTCCTCAGAATTTTTTTTTAAATCCCCACAGTGCAGAAAGGGGCCCATCGAGTCTGCTTTAACTCTCTGAAAGAGCATCACATCCTGTAGTGACAATGGCTTCTTTCTGCACTGCACCCCAATTCTCAAACCTGATCCACAGTTGGGATCACCAGGAATCAATATTGATGGTTTCTGGTTGCGATCTCCTGCCATTTCTTTTCCTGCCAGCCAGCCAGCCTATCCCTTTCACCAGCTGTCAGGCTGGAATCAAAACAAAATAATCCCAATGAAATCCTGTTGTAAAATTGGACAGGACCACCACAGCCATTGTTTTGTTCCAAGATTTCCTCTCCCCCAACTCCCTAAACAATATTTTAGGTTCTAATGATAGGTCACTGGCCTGAAACCCTAACTTTGCTTCTCTCTCCACAGATGCTGGTGGAACTGTTGAGTGTTTCCAGTAATCTTCTATTTTTATTCCAAATACATCTGCAGTATTTTGCTTTTGTGTTAATACCGTGCATTTCATTTTACTGAACCTTATTGCTGAATATTTTTAACAATGTCCAATGGCTAGGCTATTCTACTCTCCTATCCGTAGGAAGATTTATAAATTTTGTCAAGTGTGGAATAAGAACATAAGAACCAGGAGCAGGAATAGGCCATCTGGTGTCTTGACCCTGATCCGCCATTCAATAAAATCATGGCTGCTTTTTTCATGGACTCAGCTTCACTTACCCACCCGCTCACCATAACCCTGAATTCCTTTACTGTTCAAAAATCTATCTAACTTTGCCTTAAAAACATTCAACAAGATAACCTCAACTGCTTCACTGGGCAGGAAATTGCACAGATTCACAACCCTTTGGGTGACGAAGTTCCTCCTAAATCCAATCCTAAATCAGCTGTCCCTTATTTTGAGGGTATTCCCCCGAGTTCTGGTTTCACTCACCAGTAGAAACAACTTCCCTGCATCAATCTTATCTATTCCCTTCATAATTTTATATGTTTCTATAAGATCCCTCCTCATTCTTTTAAATTCCAACAAGTATAGTCCCCGTCTACTCAGTCTCTCCTCATAAGGCAACCCTCTGAACTCCAGAGTCAACTGAGTGAATCTCCTCTGCAGCCCCTCCTGTGCCAGTATATCTTTTCTAAAGTAAGGAAACCAAAACTGTACACAGTACTCCAGGTGTGGCCTCACCAGCACCTTATACAGTTGCAACACAACTTTGCTGTTTTTAAACTCCATCCTCTAGCAATGAAGGACAAAATTCCATTTGCCTTCTTAATCATCTGCTGCACCTGCAAACCAACTCCTTGTGATTCCTACACAAGGACACCCAGGTCCCTTTGCACAGCAGCATGTTGCAATTTTTTACCATTGAAATAATAATCCATTTTGCTGGTGGGATCTTCCCATTCCACCAAAGTCAATGGAGTTTTGAATAGCTCACTGCCTTTTCCATCCCTCCTTGATGGGGCTATAAAATGTCACCAATGATTTTCTTATGATTAAAGCTCAAAGGAAATCATCCACCATGATAGTTAATAATCTGTGGGGGTGGGAGCAAATGGTAGAAAACCGGGTGGGGCTATAAATTAAGTCATTTAAATCTTATCAAAGAGCTTTAAAAGATTGTGAGATCATTCGAAAAATTGCTTCAGGTGAATATTGCTTCGTTTGCCACTTAGAAACTATCTGATGAATTATAAAAATGATTCAATCCCATTTTTCAACATAAAATAAATATTTTATCTTCATTGCTTCTTTAAGAATGACTGATTAGTCCAATTAGAAAGCACCAAGAGCTAGCATACTGTCCTTTCAACTAAAACGTTCATTTGAATCTAGCTCAGATGGATGGGTCAATATAATTCACAACTTCCACCATGCACTCAGTTCTGGGGAAACAAGTTTCATGAGCTGGAAGTCCAGTCCAGGAATTTGATGGCTGGATTATTTTTGGCACTGCGTCATTGGTGCAAAGTGAGTTTTGATGGCCAAGACGATGAGATTGGTCATCAATTAAGGGTGCTGGGTGCGGCGATGAGTCCTGTGGAGGGTGATTCTAAAAGGCAGATGGCAACCACTATTGTGCTTGGCTGTGCTTGGTGGAATGGAGCAGGCAAGAGAGCAGAGGACCAGCAGCCTGAATATCCAAACAAATGCCCAAATATGAACTCAGGCTGTTCTGTCTAAGTAACGGCAACTCAGTACCGTGTGCACTTTTTAGTTTGACTAGCCTTTCTCATACATGATTTTTCATCAGCTGCATTATCTATAATGGCTCCCCACTGTGCTCCCAACAGCTGCAAGTCCAGATTGCTCACGCTTCCTGTTATTCATGCTGAAAATTTCATTCCGCCTCCAACCCATTAACAAGCTCTTCATATAGCTTAACAGGATCTTAATAAGAGGTATATAGGTTATGTTGTGAGATTACGCCCCTTTATTTTTGAAAATGTAAGCCAGGTCTGTCTGGGGGTGGTTGTTGGGGAATGGGTTAAGAATCAGTGGACACCAGGCTTGACTTAGAGGGGTATAGGGTAGGATCCAGGGGAAACTGGATTTAACTCAATGGGTACACGTTAAGATTTGGGGGACACCTGTCTTGACTCAGAGGTATGGAGTTGGGCTCCAAGGATACCAGAGTTCAGTTGAGGATATTGGGATTGGACTCCAAAGGCACTAGGAGCATAGTCGGGGGAGGCTGGAGGGTTTAATTTAGGGGACACCGAAGGTTTGACTTGGGGTAATGCAAGGATTGACTTGGGGAAAATAGGGACTTTGACTTAGGGTGTATCATGGAGCTGACAAGGACAGAGGCCAGGGGATTTGACTCGAGGGAGACAGAGGTTGACTGTAACGTGTGAAAAGTACCATACTTGAGGACATCTTCTGATGCTGGACCATGGGCTTCTTGGAAGGGTCCTGCGGAAGGAAGGGAAGCCTGGGACACTACAGTCTGAGTCTGGGGAGTCACTATGAACTGATGATTAATTTCAATCAGGGGGTGGGAGTACTTCTGCAGGCAGGATGTTAACAAACGTAAGGATAATTAAAAAAACACAACAGTCATCAGTACCCCATTGAAGCTGAGACCATTCAATTAACATGTTTAGAGTCAAACTAATTATGCAATTATGACCATTCAAGCACCAATTATGTTTGTGAGTGCCACTGATATCATGACTATCTTATAATAATGTTCGTTTTATTTTCTCTGGCTGGGAAAATATTGGTAAGATTCTGCAAGAAAAATAAAACAAATGAGAATGTGATAAGATCAGGATTAGTCTTAAATTTCTAAGAACGCCTGTTCAAATTCTTTATATTAGATAGTTGACTATGCTCATTAGTTTTCCTTCAGTAACATTTCCAATTTTAATAAACGTGTATGTTTTTAAAAACTTGAATTCTGGGTATAGAATAATATGTTCTGAAGTGTAGGTAAAAATGACAAGAACATATTTGATATTATATTTCTAAATAACATTCATCATGAGCAAGTTATTGGGTGGGGAACGTAATTTAAAGAAAATCTCATGGAACACAGTGTAAAATGTTGGTAAGTGATTTTAAAATGAACTCAAACATGCTGACATTATACATTAGACATCAAAAGTTGATAATCATTCATTACTGTGTATCACTTGGTCCTTATCAATTTCACTTGCTTCTGTGGAGAGTAAAAGATATAGGTGAAAAGATTTGGTCATGAAGAGAAACAATAAAGAAACCTGTGAACTTTTAGGTATTTCTAGTAGCACTCCTTTGTTGTATTAAATGAATGGTCTAATATCCCAGTCTTTCCCAAATGTAAACTTGGTGGCCTTCAGTAAAACTTTCTATGTGTCACTGAGTTTCCTGCAGTGATACATAATGAAGATTGCTGCTTGAGACGTCAATTGCGATTTGTGCGACTGAGATAGTTTCATTTTGTTAAGGAGATGATGTGTGATTTGGTTGAATAGCTGCAGATGTTTCTTGCATGCATTCGGACATTGGAGAGTTAAAGCTGACACTTTTTGCAGCCAATCTAAATTGATTTCTGCTGTCTATTTGCTGCTCTGTGACTATGATCTGTAGTGGCTTTTGTGTACATAAATCACTCCTTCTTTCACCAGTAGACAAGCACCCTGCCACTTTCTATTCAGTTTCTTCTACCGTTAGTGGAAGTGAAATACACATCTCTGGTTTTCGCTTTTGTTACACAAACAGGTCAAAGGAAATCAATAACTTGCAGTGAGCTCCATGTCTGTCTTGTAAACTCTTATCTCTGGGGCTAAGTGGTTTCTCAGGGAAGTATTGTAAAATTCCAGCGTCCTTGGAAAGAACCAAAGAAATCAGGCAACAAAATCATATACACAATAAAAGCTCATCTAATTTCTCATGCGATCAATGCAAAAGGTGTGAGGTTAGTGTACCTTTAAGAAGTGTGTTTTTTTTAAAATCATGTACTCTACAGTTATTTTTCTCATTGTTGCTGGGCTGACAACCAGAGTCTATTTATTGCTGCTTAAAGGGGAGGGGGTGGGTGTTGTTATTTTTACTGGGATGTTTATGACTCTGCAGTATTAAGGTAAAAAACTGGTTGGCAAGTCAGGTGATAGGAGTTTTTTTTTCATTTTCAGCTTTGAGTTGCAGGTTTGAGTTTTAGTTTTGGAAGGGATACCAAGCTGAAAAGAAGCTCCATTCTCTCCCTGGTTTTGGACATTTTGTGGATTAGCCTTGCCTTTCTGAAGGGAGGAATCGACTGTTGGTGGCTTGCCTAGAATCCCTGGTGTTTTGGGGAGCTGTTCTCACTTTAAACTGTTATGATTCTATCCAGAGGATTACAGACTTTCTCCAAAGATCTCAAGTCCAGTCTCACATGACCATGAATATGTTGTGTTAAACTTGTCGAAAGGCTTTGTTTTGCCTACGAGACTGGTTTGATTAGGACACATTAGATATATTTGTTAAGAGTTATATTATGAATTTGTTTGTTTCTTGGTTATAAGTTCTTGCTAATTTTCTTACTATACATATTAACCGTATTCTTAAATTAACTTTATTTGATAAAAGCTCCATTGTGGGTCATTTATATCACACTTGAAGTGAAACATATTTTGCTTATCCTAGCCAAATTCAAGATGCAAAACTTATGATCCAGGTGGGCTCCATAAAACACTTTGGAGTTTCTGGCCTGAACCATAACAAAGGTTATGTTGGTGGATTAACTACCACCTGGACCCCTGAGCTTTAGTAAGGCCTCCTGACCTTGCCTCCTGCCCCTGCCCCACCCTTCGTTGAATAGAATAAAGTGACGTTAAGTGATGTTAGATAACTTATATCATTGTACTATGTATAATGTACTACATGTATAATATCATAAAGTTATATGAATCAGTTACAGCCCTTTTATTCATTTATTTTTCACTTTCTTTACATTTGTACTTTAAAAATCTTCCCTTTTTTAGCTCTCGGGCCCCCCCTCCCTTCCGGGCCCCTAGGTTTAAGCCTACTCAGTCTAATGGTTAATCCGCCATTGGGTTTGACCCACACTAGGTTGCTTTGATTAACAATTTCATTATCATTGATATGCTCGACATCTGATAAAGGTTTTCCATCTATTTATTATAAATTAATTTTGTATACTCTGACAAAACTTTAAAAGCAGTTAGAATTAATCTAGTAGAAGGAAAATACAATGCAATGTTTAATAGGCAGAAATGGGCCCACTTTCTTAGGGTGGATGCCGTTAGCCAGCAAGAATATCCACCATCAAGAGGATTACTCACTGCTACCACATAAGGAAATAGAAGCCAGTTAATGGCAGGAAAGATCTGCTCTCTGAATACATAATCATACTTATCGACTTCAGAATTGTATTGTTATTAAATAAGAGCTTAACTTACTTCAGCCACATTTACTTCCAAATCAAAACATCACCATTGGGAATTTCTGTGGTCGTTCTCCCAATCAATCATTTGGCCATTATGTTATGGGGTTGCCTTTCTCTCGAAAACTGATCATGATACTGTTTGAGAGAATGACTTAAATTTATGAAGGGGTGTAACAAGAGTAGATAGAAGTACACTGCTTCCAGTAATTGAAGGGTTTAAAGTATTTAGGACAGAGCTGGTGAAGCATTTTTTTTCTCACTGTTTGTGAGGCTGTGGTTCTTGATCAATAAGGGGATTCAGTTACGGGGAGAAGGCAGGAGAATGGGGATGAGAATCAGATCAGTCATGATTGAATGGCAGGGCAGACTCAATGGGCCAAACGGCCTAAATCTGTTCCGATATCTTAAGGTTTTATAAACATAAGAACTAGGAGCAGGAGTAGGCCATCTGGCTTTTGGAGCCTGCTCCGCCATTCAATAAGATCATGGCTGATCTCTTTGAGGACTCAGCTCCACTTACCCCCCTGCTCACCATAACCCTAATTCCTTTACTGTTCAAAGGTTTATCTATTCTTGCCTTAAAAATATTCAATGAGGTGGTCTCAACTGCTTCACTGGGCAGGGAATTCCACAGATTCGCAACCCTTTGGGTGAAGAAGTTCCTCCTCAATGTAGTCCTAAACCTGCTCCCCCTTATTTTGAGGCCTTGCACCCTAGTTCTAGTTTCACCCACCAGTGGAAACTACCTCCCTGCTTCCATCTTACCAATTCCCTTCATATGGTCTTATGGAATGCAACACCAGAATTCGTGAGTCCTGTAAATGGACCATTATTATAGTCAGGGTTTTGCAGCTCCCTGCAGCGGGTTTTCTGTAAGCGGAGGTGGCTCGCCATTCACCAGTGGCGAGATCTTCTGGTCCCACTGAAGACGATGGCCAATACATTGTTCGTCAGCTGTGCCACTGAGAAGTCTGTCACAGGGGCTCGCTTTCAGCGGGACTGGAAAATCTCACCTGCGGGAATGGCCAGAAATTCCTACTTCCAACCATTTTGAGCAAAGGTTTAAAATTGTTGCCTGCCATTTCCCACCCCCGCACTGCACTCGCACCTTACCCCCCATACCCCCCTCCTCCCGTCCTTATTACCAAAAGGTTAGATATATAGCCAAAAGAAAGGGAATAAATCAATATGGGAACTGATTGGCTAAAGGGCTATTGTTTGTGCGAGAGAGTAACCTATTCGTTTCTGCATTGTAACTGCAATGTAGTTTGACATATTGTCACGTGCTTTGTTTCAGTTGTATTTCTGTTGCAGCATCAAAAAAAAATATTCTTTAGCATGCACTGTAATGTCACCTCTGTGTCCAGGCCAGTAAATCTGGATTTATAAATTTGCTGATGAGGCCTACTGACAAAGATTTGCTTACTCTTGTATTCACCACATATCAATGAACAAAGTATTTTCCACTGATACCAGCCATGCCACCATGAAAATAATTCAAAAGTGTGTGTAGTAATTGCAAGGATTGGGAACCACCAGTTACTATAACCAACTATAATAGAAGAACGAAAGAACTAGGAGCAGGAGTAGACCATCTGCCCCTGGAGCCTGCTCTGCCGTTCAATAAGATCATCGCTGATCTTTTTGTGGACTCAGCTCCACTTACCCGCCTGCTCACCATGGCCCTTAATTCTCTTACTGTTCACAAATTTATCTATCCTTGCCTTAAAAAAATCAATGAGGTAGCCTCAACTATTTCACTGGGCAGGGAATTTCACAGACTCGCAACCCTTTGGGTGAAGAGGTTCCTCCTCAACTCAGTCCTAAATCTGCTGTCCCTTTGAGCTATGCCCCCTAGTTTTAGTTTCACCCACAAGTGGAAACAATTTCCCTACTTCTATCTTATCTATTCCCTTCATAATTGTAAATGTTTCTAAAAGATCTCCCCTCATTCTTCTAAATTGCAATGGGAATACTCCCAGTCTGCTCAGTCTCTCCTCATAAAGCCAACCTTCTCAACTCTGGAATCAATGGTTTATTCACAATGTAGATATGCGCACAGAGTACTTTCACAATGCTCACTTCTAGCTCTAGCATCTATTCTGACTGCAGAAAGCCCACACTCTGTACCAAGATCCCCGGGCTCATTCCCCATTGGGTGATTGGTGCCTTAAAGGGGCCAGCTGTTCCAGTATGAAAGGTCCATAAGTACTGCTCCGTTGTGATGGTTACCTCAGCTATTAAATTAGTATTATATAAAATGATTCAGAAGAAAATTGTCGTCAGATACCATGTCAATTGGCAGCCATATCACTCTAGCTACTGACTATAGTATAATAAGCTATTTCTTTCAAAAAGAAAATAATGTGCTATCTTTTGTATTCCATATATCAATTTTCTTCCCTTTTGATAAATAACTCCAAAGATATTTCTGTTTTCTGTTTGTGGGTTAAGGTATGCATTGTGGGATTGGCACATTTACCACAAAGAACTACAGTGGTTCAAGAAGAAGGCCTATCGGCACCATCCCGGGGCAACCTGGACTGTGTAAAAAATGTATATTTCCAGAATCCTGTACTTTTTGCCCCTCACCCTTGGGTTTGCTAACCAAATTGACTCCTGTTCTGGCAAAGTCTCAGTTTATAAAAATTCTTCCTTATTTTCTGGATTTCCCATAACTCAAGCTCCATAGATCCCAGTGCCTTCCCACACCCTCCCCAACACCCCAAACATCCAACCTCTGTGATGTCCAACAGTCCTACATGTCTCTGTGATCTATGCTTTCCTCCAATTCTGACCTCTCGAACATCTCCGATTTTAATCACAACGTCATTGGCGGTCATGCCTGCAACTGGGCCTAAACACTGGAACTCCCAAACTAATCCTTTCCATCTTCTTATCTGTCCTTTCTTTAAGGTGCTTCTTAAAACTTTCCTCTTTGATGAAGCTGTTGATCATCTAGACTTGCATCGTCTTTTGTAGCTTGCTGGCCAATTTTATTTCAGAAAAGGTGGTATAAAAGATTTTTGTAGATGTTTTTATTATTCATTGCACAACAAACACTTTGCCATGTTGTACTACTCTACGGGTGCAATGTATATGCAAGTTCTTGTTGTTCAATGAATAATAACAACAGCCAGAGAAAGCTTTTATATCATTTAACTCAACGCTATCAAATGATGCACTTTGAACTTTGTCCTGGATATAATACCTGTTATTATGTAGCGATACAGATGTGCCCATTATCCTTTAGCTTATCACCACTGATTAAATGGTCATCTAACTGTCTGAACATTCACATTACCATTTGAATTTGAATATAGGGTTCATTTCCCTTGGACCTGGGAAATCGTAAAGCCTGGGTAGGAGACAGCTTCTTTTTGCACTCTGATCTCATTTATAGAATTTTTTTTTGTGTTTGCAAAATGTGATGTCAACTAGTTCACTGGATTATGTGATGTGACAGCGAAGGATTATTTATTTGCCATTTAGTCATCATGATTGGGGAGGCTGTCAACATTTGTCTGCACATTCTGAAAGCTTGTCATTAAACTAGTAATTTACATTTATCATTAAAAATACTACTGCTCCATATTTACATGGTGCGACAAGTGACAAGCAGATATTTTACTAAAGACTATATTTCATTGCCACAATTTAGTCACTGCTTATTGGTTTCAGATATATATCAGATATTGGGATAATTCCAAATGAGCAAATATTTCAAAATGTATCAATACCAGACAGATTGAAGAAAGAATGTCGACATATAGATAGACTGCAGCACTCCCTTTTCTATTCATTCAGTAGATTTAAATTGACATTACTGTTTATCAGAACACATTAATGTTGAACTACTGCAATGATCTGAACACATAGAATAATAGTACAATTAGATTTCCTGTCATTGCACTCTTCTAATGATTTTCCACCCAGGCAAATTCTCCAAGTGTTTTCACTTGAATTCCCCAATAACTGGCTCACATCACACAGAACTTTGCATTGGGATCAGCAGATATTTGCTCTTTTGACCCATGGGTAAATTTTCATCTATCAATAAAAAGTCTTGTAGTTTACATTCCTGAACTCCTGATGTGCATTCCATTCATTCTCCAGTCCCGCTGCAGTGAACAGAGAGTTGGCTGAGGGCCAAATTCTCCGTTATCACTGGCAGTGGCGATGAGGAGTGAACAGCCAGAAAACCCTTCTGTACACTAACTGCTACAGCAGCCCAATGATTGTGAGGCCGTGTCAATGTTGATTAGGTCACCCACATTTTCACTTCAACATTGTCCGCATCAGAATATTCAAAACGTGAGAGATTGAGGTAATGGCTTGGATTTTCATCAAGTCAGGATGACACTGGGACCCTTCAAAGGTGGTGGCCAGGATCCAATTCCAGGATTTCTGTCCCCATTGCCAGAGTTTCTTTGTAAGGATGTGGATTGATTTAGGTCAAAAGCTTGCACCCTGCACCCGTGAATTGACCAGCTGCATGGTCAGGATAGGCATGTCATACTCCTCTGCAATTAACATGGAGTCAGGCCAGAGTTTCACTGATCAACATGTCAATCATTAAGATCCTTTGAAGTTTCAATAGCAGAAACTACAAACACTGGAAACCTCTTAAACATATACAAATAAATATTGTGCCATTAACAGCAGCAATTTGAGAGCGAGAGTTGTCAATCAAGCCATATATTCTTTGGGGCTCAAATATTCCAATACGTGAATGGATTTTTGGACTCTCTGCCAAGCCCCAGTCTGTATTCATTAGTTCCATGCAGTGTATCCTGGGTCAATAGGTTTGGAAGTGTCACAGCTTGACATGAGGATTGAGGGGCCATAGGGGGTGGATGGAGGGTATAGCATGAAATGGGAAGCATGAGAAGTCTATGGGTTTGTGAATGGGCATATATAGCCAAAGGGGCATGAGGGGAAATAGGGAGTTTTAGGGGCATAGTTTGGAAGTGTGGACATTTTCACTTCAATATTCTCTGCTTCAGAATATCCAAAACATGAGAGATTGAGATAATTGTGGGCCCCTTCCCACTTCCCTCCTTCCCCCTCACTGATCTCAGGCAGAGTGGCAGTAGACCCCCCTTCCCCACCAACGATCTCAGGCAGAGTGGCAGCAGACCCCCCCCCTCCCCCTCACTGATCTCAGGCAGACTGGTAGCAGACCCCACCTTCACCCCGCCTACCGATCTCAAGCAGAGAGCCGTTGGACCCACTTTCTGCAACCCCCACAGCCCAACCAATCTCAAGTAGAGAGCAGTTGGACACTTGGTAGTTACTTCCTCACTAACTGGAGCTCCTGAATTGAGCTTTTGTAGAGTATGTCTGTTTTGCGCTGATTCTGGATGGGCGAACGCGGTGATAAAGGGGGAAGTGCTGGTAAGGTTGGCTGTGCAGCCCATTAAGTCAATTTGAATGCATGCAAATGTACTTAAATGGCCATCGTGCCCATTTCGGGCCTGATCCCAATCGTGGCCATTTTTGGGCCTTGGTAAAGGGGAACCAGCATGGAGGCAGGCGCCGATTGTGCTACTCGCTTCATGGTTGGCTTTACCAAGTTTTCATACCCGCAAACAGTTGCTGCTTGATGGTGAAATCGGGCCTTAAGGATTAAATTGGTATGGCCAATCAATCTAATCTGCATATCTTTAGAGTGTGGGAGGAAACCAGAGCAATTGGAGGAAAGCCACGCAAAAACAGGGAGAATGTGCAAACTCCACACAGTCGCCTGAGGCCAAAATTGAACCTGGGTCCCTGGTGCTGTGAGGCAGCAGTGCTCATCACTGTGTCAGCCATGTCGCTCATTATGGCGGGAGGTCAGGGTGATCCTGCAAGGAAATTCCAGACTTTCTAATAAACTTTGGTACAGATCAGTAAAGCCTGGCACCAGGCAAAGTTCCACAGTAGCCAGTGTATTGACTCAGTAAGGGAACTTAAATCAATTTAAATACCACTAATGAACACTGATTCCTTCAGCTACATAATTACATTTAGAAATGTCATTTGAATGGAGTCTATGTTTAATTGTTACTGTTCTACAGCAAGAGACAGATAGAAGAAGAAGAAGACAATTCAAAAGAAGGACAAATTATCCTTTCAAGAACTAACAGGCCAAAAATAAACTATTTGTCATTGACAGAGCAGCAGTGTCTGTATTGTTTGCACCTCAGCAGAGACATGTTCACTGATATATATCAGGACCTAAATTCTGACCTGCAATCATTATTTAAAAAGATGCCATGTTAGTAGCACCTGTGAGGGTAATTGCTGCTATAAATTTCTACACTACTGGCTGCTGCTTCGATGCAGGGATTGATTCAACTAACATACCGTGCTCTATAATGGGGGGCTGCACCCAGGAGATTGATAATAATGGCAAGGTTATCTGCAAAATTTACCTGATGTGGGTCTGGTGATAAGAAATGCAGTACACAGACTGAATGAAACAACATATTTTGAACAGTTGGTAGAATACATCATGAGAGTGATTGAAACCACATGGTATGGCAGGAACAGCACCCTGTGGGAGCAACTGGAGCAGAGTCGTTCATTTTGAAACTTCATTCATGGAATGAGAGTATCAGAAACAACGCCAGCAATTATTGTTAATATTCTGAATACCCTTGGCAATCAGAGACACCCTGTTGAACTGTTGTAGACTGTCTGATAATCCAGTGCTATTACAGAAGGTTTTGGAGGATTCTGATCCAGTTCTGATAAAGGGATAGTGACATATCCCCAAGTCAGGCCGTTGTGTGTTTTGGAGGGTAATTTGGACACGGTGGTGTTTCCATGTCACTTTCCCTCATCAACCTAGATGATAGAAATTGTGAATTTGGAAGATGCTGTCTTAGAGACTTTGGTAAAAGGTCTTGGATTGCACTCATCCAAGCAAGTGGCGTGCCTTCCAACCCATTCCTGACTTGTGCCTGATTGGTGGTGGATAGCTTTGGGGAATCAGGAGGTGAGCAACATAATACACGTTTTCAATCACTCCCACAGTGCAAGATAAATGGGGTGGCTGTTTGCACATGTGGCCCATGTGCTGACCACAAAATCGCATTGGTCACATAAAATGTCATTTAATGGGCTTTTAAATTGGGTTAACTGGGACTTTGATTGTCAGTGCACACCTCTGCCTATTGTGTGCGCCCGCTGATCATAATATCGGATAATGTTGGCTTGTTGATCCAACATTTCTTGCACGATTTCATGCTAATTCAAGTCCAGCTTGAATCTGATCTTGGCATGTAAAATTCTGACCATGGTTTCATTTGCAGGTTGCTTTCAAATGTCTATTTTGCGCTGCGCTTCATTTTTGTTCTGCGACCAAGCAGGCTTTGGGATTGTTGCTGAATAAAGCACTCTAGCTACTGATATCACTCGCAAAGAATTAGTGTTGTACATGATCTGGCTGCTGTGTATAATTCCGATGGCTGTTCATTACTCACATCCTCATACCTTCACCAACCTGTCTGTTGCAATCATAGATAAATGTGCCTGGATGCCAATGTGTGCTCTTAGAGCCCAAAAGGTCAGCACACATGATTCTAATTTCACACCCAATGGGCAGTTATCCAACCTCAAGTGGCATTTTTGAAATAGCAGACTTGAACTTATGGATGGCAACATTTATTTACAACAGGCTGTCAGAAGAAACTACCTTTGAACAAATTTTATAATATTTTCCAGATGATTTCTCGTGATTAATGTGCTCTCTAAAGAAAAATTAATTAGAATGATGGGCTTACAACACTGAAAGTCATTGTGTTTAAGCTTTTTCTTAATGTACAAGTGAGTTTATCGGGAACTATTTTCTTTGTTCCTTATTGTGCCTTATATGAAAAGGTTGAGCTGCAATGAACTTCATCTGCACATACACATCTGTAGAATTCACTAATTTAGCCTAATTTGTCTTGTGTAGTACAGCAGAGATAACCAAATAAATCATAGGTCTTGCAAAACCATTTTGATTTTCTGGTAATTAGATTATTTTGTTTAGTGAACATGAACACCAGTAGTCTTTGTGGTAATATCTAATGTATTTTGTCCAAACTTTTGGGCTGCCATAAATTACATCAAGGCTAATATATCATATCAAACTTTGGCAAACAGAAACAAATAAAAATATTTTTCAACAAAGAAGGCCTGACTACTTTCTGTGACAAATGTAGAAATGAAAGTTTCTGACTCAGAATCAATACAATATCATCTACATGAAGAAAAGGATCTTTGCAGGTAACCCAAATAAAGTAATTCCCAATCAATCATCAATCATTTTTCCTATAGATAAGGGTCAAGATTAAATTTCACTAGCAAGGTTTCAGATTCTCCTGGCATGATTAGATTATTCCCGAATAGAATCTTTGCAAATTCAAGTAGACTCCAGAAATAACGTGGTCTACTGAATGTGACCATTTCAATTGCATATTTTCAAAATGAACACATCCCACGATAACTGCAGAATTGTGCCATTCTCCATCAGTCTTAAGATGATAACGGTGGTGGGGAAGCACCAGCATGTCATTTGTATGCACAGTGGCACAGTGGTTAGCACTGCTGCCTGACAGAGCCAGGGACCTGGGTTCAATTCCCAGCTTGGGTCACTGGCTATGAGGTGTCTGCACATTCTCCTCGTGTCTGTGTGGGTTTCCTCCCACAGTCTGAAAGACGAGCTGGTTAGGTGTACTGGCCATGCTAAATTTTCCCTCAGTGTATCCAAACAGGCGTCGGAATGTGGTGACTAAGGGATTTTCACAGTAATTTCACTGCAGTATTAATGCAAGCCTACTTGTGGCACTAATCAATAAACTAAAACTAAAGATGACTGCCAAGTTCTATAGTTCATAAAAACAGGGTGTACTTGAGAAATATATTGGCCTTTGCATGTAATAAAAAAAACTGTCCTTATCTCCTAATGTCTTGCTTAATAATGTTCAATATGAATGGCACAGCAAAATAAAAGCCAATTACAGGCCTCAAAAACAGGTAAGGAGTCTTTCTGCCTTTCTGTGGGCTCTGTTCCTTAAGGTGCTAATCATTGATCCGCGGTTGTTTATTTTGTCAATTGAACATCACTACATAACTTGCCATTGAACCCCTGAAACAGTTATAAGCATATAGTTGAAGCTGGATGTGGGAAAATCATTTTGGATATATGGACCCAATATCTATGGGCATGTGTGTTTGGAACAGGATGGAGAAGGAAATGTGGACGTTTTCCTGGAAATGCATAAAATATTTATTGTAGAATATCTAATGTTATTCTTTGCAGGCTTCCCATTGACCTGCCAGCATGTGTTACTGGCTGCCAGCCTATTTGATAGGAAAGGCAATAGCAGAAGGAGTCTGTCAAGGAGCAAGTAAGAAAGCAAAGAGAGATTGTGGTTAGGGACTGGAGGGAAGGGAGGACACGGGGATCATGTTGGTGTAATGAACAGGAACTAGTAAGTGATCAAGCATTCAGATCATGGTGCAGTGGGGTGGGGGGGGTTGGTAGATGTTGGTGGCAGATGATGGGGGCGCTGGGCGGAGGTTGGGGAGGCAGGTGTCGGAATGAGGTGCCACATCATGGTCGGGCATGAGAGTTGGTGCTCTGAGGGTTGGGGTCTTTGTGTGAGGGGGCATGGGAGAGATTGAGAGTAGCTGCCAATAATGGAGTTGAAAGCAGGTAAATTGTTGAACTGGGGAAAACACAGTTATATTTCCTGAGACAAGTATTTCAGCAAAGGCACCTACCTTAATGCCTCCTTTTATCTGCTGCATTTCCCAATGCTTGGTAATCTAGCTGGCATTAATTAAAATAAAAACATAGTCAAAATGGAAGGTTACAGCCTTCTAAAAATCTGTTAATTGCTGACTTATCTCCAGATAGTGAATTAGTTGACCAAACACATCCCATCTCCATTATAACCAGAAATTAGCAAGTTAAAGTTGAGTTTGAAATGTTTATTATTTTAACTTCCCACTCAGCCCAACCCATTCATTCCTGGGGGTTGAAATATATTTTTCCAGGAATTATTCCTGGCCAGACATCTGAAAGGGGAAATATACTGAATTGTAACTTTCAAACAGGAACTGGGTAAATATGTGAATTAGAACAATTTGCAGAACTCTGAAGAAAGTGCAAGGGACTGGGAATAAATTGAAGAGCTGTCTGAAAGAGTCAGTATTGGGCTAATGGGCCAAATGGCCCCTCTCTGTGCTGTAAAATTCTGGGATTCAAGAACGTGGCCTCCAATGATGTGGTGAGTCTCAATTTAATAAACTGAAATGTTAGGTGGATGGGTAAAGGCTTTACATCCAACTGATGACTCAGCTTTTGAAGCATTTTTATTTATTCACAGGACATGGGCATCACTGGCAGGGAGAGCATTCATTGTCCATCCCTAATTACCCTCAAGAAGCTTGTGGTGAGCTTACTTCTTAAAGCACCACAGTCCATCTGGTGTAGGGACACCCATCATAAGTTCATAAGACGTAGGAGTAGAATTAGGCTATTCAATGCATCGAGTCCGCTCTGCCATTCAATCCTGGCTGATGAGCACCTCATCCCCATTTTCCTGCCTTCGTCCCATAACCCTTCAATCCATTACCAATTAAAACTCTGTTTAATTGTTCTTTAAATTTACTCATGGTCCCAGCAACCACTGTACTTTGGGGTAGCGAATTCCACAGATTCACAATCTTTTGGGAAAAGTAGTTTCTCCTCTACTCTGTTTTAAATTTGCTACCCCTTATCCTAAGACTATGATCTCTCATTCAAGAATGCCCCACAAGAAGAAGCATCCACACCACGTCTACTTTATCCATACCTTTTATGTCTCAATTTGATCTCCCCTCATTCTTCTAAATTCCAAATTCATGTTGTTAGAAAGCGGGTTCCATATTTTGAAGGAACAGTACGTGGGATTTTCCAATGCAGCCCCACTGGACGATCATCCAGGCTGCAAAGTCAGTGGATCTTGGCTCCGCATTTACCACAGCCGGACCCGCCATATTGGGACCAGAAAACGTAGTTCCAGATCAGAATGGTATACGGCTTGGAGAGAACGTGTTATGTACTTATAGCTGGTGTATACTATGGTGGGACAGTTTCCCTTTAGGATGTCGCACGTAAGCACTGGTAACATCATCTGTCATGTTGTGGGCCTTTAATTTCAGTCTTGTATGGGGCCTTACAGTGAGCATTGTTCTGAATAAAAACTTCCTGTTAGTTACAGCAAAGCACAAGTTGCATGTTCTTTGATTCTGATTGTGGCCTGGTAAATTGTTCAATACAGAACAACTGGTGATGGGGAGGGAGACGACCAGCATGAGGGAGAGAGAAACTATTTTTTTAGCTCACTGACATGCCCTCAGTATCAGACCAACAGGAGAGGAACTGAACCTGACTTCAGATCCGGTAAGAGAAAGGAAAATTCAGAGTAGCTTTAAGAAAAGCTGCTGCAATTTGACTCAAGGGGCAAACCTAAGGAGAAAATATTGAATGTAAGAAGATTTTGAAGGACATGATTGTGCACCTCAAGTTTAAAAGAATAAAATGGTGTGTCAATTTGGCTCTAATGGACCCTTAGAAAGAGAGTCAGAAGGCTGCAAAGTCTAGGCTAAAAGATTCAGCTATTAAATTAAGGTAAATAAAATTACAGATGAATTGGTAGTACAAGTGTTCCTAAGCATTATGGGCAGTAAGACCTTTGCTTAGAAGCCAAGTCCAGCTGTACAAAGCTGGAGGTAAAATATACCAGGAATTAATTGGTATTGTGGAGGACCATTATGCCCCAAAACCCTCACTAATGGTGTCTGCACTGACTGTCTGAAAGAGCCATGATGTGAGATGCTGGCATTGGACTGGGGTAAAACAGAAAGAAATTCCACAACACCAGTCTGAAAAAGCATCATATCTAGGCCCAATCCCCCTAACCCTATAACTTTGCACATTGATCATGGCCAATCCACTTAACCTGCACATCTTTGGACAATACAGGAAACTGGAGAAGCCGGAAGCAACCCATACAGACACAGGGAGAATGTACAAACTCCACACAGACAGACATCCAAGGCCAGGATCGAAACATGGTCTCTGGTATTCTGAGGCAGCAGTGCTAACCACTGCCCCAACTGCAAGTGGGACCAGTGACTCAATTCATCATGATCCTTATCACCTCGAAGAACACTGTGAGTTTGGTAATGTTTTAGATGATACCTTAAAAGACAGGCTTATATGTGGTCCATGAAATGAGGCCATTCAGTGTGGGATACTGAGTGAGAGAGATCAAAATTTTAAAATCTCATTGGACATTGCTGCGTTTATAGAGTTAGCAGACAAAGAAACTATATAACTAGGGGGCAGCACCTGAGCACATAAAATGAAAGCCACTCAAAAGAAACCCACAAGGCAGCAGGAGTGCCACTGGTTTGGCAAATCTAGACCAAATGGTCTCCTTCTGTACTGTATGGATTCTATAATTCAGACAGATCCTGGGAGAGCCCAGGGAATCAGAAGCTCATATGGATGTTCTAGGAAGGTTTGGGGGGGCAGCCAGTATAGAAGGTGACTAATAGAAATAATGAATGATTGGGATGGGGAATTTGGAACAGATACCACTGAGATGAAGAAGGAGGTCAGCGTTTGAGCAGCCCTTGCATAGCTCTGTGGGAAGGATCTACTGCTACCTGGCCCATAAGGAATTTATCCATAAGTTATTGTTTTAACACTCTCCGGGCCTCCTCTGTTTAGTTGGGTCCCCCATCATACTTAGGTTGTCAGATTGCAAGCTGACCTGGACTTCCTTTGGGGACTATTAATGGTAGGTCCATCTCCATCTAATCCAGGAATCTTGGGCCAATGAAGATGAAATCGTGCCAGTTAGGAGGTTGGATCTCTACCACCTCGCCCACCATGGAATTGGTGCGGGCGAGGGCCTGACAACAGAAATCTCTGTTGATCTCAGAGTATTTCCAGTCTTGCCCGAACGAGGCAGTAAAATCCAGTGTTTTCTAGCCAGTAAGTAAACCTGGCACAATCTTAACTCCCTACCACACACCATTCTCACTGGAAAAGGATTTAATATCCAGGCCTTAGGAATTGATTCCACTAATTAAGAAAGAATTGCAATTATAACCCAATAGAGCTAGCATTAATTTAAAGTATATTTGCTTGTTTGCCAAATACAGAATCAATCTTTCATGGACTGGTGGAGGATTGCAGGTTCCCATTTATTTAATACATTTGGCCTACATAATTTTTTCAAAGCTTTTTGAAGAGCATCTGACAAGACAGAACTAAAGAATTTGTGATTATGATGATTTAGAATGAAACTCAGGTCCATTAGTCGTTTCTTTCCACAATACTTGGAAGGTAATTTTCCTCTTGGCTTCTCCCACTCTGTCAACATAACTTTGGCAGATAGAAACCTATTTAACATGTGTAAACAATGTTTTTGCTAAAGTTACAGTGGCATAATCTTATCTAAGACAGTTGCGATGGATTAGCAGAAGCTAAGGCTACAAAATTCTAACCTGTCATGGCTAACTATTGATATGAGGATTGTGGATTTTCAATTTGCCTCTTAATTACTACACAAGCTTAAAAGTAGCTTTCTGAGGGCCAAAGAATCAATCTGAAACGGCAAATCCACTGTGTGAACTTTTAAATGCTAAACTGCATTGTATTAATGCAAATCTGTCCACCCATGGCCTCAACCGTTCTATTTCCTCAATCTGATATAAAACATGAAATATCAATGCTTCATTTTAGAGACAAGAGGAAACTGCAAAGTGATATTGATAAAGTGGGGAATGAGCTATAAAGTTGAACATAAAAAAAAGCAGTGCCATTAAGTGTGAAGTAAACACCTTGATTAAAACATGCAATAATAATCACTGGATGGGAATAGATTCAGGTGAAGAACAACAAAGGCAGCAACTCTAGTTGACATAGATTTTTTTTAAGAAACACAGGACAGTGGGAACTTTAACCCCAAACATGAGAGAGTGACAGAGTGAGGGTTAAAAATTCAGAAATCTGAAGCCTGACCATAACCTACCTCCAACAGAGGCTTTAACAGAGGCAGATCAATTCTTAAAGTTTACTTATTAGTGTCACAAGTAGGCTCACATTAACAACTCTGACGAAGGGCCACCAGACTCGAAACATTGGCTGCATTCTCTCTCCACAGATGCTGTCAGACCTGCTGAGATTTTCTAGCATTTTTGTTTTTGTCTCAGATTCGAGCATCCGCAGCATTTTGCTTTTATCTTTAGACTTACATTAGCACTTCAATGAAGTTATTGTGAAAGCCCCCTAGCTGTCATACTCTGGCGCCTTTTTGGATACACTAAGGGAGAATTTAGCATTCTCCCTGAAGGAAAGGAGCCACCAGGGAATATTATCATCCTTCAGATAACCTTTTTAACAAGTTTTAGCTAGATCATAACAACCTGGAAATGGTAAGGATCCAGACACCTCTTCCTAGCAATGTACCTCTCCACTATAGAATGTAGAGATGGGTTTTTGACTTGGATACAGACGAGTATATGGTCAATATATGGTATATATGGTATATGGTCGGTGCAGAGGGACCTCGGGGTCCTTGTGCATGAGTCGCAAAAACCCAGCTTGCAGGTGCAGCAGGTGGTCAGGAAGGCGAATGGGATGCTGGCCTTCATAGCGAGGGGGATTGAATATAAAAGTAGGGAAGTCTTGCTGCAGCTGTATAGGGCACTGGTGAGGCCGCAGCTGGAGTACTGTGTGCAGTTTTGGGCGCCGCACCTGCGCAAGGATATTTTGGCCCTGGAGGGAGTGCAGAGGAGGTTTACTAGGCTGATACCGGAGTTGAGGGGATTGAGCTATGAGGAGAGGCTGAATAAACTAGGCTTGTACTCGTTAGAGTTTAGAAGAATGAGGGGAGATCTCATTGAGACGTATAAGATGATGAATGGGATGGATAGGATAGAGGTGGAGAGACTCTTCCCGCTCAAAAAAGACAGTAGGACTAGGGGGCACAGCCTCAAGATAAAGGGGAGGCGGTTTAGAACGGAGTTGAGGAGGAACTTCTTCACTCAAAGGGTGGTGAATCTCTGGAATTCTCTGCCCGTTGAAGTGGTGGAGGCTGCCTCGCTAAATATTTTTAAGAAGCGGGTTGATGGGTTCTTGATAAGAGAGGGGATTAAGGGTTATGGGGAGAGGGCGGGAAAGTGGAACTGAGCCACAACAGATCAGCCATGATCTTATTGAATGGCGGGGCAGGCTCGAAGGGCTAGATGGCCTACTCCTGCTCCTATTTCTTATGTTCTTATGTTCTTATGTTCTTATACTTTCTAAAAATATAAAAAAGTTTATTAAAACAACAAATATACAGCTCATTTTTGATGGTAATTGCAACATTGATAGTTCTAAGGAAAGTATAATTTTGTTTCTTTAGAGGATCCAAATCTTATTAATGTTACAGAAATATTTCAGATAAATATCAATATTTAAAGTAGTACATAGAACATAGAACATAGAACACTACAGCACAAACAGGCCCTTCGGCCCACAAGTTGCGCCGACCACATCACCTACCAACCTACAGACCTATCTATAACCCTCAATCTCATTAAACCCCATATACTCATCCAGAAGTCTTTTAAAAGACCCCAGCGAGTTCGCCTCCACCACCACTGACGGCAGCCGATTCCATTCACTCACCACCCTCTGAGTGAAAAACTTACCCCTAACATCACTTCTGAACCTCCCTCCCCGCACCTTAAATCTGTGTCCTCTCGTAGCGACCATTTCAAACCGGGGAAATAGCCTCTGAGAGTCCACCCTATCTATCCCTCTCAACATTTTGTAAACTTCTATCAGGTCGCCTCTCAACCTTCGTCTCTCCAGGGAAAAGAGTCCCAGCTCCCTCAACCTAACTTCATAAGGCATGCCTCCCAGTCCAGGCAACATCCTTGTAAATCTCCTCTGCACCCTTTCAATAGCTTCTACATCTTTCCTATAGTGAGGCGACCAGAACTGCGCACAATACTCCAAATGAGGCCTGACAAGGGTCTTATAAAGTTCCAGCATTACCTCCCGACTCCTAAACTCAATCCCTCGATTAATGAAGGCCAGTACACCATACGCCTTCTTGACCACCTCCTCCACCTGCGAGGCCGATTTAAGAGTCCTGTGGACCCGGACCCCAAGATCCTTCTGCTCCTCAACACTACTCAGACTTCTGCCCTTAATAGTGTACTCGTTCATCCCGTTGGTTCTGCCAAAATGGACGACAACACATTTATCCGCGTTGAAGTCCATCTGCCACTTCTCCGCCCAGTCCTGCATCCTATCTATGTCCTGCTGCAACTTTTGCCATCCTTCCAGATCATCCACAACACCACCGACCTTCGTGTCATCAGCGAACTTAATTACCCATCCCTCCACTTCCTCATCCAGGTCATTTATGAAAATGACAAACAACAAGGGTCCCAGAACAGATCCTTGAGGCACTCCGCTGGTGACTGACCTCCATTCAGAAAAAGCCCCATCCACAACCACTCTCTGCCTTCTGCAGGCAAGCCAGTTCTGGATCCACAAGGCCAAAGGCCCTTGGATCCCATGCCCTCTCACCTTCTCAAGAAGTCTTGCATGGGGGACCTTATCAAACGCCTTGCTGAAGTCCATGTACACTACGTCCACGGCACTTCCTTCGTCAATGTGTTCAGTCACATTATCGAAGAACTCAACTAGGCTTGTAAGGCACGACCTGCCCTTGACAAATCCATGCTGACTATTCCTGATCATGTCAAACCTCTCCAAATGTTCGTAAATCTTGTCCCTCAGAAGCCTCTCCATCAGCTTACCAACCACTGAGGTCAGACTCACCGGTCGGTAATTTCCCGGGCTATCTCTGTTCCCTTTCTTAAAAATAGGAACTACATCCGCAATCCTCCAATCCTCTGGAACCTCTCCCGTCTCCATTGACGACGCAAAGATCATCGCCAGGGGTTCTGCAATCTCTTCCCTCGCCTCCCACAGTATCCTGGGGTACATCCCATCTGGTCCCGGCGACTTATCTACCTTGATAGAATTCAAAAGTTCCAACACATCCTCCTCCTTAATATTCACGTACTCAATCCTTTCCATCTGCTGCAAATCCATAACAAAATCTCCCAGATCGGCTTCCACCGTGAATACTGAGGCGAAGTACTCGTTAAGCACCTCCGCCATTTCTTCTGGTTCCACACAAACCTTTCCCCCCTCACCTTTTATCGGTCCTATCCCTTCTCTTCTCATCCTTTTACCTTTCACATATTTATAGAAGGCCTTGGGATTCTCCTTAATCTTACCCGCCAAGGTCTTCTCATGACCCCTTCTGGCTCTCCTAATTTCCCTTTTAAGTTCCCTCCTACAGTCCTTATACTCCTCAAGATCTTTAACATCTCCTAATTCCCTGAACCTCTTGTACACCTTCCTTTTCTTCCTGACTAGGTTCAACACATCCTTTGTGCACCACGGTTCCCTCGACCCACCAAAACCCCCTCGTCTCATCGGAACGTTGTCATTCAGAGCTCCAGACACACATTCCTTGAATATCTGCCACCTTCCTTCGGTACTTTTCCCTAAGAACGCCTCCTTCCAGTTTATTTGTCCAAGTAACTTCCTGACTTCTTCGTATCTCCCCTTACCCCAGACAAACACCTTCCTAGCCTGCCTGATCCTATCTCGTTCCAACGCAATTGTGAAGGAGATAGAATTATGGTCACCATATCCAAGATGCTCTCCTACCGAAAGATCCGTCACCTGCCCTGGTTCATTCGCCAGTACCAGGTCAAGTACAGCCTCTCCCCTCGTAGGCTTGTCCACATACTGCGTCAGGAAACCCTCCTGAACACACCTAACAAACTCCTCCCCATCTATACCCCTTACCCTAGGGATATTCCAGTCGATGTTTGGGAAATTGAAGTCTCCCATCACGACAACTCTGTTATTAAAACATCTCTCCAGAATCTGTTTCCCTATTTGCACTTCAACTTCCCTGTCACTATTGGGCGGCCTATAGATTACACCCAGCAAAGTTTTTGACCCTTTGCTGTTCCTAACTTCCACCCACAGAGATTCTGTAGACAATCCCTCCACGACATCCTCTTTCTCTGTAGCCATGACACTATCCCTGATCAACAGTGCCACGCCACCACCCCTTCTGCCACCCTCCCTGTCCTTCCTGAAGCACCTGAAGCCTGGCACCTGAAGTACCCAGTCCTGTCCCTGAGACATCCAAGTCTCCGTAATGGCCACCACATCACAATCCCAAACAGCTATCCACGCCCTAAGCTCATCTACCTTATTCACTATACTCCTTGCATTAAAATATATACACTTCAGCCCCTCAGTCTGGGCATTTCCCATCTCCACCACCTGTCTAACCTCCCTCGCATACTGCCTGCGGTCCTCCCCTACCTGGGAGCGAACCTCCTCCGTCCCAGTTTCCCCAACACAGTTCCCTCCCCCCATCCTTTCTAGTTTAAAGTCCCCCCGGTAGCCTTAGCCAGTCTTCCCGCCAAGATACTAGTCCCCCTGGTATTTAAGTGCCACCCGTCCCTACTATAGAGGTCCCACCTACCCCTAAAGAGGTCCCAGTGATCTAGGAACCGAAATCCCTGCCCTCTACACCAGTCCCTCAGCCACGCATTCACCCTCCACCTCATTTCATTTCTTCCCTCATTCTCCCTTGGCACAGGCAGCAATCCTGAGATTACTACCTTCGCTTTTCTCTTCCTCAGCTGCCTACCCAGTTCCCTATAGTCCTTTTTCACAAGTGCCTCCCTCTTCTTACCTACATCAGTAGTACCTATATGTACTACTACCTCCGGTTCCTCACCCTCCCCTTTCAGGATGTCTGGGACCCGCCCAGAGACATCCTGGATCCCAGCCCCAGGGAGACAAACCACCATCCGCGACTCCCTTCTACGTCCACAAAAACGCCTGTCTGCGCCCCTCACTGTGGAGTCCCCTATTAATACTACCTTTCTGCTTCCCTTTTTGATTTTTTGGCTCACTGGCTCAGCTCCAGAGAGCTGGCCATCGCTTCCTCCCTCAGATGAGCTGTCCCCCCCAGTAGTACTCAGGCCGGAGTACTTATTTTGAAGGGGGACATCCACCGGAGTGCTCCCCATCACCCGTGTTTTCCCCTTCCTAATGGTAACCCAAGTGCCCTCATCCCGTTGCCCTGGTGTGACTACCTGCTGGTAGCTCCTTTCTATAACGTCCTCACTCTCCCTAACTAGCCGAAGGTCCTCGAGCTGCATTTGCAGCTCCTTAACCTGGTTTCGTAGGGCCTGCAACTCCACACACCGAGCACAGGTGTGGATGTCTGGCAGGCCAGGAGCCTCCAAGACCTCCCACATGTTGCATTGGCAACAACATACAGGTCTCACACTCATATTTACCCCTTATAGCAACCCAAAGGAAAAAAGGAAAAAAAAAACTTACAACTTACCTTATCTCTTTGGCCCTGTGAGCCAAAGCACTTACAGCACACACAAATACAAAAGCAGTCTTACCAGCTCTCAGACAGAGCCCCTCTCTCTCTCTTTTTTTTTAGGTTAGGGGAGGGGGGAGGGCTGGGATACTCTACCCGTGTAGAGTATCGGGAAACCCCTCCAGTCTAATTTATAGTCGGGTAAAAAAAAACGCGACCCGAGTGCCCTCGCAATTACTTCCGGGGTCAAACCGGGGTCAAACTTAAAAAAACAATCAAAAAAAAACCCACTAAAAAATAAAGTTAGTTTCTAAAAGAAAAAGTCACTTTTACTCACCCACAGCTCTCCACTCTCAAATCGCAGCCTCTCTTCAATGCTCCCACGGAACAATGAGGCTGGACCCCCGAGGTGAGTAAACTTTTAAAGGTGAAAAAAAAACGCGACCCGAGTGCCCTCGCAATTACTTCCGGGGTCAAACCGGGGTCAAACTTAAAAAAACAATCAAAAAAAAACCCACTAAAAAATAAAGTTAGTTTCTAAAAGAAAAAGTCACTTTTACTCACCCACAGCTCTCCACTCTCAAATCGCAGCCTCTCTTCAATGCTCCCACGGAACAATGAGGCTGGACCCCCGAGGTGAGTAAACTTTTAAAGGTGAAAAAAAAACGCGACCCGAGTGCCCTCGCAATTACTTCCGGGGTCAAACCGGGGTCAAACTTAAAAAAACAATCAAAAAAAAACCCACTAAAAAATAAAGTTAGTTTCTAAAAGAAAAAGTCACTTTTACTCACCCACAGCTCTCCACTCTCAAATCGCAGCCTCTCTTCAATGCTCCCACGGAACAATGAGGCTGGACCCCCGAGGTGAGTAAACTTTTAAAGGTGAAAAAAAAACGCGACCCGAGTGCCCTCGCAATTACTTCCGGGGTCAAACCGGGGTCAAACTTAAAAAAACAATCAAAAAAAAACCCACTAAAAAATAAAGTTAGTTTCTAAAAGAAAAAGTCACTTTTACTCACCCACAGCTCTCCACTCTCAAATCGCAGCCTCTCTTCAATGCTCCCACGGAACAATGAGTAGTATTTATTTAAATTCCCAAGTAGAAAGCTATCAAGTCTAGCAAGATATCTCTGTGCCAATTAAGGGAAGAACTATCATCAATACACTACAGCAGCACACCTTTACCTTGAGAGATGCTGGAGTGAGTCCAATTAATCTAAACATCTTACTGCGCAGTTCCAATATTTATACCATAAACAACTCAACATTAAATGAATGCCACAAAATAAAACAGTAGCCAACTCCAGCATACCTTGGATTGATCCTAGATAGGACACTTACCTTCCAGAAACATCTAAAAACAACTGCAGCCAAGATCAAGTCTAGAAACAACTTGATTGTCAAACTAGCCAGCTCAACGTGAAGTGCTGCTACCACCACCCTCCGAATCTCAGCACTCTCATACTCAATAGTAGAATACTGTAGCCTCTTTGGTCAAGATCATCATCACACACACACGGTGTTGACACCCAGTTGAATGCTGCCATGCAACACTACACTCAATACCGTTCCCTGTCCTGGCAAACATCATTCCTCCACATATCCACCAACTTGCAACGGCCCACAAAATGATAGGAAAAGTTGCAATGCCCTCACTTGCCACTTCATGCTGATCTATTTAGCCGACCCAACGTACCATTCATATCGAGAATACCGATCTGGCACAACCTCCCACACAGGACTTCAACACAAATTCCAGCTGGGCAAATCAATGCAAATCATTGGATTTGACAAACAAGTACTTGATCTCAAACCCAACTCAACAGCTGCCTGGTTTCAACCTTCCAAGGAAAGAGTAAACCACCATCAATAGGTTCAGGTTCAGCTACAGCCCCTGCTTGGCCAACCTCCATTTACGGGGCATTGTACCAGCCTCCTATCTGCCTGTGGGAGAGAGTAAACTGTGTGCCACATCATAGAAGACATAGCAGAGGCCTATCCACAGTCAACACAGAGGACCGGAAGAAACTGCTAGATTAGGGAGTTTGCACTCACTAAATAAATAACTAACCATTTAAAAAAGCTGAACTAACAGGAAACATGTTGAGTGTATTGGAAAACATTTTCTGTTTTCACCAACATTCTCCATTTTAGTCAACATCTTCCAAGCAAATAGGATACTGAGAAGTGCAGATAGTGGTCACTATACTCAATCTCCACAGTTCAGTTAGAACATAGAACATTACAGCACAGTACAGGCCCTTCAGCCCTCAGTGTTGTGCCGAGCTATGTGCAATCCCAAGATCAAGCTATCCTACTCCCTGTCATTCTGGTGTGTTCCATGTGCCTATCCAATAACCACTTGAAAGTTCCTAAAGTGTCCAACTCACTATCACAGCAGGCAGTCTATTCCACACCCCAACCACTCTCTGAGTAAAGAATCTACCTCGGACATCCCTCCTACATCTCTCACCATGATCCTTACAGTTATGCCCCCTTGTAACAGCTACATCCACCTGAGGAAATAGTCTCTGGACATCCACTCTATCAATTCCTCGCATCATCTTATAAATCTCTATTAACTCGTCTCTCATCCTCCTCCGCTCAAAGAGAAAAGCCCCAGCACCCTCAACCTTTCCTCATAAGACCTACCCTCCAAACTAGGCAGCATCCTGGTAAATCTCCTCTGCACTCTCTCCAATTCTTCCACATCCTTCTTATAGTGAGGTAACCAGAACTGAACACAATATTCCAAATGTGGTCTCACCAACATCCCGTATAGTTGCAGCATAACCCCACAGCTCTTAAACTCAATCCCCTTGTTAATAAATGTTAACATTCTATAAGCCTTCTTCACGGCTCTATCCACTTGAGTGGCAACCTTCAGAGATCTGTGCATATGAAAAGATAAAGTTGACAAGATATTTAGCACCATCCATTGGGTGGCATGGTGGCACCGTGGTTAGCACTGCTGCCTCACAGTGCCAGGGACCCTGGTTCAATTCCAGCCTTGGGTCACTGTCTGTATGGAGTTTGCACGTTTTCCTCCCTTGTGTCTGTGTGGGTTTCCTCCAGGTGGTCAGGTTTCCTCCCACAGTTCAAAGATGGCCATGCTAAATTGACCCTAATGTCAGGGGATTAGCAGGGTAAATAGGTGGGGTTACAGAAATAGAGTCTGGATGGGATTGTGATCAGTGCAGACTCAATGGGCTGGATGGCCTCCTTCTGCACTGTAGCGGCTCTGTGATCCTTAAGATTATCCGTTGTTAGATTGTAGTATCTCGCAAGTTATAAATGCCTTGCTGCCATGATGTAGAGGCCAGTTCTTGTCTTTTCCAGACTGTCTTGTGTTAGATGATATATCATATTCTATGCCATTGAATTTGATTGTCCTTGAGCACACAATAGGACGGTCACCATTTTAAGCATATAACTCCATATTTCTGGCTTGATTCACATAGACAATTTATCCATTGCTCCCTCCCTCCATTTATTCTTGGAATTCTACAATGGGATTTAGTTTCCCCCTATCCAAGCTTGGGAGAGGCAGATGTAACCATTGTCAATGATTGAGGAACATTGAAATGATTTGTTAGTTTCAAGTGTAAAATGAAATATTTATGTCATTCAAGTATAAATTCAAAACCATCATTTAGTTTGGTGTGGAAATGCATCCTTTAAAACAAAACGTTTATTGTGGCTCAAAGTGGAAATCTGAAATAAGATCAAAAAGTTCTGGAAACATTCAACAGATCAGACAGCAGTTACGGAGAGAGGAATTAAGGGAGGGTTAACATTTCACATCTAACAAAAAGTCATTAACCTAAATTGTAAAGCCCCTTACCTCCTTTCCCCTCTTTACAAATGCTGTCTGACATGCTAAGTTTTTTCCTATGTCCTGTTTTTACTTTGAAAACCTGAATAAGCCTTGGTGCTTTCATAGTGAACAGTAAGTAGGGCAGTGTTTGAAATAATCATTTTATCTGTTCATTGTAGTAAAGATCAAATAAATTCAACCACTAAACTGCTTAAATAAAGGAAATATTAAAATGATTACCTTAAAATATTAGAATGATAAAAACTTTAATGTGCTACTTATTTCAGAATCCATCTTGTTAAATATTTTCCAGGAGATTGGTTTTCCCTTCATCCAATATTTTCATATTTACACAATTTTGTGCCCACATTTGCTGCAAACGCAAATGGTAACGTGAGCACAAAATATTATGAGACTTGGAAAATTTGAGTCTCGCAGCAAGATCTCATTTTCTGATTTTCTCAGCTCTTCACCAGCAACGTAACAAGGTTCCTGCCCCAGAAAGTCAACAATCTCATTTCAATAAATTAACATTTCATTAAAGGAAATGTCCTCCCTGTCCTCCCCACATTAGGAATTTCTCCCTCATTGGTGTGTTAAGGAATAATGCCAGGGGGCCTTTTTAGGGAACTCTATTGGCAGAGGGTTTTCTTTATCTGTGAGAACGGGGTTGCCCTGGTGTGCATTGATGGAGGAGTCCCCCTTATCCCGAATGGAGTGGGGAAGAATGTATTTTTAAAAATTGCAGATCAGCGCACTTGCCCCACCAGCATGAAAGCGAGGACCATGTCAAGAAATTTCTTCTGCTATAAAATGTGGCGGGAAAAACGGCTGTGTAACCTAAGCTGTATATGGTTTTCTCATCTCAGCCAACGCTCTGTGCAAATAATGGACAATTCCACCCATAGTTTTCTTAAACAATTGTGAAGCGTATCTAATTATGAATTAAGCCTGGTAGTATGAAAATCAGTGGGTGCTGAGCAAAAGCTTTGTTAATTATTTCAAGTTGATTATATTCTGAGTAAAATTTTGAGTAAATATTTGCATCCTCCGGACAGATTTTTATCAAATAATCCAAAAATAAACAATAATTCAAATTTAGGTAGCACCTTTAACTCCCAAGTGTTCAACAGGCTAAGTGACCTGAGTAGAGGTGAGAGTAGGCTGAAGGAGGTTAAATGAAAGAAAGTGAGATTAATGACATTTGTCAGGCCTGAAACCTTCCTCACTCCACAGCGGCTGCCTGACATGTTGAAGGTTACCAAAAGTTTGATTTTATTTCGAATTTCCAGTTTTCATGATATGAAGCTTTTTATTTTAATGGAAATATTCTAACAACAAATTAAATGATGATTTTGAATCCAAATTTAACAGATCACCTGAATTACAGATATTTCATTTTATGCTTTGCTTTGCTTGTAACTATATTGGTCTATAACAAACTACACAGTCTATAGTAACTATAATATTGGTAACTTTTGAATCTCCTTAGCTTGCATAGCTTGGAAAATCATTTTTCACAAATTTGATTGAGTTTTTTGAAGGGGTAACCAAGAAGGTAGATGACGGCAGAACAGTTGATGTTGTTTATATGGACTATTGCATGGTAAGTTGTTGCATAAGGTTAAATTTCACAGGATCCAGGGTGAGGTATCTAAATGGGTACAAAATGGCATAGTTAGCAAGTTTGCAGAAGACATTAAGATTGGTGCCATCGGGGACAATGGAGAAGGTTACCTTGGATTGCAACAGGATTTTGATCAATTAGACCACTGGGCTGACGAATGGCAGATGGAGTTCAGTTTAGATAAATGTGAGGTGATGCATTTTGGTAGATTGAACCAGTGCAGGATTACTCAGCTAATGGTAGGGCATTGGTGAGAGTTACAGAACAAAGAGATCTAGGGGTACAGGTTCAAACCTCCTTAGACAGAATGGTGAAGGAGGCATTCTGCATGCTTGGTTTCATTGGTCAGAACGTTGAATACAGGAGTTTGGGACGTCTTGTTGAAGTTGTACAAGACATTGGTAAGGCCACACTTGGAATATTGTGTACAGTTCTGGTCACCCTATTATAGAAAGGATATTATTAAACTAGAAAGAGTGCAATAAAGATTTACTAGGATGCTACCGGGACTTGATGGTTTGAGTTATAAGGAGAGGCTGGATAGACTGGGACATTTTTCCTCTGGAGAGTAGAAGGCTGAGGGATCATCTTATCGGGATCTATAAAATAACAAGGGGCATAGATGAGCTAGATAGTCAATAAGTTTTTCCAGAGGTAGGGGAGTCTAAAACTAGAGGGCATAGATTTAAGTTGGGAGGGGAGAGATACAAAAGGGTCCAAAGGGGCAATTTTTTCACACAGAGGGTGGTGAGTGCCTGGAACAAGCTGCCAGAGGTAGTAATAGAGGCAGGTACAATTTTGTCTTTTAAAAAGTGTTTAGACAGTTACGTGGATAAGATGGGCATAGAGGGATATGGGCCAAATGAGGGCCACTGGGACTAGCATAGGGATGTAAAAAAAAGGGCAGCATGGACAAGTTGGGCCGAAGGACCTGCTTCCATGCTGTAAACCTCTATGACTCTATGCTCTATGAATTCAGCCTCATTCCAACAGTTTTACTGACAATCTGGACGAGTGTATATGATGAACCTTTTGTGTGACCCATGTTTCCCCAAGCCACTATTGCTACCCTCAGCTGTTGTCTCAGCCTTAAACTCTGGAATTCCTTCCCTAAACCACTCTACCTTTCTATAAAATACTCCTGAATTTCACTTTTTTGATTAGGATTTTGGTCACTTGTCCTAATGATTCTTCCTTTAAGTGTCAAATCTGTCTCAGTAAGGTCCTTTGAAGGATCTTAGGATGCTTTATTATGTGAATGGCACTGTGGAACTGCAAGATGTGTGTTATCTATATGTGGGGGGTGGGAGGGGGTTACCAGAGATAAGCTGGAATTAAATCATTTTAGAATCAGTAAACAACGATAAAAAGTGATTTTTTTATATTTACACTACAAATGCCATTCTACAGACTCTACCAAATGACATTTAGCAGTGAAAAAAATCCAGAAAGCAAAGGCAAGTTTTCAACTAGGAATGTCTCTGTTGTACTCAGTGGATGAAATTCTATGAACACAATTAAACATTCTGTTTGAAACAATATAGACTGATCATGCTAATTGCTTGAAGTCAATAACAATGTTAGTGGGATCTTTTCTGCTCCCTAATTGCATTACTGGCTTGTTTTACAGAGTGCTGCATCAGCAAGCAAGAAAATTGCCTATCAAAGGCAGTTACAAATCTAAATTCAAGAGTAGGAAGAGAATGGTTGAGGAACTCCAATATATAACTTTAGTTTTCATAACGATTGCGTGGAAAAAAATCACAAAACCATAAAATGAGCACTTATCTACGATTGTATTTTAATAGTTGCTAAAAAAATCTGTTAACGTTCAACACTACAATCTACAGCTTGAGAAGTTTTTGTGTTTAAGGCCAGCTACAACATAACTTTATGTTGATGTGAAGCAGTTTGATTTATCAGATTAATTCATATGTAAAGTTATCTATTGTGTGTTTATATTAATCAGGTGAGACCAGTTCCAGGAGATGGCATCACACTTCAGCCTCCAATCTGCTCTGATATAATTGCAAATGGGTGTGAAGCAAGGTTTAAAGCATTTCTAGACCTCTTTTACCTCAAATCAAAAATTTGCAACACGCACATACCAGCATAGAACCGAATATGTATGAAAATAGGCATGGATTGAGCTTGATTTCCACATTAAGACAGCAAAGGAGGAAGCAGCAATGTCATTTGGGTCTACCTCACCCCAATATTATTGGTCTGTTAATACAGTATCCTGACATATTTGTCATAAATACCCTTGCAGCAAAGCACTCGAGCATTATAATATGCAAAGCCCAACAGATCTATGTTTAAGTGGAAAGTACATCTTGTTGGATGAGAGTAAATCTATATCAAGCTGAATAAATTATAGTAAACTGTTATCTTATACTTGGCTACACAATCCTGGAAAATGTTTAACAGTGCATAGCGTCTCTTCTGTTGGCCGAATTTTTCTAATTCCTTCACGATTCAAACTCGTGACTTAACATTGGGAAGATATTGGATTGATTTATGATTGTGAATCATAATTTTCCTAATCGCAGTCTTGTTCACATGTACAAGATAAAACAATGTGAAGCATCAGTGCTTGGCTTTCCCCAGTCAAGATTCTCTCATGTTCTCTCATGTGGGTGATTCCAGAACTAGGGGGCACTGTTTTAAAATTATAAGTCACCCTTCGATGACAGAGATGAAGAAAATATTTTCCTCTCAAAGGGTTGTGCAACTTTGGAACTTTGCCTCAGAAGGCAGTGGAGGTGGGATCACTGAATATTGTTAAGGCAGAGGTAGATAGATTCTTGTTGAGCAAAGGGATCAAAAGCTATTGGTGGGTAGATGAGAATGCGGAGCTCGACACAAATAGGTCAGCCATGATCTCATTGAATGGCAGCGCAGACTCAAGGGGCTAAATGGTCTACTTCTGCTCCCATTCCGTATGTTTGTATGTTGAAGACATGAAGCATCCTATATTGTACAGCATGAAGCCTCACTCATAGAGCTCATTTTAACATTATGCACAAAACAAATATTTCAGGGAAAAAAAAACAAGATAACAACATCTTTTGATCTGAAGGATTTTGTTGAGAATCACATACTTTATGCACATGTATTAACATATGACATTTTCACAGATAGCAGCAATATCCATGACCTCTATTCACAAACTGGTCATATGAAGTCACTCCATCAATTCCAACATTATAGAACAGATCTATTACTCAACTCTGGATCCAAAACAGACTGCAAAGATCATATTATCTTCTTCCAAATCTCTAAGTCATAGTGTTAAATGGTTTCCTGGAAAGAACAATCAGTTCTCAACCAGTGGAAGGATGCATGGTCTTGGCCATGTTTGACAAGTTTATATAACAATCACACCAATCATTGCAATAGTTGAGAAAATAGGGCAGAGCTTCCAGCAATTTCCTGTGTTTTCTCAGATTTATATTTTCTATAAATAATATGATCACCACAACATTTTTGTTTTGAGTTCTTTATTCAATTCAAGGCAGACTAATATTGTTTAGTTACCATTTGAGTAAACCACCTTACTCTTCTATGTGAACATTTCAGGAATGGATGACCAATGCAATGGGAAACTCATAATGGTCTTTAATTAGATATCACAAAATCTATTGGTAAGTTTTATGATTTGTCCTCTGGCAGAGAGTCTTGCAAGTTGGGAGCTTGTATAGGTAATCTCAGCAATAGAATACGTTAGATTCCATAACACTGCCTGTCCATTCATTTTAAAAAATGGAGATGCTATCAATTGCTACTCTACCTATCCTAAGAAGAAAATGTCATTTAAATCCCATAGACTCCCCTCTGTCCTGACTATTTAACTAATCTCACAATTCTTCTTCCTGCTATGTCTTTCCTCTGCCTTTCCCTTCTCATCAAGTACTCACCTCTGGTTGGAGAACTAGTTCATCCATCCTTTCTGGATGCATCACAGCTTGATAAGCCTGCTGTTCTGACCAAGACCGCAAGAATGTACAAAGGGTTGTGAACATCGCCCAGTCCATCACATAAATCAGCCTCCCATCCACTGACTCCGCCTACACTTTCTTCAGCCTCAGAAAAGCAGCCAGCATAATCAAAGACCTCATGCACCCCGGACATACTTTCAAATCAAATTAAATAAAAATAAAGTATGCTAGGTATCCTCTGGTGAATGTCCCTTATTCATGTGTGAGCAGGCACATTGAAATTGATGAACTATCGAGCTGTTGTGAACAAGCGTAATGTACTTATCATCTACCTATCATCTACACACAAGAAACAGAGGCAATCCTAATTCATCCAACAGCATGCACACACATACACACACATGATACCAAATGCAATGGCTCCACTCTTGCTTTGATTGAAGTCAGCTAATTCAGAGTTCTCGGTTTCCCATAACTCAGCTTTTTGCTTGCTTAATCATTTCCAGGAAACCATTTAACACTGTGACTCACACTTAGAAATTTGGAAGAAGATAATATGATCTTTGCAGTCTGTTCTGGATCCAGAGTTGAGTAATAGATCTGTTCTATAATGTTGGAATTGATGGAGTGACTTCGTATGACTAGTTTATGAATAGAGGTCATGGATGTTGCTGCTATCTGTAAAAATGCCATATGTTAATACATGTGCATAAAGTATGTGATTCTCAACAAAATCCTTCAGATCAAATGATGTTGTTATCTTGGATCTTTTTTTCTGAAATATTTGTTTTGTGCAAAATGTTAAAATGAGCTCTATGAGTGAGGCTTCATGCTGTACAATATAGGATGCTTCATGTCCTCAACATACAAACATACAAATGGGAGCAGAAGAAGACCATTTAGCCCCTCGAGTCTGCGCTGCCATTCAATAAGATCATGGCTGACCTATTTGTGTTAAGCTCCACATTCTCATCTATCCACCGATATCCTTTGATCCCTTTGCTCAACAAGAATCTATCTACCTCTGCCTTAAAAATATTCAGTGAATCCACCTCCACCTTCTGAGGCAAAGTTCCAAAGTTGCACAACCTTTTGAGAGGAAAATATTTTCTTCATCTCTGTCATAGAAGGGGGACTTAACATTTTAAAACAGTGCCCCCTAGTTCTGGAATCACCCACATGAGAGAACATCAATTCTGATCTAACTTGTCAAGACCATTCAGGATCTTGTCACCCCTCACTCTTCTAAATTTGAGTGGAAACAAGCCCAGCCTTTCAAACCTACCTTCATAAGATAACCCATTCATTCCAAGTACCAATCTAGTAAATCTCCTCTGAACTGCCTCCAATGGTGGACGTTCTGACCAAGAAGCGGCCAGGTTTGCTGCCTCACTTGATCTCTGATGGACTTGCTGATCCTACTCCTGAGTGTAATAGATACATTTGCTTGCCTTTAATCACGTATGTTTTCATATAAACCTGGAAATAGTTTTGTCTCTATTATCCAAGCCTTTCATAGGACTGGAGTGGATGTTCTATTTCATATTTGTCCAACACACTTGAAGCATTGGGCCAAATCATCCGATCTCTGGCTCATCAGAGATTGGGCGTATGATGAAGATGCATGTCAGAATTCTGTGGAAGTCCTGATGAACGGACTGCTGTGGAAATTTACCCAGAAACTTTGGACAGTTCCATGGTGGCTAGTTACCCAGGAAATGTTAGACAGGTTAAAACCAGTTAAACCCCTGACTGGCTACACAAATGCATCACTCTTAACCTGAGCACCTTCCGCAAATGTCAGACAATCCCCAAACCTAATTATACCCCTTGACCCGATTTGGTAACACCCTGACATAACTACACCCCCGATCACCCAACTATCCTTACTTAACAGGCCTGACAAGCTCCCAACCATCTCCTCGCTTTACCCAATTATCCATCCACCCATCTTACCCACATACACATACCTACTTTATCCACCAACCCACTATACCCATATGCTCACTTACCTACTTAATCACCCACCCACCTACTTACAGAATACTGAGAGGCCAAGATGGAGTGAACGCAGAGAGGATGTTTCCACTAGTGGGAAGGACTAGAACTCGAGGGCACAACCTCAGAGTGAAGGGATGCTCTTGAAAGCTGAGATGAAGAGGAATTTGTTGAGCCAGAGGATGGTGAATCTATGGAACTCATTGCCAGGGAAAGCTGTGAAGGCCGGGTCATTGAATGTCGTTAATACAGGGATAGATAGATTCTTGATCAATAAGGTGTTCAAGAGTTAAAAGAAGAAGACAGGATAATGGGGATAAGAATCATATCAGCCATTATTGAATGATGGAGAAGATTCGATGGGCTGAATGGCCTAATTCTGTTCCGATATCTTATGTTCTTACGGTCTTAACCACTTACTTCCTCAGTTGCCAAAGCTGCCTGGCTACTAACCTGCCTCACCCATCTACCCATTATCCATTCCCTCATTCCTCCACACGTACATTGACAAGCATTCAGACTGGATATTTAAACTCACCATATGGCAGTTAGAACTATAAAAAGAGGGTGTTTCCTGTCTTCCCTGACTCCAGTCCACTCCAGCAGAGGACTCCAACTGATTCTGCATTGCACATTTCTTTGCAAAATGGGCTCCGAAGACCCCGATTAAAATGTGTAGCAGCACAGCTAACAGGGGGGAGGGGGGGAATCTTCGCACAGAGCGACAGTCTGACAATTATTGCCGTTGGTGGGAAGATCAAGGCCAATGTCCCTGGCCATAATTATTTGTTAAATATCTCCGTGACCCATCCACAGAATATCCTTCACCTTCCTCTGCCTCTGATTACTTCAGAATATATCTCAGACTAACACAAATTCCTTGAAGATTGCTAAAATAAAGGAAATTGAAAATGTTTTTCAAATTCAAAAGGAGATGACTATCAAGAAAATACTTTAAAAACCATAAAATATTTATTTTGAATTGAATATTTTGGTCCCTTCCTGGGATGAAATATCATCTATTTTAAATACCTTGGGCGAACTGTGTGATGTTATCTCATTTAAAAGCTCCACTAGAAATAAGCTTTTGTATGTCAAGGCCTTCCAGAAGTTTAACAGCAGAAACTTCAAATCTGAATTCACTCTGGTCCTGAAGGATAATGAGCGGGGGCTGGGAAGGGTCAAAGCAGTTGTTTGCCAAGAATCATATAAAACTGATGCAATACAGAAATAATGCTGTTTGATTCATGACAGGGCACCACAATGATCACATATGAATCTCTGATAGAATGGAGGAAATTTAAACATGAAGGGAGTTGGTGCAGTTAGGGGATTAAATCAGCTAAGAACGGAAGCAGATAGATGTACATGGGCAGGCAGCCAACATACTACCAGGAGACGGATTGGCATTTTTAATACATCAGTAAGGCTGGAAGCCTCAGATTTCATCTGCTTTACAGGTTTAACTATGGAAAAAAGTTTATTTATTAGTCACAAACAGGCTTACATTAACATTGCAATGAAGCTACCGTGAAAATCCCCGAGTCGCCACAATCTGGTATCTGTTCGGGCACATTGATGGAGAATTTAAGCATGGCCAATACACCTAAACAATGTCTTTCAGAGTGTGAGAGGAAACTGGAGCACCTGGAGGAAACCCACACAGACATGGGGAGAATGTGCAGACTTCGCACAGGCAGCACCTAAACTGAGAATCGAACACCGGTCCCTGGCATTGTGAGGCAGCAGTGCTAACTACTGTGCTACCATGATGGCCAGGTTTTGCAGGCCTCAAGAGGTGAGGACAGCATCAGGGACAAAGCACGTGTCCTTGTTCCCAGCTCCCTAAAATGGCATATCATCAGATAACACCCATATAAACCAATCCCCCAGGGATCAGACTGGCACTCCAGAATTGGGACTCAGATCTCCTCCCCTGAGGCCAGTGATTGGACCTCCAACATAACAGGGATTGGGCCTCCAACCTGTGACCAAATGTAACCCAGTTACTGGGATCAGACCCCCACCAGGACAACAGACACCACCCCCACCCCAGAGTTAGGGATCAGAGCCCCCTCTCTGCCCAGGATCAGAACCCTCTACCAACTAACCCCACCCCCAAACCTTCTGCACACCACTAGAGCACAGGCAGATTAAACCAATGCCCTTCAGATTCTATTGTACAATTCCCAACTTCCCCCCCCCGCCACTCCAATGGTGTACACAGTAAGAAATCTAACAACACCAGGTTTAAGTCAAACCAGTTTATTTGATAGTAATCCCACAAGCTTTCGGAAATGGTGTTCCTTTGTCAGGTGTGTGGAAGGTTCTGATCAGAGAAGGGCATATAAAGACACACACAGTTTACAGAATACTGATTAGAATGCAAGTCTTTGCAGCTAACCTGCTATTCAAGTCTTAAAGATGCAGACAATGTGAGTGGAGATAGCATTAGCATAGGTTAAACAGATGTGTGTAGTCTCCAGACAGGACAGTAAGTGAGATTTTACAAGCCCAGGCAAGTCATGGGGGTTACAGGTGGTGTGACATGAACCCCAGATCTCGGTTGAGGCTGTCCTCTGGTTGGACTTAAACCTAGTGTTGGTAGACTTATTACTGTGTTTACCCCAGTCCAACGCCAGCATCTCTACCTCATGACTCCTATGGTGCACCAGAATGTTAAAATTCTCTCAATATTTACAGTACTATAACTTGCTCTTTTAAAATACTTCTTTAGGATTATAGTAACTTTTTTTGTTTTCAATTCCTTAAAGGCCACAGGTACAGCCCTGAAATAGGACTACATGCATACTAAAAAGTGGAAGCAATGTGCTATGCATGGAGCTAAGTGATCCCACAACCAATGGATCAGTTCGAAGCTCTGCAGTCCTGTCAAATCCAGTCGGGAATGATGGCTGACAATTAAATCTCTAACCAGAGGAGAAGGTTCAAAGGAGGAGAACATCACCCATCCGCAACGACGATAGAGCCCTGCACTGAACACACATAAGGGACAGATAGTCTGCAATGGCAATTTTCTCTCAGCAGCAAATTGAAAATTTGCCCCTCTAAATCTTACAAGCCTAGAAAACCATCTGGTAATGCAACTCTACTTTTTCCTGATGCATCCTCCTTCAGATAATGTTCACTTGACTTCATTGACATAACATTGTCCTTTCAACTTGCACCGATTTCAAAATTGATGTTTGATCTCCTTAAACCTATTATAATTTTATAGTCTGTTTAAAGATTACAAACACTTATGTTTGGCTTTCATGACGGCCACTTTCGGGCAGGCAATTGATTGAAAAATGTTTTTACCTCTTCAAATATTTATATGAGTTCTTGAAATTGCAGGAATTCACATTGATTCTCATTTGACTATTTAGAGAACTGGACTTTATGGAGAATGTGAGATGGGAAGCCAAGGTTAAATAACATGAATTGTTTGTGGTGAAAGGATCTGAGTGTCATACATTTGAGTCTGGTTTCAAAACCAGTCAGATATAGCAGGAAAATAAATTTATTTCCCCACTGCGGTTATGAGAAGAACGAGAAACTGTCTCTCCTGTTTTTTTTTTTGCTTTTGTTATTTTCTGAAATTAGGGAACATACTCAATCAGAGATGGTGCTTGTGTTTTGAAATGCTCTGAAAATCAGCACAACAATGCATCTTGGCAAAAGCACTGGCATCCACTTGCAAGTTCCCATAATTTCCTAACAATTATCAGGAACCCACAAAACTAGCAGTACTTTAGGGATGGCAATCGTTAGCAAAGCCTCAATGGACTTGATGGGCCAAATGGCCTCCTTCTGCATTGTAGGGTTTCTATGAAGTTTTCTATGGTTTCTAAAGCCAGAAAGTTAAGCAAGAGTGGCTTGTTTGGCATTGGATTCTGGTACCAGCAACAGCCAGAGGAAGGAGTTTAGTTCCCCCTGTGCCCACTCCCCACTGTCCCCATCCTTTGACCCCCCTCAGCTCCTGCAGCAAGGTCTGGTTTCCAGCTGTTCCAGTGAAACCGCAACAAGATTATAGTGGGAGAAAATCTGCAGTCTGTTTAACGTCTCTTCTGATCTTTATTTCCATTCAATTCAAAACATCCATAAGGAACTTTACATGTGGTTGTCTCCTCCCATAATGAGATCCACAGTAGTAACACAGAAGGGCCACACACAAAACTAACAAAAACATTACAAGGAATAGACAAACCTCAGAGGACAGAATTACCACCTACAATAAGCAGGATTCATTACCAGTTTCATTAAAGCAAATTGCATTACGTAAAGCTGTGCATTGTTTTTTATTACCTGATCTGTTTCATTAAAGAATTCCCCTCCTGCATATAAAAATGACATAAATTGTGAGAGGCCTTAAAGCACTTTGTCTGAAGCCAACAAGTTACATTATGTGTGAGTTAATAAAGCATTTGCTGCAATAAGCTAGTTTCTGTCATGTGACTATAGTGTTGATTTTCCCATTGTCCACACAAATAATTCTCGATGAGGTTAGCATGGACAGACAATGGGTTTAAAACTCAGTTTTCAATCCTGCATCTTCTAGAAGAGTAGAATGTTTTTCCCCATGCCCAGCTTTGTGGAATTTCGGTTGGTAGCCACTCAGAAGGGTGGCCATTATTATATAATCGCTGTTGGCATTTTAACTACAGGATCATTCGCTGAAATCTTACTAGCGTTTACACCAACGGGGTGTTATGGTTCCGCTGACGGTCCACCCCCAATACAGATTCCCCATTGACAACAGTGGGACCATAAGATTCCACCATCAGCAAATGGTGTCCTGCCTCCCGCCATCGCAAATCACGCCATGGAGAGGGAGAAAAGTCTTACCCATTATCTCCATGGGGGAAATCTATTGTATTTTAAGAGCATAAGAAATAGGAGCAGGAGTAGGCCATCTAGCCCTTCGAGCCTGCCCTGCCATTCAATAAGATCATGGCTGATCTGTCGTGGCTCAGTTCCACATTCCCGCCCTCTCACCATAACCCTTAATCCCCTCGCTTATCAAAAACCCATCAACCCGCGTCTTAAAAATATTTAGCGAGGTAGCCTCCACCACTTCAACGGGCAGAGAATTCCAGAGATTCACCACCCTTTGAGTGAAGAAGTTCCTCCTCAACTCCGTTCTAAACCGCCCCCCCTTTATCTTGAGGCTGTGCCCCCTAGTCCTACTATCCTTTCTGAGCAGGAAGAGTCTCTCCACCTCTATCCTATCCATCCCATTCATCATCTTATACGTCTCAATGAGATCTCCCCTCATTCTTCCAAACTCTAACGAGTACAAGCCTAGTTTATTCAGCCTCTCCTCATAGCTCAACCCCCTCAACTCCGGTATCAGCCTAGTAAACCTCCTCTGCACTCCCTCCAAGGCCAAAATATCCTTGCATAAGTGCGACGACCAAAACTGCACACAGTACTCCAGCTGCGGCCTCACCAATGCCCTATGCAGCTGCAGCAAGACCTCCCTACTTTTATATTCAATCCCCCTCGCTATGAAGGCCAACATCCCATTCGCCTTCCTGACCACCTGCTGCACCTGCAGGCTGGGTTTTTGCGACTCATGCACAAGGACCCCGAGGTCCCTCTGCACCGTCACCTGCTGTAGTTTTTCGCCACGTAAGTAATAGTCCTTCCTACCATTATTCCTACCAAAGTGGACCACCTCGCACTTGCCAACATTAAATTCCATTTGCCAATTCCTGGCCCATTCGCCCAGCCTATCCAAATCATTCTGCAGACTCTCCACACCCTCCGCACAATTTTCCGTTCCACCAATCTTGGTGTCATCAGCAAATTTCGACACCCTACACTCGGTTCCCTCCTCCAGATCATCTATATAAATGGTAAATAGCTGAGGCCCCAGCACCGACCCCTGGGGCACTCCACTAGTCACCAACCGTCAATCTGAATAGCACCCATTAACCCCCACTCTCTGCCTCCTATTTGACAACCAATCCTCTATCCACGCTAACACCCTACCCCCAACTCCATGCCCATTTTCTAATGTATCTTCTATTGATTGGCCAGAAGATTGTTTATATTTTCATGTCCTGAGTGTTTAAGCTAGCAATTTCCACCCTCTAGCAGTTTTGTCTCTTTGCAGACAAGAGGGAAGGTCAGCTGCCACCCTAACCCACCCACAGACTCTCTCCTGTATCAAGGTAAATTGTCAATTTTCATTCTGCTTTTAAAAGGGAATTGTTTGGGCGCGATTTTCCCGCACCACTATGCTGGATGAGTAGAATATTGGAGCGGGAAGTGTCAGAGGGAGGACAAAAATGGGAATTACAAATGGAGTTCAGTTGGTTGCAATCTTCCCAGGCCATTTTTCTGACATAATCAGCTTTGCACCAGAGAACAGCGCGAGCTGATTACAATATTCAAAACCTGATTTACATTTCTTTAGTGAGGCCTGGATGGCATCGTGTAGGCTCACTAATGTTTCCAACCCTGCTGGTTGAGGTCCACACCAGTGAGGGTTATTTATGGTCTCCAGCAATGGGGAACACGCATGATGGCCTTGCTGGTGGGAGTAGAAGCTGTTGAGTCCCTTTGGGAGGTCAGGTGCAGGGGTTATCCCTTGGGCACTGCCAGCCTGGTACAGACAGCCTGGCACCCTAGCAGTGTCGGCCTGGCACACTATCAGCTAACCATCGGTGGGAGGTGGACAGGGAGGTTTGGAGGGGGTGGGCGGTGGATTTGAGGTTGATGGTTAATGGTCCATTGATTGGGATTGGGACGGGATGTCAACAGATCTCCCCGCATACTGAGAGATCAGTGCATGCACAATAGTCCCATCAGCAGCTGGCTTTCCCACCGGCGTAAATCACTTGACTGCTTCTGTGCTACATAGAATGTTGGAAATTCACCAAGCTTGCCTAAAAAATGGGCACTTTGTTTCTTTTGGCAAAATCACACCTTTCATCTTTTTCTGGGCATAATAGAAGTTTCAAGAGGCCATAGGCTGGTAAAATGGATGGACTTGTGGCAAATTAAATTTAATGCAGAGAAATTATACATTTTGGGAGGAAGGAAAAGGAACAGCAACATAAAATAAAATATATACTTCCAAGAGTTATGCAAGAGCAAAGGAAACTGAGGATGCACCTGCACAAATTGTTAAAGTTGACAGGGCAGGTTGAGACAGTAGCTAATAAGGCATCTGGTACCCTGGACTTTATAAATAGAGGCATGGCATACAGTTCTAATGAACCTTTACAAAATTTAGCTTCACCTGGAGTATTGTGTCCAATTCTGAGCACTGCACTTAAGGAGGATGTAAAGGCAGAAAGCATTGTGAGAATGGTTTCAGAAGTGAAGAACTCTAGTTATGTGGATATGTTGGAGAAGCTGGGGCTGCTCTCTCATCAGAGGAGAAGGTGGATCGGCGATTTGATTAGTTCAAAATCATGAGCAGTGTGGACAGCACAGAAAGGATAAAACTGTTCCCATTGGCAGATGTGCCAAAACCCAAAGCAATCAAGTTAAGATGAATGATAAATGAACTAAACACAGCAAGTGGCTAGGATCTGGAATGCACTGCTGAAAATGAGATGGAGACAGATCCTAGTTGGATATTTGTTTGATGTGAAAAAAAATGGAGATCTACAGAGAAAGAACTCGGGCCTGGGGCAATTCATGACCTAACATCAGGACATCCAGAAGGTTTTGACAAAATTGTCAATTTCGAGGGAGTTGCAATATAACGCTCACAGGAAAGTTGCTTTTGAAGAGAACTATTAAGAACATAAAGGGCAAATGGCCTTGTACTGCAACTATTCTATGGTTTTATGATCCAGCACTTATCTTCTATAAAACGATCCAATCCTGAAATTAAACCATATTCTTTTTCAACTTAGGTATCTAAAGCAACATTTAATGTAACTTGTGTGGCTTCACACAAAGTGTTTTAAGGCCTCTCCCAATTGTACTTCAGATAAGATTATAATATAGCAATATGATATATGTAATATGTAGCAATCCTTTACTATGTGCTGCTTACATTAATAATTGCAGATTAGGGTCATGTTCTTTCTTTGTTCTTCCTACAATGGAAATATCATCAGCAATGCAGATGCAGGATGGCACATTGCATGCAATAGCAGTCCATGTGAGCTTGAAAGAGATCTTGGCTAACAGATAGGAATTTGCTCAAAACGATGTCATCCAACTGGGATACAAAATGTAGTACACTCCGTAGTCTTCCCACAAGATGTACTAATGTGTTACCATGTTTGACATCAAGGTTTGTGAAGAAGATTGCACCTGAAAATCTTGGATTTAACTCTTCTAATGTGGGTATTTTGTAAGGACTATGTTGCAAAGCCGCATTTAAAAATCATGGATCAAGGCATACTTTCAATAACCCATTCTCCTTTATGACACATGATTGAATTGCACCAAACTACGTGCTCATGTACTCTGCTCGTGATTTTCTCCTTCTCCATTTTGTCCAATTTGACAGTCAATTTGCTTTGTCAGTGGATGCTGCATTTCTGTGGTGGATAAATGAATGGATTTGTTTTTTCCTGTAAGCATTATATTGCAGCTCCGAAGAAATTGACAATTTTGTCAAAACCTTCTGGTTATGCTGATGTTAGGTCATGAATTGCAGTGATGGAAGTAATTTGTAAGGTTGATCTGCTGTGTGAGGTCTAACTGATCTTGTGGATTAATGGATCTAGTGACTAGTACAAGGCTTGGCAGTAGACCTGCAATTGCTGGGCCTTCTGTTTCCATAATGTAGAACATCTGTGACAGCCAAGAGAATTGATTGTACTTGCACTCCAGGATTATGGAACCTGCACACGGAATTAGCTAACCTTTGTATGCTGAGAGTTTCACAGCAGTTAAGTTTTGCCTTGGCCTTCCATGTCTGTGGCTATATGTCTCAGAATTCACAAAGGTAGTGTGTTGGCATTTGCCCCTATGTCAATCTTGACTGTTAACTAGTAGTTACCACCTTTCTTAGGTCAGATAATTTTAATCTTGGCAAACACTGTGAATAGTGTAAGGCATTTAAGTTTTCCATAAGATTGGTGGTGTGAAATCTAAGTTCATCACTCATTGTCTAATCATATCATCATGATTTTCTGGTTTGTTAATCACCTCTATATGTTTCTGAAGGGATACAGGATAGTCGTCCATATTGTTTGATGGTACCCATTCTGTAGGGTCTGTTTGGAACAGTGCATGGCTTTTTGTAGCTTCATTAGCCATTGTTCTAGTCCACTGTCAATGGCTTAGCAGAATGTTTGGAAAGCTGGCATTTCCTTGGAGCATGCAAAAGACTCCACTTTCCACATGTCTTGCTAGGTTTAGGTGTTCTAGTAAGTGCTTCAAAACTGGGGTTTTACTTAGAACCTATAAGCTTCGTCAACCTGCAACCATCTCTTTATAATTACATCCATCCTTATGTAGATCTTTGATGCTATAGGTTTGGGCTTGTCCAGCAGGACTTTCTGGACTGCTACCATGGGAATGGATGCAATCACCAACTCAACAATTTTGACTGCTAACTCTGCATCCAGAAAAATCACAATAGATATGCTTTTCTCTACATCTGCTGATAAAGTGGTCTATGGATTCTGGAGGCTTTGGTTGAAATGACATGAACTCTAGTCAATGAATCCAGGTGTTAAACTTGACTCTGAGCAGTTCTTCCATTATAATCCATATCTTTGTGTATCCTTTATCCCATCTGTTGTGAAAGCAGGTGTATACTGCCTGTGTAAATGTTCATTCCCAATCACTGGGCAATTTTTTAATGATGTGCTTTTCTAATTCAGATACACCTGAATAAAGGAACCAAAGACCTGTATCTTGCTTAAACAACTTGAATTCGAAAATTAGGTTAACTGCATCCCACTTTAACCTGGGGAATTTTGTCGACACTTTGACAATATCCTTTTGATCTTCCTTATCCTGTATGTAGTACCTGGGATGAGTGTCGCTGTAGCAACATTTGCACACTTTAAAGAAGCTGTGTCTGTTATAATTGCAACCAATTCTGGCCCTATTTTTGTTTTTTGGTTGGTTTGTTTGTTTGACTCTCCCTCATTTGTTACTGATCCGGCCCATATGTTGGTCACTCACCTTCCCCACTGAGCTAAATTGGTTTTGGTCCTCTCTCCCACTCATTGAACTGACAGGCTCTGTGCTGCAATCTCACCACAAGGGATCCGTCTGTTTACCAGCTCTTTATTTGAGCATGATCCCAGCACTGTGCCTTCAAATCTGTGTGGTCTCCAGATTGCAATTTCAACTCTCTCGGATGCTGAGACTCCATTGTGTTTTGATCAAAATGTCAAAGATTGTCTCATTCAATGTAGCATAATCTAAGACTGCTCACCATGCTGTACCTGTACTGAATATTGCTGCCAGCACTATATCATTTAGAAGGAACCACTGATGCACACAATTTTATGTGTGTTGTGATGTCTATAAAGGTACCAATTGCCCATGAGAGATTGTTCAAGCATGCCATGGGTTAATTTATTAATTCTTGGCACATGGAAATATTCATACAGGGGCATAAAGTTTGAACACCTCAGAGCTGCAGAGTTGTGTGTGTGTGCTCTGCTGGAAGCAGAAGTGAAACCAAAACCAGATTGCATTACGCATTTCGGCTGGTGTTTTATGGCCTTGCTTGGGCGAGGCTTGTAAAATCCTGCCCGAAGCCAATGGAGAATTCTGTTCTGCGAGCCTTGGCCGCCCCGAATCCGGGATAAGTGTGCCAGTAACATTCTGGCCTTCCTTTCTAATGAATGGCACGTGCTAACCCTTATATTATTTTACAACAAAAATAAACATTTTTTCTTTTAATTTAAACTTGTGAGAAAGCCTGCCCTTTGGCTGTTCTTAAAAGTCACAGCACTCAAAGGTTTAAAACACATCATATGTCTGACTGCTATGAGAAATATTTCACTCTACACAACAAAACTCAGTGATACTGACATATAATTAAGGAACTGTGAATTATTTTTTCAGAAACTGAATCGATCTCTAGTGTCATCAATTTAGCATGATATGATTAATAGACAAAGTAGCCTTTCCAGTTTACATATGCCATGTTTTTGTGTGATGGCACATTTATATTGACATGAAGTGTCATATAAGACTTCTAGACCTCATGAATATCCGATAGTTTCACAATAGCATTGAGTCATTACCTAGTCCGCTTGATCCTTACATTGTGGGAAACAAATCAGCCTGGAAGCTCTTCAGAAATGAAAATATAAGGATAAGTTATGGACAAGAAAACAACATTGAACCCTTTTAAAAACACTAAATATTCCACACATATAGCTTAGCATCTAGCAACATTCTCAATATCCCTGCTGTTTTTAAACTTACACTGCAGATTATTCTAAATTTTTTTAGGAAGAGGAGTGGGCTATTCAAGCTCACACGCCTGTTCCACTATTCAGTTAGATCAGGGTTGGTGTGGACCACAACTCCAATTATTCAGCTTTACTCCAAATCACTTGACATTCTTATCCAGCAAAATTGTTCAACCTCAGTGTTGAAAGTTTGTATTGCCTCAGAATGCCTCGCCTTTTGGGAGAAAAGTAATGAATTCCCACCATCCTGCATGTGGAAAAAGTACTCCTTGGTTTTAATCCTGCCTCTAATTTGAAGGTTATGCAGCTTTTTCTCTGGATTACTTCAACAGCGGAAATGGTTCTTCTATTTTTAGTGATTTTTATTATTCATCAAACTGAGTGGTCTCTTGGCAATACATACGATAAAATGGGGCCAGTTTTGCTGTTTCCCTTCCCCACTTTTCCACCTCCATCCATGCACGTCACAGTGTTCAATGGTTCAATTGACCTGTGTTTAAGTTGGTCTGTTCACAGACCCATGTTCACTGTGGTTGATTTCTTAAACCTGACTGGAGGCTCTAGGCGCTAAAGGAAACAATTTTCAGGAAGAAAGAGCTGGGAGTCTAAACTCGGAATATGTTTGGAGACATCTTGTTGTTGAGGAGCTATTTTACATCATTATAAATAAGTCAGTTGTAGGTTTGGATAGGGTGACCAACCATGCCAGAATTTCTGAATTATCCTAGAAATTGGCTTCCCATCTCATATCCCAGGCATGAGATTCCTGGGATGCCATTTGTCCCAGATTCCTCCAAGGCAACTGTTGAGTATCTATACATATGCACTACAGAGCCAGCACAGTTTGCGTGCACAGACAGCCAGACATGAGGGAGCAGTAGAACTGGCCAACACTCCTCTGTCCAAACTTGGCAGTTGGTTGAAAAGGGGATTCTGTGTTGCGGGGTGGGGGGGTAGGGGGAGGGTGGAATGGGGGCAGGTTTCAGCAACAGCTGTGGCAGCGCTCAGGACCAACACAGAAGAGATACATCCAATTCTGAATGTTGGGTCCAGCAGCGGCACTCTAAGGCCTGACTCTGAGGATGGCCATTCAGTGGGCCTGAGGAATGGGAGGGTGGGGATGGGGTGGTTGTTCTGAGTGGACGTGGTGGCTGGGCAGGTGTGAGGGGTGGATAGGTCCCAGAAGGCCTGACAGTGTGTGGTCCAGACAGGCCTAGGGTAAAATTCATAATGCCCAAGAGGGAGATTGGTGTGGGATGGCCATACCAAACCTCCTCCAAACCCCAACTCCTTCCCCTGCCCTCTCCCCTCTCCCCTCACATGTTGTCAGAATCGTACCACCAGAAATATAAAATATACAACAAACCAATGAGTACCCAGTACACAGTCAAGGAGAAGTTAAAACTGGTTTCCTGGTCCCCACAGCCCTGCTGAGAACACTATACATTTGAGTCTCAATCTAGATTGTGGTCCCAGCATTCAACACTGCCCCCTTCAGTCAATTATCAGCTAACGGCAACATTTTGGCTCCAGAGGCATTACAAGCACTTAATTTGTATTATAGGCCTCCCCTTGAAGGCAGACAGTAATATAAATGGGTTATAAATAAAAGATCTATCAGTTAAGCACGGAAATACTTTGTTAAACTAATGTGCAGTGATGTAAATGGGCCAAGCAGCCCACTAAGATGTTCTGCAAAGTAATTTCAGCCCCAGAATCTGAATCTTCTGAGGATAGGCAAAAATATTAAAAATGATATTTACAATCAGCCAGAGTAACAAAATCCATTTATATATATGGAAATGATGTTTATTTTTGAGAGGGACAAAATCGATTATATTTACAATCTAAATGGGCAATTTGTTAAAATGACATTTGCAACGCTAGAGGGAAAATAATTCTTTAAATGCCATGTTCTGCTAAAGACGGCATTATCAAACATCGATGAGCTACGGCAAAGTAAGCAAAGTGACGATTGCAATTGATCTATCCTTGATTAATTTAAACCACCAGCAGGGATACTCTAGGTGAGGAGTGAGAACAAGTTACCCAGGAAGAGGTCAGTGCTAATGGAGCAATAACCTATTTCATACACACAGAGAACTATAGGACAGGAATCTCCTTCAAGTTGCTTCCACTTTGGCAGCATAACACTGCTGGATTCAGCAAAAATTTTGTTAGTGCATAAGTAAGTTTCTTTCCCTGCACTTTTGCTTGGAGAGCAAGAACAATTCTAAAGAAATTCCTGGCCATATAATCATAAAACGTTACAACATTGAAATGAACCAGTCAGCCCAAGAAGCCTGTCCCAGTATTTTCCTCAAAGTAGTCTCCTTACCTAGTTCAATCCACCTTTTATTTTCTCTTGCACCCTTTAACATATCTGTTTTATTTGTAACTAACTATAAAATTTTCTTCTATTAGAAAATATGGAGTTAGCTTCAGCAGCAGAACATTCTTCATTCCTATTTCCCTCCGTGCAAAGACATCTTCTTTAATCATCCTAAATTTCCAAACACTTGTTACTTTCTTACTGACTCTGGGACTCACTATCAGAAGCCATTGTAACTTTGAAAATGTTTAGCAAATTGCTTTGCAAACTTCTCAGCCCTAGTGAGCTCTCAGGTGAGTCTTTGTAACTTGAAATCCCCATCTCTGGTATAAAGACTTACTATGTTACTAATGAAAATATTTAGAGAAGCCACTCAATGTAAGAATCTTCCCATGACTACCATAATTATTTCACAATACCAAGAAATATAGATATACTGGGATCTAAGTCCTTACATCTTGAAGGGATCTGGAAACTCCCTTGGTGTTCTTCCTGCTCTATAAGTGTTATTATTGTTATTACTATCATCATTGGAAATGTGATTAAATTTCCAGATATGTGTGTCAATGGGGTTTCCATGATACTTTTAGTGTAGCAATAAGGACGGAATGGGAGCAGCTCCTAGGAAATTCCCAACCATCAACACTAACTGCTATGAAGAGTTAAGCATTAACCGTCTGAATAATATTGAAACATGGGATTTGGTGACACTTACTGGTCAAAGTGTGCACAGCAAAACGCAGTAGCTTTTGCATTTCACATATTCCACAGTCTATTTTAGTGGTTTTCCATAAGATTTTGTCGATTTATCTACAGCACACCAAAATGCTTGTTTATAAAGACCAAGATGCAATACACACAATGGCCGGGATTTTCCGGCTGTGCTCGCCCCGAAACTGGAAAATCCCGCCTGAGGTCTACAGACCTTTTCATGGTCTGCCCCTCGCCCGCTACAATTCCCGTATTGGGCAGAACAGGATATTCCCAGTGATTCAACACAAATGGTCAGCAAACATTAAGAAATAAAAATTTAGAGATTGGAGTCATTTTTAACTACAGCATCTTGATGATAATTTGGCAGAGCAGATTTCACTCCCACTGTGAAATTTGTCTGATTTCCAACAATTGATTTCAGTTCTTCATTCTGAAACATTACTGTTCAGGCAGAAAAGTTGAAATATCCCCCTGTTTATTTTTCATAAGAATATGGAAAATCAACACACTGCTTACACATTTCCATTGGAGTTTTTTATGCATCAGTCATAAACAGAGGACATAAATATGAAGAACATACCTGATTTTTATACATGATTTACAATCTGAATTTGTAGGATATGACACCTGCAGAAAAATGCCACATTTTACCTCACAGCACATAAATAATTCTGATTTCTAATGTGAAGGTATTCAAGAAATATAATGCTTTATATATGCAGTGATAAGACTAGGTATTTATCAAGAACTCACTTTCTACAACTGAAAGCAGAAACAGCCATCTTCCTATGTTAGCACCTGGCCAGGCAGTTCCAGGTCTGTCTGGTTTCCACGGGAAATTGATTATCCAACGCTTGGCTGCATGAATATTGTCCGTTCCAGCTCTGCAGTTTGTAAATTGCAGAGTCTGGCTAGGTCTAAACTTAGCTTCCACATTTTGAATTTTTATCCATGCTTATGAAAATATGAGTATTTCTGTAACAGTACAGAGCAGTTTTGTATATCCTGGGCTGTGGTATAATGTTATGAACAAGATGAGAATCCCCCAGTCCACACTCTGGTGCCTATTCAGGTTCACTGAGGGAGAAATTAGCATGGCCAATGCACCTAACCAGTCATGGGTCTCTTGACCACAACAGGAACAGCTAAATGACTGGGATTTCTATGGGCCTGGTTTAATTTTTGCCATATGAGTCCTAAGAGCAGGACTGTAGGAACAGCTTTGATTGGCATTGTATTCAACGTGTTACCCTTCTCAAATCTGATCTGATGGCGAACTATCACGTAATTGCATCTTCCTGATTTTCATTTCAGATAGTCAGCTGCATGGGAACAGCTTGCTGAAGAGCACAGTGAATTATGGAAGATATGTCTTCAGTGCTGCAGCTGGGATGTTACAGGAACCCATACACTTTTCTGTTTCCAACGTGTTCAGGTATTTTTTGATGTCACGTGGAGTGAATTGAATTGGCTGAAGACTGACATCTGAGATAAAGGGAGGGTCATCAAAAAAATGTAGCATCCACTGAGCACCCATGGTGAAGGTGGCTACAAATATTTTGAATTTGCACTGGGCTTTGCTATTATTCGTCTTAATAAGCTTCCTCCAATCCCATGAGTGTCTTTTGGCTGCTCTCAGGGAATTGATCATTGATACCTTTGTCTGGAATGTACCCTTTAGTCCTTGTGAGACAGTGTGGAAGTTTTCAATTCACAGCTCCAGTCATATGACCCTAGGCAGCCATCTTTTGCAGCACATTGTCCAATGCTTTCTCATCATCTGAAGGAGGGCCTGCAGGCCCCCTGTGAGTAGAGGATTTTGCTCATCCAGTCCATTGCCTTTACCAAGCACTGCAGTGATTCATCGGAGTATCGTGCACCCCCTGCACTGTTGTACATGTCTAATCTTGATCCTGCTGAGAGGCTTTTCCCTGGTTATTTGCAGAAGCTGTTCCAGCTAGAATACCTCTCCTCCTCAAGTGGAGGCTATCTTTAAGGCTTGTTTTATGTACTGCTCACCTTGCAGGGATTGAGGACCCCTCGCAGAGGCATGCAACCACTCAACAGCGCCTGAAGTTTAACAATCTTTCACTGTAATCAGTCAGCAGTGCAGTTTGCAATGAAGTTAGTTGTGCATTCCATTGCCCACAATTGGTTTCAGGCCTTAATCATTTTTCTTCCCAATGTATAATAGTAACTTAGAGCAAGCATCCTTGAGGTTATCTATAGTACAGACATAACGGGCAAGATTCTCCGGCATCCCATCCATGTGTTTCTCACTGGTGGGAGATGACGTATTGTTTGCTTGCAGCAGGATTCTCTGGTCCCTCCGCCTTCAATGGGAATTCCCATTGACGTCATCCGACATCAGCTGGAAACCTGTGGGCAGGGGTGCATTGTCGATGGGACAGGATAATCCTGCCAACATGAATCACCGGAGAATTCTGGCCAACATTTTTCACTGAAATTATGGAACTGAAGTAGTCTTGCATGTTCGCAAGTAAATCAAAAGCAAACAACACATTCAATCAATCACAGTGTTTATTAATGAGTTCTGGACTTAAAAGGTGATGTATTGATTTGACTATTATTTTGGTTACATGACAGGTGAAATTTTCCATTTTATCTTCCAAGTGCTGGACCAGGTGAGAAAAGCGATGTGCAGCACACTGTCATACTGACAGGTTGGGGCCTGAAAGAGACAACAACATTGGGTTTCCAACTGTTTTTAAATGATGTCCCAATCTCCAGTAAAAAAAAAATGAAGGTTCACCCCCTCTACATGCACACAGACAACCCCCTTCCTCCCACGAGGAACAACACTCCTCATATCAGGGGAACCTTCCCATGCACACACAGGGAACTCCCACTATGGAGGTCCCCAGCAGGAATCCTCCTGGTACTACCCCTTGGCATTGTCTCCAGCACAGTCTTTGGCATTCAACATTTCAACTATGTTTTGGGATAGGGATAGGTTTCCCAAACGTTGATGAATCCAGCAACTACACCCAGATAAAGAATTAGTGGATCCCAGGCGGTAAATGCATGCCTCTTGGAACATCTGTAATCAGGCATGCTCTGCATGCCCATCCACATGTCCATCCCCATCAAGGGTCCATGCCCTTTCCCTCCGCTGCCTCCTGACAACCTTCCCCTCCCTTCCTCTGTGATCATCACATCCAGGGCGGATGTTCCTACTCCTGCAGACTTCACCAACTGGTTGACAATCTTACTGGACACCAAACCTACCAATCAGACTGGCTGCTGCCAGGGAACCAGTTGGTGACATCCTAAAATTAAAAATAAGTTTATTTATTAGTCACAAGTAGGCTTACATTAACACTGTAATGAAGTTACTCTGAAAATCCCCTAGTCACCACACTCCAGCACCTGTTCAGGTACACTAAAAGAGAATTTAGCATGGGCAATGCACCTAACCTGAACATCTTTGGACTGTGGGAGGAAACTGGAGCACCGGGAGGAAATCCATGCAGACACGGGGAGAACGTGCAAACTCCACACAGAGAGTGACCCAAACCAGGAATTGAACCCGGGTCCCTGACGCTGTAAAGCAATAATGCTAACCACTGTGCCACCATGGCGCCCCTGTGTATTCTGGGGAGTTCAAACTCCAAAGTGTGAGTGAGTTTCCCAGCTCCGGATTTCCCCATGATTGTATGATCCACCAGCACCCGATAGGTCAGGTAAGTAAAATCCCAGACCAATGGTCAGATCAATATCTGATGCAATCTATTGAAAACCACAAGATCACTGTTAATAATAGATGTAAGTCAATCTGTATCATTGTGGCTGATTTTAGTTATTTATTACCACCTGTGAACATTTCAGTGGCCCTGGTGTTTGGCCAGACTGATAAATCAATAAGTGTATAAACAAATACTCCTTCCTTTATATCTGCCTGGTCATTCCCATATATTAGAGATGAAAGAACAACAGAATGTCTTCTGTGCATGATGACGAGATGGATGAACTGCCTCCAGTCACGAAGTCTTTCCGCAGTCCAGTGCAAGCTGAGATCATGGTCACACTTCAAATGCTGTTCATGATGTCTAGGGGAATACCGACAGAATCACCAATGGGTGGAAAGCGATAGGTTTGAATTAGAGTAAAATTCCAATCAGTCTGCCTCACATCCAATATTTGCTTTCAATTTTTATGAGTTCCATTCTCTCAGCATCATCTTTGTTGCAAGTGCTCATTGTATCAGTATTTTGTTATTGCAGGATATTTTTCTCAAACTACGTAAAACTAATGAACCAAAAATTACATTTACAATCATCACAGTCAATTAATATGAGGGGACTTCTGAATATTATTCACACAACATTAATAATTAATGCTCAGTATTTTGCCACATTGCGTCTTGCCAAATAACACAGCATTTCATCAGAACAATAGATGGGAAGCTTGCTCAAAAGGTAAGTGTACGACTGAAGTGCTGTAGAGATATGACCTAATTTGAGGAAACCAGAAGTACATATGAGTCTATTCAAATCCCAAATGTAAAGATTGACAGAATAATAAGGAGAATTTCAACATGGCTTATTTACATATTGCAAAACTGATTCAATATCCTCTTTTGCAATGCTGCCTGAGAGCTCTAGGTCTGGTATTGCATATTTGTGGTAATTTTTAAGTCACAGGGCTTCATCTGGTGGCCTTACTTTCCGAATAAGAATGAGCATACAAGACATTAACTAACTGAAGTCTCTCAACTCGCCAGTAACCAGAAAACATGGCAGCTTATGTCTCCATATCAAGTAGACACCAAAATCTCCTCCTGTAACCCACGCAGAAGTCTGAATTCCTAAATAATGAATCCCGCTGCCATTCTGGGAAAAGTTAATCAGCCAAACTTACAGCAGGGGATTGGGAAGTCATGGAGTAATGTCTTCAAGAGCAACTTCCTCGTCTGACAGCCTATTTAAATGTCAATGACCAGAGTTTTAAGATTTTAAGTTAAAGTTTATTTATTAGTGGCACAAGCAGGTGGTCAGGAAGACGAATGGGATGCTGGCCTTCATAGCGAGGGGTATTGAATATAAAAGTAGGGAGGTCTTGCTGCAGCTGTATAGGGCATTGGTGAGGCCGCAGCTGGAGTACTGTGTGCAGTTTTGGGCGCCGCACCTGCGCAAGGATATTTTGGCCCTGGAGGGAGTGCAGAGGAGGTTTACTAGGCTGATACCGGAGTTGAGGGGATTGAGCTATGAGGAGAGGCTGAATAAACTAGGCTTGTACTCGTTGGAGTTTAGAAGAATGAGGGGAGATCTCATTGAGACGTATAAGATGATGAATGGGATGGATAGGATAGAGGTGGAGAGACTCTTCCCGCTCAAAAAAGACAGTAGGACTAGGGGGCACAGCCTCAAGATAAAGGGGAGGCGGTTTAGAACGGAGTTGAGGAGGAACTTCTTCACTCAAAGGGTGGTGAATCTCTGGAATTCTCTGCCCGTTGAAGTGGTGGAGGCTGCCTCGCTAAATATTTTTAAGAAGCGGGTTGATGGGTTTTTGATAAGAGAGGGGATTAAGGGTTATGGGGAGAGGGCGGGAAAGTGGAACTGAGCCACGACAGATCAGCCATGATCTTATTGAATGGCGGGGCAGGCTCGAAGGGCTAGATGGCCTACTCCTGCTCCTATTTCTTATGTTCTTATGTTCTTATAAGCAGGCTTACATTAACACTGCAATGACAGCTGTGTATGTGGTATGACTGGCCACAGCAACACTGACAGAGAATTAACTTTTAAAAGGGCAAGTTGCCTCTTTTAAAAAGTGTTTTAAAAAAAAGATGTTGGAAACGTTGATGGAGTCATATTTTTATTGTGGAGCATTGTGCCGAAGTTGAGCCAACAAACAAGTTTAGTTGTTTTGAATTCACTGGCTTTGTTCTGCAAATTCTTCATTGTATTTACACCACAGGGAGATTCAATACCTAATATATCTGTAATTCCAAATATATCTGTGGTCCCAAAATGTAAAGAAGCTTTCCAGGGGACAAAAATGCAATCAGGTCTGACCTCCTTGTGATTGACCTTACTTCAAATTACAGGATCGATGTCATTTAATAAATGGAGCAGGCACTTGAGGTCCAGGGGGCTGAAGTAAAATGGCTGGGTCGTCTAGAATGCTTGTCAGGTTGTTAAGTGGGAGGGGAGGGGGTTGGGGTGAGGTATGATAGGAGTGCTGGGAGAGCAGGTACTTGTGGTCATAACCCCCCCACAGTACACATGTTCATGTAAAAAACAGCAAGAGCCACCTCCCAGTCTGCCACAGGTTGTCCTGTATATCAGCAACAAAAGGTGTCCCCTAATGGGTGCAAAAATGAAAAAGGAAGGGACAATTCCTTAAAATATTGGTCAATCTGGAAGCAGGAGTATTTCCCTCCAACTTTGCAGTCTTAGAGCAAACATTACTGTACCCCGCCTTTCCCTGTTGAATCTCCGAACCACCAACATCCTGATGAACTTATCTGAGGGCTGTTGCCAGTTAGTTCGCTGCTAGAGGGGAACGAAACAAATGATGGCAACTTGGCCAAAATAGTTAGCTGAGGTTTGAGGCCCAATTTCAGGCCTGCCTCGAGCCTTTCTGGTCAGCATGGGTCCTGTAACTCATGAGCCGTGCCCGAAAATCGTCAGGTTAATGGCTAACCAGTGAGATGTGGAAAGCAACAAAGTCTTTCATCTCACAGGCTAAGATGCAAGCACCGGCTGAGAACTAGCATAATAAATGAGTTAACTTTTTCTAATTGATTGATTTCAACTTACAAATGAGCCTCCAATAAGCACCACAAAACCTTAGAGCAATTGTAAAAACATACCAATAGTGAAGTTTTTCTCTTTAGCAATGTCCCCTTTACAGAAAAGTTAACGATTAAATAGGAGATAAAATTAGATAGTTTTTAAAAAGGCTGGTTGATCTGATTCAATTAAACTAGGTAAAAATTGTAGAAACATAGAAACAGAATATTGGAGCAGGAGGAGGACATATGGCCCTTCAAGCTTGCTCCGTCATTTATTAAGATCCCACCATCGAAAACATCTTCCCTGCATCTATCCTGTCTAGACCTGTTTGAATTTTATAAGTCTCTATGAGATCTCCCCTCATATGTCTGAACTCCAGTGAAAACAATCCTAACCTAGTCAATCTCTTCTGATACATCAATCCCACCATCCTCAGAATCAGCCTGGTAAACCTTCGCCGCACTCCCTCAAGAGCAAAAACATCCTTCCTCAGAAAGGAGACCAAAACTGCACCCAATATTCCAAGTCTGGCCTCACCAAGATCCTGCATAGTTGCAGTAATACATTCCTGCCCCTGTACTCAAAACTTCCCACAATGAAGGCCAACATACCACTTGCCTTCTTTACCCCCTGCTGCACCTGCATGCTTACCTTCAGTGACTGATGCACAAGGACATCCAGGTCCTGCTGCACACTCCCCTTTCCCAATGTACAGACATGCAGGTAGTAATCTGCCTTCCTGTTTTTCTAAAGTGGATAACGTCACATTAATCCAAATTATAATGCATCTGTCATTGATTAGCACACTCACCCAACCTATCCAGTTCATTCTGAAGAATCTCTATATCTTCATCACAGTTCACCCTGCCACCCAACTTGGTATCATCTGCAAACTTTGCGATGTTACATTTTGTTCCCTCATCCAAATCATTAACATATATCATGAACAACTGGGGTCCCAGCACTGATCCCTATGGCACGCCAGCCGTCACTGCCTGCCCGTTTGAAAAGCACGCATTAATTCCTGCTTGTTGTTTCCTCTCTACCAATCAATTTTCTATCCATCTCAATAAACTTCCTCCAATCCCATGCGCTTTAATCTTGCATGATAATCTCTTGTGTGGGACTTTGTCAAATGCTTTCTGAAAGTCCAAATATACCACACCTACTGGTTCCCCCTTGTCAACTCTACCAGTTACATCTTCAAAGAATTCCAACAGATTTGTCAAGCATGATTTCCCTTTCATAAATCCACGCTGACTCTGTCTGATCCTGCTATTGCTTTCTAAAGGCTCTGCTATAAAATCCTTGATAATGGATTCAAGAATTTCCCCCACGACCAATGTTAAGCTCAGTGATCTATAATTCCCTATTTTCTCTCTACTTCATTCGCTACCCTCCAATTTGCAGGAACTATTCCAGAGTATTGAATCCTGGAAGATGACCACTAATGCAGCCACTATTTTGAGAGCCACTTCCTTAAGTACTCTGGGATGTAGATTAACAGGCCCTGGGAATTTATCCACCTTCAATCCCATCAACTTTCCCAGTACCATTTCTCTATTAATATTAATCTCCCTCAGTTCATCCCTCTCACTAAATCTTGCATTCTCCAACATTTCTGGCATCTGATTTGCGTCTTCTTTTGTGAAGACAGAACCAAAGTATACATGGGCTGACAAATGGAGCATGGAGTTTAATTTAGACAAATGCGAGGTGATGCATTTCGGTAGTTTGAACGAGGGCAGGACTCACTCAGTTAATGGTAGGGTGTTGGGGAGAGTTACAGAACAAAGAGATCTAGGGGTACATGTTCATAGCTCCTTGAAAGTGGAGTCACAGGTGGACAGAGTGGTGAAGAAGGCATTCGGCATGCTTGGTTTCATCAGTCAGAACACTGAATACAGGAGTCGGGACATCTTGTTGAAGTTGTACAACAGATTGGTAAGGCCACTCTTGGAATAGTGTATGCGGTTTTGGTCACCTGTTTATAGAAAGGACATTATTAAGCTAGAAAGAATGCAGAAAAGGTTTACTAGGGTGCTACCAGGACTTGATGGTTTGAATTATAAGGAGAGGCTAAATAGACTGGGACTTTTTTCTCTGGAGCACAGGAGGCTGAGGGGTGAATTTATAAAGGTCCATAAAATAATGAGGGGCATAGATAAGGTAGATAGTCAATATCTTTTCCCAAAGGTAGGGGAGTCTAAAACAAGAGAGGACAGATTTAAGGTGAGAGGGAAGAGATACAAAAGTGTCCAGAGGGACAATTTTTTCACACAGAGGGTGGTGATTGTCTGGAACAAGCTGCCAGAGATATGAGTAGAGGAGGGTACAATTTTATCTTTTAAAAATTCTTTTAGCTAATTACATGGATAAGATGGGTATAGAGGGATATGGGCCAAATGTAGGCAATTAGGATTATCTTAGGGGTTTAAAAAAAGGGCGGCATGGATAAGTTGGGCTGAAGGGCCTGTTTCCATGCTGTAAACCTCTATGACTTTATGACTCTCCTTTCCTTCTCTATGAACGGTATGCTTTGTCTGTATAGTGCGCAAGAAACTATGTTAATACACATGACAATAATAAATCAAATCAGTTGGAAGCTGCCACCCACAATGTCTCAAGGCCCATCATGCACTATTCTCAATGATCTCTCCCTTCCTCATCTCTGCTTCCCAGAGGTGACCTGGGGCTGGACATCACTTCGCCCAATAGATGGCAAACAGATTGAAAAATGTTAATCATTGAATCAGGAAATTCCTGATATTGATCTTTGAATGAATTCCTCAAATGCAGCAGGACCTTCAGGAGAACATGCAAATTCCGCAGCTGCCCAAACCTGCCCCTGCTTCCTCCCTATCTTTGAGTCTGAAGTATTTTTCTCTGAGTTTTTCTAAACTTTAAGGTCCAGTGGGTAACCAATCTGCATCTTGGACAAACAATCTGCCTATTCAGTGTGACTGTTCTATAGTGTACCCCAAAAAGAGTCAGAATAAAAAAGCTAGTCCCTTAAGGTTCTAATCACAGCCATATGTATCCAGGTGAGTGACACCAGAGTCTGGCAGAAGGCTTTAATCATGGGCCCTGCCCTCTCCTCTTACATTGATACGCATTGCAGAGTCACCACCTCATAAGGTCATCCCAACAATTTTGCCTTAAACTCAGGGCCCAGCACAATTTGAGTTCTGGCTAAGTTTGCAGACAAATCTGCAAACTCCCACCGAACAAACAACATTGTCTGCCTTAAAGGCAGAACAGGCTCTTTAGGATTACAAGACAAAGGTGTCAGTCTGGGTTTTGTGAGAAAAATGATCTTACCTTCTCATAAAACTACCCAGAAATATTTTTAAAGTTTTGTCCCCAATGTGTTAAGATGTCAATGAAAAGTAAATTATGCTTAAGGGTGCAGTCCTCAATATGAAGGGAGCTTCTGAAGGAGACTACAGGCAAGTTAATCACATTAAAGGTTTTGACTGGCCTTGCTGAGACCAAGGTTAGCTTGAAGGACACAGCTTTAAATCCATGGACAGATAAGCCAGCATTGAACAAACCCATTAGTTTTTCACAGCTTATTTCACAATTTAATATTAGACATTTTGTTCTTAAACTTTGATGAGAAACAGGACAGAGTATGGAATTATAACATCCAGACAAACACAATTCATTCACTAGCTGGCACCATGCATTAAATAACCTCATTCTCCAGTTCATTATACTGCAGTGAATGCGATAGCAAATTTGAAGTGAATCATGTGCCATCGTGGTGAAGGGTAATTCCTGAATTTGACCTTTAAATGAAGCTGCAAAATGCATTTATAATAATTGGAAAATATAACTGAAATTGGAGTTCATACAGTATGCTTTTCATCAACATCGAATTCCCATCACTGTCATGTACATTTTATTCCAATGCTCAGCTAATACACGCATTCATTCCATTTAAACAAAGGTGTCAATTCTGTCCTCTGAATTAGTTGGAGAAGATAGTATACAGGTTTTATCGAAGATGCTAACTACGGATTGGGGCTTCACCTCTCAATCTTCTTTTGTAATCACAGCAAAAGACAGTTTCAGATATCACCTTCATTTGCTCTGATCTGAAATTTACAAAACGTCCATATACAGGGAAGGGATGGCATACCTCAGAATTAATGATTAGCCCTTTAGTGTTAGACATTGCAGATGCACATAGGGTACCTTCTCTGGGTCCCTTTCTATCTCAAAAGGCAGAAAACACCATAATGCTAATTTGTCAGTGTGGCATAGTGGTACAGTTGTTAGTAAGGACCTGGGGTTTGATTCCCAGTTTGGTTCACCGTCTGTGAAGAGTCTGCACTTTTTCCCTACGTCTGCATGGATTTCCCCCTGGTGCTCCAGTTTCCTCCCACAGTCCTAATGATGAGCCGGTTAGGTGCATTGGCCATGCTAAATTCTCCCTCAGTGTACCTGAACCAGTGCTGGAATGTGGCGACAAGGGGATTTTGACAGTAACTTCATTGCAGTGTTAATGTAAGTCTACTTGTGACTAATAAATAAACTTTAAAAAACTTTGCAATGTTAAGACTGAAGCTAAGAAATTTGCACTCATCAAGCAACCATGTGATAATGGCCTACAATCATTTTTCTTGAAATGCTTCACTTGGTCACCAGCTCATCTTTGAGCCAGAGGGCTATGTCCCACTCCAGGACTTGAGCAAAAAAATCAAGGATGACATTCCACTGCAGCACTGAGGGGGGACTGCACTGTCAGAGATATCAGACTGGATTCACTGATCTCATCAGACAGCTCCACTGAATCGCATGTCAACCACAAATCAGGTTCCTGATGGCCATGATGGCTGTCAGGATTCACCCGCCCCACCCCACCAACCCCTATTAGATCCTATTAGATTCCCATCCATTGCGAGCAGCAAACCAGTTAGTTTTATTACAATTAGCAGGTTTGATGGTCCATTCACCAGCCCCCTGCCGTCCACCTGCTCCCCTACTCCCCAGTGAGAATCACACCACGCGGGCTTTGGTGTGGTAATCACCAGAATGGACACGGTGTGCCAGACCAGAAAGAGTGCAGAAAAGATTTACTAGGATGCTACCGGGACTTGATGGTTTGAGTTATAAGGAGAGGGTGGATAGACTGGGACTTTTTCCCTGGAGTGCAAGAGGCTTAGAGGTGATCTTATGGTGGTCTATAAAATCATGAGGGGCATAGATAAGGTAGATAGTCAACATTTTTTCCCAAAAGTAAGGGCATCTAAAATTAGAGGGCATAGGTCTAAGGTGAGGGGGGAGAGATACAAAAGGGTTCAGAGGGGCAAATTTTTCACTCAGAAGGAGTTGAGTGTTTGGAACAAGCTGCCAGAGGTAGTAATAGATATGGGTACAATTTTAGATTTTAAAAAACTTTCAGACAGTTACATGGGTAAGATTGATATAGATGGATATGGGCCAAAAGTGGGCAACTGGGATTCGTTTAATGTTAAAATCTGAGCAGCATGGGCAAGTTAGGCTGAAGGGCTTGTTTCCATGCTGTAAACCTCTATGACTCTATGACCCCGATGGTCCAGGGGAGGACCACTAAACCTCCCCCGCCACTCAAATCACAGGTCATTCCCCTCAGACCCCTGCACCATGCAGGTATGCGGTGACTTGACCCTCCCCACCCCCAGAGCACCACTCAGGCCCCACTTCAGACCATGCACCTTGGCATTGTCAATGATGCACTGTCCAATGGCACCTTGGCACTGACACCCTGGTGCCTTGGGCCTCGTGGTCTGCAAAAGAAGAAATTAAACCCCACTCCATTTGAAGAAAACACAGCTGTCAATCAAGCTTAGAAAGGTGGAATCACCAAAGGTGTTCACAACATTTGTGAACATTGCGGTTAGGATCAACAGAGGTACTTAAGATGCATTCAAGTGTGAAGGGAAATGTAAATAAACACAGCTAACTGGAGCACAAATAGAAATCCATTAAGTATCAATGGAGGCCACTTTCAAAACACTACATGTTGAAAACGACAGAGATCAAAGGTTTCCAGTGGAATAAAGAGGGTTGCAAAGGATTCAGCTTGCTAGGAGGCCACAGAGATTATAAATATAAGCTGTGTGAATACATTGGTGCTGAAGGCACTGCTGTGCAGAATTCAACCCCCTGTACCCCTCCCTCCCCAGGTGAAGTTGACATTGAGGACTTTAAAGGGGTCTGTTCACACCTGCGTCTTCTGAAAGGGAGAAAGGGAAATTTCTGCTGCACAGTTGAGTGCTGCACTGATATTAAATGCTGTCAGGTGACCAGAGGGCATGGAGATTAAAGTGACCTGGCCACTTCAAAATTTTCATAGCTGACAGGCTGGAATGCAGATGTTGGTCACAAGGCCGCCTGAATTCGTCATGCTGGGGTGATCTTCAGGTCTGTCAGAGCTAGAAGGGGCAGTCTATCCATGAGACTCCCATCCTAGGGGAGATACTGAGGTTCACCCTTTGTACCCATCCTGAGCCCATCCAATCCCCAGGACCCTCGAAGGACCCTTCTTTTACAGCATGGCAGCGACAGAGGGGAAAATGGTCACTGGACCTACGTTCTTGGCCCTCCTGGGGTCCCAAGGCACTGGGCCAGGGTGTCAATTCCAGCATATAGGGGCAGTGCACCACTGGCACAGCCAAAGCAAGGAGGTTCTGAGTGGGAAGGAAGTTGAGTGGGGGTCTAAGAGAGGAGGGGGCATAAGTGGGGCTCTGAGGGAGGAGGAGTCATAAGTGGGGCTCTGAGGGAGAAGGGGGCCTGAGTGGAGGGGGGAGGGGGAAGGTGCTGTGTGCATGTCTGACGGGGGAGGGGGCATGTGTATTATCTGAGGGGGAAGGTGACAATTCCACATTTGAGGTGTCATGTAACTACCTGATAATCAGAAATTTTGTGAAGCAATCAGTAACAAGGAGAAACTGATTACCTTGAAAAGGTTTGTGCCAATCTTCACTCATGCAGATGGAGGGGTTTCATGTGGAATTCAGGATTCATTCTGCTGATTTGGTTTGACATGTCTCACAGGATTTCACCACTTTCTCAACATCTTTGGTGATTCCTGATCAGTAAACTACCTGTCTGACAAGAGCTCCGGTAAATCTAATCCTGAAATGCACTTGATGTCACTGGGTTAGATCTTTGCACATCAGAACTTGTTTCCCTTTAAAGAAACCCCTTGTGATATACCAGGCTAACCTCAGCCAGGAACAGTATAGACATTTGGTTACTCCCTATGTGGTGATATGCCATCCTTCTACATTGTCTCCCATAACAAAAATAAAGTTGGGTCATGTGCTGTCTAATCTCTTAATTGCTCACATCTGTGCACTCCAAAACTTCTCTTCAAGACATCTTCAATCTAAATATCGATATTATGGATGTGCAAATCTAGTGAGACATCTGCATTTGAATTTGGGTTAGGCAGCCTGCTCAGGGTTCCTGATGTGACCATTTTATATCAGACATCGCATTCTTGAACCTTCAACAAAAGCTTCTGTAATTGGAGGAGCACTCATAAATGGCTTGTACCAGATAGTTTTCATTGGCTTGTGGTCAGTTCCCATGGTGAAGTGCTCACTGAAAAGAGTGGTGTGAAGCTTGGTTATACCAAAGACCAGGGCTCAGGTCTCACACACAACATTGCAATCGTTAGCTTGGGTTTGTGACAAACTCTTTGACGTGAAAGAGATTGGCTTCCCTTCCTGCAGGTTGCATACACCCAATTCCTTCTGGGATGTTAACTTGTGCTTAAACAAAGGAGACGACAAAAGGATGAAGGAGGAGTTGGCGAAGGTAAACTGGGAGCAAAAACTTTATGGTGGGACAATTGAGGAAATGTGGAGGACTTTCAAAGCCAGCTTTCACAGTGCCCAGCAAAAGTATATATCAGTGATAAGGAAGGACTGTAGAAAAAGAGATAATCAGCCATGGATATCTAAGGAAATAAAGGAGAGTATCAAATTGAAAGAAAAAGCATACAAAGTGGCAAAGATTAGTGGGAACCTACAGGATTGGGAAATCTTTAAAGGTCAGCAAAAAGCCACACAAAAAAAACTATAAAGAAAAGTAAGATAGATTATGAGAGTAAACTAGCTCAGAATACAAAAACAGGTAGCAAAAGTTTCAACAAATATATAAAATGAAAAAGGGTAGCTAAAGAAAACATTGGTCCTTTAGAGGATGAGAAGGGGAATTTAATAACTGGAATTGAGAAAATGGTTGAGGGATTGAACAGGTATTTTGTGTTGGTCTTCATAGTGGAAGACACAAATAACATGCCAAAACTTGATGACAAGAGGGTTATTGGAGGTGAGGACCTAGAAACCATCATTATCATAAAAGAGGTAGTGTTGGGCAAGTTAATGAGGCTAAAGGTAGACAAGTCTCTTGGTCCTGATGGAATGCATCCCAGGATACTAAAAGAGATGGCGGGAGAAATAGCAAATGCACTAGTGATAATTTATCAAAATTCACTGGAGTCTGGGCTGGTTCCCGCATATATGAAAACAGCAAATGTGATGCCACTGTTTAAAAAACGAGGTAGACAAAAGGCAGGTGACTATAGGCCAGCTAACTTAACTCCTGTAGTAGAGAAAATGCTTGAATCTATCATCAAGGAAGAAATAGCTAGACATCTGAATATAAATTGCCCTATTGGTAAGATGCAGAATGGGTTCATGAAGGGAAAGTCATGTTTGACTAATTTGGTGGAATTCTTTGAGAACATTACATGTGCAGTGGACAATGGGGAATCTGTGGATGTGGTGTATCTGGATTTCCAGAAGGCATTTGACAAGGTGTCGCACCAAAGACTGCTACATAAGATAAAGATGCACGGTGTCACAGGTAATGTATTAGCGTGGATAGAGGATTGGATAACTGACAGAAAGCAAAGAATAGGGGTAAATGGGTGTTTTTCTGATTGGTGATCAGTGACTAGTGGTGTGCCCCAGGGATCAGTGTTAGGACCGCAATTGTTTACAATTTACATAGATGATTTGGAGTTGGGGACCAAGTGTAGTGTGTCAAAATTCACAGAAGACATTAAGATGGGTGACGGAGCAAAGTGTGCAGAGGACGCTGAAAGTCTGCAAAAGGATTATAGTTGGTCTAAGCGAGTGGGCAAGGGCCTGGCAGATGGAGTACAATGTTAGTAAATATGAGGTCATCCTTTCTGGTAGGAATAACAGCAAAATGAACTATTTTTTAAATGGCAAAAAATTGCAACATGCTGCTGTGCAGAGGGAGCTGGGTGTCCTTGTACAAGAATCTCAAGGGGTTGGTTTGCGGGTGCAGCAGGTAATTAAGAAGGCAAATGGAATTTTGCCCTTCATTGCTAGAGGGATGGAGTTTAAAAACAGCAAAGTTACGTTGCAGCTGTATAAGGTGCTGGAGCACTGTGTAAGGTTTTGGTCTCCTTACTTGAAAAAGGATATACTAACGCTGGAGGGGGTGCAGAGGAGATTCACTAGGTTGATTCCTGAGCTGAGAGGGTTGGCTTATGAGGAGAGACTGAGTAGACTGAGGCTATATTCATTGAAATTCAGAAGAATGAAGGGAGATCTTATAGAAACATATAAGATTATGAAGGGAATAGATAAGATAGAAGCAGGGAAGTTGTTTCCACTGGCACATGAAACTAGAACTGGGGGCACAGCCTCAAAATAAGGGAAAGCAGATTTAGGGCTGAGTTGAGAAGGAACTTCTTCACACAAAGGGTTGTGAATCTGTGGAATTCCCTGCCCAGTGAAGCAGTTGAGGCTACCTCATTGAATGTTTTTAAGGCAAGGATAGATAAATTTTTGAACAGTAAAGGAATTAAGGGTTATGGTGAGTGGGCGGGTAAGTGGAGCTGAGTCCACGAAGATGAGCTATGATCTTATTGAATGGCAGAGCAGCCTCGAGGGACAAGATGGCCGTCTCCTGCTCCTAGTTCTTATCCTTTATTTTCCCCAGTAAATCTTGATGCTGAATGCCTTTACTTCCAATCTGCTGTACTTCAGATTGCTGAGCAGCTTGTTGCCACCCTCTGCCCTTCAGTTGTGCTCTAGATTTGCAGAACCATTTAAGAGGTCCAGTCACAGAGAAAGGATTTGGCGCACCCTGCTGGTCATTGTTCAGGGCAGCACTGTTTTTTGGAGCCACATTTTGAAATAGGTGGAAGGGCTCTTCTGACCCTTTGATAGTTTGATTTTTTGGTGAGTGGGACTCTCGACTTTGGGCCTAAGTACTGAATCAAGCCCTCCTGAGCCTTCACTGTATACCCAATTCTCTGCTGCAGCTCTGCCTGTTGTGCAAACTATGCAGCTTTCTCTAACATTGAATTCTATTTGGTCTGCCAAAGATCAGACAGCATGTTGTCAGATTTGCTGACTACAATTCATGCTTTAAAGCTCTGTAGCTGCCACTGTTGGCCAGTTGATATAAGTTATTAATAAGTGAATCAATGGACTCACCTGACCTTTGGCTCTTTTGATTAACTCTCACTGGCTCAATGCCCAGATTCTTCTTGGGGCTGAAGGAATTACTGAAGACCTCCATAATCCCCAAGTAGGATTCCAAGTTCATCTGGACTCTTTGCTGCACTAAGACAGCATCAACTATGGTCCAAATTCAACATCAAAGGATATTAGCCTATTGTTTCCCTGCCTTTACTTGTAAGTGCAAAGTTGTGCAGTACCTCTCAGACTGGCTCCTCCTGTTCTCCCATTGTTGTCCTTGTTATGAGCCCTTCATTCATTTGAAGGGCTTGGCAGGGATAGAACATAGAACATAGAACATAGAACACTACAGCACAAACAGGCCCTTCGGCCCACAAGTTGCGCCGATCACATCATCACCTACCAACCTACAGACCTATCTATAACCCTCAATCTCATTAAACCCCATATACTCATCCAGAAGTCTTTTAAAAGACCCCAGCGAGTTCGCCTCCACCACCACTGACGGCAGCCGATTCCATTCACTCACCACCCTCTGAGTGAAAAACTTACCCCTAACATCACTTCTGAACCTCCCTCCCCGCACCTTAAATCTGTGTCCTCTCGTAGCGACCATTTCAAACCGGGGAAATAGCCTCTGAGAGTCCACCCTATCTATTCCTCTCAACATTTTGTAAACTTCTATCAGGTCGCCTCTCAAGCTTCGTCTCTCCAGGGAAAAGAGTCCCAGCTCCCTCAACCTAACTTCATAAGGCATGCCTCCCAGTCCAGGCAACATCCTTGTAAATCTCCTCTGCACCCTTTCAATAGCTTCTACATCTTTCCTATAGTGAGGCAACCAGAACTGCGCACAATACTCCAAATGAGGCCTGACAAGGGTCTTATAAAGTTCCAGCATTACCTCCCGACTCCTAAACTCAATCCCTCGATTAATGAAGGCCAGTACACCATACGCCTTCTTGACCACCTCCTCCACCTGCGAGGCCGATTTAAGAGTCCTGTGGACCCGGGCCCCAAGATCCTTCTGCTCCTCAACACTACTCAGACTTCTGCCCTTGATAGTGTACTCGTTCATCCCGTTGGTTCTGCCAAAATGGACGACTACACATTTATCCGCGTTGAAGTCCATCTGCCACTTCTCCGCCCAGTCCTGCATCCTATCTATGTCCTGCTGCAACTTTTGCCATCCTTCCAGATCATCCACAACACCACCGACCTTCGTGTCATCAGCGAACTTACTTACCCATCCCTCCACTTCCTCATCCAGGTCATTTATGAAAATGACAAACAACAAGGGTCCCAGAACAGATCCTTGAGGCACTCCGCTGGTGACTGACCTCCATTCAGAAAAAGCCCCATCCACAACCACTCTCTGCCTTCTGCAGGCAAGCCAGTTCTGGATCCACAAGGCCAAAGGCCCTTGGATCCCATGCCCTCTCACCTTCTCAAGAAGTCTTGCATGGGGGACCTTATCAAACGCCTTGCTGAAGTCCATGTACACTACGTCCACGGCACTTCCTTCGTCAATGTGTTCAGTCACATTATCGAAGAACTCAACTAGGCTTGTAAGGCACGACCTGCCCTTGACAAATCCATGCTGACTATTCCTGATCATGTCAAACCTCTCCAAATGTTCGTAAATCTTGTCCCTCAGAAGCCTCTCCATCAGCTTACCAACCACTGAGGTCAGACTCACCGGTCGGTAATTTCCCGGGCTATCTCTGTTCCCTTTCTTAAAAATAGGAACTACATCCGCAATCCTCCAATCCTCTGGAACCTCTCCCGTCTCCATTGACGACGCAAAGATCATCGCCAGGGGCTCTGCAATCTCTTCCCTCGCCTCCCACAGTATCCTGGGGTACATCCCATCTGGTCCCGGCGACTTATCTACCTTGATAGAATTCAAAAGTTCCAACACATCCTCCTCCTTAATATTCACGTACTCAATCCTTTCCATCTGCTGCAAATCCATAACAAAATCTCCCAGATCGGCTTCCGCCGTGAATACTGAGGCGAAGTACTCGTTAAGCACCTCCGCCATTTCTTCTGGTTCCACACAAACCTTTCCCCCCTCACCTTTTATAGGTCCTATCCCTTCTCTTCTTATCCTTTTACCTTTCACATATTTATAGAAGGCCTTGGGATTCTCCTTAATCTTACCCGCCAAGGTCTTCTCATGACCCCTTCTGGCTCTCCTAATTTCCCTTTTAAGTTCCCTCCTACAGTCCTTATACTCCTCAAGATCTTTAACATCTCCTAATTCCCTGAACCTCTTGTACACCTTCCTTTTCTTCCTGACTAGGTTCAACACATCCTTTGTGCACCACGGTTCCCTCGACCCACCAAAACCCCCTCGTCTCATCGGAACGTTGTCATTCAGAGCTCCAGACACACATTCCTTGAATATCTGCCACCTTCCTTCGGTACTTTTCCCTAAGAACGCCTCCTTCCAGTTTATTTGTCCAAGTAACTTCCTGACTTCTTCGTATCTCCCCTTACCCCAGACAAACACCTTCCTAGCCTGCCTGATCCTATCTCGTTCCAACGCAATTGTGAAGGAGATAGAATTATGGTCACCATATCCAAGATGCTCTCCTACCGAAAGATCCATCACCTGCCCTGGTTCATTCGCCAGTACCAGGTCAAGTACAGCCTCTCCCCTCGTAGGCTTGTCCACATACTGCGTCAGGAAACCTTCCTGAACACACCTAACAAACTCCTCCCCATCTATACCCCTTACCCTAGGGATATTCCAGTCGATGTTTGGGAAATTGAAGTCTCCCATCACGACAACTCTGTTATTAAAACATCTCTCCAGAATCTGTTAGGGGCTGTTCTATTGCTGCCAACATTGTGAATGGTTCAGCGTCCACTATCAAGGCACGTTTCAGTTTTGTTTTTCATTGCATATATAAAACTATGTTGCCACTCCTTGACCATCGAGTCAAAATCCTGGAATTTCCTTCCTAACAGTGAATGTACCTATGCCATAACGACTGCAACAGTTCAAAACGGCTCACCAAGGGAAATTATAAATTAGCAATAAGTATTGGTTTTGCCAGTGGTTCCCCACACATCTTGTGAATGAGCAAAAAAATTGAGTCTAAGTCATGGAGCATGAGTGAATTTCAGGCAGTGCCTGAGTCAGGACGAAGAAGAGCATTTGAACAGGCAGGTTTGGAGCTCTGATATATTGAGATAAATTTCTGTCAGAGCACTGGTATAAACAGAATGTGACAAGAATTGTAAAGGAATCAAGTGAGAAACGTTAAGAGATAAAATGCAGCAGAGTGTTTATTGACCTCTTATGCTTAGATACTGCAGTCAATTAAGGACTAGAAGCGAGGGAAGGATCATTATCAAATGAAATATTTCACTTAATATTATGTCCCCAAGTGCTAGATATAGGAGCAATGTAAAATCCTACATGGACTTAAGGCTTTACAGAGAGTTAGGATTTAATGAAGGTAAGTTTTTTTTATTATGAAGGAGAAAGCCCAGTTTCTTGCAAGCCAGGTTTTTTAATGAAGGAGTTGTAGCTGTTCAGTTTAAAAGTGGAGGGAAGAGTGAGGATAAAGTTGTCAATAAATGATGAATCACTGGTGAATCAGTGAGTTTGCAACACAGAAAGAAATCATTTGGCAAAATGTGACAGGAAGGTCGACCACCAGCACAGTGTCTTGACCTTGATTTCCTCCTCCTTACCCCTGCTGGGACCTCTGCTGGCCGCCCCTTTCACACGTTGCAGCAGGGACACAAGGCTTATGATCCATCTAAATTTCCCTCTGTTTCTCAAAGTGTGATGTTTTGAATGAACTACCTTCAACAATGTTTGTGCAGCATATTAAAGAGGATGGTGTGAGTGTCTTCCAAAACACCTTCATTTGGACAGGAACTAGAGTAGATTCACCTTAGTTATCAAAACTATACAAGCTAAGAAAAGGAATAAGCAGAAGATTAACATCTAAAGCTGAAGCCTGAGATGACCCTGATGTTCAGCCTTTAAGGATTAGCTGAGCATACTTCCTGTCAGTGTAACTTGGCCCACAGGTGTCAATAAAAGCAAACTAAGATCACTCCCACTCATTGGTTATTTAAAGTGTATGAAGTAAGTTGTTTTTTTTTTAACATGTCAATTATAATAAAATGCCAGAGATATTGAAAGCTGATCATGGAGGCATTACCAGCCTGTGTCACTAGGGGGAGAAATTCTCTCACTTTTTGTGAAATCTGCAAAATCTTAAATCACAGCCAATCTGTGTGTAAGACAGTCTAATATCAGCATGCATCAGGTACACTCCCAATCCCTGTATCAGATATGTGAAATTTTCACAATTTTTTTTATTTCACATTAAATTACATTATCTTGTTAATATTTTATTACAGCATTGCATTTGTTTTATTATAACATGGATTATTTATTACAACAGTCTGCAATCACAGTAATGAACTTATATTTTATCCGCAAAGCCATCTTAGTTAAATTCTATCTTTTTCTAGTGGTACTTTAAATGTAATTGGTGCTGAAAATGATATGAATGACACTCCCTACTTCATAATTTTCTTTTTTTCTTTCCTTTCGCCAGTGACTTTTCCCAATGTGAGTTTCTTCTTCAGTTTAGAGACTTGTTCTGATACCTGGTTGCAACCATCATGATCAGCCAATGTGAAGTGTTCAGCTTTAGGTAGATTTATCCTCAGCTTTCTCACTTACCCCACTTTAGATACATGCTGGTAAAGCTCAGTGTGTGTGTGAGTGTCTGTATGTGTGTCTGTGCATGAACGAGGCAGTTCATTGGTCAGTAAAGGCTGCAATTCATATTTGTGAGGTTTTGAATTGAAAGTTAAATAAATAATCAGCTAATCTGTTTAGACCAGGGCTCACTTCAGGGGTCTCTAACCTTTCCACCATGATGACGGACAATGTCGATGTCTCTCTTTCTCCTCTATAAATCCTATGTGTTTCAAAAACCACCCACACGTACAGCCACCTTTAAATACTTACAGCATAGAAGGAGCCCATTCAGCCCATCCACTCTGTATTGCCTCTTTGTTGGGGCAATGCAAAATTTACTTCACCAGTCAGAGCTTCCCCCAGAGCCTCTGCTTTAACCACCCTCCGCGGCAAAGCATTGTATGCTTAATAATACTCTGCATAAAGAAATTCCCCTTTACATCCCTCAACAGTTATATGTATTTATGTAGCACCTTGAATGAGATAAGATGAATGGGATAAACCTCCAGGAGCTTCACAATTTGACACAAATTTGACACAAAACACAAAGGAGGTATGAGTGAAGAGGACCAAAACTTTGGCCATGAAATAGGTTTTAAAGAGTACTTTAAAGGACAGGGGGAAGTAGAGAGGTGGCCGGGTTTAGGGAGAAATTCCCAGAGTTTAGAGTCTACATGACTACAGGCACATCCACCAATTGGGAAGTGATTCAACTGGGAATACAGTAGAGGCCAAAATTTGGTGAGTGCAGAATCTGCACAGTGATTAACACTGCTGCTTCACAGCGCCAGGGACCTGGGGTCGATTCCCGACTCGTGTCATTGTCTATGCGGAGTCTGCATATTTTCCCTGTGTCCATGTGGGTTTCCTCCAGATGCTCTGGTTTCCTCCCACAGTCATGCCGGTTAGGTCCATTGATCCGAACAAGTCCCAGACAGTGGCGACGAGGAGAATTTCACAGTAACTTGCAGTGTTAATGTAACCCTACTTATGACAAATAAAAAAACCTTTCCTTGGAGAGTTATAGGGCTGGAGGAGGTTGTTGGGATAAGGGAGCATGGGAGTCAGGTGGAAGATTATGGAGTGTTAACAGACAAGAATGAAGATTTTAAGGTCAAAGAGTTATGGACAATGATGCATTGTAAATCAGTGAGCACAGGGGTGATGTGTGAATGGGATTTGATGTGCATTAGAAATAATAGAATTTTTGTTGAGCTCCAGTCTGCAGATTTCACCAGGAAAGAATTGGAATAGGCAAGTCATATACCTAAAAGGAAAGACTTGCATTTATGCAGTGCCTTTCACAATCACCAAAAGGCTCAAAGCAACTTACAGCCAATTAAACATTTAAAAACATGCAATCCAAATTCAGCACAGCAAGATCCCACAGGTAGCAATGTGATAACAACCAGACAATGAGATTTACTGAGGAATGGATATTGGCTGGGACACCGAGTATAACCAAGTACTCTCCCCTACTCTTCTTTGAAATGATGGTGATTCTTCGGAGGTGTTGATGAATTTTGTCATCTACATCTGCCTTGATTGAGAGAAAGTTCTCAAGGTATGGAACACATTTTCCAGGATCTCAGCATTGATCTTAATCATTCTTCTGAACAGCAGGGAATATAGGGAAATAGACCTAATCCATTTAAATACTCCTTATATGCCAATCCTCTTCATCCCAAAAGCTAGAGTGAATCTCCAATACACTCACTCCAAGACAAGAATATCCTTCCTTAGATAAGGAGATAAAACTGCACACAGTATTCCAAGTATACACAATATTCCCATACACACAACACCAAACACATCTTGCCCTCTCTCTCCCTGTCAGCATTCCGCAGGGACCATTACCTCCAGGATACCCTGGTTCACTCCTTCATCACACCCTACATCTCACCCCCTTCCCATGCAATTGCAGAAGGTGCAACACCTGGCCCTTTACCTCCTCCCTGCTCACCATCCAAAATCCTAAACACATGTTTCAGGTGAAGCAGTGCTTCACATGCACCTCCTTTAATCAGTCTACTGCATTCACTGCGCCCAATATGGTCTACTCTACACTGGAGAGGCCAAACACAGACTGGGTGACTGCTTTTCAGAACATCTTGGGTCTGTCCACAAGTAGGACACAGACCTTTCTGTTGCTTACCACTTCAACACATTACCCTGCTCTCCCGCCCACATGTCCGTCCTTGGCCTTTTGCAATGTTCCAGTGAACCCCAGCACAAATTGGAGGAACAACACTTCATCCTCCAATTGGGTACTTTACAGCCTTCCTGATGAAACATCAAGTTCAAAACTTTCAGAGGATGAACTCCCTCCTCTTCCTTCATCCCATTTCCATTCATTTTATTTTACTTTGTCTTCTTTTCTTCCATTGTTTCATTTTTCTACCTTCTTTAAACCTTTGCATTTGATCTTTCCCCCCAGATACCATTCCCCTGCCCCCCACTCCACTGTGGGCCATCTGTTACGTGCCTCCTTTGACACTCTGCTAACCTTTGCTCTGCCATTTATGTATTTTGATCTCTGAATGGGCCAGCAGTACCCTTCTTAGCTATGAACACCATCATTTACATTCCCTTTGTCTTTTTGTCTATGAAATCTTTGTCAATGACCCCTCCCCCCAAAACAGTATAAATATCACCCTATTTTGTATTGTCTTCAGCTCTGACAAAAGATCATCCAGACTCAAAACTCCAGGCTCTGTTCTCTCTCCACAGATGCTGCTTGACCTGTTGATATTTTCCAGCATTTTCTGTTTTAGTTTCAGATTCCAGCATCTGCAGTAATTTGTATTTGCGTTTGTATACCTGGGTCTAAAGACTGCCTGAGCGCTGAATGTTTGACATTGCTGCTTTGTTATTTTTTTCTAGGGTTTAGTGGTTCATAAATCTGCTTTTTCTTTAACTGAAAAAACCTAAACTGATTGGCTCCTTATTGGTCACAGCTTAAGTAGCTCAATATATTCTGATGCAGAAAAGGCATATCCTTGTGAAAAGGAAACTTAAAACCTTTGTTATGAATAAACAAGGATGTTGAATACAGGGGAGTTAGTCCATCCTTTCTCACCTGGTCATAACAAACTGTTCTCTTTCCCTATTTCTTCCTCAAACCTCTCAGTGCTAAATATTTGCCAGTTTTTTGTTCTCCCTCTTACAGTAAATAAACAGTGCTTACTGAAACTTTTGTTGGTATGTCAAATATCTGAAATTTTTTTGCTTTTGGTGTACTTTTCCAGTGCTCATGCCTCCCAGTTGCTAGAAATTTTCTATCACCAGTCATCTAGATATTATAATTGCACAAAATCAAAGGGAAAATCAAAGCATTGTAATTGTGCAGTGAAGAGGAACGGGGAGAGGGGCAGATGAACGGGACAGGGAGAGAGACAAAGGAGCAAGTCATTAGCACACACAGGTAAAACCTTGACAGTGTGCCTGTATTATATTCACTAACTGCATTGGATGCTGAAGTATTGAGATCACTTCGGTAATTGTTTCATGTGTAACATGTGTATTGCTCTCACAAGCTATACAAAAATTGTAACTAAAAGTCATGTCACTTGATTATAAAAGTTTTCAGAATTTGGTCAGGCAGAAAACTGCTGTCTATAAAACATGTAGAACAAAGGTGTTTGATTGCTCTGCAACAACAGCCTGTTGAGTGAGGCAAGGCGGGAAATAGCAGCAATGCTGGCAATAATTTTCAATTCCTCTCTGGCCACAGGAGAAGTGATGATGTGGAGATGCCGGTGTTGGATTGGGGTAAACACAGTAAGAAGTTTCACAACACCAGCTTAAAGTCCAACCAATTTATTTGATCATCAACTCACAAGCTTTCAGGGTTTGCCCCTTCGCCAGGTGAATGGAGAGTTCTGGCCTCAGTCAGAACACATAACAGCACAGACAGTTTACAGATTACTGTTTAGAATGTGAGTCTTTACTACTAGCCTGCTATTCAAGTCTTAAAGATGCAGACAATGTGAGTGAAAAGAGCATTAGGCATAGGTTAAAGAGATGTGTATTGTCTCCAGACAGTACAGTAAGTGAGGTTTTGCAAATCCAGGCAAGTCATAAGGGTTATAGATTATGCGACATCCCTATGACTTGCCTGGGTTGGAAATTTGACAAATTGGATTCAGAATTGGCTGAGTGGCAGGAAGCAGAGGGTGATGGTCAAGGAGTGTTTTTCTGACTGGAAGACTTTAAGCAGACAGGCTGGTAGATTGGCTGATTAGTGATAAGTGGAATCCTGATAAGTGTGAGGTGATTCACTTGGACAGGATGAACAAGGCAAGGGAATACATGATGAATGGCAGAACCGTGGGAAGCACTGAGGATCAGAGGGACCTTGTTGTGCATGTAAGCTAGCAAGACAGGTGGATAAAATGGTTAAGAAGGCATATGGTATTCTTGCCTTTATTAGCAAGAGCAGGGAGATTGTACTGGAACTATATAAAATGATGGTCTGGTCACAGCTAGAGTATTGTGTGCAGTTCTGGAATCCATATTATTGAAAGGATGTGCTAGCACTGGAAAGGTTGTGGAGAAGATTTACCAGGATGTTGTCTGGGCTGGAGAGTTATAGTTATGAAGAAAGATTGGATAGACATGTTTTCCTTGGTCCAGAGGAAATTGAGGGGAGACATGATTAAGAAGTATAAAATTATGAGGGACATAGATAGAGTAGATAGGAAGGAACTTTTCCCCTTGATAAAGGGGTCAGTGAGCAGGGATCATAGATTTAAGTTATAGGGCAGGAGCTCAATAAGTTATTAGAAGAGAAAATCAAATTTCACTTGTCACCTAAAAAGTCATCCTGAAAAGTAAGTCTTAACATTATTTTACAGCTTTGATTATATTTTGTACTTTCAACAGTATAACAGTGAAGAATGGATCAATTCACATGATTTGTATTTTCAAATGTATTCCAACTACAGGCTTGACTTGAAGTGATGTTGCAAGCCACTCAGTCATACAAACCAATGCTGAAAAAGCACTGTGGGTGTACCAAGACCACAAGGACCACAAGGTTCAAGAAGGCTGCTGTCCTACCCGAGGGCAATTAGAGATGGCCAATAAATGCTGGCCTTACTTGCAGTTCTCTTATCCCTAGAACAAATAAATAATAATAATAAACATCCATTCAATGCTTTCTGTTAACCTGAGGTCCAGGCTAAAATAACATAAGTGGTACCTAAGGTCATGTGATATATCACAGATAGCAAGTGGAAATTGGACGCACAATCCTCCAGAGTGGTGATTGTGACAACCAACATAATGAAAGTAGCTTCCAAGTTAGTGAAATCACCTGTAAAATATTGAAAGTAAACATTCAGAACATGTACCGAGCAAACATCCTTCACACAATTAGTCAAGAAAGGCAGTTAGGAGGTATCAGTACTTATGACAAGTTTTGCTTGTCATTTTTTACAGTATCTATCATACTCTCGCTTTAATTTCACTGCCAAGTTTCAGGAGCCCTGGAATCTGCGTACTTAAAGTTCAAATTAAAAGCTCCCATTAAAAAAGATCTTTATGACTATAAACTTACTTGAATTGGCAACCCACCCCACTGCGGGGAGGTTTCTCCCAACCAGCCTAACAAAATGCAGAAGTTGGTAAGTTGGAGCCAACTTCCCAATGCTTTGTCAGTTTAATCTCTCACCCCCACCAAAGCCCATTCACTCTCAAAAATTAAAACTCTCCATCACTTGCCTCTCACTAGGGGCTGGTGGCAGATGGAAAGCTTGTTTTAAGTATGCAACAGCAATGCAAATCACATTGAGAAGATTTTGAACCAAAACTTCCCATAGCGAATTGAATTTGAAACCTCCCATCTAATGGCATTCAACACCCTTCCAACCAATTGCACTGCATGAAAGCAGTGCACAATGCTTGGCACTTCTGGGCCAAACAGGAACCACATAACCTTCAAGTAAAATAAGCAATTTTGCTTGAATACTTTTTTATAGAAAGAGACTGAGAACATGTTCACACTTGTTGGATTCTTTTTCTGCATTAAACTTGGCTGGTAAAAGGAATGGCATCTGCTAAATTGAGTAAATTTTACAAGCCGTGCAATGCACCTCAGCTGAATGATGTGATTTGCATTTGCTTTACAAAGAAATTCCCTCTGTTAAAAATGTTCTTCTTTGTATTTCTCTGTTCATTATCCATGTCTTTTATTGATACTAGTTGTATGTAGTTTAGAGGGAAGAATTCAGTTTTAAAAGGAGCTTCAGATTTAAATGTGAACAACAATGAATTTTTTTTAATGGTTAATTTTTCATCCAAATAAAAGACACAAAAGAAATCACATCTGCAACTGCAGCACATAAGAATGGGCAGAAAGAAGGGCAGATTAAAATAACTTTGGAAAGTGTACTGTTGTAAAACATTCACATAGGCATTTATTCCACAATAGAGCATCATTGTACTCTCTGATTACATGTATTTACCATTTTCCATTGTGAAATGGCCACTTGAGCATGTTCAGTTAATACTAAATATCCATGATTTCAACTGTCAACATTTAATTTGGCCAGTTGTTCATGCATACACACTGGCATGAGACCAGGAAAATTATTTATTACTTTATTCATTCCATTATGTCCCAGTTCAAACATTAAAATGCAACTACGCCATGATTCTTGTGGTGAAAATCAGATCACTGCAGGCAGTGCTGGGGAAGTGCTTTGCACCATGAGAGCACAGTTATACAATAGATTTTGAATTGTTTTAATATGTTAATGTGTCAATGTGCTTAATATCAAATGAACAAAATGAAATATGACTACAATTATTTCAGTTTGACGCTGGTTTGCCTTGACACCAGCTTCTAATTATGACTGATGAAGACTGAACTAGTGAAGGAACTACAGCAAAGAGGCAGATCGGTCTGTTTCCATGTCCATGGCCAGAAACTTGCTCAGTTAAGCAGTAATGTGGAAGGATCTCACAGATCCACCCAATACATCAACCACTCTTTCCACATGGGTACAATGTAGCATCCCAAAGAACTCTTCACTATAATGCTCAGTTTGTGGTCCACCGGGACCACTCAGCTCTGCACTAATTAAACAACTCAGCTACCCTATGGATGCCCATCCTTCGATCTGCCAATCCCTCATTCCATTCTTTCAAAGGAAAACCTCCCTGAGCACAGCAGAAATAAAGTGGAGCCAAAATTAACACGCCCCAGTGCTTCCACTCTTGGTGATCATTGAGTAAACAATTCCACAAGTTTCCTCCAATTTCCTGTTGTTTCTTCAGTGGAAGATTACTAAACTCCTAGAGGAACATTGCAAATAATTGTCAGATTTGTTTGTTGGTCTGTCAGCTCATGTTTTCAAATAGCAATCAATAGCAGATCTGGTTTGAAGTGACAATAATAAAGGCTGTAGCCTGGATACACAAATGAAACTTGGAAACAGCTGTTCTCCAAGGGTTTAGTCTACATCCCTGTCTTGACTTAACTGGGTCAAAGAAAACTCTTTGCGACATGCATAATTTGCAGATCTACTTAATACAGTGAAATATTAGCTACCTCATCGGTGGCCACATCCTTTTGGCTGTTTCACACAACATTTACTATGTCTGCTGCCTCCTGCCAAGCAGAGTGTATGAAGCTCCTGTCAGAAGGTACCCTGGGGTCTCAATATATGGACTTTCAATACAGTACATGTATTGTGATTTGCTGTACATCCATTTCATTATGTAGCATGCTTGAGAATTCACTTTCCTTTATTGAGAATTTGGCTGCTATTACAAAACAGGAGGCAGGGAAGCCATTGGGAATTTTCACCAGGTTTAAAATTGCACTTTGGAATTTTAACAACAAACATGTTTATATAGGTGAAAATCTTTTGTTCAATGTTTTAACAAAAAGCTGAACCTCCCCCCCACTGTTAAAATAGAAGTGAGAGATTTTGTACAAAATCACTGATGTCACAACGACTGACCTTATAAAGCACTTTTCATGTTATTTATTTGTTCCAAGGATCAGACACATTTTGACACCCAGCTATATAACAGGTATTAGGAGAACAGCCTGGTGAAAGAATTAGGTTTAAGAGACATTTTAAAGAAGGGCATGTGAACATACAAATTAGGAGCAGGAATCAGGCAGTATGGTGGCACAGTGGTTAGCACTGCTGCCTCATGGTGCCAGGTTTGATTCCAGCCTTGGGTGATATGTGGAATTTGTACATTCTTCTCGAGCCTGTGCAGGTTTCTTCCGGGCACTCCAATTTCCTTCCACAGTTCAAAGATGTGGAGGTTAGGTGGATTAGCCATGGTAAGTTCTTGACAATAAGGGAAAGGGCTGGGAGGTGGACCAGGGGAAGATGCACTTTTGGAGATTCAATGGGCCAAGTGGCCTCTTTCTGCACTGCAGCGATTCTACACTTCTATTTATGGTTGATTCAATTATACCTTCAACCGCACATACCTTCCTACCCCCAATAACCTTGCACCCCTTTGTCAATCGAGCATCTATCTAGTTCAGCCTTAAAAATATTCACACATTCTGCTTCCACTGCAGAGGAGGGATGGTTACAGGTGTTAGAGACCTAAAGAATTTGTGTCAGTGCTAAGGACCAAGAGAGCTGAAGGCATTATCAACAAAGGTCGGGCTAATGAGCAACAATTGGTCAATGGCAGGGCCAGAGGCATTATAATGAGGTGGAGTTAGTCCCGCTACTTGATAAGAAAAATGGGGTGGGACATTCTATCCATACTCGCCCCAAAACCTGAAAATCCTGCTCGAGGTCAATGGACCTTTGCATGGTGTCTCCACCCATACCCCCTCAACCCCCCAACCCCTGCTTTCCCCAACCCACTACAATTCCCATGATGGGGGTGTGGTGGGACGGGAAAATTCCCCCATGGGATCAGAATTTCAGCTCAGGGTCAACTAGAATATAGCTGCAAATTTCCAGTTCAACATCAGACAGTGATCAAGGAGTGGAATGAATCAACGGCTGGAGAACAATGTTTGCGACAGGTTATGGAGACATATGTCTTCTGTCTTTCCAATGTTTAATTTAATCCAATATTGAATATCAGAGAAGCAGTGTGATAAATTATGGGCTATGGAGGAGTTAAACAAGGTGGTGGTCAGCTAGAACTAAATGTCATCACATATACTGATAGCAGCCAGACCACGTAAATGGTTTACATTGGCTCCAGAATAGTAATTTTGTTGCTCTTATTTTACAAAAAATGGAAAGTCTGTCTGTTTGCTCAGGGGATTAATTGATAGAACTTTGGGCTTATGGGAGAAGCGTCAGCAACTTCTGCTCACAAAACAAAAGTTTCCATAAGCATGGGACATGCCAGAGGCCCCTATTAATAAGACATTCTCCAGGAAAGCTTACCAACTCCAAAAGGGTCAGCATTGGAGGGCACCATTAGTTACAGTCCTGGAATGACCATGAGGGTTAAATATAAGAACATAAGAACTAGGAGCAGGAGTTGGCCATCTGGCCCCTGGAATCTGCTCCGCCATTCAATAAGATCATGGCTGATCTTTCTGTGGGCTCAGCTCCACTTACCCACCTGCTCTTAATTCCTTTACTGTTCAAAAATCTATCTTTGCCCTAAAAACATTCAACAAGGTAGCCTCAACTGCTTCACTGGGCAGGGAATTCCACAGATTTGGATGAAGAAGTTCCTCCTCAACTCTGTCCTAAATCTATTCCCCTTTATTTTGAGGCCATTCCCCCAGTTCTCATTTCACCTGCCATTGGAAACAGCTTCCTTGCTTCTATCTTATCTATTCCCTTCGTGATCTTATATGTTTCTATAAGATCTGTGAGGCAACAGTGCTAAGCCAAATGTTCCATAGAATCTCCATAGATTGGAAGAATGTATCATGATGGTTGTACATCCATGGCTGTGAATTTCTGTGTGACTTCTCTTCAGTGGCCGTAATTTCAGAAGGGTCATGAGCTTTCGTTGAGATTACAGCAGCAGAGCAAGAGAAATCTGAGGAAACGCAATCCCTGCATAACTTTATGGAAGTAGCTTTGATGGACTGAACATAGATATTGTAGGATAAGATTGGCTGCCAGAACAATCAAAGGAGTTGAAAGAAGAGCTTTAAAGCTATGAAACTACTGTGGACTCAGAGAGATCCAGATCAAGCTTTACTTGAGCAGTAGTTTAGGAATGTGTGATGTATCAGTAAATTGAAACTCAAAAGAGCTGGTCTTAATATTAATCATCCTAATAGATATTTAAGATTGGCTCATAGAATTAAATGTAGTCTTATTGTCCTACCTTCCATTAAGATTAGCACACCATTCAATCCTCAAGTATATAATATGTCTTTTAGCAAAAGGTAAATACAGTAAGAAGTCTCACAACACCAGGTTAAAGTCCAACAGGTTTATTTGGTAGCAAAAGCCACTAGCTTTCGGAGGTTGGTCCTTGGTCAGGTAAGTGGGAGATCTGTTCACAAACAGGGCATATAAAGACACAAACTCAATTTACAAAATAATGGTTGGAATGGTTGGACACTGCAGGGAAATCCATTGTCAACTTGTCGGACATGCCAACCGTTATTTAGTAAGTTGAGTTTGTGTCTTTACATGCCCTGTTTGTGAACGGAATTCCCATTTACCTGACGAAGGAGCAGCAAGAGCTTCGAAAGCTGGTGGCTTTTGCTACGAAATAAACCTATTGGACTTTAACCTGATATTGTGAGACTTTTTACTGTGTTTACCCCAGTCCAATGCTGGCATCTCCACATCATTTTAGCAAAAGGAACAGACTTTTCAAAATTGCAGTAAACATTTCAGCTATAAAAACAGTTATGTAAGAATAACACTTATCAATTTTAATGATCTCTGAAGGATTACCTCAGAGTAAGAGTGAGACAATAAAATTTCAACAAAGGTTTATTCCAGGCAGAGAAAATTATATATCGCCAAATATTGAAATATAAGAATGGGTTATGAAACTACGAGTTTTATTCTTCACTAAGGTGGTTACCGCTGAAATCCTTATTTCTGTGATGCACTGGCCATGCATCTCTATCCTCTGTCTATCATTTCTCCCGTGTGGTCCCCCGTCCAGACTCGGTTATCTCTTGCTTCCTTAGAGCCACGGCAAGAATTTTTGCAGCTTTACGATGTCTGATTTTGTAAACTTGGATCCAAGATGTTCAGAATGTGCAACGGATGGGACCTCATTTCATTTCCTGAGTTGCCTTACTATGAGAGTTGTTAAAGAAACCTATGTACATCTTGCTATATGAACGCAAGAATCTTTGAGTTCAGATTCATCAGTGATATATCTGATCTAGTCCAAAGGTAACCCTCTTTACCTAATAGCATACATATCATTGGGGGTTTTAGCTCTATGGGAAGTGTAATAGTTTTTTTCATTTATGCTTATAAAATTATTACAATGGCAGATTCAAATAGTGAAGGATTAATTCCCAAAGCTGCACAGAACATTTTCTCGCTGCGGCAAGGTTGTTTTTTACAATGTTGATTCAGATCAGGGATCATGACTGGACTGTCTGAGATGACTTGACTTGTTTATATATGTTACTGCAGGTCTGGAAAAGTGGTAAGGGCTAGAAATCAATTAATTAAAGTGAATCATTGAGAATCATCTTGAATCATCATTAAAGGTGATCTTTTCTTTTCAATTAATACAAAATATAGCAGTCCAGTGACTGTAATAAGAAATAGGAGCAGGAGTAGGCCATCTAGCCCTTCGAGCCTGCCCCGCCATTCAATAAGATCATGGCTGATCTGTCGTGGCTCAGTTCCACTTTCCCGCCCTCTCCCCATAACCCTTAATCCCCTCTCTTATCAAGAACCCATCAACCCGCTTCTTAAAAATATTTAGCGAGGCAGCCTCCACCACTTCAACGGGCAGAGAATTCCAGATATTCACCACCCTTTGAGTGAAGAAGTTCCTCCTCAACTCCGTTCTAAACCGCCTCCCCTTTATCTTGAGGCTGTGCCCCCTAGTCCTACTGTCTTTTTTGAGCAGGAAGAGTCTCTCCACCTCTATCCTATCCATCCCATTCATCATCTTATATGTCTCAATGAGATCTCCCCTCATTCTTCTAAACTCTAACGAGTACAAGCCTAGTTTATTCAGCCTCTCCTCATAGCTCAACCCCCTCAACTCCGGTATCAGCCTAGTAAACCTCCTCTGCACTCCCTCCAAGGCCAAAATATCCTTGCGCAGGTGCGGCGCCCAAAACTGCACACAGTACTCCAGCTGCGGCCTCACCAATGCCCTATACAGCTGCAGCAAGACCTCCCTACTTTTATATTCAATCCCCCTCGCTATGAAGGCCAGCATCCCATTCGCCTTCCTGACCACCTGCTGCACCTGCAAGCTGGGTTTTTGCGACTCATGCACAAGGACCCCGAGGTCCCTCTGCACCGTCGCCTGCTGCAGTTTTTCGCCACGTAAGTAATAGTCCTTCCTACCATTCTTCCTACCAAAGTGGACCACCTCGCACTTGCCAACATTAAATTCCATTTGCCATTTCCTGGCCCATTCGCCCAGCCTATCTAGATCCTTCTGCAGACTCTCCACACCCTCCGCACAATTTGCCGTTCCCCCAATCTTGGTGTCATCAGCAAATTTCGACACCCTACACTCGGTTCCCTCCTCCAGATCATCTATATAAATGGTAAATAGCTGAGGCCCCAGCACCGACCCCTGGGGCACCCCACTAGTCACCAACTGCCAATCCGAATAGCACCCATTGACCCCCACTCTCTGCCTCCTATTTGACAACCAATCCTCTATCCACGCTAACACCCTACCCCCAACTCCATGCCCCCTTACCTTCTGCAATAACCTCTTGTGAGGTACCTTGTCAAACGCCTTCTGAAAATCCAGAAAGACCACATCCACTGGCTCTCCTCTATCCACTGCCCTAGACACATCCTCATAGAACTCCAGTAAATTTGTCAGACACGACTTCCCTTTAATGAAACCGTGTTGCGTCTGCCCTATCAAGCAATTCCCTTCAAGATGCCTCGCAATTTCCTCCTTAATGACGGATTCTAACATTTTACCTACCATAGACGTTAAACTAACCGGCCTATAATTCCCCGCCTTTTGCCTGGCACCCTTCTTAAACAACGGCGTAACATTAGCCGTTTTCCAATCTTCTGGCACTTCCCCGGAATCCAGCGACGTCTGGAAAATAGCCACCAAGGCATCCACTATAACCTCCGCCATTTCTTTCAGAACCCTCGGATGCATTCCATCCGGTCCTGGGGACTTGTCCACAATCAGCCCCTCCAGTCTGTCGAGCACCACCTCTCTAGTAACAGTAATGTCATTAAGACCCTCCAGTCCTACCACCTTTCCATCGCTAACACCAGGCAAATTATTCACGTCCTCCTCCGTGAAGACAGAAACAAAAAAGTTATTCAAGACCTTAGCCATATCCCCATCCCCTACCACTAGGTCCCCTTTCTCATCCTCTAAAGGACCAACGTTCACCCTAGCCAGCCTCTTCCTTTTTATATATTTATAAAAACTCTTGCTATCCTTTTTTATATTAAGTGCTAGCCCAGCTTCATAGCTTCTCCTACCCTCCTTTATCAACTTCTTTGTCAATCTTTGTTGACCCAGCCTGCAGGTGCAGCAGGTGGTCAGGAAGGCGAATGGGATGCTGGCCTTCATAGCGAGGGGGATTGAATATAAAAGTAGGGAGGTCTTGCTGCAGCTGTATAGGGCATTGGTGAGGCCGCAGCAGGAGTACTGTGTGCAGTTTTGGGCGCCGCACCTGCGCAAGGATATTTTGGCCTTGGAGGGAGTGCAGAGGAGGTTTACTAGGCTGATACCGGAGTTGAGGGGGTTGAGCTATGAGGAGAGGCTGAATAAACTAGGCTTGTACTCGTTAGAGTTTAGAAGAATGAGGGGAGATCTCATTGAGACATATAAGATGATGAATGGGATGGATAGGATAGAGGTGGAGAGACTCTTCCCGCTCAAAAAAGACAGTAGGACTAGGGGGCACAGCCTCAAGATAAAGGGGAGGCGGTTTAGAACGGAGTTGAGGAGGAACTTCTTCACTCAAAGGGTGGTGAATATCTGGAATTCTCTGCCCGTTGAAGTGGTGGAGGCTGCCTCGCTAAATATTTTTAAGAAGCGGGTTGATGGGTTTTTGATAAGAGAGGGGATTAAGGGTTATGGGGAGAGGGCAGGAAAGTGGAACTGAGCCACGACAGATCAGCCATGATCTTATTGAATGGCGGGGCAGGCTTGAAGGGCCAGATGGCCTACTCCTGCTCCTATTTCTTATGTTCTTATGTTCTTATGACATTTAAACCTTTCCCAATCCTCTTCTCGCCCACTGCTCTTAGCTACTCTAAACTCCTCCGCTTTTAATTTAACACTTTCCTTCACCTCCTTCGTTATCCACGGCTTATTACCTCTCCTCCTACTATCCTTTTTGACCATCGGAATAAATTTCCGCTGAGCACCAAGAAAGATCTCCTTAAAGATCCTCCACTGCTCCTCAGCAGACCTACCTTCCAACGTGCTCCCCCAGTCCACATTCGCCAATTCTTCTCTCATCCTACCATACTCCCCTCTATTCAAACAAAGGACGCGTGTCCGGGAACCCACTTTCTCCTCTTCCATCTGCAACAGAAACTCCACCATACAATGATCACTCTCTCCAAGAGGATCCTTCACCGCAAGGTCCCTAATTCTACCCGCCTCATTACATAGCACCAGATCCAAGATAGCTCGCTCCCTCGTCGGCTCCAACACACACTGTTCAAGGAAATTATCCCGGCAGCATTCCAAGAACTCCTCCTCGAGCTCACCTCGTCCAACATGGGTCGACCAATCAATATGCAGATTGAAATCCCCCATAACTACTGCCGTCCCATTCCTGCACGCCGCACTTATTTGCGCGTTAACAGCCCGCCCCACCTCCAGATCATTATTCGGGGGCCTATAGACGACACCCACCAGCGTCTTCCTCCCTTTGCTGTTCCTAATCTCCACCCACAATGATTCCACTTTCTGCTCTTTGGCTCCGATATCATCCCTTGCTACCACCTTGATACTATCCTTAATCAGCAGAGCTACGCCACCCCCTCTTTCCTCCTGCCTATCCTTCCTAAACACTTGTAGCCTAGAAACCAATATGAATTCAAATTCCATAAAATAATTTCAAAAAACTACCAAACTTGTGGATCAGCGACAATGACAATGAAACCTGTCAAATTGTAATGCAAACTGAACTGATTCACTAACATCCTTCCATGTAGGGAGTCTGTCTTCCTACATGGTTTGACATAAATGTGACTGCGGTCCACATTGAGGATGACTCTAAAAGCCCTCAGGACTTTCAAAAACAGATAATGTACACTGGCAGCAATATACCAAAGGTGATGTACAGGTTAGGTGGATTGGCCATGCCAAATTGCCCCTTAGTGTCCCAAGATGTTTAACTTGGGTGGATTACCCAGGGCAAAAGTGCAGAGGTTTGGGATGGGGAGAAGGCCTGGGCAAGATGCTCTGGTGCAGACTCACTGGGGCATATAGTCTCCTTCTGCACTCCAGTGATTCAATGATTATTTGGCTTGTCAGTGTTGCCAACACTGGAATATTCACTCCAGAAAAGGCATATTGTTCATGGACAGAGAAGTCTTGTTGATAGAGAGATATCCAGAATGAAGAGTGAATGCGTGCACCTGTAACTGGTGAATGTGGATGTTATTAGTTTTGGATTAACTAGGTTCAACATGCACTTTTACCTACTTTTTTTAATCATTCTTGCAATGTGAGATTGCTGGCAAGGCCAGCATTCTGGCAACAGTACTAAAGACCAGAGCTAGCTGCGCCCATAGCCAAGTTATTCCAGTAGAGCTACAAGACTGGCATCCACTCGGCAATGTGGAAAATTGCCCAGGTATGTTCTGTCCACAAAAAGAAGGACAAGTCCAACCTGGCCAATTACATCATCATCGGTCTACTCTCCATCATCAGCAAAGTGACAGGAGGGAGTGTCAACAATGCTATCAAGTGGCACTTACTCAATGATAACCTGCTCACTGATACTCAGTTTGGCTTCTGCCAGGGCCAACTAATTTCTGATCTTATTACAGCCTTATTTCAAATATGGACAAAAGAGCTGACTGCCAGAGTGACTGCCCTAGACATCAAGATAGCATTCACAGAATATGGCATTAAGGAGCCCCAGCAAAACTGGACTCAATAGGAATCAGGGGAAAGCTATCCAATAGTTGAAGTCATACTTAACACATAGGAAAATGGCTGTAGTTGTTGAAGACCAATGACTTTAGTCCTAGCTCACCATAGTCATTCCTCAGGATACTGTCCTAGGTCCAACCATCTTCAGCTCCTTCATCAAATTCCTCCCTTCATTGTAACTTCATAAGTGGGAATGTTCGCCGATGATTGCACAATGTTCAGCACCATTCACAACTCCTCAGATACTGAAACAGTCCATGCCCAGTTGCAGCACAACCTAGACAATATTCAGGCCTGGGTTAATAAGTAGCACAAAACATTTCTGTTATACATGTGCAAGTTAATAGCCATCTGCAACAAGACAGAATCTAACCATTACCCTTGATATTTAATGGCATTACCATCGTGGAATCCCCACTATCAACATCTTGATGATTACCATTGAACAGAAATTGAACTGCAACACCACACACATACTATTCTGTGACAAGTAGCTCACTGCCCGAGTTCTGTATACCATCTGCAAGGCATAATTCAGGAGTATGATGGAATACTGTCAACTTGCCTGGATGAGTACAACTCTAACAACTTTCAAGAAGCTTAACACTGGGACAAAACAATCTGCCTGACAGGCACTTCTTCCATCACTTTCAACATCCTCTCCCTCCACGACTCACACACAGTGACAGCAATGTGTACCATCTACAAGATGCACGGCAACAACTCACTAAGCCTCCTTTGATTGCACCTTCCAAATCCATGACGTCTACTACTGAGAAGGATAAGGGGCTTGTGCATGGGGACACCACCACCTACAAATTCCCCTCCAAGCCACATATAATCCTGACCTGAGACTATGTCACCATTCCCTCACTGTCGCTGCATCAAGATCTTGAAATGCCCTCCTTAACAGTATGGTGGGCATTCATACATCACATGGACTCCAACAGTTCAATAATGCAGCTCAGCAACATCTTTTCAAGGGTATTTAGGCATTGGCAATAAAAGTGTTGGCCTGGAAAGTGACCTCCACGTTCCATAAATTAATAAAAAATTATTACGTAGCACTAAATGCCTTTGAGCAGATAGCGACGAGCCATTTTCTTGACTGATGCAATTCATGTGGCACCACTACATCAACAGTGATGTTAGGAAGGGAGATTCTGACCTACCATGTTGAAAGAACTGCAATATCGTTTCAGGTGACTTGGATAGAAATTTGCTGGTGTTCCCATGCATCTGCTGCCCTTGTCCTTAGAGGTCATGGATTTGGAAAGTGTGGTCAAAGGATCCTTGACAAATTGCTGTACAGTAATTAGCAGGTGGTCCACACTGCTGCCACTCTGCATCTGTGGTGGAGAGAGTGAATTTCTAAGGTCATGAGGTGCCAATTAACTGTGCTGCTTTGTCCTGGATGATGTCAAGCTTCTTGAGTATTTTTAAAGCTGCAATCTTACAAGTAGGTGGCGAGATTCCAATATACTCTTCACTTGTGTCTTGTAGATGGCAGACGGGCTGCAGGGAGATGACTTCTCACAATTTTAGCAATGGTAGTGCCATTGAATATCAAGGGAAGATAGTTAGATTTTCTGTTGTTTGAAATGGTCATTGCCTGGCATTTGTGTGGCATGAATCTTGCTGGTCACCTATCAGCCCAAACCTAAAAGTTATTCTGACCTTTCTGCATGCGGGCACGAAATGCTTCAGTATCTGCAAGAGTTGCAAATGAAACTGAACACTACGCAATGGTCAGCAAACATCTCCATCTCTGATCTTATGTTGGAGAAAAAGTCATATCTGAAGTAGCTGAAGATTGTTGGGTCTTGGTTACTACCCTGAGGAACTGCTGCAGTGATGTCCTGGGGTTGGGAAGAGTCACCTCCAACAGACACAAACCTTCTTCCTTCTGTTAGGGATCCCTCCAGTCTGTGATCCTCTTGATTCCTATTGACTTCAGTTGAGCTGGAGCTCCTTGAGTGCCACATTCAGTCAAATCCTTGATGTAAGGACAGTCACTCTCATCTCATCTCGGAATCCAACTCTGTTCTCAATTTTGGACCTCTGCTGTCAGGTGGTCAGGAGCCACGTGACTCTGATGGAACATAAACAGAACATTAGTGTGCAGGTTATTACTGTGAAAGGTTTGTTTGATAGCACTGTCAAAGACAGCTCCCATCACATTGCTGATAAAAACATGAGAAATAGCAACACGAGAATGCCGTTCAGCCTTTTGGATTTTCTCTACCATTTAATGAGATCATGGTTGATCTTCTACTTCAACTCCATTTTCCTGCAGTTTCCCCTATATTTATTTGATGTTGTTAATTTGTAGAAACCTACTGATCTTAGACCTGAACATGCTCAACTACAGATATTCCACAGCTCTCCAAGGCAGAGAACTCCAAAAATTCTCCACTCTCTCTGTGAAAAAATTCCTACTCATCTAAGTCCTAAATGGTTTACACCTTATTCTGAGACTGTGTGCCCTGGTTCTAGAGCCCCCAGCTAAGAGAAACATCCTTTCTGCATCCACCTTGTTGAGCCCTGTAAGAATTTTGTATGTCTAAATGAGATCACCTCTCATTCTTCTAAACTCCAGAGAATAAAAGCACAACCTATTTAATTTTTCCTTATAGGACAATCCCTCCATCCCAAGAATTAATTGAGTGAACCTTTGTTGCATTTCTCCCATATCAAGCATATCTTTCCTTAGCTAAGGAGGAAAACATTGCACATAATGCTCCAGATGTGGTTGAGATTGATTGAGAAGGTGATCATTAGCAAATTGAATTGGCCCTGCTTATTGTGGAGAGGATATGCCTGAGTAATTTCCCATATTGAAGTGTGGTTAGCTGTATTGTAGCTGTACTGGAGCAAATTGTCTCAGGGCGCAGCAAGTCCTGGAGAACAAATCTTCAGTACTGTAGTCGGAAAGTTATCAAGCCCCATAGACATTGTTGTATCCAGCGCCTTCAGCCATTCCTTGGTATCACATGGAGTGAATCACATCAGTTAAAGGCTGGCAGCCATAATGGTGGCGATCTTGGAGCAGTCGAGATGAATCATCCAATCAACACTTCTGGTGTTCTGCAAGTATCCTTTGCACCAACGTAATGGGCTCCACCATCATTGAGAATAGGGATGTTTGTGAAGTCTGCTTCTCCTATGGTAGCTTAGCTCTCCACCACCATGCACAGCTAGATGGGCAGGACTGCAGAGCTTTGTTTAGATCCATTGGTGAATGAATCACTTATCTCCGTACGTGGTATGCTGCTTCCACCGTTTAACATGTATGTGGTGGTGTACTATAGCTTCACCAGGTTTGTGGCACCTCCACTTCAGGCTAGTAGTTTCATTATCCACCACCACTCACAACTAGATGTGTCAGAGTTGAGTTGTGCCTTTTTTGTTTCCCTTAGACTGTAGAACAATTAAACATTGATGGATTTTGCTATTAAACTCTACTCAAATCATTGATACATTTTGTGTAAAACAACTTACTGTAGATCACACTGTATAAGTCAACCTGGTGAATAAGACTACTCCATATTTTATTCCCTTGTATAAACCAACCCAAAATTTTGAAAGGATTTTTCAGAGCTTCAAAGATTGGTTACACACTGTGATCCATGTTAATTTGCTGGTTTCAGATAGTGTTTCGTCTCACTGTATTGCCTTTGTATTAATCTTCTACAGGCCAGAACACACATGGTGGCAAATGCAATATTATACAGTCTATATATATACTATGTAAATAAGACTCAATTTTATAATACAAATCTTGTTATTGTTTAACTAAATGCAACTAAATAATCAGCAGTAATTCTGCATCCCTTTGACTGAGGATATAAGATAAAATTATCAGAGTGACCCGTGACACTTAACTCTAGAGAATATCTGGTGCAAATCTCAAAATCTTTTCATGATTTGTTGCTACAATTAATGTCCAGTTTTCATGTTATGACAACACAAGTTGGTGTTTGATACTTCAGAATCTGTTTTCCTATCATTAGAGTTAACAACAAGTTCAAATCCTGAAATCGGAGACCAAACACTGGATGAAAATATCTTCTGTAAAAAAAAATCACCACAATTATGAAAAAAAAGTTGATATTTTCACAATCAATCCAATAAGCCGCAATCAGTTTCCAACATTATGCATATGGTTCCGATCTTGTTTAACAGGGTACTCTATAAGGTACCCTATATATATAGACTTCTAATATCTCACTGTCATGGAAGTTGTGAGTATTAACATGGAATGAATCACAAATGAGTAGTTGGTTTGAAAGTTAAGCTGGCAGTAAAAGATGATGATCCATGGGATATGATTCCTCTCTATAACCATAAATGAAAGGATTTGGTTACTTTGTTGTTCACATTTCCTAAATATTAGCTCCAGTAACATTACCGGATTTACAAATAAACAAAGATAAGCAACCCAAGTCGAGACCAGAATTTCCAAAACTGTGAGTCACAATTCTCAGTAATGTCGCGGTGGTCACATTTGCAATCATGACTTCCCCTTCCGCCAAGCAGCAATAGCGATTATGGAGAGGAGACTACACAGTCTGGAGGATCTGATAGAACAGTTCTGGACCCATTGGATTGGTGCCACCAAGGTTGGACAGTGAGCCCAAAGTACTCTTTAACTTCAGAAGACGCTTACCAGTGAGTTCAAGTAGGTCCAAGATGTTTCTGCACCAACTTGGCTCAGGCAGAGGTTGGCAGAGACTGTCTGTGTCCAGAATGCAGGAAAAACCTGGAGGTTGTGCAGCTGAACCGGGAAGTTGTCTGCTGGCTTCAAACTTTGCTGTGTTTCTTCTGCTGTTAAATCTTATCATACCACATATTTCCAGACTGGCAGACAGGATTTCAGTTTAGTTATTTTCTCCAAAGGTTTGCACTTCCAACAATGCAGCAATTCATCAGACTTGTACTTGGGTAACAGCTTAATTGAAGAGTCAAATTTCTGCATTCATTCAGTTATCCACTTTGGCCTATGCACTAGGATTTTCCTGGATCTTCTGCTATGGTGAGTGAGTGGCAGAACCAGTGAACACGTTCAACTGTGCTATCCTGGCCAAGCATTTTATGACTTGAAGAAATTCTATCCTGCAGGCATACATTTCAAATTCATGAAGTTCGAGTAATTTGATTTGGGATTAGCAGTTTTCTTTGGCAATCTCTTTATGAAAAGAATAAAGTAAGTTGAGCAAAAGTTGAAACCAGAAATAAAATTAAACAACTGCGTAAGAAAACTAAGCTACTTGATTTTCAGGAAAAAAAGACATAATACCCGATCCTGGATAGGTGGAGAAAGTGAGAAACTATTTCGTGTTTGTAGATATGACTGAGGTATGCAGTTTTCTAGATACAGCATCATAATATCACTGTTCTCAATGGTCTCACCCTTAAAGTGACTGACAGAAACAAATACAAAATTTACATGGACTGCTGACTGCCACAAAGGTCTTGAACAATCCACACTAGTCAGTCATCAGGGCCCTCATACTGGTACTTCATAGGTTTGACAACTCATTCAACATGGGATTAATGATTTGTCCAGTATTATTCTAAGGATGCATTGACTGGGAAAGGATAACTTCAGATTGAAAACTGTCGACACCTAAGCAAATAAAAGATTATGATTACATGTAATAATCATTATTAACATTTTGAGGATTAAGTATAACTAAATGATTTTGAGAGATTTACCTCCTGTTTGTTAACTCCCTCTGTTGCTAATTTTTCTGACGGAACCAAATTCTACAGTTCAGTGTATGCACAACAGATTGGGGCCGCAGAACTTACAACAAATCTCAATGTTTACTTAAGTATTGGCTTAGGTCAGCTAATAATATTTTTTCCTCTACATATGTTTAAACTTTAATCCAGAATTTGTGCACCTAGTCTATAGTAACACCTCAATGTTATTTTTAGGGAGTGTAACACTGTTAAGGTACAGGTTTTTTTGTACAGGAAATAGAACCATGGCTCTGCTGCCCTCAAACAGCAAAGCAGATAATTCAGTCATTTATCTCAATTGTTGTTTAAGACATCTTTGAACAAATTTAATTATTAGATTTACATATGCAACAATCATCATGCATTCCAAAATTCATTGGATCTGAAGTGCTTAGTGATTTCCTGGTTAACTGAGGTGCTGTATAAAAATGCATGTTTGTAAATAATGTATAAAAATGCATATGACATGAAGATGAGTAGAAAAGCCAATTGCATGGAGGGTGTGGAAAGTCTGCAGAGAGATCTGGATAGGCTGAGTGAGTGGGCGAGGACCTGGCAGATGGAGTATAATGTTAGCAAGTGTGAAGTTATCCACTTTGACAGAAATAATAGTAGGAGGGATTATTATTTAAAAGGCGAAGAGCTGCAACATGCTATGGTGCAGAGGGACCTGGGGGTCCTTGTGCATGAGTCGCAAAAACCCAGTCTGCAGGTGTAGCAGGTGATCAAGAAGGCGAATGGAATGTTGGCCTTTATAGCGAGGGGGATAGAATATAAAAGCAGGGAGGTCTTGCTGCAACTGTACAGGGCACTGGTGAGGCCGCAGCTGGAGTACTGTGTGCAGTTTTGGTCGCCGCACTTGCGGAAGGATATATTGGCCTTGGAGGGAGTGCAGAGGAGGTTCACTAGGCTGATACTGGAGATGAGGGGGATGGACTATGAAGAGAGACTAAATAGACCGGGTCTGTACTCGTTGGAGTTTAGAAGGATGAGGGGGGATCTTATAGAGACATATAAGATAATGAAGGGGATGGATAGGGTAGAGGTAGAGAGATTCTTCCTGCCTAGAAAGGATAGCAGAACTAGAGGACACAGCCTCAAGATGGGGGGTGGGGGGGGAGGCAGTTTAGATCAGAGTTGAGGAGGAACTTCTTCACTCAAAGGGTGGTGAATCTCTGGAATCCTCTGCCCGTTGAAGAGGTGGAGGCTACCTTGCTAAATATATTTAAGTCACGGGTAGATAGGTTTCTGATAGACAGGGGAATTAAGGGTTATGGGGAGAAAGCAGGAAAGTGGAACTGATCCACTTCGATTAGCCATGATCTTATTGAATGGTGGGGCAGGCTCGAAGGGCTAGATGGCTTATTCCTGCTCCTATTTCTTATGTTCTTATGTTGTTCTTTTCGGCACACCAGAAGTTTAGTCCTTGATATTACTAGGAAATGCAAACATCCAAGGTTTTGTAATATTTTCAAATTATGACAGAATGTTGCACAATGGACTCTAGTTGCACCTAGGTTGTACACAACCAACCATTATAAATCTCCTTATATTATCCTTAATCTTATATTATTCACAGAGTCCCAGCACATAATTCGCAATGAGTTACCAATACCTGATCTGGTGTCATTGAAGCAAAAGAACTACTGCATCCATGTTTTAAAAAGGTTTTACTTTTCATGAGCAAATGATATGGAGAAACAGTTACATCATATCTACAGTTTACAGATTTAATGGGAGAACAACAAGGAGGAACATTTTGTCTTTGGGCTAAGCTGCAGCAATAGAGGTGTTGTTGCAAGAATGTTGTCCTGTTTAACACTACATGCACTTGCTCATAGAAGAATAACTCAGTATGTCAATGCCAACAGGGGCAGCACTAAATCCATAGGAATTATTGGATTTGAAAAAGTCAATCAAGGTAAGATCACATCCAAACAATGCTTTCAATTAAGATTGCAAACTACAATGTTTCCATGCTACACATTTATTCCTGCCTCGTTGGTGGTGATTGATCCTTTAAGGGGAATACAGCAGAGTAAAGCTGGAATTTTACCATCCTGCCTGTCACTGGAATCGGAGCAGCCGAGGGGCCAACCATGGAAAGGCCTGTTGACTTCGGGTGGGATGTTAGGGTTTCGGGATGAGCGAGGCCATGAAATCCTGCCCTAAGGGTCACCTGAGTTGCAGAGCTAAATGGAATTCAGAGTGGGTAATCACCCCAGCAGGTGGAGTTCTCTTAGACAGGAGACATGCAGAGAGCTAGCTGCAGCTGTGTCGCTGCTGTATAATTCTGCTCATCAATAAAGTCTTCTGCGTTTCTAATAAAGTCTGTTAATTGCATCGTTACATTTGGTGACAAGGATAAAATGATCAAGACACTGCCTTTGGTCTGGCACCTGTGATTATTCTGTTTGAGTTGATATCTGAAAGAAGTACTCATCAGATTGCCCCTCATTGGATGAATAGATCCGTTTGAGATATTGATATGCTGACATACTTTGAGCAATATAGAATCACAAAAGGTAGACAGTTACAAGAGGCTCACTGCATTAAAGAAATTGAAAGACAGACATAGAAAAACAAATACCAAAACATAGAAACTAGAAGCAGGATTGGCCATTCTGCCCTTCGAATATTCATTATGATCGTGGCCGATCTTCAAATTCAATATTACCCCCCCCCACTGCCATATCCCTTGATCCTTTTAGCCCCACCTATAACCTGTAAAATTGGCTGGCAGAGTCAAAGGTTTAAAAAAGAAATGTACAGAATTTTTAAAAAAGCACGGTAGCGAAGGGGACCAGGGCTCAATTCCCAGCTTGGGTCACTGTCTGTGTGGAGTCTCCACGTTCTCTCTGTGTTTACATGTGTTTCCTCTGGGTTCTCCAGTTTCCTCCCTCAGTATGAAAGACGTGCTAGTTAGGTGCATTGACCGTGCTAAGTTCTTCCTCAGTGTACCCGCCGGAGTGTGGCGACTCGGGGATTTTCACAGTAACCTCATTGCAGTGTTAATGTAAGATTACTTACGACACTAATAAAATAAGCTAACCTAAAACTGAAACTAAAAGTCGAAGATGGCCATCTGGAGCTGACAGCTAGAAGTACTTCAAATGAAAAAAAATAAATTTGGATGAAAGGCAAAGAATTGCTGCAATTAATAGTTCAAAAGTTTAAGAAAACAGCTGGCACTCGAAAGCAGAGCTGCAGCTTTAAGAGTAAGCAAAAAGGAAACAGCTTGGAACACTCTGTACCTGCACTGATACATACACTTACAAAGGGAAGCCAACTGTATTCTCACAACGACAGCCTGTGTGGGGAAGAAAGCTCACTACACAGTCTTAATGTAGCAATATCCTTAAAAAGGTAATACATTTAAAGTGGCAATGTATTTGAATACACAAGAAGGAAGAAATGGCTGTGGACAGGAAAATTAGAAAAGACCTCATATAGAGAGGGCAAATCTTATAAAAGGTCCATAAGCTGCAAAGATCTCAAGGAAAAAGCAGTGGAAGACTGCAGAGGAAGCAATGAAGACCTTGAAGAAGAGGCAACAAAAGACATCATTGAGAAGACATTAAAAGACCCAGGAAGTGGGAAAAGAAGACCTGATGTGGAGATGCCAGCGTTGGACTGGGGTAAACACAGTAAGAAGTCTGACAACACCAGGTTTAAGTCCAACCGATTTATTTGATAGTAAACTTGCAAGCTTTCGGGGTTTGCCCCTTCGTCAGGCGAATGGAGAGTTCTGGCCTCCGACAGAGCATATAACAGCACAGACAGTTTACAGATTACTGATTAGAATGCGAGTCTTTACACCTAACCTGCTATTCAAGTCTTAAAGTGGCCAACAATGTGACTGGAAGGAGCATTAAACCCCAGGTTAAAGAGATGTGTATTGTCCCCAGACAATACAGTAAGTGAGGTTTAGCAAACCCAGGCAAATCATGGGGGTTACAGATAGTGCGACATGAACCCAAGATCCCTGTTGAGATCATTCTCATGTGTGTGGAACTTGGCTTTCTGGGTTAAAAAGAAGACCCCCAGAGGAGGGCATTAAAAAATTCCAAAAGGAGGACAATGAAAGACCCCATAAGAAGGGCACAAAAGAAATTGCAGAATGGAAACATGTCAGAGACAGATCTGACCCAGGGAGAAGCCAAAAGTGTTTAGTTGAAGTTAAAACAAGCAGAAATGAAAATTTAATTTGTGAAATGTATATGACCAGTAAGAGCATGATGGATACATCTCAGAAATACTTGCCTTAAGTTTTCAACCACCAAAACTATAGTGAGTTTGTCCTTGGAGTTTCAGGGTGTACACAACATCCATGGCAGTAACAGTCTTGCGTTTGGCGTGTTCGGTGTAAGTGACCAAGTCCCTAACGATTTTCTCCAAGAAAAACTTCAGGACTCCATGGGTTTCTTCTTAGATGAGGCTGAAATGCGCTTAACGCCCCCACGCCGAGCAAGACTAAGGATAGCAGCCTTAGTTATCACGGAGAACTTCCCAGTGCTGTTTGGCACCGCCCTTCCCAAGACCTTTCCCACTTTTACCTCTACCAGACATCTACCCTGACAGCGAGTTCAATAGAAGAAATGCAAAAAATGAAGACCTCAAAAGAAACTGGGAACTACTGAAAATAACGAGGAACTAGCAAAAAGAATTGAAGTCCTAAAGAAGGCATTAAAACAACAAGATGAAATGAGTGACAGCAAACTTGAAAAATAGTAGCAAAAACTTACAAAATGAAGTTAAGAAGAAGGAGAAATTGAGACAATGGGGAATAAGCTGAACTCTATGAAAACCAGAAGAACGAGGGGAGATCTCATTGAGACATATAAGATGATGAATGGGATGGATAGGATAGAGGTGGAGAGGCTCTTCCCACTCAGAAAGGACAGTAGGACTAGAGGGCACAGCCTCAAGATAAAGGGGGGGCGGTTTAGAACAGAGTTGAGGAGGAACTTCTTCACTCAAAGGGTGGTGAATCTCTGGAATTCTCTGCCCGTTGAAGTAGTGGAGGCTGCCTCGCTAAATATATTTAAGACGCGAGTTGATAGGTTTTTGATAGGCAAGGGGATTAAGGGTTATGGGGAGAGGGCGGGAATGTGGAACTGAGACACGACAGATCAGCCATGATCTTATTGAATGGCGGGGCAGGCTCGAAGGGCTAGATGGCCTACTCCTGCTCCTATTTCTTATGTAACAGAAAATAAAAAACAATTCCAGTGAAGAATGGAATTGGGAGAATAAGAGCTTGAAGAAAGGGAGCTTGGCAATGAGAAATTAGCTGAAGAAGTAAAAACATTGAAATTGACAGCAGAATCAGCAATTCAGACAGAGAAAGAAACTGAGGTTCAGGGGAAATTTCCCATCCTGCCCATGACAGGAATTGTAGCTGGTGCAAGGGGGGCCGGACCACGCAAAGATCTGTTGACCTCTGATGGCATTTTTTGGTTTTGGGGCGAAGACAGTTGGAAAATCCCACCCTATGTGTCAGGACAAGATTGCTGCAATGGTCACAATAATAAAAAACACAAGAACCAATGTGATAAAATGGTTGATGAAAAAGATGCTGAACTGAAATGCTGGAAAGAGAAGAAAGTTTATCACATGACTCAAGCACCAGAAACAGAATACCATGACCATTCCTTCACACATGACAAATCAAGATTGTGAATAAAACAAGAAGTGTGGCAATGTATCAGCACACTATCAAATTGAAGTAATGGGACTGATCTCTCTCCCATCCCTCAAATATTCAGGGCTTGAAACAGACATTTTAAGAACATAAGAACATAAGAAATAGGAGCAGGAGTAGGCCACCAAGCCCCTCGAGCCTGCCCCGCCATTCAATAAGATCATGGCTGATCTGAAGTGGATCAGTTCCACTTTCCCTCTATCACCCCATAACCCTTAATTCCCTTGTCTGTCAGAAACCCAGCTACCCGTGACTTAAATATATTTAGTGAGGCAGCCTCCACCACTTCAACGGGCAGAGAATTCCAGAGATTCGCCACCCTTTGAGTGAAGAAGTTCCTCCTCAACTCCGATTTAAACTGCCCCCCCCCTTATCTTGAGGCTGTGCCCTCTGGTCCTGCTATCCTTTCTAAGCGGGAAGAATCTCTCTACCTCTACCCTATCCATCCCTTTCATTGTCTTATATGCCTCTATAAGATCCCCCCTCATCCTTCTAAACTCCAACAAGTACAGATCCAGTCTATTTAGTCTCTCTTCATAGTCCAACCCCTTCATCTCCGGTATCAGCCTAGTGAACCTCCTCTGCACTCCCTCCAAGGCCAAAATATCCTTGTGCAAGTGCGGCGACCAAAACTGCACACAGTACTCCAGCTGCAGCCTCACCAGTGCCCTGTACAGTTGCAGCCAGACCTCCCTACTTTTATATTCTATCCCCCTCGCTATAAAGGCCAGCATCCCATTCGCCTTCTTGATCACCTGCTGCACCTGCAGACTGGGTTTTTGCGACTCATGCACAAGGACCCCCAGGTCCCTCTGCACCATAGCATGCTGCAGCTTTTCGCCCTTTAAATTGTGATCCCTCCTACTATTATTTCTGCCAAAGTGGATAACCTCACACTTGCCAACATTATACTCCATCTGCCAGGTCCTCGCCCACTCGTTCAGTCTACCCAGATCCCTCTGCAGACTTTCCACACCCTCCACGCAATTTGCTTTACCACTCATCTTCGTGTCATCAGCAAATTTCGTCACCCTACACTCAGCCCCCTCCTCCAGATCATCTATATAAATGGCAAATAGCTGAGGCCCCAGCACCGATCCCTGCAGCACTCCACTAGTCACCAACCGCCAATCAGACTAGCACCCATTGATACCAATGGGTGCTATTCTGATTTTGAGACAGACATTTGAAGAATTGATATAACTAATAAGGAACAGGAAGTTCCAGTTCCAACAAACCATGCAAACCAACCAAAGAAAAGTTAATTTGTGCAACCGATCCACTTTGAGTAGGATTTTAGCTGATAGAGTAGTTTCTTCCTGAGCAGGACAGTGTTGGCGTTATTAGGTCAGAAAACTCAAATTAATGCTTCCAAACTTCTCTGCAGAGTGTGATTGCAGATTTCCTCAAAAAAATTGGGTTGGGTGGTATCCCCAGCGAACCAAATGAGGAGCTCATAATTATTCCTTGTGGAGAAAAAGGCTAAAAATCTGGTTAAAAATAATTGAGTTGTACATGGATGGACTGACCATCCAAGATGGCTGCATTAGTAGGAATTATGGTGATTGGGGCAACACATTCATGACGGCATGTCTTTTGGTGCATATATGGAAGAGTGACAGAGACATAGAAACTAGAAGCAAGAGTAGGCCATTCAGCCCTTTGAGCTTGCTCCCCCATTCATTTTGATCATGACTGATCATCCAATTCAATATCCTGATCCCCTCTCCCCCCCACCCCAAATTCCTTTATTCCTTTAGCCCCAAGAGATATATCTAACTCCTTCTTGAAATCAGACAACATTTTGGCCTCAACTACACTCTGTGGCAGTGAATTCTACACATTCACCACCCTCTGGGTGAAGAAATCTCTCCTCACTGCAGTTCTAAAAGGTTTACCCCTTACCCTTAAACTATGGCCCTAGTTCTGGACTCCCCCACCATTGGGAACATTCTTTCTGATTCTACCCTGTCTAGCCCTGATAGAATTTTATAAGTTTCTATGAGATCCCCTCTCACTCTTCTAAACTCTGCTGAATATAATCCTAACTGACTTAGCGTCTCGTCATATGACTGACTTGCCATCCCAGGAATCAACCTGGTAAACCTTCACTGTACTCCCTCTGTAGCAAAGAGACAGATTATTTTCTCTGCTGAAATTATCCTTGAAGATCCTAATAATTCAGCTGTCAACAGACTGGGAAAGGAAAAGGATGATATTTTTGACTGAAGCAGGCCCAGAGACATTCAAGAATGTGTTTGCCCCAGCAAATCCAAAAGACATGCTGCTGACAGATATTTTAAGCTTGAGCTCCAAGCCTTTGAAAATTGAGAAAAGCTATCATTGTGGATAAGGAATCAACTGCACAGTGAAGAGATTGAAAAGGTTAATGTAACCTTGGAAAAGCTGTCAATTCATTGCAATTTTGGAGAATTTCAAAAATTGTTTTGTCAAGAAAAATCTGTGTGACAAATTTATTGCATCTTAAAAGGTGAGCGCGTTCAAAGTAAGTTGATGATATTGTTAAAATTGACTTTTGACATAGCTCATCTAACAGCAATGTTCATGGACATGGTGGAACATGACTCGAGATAAGTTAGATTTAACAACCATCAGTCATCTGCTGAAGTAAATAAGCTGCAGATGAATAAGTAGATGCTGCAGTAATAGCAGTGCTACCACAAAATCTTGTTGCTACTATTTAGGCCAATCACTGGGCACAGAATTATCCATTTGTGAAAGTAGAATGCCACAGCTGCAAGAAGAAGGGTCATCTTCCCAAGATATGTTCCAAGAAAGTAAACAGATAAAACGCTGGCAGAAGAAAATGGCAGTCACTCCAAATGGGTGTTGAACATGTTGATGAGGGGTTTGTTGAGATCCATACCATCCAAAGAGCAAGGATGCCCAACACAAATTCACAGGACTTCATGGTCAAGTAACGTTGGATGGAGCACTGGATCAGAATTCTCCAACCTCACCCGCATCTGGGATTCTCCGGTCCCACTGCAATGAACAGAGATTTGGCTGATTGCCAAATATTCCATTCTCGCTGGTTGCAGGACGCATGAGACCAGAAATTCCAGCCCCAGTAAACATGGGAGACATCATAGGTTCATCAGTTAGAGCGGTTCCCAAGAGAGGTTATGTCTAACAAATCTGTTAGAGTTTTTTGAAGAGGTAACAAGGAAGTTAGATAAAGGAGAACTAGTGGATGTGATTTATTTAGACTTCCAGAAGGTCTTTGGCAAGATACCACATAGGAGACTGTTCAATGAGTTAAGTGCTCATGGTGCTAAGGGTAAAATCCTGGCATGGGTAGAGGATTTGCTGACTAGGAGAAGGCAGAGAGTGGGGATAAGGGGGTCTTTTTCAGGATGGCAGTTGGTGACTAGTTGTTGCCTCAGGGTCAGTGCTGGGCCACAACTTTTCACAATATACATTAACAATTTGGAGAAAAGAACTGAAGGCACTGTTGCTAAGTTTGCAGATGATACAAAGATATGCAGAGTATAGACATGTAGTACTGAGAGAGCAGGGGGGCTGCAGAAGGACTTGGATGGGCTAGGAGAGTGGGCAAAGAAGTGGCAGATGAAATATAATGTGGAAAAGTGTGAGGTTATGCATTTTGCAATGAGGAATGGAGGCATAAATTTTCTAAATGGGGAAATGCTTAGGAAATCAGAAACACAAAGAGACTTGGGGGTCCTTGTTCAAGATTCTCTTCAGGTTAACGTGCAGGTTCAGTCGACAGTTAGGCAAGCAAATGCAATATTAGCCTTCATGTCGAGAGGGCTAGAACATAAGAGCAGGGATGTATTTCTAAGGCTGTGTAAAGCTCTGGTCAGACACCATTTAGAATATTGTGAGGAGTTTTGGGTCCCATATCTAAAGAAGGATGTGCTGGCCTTGGAAAGGGTCCACAGGAGGTTCACTAGAATGATCCCCGGAATGAAGAGCTTGTCATATGAAGAACTGTTGAGGACTCTGGGTTTTTACTCGTTGGAGTTTAGAAGGATGAGGGAGGAATCTTACTGAAAGTTACAGGATACTATGAGGCCTGGATAGAGTGGACATGGGAAGGATGTTTCCACTGTTGTAGGAAAAACTAGAATTAGAGGGCACAACCTCAGGTGAAAGGGATGATCCTTTATGACAGAAATGAGGGGAAATTTCTTCAGCCAGAGAGTGGTGAATCTGTGGAACTCTTTGCCGCAGAAGGCTGCGGAGGCCAGATCATTGAGTGTCTTTAAGACAGAGATAGGTAGGTTCTTGATGGGGAAAAGGCAGGAGAATGGGGATGAGAAAAATATCAGCCATGATTGAATGGCAGAGCAGACTCGATGAGCCAAATGGCCTAATTCTGCTCCTATATTTTATGGTCTAACTGCATTGTGAAAGGCGAGGTTAACATCAGCTGGGAGTAGAGTAATGCAGGTAGTTTACTCCCATAATTAGAAGTGTGTCAGTTCTGATCAAATACTATGAGCAATGTGCAAAATTGCTTATCATTGTTGTGAAAAGTTAAAATCCAGCCTTGTTAAAAGAAACTGGTTCACAGCACTTAAGTTCAATTGGAGTGAGTATTTTCATGTTGAAGCAAAATTCACATTGCAAGATGACATAGTCAACAAATACCCTAAGCGAATCAATGGAAGCAAAAATCCAATTCAAGTACACAGGGTATGATGAATGTGTTCCGATGAATTTCCAGGCCAAATCATTGCTGGCCGTATCAAGTTCCCTATGCCTTAAGAGAAGAGGTAGAGTAAGAATTGGAAATATTTGAAACTGAAAACGTTGGGTGAAATTTTCTGGCCACTCACATTGATGGGATTTTCTGGTCCTGCTGCAGGGAATGGATATCTGGCTGAGCAAATTCCAAGCTGAGCGCCAAATTCTCCATCCTCGCTTGCAGCGGCAACAGGGAATTCTGGGTGTTATCTCTAAGGCAGAGCAGAGTAATTTGACTGTTACCTTAGTGATAGTGCCAAAGTCAGATGGTACTGTAAGATTATGCAGTGATTGTAAGTCAGGTATTGGAATGTAGTCCACCTGACACTTTGACAAACCAGGAGGATCCATTTGCAATGTTGATAGGAGGCCAAATTTTTCAAAGTTAGATTTGACAAATGTCTATTTGCAGCTTGAGTTGTCTCAGTCATACGAGGCTCCCAATACACAATGGATCTATTTCAGTTTCATAGGTTGGCATTTGGTGTTTCTTCAGCTTGAAATTTTCCAACAGGTGATGAACCAAGTTTTTCAAGAAATTGAGGAGTAGTGTGCTATTTGGCTGACATACTTATTTCATCTCCAAATAGGCAGAGCCATGACGACAGATGGAAAGAAATATTCAATATTCAGAAAAGCATGGAGGTTGAGTGAAGGCACACAAATGAGTTACATTTTACCAAGAATAAGGTTCAAACAATAAGAAATGTGTCATACCCTTGAAACATCTGATCTCAGAGCTCTTTTGGGTCTAGTGAATTACTACTATAAATGCATATTAAGTTTGGCAACATTATTGTCTCCATTCAATGAACTCCTGGGGAAGCATTTTTCATTGGATTGAATAAAGGAGTGAACAAAGTACTGAATTTGTGCAAAAATCAATTTTTAGAGGGTACAATATTTGCACATTACAAAATGTCCAAAATGATTAAGCTAGCATGTGATGCCTCAAGAGCTGTTATCTCTCATGTGCTGGACAGTGGTGTTGGATAGTGGTAAGGACATATCAATTGTATTTGCCTATTGCACCCTCAGTGCCAGTGAGTGAAATGATGCTTTGATAGAATGTAAAGCATTATCCTTGATTTTTGGAGTAAGAAGAGTCTATGAGCACACGTGTGGTCATAGGTTCACTATTGTAACTGACCATAAGCCATTGATGGGTATTCACTGGCAATGTGATTTTTGACAATGTTTTCAACCATGTGGACTGGAGGTACTGTGGTGTGCTTCTCGATGTATTTTGTGTTGAGCTCCTGGATTTGACAGAGAATGTTACTTCATCCTTACAGGGAGGGCAGAGGAGTAGGTGACTGTCCACACAAAGGCTGCAACGTATAGCTGGGCAGCAGTGTCAGTGCTTTTGGGTCTGCACCATGACAGGGAGTTGGAAGTTGTGGAAAGGGCAACTCTGTACTATGCCCTCTTCAAACCAGGATCATCCATGCTCTTTGATAGTGAGCACTGTTAGAAGTCTCACAACACCAAGTTAAAGTCCAACAGGTTTATTTGAAATCATAAGCTTTAGGAGCGCTGTTCCTTCATCAGGTGAATGGAGGAGCGCTCTGAAAGCTCATGATTCCAAATAAACCTGTTGGACTTTAACCTGCTGTTGTAAGACTTCTTACTCTGCCCACCCCAGTCCAATGCTGGTATCTACGCATCTTTGATAGTGGCAAGAGGCTGTCTGGCAGGCCTGAAACGCATGTCCATTGTGCTTTTCAGAATACAGCCTTGTCAAGGTCTTCATCTGAGTACTCTGCAGCAATCTGCAACCTTACTCTCTGAGCTCGTAGCTGCAAGTTCCAGATCAAGTGACGGTGCCTCTTCAGCAGTGCCATGGTCTCTGGGGAGTTAACAAATGAACTATTTTTCATTCCTAGCCTAGTTGGACCACATATCTCTCCACATGACGATCACAACTTTCTATTAACCTTCCATAATGCACGCATGTATCTGAGCTGATGGCTGCAAATATTAAATCAAGTGACATTGACCCTTTATCAGGATCAATGATGTTGCTCCTCATGTGGCTGTGTGGGCACAGTAGGTTTTGGGTGTGTTATGACTTGGTGAGAAGGAGTAAACTGGCTCCCCTCTATTTAGCCTCCTCAGTTAATCACAGCAATGGTTTAAGTTTATGTTTCACAACAATATGCCTTTTTTCAAATCCAATTGTATTTAACTATTCAAGCTTGTGAGCAATAAGGAGCTGATCATACAAGGTTTTCTTGAGTCAAAGAAAGAGCCAATTTATTAATGGCTAATCCCAAGGGAAAAAAATAATAAAAATGTAATGTTTTACACAGACTCATGGTAACACACACACACACACACACACACACACACACACACACACACACACACACACACACACACACACACACACACACAAGCACGCATGCGCATACATGTATCAGAAATAAGGGAGTTGAGAGTTGTTCAATAAAAGATGTTAAAAGAATGTATGAAGTTGTGTCCTTTGATTATCCTTGTGCCATACATTGTTAAGCATTGTGGCCATTTTGGATTAGCTGGTTTCATGGATGCAGTCAGATGTAGAAGAATTTGCAATTATTAGGAGATCTTGGTTCAGTGATAGATTTCTAGTGACATTGGCTTCCAAGTTGAGTAATCCACTTGTTTTCAGGGAGAGATGGAGACCATCTTTCAGCCTATACCCTCTGCTAAAAACATTCAAGCAATCTCTCTGTCTTGCCCTGAAATACTTCACACATTGTATATTTCCAAGACGATTTGGGTGGATCTGTTTGTGGCAGTCATTGTTTTAATATCACTTCCTTCGACAGGGATGTGTTTCGATGGGTCCTTGAATCATAAGAAATGTCTCTCTTTTCATACTTCTCTAAGGGTAATTTGTTTGTTTTTCACCTTCACCTTGGAATGTGGACTTGCACTGTTAAGCAATTTTCTCTGTCTCAGTTCAAATTACAAAATGTGAATTGTGAGTCAATAGCAGAATCTTTCAAAACCGATCATTGGCAATTTCAGACATCAGCAACTGTCTTTAGTCAATGTCTTTTCTTAACCAGAATTCTCCAACCTCGCCCAATATTCTAATTGTCCGGTCTCACTGCAGTGAATGGACTTTTGGCTGAGCATCAAATTTTCGGTTCTCATTGGCAGCAGTGGTGGAAAGATCGAGATTGGAGAATCCTGCCCCTTGTCTTTAAAAAGTCCTTTTTAAATAGTTCTGTATATGTTTGGCCAGCTGGTGAAATTACAGATTGATCTCACTCATGTAGAAGGGAGTGAACCTGTAGCCTGTTTTCAGTCAGAGCCTGACACTGACAAATCATGGGAAAATTTAATCCAATGTTTCTTTCAAACATTAGCGGAGAAGAGACAGGAGGTTTATGTCATTTTATGGTTGATAAGCGAAAGACCTCTCAAACTTTTATTCTCCACCAACTCAGCCAAATGAGAAGTTAAGATTAAGAAGGAAAGTTAGGTGGAACTTCTTCCTCGTTAAGCAGAGTAGAATTAAGGAACACACTGCCAGGAAAGCCCTGTAAAGCGGTTGTGTCACATAAACAACTTGGTACATATTAAGGAAGAGAACAAACCAAGAGAAATGATTAAAAAATCAGTATGTAGGATTAGTTGATAAATAAGATGTGTTTGTTCAGGCTTGATTGCTTTTCCCTTATCCGTAGATTGTCTTCTGCTCTAATATTCTGGGTGTTTGGAATATTAAAACAGTTTGAACATAAAGTTGAAATTATTTTTGAACATTTAATTGATATGTTTGTTTGCATCCATCACTGATACTTCCTTCTGTTTTCTTTATTTCTTCCCTCGCAGTTCCTTCTGTCTTCTCCGCTACCACCCTTGATTCCACAATTGCTAGCATACTGATGGATTGCTTGTCCAACCCGAAGACTTGGATGAAGCTGAGAACTTGCTGTTATGTGCCTTTTAAATGCCAGGTTATGTATGCCATGAAATTTGAAGAACCATAGAGAATTTACAGGTCACATCATTCACTGCAGTGACATTTAATATTGGCTTAATTTATAACGTTCTCTCCTCAATATTTCTCTCGGTAGTGCTTGCAGAGTGCTGGCAGATGTAGCACCAGGGCAACATAGAAATGAGGCAGGAGGGGACTTTCCGAAACCTATGACTTCAGCATTTGTTTCTGAGCAATTGAAGTTGGCTCATTCTGAAATATCCTCAAAGAAAGGTTCAATAGACCTCGAGGTGTGTAAGGGAACATTTGAGGGACTAAAGAATTAAGGTGAAGTAGGTTAGGAAAGGTAATACCATTCTCTTCCAGTTGCCTCCTTTAGATCTAAGAGCTTGAGGCTTGCTGGCTTCTGATCTCCAGCATATCAAAGCCCAGGAGTCAGTTTTATAAATGCAGGCTTCCAGCCGCTGTTCAGTTCTTGCCCTTGTTTTCAAGTGAAGACTCCGCAAGATGTCAGCCTACGGACGAGGCCAAGTAACTGGGCAATACCCATTACTCAGATCACCAATCTTTTCCCAGAAATGTACCAACTTCGATACAACTATCTTCCTGTGTCAATGGCCTTCCCTGGCATTATAGCAGTTCCACTATATTTCAGAAGTTCCACCTAACTTCCCTTCCTAATCTAAACTGAGGTTTGGGTTTTTGATGGGTTAGACTGCTAAACACACTGACAAATTGATGGGGAGATGTCACGGCCTCTATCTCTAATAATAAACGCAAGGAAGTGATTTGAATTGTAAACACGTATGAAGAATATAACACTGAAATGAGTCATGCCTAATGCTATCAGTGGTACGATAAAATGTAATCGTTTATTTCATTTCATCGTACAAGCAATACTCATAGCTAGCAGTAGCTAGAATTGCTCTCTCAGCTGTATGATGCTGCTTAAAACTTTATCTTAACTGACTTGCACATCTGCCCTTTCTTAAGTAATTAGCCATTCTTAATTTTAGCCACATTATTTTTAGTGGGGCTGAAAAACCCATCTGTTAGATTCTTCTTGTAGTACCTAAATGTACCCTTGGGAAGGTCAGCCAATTTGCCATTGACAGGATCCATTGATATATGTGTGTATTATGAAAGTCATGATGCCAACTCGGGCAAGGTTCAAAACTAAAGGGATTAAGTGAAACTTTACATTATGTCAGCACCCTGCCTTTAAAATTACTTTAGATATTTATAAATTCATAAATTATATATCATAAGTATATATATCTATAATATTTAAAAATAATGTTCATTAAACCTGGATGGAAATCTGTTTCAGATGTAGTTTGGAATATTAAACAAATTGTTTAACAACCTTGTGCAGCCGTAAGCTATTTTGGGTCCAGTAAATGTGAGGATTAGAAACCACCAAAGTTTGTTTGACACATATTGTACACTTGCTCCACTCTGCTGCTCAAATGGGGTGCTTTGAAATAAACCTTTAAATTAAACAATCCGGCAAAGGTGGAGGAATTTGAAAATAAGACCGCTTCAATGTTTTATGTGATTCCAACAAAACCACAAACAATCCAACTGACCTACTTATTGGCTGGTTCTGTCACAGCTAAGAAAGTGCTTCACCTCTCCTGCATGTCATGAGTCTGATAAGACTTATTAACTGCAAGTGAGGTGGAACTGGAATTCACGCGTAACAAGGTTTCATTGCGCTAAGAATGCAGCAGGAAAGCAGCTGAGTACATAGAGAGCAAAGAGAAAACCAAAACATACTGAATCCCTATTGTCCAATGTTTAGACTTTCTACCCAGGCCCATGTAGCCCACATTCGTTTCTTTATCATTTAACCTTGAATTCTATTCTAATCCTGTTAAACCAGAATTGTCTCCACAATTTTATGTATTTAGAGCATCAATCAAACTGATGGATATTGTCGAAAAACTAATCTCTGAAACACCTTGGGGTGAGGTTTTCCAGCCTCCCAACCATGTGTTGCCTGGCGTGGAAGGTGATGTGCTGTTCGCTAGTGCCAGAATTCTCTGGTCCCGCTGCTGTCAATGGGATTTCCCATTGATTTCACCCCATGCCACTGTGAAACCCGCAGGCAGGGGTGCGCTGCGGGCGGGATCAGAGAATGTCGCTGGCATGAATGGCTGGAAAATTCTTCCTTTTTGTCCAATTATAGACTTTTCATGTAGAAAATAACAAAGTGGAACCTACATTACAATCTTACTAGTAATAATTTATCTTTAACAATGCTTCATTTATTTTATATGTGCCTGTATGTGTATTGACACCATTTCACTATAACTTCAAAAAGCCACTATAACTTCAAAAAGCCTTAGTAGGGTCTCACCCTACTAAGACCAGCACTGTGTAAAATTAATCTTATGATTCAAAAGTTAGAGTTCAATGTCCGTTATATGTCTTCTAGGACTTTCTAAACATCACCACATCTAAACTATGATCATCATCAAATTAACTGAGTTTAGGAAATCATTACAAGAATATGTCAGTTGTCATCATCAATATTCCCTTGAAATCAAGGATGATGCCCGTCAGGAGGGTGGGGGTACAATCAGGGGGTGGAGGGGCTGGGTGCATGTCAGATTCCCAGTGCACTAACTGTGTACACTTTACGCAGTGTACTGGGAGATCATGCGTATGTACAATGGCATCCTCTAGCAGTCAGCAACCAGATTCTTGGCATGAATAGACTCCACCCACTCCCCAACTGGCACGAATTACACTTTGCCACATTTTTTCTTCTAAGTGGCATAAGGTTTAACTTTCTCACTCGTCAAAAAAATGAGTGTGATTCTCTCCCATTTTCATGCTCGTTCAGCACTTAGAATCTATTTAGTAAGATCACCCCCTTCATCTAATTTTATCCAAAATCACCTACTAATTTCTATTCTCTTTTCTTCTGTTAACCAATCTTCAATACATGCTAATATATCTCGCCAATCCCTCATTTTCTACAATAACTTTGTGTATGCAGGAGAGAATAAACAGTGAAATGTCAATGAGTCAAACTAAGGAGACAAAAGATTCAATTTCTGTCAAAGTTATTGATCTTTTCCAATGGCAGAATGGCAAAAGCTATTGTATGGAACAATGCCTGTGATTAGCTAAAATTCTGCAATGTTTGAACTTTTACTGGAGCCAGCAAGAAAATAATGCCAAAATTCCTTACAATAGATATGTTCCTGTGCTGAAAACAACTTGGCTTATTCTGCATGGAGTCATGTGACTGCACCAGCCAATCAGAGTGTAAGTTAGATCTAAGTGCACTCAAGTTTAAGCATGAAGCTATGAGCAAAGCGTGTGAGTATGGCAAAACTTGTGGGAAAGTTCAAAGTCTTCTCACTCAGAAAGAATTTGAAATTAATAGAGCAAGTAGAAAACCATGACAAAAGGTGGAAAGGGAATATCATGGAAGTGTGGGAAAGTCCATAATCAACTTTGCCCACCATTTTGAAAGCCGAAGAGAACATCTTAGAACAGTTCAACAAACAAGCATTCTCCCCAGCAAGGAAAAGGATGAGAACACTGTACCTATCTCAGCATCGAAGAAGCCCTGCTAACGTGGTTCAAGGCAGCCAAGCAGAGGACATGTCCATCTTTGGTCTAATTCAGCAGAGAAGAAGAGTTGCCAGCGTAATGAAGCAGAGACGCATGGGGCCCTATTTTACTATTTTGATTCTAAATGCTGGGTGGACTAGAAACTGGGAGCATTTCAGATCTGACTTTTAGACCCGTGTTCAGGTGCCTGCACCCCACGCCCCCGCCCCCCCCCCACCGCCCCAATACGCACTCTTCCTGAAAAAATATCAGCAATTCCAAATCGCGCTGCAGAAGCCCATGGGTGGGACTGAACATGCCCAAAACCCTGCACCTCCTATTGGTGTCTCCAACTGCGCATGCACAGAAAAAAAAATAGAATAACGCTCCCCTGCCACATTGCTGCCGGGCCAGATAACGCCTCCCTCTGGCCCCCCAGACCTTGCCCCACCCAATATTACTGACCTCCTTATCTCTTCACCACCCTCCCCCCCACCCAGACCAATCACGGGCCCCTCCCCTTACCCTTACCCATCTCAGGCAGAGTGGCAGTGGACTCCCCCTTCCCCCTCACTGATCTCAGGCAGAGTGGCAGTGTACCCCACCTTTCCCCTGTCCACCTCCCACCTCCCCCCTCCGACCTCAAGCAGAGAGCTGTCGGAGGCTTGCCACTTACCTCCTCACTGACTAGAGCACCCGAATCGGACTTCTGTAGAGCATGTCTAATTTGCGCCAATTCTGGATGGGCGAACGTGGTGGTAAAGGGCCTTGCTAAAGAGGCAATTGGCATGGAGGTGGGCACAGATCATGCTACTCGCTTCACGCCTGACTTTACCAAGTTTTTGAAAACGGCGCAACCTCGATGATAAACTGGCTCCAAAATGATAAACTAGCTCCAAAATAGTCTCTTGCTCATCTTGAATGCATACGCTGAAAAATACATTTTTAATGCAGATGAGCTCTTTGATATTTAAGAGGAGCACATTGTAAGAGTGGAAAGCAAATCAAAGATTACATCAACATGGATGGCACCAAAGAGCTGCTACTTCTGCTGATAGGGAGGTCCAAGAAGCCACAGTGTTTTGCAAAAGTGAAGACACTACCCAGAAAGCACAAATAAAACCGCCTGAATGACCTCCAGAAATTTTGAGGCATGGGTCAGGAAAGTGGACAAAACATGTGTCAACTTACCAAAGAAAATGAAGACTGTCACTGTCATAGAGAACTGCTCACACACTCTGACACTGAAGAAAATCAAACTGATGTTCTCGCCTCTCAACACCACAGCCAAGTTCGGGCAATGGATCAGGGAGTGAATATGAGCGTGAAAACCTGACAGCAACTTTACCTCAGTTTATCGAGGCCATTGATAAGAAACAGGGCCACAATCCCAACATCCCCTGGCCACAGTGATGCTGAAAAAGGCAGGGAAGGAAGTCACAATCACAAACTGTTGCCATCATGCGGCTTCAAACAGGTTACAGAATGCACAAGAGAAAGGGGGGGAACAGGGTGACGCAAACCAAACTGAAAACGAGGCACTTTTTGATACCTGCAGTATGCCGATGTGAAGATTCCAGTTGAGACAATGACAGACATTTATACCAATGTGAATGACTCCATGCAACGTATGATGGAATTGTAGATCCAGTAAGCTCTTCAGCCGAGGAGATCGATTACCCTGACAATTCCAATGAATACCTGCACACACAGTGCCTGTTTCCCTGGCCAATGCTGTGAAGGCTGTAGTGATGCTCCAGGATTTTACACTGCATCACAAAAACATGTTCGAAGGCATTAATGACATGGTGTACTCTATCGCACATGTTTGAAGACAGCACACAAAGCAGAGAAAGTTGCAGAGCTTTGCCAATGTTAAATCCTGACCTTTTTCAAGGTCAATGCATGGCAAACTCTGCTGGAATAAGGATTTCGTTTTAACTCATTTACTGTGTTTTGCTGTGCATTTTTATTCGGCATTTGAATCCGAGAAACAGAAAGTAATGAATATTAGAATGACTCATTATGTAGTTTTTCAAATGCAGCACAGTGTAGATCAGGTTTATAGGCGTATTGGGTTACATAAAGAAGCATTCATGTGGCACATTGGGCCTCCTCAGCTATCACAAGGCTCTGCTTAAACTGAATTTGAACGCGGCTCCCCTGGGATTTGACTCATCGAGAGTTTACTAAATGCTACTATAACCAAACTTCTCAGAAGGGGAGAGTGGTGGCTTCCTTGCCAGGCAAAACATGCTAGAAACCAGCTCGGACAGAGGCGTAGCAAAGTTAGTTTTCAATTTTCATTTGGCTTCTTTTGGGTCAAGAGGAGCAGGAGTGCTTGTACAGGATCCGGGAGATAGACTTGAGTCTTCTTCCCACCTTCTTTCGCTGGCGTAACCTGACCAGGATTCCCTATCTGGAGCTCTTGTTAATTGTGCCACGGTCTATACCCTGGATCCCTTTCAGTATTCTCTTGTCACTCAGGCAGACACTTCTCAGCTATTTTGATGAAGAAGTCATCAAGCAACATGCAGATGAGGCTAGCGCAGCCATTAAACTGCTACCTCATTCAAATCACCTGGGAATGAAAATCAATACCATTTTAAATGGTACAATGCTTACATAACTTAGAAGCCGACTAGTGGTTTGATTTGCTGGTTAGCGACTCACTAAAAATAACTTTTCCATTTCATAGAAAACAAAATCTAAAAATTCATTCAGTGCCAAAAATTTCTCTATAGCAACGTAGAAACTACAGAAGAGCACACTTGGTATCAACCTCTGCGCTGGTAATAATAGCCCTCCTACAACTTCAACGTCATGACCCGATACAACTATCCATTCATTGTTAAACATCCTGTCCCTGGGGGCATGACTAGACACATTCATCAAAAGTCTTCTTTTAGTAACAAGCAGATGGAGGATAAAATAAACTTATATATGACCAGAAAAACCAACAGAACCATTCCGCTGACTGCTGGATAACACCCTCAGATCACTCTCATTCCAGGCCTCACCAATGTCTCTGGAGTCAGGAGGAGGTCAGTTCTTAATAATAATGCCTGTGGAACCTGTCACAACAGTGAGTGTACCTTTGGCATCCTAGAAGGGCCAGGCAGAACACTGGCTAGTTATTAGTGCAGTCAATGGCAATCCTGCTTCTTAAATTTACAGCACTTAACCTGCTCAACAACTGACAGTGGCATTATTTTATTAGATGGTTTATCGTAGAATCAAGTCGGCCATACGCCCTGCGTGCAGTGTGTTGATATGCCATGTTCTTCCCAGTGTACTGGGTTCTCAATGAAATGGGGGCTGAGGGACGTAGAAATTCCCTTTCCAATTGACATTTGGCATCTGAAATCCAGCTGCATGCTTGAGTTATTGACCTTATGGTCTAAAGACGTGTAGGTTAGGTGGATTGGCCACGCTAAATTTCCCCTTCGTGTCAGGGTGATTAACAGGGTAAATGTGTGGGGTTACGGGAATAGGGCCTGGGTGGGATTGTGGCAGTACAGACTCAATGGGCCAAATGGTCTCCTAGTACTGTAGGGATTCTATGATTTCAGAACCATTAAATGCATTGAACGGCAAGTCGACCAGCTAAGTTATAGTGATATTTGAAACATACTTTGCTCATTTACAAGTTAATTTTCAATTATTTGTTGGTATAATCATTTCTTTGTCTTGCTTTGTAACTGTCACTTTTGTTGAGATGATAGCATCCTTGCTTTGAGTCAAGAGGCTGGGATTCAATCTTCACTATGGACTATAGCACATAATCTGGACTGAGCCTTCAAGTGCAGATCTAAGGGATTCTCAGCAATGTCATTGTCAGAAATGGTCTCTTTTGGATGAGGCATCCTTAAAAAAGAACTGTAGAATTTCCCTCGCACTAATCAAAAGAAGAGCAGAGAATGACCCAAGCTAAAATTCTTCTCTCAGCATATATCCCCAAAAAAATGATTATCCAGTCATTTTTATGCTTTTTAAGAACATTGTTGACTGTTATTCTTAACTACTTAATTATAACGATAATGGCCATTGACTATAAAGTGAGCATATGCTTCTTTTTTATAATTTAACAATACAATGATGCTTTGAATATTTTCTTCATATTTTTAAAATTCAGTGCACACTTTTTCTGCATGATTTGCTTATTAATCAGCAGATAGTCCTGAAGCTCCAAATTTTGAGGCATCCAGTTAGCAAAAGTTTTTACAAATTTCTACAATAAAGAAGAGTGACTAAAGTAAACATTGGTCCTATGGAGGATGAGAAGGGGGATGTAATAACTGGAAATAAGAAAATAGCTGAGGCATCGAACAGGTATTTTTTGTCAATCTTCACAGTGGAAGACACAAATAACATGTCAAAAATTGATGACAAGAAGGCTATGGCAGGTGAGAACCTAGAAACTATCATTATCATGAAAGAGGTAGTGTTGGGCAAGTTAATGGGGCTAAAGGTAGACAAGTCTCCTGGCCTTGATGGAATGCATCCCAGGGTACTAAAAGAGATGGCAGGAGAAAAAGCAAATGCACTAGTGGGAATTTACTAACATTCACTGGACTGCAGATTGGAAAATAGCAAAGCCACTGTTTAAAAAAGGAGGTAGACAAAAGGTGGGTAACTATACACTGGTTAGCTTAACTTCTATGGTGGGGAAAATGCTTGAATCTATCATCAAGGAAGAAATAATGAGACATCTGGATAAAATTGTCCCGTTGGGAAGACACAGCATGGGTTCATGAGCAACAGGTCACGTTTGACTAATTTGGTGCAATTCTTTGAGAACATTGCATATGCAGTGGACATCGGGGAACTTGTGGATATTGTGTGTCTGGATTTCCAGAAGGCATTTGAGAACATGCTGCACCAAAGGCTGCTGGATAAGATAAAGGTGCACAGTGTTATGGGTAATGTACTAGCATGGATAGAGGAATGGTAACAAACAGGAAGCAAAGAGTGGGGGTAAATGGGTGTTTTATTGGTTAGCAATCAGTGATTAGTGGTGTGCCTCAGGGGTCAGCGTTGGGACCGCAATTGTTTACGATTTACATCGATGATTTGGAGTTGGGAACCAAGTGTACCATGTCAAAGTTCTCAGATGACACTAAGATGACACTAAGAGCAAAGTTTGCAGAGGACCCTGAAAGTCTGCAAAGGGATATAGATAGTCTAAGTGAGAGGTCAAGGGTCTGGCAGATGGAGTACAATGTTGGCAAATGTGAGGTCATCCATTTTGGTAGGAATAACAGCAAACTGGACTATTGTTTAAATGGTAAAAATTTGCGGCATGCTGCTGTGCAGAGGGACCTGGGTGTCCCTGTGCATGAATCACAAAATGTTGGTTTGCAGGTAATTAAGAAGACAAATTGAATTTTGTCCTTCATTGCTTGAGGGATGGAATTTAAAAACAGCAAGGTAATGTTGCAGCTTTATAAGCTGGTGATGAGGCCATATCTGGAGTACTACGTACAGTTTTGGTCTCCTTACTTGAGAAAGGATATACTGGCACTGGAAGGGCTGCAGAGGAGATTCACTAGGTTGATTCCAGAGTGAAAGGATTGGCTTATGAGGAGAGACTGAGTAGACTGGGGTTTTTCTCAATGGAATTCAGAAGAATGAGGGAAGATCTTATAGAAACATATAAGATTATGAAGGGAATAGATAAGATAGAAGCAGGGAAGTTGTTTCCACTGGCAGGTGAAACTAGAACTAGAGGGCATAGCCTCAAAATAAGGGGGAGCAGATTTAAGACTGAGTTGAGGAGGAACTTCTTCACACAAAGGGTTGTGAATCTGTGGAATTCCCTGCCCAGTGAAGACTACCTCATTGAATGCTTTTAAGGCAAAGGTAAATGTTTGAATAGTAAAGGAATTAAGGGTCATGGTGATTGGGCAGGTAAGTGAAGCTGAGTCCACAAAAAGATCAGTCATGATCTTATTGAATGGTGGAGCAGACTCGAGGAGCCAGGTGGCCTACTACTGCTCCTAGTTCTTATGTGCTCATCCATAACTGGTATAGGATTCTGTGTTAGATGGGACGAGGTGGGTGGGAGGAGGACATGGGGGTGGAGAGTGCTTGTAATTGTAAATGGCATCTGATTCATCAAGTTTCTGACCCCATCTTCTGCCTGAGAAATTGCATTGTGGAAAGGTGCATGCTTCATCTGCATCCCACATTACATTGTTTAATTCTTTGAGGACACATCTTGGCTTGTTCCCAGGCATCTCTGGGAGTATTGCCAAGCTTAATACTTGTCCCATTGAGACTATCTTGGGGGGATGGCGAGAATATCCTAAGTTATGCCAGCAACAGTCCCAAGTAAATAAACTACAAAAATATTCCAGAACTTCTCTTCCCAGGGGAGAATTTAAAAATAAATATTAGTGACCACTTCTCTTCCGTCCGAATGCTCTCTTGCACAAACAGCATTGCAACACTCTGAGAAATGTGAGAGAAAACCAGAACACCCAATGGAAACCCACGCAGACATGGGGAGAATGTGCAACCTCCACACAGATGGATTAGAGGTGTCTCTTCCAATGGATCTCTGGCCTTCAACAAAAACCTGGCACTTGTGACTGATTCACCTCCACAACAGCCATCAAGCTGCTGCAGCCAGTTGGATCTGCCCTTGGCATCACCCTTGACCTCTCTCAGGTGAACTTTGACCTTTGCGTGGTGATCCCCAACCACCAAGTAGGGACACTTCTCCTCTCCACTGATGAACCACAGCCTCCTCTTCCCTCTTCCGAGAATATTTCTGAGTGGTGTCCGGCAGCTCTAGTTGGGTTACCTTCCACCTCATGGACAGTCTTGGCTGCTTCTTATCAGCTTAAGATGGCCTGGAAACTGAAGACCCATGATCACAGGGGCAAGATTTTCTGGATGTGCTCATCCCAAAACCAGAAAATCCTGCCCGCTACGATTCCCTTGGTGAGTGGGATGGGAAAATTCCACCCCATGTGTGTCACACTTCATTACAAAGCTGACTTTGGATTGCTGAAGGCTCCAGTTTCATGAGTATTAATGAAATGCAAAGCAATTGAAATTTCCTTCTGCTGCAGGGTATCAGTATTGACTTCATGGTTCCTCCCCAGGATCACATGAACCTTTAACCTCAATATTGGAGGGGTGGTACAGAGACACAGTGATTAGCATTGCTATCTCACAGCTCTAGGGACCCAGGTTCAATTCCAGCCTTGGGTTACTGTCTGTGTGGAGTCTGCACATTCTCGCTTTGACTGCATGGGTTTCCTCCATGTGCTGCCGTTTCCTCCGGGTTAGGTTGATTGGTCATGATAAATTGCCCCTTACTGTAAGGGGGAATTAGCAGGGTAAATATGTGGGGTTACAGAGATAGGGCCTGGGTGGGATTGTGGTAAGTGCAGACTCGATGGGCTGAAGGGCCTCCTTCTGCACTGTAGGGATTCAATGGTCGGCGAATTGACGTGTACAATTCAATGCCTCTCACTCACGTTGTTCCCTTCTCCCTTAGCTTGCATTAAATTCTGCCCAACATGCTTCAACATTATATTGCCTCAAGGTTAGGTAGTGGCTCAGCTTTTTTTGTCCTGGAGCTTAAATGCTGGAAAAAATTATGCTGCCTCGTAGTCACATATTTAATTTACGAAATGTGAGACCTTTTCAGTGCATCACTTTTCCCTATCTCCTCTTTGCAGTTGTCATTATTCTTCTGGTAAAGTGTTGACAGAAACATTTATAAATACCATCCCAACGGCATACTTTTCTCTTCATTGCCAAAAATCACTGCTTGGATATCCATCACAGTACTTGGAGTTGGATTGTCAGATTCTGGTGATAAATAACTTGTCCCATCAGTGGAAGGAATTAATCACAACATGAAGATGAAGTGTTGTCTTATGTTCCTTGGCACTCCCTGACATGATTAAGTGTTGTTACAACATGAATTTTGAATGTAACTTAGGCTTGTTTTTGTTCCTACAGGGAGACTGAATATCATTTTCTCGCCATATGTATATCTTATTTCTGATCTCTGCAAAGAGGGAAAGATGAATAGAATTATCGAAGCAAATGAGTAGCTAACCTGTTGATTTGGGTCAAATAGCACTGACTTCATAAATTATTGAGATTATTTGCAGGGTAAATCAGATTACCCACAGGAGAAATGGTTTGCATTTAAACAGAGGAGGCTAAGAGAGTCTTACTCCAGATAAAAAGAAAATTTGTTGTCCAGTGGATATGGAGCGAGAGTAAGGAAGAATCTTACTTTCTCTTTCCTCATGTTACTTGGGTTCACCATGCTGTTGGTTAATCCCTTCTTGCCAACTGTCATTTATTTTTGAATGGTTTTATAGTCAGATGCCCTTCCTTCCATCACCTCTTCCCATTTATCCAGGCTGAGGAGCTGCACCAGTGCAGATCTCTTTCATTACCAATGAGTCCTGGAGCGGAACTTGAGCCCACAGCACAGACTTAGGAGAATTACTCACTGCCAGTTCCCTAAGGGGAGAACTTTACTTACAGGGCCTTATCCATAGGGGGCAACTTACTGGGAAAATTGCACTGGTTTTACCTGTGCGTATCCATCCATTGACATTAATGGGAGGAAAATGCACCTGCTATTTTCCATAAGCTGCCCTCCCTATTTGTCTGCCACTTGGACCTCAGTTATTTACAAGCTATGTTAATTGCTTACATGAGGGACTGAGTGTAACATATTCAAGTTTACTTACAGTACAATGTTAGCTGGGAAAGTAAACGGTGAAGAAAACACAAACAAACTGCAGAGGAATATAGACAGGGGATGGGGTTGGGTGAGTGGGCAAGAACAGGGCAGATGGAATAGAATGTTGCAAAGTGTGAAGTTGTCCACTTTGGTAGGAAAATGAAAAAACTGAATATTATTTGAACGCTTACATTCAGAGGTACCTGATAGAAATTTAACATGTATGTACAGCCGGCAATCAGGAAGGCAAATGATAGGTTTGTTTTCCTTACAAAAGGATTGGAGTTTAGGATAAAGAATCCTTACTACATTTACACAGGGAATTGGTCAGGCCACAACTAGAATGCACACTTGGTCTCCTTATTTAAGGAAGTGCAATTATGGAGATTCACTAGACAAGTTCATCAGACAAGGGTGACACAGTGGCCAGCACTGCTGCCTCACACCACCAGGAACCTGGGTTCAATTCTAGCCTTGGGACATTGTCTGTGTGGACTTTGCACTTTCTCCTCAGGCTATGTCTGTGAGAATTTCCTTCGGGTGCTCTGGTTTCCTCCCATACTCCAAAGATGTGCGGGTTAGGTTGATTGACCATGCTAAATTGGCCCTTAGTGTCAGGGAGATTAGCAGGAAAACATGTGGGGTTATGGGGATAGGGACTGGGTGGGAATGTTGTCAGTGCAGACTCAATGGGCCAAATGGCCTCCTGCTACACTGCAGGGATTCTAGGTTCCTATGATTCTAAGCTCCTAGAATGAGGCAATTGTTCTGCAAAGAGAGATTCAATAGACCTACATACCCTGGAATTTACAGGAGTGTGGATCTTGCCAGGTTAGGTGCAAAGGAGATATTTCCCTTGGTAAGGGAATCTACAGCAAGGGGCCATAGTCTTAGCAGTTATTTAGGATTAAGGTGAGGTGGGAATTCTTTCCATTAAATGAATTGTGAAGCTTTGGAATTCTCCACTCCAGAGAGCTTTATATGCTCAGTCATTGAATATATTAAGACAGAGGTCAATAGATTTTTGGGAATCATGAGAGTTAACGGATATGAGAGAATGTGATTTTTTTATATAGTGGAGGAAAACTGAGTTGATGTAGAAAATCAGCTCTGCTCTTATCAAATGGAAGAAGGGGCTCAAAGGATCAAATGGCCCACTTCCTCTCCTACTTATTATCCTTTCATGACAGAGGAAAACAGGAAAATATAGGACTACGTAGCATGATATGTGCTGACAGGTAATTACTACAATCTATAACCAAGGAAAGAGAAATTGAGAACCCTTAACATTTTCAAAGAGGGCTAGCATGGACTTGTGAAAGGTAGATCAGTCTTCATTAACATTTTTGAAGAGGTGTCTGAAGTAGCAGATGGAGAAATGTCTGTGGATGTTATCTGCATAGACTTCCAGGAGGCATTTGATAAAGTTCCTCATAAGTGAATGTCAGCCACATTCGAAGTTCAAGAAATTGAAGGCAAATTATTGACCAGTAAGTGAAAACAGTCACTGGTGGGAGTAGATTATAGGCCTCCTAACAGCAGCTATATTGTAGGGCAAACTATAAACCAAGCAATAAGAAAGGTAAAACAATAATAATGGGCGATTTTAATCTTTATATAGATTGGATAAATCAAATTGACAAAGGTAGCCTTGTGGATGAGTTGACAGAGTGCATTTAGGATAGCTTCTTAGAACAATACATTGTCGAACCAATTAGGTAACAGGCTATTTTTGATCTGTTAATGTATAATGAGACAGAATTAATTAATAGTCTCACAGGAGAAGTTCCTCAAGGGAAGAGTGATCATGATATAATAGAATTCCACATTCAGTTTGAGGATGAGAGTTTAAGGGTGACCTTGAGTCTGTAACTCGGAAAATCTAGTGGTGACCATGAAGCCATTGCCAATTGTTGTAAAAAATAACCCAACTGGTTCACTGATGTCTTTTAGGGAAGGACATTTGCTGTTTGGCCTACAACAATGGGCTTCACTCTTAAAATTAAGGTTAAGCTAGAATTGATGGCTGAGCAAGGGAGGACTACATCTCATAAAAATGAATTTTAAAAGGTCACTGCTCAAGATAAGAGTTTATGGTATTAGGGCTTATCTATCAGCATGGATAAAGGGCCAGCTAAGTGACAGGAAACAGAAAGTGGACAACCTGTAACTAGAGGGTTGCCACAGGAGTCAGAACTGAGACCTATTTATGATCTATGTTAATGACTGGATGAAGAGGCAGTGAGTGGAATATTCCCAAAAAATGATTACCATTTTGGGTGAGAAAACCTGTTTGATTCATGCTGAGATCACAACTGACCACATTTAGTCATTTTCTCAGAAGGGTGGTGAGTTTTGCACCGGTTCTAAGAGGGGCAAGTCTTAAACCTATTGGTAAGCCCTGCCTCACAGAGATTGAATGCTATTTTAAAGGGTGTCCTGATCTCAGATTGAAATTGTGGACCCCCCTCCTCCCTCCACTGACATTGTGGAGACCCTGCCCCCCCATCTCATCATTGAAGGGATGTTTACCCAACCGCCTCCCCAACAAAGATTGTCAGCATCAGTGCTTTGGGGCCCCTGCAATGGACCCTCCTTCATGCCCCTCATCATGACCTTCCCCTTAATGCCCCCTTCATGTGCTCCCCACATGACACCCCCCATACCCCACTTTCATGAACACTTCATGACTCCCCTCATGCCCTAACTACCTTGGCACTGCGGTCCAGCACCCTGGCAATCCCCAACCATGTTCCTGACCATCGGGGCTTTCAATGGCAGGCAGAGTACTTTCCAGTCACATTTGCTGATAACAATAAATGGGAAGGCTAGTTGTGAGGAGAACATAAAAGGATGGACTTTCAATACTGGGTCAGGAAACCAACGTCACAAGAATCAGAGCAGCCGAGGGGTGGGCAATGGGAAGGTCCGATGACCTTGTGGGGGATTTTACGGTTTTACAATAAGCGAGGCCATAAAATGCTACTCACTTTTTTTTCAGGTTCAGATCCACATTCGAGCTGTCACAATGTTATTTGTAACTTTGAATGGCCTAATTGGTCAGCAGAAGAGTTTGTTGCCCAACTAGATGTGGCAAATGCCTCCAGGAGGCAAGAGCTGCCTGCTTAGTGCCAACTACAAAGGGAGGAGGCAGCCATGAAGGGAATGCTGCTATCTTGACAATTGGAGCAGTCAGCTCATTAAAAGACCAGGAGTTGGAAAATGGAAGAAAGTAGCCTATCACACAAAAATTTCTAATGTCTCTACAATTAGTAAAATAGCTGGACAATAACATGTACCAGACTGTTTTTGTTTTCTGAAAGTAGAATGAGAAATAGTCCCTGATTACTCATATCTCTTAACAAGTTCCTTAAGCTTAATGGCCTGGTAATTGCTGGTAACTGGTGGTGAACAGCTTACCTACTCCCTTCTGCCACCAGCATTTTAAAAATCTGAAAGTGTCTCAGAAATATCAGAATCATGAGATGATCTCCAGGACTCTGAATTACAAAGCCTGCACCAGTCCTGACCTCATGGGCTTTTGAAAATTCCAGCGAAAGAATCTGCAAAGGCATGAGGCAGAATTCCCCCATCTGGGTATTAAATCCCATGGTGGGGTGGGAACATTGAATGTTTCCATCTGAAGAGGCCAGCAGGAAAACACGCCAAATCTTCCTGCCCCAACTTAATTTCTTATGCACCCAGGGGTTTTGTCCCATATTCTATAATGGGGCAGGCCTCATGGCACATAGTCAACTGTCCTCTTCAGGTGCCATATTGAAAAGGCACCCAACATCACTGACCCACCATTGGTGAAAGAAGGCGAACCTCATGAAAATGAAGATGGACCTCTGGGAGCATGTAGACTGGGAGTCGGACCTCCTGAGAACAAAAATGGATCTACAGGAATATTCTGAAAGATGGACCCCTTCCAAGAATACAAATTTGAAAAATCCACCTGCAGATGCTCCTCTGATCCACTGCTGTGGTGTCCCAGGGTCCAGGGTGGCTGGCAGCTTCTGTCCTGAACCGCGGAGGCATCCCCAGGAATTATTCAGGCAAGTCCCGACATCGGCTAACCACATTGTTCCAAACATGCTTTGTGCCAGTGTGTTTTCCAGTCAGTGTCAGAGAATCGGGCATGGGTGGAAGATTCTGCTTGGACATCATCTGCATCCCATTAGCAGCATGCAAATTTCTTTCACACAGATCTCTGACGTGCTTTCTGACTTGCCATGATGGACACCAGCAGAAGGTCCAGCAGGAAATCCATGCCAGTGTGAAACCGATTTCTGAGATTCCTGCCATATTCTTCCCAGATGCCTATCAGCGGGGGCTTGGGATAATTTGGCAGATTGAGTATAAAGTGGGAAAGTATGAAGTTTTCCATATTGGGAGAAAGAATAAACAAGCAGAATATTGTTTAAGTGAAGAGAGAGACAGCAGGTTGCTGTGGAAAGGAATCTGTGCATCTTTTTACATACATCATGCAAAGTTCCAATGCAAGTACATCAAAGTAATCAGGAAGGCAAATGGAATGTTGGTCTTTGTTGCAATGTAGATGGAGCATCGTAATAGGAATTCTTGTTATAACTGTACAGATGTTGCTGAGACCATACCTGGAATATGGTGTACAATTTTAGCCTTATTTCAGAAAGGAGATACTTGCATTGGAGGCAGTTCAGAAAAGGTCCACCAGTTGATTCCGGTGATGAAGGGGCTGTCTGATGAGGAAAGATTTTACAGGTTGGGCCTATATCCACTGGCATTTAGAAGAGTGAGAAGTGACCTTTAGAAACAGACAAGACCCTAAGGGGTCTTGGCAGGGTAGCAGCTGAGAGAATGTACTCCCTTGTTAGTGAATCTAGAAATAGTGGGGTACAGCTTTAGAATTAGAGATCTCCCATTTAGGATGGAGATGAGGAGGAATATCTCCTCACAGGGGGATGTTCATTTTTAAAATTCTCTATCTCAGAGAGCAGTGGAGGCTGGGTCGTTCAATGTACTCAGTGATCGACAGAGGAGGCAAGTGTTATGTGGGGCATGGAGGAAAGTGTAGCTGAGGCCACAAACAGATCAACCATGTTCTCCTTGAATAGCAATGCAGGCTCAAGGGGCGAGTTAGCCTACTCATACCTATCTCTTATGTTCTTATGTCCTTGTTTCACAACCTCAGGGTGTATTCCTTGGAATATAGAAGGTAAAGGTGTGATTTGACAAAGGTTTTCAAAACATTAAGAAGAGCTCACGGAAAGAATCTACTTCTGCTGATTAGAAATCATTATCTAGGGAACATAAACTAAAAACTAAATTCAGGCCTTTAAGATGTGAAGTTAAGAAAGGTTTCTGCATAGAAGGAGTGATGAAAGTTTGAAACTCGCTTTTACAAATGGCAGGTAATATTAGGTTGATTGTTCATTCTAAATTTAAGATCAACGGATTTTAGTTAACCAAAGGAATATATTTGGTACCTATATAAAATGAGGTCAAAGGTCAACCGTGATCTCATTGAATGGTGAATGAAGCTTGAGGGCTGAGTGGTCTACTCCTGTATGAACTCAAGCTCCTGGCTCTTTTCTTCAGCCTGTTGACCCCCTACAATATCAGATTCCACATAGGGCATGAAAAAAATTATGAGGAAAAGAAAGATTTAAGAAAGAGAGGGTACGAGCATTGCTGCAGAGAATGATAGGGTTGATGCTAACTTCATATGTGCTTCAGCTGAAAAATGGACAGAAAGGCCCATTCCTTTTGATACTATGGTTCCAACTTACCTGAGCGGCCACTTCCCACATGTGAGTATTGATAGAGGATGTCAGAATGCAATACAACCAAATAGGCTTTAGAGCCAAGCCTAATATTACCCTTGTTTATTTCACAAATATACAGTGGTCAGGAACCCGCTTAACTGTGGTGCCGAGGCCAACTGAAGTCTATTCAGGCATGTCCTTAACTCAGCTCACCTAACTCAATACTCTCTGAGAACCAACCATGGGACATTTTGGCTGTCATTGTCTCAGTTCCAGACTGTGTAAGTGTATTGAACTGAGCCACTCGACAATCAATGTGATTTTCACTGTATTGATAAAAACCTCCCACATTTAGCACTTGAACTAAATCTATAGTTCAGACTCCTCACATGTTTGAGCTTTTAGTTTAATCATCTATTTTGATCTGCATTTTGGGACCACCTCGCCCCTTCCACATGCTTTATTTTCTGTATAGCTAATCCTAACTTAACTTCAATTTTACATCCCGTGAAGATTATTTTCGAAATAACTCACTTTTTTTAAGCGGATAAACCATTACTTGAAGTGGATCAGCATTTAAGATATTGTTTCCTTGTATCCGAATCACACAGACCATCGAATTACTGTTTTCTAGAACGCTTCCAATTTGAGTTCTATCAAATGTAAACCTACATTGCACAAACCAAAAGCCTTTTTATCTCCTCTCCCACTTTTTTGGAATGGTTTCCACAAGTTGTTTATACGTTGAGGCTTGTACTTCATGGAGTTTCGCAGCTAATGGAGAGCACAAGGATGGTGGGGACGGTGCGGGGGGGGTGGGCGAACATAGTGCTTCATCTTATTTTCAGCTGTAATAACATCTTGCACTCTTCACTGCTGTGCTGAGAGACTGAACTGGCTGCTGCAACCGGCAGTGGACAGGACCCATTGTTACATTGACTTTACGAGTCTGACTGGATCAACCTGCTGGCATTTGCTTTGCCACCAGAAAAATAACTTAGTAGCGTTTATTTTTGCAGCTCAAGACTGAAATAAGTATTCTGCTGGCCACCTTTCTGTATTTCACAGGAGACAGAATGAATAAAAAGAAACAGGATCGCTCTTGATGCTTGTTTCAAATGTTAGCAGATTGTTACATGTCATACCTATCGAACCATAACCCAGTAGCTTTAAGATCCAAACTGGCAGCAGCACTTACACGGGAAGGTTTTATGAATTAGAGCTGCCAGATTAGAGCTTCACATATTGGAAGCACATACTGGAAATTCAGGCAAAGAGGTGATCACGCTCTGCATCAGTTTCTATCCATGGAAATTTATGAGAAGGATGCTGTGCCGGGCACACTTGCCAACAAGCCAGCTTTGTGCAAAGCAATGCACAGGGGTGTTAATTTTTAAACATACTCATCCAAATTTGAACACAATTATGAGCCTAAATAAACAGTACAGTGCTGTAAATCAAAAGACCATTAATCTCAACTATCAAATTTTGCCTCCTGCCTACTTTTCCAATGAATTTCTAGCTACATTTTAGATCTTATTCCTTTCTTTGAAAACTAGCATTTTAATAATGTTGCTTTAGGGAATATACAAAAACATATTGTTGCAAGAGCTGTGTTGCAGGGATCTGATATGTCTTGTATGCTTTTCAGTCTGAGGAAGAAGAACAAGTAGCGTGCAGTAATGGATGAGCCATGATGACACTGCAGTTAGCACTTCTGTCCCACAGCATCAGGGACCCGTGTTCAATTCCCAGCTCCTCACTGTCTGTGACGAGTCTGCACGTTCTCCCTGTGTCTTTGTAGGTTTTGTCCGGGTGCTCTGGTTTCCTCCCACTGTCCAAAAGATGTGCTGGTTAGGTGCATTGGCCATGCTAAATTCTCCTTCCGTGTACCTGAATAGGTGTTGGAGTGTGGTAACTAGGGGACTTTCACAGCAACTTCATTGCAATGATAATGTAAGCCTACTTGTAACACTAATAAATAAATCTTTAAACAATCCAATACTGGAAGAAGTATGTGCCCCCATAATACAGCGCCGTCTTCCCCATGTATTCCTTTTCCCATCAGAAATTCAGATCTAGAAATTTATCTTTATGTAAAAGCAATAATAATGGGATGCAATGGAATTACACAGTAAGTCGATATTCTTATAAATTGCTGCAATCCCTCCCATTGGTTTCAATATTTGACATTGTAGTCAGAGGTGAATTCAACACCTATACTTAAATAGAACACAGAATACGAAGTAAGTGAACTCCTATCGGAACTATCTATCTGTGAATTGAACCTAAGCTTAAACGCCCTCTTGAAGAAATGGAAAAGACTAAATGATAAAAAATTGGTCAAGGAGACATTTTAAAAACCAATCTAGATATTTTTACTTAAATCATATATCCTTTCCTTTTACAAAACAAAATAAAATCCTACCCCAGTACAATATTTGTGTTCACAGTTAGAAATTAAAACACAGCTCTGAGTAATGCACAGATGATTAATATCTGTTAAACTCCTTACCTACTGTTAACAACTAGAGGACCCACAGCACAGTCGACTCTGCACAGTGCTGTGTGGTAGAACCTCCTAGGCAGTGGCTAACTCTTTTCCAAGTACAAACACCTGTGAAAACAAGCACAAATGTGTTTTCAAAATCCCTTTAAAAAAAGCTTTTTTTTTCTTCAGAAATAATAACGTCTCCCATAATCTGTGAATTGAACCTAAGTATAAATGCCCTCCAGAAGAAATGAAATAGTAAATGCAAAGATTGGAGGGGGGGTGGGCAAGGGATGAGAAAGAATGACAGACAGAAGAAGAGACATTAGTCATCTCCCCACTGTTGTGAATAAGGAGATGAATAACGATGAAGAAGTCAAAGGTCCCATGTTATATATGAACCACCACTATTTTAAATAGTCACTGGGGCCTACAGCAAGTGGCATAGGAAATGATCACAAAAATCTGAAAAACAAGCTGCAGACCTCACTGGACTGCTTCATGGTCACCCCAGAGCTTCAGTGTATAAACACTCACCAGCTACACTGATAATACATCATTTATGCAAGGCTACCAAGAGCTACATTCAGTGACGCAGGTCAGGGAATGTGCTCCCACAAACTATCCAAGAAGAAACAGACCTGGGCACTATTTTCTGACAAGCAAGTACAGTTTTGTAAAACTTGCTTCCTGTGCAACCACATGGCGTAATATTTTTGGCTCCCTTTCCAAAAAAAAAATTGAACATCGCATTGTTCGTCTATTTGAAGTAAATGTGAGAGAACTTAGTTGGAGCAATAGGAAAGTTGCTCAGTTAATCCAGGATTTCTGATAAGATTTTATTAGAAAGGTCACTGATACTCATTTATTCATCTCACGCACGTAGTGAATTGGAAACCCATTTACTTATAACAATATTCTACTCAATTTAAAGTAGTATTTGCTTCCTTTCAGACAGCTGCTGAGAAAAACAAAACACATTTTACAGAAAATTGTTGTCTTTAACACTATGAAACTTAAAGTATTATGAACATACTGTCACTTTTCTTCATCTCAGGTTTTCAAAAGGTTAAGTGACTAAGTGTTATGCCTGAGGTCTCTATATCCAGGTGCAGGGGTCACCCAGAATCATACAAGAACAATTATCTATAACTGTGGACGCGAAAACAATTGGAAAAAACCGCATCATTCTGGTAATTTGAGGATATCTAAAAAAAGATTAAGGAGAAAGGCACATATGGTAGCTATAAAAATAATGGAAAGAATTAAAGTAGCAAAACCATTTGGTTTTAATATTGTGTAGGTTTAGATTGGATGAATAATACTCACATCAAGGCATTATCTGTAGTAATGGGAACAGTGATTTCAAAGTACAACATCAACATGAATCCTAACTGCAATTCATTCTCTCAAAAGTTATTCAGAAAATTTTTGTTGCAATGGGAAAGATTTTGAGAACCATTGCCCAATGGAAATGGAGCTGTCACTCCCAAGAAATTATGGGAATCATTCAGCACTTACCTGAATTGGGCAGTAGATTCTTTGGGTGAAACGTTACCAAAAAATGTCAGTGTTGGTTCCAGCACGAAAAACGGAGTGTTTCCCGCCGACAGCTCTGGCATGTTTTTGATCTGAATCTTATGACTCATTAGTAATAATTTTTATTCCCATAATTTTCACACCACTCCAGCAGCATGTTCTCTCTGATTCGCCTGCTATGTAACGACTTAACTGCTGCAAGCATTGGGGAGCTCCATTTAAACAGTCTGCCCGAAATGGCGATTCTGGGACCCCCAGCCCGGGCCCTGAGTTGAACTTATTTGTGTCCCCTGTGTCCACTGCATTGCCCCCTGAGCGGTGCACACCACTAAGGGCACTGGCTGTCTGAACACTCACCTCCAAAACCCCCCTTGGAAGTGACGGTGCCAGGTTCATGCTTCTAGAGAACTGTGGTAAATGGTGCTGGTGTGACATCATGCCAGCACCGTCTGAAAATTCTGTGTGGGCTCAATATCTGGAGGGAATGCTCATTAATGATGTGCTAATATATTAAAATGAGCTGCGGGAGTTGAGGTCAGCCATTAGCAGGTAAAAGATATGGGTTAGCATAAGTAAGTATTGAGGCATACTACTGGGTGCAGTTTGTGGTTAGGGAGGATAAGGATGTTTACCGAACATTATGTGTTAAAAGGTCAAGGACTCAGTACATCTGTGTGTATAGCAATAAATATGCAAAAAAAGGATTGAAAAGATGTTGAATTGTATTGGTTAAAAGTGCACACCAAACTGTAATGCTATTGACTTTTTTACTGGTGTGTATTGGCTGCAAAATGTGAAAATGCTTTACAGATCCTAGTCAGAATGTCATAGTGAGACCCATTGCATTTGTTCTCCTAGTGCACAAGCAACACAGGTGTAGTTTTTGAGTACTCACTGTGCATCATCTGGTTAATTCTTGACTAGCTTTCTGTAGTCCCGCAGCATGTTTCAGGCCATTCCACCAATAAGGGGCCAGATCTCGGAAACTTGCCAGCGTGAATCGCACTCTCCAGATTTTCAGCTCATGCCACCATTCCCACGGACAGAGGGAGAATGCAGGCTCAATATTACCCTCCCCTGGGGCAGCACAGTACCACAGTGGTTAGCACTACTGCTTCACAGCGCCAGGGACCAGGGTTCGATTCCCGGCTTAAGTCACTGCCTGTGTGGAGTTTGCATGTTCTCCCCATGTCTGCATAGGCTTCCTTCCACATTCTGAAAGATGTGCTGGTTAGGTGCATTGGTCCAACTGTGGCAACTAGGGGAATTTCACAGTAACTTCATTGCAGTGTTAATGTAATCTTTACTTGTGACTAATAAATAAACTTTACTGAGTAAATAAACCATAGTGCTATGCTGTATATAGGATCCCATATGCTATTTCCCTGGGCACAGCATATAACACTGAGCCCAAAATCAGGCATTAAGATACCCAAATGTAAGTTTTCATTATACTTTTGGGATCAGGAAGATACCTTTAGGTTCCGCAAAACCAACTGGGCCCGATCTGTACTAGATTGGATCTCCCAATGGGCCTACATCCTTCCCATATTGTGTAGTCCAGAGCTGGAAGGCTGTCCCCGGTCATTTGCTTCCCATCCACAATGTACCAATTGAATGCTAATAAGGCCTAGCTTAAGAATGATCTGGACTACCGACTGGCAACAGCAGGTAGCAGGTGGGCACACTGACAGCAAATCTATCTCAAATATTGTAAGCAGTTTAATAAAAATGGACTTTGCCGGACTAGGGAATCTCACACAAGCTGCAGTGCATAACTCACCTCCTGGCTCCTGTGTCCTGCCTGTCCACCATCTACAAGGCACAAGTCAGGAGTGTGATGGAATACTCCTCACCTGCCTGGATGGGTGCAGCTCCAACAACACTCAAGAAGCTTGACACCATCCAGGACAAAGCAGCCCACTTGATTGGCACCACATCTACAAACATTCAATTCCCTCCATCACCAACACTCAGTAGTAGCAGTGTATACTATCTAAGATGCATGGAAGTAAATCTCCAAAGATCTTTAAACAGCACCTTCCAAACCTATGACCATTTCAATCTAGAAGGACAAGGGCAGCAGATATATGGGAGCACCACTACCTGTGTGTTTCCTTTCAAGCCACTTACCAACCTGACTTGAGAATATATTCCCATTCCTTTGCAGTCGTTGGGTCATTATCCTGGAATTCCCTCCCTAACAGCATTGTGGGTCAACCCACAGCACGTGGACTGCAGCGATTCAAGAAGGCAGCTCACCACCACCTTCTCAAGGACAACTAGGGATGAGCAATAAATGCTGGCCAGCCTGCGACGTCCGTGCCCCATGAATGAATAAAAAAATGCCCTGTAAGTTAGACTTTTTCTACATTATTCAGCTCAAAAATGGTATGTATCCATTCTGGATCAGCCAGCTGATAGGACAAGGACAATGGAGTGTCTGGGACTTCAGTAAATGAGATTTAAGGATTGAGAGAGAAAAAGAAGAACAAAGCAGATGTGTGTTCAACTAGAGTCAGATTGGATACAGAAAGGCAAATAAAGAGAAGGAAAGAAGGATTTGATTAAAAAAGAGACAGGAAAGGAAATATGAGAAAAATTTTAAAACATAATGCATCAAATGGTATTTTAAAATTTCTAAGAAAGCATGGGATCCCACTGTTTAAACAGGGCTATGAGGTTGATCGGAATGGTGTTAACAATATCACATGGCTAGCAATGTGTTAATTTCTAAATGACCAGTTTTATCTTTCTGTGTTGAGTTTAATGTCTAAATTTAACATGAGGGTAAGATGGCATTTGTGTGAAACAAACAGTGGAATAGCTTAAATCGACCAACATGTTCTGGTGATTTGCAATTCCTGCTATATGTCTCATTTACTCAATTTGTTGGCTAATTTACACATTAATAACAGTGTGTTTCATCAGTACGCCACTATTTTTCCAGCAAGGTCCAGTCCATTATTTTACAATATTTCAGTGAATGCTTTCACCACTTTATCAAACATTGAAGATGTTGGAAGTGATCACACAAGTTGCATTTTAAACAGCCCTTTGTGAATTCTGTGTTTTCACACTCCGCACTCTCTCAGTTATTTGTTTTCTGTACTTCCACTTTATATGTTACAGTTAATAGAATTCCCCAAATTAGCAGCAGTTACACCAGGCACACAGGTACTCAAGGGGTAGAGTGAACAGATAGCAGTGGACATCAATGCCAGAAATACAACCGCAACAATCTGGATGCAATGCAGGAAAAGGTTCAATGATCTCACACGAGCATGAGGACATGTGATCAGACAGCCTGTCCTACTTAAAGGCAGGTTGCTCCTTAAAAAGACAGAAAAACTGTTGCAATGTGAATTCTAACAAAGTAAACACAGACCAGACAGAGGGAATACTTAGGGGCAGATGTGGTACTGGAGGATTTTGTAGCGCAGGCGGGTAGGAAGAGATTTGCCATTGATGCACAGGGGACCAGGAGAATCTCGTGACCAAATCACACCTCTATTTTCTCAGGATGCTAAGGAAATATGGCATTTCTACCACGACGCTCACCAATTTTCACAGATTCCCCATAAAAAACATCCTTTCTGGATGTATCACAGCTTGGTATGGCTCCTGCTCTGTTCAAGACAACAAGAAACTACAAAGTGTTGTGAACAAAGCCCAATCCATCATGCAAACCAGCCTCCCATCCATTGATTCTGTCTACACTTTGCGCTGCCTGGGAAAAGCGGCCAGCATAATTAATGACCCCTCCACCCTGGACATTCTCTCTTCCACCTTCTTCTTTCGGGAAAAAGATACAAAAATTGGAGATCACGTACCAACCAACTCAAGGACAGCTTCTTACCTGCTGCCATTAGACTTTTGAATGGACCAACCTTGCATTAAGTTGATCTTTCGCTACAACCTAGCTATGACTATAACACTACATTCTGCACTCTCTCCTTTCCATTTCTATGAATGAAATGCTTTGTCTGTATAGCACACAGGAAATAATACCTTTCACCGTATAACAATACATGTGACAATAATAAATCAAATCAAAAATGCAAAGGGATTTGGAGCAGGTGGATTAGAAGGTCAATTCTTCTCTCAACTGGAGGACCTGGCAGTAGCGTGGGTTATCAACATCAGTGAATACCTTTTCACATGAGATATTATACCTGTAAAACCAACCCCTCATGCTGCTCAAGGTGCTGCACACCCATCAGTCACCCAGTATGACTCCCTAGCACATGCAACTCCCATCAAACACTCAGATATCCTGCCTCATTCACATACACCAATGCTGTCAGCATTACATCTACTGCTCATTTTCAGCTATAGTAGGCACATCATCAAAATCTAGTTCCACACAACTACTGACATTCCACCCTCTTTCTTGCAAGATAAGGAGTTACAGTGCCCAAATACAGCCCACCCTGCCTCATTAGCTCACAGAGAGTCTCTCAGGGTTCACCAGTCTTCCCATGTGGTGAAGAGCCCACCTAATACTGGTAAACTGGCATAGCAGCAGGAAGTCAATGGGCACCAAAACCCATGTTGCCCCTTGTTATTTTACAGCCCCCATACCCCACATCCGACTGGATGGATTGGCCTGCCAGGCAGCTTCCAGTTAATGTCAGAAAAGTCCTCAATGGCAGGACAAGCTGAGCTGGCAAAGTGGTTCAACACGTCACCAAAATCTGATCACCAATCCAATAATCACAGTGCTCCAAAGTCCCCACATTAAACAAAGTCATGGCAGGTTTCAGGCAGGATGCATCAGTGTAGTCCTGTGGCAGTGGAGGATTGGCAATGGGATCAGAGTCCCTGTTAAGAATGTGCAGACAGGCACCAAATACATGAACATCATTCATCATCTTCACACTGACGCACAGCTGAAGACAATGATGACAAATGTCAAGGAGCAGGGAGGACTCCGGCTCCAACTCCACCTCCAGCCTGCCCTCTCAGCAACTTCTGCAGACCCAGAGGCATTCCACTGCTGTCCCCTAAACCGTATGCTCATATCACTTCCTCCTCAGTCATTCTTGTGCAGCAACACTCCAACAAGTCCAGGAACTCACCCCAACATCTCCAAAAAACATTCTAGAATATTTTCAGGCACATTGAATGAAAAATTTTTGATGTTTTAACTTACCTTCAATCAGAGGTGTCTACCCCTTTAAACATCACTACCTGCAATCAGAGATGGCTGCCCCTTTAAATGTCACTATTTACCTACTATCAGAGGTGGTCGCCCCTTTAAATATCACTATTTACCTGCACTCAGAGGTGGCTGCCCCTTTAAATATCACTATTTACCTGCAATCAGAGGTGGCTGCCTCTTTAAGTATCATTATTAAAGGACCCATTTTGATTTTGCTCAAATTTAAGAACCTGGCATCACATCAGCCAGTTGAACTATGTGATGTCAGGGCAGCATTAAATCCCTCCTTTACAGTGCGCACAGGGCTGCACAGAGGATTATGCTGTAATCCTCAGAGAATGCTACTCTGGCTACATAGGAAGCAGCTGGCAGGCATCCTGTCCTGACAAAGAAAAGTAGGCATCCACAACATTATTTAAAATTGAAAGTGGTGCTACATTATTTCACACCTGGAAAATTACAACAAAAACCAGAAGATAGAACCCACCAACTAACTTGCAAACAGTTAATAATTCCTTTACTTAGCTTTGATAGGAATGGTGGTGGGAGAGGTCCTTCATGCCATTTAGTTTTGTGTTCGGCTATGCAATGCTAAGAGAGAAAAATTCAAGGTATAGAGTTAAAACAGGGCAGCGCCGGTGTCAAATCTGTATTCCACCCTGATTTACATTATAACTGTGGACTCTGTGTGACTCCTGCTGTCACAAGTTGCCCCTGCGAAAATCACCTTACAAAGTTGGCATCAGACACACTTTCTTTCAAGCATGGCGACGTGCACAGCAGACACTACTTTTTACCTTTACGACACCTTGTGGTGCCCAATAGACAGACGACCGAGTCCAGTTTCTTCTCTCCAATGACACTAACCTTGCCTCCCAAGTGTTTCAATGACTCCCAGGTCAGATCAGACAGCTATCGTAGAAAATCATAGAAAGCATGGAAATTTACAGCATGGAAAGAGGATATTCAGCCATGATATGGGTGGCACAGTGGTTAGCAGTGCTGCCTCACAATGTTAGGGACCCGGATTCGATTCCCGGCTTGGGTCACTATCAGTATGGAGTCTGCACATTCTCCCCATGTCCCCATGTTTCCCCCAGGTGTTCCGGTTTCCTCCCACAGTCCGAAAAATGTGCTAGTTAGGTGCATTGGCCATGCTACATTCTCCCTCAGTGTGCCAGACAGGTGCCAGAGAATGGTGACTAGGAAATTTTCACCATAACTTCATTGCAGTGTTAATGTAAGACTACTTGTGACATTCATAAATAAAAAAGGATATCCGTACCAGTTGACAAATAGTCATTCAGCCTAATCCAACTTTCCAGCTGTTAGTCTGTAAACAAGTACATATCCAAGTCTCTTTGAGTTCTCTGCCTCCACCACCATTTCAGACAGCGAGTCCTAGACTCCGATCATTCTCAGATCCCCACTAAACTCCCTATATCTTACCCTATATCCATGCCCCGGTTATGGGCCCCTGATGCAAAGGGAACATCCACTCTATTTGGCCGCCTCATAATGTTTAAACTTCAATTAGGTTGCTCTTAAGCCTCCCTTGTTCCAAAGAAAACAACCACAACCTATTCAATCTTTCCTCATAAATAAAATTCCCCTGTTTAGGCAACATCCTCATAAATCTTCTTTGTCACCCCTCTAGTGAAATCATATATTTCCTGTAGTGCAGTGACCAGAACTGTACATAGTATTCCTGCTGTGTCCTAACTAGTGTTTCATACAGTTCCAGCATACCCTCCCAGCTTTTATATTCTAGGCCTCGACTAGTAAAAGCAAGTATCCCGTATCACTTCTTGACCACCTACCTACTTCTCCACATACTTTCAGGGGGTCTGTGGATATGCACTCCAAAGTGCCTGTATTTCTCTACATCTCTGAGTATCCTTCCATTTTATTGCCATTTTTAGCCTTCCCTGAATGCATTACCTCACACTTCTCTGGATTGAACTCCAGTTGCTACTTTCCTGTCCACCCTACTCGTACACTGATATCGTCCTGTAGTTTACAGCTTTCTTCTTCATTACCAACACATGGCCAATATTTGTAGCATCTGCTAACTCATAAATCACATTGCTTTCAATCAAGTCCAAGGCTGGAATTTTCTGGCCATTCACACTGGCAGGATTCTCTTGTTCTGATACAGTGAGTGGAGTTTGGGTTGAGTGCCAAATTCTCCGTCCTCGCTTGCAGCGATGATGGGGTGTGAATGACCAGCCAAATATTTGATATACACCACAAAAAGCAAGGGACCTAATACTGACAGGTGTGGGACCTCTCTGGAAGCAGCTTCCTAATCACAAAAACATTGACCAGCATCCGATGCGTTTTGAATCCACTTTGCCTTGGATCCCATGGGCTTTTGGCCAGAATTCTCTGGCTGCTCACGCCAGCAAGATTACCTGATCTCACTGATGGTGCATTCCTACCACTGGCAAACAGAGCAAAACCCTTTCTGACCTCCCGTCAGAAGAGACGCACTGTGGGGAAGCCAAAGAATAAATCTTTCTAACCAGTTTGCCATGTGGGATCTTATGAAAAGTCTTGTTAAAATGCTTATAGAATATGTCAAACATGCGACCTGCAATTACCCTTCTTGTTCCCTCCTCAGAAAATTCAATCATAGTAGTCAGACATGGTTTTCTCTTAAAAACATGCACTGTCTTTAATTAGTCTATGTATTTGTAAATAAACATTTATCCTATTCCTCAGAAGTTTTTCCATAATTTTCCAACAGCAGAGATTTGAGGAATAGTCGTATTAGGCATGAAACATTTGGGGTAGATTTTCTGGTCCCATCCTCTACAGGAATCATCCCCGGGTGTTCCTTGCTGCACAGATGCTGCCAGACCTGCTGAATACTTTCTGTTTTGATTTCAGATCTCCAGCATCCCTGTACATTGCTCTTCTCCCTTGTCATCTATTTTCTACTTTTTTAAATAGGAACAAGAGAAGATCATTTGGTCCTTGAGTCTACTCTGCCATTTAATTTGATCATGGTTGATCTGACATTCCTCACACCCACTTTCCTGCCCTTTCCTTGTAACCCTTGATTCCCTTACAGATCAAAAATCCATCTCAGCCTTAATTATAGAAAACAATTCTGCCACCACAGCTCTCTGTGGCAAGGAAATCCAAAGACTCAACCCTCCTCAACTTTCCCCTCACCTCAGTCTTAAATTGGCGCCCCTTTATTCTGAGACTATGTCCTCCGGTCCGAGGCCCTCCCATGAGGGGAAACATCCTCTCAGCATTTACCCTGTCAAGTCTCTTAAGAATCCTATGAGACCAAATCTCATTTTTCTAAATTCCAATGAGTAGGGTCCTAACCTGTTAAACCTTTGCTCATAAGACAATCTCTCCATACCAGGGATCATCGTAGCGAACCTTCTCTGAGCTGCCTCTGAGAAATAACATCTTTCTTTAAATAAGGCGAACAAAACTGCACACAGAATTGCAGATGTGGTCTTATCAGTACCTTGTACAGTTGCAGCAAGACTTCCCTACTCTTAGATCCCAACCCCCTTGAAATAAGGGTCAACATTTCATTAGCCTTCCTGATTACCTGCTGCACTATGTGCTGGCTTTCTGTGTTCCATGCACAAATACCCTCAAGTTCCTTTGTGTTGCAGCTTTCTGCAGATTTTGTCCTTTCAAATAATATTCGTCTTTTGTTCTCCCTTCCAAAATGAACAATTTCACATTTTCCCACATTATACTCCATTGCCAACTTTTTGCCTACTTACTTAACCTTTCACTATCTCTTTGTAAATTATTTATATCCTTCTCGCAACTTGTCTTTCCATCTATTTTTGTTTCCTGTGTCTTCCAAGCACACTAACTAATTTTTTGCCTTCCATTTCCAATGACTCTTCTCTTCTTTCTGCATCTACACTCAGGTTTCTATCACCCTGACAAGCTAGTTAAACCCTGCCTACAGCCCTAGCCAATCATTCAGTGAGGATACCCATCATGTCCATGTTGAGGTGCAACCTATTCAATTTGTACATGTTCTGCTCCCCTAAAAGTGATCCCAAAGCCTCAAAAATCTAACATCCTCCCTCCAGCACCATTTCTCCTGTCACATATTCATCAACTCTATTTTTATATTTACAGGGCTCCTTCCCAAGTTGTCACTATAGCCGTTTTGCAGATGTTGTTTTTTTCTGCCAATGATTTCATTGGAACTCTCTTTCCCTGACTTTAACTCCTCAGTCACCACTCTCAACCTCCAGCCAGGTGTACCACCACAGCTGTTGCTAGTAATATAGATAAATATCTCCCTGCTCACCTAACACATTAAAATTGGCAAGTCATGTTGCAGCTTTACAGAACCTTAGTTTGGCCACACTTGGAAGATAGTGTGCAATTCTGGTCGTCACACTACCAGAAGGACGCGGAGGCTTTGGCAAGGGTACAGAAAAGATTTACCAGGATGTTTCCTGGTATGGAGCACATTAGCTATGAGAAGGTGTTGGAGAAACTTGATTCTCACTGGAACGACAGAGATTGACGGGCGACTTGATAGTAGTCTACAAGACTGTGGGGTACATGGACAGAGTGGATAGTCAGAAACTTTTTCCCAGGATGGGAATAGAGGAATATGGTCTTAGGGAGGTTGGAGGGTTTTAGTTCAGATGGGAAGCATGGTCGGAGGGTTTGGAGGGTGAAGGGCCTGCTGCTATAATTTGTAAGGGCCTGTGCTATAATTTTATTTGTTCTTTGTTCTATGCTGCTGGACTTCAGCCCTCTGGTCTCGTTGTCTCTTACTCCCTTATTAGGACCACTGGCAGATTTGGAAAAGACTAGACAAGTGCAACTTTCCTCACTGCTTTAAATTCCTTCACTCTTCAAATTCCTGAGTTAGATACTCTGAGGAAACAGTACTCTATTAAGCTGGACTCCATTATACTTACTCAGTATAGGACATTATGTAGTAGCACTATGTTAATGTGGAGGGAGGTTTTCCATGCTTTGCATGCAACCCCTTCTTCTCAGTGAAAGAAAGTATCAATGCGTGCCATACAATAAAGTGCAGAAACTACTGCCCTTTCTAGTTGTGTGTTGAAGTGGGGAGGGCACTTAATCGGATATGAAGGTGGTGGATGAGCACCTTTCTACTTTCACACTGATTAAGTCCAGGGTGGGATGGCCTGCGGCTGGCCCCCCCACACTACTGCAAATTGAGGCCCTAAGATAGACAACTAATATTACGGATGGCATGGTGGCACAGTGGTTAGCTCTGGATTCCCAACTTAGATCACTATCTGTGTGGAGTTTGCACCTTCTGCCCATGTCTGTGCAGGTTTCCCCCAGGTGTTCCAGTTTCCTCCCACAGTCCAAAGATATGTGAGTTAGGTTGATTAGGCATGCTAAATTAACTCATAGTGTCCCAAAATGTATAGATTAGAGGGATTTTCAGAACAAGTAAGCAGGGATAGGGACTTGGGTGGGATTGTTGCTGGTGCAGACTCAATGGGCCAAATGGCTTCCTTCTGTGCTGCAGTATTCTATGATCCTAATATCCACTTAAAAGTCTCATCCTACTGCTGTGATTAACCCACTGCAGGTCTTTCACCATGTGGCGTGCATGACAAGTAAATCTATGTGGCTACTTCTTGTCTCCTGGAGGGTAGATATTGTCAGTTGGTCTTTCAAAGGTGCTTAGAGTTTCATCAAAGGATGCTGAATTGAGAAGGGGTGGGTAGTTGCTTTCTGAGAACTGCACCCCTCTGCCCCTGCTGCCAACCCCCTTTACTTCCCAATCCCTTCCCCTCCCCCTACGCAGCAACCTCTACACTGCATAACTCCTTCTGCCTATAGTTACCCATGCCGAGGTTACCCCAAGATTCTGGGCTTCCAGAGGCAGTCTTTCCTGCAGCCAATGCTGCCTTCCATGCAGTGCTGCTGAGCAAAAGAGCTGCCGGCACCTAGAAGCCGACAGCTCTTGGTATGCGGCACTTCAGTCCCTAGGATCCCAATCCAGGGACAAGGCCCATTGCTGGCCTGTCTATTGTCTGAACTTCGGGTGGTTGAGAAAACCTTCCTTAAAAGAAGCAATTTTGGTCTCTCACAGGTTTTCCCAACGGCAGAAGTAACATTGCCTCCATAACGTTCTGCCCACAGTCTCAGTGAACCAGTTTGGATGAGAAGGGAGACTTGTTCAGTTATATTAAAAGATGAATAATGTGTTGGTGTACTCCCGCAGTGATCTCTGGTCCTGAGTGTGAAAAACCATTGGCAGTGCCACCTTCCTCCACATCGCATCCAACAGTTTTCTGAAGTTTCATTCCATGGATACTCAATACTTTTTCTAATATATGAGATACTTGAACATGTTTGAATATATGAGACACAAACAAACATGAATTTTAATCTCCCAGAAGACTTGCCACTTACCTGATGCTCTCCCAGCCATATAAACAGTATATTGTCTGACTTACAGCAATGTTACAAGATATCTGCAACTGTGTAGTGAATGTGTATCATGCACCAGTCATGGCTTTTACACATCACAATTCATACCTCAGTGTATTCTATATCCTGAGTTCACTTGCACCTGAATGACTTAGAATCACAGAATATGAAGCACAGAAGGAGACCATACGGCCCATAATAGCCCAGCTTTTATTACAAGCTTTACAAATTAGTCCCACTCCCCTGTTATTGCCTCATTCTTTTTACTAACATAATATGTAAAAAAATCTCATCATCTTCCCTCTAATTCTTTTACCATTGACATTGAATAAGTGTCCCCTGGTTAACAAAGGCCTTCAATTTGAATGGAATGGAATGAGCCAGATTTTCTGTTCTCCCCCTGTGTCAGGTATGCTGCCTGCACAAGGGCAAAGCTGCAAATAATTATTGAAGTGAAATGAGGCAGTAATTTCAGAGCAGCCAGGTCTCTGCTCCACTGACAGTGTTGCTCCAACAATGTGACACTGAAGCCCCAGCAGAGGAATTTTGGATTTTAAATGTCAGCAACTTATGTGCCCGCTGAGGGAGTGGTGCCAGATTTTATCCTGCCAGTTCATCATTCCCTCCATTCCACAAGACAAAGAAAGCAACCTTTTTCAGAGGGATTGGAGGCTGCCACTGTGCAATAATCAGATCAGTAAGAATGGACAACTGGGGAAGGGGGAGGGGATACTGTCAGACTCAATCAGATCAGTTTGGAGGCAGAATTGAACTCTATGAGATCCAATATTTTCTCCCACCACTGGTTGCACACACTTCGGGCAATAAAGAGGAGCCGATGGATGATTAGAATCGTAGTAACAAGTGTTTTTATTTCCTGTTTATCAATAGAGAAGATGTATATTTTTGAAAAGCTTTCATTTCCCTGCAGTAAACATTTGGGCACTTCCAGCAGGAATCCAGACTTGATTGCATTTGCCTTTCCAGATAAGAAGAATATTGCCTGGCGTGAATACTTTAACTGGCTGTATTGAACATTCCTGTGAAGGGACTGTTAGCCTAGTGAAGGCTGGAGCTAAGGACTGCTTCAGGATTGGCATAAGCTTTACTTAATTTAAACAAATTGCAGCTTAATTCCTATATTCAGCATTTCACTGTGTTTTACTGCCGTAATGGGAGAAGAAGAATTACATTCATAATCAATGAGACCGTAATACATTTTAGACCAGATTGGAGGCAATCACTCAGATCTCCCCTGAGAGCAGGAAGTTCAGTTCTACTGTTTATGGAAACCACATGATTGCACACTTCACTAATTTCTTTTTGCAATTGCAGTGTTTAATGATTTTTGATTTCCAATAGAAAAAATAAATCTTTTACAAGAATTTCAAAAGTATATGATGGGCTAGAAAACGCTGTTGATAATAACAATGCATAGATGCTTAGCTTAGCTTCATTCCTCTATCTAGGGCGGCATGGTGACACAATGGTTAGCACTGCTGTCTCACAGCACCAGAGACCTGGGTTCAATTCTGGCCTCAGGTGACTGTCTATGTGGAGTTGCACATTCTCCCTGTGTCTGTGTGGGTTTGCTCTGGGTGCTCCTGTTTCATCCCACAATCCAAAGGTGTGTGGATTGGGTTAATTGGCCATGCCATCAGGGGGATTAGCAGAGTAAACATAAGAGGTCATGAGAATAACCTCACATATTTGAATGGGATTGTGGTCAGCGCAGACTCGGTGGGCCAAATGGCCTTTTTCTGCACTGTAGAGATTCTATGATTATATCTGTTATTTTGAAGAGTAGAGATGTACCAAAACCAGACTTCTCTTTTCAGACTTACATGAATGGAATTTTCATTTGTTAATGTCTTTTATATTAGCCCCCTGCTTCTGGTAGCCTGCCCTAAGAAGGTGGTGGTGGCCATGGATTTCAACAAGATTGATCCATGATTACATTTGGCAAAGTACTGCAGTGATTTGCTGTTGCCTTCTGCAGTCTGTCTGAACAGGAAACTCTCCTGCTCTTATCAAGAATATTGGAAGGATTTATAGGCTGATAATTAATCTGCTTGGCAATGTTAGGAACACACCTTCCATGGCCAGCAAGTCTTGAATTGGGATTTGAACCTGGAGACTCTAGCCCAGAAGTAGGGTGGCTGCCACTGCGCCACAAGGCCTCATGTTACCTATAAATGCTTCATAGCCAATTAATTTCTTCTGCTATTTTGTAAGCAAATTCTGTAACAAGTTGCACAAGACAAAAATCAGTGAACCAAATCTCCAATTAATTTGACTCTGGAATATAATTGAGGGGTAAATACAGGTCATGACCCTGAGTAAATGTAGAGCACAGCCTTGGGGGAATTCCTTAAGTAATGTCATTGGAATTTGAACGTCCACCTAAACAGCAAGCGGGACTTCATTTCGACAACTCATCTGAAACACTGCACCTCAGAGGCTGCAGTACTCTGTGCCGTTCCAGACCTTGAGGCTTGATTCCAGGATAATCTGACTCAGAACTGACTGTGTTGCCACCGAGCCAAGCTGATACAGAAATATCCAAACCATTCCAGATGAAATCATATGTTTGGCTTGAATGACCGAATTGCAATAGCTCCTAAGGTGCTTGAAAGTGTGTAAAACAAAGTATTAAAAGTCAAAATTCTCCAGAGGAATATGACCCCAGATCCCCGTACAAACTACACATCTCGCTCCCAGTACTTACACCAACCCAACCCTCACCATGTCTGCAAATTATATTTATGTGATGATTTATTCACATGTCTTGCTGTTTTCTAGTGTAATCCCTCATCTTGTATGTACGTCAAGAGACCTACATACACAGTCATCTTTGAACTGTCAACTTTTCTTGGATTTTGTCAGCTTTTCTAAAGTTGTTGCTCAACTTTTCCCACTTTTCCAGTTTGCCATGTATGCTCAACGGTAACCAAGAATCAACCATTTAGCTCATTCCCCCCTCACATTCCCCACCCGAGTGACCTAGGACCTGGGAGCACTGAGGCCAATTGTAATGTCCATACTACTGCCCCAAGTGAAATTTGTTCACTCAGCACTGATATAAACCCCATCTTGGAGCTTTGTGGTACGTATGACTCAATCCTACAGTGACAACAATTGAACGTATCGGGGCTGGATCTTGTGGCCTCTGGAGTCCTTTGCGAGTTCTAATCTGATAAAGTTGCTTCTGCCTTCCTCCTGGTGGCAACTTTGGTGAACACAGTGATTAGCCTCACAGTGCCAGGGACCTGGGTTCTATTCCTGGCTTGGATCACTGCCTGTATGAGTCTGCACTTTCTCCCCGTGTCTGCATGGGTTTCCTCCAGGTGCTCTGGTTTCCTCCCACACTCCAAAGATGTATAGGTTAGGTGGATTGGCCACGCTAAATTGACCCTTAGTGTCAGGGGGACTAACTAGTGAAAATGCATGGGGTTACAGGGAGGGGGCCTGGGTGGGATTGTGGTCAATGCAGACTCGATGGGCTGAATGGCTTCCTTCTGCAGTGTAGGATTCTCTGATTCTATGATTCTCTCATATCCTGAGCTTGCAAAAGTCACAGGATGAGAAAGTGGAGGAGCTGGAAGAGATGGCTTTGATAGCCAGGCAGAGAATAGGCCATGCTTTTGGCTTGCTGGACTGTCAAAGAAAGAGAGCAATTAGAACTTTTTTTTTGCAGACCCAATCCCTCACTTGGCTCATGCTTTGGTGGTGAAACCTGGGCAACGACTAATTCTTGATGGGCAGGCACCAGAATTTGTGGTGCATGAAATAGGAAGGCACAAAAACTGCACCTACAATAATGTGTGGCCATCCTACTACTGGCCTACAAACAATGACAGGATTAACTCCGCCGGTAGAACATTTACTGTGGTTTTGGTCCTATTGTTCAGAGAACCATAGAATTCCTACAGTGCAGACAGAGGCCACTCGGCCCATTGAGTCTGCACCAACCACGATCCCCTATTCCCATAACTCCATGAATTTACCTTGCTCGTTCCCCTGACATTAAGTGGCAAGTTAGCATGGCTAATCAACCTAACATGCACAACTTTGGACTGTTCCATTGTTATTACTTCTGACTCTACAACCGAAAGTAAAAGGATCTGTTGGTGCCAACTATAATACATTACAATGTATAATTTCCTGCTCTAAGTTATTCCCTACTCACTAATATTCTCCTCAACTGTATCTGTGTTTGCCCCACTTAGCATCTTTATTGACTGTATCTGTGGGAGTCAGCAAATATATAAACCCTCAAATCCTGTAAGCTGCACTTCTAATTGTCTCACCACGTTGGCGTCCACTATTGTCTCAAGCCTGACAACACCAGACTTCTAGGACGAGTAGACAGGCACATCAGTGGGTTTGTTGGATAGAAATGCCATAATGAGGTAATCTCCGGCATGATTCTACCTCATGCAGCGATAAATCTGGCACCTGACCAACTCTGAAGCAGTTGTCTAAATCTCCAGTCTTGGTAGCAGTCTTTACTACAAGTAAAAGATCTCTTGGCATTATTTCAAAGCAGATCCGCAGAGTTATCCAAACACTGCAGTATATTGGCAAATATATATCCTTCAATCAACATCACAAACAAGCAAAACGGTTTTGAATTATGTGGTCAGTGATGAAGCAACAGTGTTCACCTTTGATCCTAAATAAATCTGCCCACAAAGATCTAACAATTTCAGTGACGTGGCTTTCCCCTTCCTCGATAGCACTTTAAAGCTGGTGCCAAATAGAATCATAGAATCCTTACAGTGCAGAAGAAGGCCATTCAGCCCATTGAGCATGCACCAACAACAGTTCCACCAGGCCCTATCTCCTTAACAACACATATTTATCCTGCTAATCCCAGACACTAAGGGGCAATTTAGCACAGCCAATCAATCTAAGAGCCAAAGGATTTCTAAATGTCTTGCACTGATGTCAGCAAGCAATCAATCAGGTTGATGTTTTCTCACAGACAGCAAGTCAGGAAGTTAAAAGCTCTGATTATCATCATTTTCAATTTAAATTTTCAGACAGCTAAGTAAATATTATTTTAAAAATGGATAGATTTTTAAATTATAATTTTATTTTATTCTTTGCTGGGATCTGAGCATTGATAGCAATGCATTTGTCATCCATTTCTTACTTTCCTTGGAAAGTCAGTGCTGAGTCACCTTCTTGAACCACTGCAGTCCATATGGTGTAAGCACATGTACAGTGCTGTTAGCAAGGATGTTCCAGGATTTTGACCCAGAGAGTGAAGGAGTAAAAGTAATATAGTTCCAAGTCAGGATGTTGTGTGGTTTGAGTTATATTTCATTCATCATGGTGTAATGTTTTCAGTGATTTTTACAATGAGCCAAACAATGTAGAAATGGAAGCATTTGGGAGAAATGGGGATGGGGGGGGGACGGAGGGGTGACAATTCTCCCACCCCACTGCATTAGTTTTCTAGCGCAGTGTGGTGGGAGAATCTCACCTCTCGGCATGCGCAGGGTTTGTGCATGTGTTCCTGCCACATGCGCATGTCCCAGCGCTGGATTTCCAGCACAGTCTGATTCACGCTGGAAACTGGCAGGAACATCAGGTAAGTACTTTACCTCTTATTTTAATGTTATTTTAATGTGATTAACGGGCCTGGGACTGAATTCTCTAGGCCCGCTAGCATCTCCCACTCTGCCAGCAGTATTTCACTCTAGGGGAGTTCAGACTAACTCCCCACTTTTGGGGCACTAGTGGCCTGATCCTACTGGAGTGAGGGGGGGCGGGGGGGGCAATCAGGGCTCCCCAGGGGGTTGGGCGGGTGAGGGAGTGGTGTCCCCTGAGCTTGGGCATCCTGGCAGTGCCAGCCTGTGTCTCTGGCACTGCCCAAGGGGCAAAGTGTCCATGACCCAGTGAATTCCCACTGAAAAAAACAACGTAATTTACTCCAGCTTTCCCACATATTTGATACTGAGAATTATTTTGGGAGATTTCCACCTGGGAATCCAAAAATCTTTTAGGAATCACATTCTGGGGGAACCTCAGCAGGGCACGTTTTGGAGGAGGAGGATGGATTGATAGAAACATGAGCATTTTCACATTAACCTGCCTACGTTCTGACTCCTAAAGCAGCTGTCATCTTCAATGCATTAATGACAGCGATAAGCGCTTTGTCAGAGATACTACTGAAAAATTAGGGCCACTGTCTGCTCATTGTTGTATTGCGGTTTGTGAGAACTGGTAGCGTGTACACTGATTGCTGTGTTCGAAATATTACTGAAGGGACTCCACTGGCTGTGAAATGTTTCGGGATGTCCTAAAGCTGTGAAAGACACTGGGTGGGATTTTCCTAGTTGCTCCGGCTCTGACACTGGAAATTCCTGCCCGAGGAAAATGAATCTTTAAATAGTCCATTACATTTTTTGTCTCACCCACGCTGATTCCCATGGCAGGTAGGACCAAAATATTTACCCCACTATATAAATTAAAGTCTTGCTTTTTTGTTTTGGTTTCCAGTAATTTCTCCTTTCATCTATATTGAACCCCAATCCTCAGCTAACCACTGTCCCATGTCAGGGGCTGATAAAGGGACATTAAAAACAGAACTATTTCTTCAAAGGTTTAGGGCCAAACTTTGCCATCGTGTTGGCCCATTTCCAGGTGTGGAAATTTGGTAAAGTTAGGCATGAGGTGAGTAGTGCAATCCGCACTGATTCCCCCTTTACCAAAGCCCGAAAATGGCTGCAATCTGCCCGGCAGCCAAAATGGTTGCAATGGCCATTTAGACACATTTGCATGCATTTCAATAGACTTAATGGGCTGCACATTCAACTTTACTAGCACTTCCCTGTTACCACTACATTCCCCAATCTGGAACTGGCATGAAACAGAGAAGTTCCATAAAAGTGCATTTTGGGTGCTCCATCAGTGAGGGCTTGTGAGAAGGTAAGTGCTGAGTATCCAATGGCTCTCCATTGCTTACAGGGTCCTTCCGTTGTGGCCATTGTGTTTCTCAGGTCGGTGGGGGGGCTTGTGTTCAGCAGTGTGTCCGATGTCCAATTTGTAGCATGAACCCAAGTCTCAGCATTGATCTTGGGTCCCATGGATGCTGCTGGGTCCTAGTGCACTCAGCATTCTGCCATCTGAAGGATGTGCATAAAGCCCTTGCAAAGTGCGCTGCTGCAGCCTCACAATTTTTCAAGGAGCTGTGATTCTGGGAAACATGTGGATGGGAAATGTGGGGCTGTGAATCTGGGGAGCATGTGGGTGGGGAAATGGGGGCCTGTATTTCTGGGAAGTATGTGGGTAGGGGAATGGACTGGGGACAAGCAGTGTTCTTTAACCTCTAAATTGTTTCTCTCGTTCTCTAACACCTACCCCCACCCCCACCCTCCTTTAGAGTGATGAGATGGCTTTTGCAATACAAGATCTTGCTGTTCTTGCTGAGGAGGAGGAGCTGGAGGAAGAATTGCAGTCACAAGAGGCCCAGGCCTTTTCATTTGCAGGAGTAGAGGTAAGAGGTGTCTGCCGTTCATCCAGAGCAAAGGCGCACAAGAAGGATGAAGCGGAGATCTCAGCACAAAACGTTTAAGAACTTTAAAGTTTATTTATTAGTCACAACTTAGGCTTATGTTAACACTGTAATGAAGTTACTGTGAAATTCCCCTAGTCGCCATAGTACGGCACCCGTTCGGGTCAATATACCTAACCAGCACATCTTTCAGAAGGTGTGGGAGGAAACCGGAGCACCTGGAGGAAACCCATGCAGACTCAAGAGAACATGCAGACTCCACACAGATAGTGACCCAAGCCGGGAATCAAACCCAGCTGCCTGGCGTTGTGAAGTAGCAGTGCTAACTACTGTGCTACTGTGCCGCCCCGAGTGTCATTTGAACAGATGTCAGACACCATGTGCCACTGATGGCTCCTACTCCAAAAGGAGACCGTGCAACACCTGTGCCACCTGTTGCAGGACCTGGCACACTGGGATGGCGGAAGGGGGGAGGGGGGCACCACTCTCCTTAGCTGTCAAACTGACAGGCGCTCTGAACTTTTATGCAACTGGCTCTTTTCAGACTCCCAGTGGAGTTGTATGTGGCATTTCCCAATCAGCAGTGCACACTTTTGTCAAGCAGGTCATGGAAGCCCTGTATACCCGTGCTGGGCAGTACGTTAAATTTAACCTGGACCAAGTGCAGCATGAAGCCCGGGCTACAGGGTTCGTGGCCATTGTGGGGATGCCTAATGTACAGGGAGCCATCGACTGCACACACATCGCCCTCAAGGCCTCGCTGCAGAATCCACATAGATGCGCCATCAGAAAAAGGTTCCACTCCCTGAATATCCAACCGATGTGTGACCACAATAAGAACATTTTGCACATCTGCGCGAGACACCCTGGCAGCATGCATGACAACTCCATTCTCAGCAGCTCTGAGATACCAGAGGCATTTGAGGATGAGTCCAGGCTGTGGGGGTGGCTCTTGGGTGATATGGGTTACCCACTTTGGACATGGCTGGTGACTCTGTGCAGAGGCCTGTGACTGAAGCAGAGACCTGCTATAATGAGGCCCATGTAGCCACCCGTGTGATAGTGGACATGTGCATTCGTCCTCAAAATGCAATTCTGGTGCCTCCACCGCTCTGGCAGGACCACTGGACCATTCTGGCACCTGGGCCCACTTCTGTGTCGAGGGTAAGGGGTCTGAAACCCCCATACAGGGCCCTGGGGTGGGTGGAGTGTGGGAGGGGAGGGAATTGCTTGTGGGTTTTGGGGAACTAATGGCTTGACTTTGTCAGTGACACAGCATTGAGTGGTCTCCGCAACTGACATCAACATGAAGCACCTCTCTGGGGATCATCAGGAGAACAGCATTCCAGTTCGGGAGAAACCTGAGACAAATTAGTCGCAGGTGGGAGGTGAAAAAACATTTAATGATTGAAAAAAAGGTGTTTAAATAATACGTTCTAACATAAAAAGGTGTGAACAGAAAATATTAAGGTGCTTAAAGATCCATTTAAATAGTGCAGCCCTTCACCCATGCCATCTCAGGGCAACTACAACTTTCTAACCTAACATGACCTACCAGTACAATTCAGTGACTCCGGAGGGGGAAAGGATGGGAAAGGGCCATGATCAGTCTGGATGGCATGCAAGTGAGGTGATAAGGGAGTCAGTAAATTGTAGGGTGGGGCAATTTCTGTGGGGGCAAGGGAAAGACATTATACAGCCTGGGAGGAATGTGGCAGGGGAGCAGCATTATATTTTTTTTTGCGCATGCGTTGCTGGAGGCTGCATTTGGAACTGCAGGGTTTTGGATCTATTAAGCTCCACCCACAAGCTTCTGCAACGCGATTCAAAATCGCTGCTTTTTTTTAGGCAGAGTGCATATGGGGGCATCGGAGAACGGGCCTAAAAGTCAGATCTGAAAGACTCCCAGATTCAAGTCCGCCCAGCACTTAGAATTAAAATGATAAAATAGGGCCCTAGTCTCTTTCCATTTGTTAACCCCCACCTTCTACAACCCCAAATGGAGCCCACATCCTGCAATTTGGAAGACAAAATGCCTCATGCCAAGAAATGCACCAAACCCCTGTCCTAAACTGATTCCTGACTGAACCAATGAAATGGGAATTTCCAACATAAAGCTTCTTATTCCTTGATATTCCCCTTGAGGAAGCTGGCCTTATAAAAGTTGGACAGAAATTTACTCCCTATTACAAGGCTGACAGAGAAATCCAGAACCAGGACCCTGCTGTTGATGTTACAGCAGAAATCTGGCAGAACCTCCAAGGAAGTTTGAGGCCATGAGTTCAACATTCCTGCTTCAAGCAACATCATCAAAACACTTTAACTGGCCATTCATCATCTCATTTGCAGCCTATGAAATCTTGCTATGTGCACAGTCACTCCTGCGTTTACCTTCAAAACAGCATGTCAAAAGTGATTAATTGGATGTGAAGTGGTTTGAGATGGTTTGAGGACTTGATAAGGTGTTATGCAAATGCGCATTCTTTAAGAACATTGAAAAGCACAGGATAAGAAGCATTACAGTTCACCTGGCTGGTCACTCCTCCCAAAGTCCTCAGTTTAAAAGAAAAATCAAGATGATGAATGAAAGGATTGTGAAAATACATTTGAAATTATTTCATTGCTTCATCTTTTTTAATCAGTACTTGTTGCTGCTTGCTGATTTTTTTGCACTTCGTGATTAGCGATTTTTATTCACTCCTGCTACCTATTTATCAATGTCTCACCCAGCTGTAACCCATTGCTGGTTTATGAATAATAAAATTACTGAAACTTAAGCAAGGAAATTAGCCGAATAGTTGCAAATCACTAATTGGGTTTATCGTTTCCCACTCTGGACACGACACTGAAAAGCAATGTCAAGGGTTTGGACGGGATGCAAGGGAGCTTTACAGAAAAAATACTAAAGAGGACGGGTTTCAACTACATTGCCAAACTGGAGGCTCTGGGAATGTTGCGGCATGGTGACACACTAGTTAGCACTGCTGGCTCACAGTGCCAAGTGCCAGGGTTCGATTCCAGGCTTGGATCACTGTCTGTGAGGAGTCTGCACGTTCTCCCCGTGTCTGTGTGGGTTTCCTCTGGGTGCGCTGGTTTCCTCCCACATTCTGAACGACGTGCTAGTTAGGTGCATTGGCCGTGCTAAATTCTCCCTCAGTGGACCCGAACAGGTGCCGGAGTGTGGCAACTAGGGGATTTTTGCTGTAACTTCATTGCTGTGTTAATGTAGGCCTACTCGTGGCACTAATAAATTAACTTTAACTTGTAACTTCTACTTAGAGCACAGGAAAAAAGGGAAGAATTCATAGAGATGTTCGAAATGATGAGGATTTTGTAAAGGGGAGGTCACACTGCCCCCCCGATTTGTACTGGGCCTTGCCTTGCTGTCTGTTGATAGGATCCACACTGGCAGATGGCTATGGTAGGGGAAAGTTCCAGGGAGATGAATTTGTTGGCACCTATGTGTTCCTTCAGGGGACCATGTGCTACCCTCAGTGAGTTGAAGCCAGGCAGATCCAAAAGCTGTGGAGACTGAGCTGCAGTGCAGATAGAAGAAACAAGAGCCAAAGAGGGTGGTCTGAAGCCTTTCAGATGCCCTGAGGACCCAGTGAGAAAAACTAGAGTGTGCAATCAGGTGCTAGAGTCAAGAAGGTCAATCTGAGCAACACCAAGTCCCTCTGAACCTGAAAGGCCCTGAGGTATCGAAGATACCTTATCATGGCCTAGATATCAAGGTAATCTGGCTGACATGTTCAAGAGGAAGTAGTAACAGGGGATGCCACATGTGCACCAGCTCTCAATGTTGTGCCTTTGCTGTGCTTCAGATCGAGATTTAGCCTCAAACTCATTTTGCAAAAAGTGAGGTAAGAGGTAAAAGAGAAAGATTTGAGATGATGACCCATCACTCCTGCTGAATATTAGGCATTCCTCTCCCGGTATTTGACAACCAAGTCAGCCATACAACTGATTAGAGACAAGAGGAGTTGAGTTTTCAACCTTTCACGTTGTGTTTGGAAGTCAGACAACAATCCTCATTTGTAAAGGAGTTTGCTCCTTCTGGATAAGTTTTTTCATAGAATCACAGAATCTCTACATGCAGAAGAGGCCATTCAGCCCATCAAGTCTGCACCGACTCTCTCTGACACAAGGAAAATATGCAAACTCCACACAAAGAGTCACCCAAGGCTGGAATTAAACCTGGGTGCCTGGAGCTGTGAGGCAGCAGGGCTAACCATCATGCTGCCATGCCGCCCTCACGAATGTACTTATAGACTTGTAGCTAGTGGAATAAAGGATCACTGAGCTGGAACTTTTGTGCATGCTGGGTGCTTTTTACTTTGTTACATAAATAAAGATAATCCACTGGCAGAAGGGTTTGTAACCAGGGGATATCGATTTACAATGATTGAGAAAATAGAGGGACACTGAGGAGTTGTGATCTGGCATGCTTAACCTGAAAGAAGTAGCAGAGGTGCATCCAACAGGGACTTTCAAAAGAGAATGGATATATACTTGAAATGAAAAGTTCTGCCAGGCCTTGCAGAAAGAGCAGAGGAACTATACCCTTTCACAGAGCTGGCACAAGCACAATGGGCTAAATGGCCTCTTTCAGCACTGTAAGAATATATAGTCAAGATTCATTTCAGTTGTTCTTCGGCCTTGCCAGTGGAATGGAAAGTTGGCAGGCATGAAGGAAGGAAATGCAGACTGAAGGCACAAATCAGATTCTGTGGACAGGTGTCAGAATGCTGCAGTATCCAACTCCCTAGTTAATGGATGTCTGAATGAATGTGCATCTACATGAGGTGGATGTCAGAAATATCCTCCCCAAAGACACCAAAGGACCTGTTTCTGTGCTGTATATCTCTATAGCTCTATGACAGACAATATAAAATAAGGGATACAATTCTTAAAGTGGTACAAGAGCAGAGGAACCTGGGTGCAAATGAGTACAGATCATTGAATGTGGCAGGACAGATGGAAAGAGCAGCCAATAAACATACAGTATTCTGGGTTTTATTAATAACATGCTAGGGTAGCAGAGCAGAAACCCCAAAGCATATTATGAGGCCTGACTAGACCAACAGTTTTTTCTTTAAATTTTGGCATTAGTGTGAGGATAAAAGGTGTTTCATTCCAGATATGACTCTGTTGATACACTACGAAGCTTTTATGAATACAAACTTCATTTAACAATACAGTTTAACTATAATGAATGAACTAACTTAACTTTTCCAATTGACAAGATACATTTTTTAACTGCCAAACTATCTCTATTATTTCCAATTCGAGCAATATTCCTCTTATAGACTTAAACTGCTCTTCAAAATCAGTTAGCGAGACACAGGCTTAGATGTTTGTACTTGTTAACAGTCGTACAACCTTTTGAATACCTCTAAAGAGAAAAAGACAGAGAGACATCTGTCTTCTGACAGTCCCAAACAACAGCCTCCAGAGAGAGAGAGAGATCTCTTGCTTCTTTCAGGATCAAGCAGAAACTAACTGTTTAAAAATTAAAAAGAACTGTGTATTTCCCCTGTAAGCTTACAGGGAAAATTCACATGACTACCTCTGTCATTCAACCTAATCAAAATCGTATCCTGAAACCCCAGGGGAAAAGCCAAAAGTAAACAAAAATGCATTAACTCAGGTTAAAACAATATAAGATCAATCATTAGTCTGCATTCAGTCACTTTGCTGGAGCACAGCAGATCACTGAAGCACTTACAATTTTTGTAATGGTCTCCCACAACAGTCACCATCTCAGCAATCTGCACCCAGCTATTTTTCATGGTAGCAGAGGGAAGCCTGAACCCACATGAAAATAAGACATCCTTCCTCACGGTCATCTCATTCAGAAGGGTTTCCAAGTCATAGTTTGAGAATCTCGAAACTGGTACCTTCTGCAACTCCTGGTTGCTGGCAGTTTCAGCCATTTTGTCACAGGAGTCAAAGAAACCCATGGGTATTATGTATGTTGTTCACTATGTTGTTCATCAATAGCTTGGTAGGATGGTATGCCTTTGAGGTGATGGTGTTGCAAGTTAAGACATAAGTTCAAGCACAGGCTTGGTGGCCTCAACTTTGCTGAACAAGTAGTAAGATAGCAGGCATTAACACAATGTGATAAACTTGTAATGGGCCTTATTCTATTCAAAGTAGAAAAATGGAGAGAGATTGAAGAATTCACTGGTACAGAGGGATCTGGGAGTCCTGGTACATGAATCACAAAAAGTTAATACTGAGGTACAGTGAGTGATCAGGAAGACAAATAGAATATTGGTGTTTATTGCAAGACAAATGGAACATAAAGGTAGGGATGTTTTACTGCTGCTGTACAGGGCCTTGGTGACACCACATCTGGAATATTACATTCTATATTGGTCTCCTTATTTGAAAGAAATATGTAATTGTGTTAGAAACAGGTCAGAGATGGTTCATTCCTGAGATGAAGGGCTTCTGTTATGAAGAAAGATTGGACAGATTAGTCCCATATTCATTAGAGTTTGAAAGAATGAGGGGGGAACTGTTTGCAACATATAAGATCCTAAAGGACTTGACACGATAGATACAAAAAGAATGCTTCCACTTGTAGGGGGAACCAGGGGACGAACTGTGGGATAGTCAGGTCCCACCAGCAACAGGATTTACCACTGCCACCAAAGTTAATAGATTCTGGCTGGCTTGTGGCATCCACCACAGCAGGGCTGAAAATTTCTGGCTATAGTTTACAAATAAGTAGTTTCCCTTTTAAGACAGAAAGGAGGAGAATTTTTTTCTCTCAGAGAGTTGTTAGTGGGTGGAAATTTCTTTCCTAGGAAGCAGTGCAGGCTGGGTCATGGAATTTATTCAAGGCAGTTAGCTATTTAATAGACAAGGGAGTTGATGATTATGAAGGGTAGACAGGAAAGTGGAGTTGAGAGCACAACCAGATCAGCCACATAAGCAATATGTGTCCGTATGCAGCAAGACCAGGACAACAATTAGCCTTGGGGTGGCCATTGAAAAGTCGCATTTGTGCCACAGAAGTGCTAGGCAATGGCTATCTCTCACAAGAGAATCAACCATCTACTCTTCACATTCAATGGTATTTCCATCACTGAAATCCTCAAATATGGCTATCTTTCAGACTGGAGGGATATACAGTGCCATTTCCCATGGTTCTGTTTCGGGTGCACTGCCGTCTTTGACAGAAATCAATGACGTAGACTTGGGGTTTCAAGATTCAGTTTTGAAATTTGTGGATAACACAGACAGTGGAGTAAACAGTGAGGACGTTAGTAATGGACTTCAGGAGGAAATAGACAGGCTAGTAGAATGGAAGGAGACGTGGCAGGTCATGTTTGTAATTGGCTTGGAAGAATGAGGACAGACCATGCCTCTCAAATGGGAGGGCAAGACACATCTTTGAAGGTATCAGGATAGGTTAACAATGAACTTAATAAAGCATGTGGGATCCTGGATTTTATAAATAGAGGTAAAAGGGCCAGGATGTTATGCTAAATCTATAAAAACACTAGTGCATTCCCAGCTGGAATATTACATCAAATTCTGGCCACCACGCTTTAGGAAGGATGTTACAGTTTTAGAAAGGGAAGGAATTCACTGGAATAATACAGTGTGAGGGAGTGCAGTGATATAGACAGAAGTAGCTGGGTTTGTTCTCTTTAGAGCAGACTACACTCAGTAGAGCTTTGACCAAGGTGTTTAAAACCTTGAAGGGTTTAAATAGAATAAAGAGAAACTGTTTGCACTAGTTGAAAGGCAAATAATGAAATCACAAAAGAACGAAAGAGAAAATGAAAAAAAAATTTACACAAATGGCTAGGCTTTGGAATGCACTGCCTGATGGAGTAATTAGCACAGATTCAGTTGGAACTGGATAAGTACTCAAAGGAGAAACAAATTGTAGTGATAAGGGAAAGGAACAGGAAGATTGGGCGTAGCTCAATGAACTAAATGGGCTCCTTCTCTGTTGCACTCTGTATGATTCCATGGGCTGGATTTTATTTTTGAAAATTGGGACTATTGCCATCCCATGTGTATATAAAATCCGGTGTCATGATGTTGAGTTGCGAAAACCAGAGTCAACGCCGGCCCAATTGACTGACTGCCAACCTACCATCTTAAAATGCCTCATTAAAAAGCCAGTGACTGGTATAAAACATTGCCCACAATGTAGTGAGTGTATGAGAAATACAATCATTGGGGGGTATGTTTTATTTCAGAAACTTTTGAAGGGGTGGATATAAATGCTGCAAGTGGAACAATGGCTAACATTGGCAGAGGAGTCTGCTGCTGAAGCTGAGGGACTTAACCAGTGCTGTTAATTCTCCTTCTCAATTTCAAAAAAGACATTTCCGCAGGGGAGTGGGCAAAAAGAAAGTGCTCCAGTCATTACTGAGCACTGCAGCATTTGTACCATACATCAGTGAGAATTCTCCATTCTGTTAGAGGCATCTCCTCCAGAGAGGAGCAGAGAAGGAGAAGGTTGAGGACAGCTGACTAGGTACCCATGTGCCATCAGGTACAACAAGGTGGGCAATCCGCCATGGGGTTGGGGCTTGTTATACATTTAAAAGGGTTGTAAGGTAACTTTAAGAGCTGATCATATGATCTTATTGTGACATCATTCCGGTGTGCGCTTAGGCTGCTGTTTTATTTTCAGTTTTATATTCTGGTTCAGAACAAAGAGCAGCTCTTCAATAAAACCTATTGCATGCTTGTTTGAATCCAAGTATGTGAGCCACATCTTTTCTTTTTTTCTGTTCAAATCCACAGCTCCTAACACAGTTAGAATATTAAAGAAAGAAAATTGGCAACGAGTTGAGATTTTGTTTCATCGAGAACATTGAGAAAACATCTTAAGGAAAAGAATTCTGTGCCCTCACACTTCACATATTACAAGCAAAAATAAAATAAAGTTTATTTATTAATCACAAGTAAGGCTTACATTAACACTGCAATGAAGTTAATGGAAATTCCCCTAATTGCTGCAGACCGGTGTCGGTTCGGGTCAATGCACCTAATCAGCATGGAAATCGGAGCACCCAGAGGAAACTCACACAGGCACGGGGAGAATGTGCAAACTCCACACAGACAGTGACCCAAACCAGAAATCAAACCCGGGTCCCCGGTGCTGTGAAGCAGCAGTGTGCCACCATGCCACCTGGGAAGAAATAGGATTAAAGAATGAACTGCCTGTGCAGGAAGACTCAAGTAAGACAAAGCTCTCTGTGTTATTTTAAAAGAGGGTTTATTGCTGATCAGAGAAGGGTGAGATTCCAGGTAGTACCTGGCATATTTGAAAAGACAGTAAGCTCTTCCGTACAGCTGGGATATTTGAAACAGAAACATAACATCAACGGTCTCCAGGTTAAACAGAGGAGAATTGGGAAGGCAGTGAATATAAAATATATCTATATTGAACAATCTTGAGTTGCGAGTGCCAGCAAAAGAAATATAGAGTCAATAAAGATCCATGGAGCCCTTCAATGAAGAAAATGAATCATGGAGTTCTGAGTGTTTTCAGCACTTTGTATAAATGAATAAAATTGCAAATGATTTGCTATTATCAGTTTTTGTCAGCAAAGTAGGAACTAAAACCTACAATTTGCTCTGGGACTTGCTTCATCCAGCAGAGCCAGGAACCAAAACTTAAGATGGCTTGACAAAGATCCTTGAAGAGCATTACTCTCCAGACCATTGATCACTGCAGAATGGTTCAGGTTCCACCAAAGGAATCAGGTGGAAGACAAAAGCATTGCTCAGTTTGTGACAACCTTACAAAGGTTGGCACAACATTATAAGTTTGGCAAGCCTTTGGAAGATTCTTTTCACGATTGTCAAGTTTGTGATCTCCAAAATGAGGCTATCCAAAGAAAATTGCTTATTGAACATGCTTTGACTTTAAAGGCAGCAGTGGAAATCACTGTGTTGATGGGACTGGAAGCTAAGGAGGCTTCACAAGTTGGTGCAGGAACGAAGATCCAGAAGTTGGTAACTGCCCATAAGAAGTCAAAACAACAATAAGCATGTCACAGATGCGTCAGAACGGGCCATTCAGCTGGAACAAGGATAGCCAATGCAAGAGTTGTGGCGAAGTAGGTCACATTGCAAAAACTTGTTGGGCTGGATCAGCTTCCCCTGAGAAGATTATTCAGAAGAAGAATCTATGTATCTTCAGGAAGAACAAGCTGCATTCTTTGAAAGGTATTTACAACATGGAAGTAAAGAATTATGACTGAAGAAGAAAATATCCAGAAATATGATGAAGAACTCCAACTGGACTTATCCATATAAGATGAAAGACTTAGACTCTGGGTGATTCTGAAATTAAGTATACAACATATTAGGATGGAGGTCGATACTGCTGCTGCTGTATCTAAGGCTGCATGACAACAAAATCGAGGGGGATTGAATATAAAAGTAGGGAGGTCTTGCTGCAGCTGTATAGGGCATTGGTGAGGCCGCAGCTGGAGTACTGTGTGCAGTTTTGGGCGCCGCACCTGCGCAAGGATATTTTGGCCCTGGAGGGAGTGCAGAGGAGGTTTACTAGGCTGATACCGGAGTTGAGGGGATTGAGCTATGAGGAGAGGCTGAATAAACTAGGCTTGTACTCGTTAGAGTTTAGAAGAATGAGGGGAGATCTCATTGAGATGTATAAGATGATGAATGGGATGGATAGGATAGAGGTGGAGAGACTCTTCCAGCTCAAAAAAGACAGTAGGACTAGGGGGCACAGCCTCAAGATAAAGGGGAGGCGGTTTAGAACGGAGTTGAGGAGGAACTTCTTCACTCAAAGGGTGGTGAATCTCTGGAATTCTCTGCCCGTTGAAGTGGTGGAGGCTGCCTCGCTAAATATTTTTAAGAAGCGGGTTGATGGGTTCTTGACAAGAGAGGGGATTAAGGGTTATGGGGAGAGGGCGGGAAAGTGGAACTGAGCCACAACAGATCAGCCATGATCTTATTGAATGGCGGGGCAGGCTCGAAGGGCTAGATGGCCTACTCCTGCTCCTATTTCTTATGTTCTTATGTTCTTATGTTTAAACCAGCTGATGTGATTTTAAAGAGATTGGGCAGAGTTCTCCCAGTCCGCTGCACTGCTCAAGCAGCACAACAGGCCAGGAGGCATCAGCGGGAAGTCTCTAGCAGGACTTACAATCAACTGGACCCCGGGCACGAGTCGTCCAGGCCCTTTTTTCTGCATAATCAGCCCAGCACCAGAAATATAACAGTAAAGACCGACATAAAGCACCTAAGAAGATGAACATTATTTTAGAAACTTCAGATACGATGAATGTGATACAATTAAGGTCCTTTCTAGAATTAGTAAATCATTATGGCAAATTTGTTCTGAACTTAGTTACATTATTGATGCCATTGCATAATTAAATATGCGTGAAACAATCATGGGACTGGACAACAGAATGTGAGAAAGCATACAAGGATGGCAAAGATGCTTTGCAGAAATCCAAAGTATTGGTTCATTTTATTCTGAAGCTACCATTACTCCTAGCTTATGACACTTCACCTTAAGAAGTGGGGGAACTAATTTCACATATTATGCCTTTGGGAGAAGAACGACCAAAAGCTTTTGCTTTGAATGCTCTGTCTAGTGCTAAATCTAACAAAGTTCAGCTACAAAAAGAGGTACTGAGTATAATTTTTGGCATATGAATTTTCATCTTTTTCTTTTCGTCATCATTTCATATTGCTGACTGGTCATCGGCCCTTAACTACTATTTTTGGGCTGTATGAAGTCATACCTTCATAGCTGCTATTAGTTGCTAGCTGATTGCAAAGGCGGTCACTGATCTTATCTGAACACTCACATGTTGTATAATATTAGCAATCAGGGAGTCATGCTAATGCTGGTGCATTATTATGCTTACCTTTGATTATTAAGCAGATACCACCAATTAGTTTCAATATGATTATGGCTGATCTATGCCGGCTTTTCTGTGCCAGTTCCTCATAATTCCCTATTTTTCAATCTATCAAATATTTACCTCCTTTTTAAATACTTGTAATGATCCAGCCTCCACCATCCTTGAGGTAAAGTATTCCAGAGGTTCAGCACCCTCTGCGAAAGAAAAGTTTCTGTGCTTTAAATAACCTGTTTTAAATAACCAGCCCTTGTAGCTATGTTCCCTTGTTTGAGTCTTCTCCACTAGTGAAAACATCTCACCATTTACCCTGTAAAGCCCACTCAGAATCTTATATGTATGAATAAGGTCACCCTGCATTCTTCGAAACTCCAAGGAATACAGACTCAGACTATTTAGTCTCTCCTAAACTGATAGGACACCCTGTCATCCGAGGAATTAGCTTGATGAATCTTCTTTGGACTGCTTCCAATGTTACTATGTCCTCTATAAGGTGAGAGGGCCAAAACTGTAGACAATATTCCAGGTGACACCTCACCAATACCCTGTACAATTGCAACAACACCTCCCTATTTTTAAATTCCAATCCCTTTGCAATAAAGGCCAAAATGCCATTTGCCTTCTTAATGACTTGTAGGACCTGCCTGCTAGCTTTTTGTAATTCATGCACTAGAACACCTAGATCCCTCTGTATTTCACTCACCTGTAGTCTTTCTTCCATTTAGATAATAATCTGCCTTTTGATTCCTCCTACCAAAGTGCATGACCTCGCACTTCCCCACAATAAACTTCATCTGCCAGGTTTTCACCCAGTCACCCAATTTATCTATATACCATTTCAGAATCACAATATCCTTATTATGATATGCCCTTCCACCTATCATTATAGCATCAGCAAACTTGGAAACCTTACATTCTGCTTCTCCTGTCAGGTCATTAATGTAAATAGTGAACAATTGCAGGCCAAGAACTGTAGTACTCTACTAGTTACATCTTTCTACTCTGAAAAGGATCCATTTGTTCTAACTCTCTGATTTCTATGTGACAGCCAGTTTTCAATCTATGATAAGACACTTTCTCCAGCCCCATGGGCTTTTACTTTATGCAGCAGCCTCTTACGTGGTACCTTGTTAAATTATAATTCTAGAATCAGAGACAGGCAAATTTCAGAAAGTCATATACAACCAAAGAGAAATAGAACCCTTCCTGATCAACTTTCTTATTGGTTGTATGTAATGATTATTACTGTGTACAGTATTATTGATCATCTGTATAATAATTTGTCATGACTATGGAAGTAAAGGGGCAGGGATGTTATTTATTTTAAAAGTGGTAAGATTCATTTAAGATCTGATCACATGATTTAATGGTGATGCCATTAGTGTGTGTACTCAGGCTGCTGTTTTAATTTTTGTTTTGTATCCTGATGCAGAGTGAAGAACGGCTCTTCAATAAAAACTGTTGTGTGCTTACTTGAATCAATACATAGAAATCAAGTCTTTTTTCTGTTAAAACCCACAACCCTGAATATAGTAAGGACATTCCAGGGCTGCAAAGGGGAGACAGCAACATCAGGTAGACAGGGGTAGGAAAGGGCACCACCCTGTCAACCAAGTTTTACTCACAAATATTGGTTAGAATGGTAGAGCCTCCAAAGTCTGCCTCTCTTAAGGGAGACAGTCATATACCTTTCTGATGTGCTTTCTGGGAGGGAGTCTCCAATTGTATCACTGGCCACTCAATGTCTGTAGTCTTAAAAGCCATTGTGGCATTGTAAAGCATCGCCTCCAGGCCATTCCAGGCAGCAAGTAGGGACATTAATGGCATTGCCTAGCCTGTAGCCTGTCACGGCATTATGGTTTTCACAGATGCCATGTTTAGACATTCCATCATGTGAAAATGCCAATCAAGTGGAAAGAACGAGAGGCTTTGCAGCCGTGACTGAATTTCCAAAGCTTTGAGGATTAATTGGTTGCACCTATGTTGCAGTAAGATCAAGACAATGGAGTGCAGGTCAGAGCACATAGCCAGTATCCTATCAGAGTTTGTCCTCTGTGACAGTTGCCTGCCTGTCAATTGAAGAAGCCAAAAGTAAGTGATTGCAATGCTCATGGCCTCCAATGTCTACACCAGACCACAAAACGCGTCTGGTAGCTGTCACATCTCAATGAACCTCATGCTGGATGTCCAGCATCTGCTGCCTAATAGACAACTCCACAGGCTCAAAGTCAGCCAGGGGCTCAGAAACATGGCTGAATTAAATTCCCTCAGGGGTGAGCAATAAATGCTGACCCAGCCACTGATGCCCACATCCCATGAATGAATAAATAAAAACACATGATTTTAAACTATTCTTCAGCCTCTGGGATTTTTTTCTGGTGTAGCTATCATAGTCATATGTATGGCCATGACTCAGTCCAGTTCAAGGTTACCCATATCCGACCACAGATAGCCCATCTACCAATTGTCAATTGTGTGCACTGCCCACCCTTGCTGGACATAGTTAGCCAGCCTCCTGCTGGGTGACCACTACACACATTATCGGATGTCTTTCAAAGGCAGAGGCAAGGGTTGACAATCCACACATCTCCAGGTTGGACACCCACCCACCACTGAACAACGTAAAATTCAGCCGCATGATTCATGTCAGATATATACTTGTATAAAATTATCAACCTCCAGGTGGCAGTGTCAGTCCACTTGTTTACATGAATTTTAATTGCATTTTCCTCAGGACTCTAAATATGTTTAAAAAGGGTTGTACCTTTATTTTTCTTGTTTAGTTTTGATATATTTGACATCTCTTTTTTGTACCCTTGCCTGAGACATACTAGACTCCAGATAAAACTACAGTGAAAATTCTTGCAAGTCCATACCAATGAATAACCAGCCTGTAGGGAAAGCACGGACAATTCCAGAGTGAATGTTAACCCTCTCTGACTGGAGGTAATTGGCCAGAACATAGGGAAAAATTCCCACTATGAACTTGAATCCAGTTAAAAGTCCATTAGCAATTACTAATATGTAGAAAATACTTTTTTTCACCCAGATCTAAGTCATTTTGCTTTATTTACACAGTAATTAAAACCTGACAATGAGTTAATTTGAAAATTGAAAGAGTCACTTAATATTCAAGAAAATGACAAAAATGTACGAATAAAGGCGTATAAAAAACACACTTCTGTGACTGACATTTGTTGGTCGGGGTGGCAGCAGGACATCATTACTAGATACCAAAGGAAAATATCGAGTTCAGGAATGAGGTCCTGCCACTGACACCTGAGGAGAGCAGCAAGGTCAACTCCTTACCCCCAGCCCGAACCTGTCGAACCCCCAGGATCCTTCAGGTACCCATTCTTTCCAGTCTGGCAGCAGCAGAAGGCAAATGGCCACCTTGAGCCCCCTGGGAACCCAAGGCGCCAGGCCAGGGTGTCAGTGCCAGGGGGCAGTGCACTGTTGGCATTGCCAAGTTACATGGCCTAAAAGTGGGGATCTTTGGGAGTTCTGAGGGTGGAGGGGGCCTGAGTGTAGGTCTGAGGGGGAGTGTGACCTGAGTAGGGGTCTGAGGGGGAGGAGCCTGAGTGGGGGTCTGAAGGGGAACGGGGCCTGAGTGGGAGGCGTCAGAGGGGGAATGGGGCCTGAGTGGGGGTCGAGTCGGGTAAACCTCATGCCTGAGGGTGGAAGATGCTTCTCATTGCTGAAAGGTTGATGGTGCTTCCTCGACCCTCGGATCCAACACACCAGGTTTTTGCTTTTGAAGATCTGTATGAAAGCTGGGATGTTAGCAAATAGCAAGGGCTATTTGATTTGGGCTGCAAATTGTGAATTTTAAATAAAGGCGGGAGCCTGTTTGGGGATAGCAGCACTTGGTCACAACAGGTCTGGTGACTGGCGCATAATCCTTTTATCTGTCAATTCCTGATTCTCCAGGTCATCGTGATACTGGCCAGGAGCTAGCAAACCCAGAGAATCCCGCACAATGTCCCACGATCCTGTTCACGTATAATTTTGTGGTTAAAATGTAGCCTGCAGTAATAGATGTTCGAATAACTTGACATTTTTCTTACCTTGACAGACTCTGTAAAGATTGCATTAGCACAAGACCAAGAATAATAACAGGCAGAGTATCCACCACTTAGTTTGGGAAGATATAGGAAATCAGATCATCCGTCACTGAATGACAGTCTATAATCCTTTCAGGAAAAGTGCAGCTTTGGTAGTAGATCAGTGAATAATGAATTATTGAAACAGGTGGTTTAATTAAGCAGCTGTGAGATGCTCATGAAGCAAGTGAGGGGTACAAAGATGGTCCTTTTTTCCCCTATAACTCTAAGCATATCAAGAGCCCTAAACTAAATTGGCCATGCTGAAGCCACTGGGGCAGAATCTCACTGGTGTGATAACTAGTGTGGAGCATTTGTTGGAATGCGTGCTTTTTCTGTGCTTTTGGTCCACCAGTGTTTTCATTTCTCAGAGCTAAAAGATCACTAGTAAGACAGAAATCAGTGCCGTGTGAATATCTCACTAGACCAGATTCACAGAGATTTACCAGACAAGAGGTGGGAACAAATTTTATGAAGTTCTTCCAAACTCCCACTATAACTTTGGCATCATTTACATCATTTCTCAATGGTTTCTGTCAGCCTTCTGCCCAGTTTTAGTGGGAGATCCGTTGAAGCAATCTGGCAAAGTGTCTTTGCTTGTTCTTTGCGAGAGCAACCTGAAACATCCCACTGTTTTGTTTCTTTTCCTCAGGGCCAGCTTTCTTTCTCTGTTTCCAATGTTTATCCACTTCTCCCTTATACAATGGTCTCTGTCTCAATGATTCCCTGTGGTAAAGCATTCCATGCTCCAACGACTCTGTGTAAACAAGTTTCTCCCAACCTTTCTCCTCACTCTCCTGGTGACAATTTAAATTGATGACCTCTCATCACTTATCCCGTGTAAATGACAGTGGGGAGGTTAGACTCAGCAAGCTGCCAGGTTTCAATGCTTTCTGCCACTGATAGCACTAAAACCTGGACTATTCCTGACTATCACCACTTTCTTGGCATGATAGCGTCAAATCCTCAGCTTGATTGTTTGGAGTAAACAGACTAAGTAGAGTCTCCCCTCCTCCCCACAGTGGCTTCAGTTATTCACCTGATCAAGGCCTTAGTTCAGTGCCGGTCTTTCAGTCCAAAAGTTTACTTCAGCTTTCACAGGATCTCCTGCCAACATAGGTTGCCTGCAAAGATGGCCACTGGTGTACATCTGCGCAAGTAAACCGACCTGCACATGAACATAAAACCAAGTAAAATCATACAATTCAACAGGGAGAAGAAATTCTTCTCAGAAGATATCCTGTGATGAGAATGAATGCTTGCAAGTTAGGCTCACTATGCAAGGGGTTTATTATACATTGTATCAAACATATCATAGGTGTAGTAATTTAGCTAAAAGCCAGTTTTCCATCACCTCTATTGTGCACTAAAGAGAAGGGCCGTGTCTGTGGCTTATAGTGAGACAGTCCACAGCTCGGAACCTATAACACCAATCCACGTTGAGCAGCATGTTTAAAAGCCTCCGTTGATTCCCTTCTGATTAGACGAGCCTCCACTTGCTCAATAAGGAAGCTCCTATAATCCACGAAGCCCATGGGGAAATAAAGGGTGATCCACTGTGGCCTTTGTAGCATCGTAACAATAGGAATATGAATAGGCTTTCACTCATTTAAGCATTTCAGTGCTGTAAGTGCTTTTGTGGCTGTAATGAATACAAGTGCTTGCATTGGATCATCAAGTGTTGACAGCGCTAAAGATTTAGAGCATCCCATTACTTCCATCTGATTTGCCAGCACTAAGCATGGAAAGATGTCTAATAGGAAATGGGCGACAGGATTGTGAGCCATTTGTAACTGTTTATTCACTAGGGTAAATAAACCAGAGATGTGGTCTTGTTTTTCTCTATAGAAGTATCACAGAGAGGTTGGAGAAATTCTGATCTCTGTCACTTTCAGTGATGATGTGGAGATGCCAGCATTGGACTGGGGTAAACACAGTGCTGTGAGACTTCTTACTCTCAGTGATGTTATAGAGTGAAGAGGTACAACTGCACTGAACCATGTTGGCAGCAAACGCCTTACCTTTATGGCTCTTCTGTATCTGTAATAAGATTTCTGCCTCTCCTAGTTTCTCAGGGACTCACCTGCTGCAGCATCATAGCAACTCTCCCCTCAACAGTGATGAGCTTTCTTGCTATCGGAATCCCATTGGCTACCCATGCTTCATAAATGATCCACTGACGCTCAGTCAGGGCCTGGCACAGTCACAAGGGTGAATGAAAGTTTGACCTTGACTCCCACCAACAACAGAAATACCCAGTTCACTGGTACTGTTTAAAGACCTCTTCCTCCATCTCCCATCAGCCGGCGGAGTTCATAAGCTTGTCATCTGGGGAGAACTTGGGGTGGAGTTTCTTTTGTTTGTCAGGTTATTGGTGGAGAGAACCTACGCCTGCCAATTTTCAAAATGGTGCTGCTGAATAAATGGCCAGGCACATTTTGTTAATGTAGGAAGTGAAAGATTACCAGAACCACAGAAGGAGTAGCAGCCATGGATCGGGAACTAGAAGTGCTAATCAGGTTCTCTTATGTGCCCGTAGATTTTTTTTTTAATTATCCATGGGATACAGTTCAACAGCTTTAAGATCACTTTTGCCAATGCCAGCTATTTATTTCCAATTTGCTTTTTAAATTGAACTCAAATTCTCAAAATGCCGCGGTAGAATCTGGAATCACATTGTCTGGATTATTTTTCTAGTACATAACCACTACACTACTGTGAACCTAGAGTGTGGCTTAAAGGAATAGAATACTGGTGACTGAGAACAGGGAAGCTCCATAAAAGGATGGCAAGGTCCATGTTTTTCCAACTAGCAGAAGCACCATGCAATTAACTGCCGCAAAGAGTAGGCAAATGCTTAATAACCTCACAGGTTTGAACAAGTTAACAGATAACAATTTTGTCCATATTGTTTGGAATTTGGGAAGTTATGGAGGTTAACAGTTGAACTTGAGATGTAGACAAAATAAAAAACAAGTAACACGATTAACATGCACCCAGAGGAATAATGAAATGACATATGATGTGCCCAATAACAAGATTAGCAAGTGTTTAGAGAAACTGAGGTGCGAATTGCCCAATCAGAAACATTGTTTGCCAGAGATCAGTGGGGCTTACAAATGATAACTTCTAAAGGCAAAGAATTTGAGAGAGGTAGAGAGCTGAATCCACAGGATGGAATATCAAAGAAACTGAACCCATTTCTGCTAGCACCCTCTTTGGCAGGAAAGTTCAGTTTTCTATCCAACAGTCAGACAGAGGCATATTCCACCTAATGTTCAAAGCCACAGCAGATTGCAGATATTCTCCTTTAAAAGATTAATCTATAGGATGCAATTCAGCAGCCTTTGTTCTCCCTATATCAATTTGCATGCACATTTTGACTCCTGCTCCAGATTTGAGCTCATCAATTCATTTTCACTATTGTTCTTTCTGCTTAATTTGCTTTCTTTTTACTCTGCTAGAGTTACTTCTATTGTCATGCTATACTTCTCAACTCTCTGATAATCTGATCTCTCAATTCCCCACCTCAGCCTTTCAGCATTCCTCAACCTTCTTTCCACTGTCCAAGACTGACTCTATTAGATAAGCCACCATCTTTGCTGCGTGTCTTTCTTGGTTCATCAGGCTGATCATGTCACTTAATTCTGGTTCACTGCATACAGCAACACCAATGATTCCATCCTACTTTCCCACCAATGTTCTTGCCCCGTATGTTCATGAGGGACTAACCTTATAAATTACCTCCTTGTCTAGCACATTCTTCCCACTGCTGACCCTGTGGACTCTGCCAGTGGATCAGCTCTCACCACCCTGCCACTCATCTCCCTCCAGAATGTCCATTTACTTGTGAACAAGGCCCTTTCAAGCCACAAACCTGCAACCATCTCCCATGTCTCATCCATCCCACCGTTCTTGCAATCTGCCAACTCATCTCTAACTCCTTAACCATGTTGTCACCTTGCAAATCTGTTTCCATTTTACCTGGAACTCCATGGCTGGGATTTTTTGTTCCCTCTCCCTGTGGCATATTTTCCAATGGTGCAGGTGGATCTCCTTTGGCTGCTGGAGGAGCTTTCTGGTCTCATTGAGGTTTATGTTATTTTGTATGGCTCACCCATCCTACTGCCAGGAAGGACCAGAAAATCCCGCCCTATGTTTGGAAACCCTCCAATCAGGTTTCAGCACTTGTTGCAGTACTGAAATAGTTCTTATCGAAGTTACAAATGACATCTAATGTCACTGTGCTAAAGATAAACATTCCTTCCTCATTCTCGTGATCCTCCTGTAACCTTTGACATGGCTGATCACACCATCCTCCTCCAGTGCCAGTGCATTGCTGTTCAATTGAGTGAGACTGCTCTCATCCTGTTCCATTCTTTCCTATCTAATCATAACTAATACATCACTTGCAATGGTTTCTTTTCCTGCTCCTGCACTGTTACCTCTAGTGTTCTCCAAGTAGCAAACCATACCCCTTCCTATTTCCCATCATATGGGCAGCATGGTGAAACTGCAGTTAGCACTGCTGCCTCATAGAGCCATGGACGTGTATTCAATTCCTGGCTTGGGTCACTGTCTGTGCGGAGTCTGAATGTTCTCCCTGTGTCTACATGGGTTTTCTCCAGTTTTCCACCACAGTCTGAATGATATGCTGGTTAGGTGTATTGTCAATACTAAATTTACCCTCAGTCTACCCGAACTGACACCGAAGTGTGACGACTAGGGGATTTTCACTAACTTCATTGCAGTGTTAATGTAAGCCTACTTGTGTCATCAGTAAAGTAAAAGTAAACTTAAACATCTACATACTGTCCATTGGCAGCATCATCTGAAGGCACGGCATTATTTTTCACATGTACTCCGATGATACCTAACTCTCCTCTGTACCATCTCAAACCCTCCACTGTTGCTAAGTTATCAGACCGTCCATCGACAATCAATACTGGGTGAGCAGAAATTTCCTCTAAATAAACATTGAGAAACTAAAGCCATCATTTTCAGACACTCAAAACTCCATTCATTCTGTGATTAAGGAGGTTAATTGACAACCGTAGTGTCACAGTAGATCCTGAAATCAAATGTGACCTCGTGGGCGTGATTCTCCCATTGCGACGCACAACTTTTCTAGTGGATGGCAGTGGGAGACTCGTGTCTGCGGCCTCGAATTTGCGCATGCATTGGGAATGCACGTGTACCTCCCGGAGATGGTGAACAGTCACCGGTCAGACCGTGGTGCAAACCAGAGGGAGGGCAAATAAGTCATTTAAATCTGTTTTTAATCTACTTTAAATATGCATATTAGGTAATTATCGGGACCTTCCAGGTCCCAATCGAATCTTCCACACTGCCAGGAGTACTTCATTCCGGCGGGGTTCAGACTAGCTCCCCACTTTTGGGGAACTAGTGAGAGACTCCTCTGGAATGCAAGGGGGCAATTGGGGCCCCACAGGAGGTCAGCGGTGGGGGGGGAGTGCCACTTGGCATGGGCACCCTGGCAGTGCCAGCCTGGGCCCCCTGGCAGTACCCAAGGGGCAAAGTGCCCATGGCCAGGGAGCAGCTTGGCAATGCCCATCAGGCATCAGGCATTGCCAAGGGGGTGGGGCCTATTATGGGCAGGGCCTATGGGGCAATTGTGTGGGGGTGGAGTGTCCTGTTGCTACTCTGCACACAGGATTGGTCTGGGATGGAGGAAGGGCAGCGATTGGGGCGGGCTGGGGGAGGGGTCTGCCGAGGTGGGGGCCTGCCTCCACGGGGTTCTGACCTTGGCGGGGAGGTGTCAGTGGTGAGGGAGGGTGGTCTACCGGGCTGAGGAAGGTGGGTATCATCACTGCTGGGGGGTGGGGCCTGGACATCAGGGCGCTCCGGGAAGAACATAGAACATAGAACACTACAGCACAAACAGGCCCTTCGGCCCACGAGTTGCGCCGATCACATCAACACCTACCAATCTATAGACCTATCTATAACCCCCAATCCCATTAAACCCCAAATACTCATCCAGAAGTCTTTTAAAAGACCCCAGCGAGTTCGCCTCCACCACCACTGACGGCAGCCGATTCCATTCACTCACCACCCTCTGAGTGAAAAACTTACCCCTAACATCACTTCTGTACTTGCCTCCCCGCACCTTAAATCTGTGTCCTCTCGTAGCAACCATTTCAACCCGGGGAAATAGCCTCTGAGAATCCACCCTATCTATTCCTCTCAACATTTTATAAACTTCTATCAGGTCGCCTCTCAACCTTCGTCTCTCCAGGGAAAAGAGACCCAGTTCCCTCAACCTAACTTCATAAGGCATGCCTCCCAGTCCAGGCAACATCCTTGTAAATCTCCTCTGTACCCTTTCAATAGCTTCTACGTCTTTCCTATAGTGAGGCGACCAGAACTGCGCACAGTACTCCAAATGAGGCCTGACAAGGGTCTTATAAAGTTGCAGCATTACCTCCCGACTCCTAAACTCAATCCCTCAATTTATGAAGGCCAGTACACCATACGCCTTCTTGACCACCTCCTCCACCTGTGAGGCCGATTTAAGAGTCCTGTGGACCCGGACCCCAAGATTCTTCTGCTCTTCAACACTACTAAGACTCCTGCCCTTGATAGTGTACTCGTTCATCCCATTGGTTCTGCCAAAATTGACGACTACACATTTATCCGCGTTGAAGGGGAGGGGTCAGGGCTGGCCCGGGAATTGCTGTGGGGACCACGATCAGGCCATGGGTGGGGGGAGGTCTGGGGGTCAGCACTGTGTGGGTACCGGGCTGGCCAGCAATCGAGCTGGCCAGCAAGCAGGAGATTGACAGTTTGGGGCCACTGTGCATGCACAGAGTTCCAGAACGGTCAAACTCTGGCATGAGTACCCCCGCCCCCCCTGGGTTTTTAATAAGATTCATGACTGTGATCTCTTCAGTGCACACATTGTAAGAGATTCAGGTGAGAAGTTGAACTGACAGACCAATTGGGATTTAGAACAGTTTTCCTGCCAATTCAGCACTTTTGGGAGAATTGCCACCCATATTCATACCATCACTAAGACCATTAATTTTCATCATTGTCACATTATCTAACTTCAGTGATGCTGAAAAGCTCGCTCATTTTTCAGTACTTTGAGATTCAGCTCTTCAAACTTACTCCTAGCTGATCTCTCACATTTTACCCTCCATAAACCTAAGGTTACTCAAGATGTTTCTGTCCTGATCTTAAGTTGCAATAAGTCCTATTGCCCTAACAATGCTGTGCTCGCTGATCGATATCGGTTACCAATCAAGCAAAGCCCTGATTTTAAAATTGTCAACCTTACTTTAAAGTCTAGTTGATCTACTCTATCTCTGTGACATCTTCTAGCCCCACAACCCTCCGAGAGATCTGTGCGCCTCTATTATTGGTCTCTTCAATATCCACAATTTTAGTTTATCCACCATTGGTAGCCATACCTTCAGTTTGCAGAGGGCCCAAATTCTGGAATTCCTTCCCTACAACTCTCCTCCTCTCAACCTTACTTTCCTTTTTTAAGATACTTCTAAAACAACTCCTTTGGCCAGGTTTTTGCTTCTCTTATCTAATAGCTCTTATGTTTTATAATTTAAATGAAAAATTTCAAGATGTATTTCATATTAATGGCGCCATATAAATATTAGTTGCTGTAGTGTTCAGTAAGTCAGTATAATCTTGGACACTTGATGAGCTGTACTGCATGTCACTGCCAGATGCATACAGATACCCAAAACAAGACTTCAGAACACCAATAATCCCTGAAACAGGCCAACAGATTCTTTGAGACCTCAGAGCGTTGCCCCAGGTAAGAGGCCCATGAGTGCTAGAACCTGAAGGAATAATGGTTGCTCCCATCCTTCAGGATGAAGACTTGTGTTTCCTTAACAGCACACATGAAGAACACAATGGGCAACTATCTCATGTATTCTTTTCTCTGATCATGTTGTTCACTGAATTTGAATATGGGAGGATCCTATTAGGAACTGAAGAGGAAAGTGTAAGATTGTGAGTTATGGGGAACTGAGTAGAGATGAATCAACACTACACTTCTCCATGTGTAATCCCATGGACCTTATATTTCTCTTTGTGGAAGTCATATTGAGTCAGTTGCCATGATTTCAGATGATATCCTTGATCACCAGTCATCCAACTTGAAGCATGGATCTGAGCCATCAGGATTAGAACAAAAATTGTTGCATGCTAAGACAGCTTCTTTAGCAGCAGGTATTAACAGGTATGAAAAGGGCATTGCCTTTTCTAGTAACTAAATTGAGAGGATTGTATACAAGGCATTCAAAGTCATTTGGTCTGCCAGCTATTTCCTGAATCTGTGGGAAACCTGCCACTTTATAGAATTGGGCTATTCAGCTTTTTGTTTTTTCAGGTTCATTAAGAAGGTTATGAACTGCAAGGTCTGCCTGAACACAGTGACCTTCTTTGTCCAATGTTACCCTGCTGCTTGACTCATGTGGTCAACTACCTGGAGAGATCCAAGGACAAATCAAGATTTCAAGGCAGCAATAATGCAGTTCCCCTCATTCAAGTCTCCAGGCCTTCAGCCAGCAACTGGAATAACTCCTGTATAGTTTCATGAGGAGGGAGGTGAGAAAAGCCACTCAAGACATTAACAGGTAGGAAGCTGTGTAAGACCAGCGTGTGGTGTGAATGTTGATGCACAACATGCCCAGTTCTTTTTCAATTGGTATCTGTTAATGTTCTGAATTGTTTGACACAGCTACCTTTGCTTAATTTATTTAAAATGTAACAAGGTCCACAGTGCTGACTTGAACGTATCCAACTCAAAATGTACTATTCTTCAACTGGTAATCTCATAACATTTTGGCAGTGAAGGTGACTTTGCATATTGTCTACACACTGCAATTTAAACATCACCTTGCGATACGCAAAGCATTGGGGGAATCTTCAAAATGTACATCTACATCTAGGATAGACTATACTGACAATGCCAGCAACAAAGTTGTAGCTGTATATTATGAGTTAGATAGTAGAAGTTTTCCACAGTAAAGTAGTCCCATTTTATGAAGTTGGTTAAGAGAATAGCTCACTGTATCTGCTTTAAGGACCACACAGTAGCAAATGAAGTTAAGCATGATTTGTTTATTTTTAAATTGCAGATTGTCCAAATGTCTAGGGGGCAATTGATCATGCACATGTGACCAACTGACCAGCTGTGCATAATAAGGAGATCTTTAGAAATTGGAAACATTTTCAGTCCAAGAACATGTGGGTGGTCTGTGATGTAATCTGTACTATCACGAATATGGTGACTTCTTAAGTTCCAATTGTTCTCATGACTCAAACATCCTGATGATCTTAACATTAATACAAGGTTATGGAAGGGACCTATCCTAATAAAAATGGATAGGTTATTTTTGGCTGAGGGGTGGCTAAACAAGAACAATGGTCACGTCTGAAATGCCTTTAACATAATTTTGGAATCAGAACGTTGCTTGATCGGGAGTCAACGTAGGTCAGTCAGCAGAAGGTGACTTGGGAACAGGGGGGTGTGAGAATGGACATAGGCAGCAACATGACCTCAAATTTAGGGAGTGCAGAATGTAGAAGATAGCCAGGAGTTTATTGAAATAATCAAGTTGAGAAATACTGGAGGCGTGACTGAGAATTTCAGCAACAGATGAGCTGAGGCAGAAACAAAGTTTGGGATCTCAGTTCTCTGACCAAATCCTCCTCTAACCCACCCATTCTCAGCTTTAACAGAGCCAGAGTATTGGGGGGGGATGATCAACCCACTCCAAAGAAATGGTTTGAAATTTCAAATATGATTATGAGTCTGAGCACCTCAATGTCATTCTACTGTTCACCTTTAACTGTTGCTGTTCAGGTTTTCTAAGCATCATGTATGCTTGCAACTTCCTCAAGACAAGGACTTGGTGGATTCAGGAGGTGAGTGCCTTTGCACCTACCCCCTGGAGCCGGGCACCTCCCAGAAAGCTTCCATGATCAGCACTCCCAGAACAGTCTCTGAGCCGACCACCTAACCTCCAATCTCCCCCTACCACGAGGCCTCCAATTGCCATGAATCCAGTACCCTGAGACTCTGGCTTCCAAACACCAACTCCTCCCCTCACAATAAGCCTACAACCCAATATCCCTCAGGCCTGCAATGCCCCTCCCCACTCGGCCTCTGATCCTTCCCTCCACAATGAGGCCTACAACACCTCCCACCTCATGCCCCTGACATCCACCACGCAAGCTCGATTTACCCCTTGACCCACTCAATTCACTCCCAATGCCCCCTCACTAAATCCTTTTTTCCCTCGTGAAAGATCCCAAAATTTGCCTAATATTCCCATTTTGTTAAGCATACAGAAAAGCAAACAGCTATACTGGCAGCAGCCAAGTTTATTCTAAATAATGAGGACATGACTGGAGTTCCCTTCCGTTGCTATTCAACTTTCCACTTAATATTTGAAAGGAAGTACTTAACTTTTTAAATGACCTAAGTAATGCTCTTATATTTTCAAAATTAAGTAGCCAAGAACATGAACGTTCTCCTTCTATCTCTTGGCAACTAACAGCTACACCCTACAGCTGGTTAAATAGTATTGAGACTCAAGCCACTTTGACAGAGTCCACAAACTCATAACAGATGTAGCCATCTGATCTTGCAATCCAGAAAATTTGATGAAATATTCACTAAATTAAGTTAGTGTGGAATTTAATGAACCAGAGCTGCATGTTTTTCTTTAGTGAAGTTAACTTACGTTATTCTTGCTTAACATTATTTATTGCTGAGGTCCCTTATGATAAGGTGAGTTCAAGTAGAAGAGAAAAACATCAGTGGCCTTGATACATTGGAATTTTTGGATCTGCTGGTAGGTTAAAGTTAAATGTTGTGGAAGGATGGAAAGGGTGTGGGGGGGGGGGGGGCAGTTTCTTCATTTTAGCTGTTTATGTTAATGGTTAATAGTTAGAGGCCATGCATTATTTGGCAATCCCATAAATTTGACCCTAATGAGATGAATGCTGCATATTATTCAAAATAAAACACAATTTACTATGTTATAAGGATCTTCACGCACTGCCTCTTTTATATTCCAGCATTTGGTGTAAGTGTCACCAAATACAAAGTGAGTCAACTTTTACCATAATGAGTAAACATTCCACAGGATCTTTATTTGGCAGTCAAAATGTCATCACACCACTATTGATATGTAATAGACTTGATGACTAACTCTGGAATCCACCTGAACAAGCAATGGACTAACCATCATCTCTTTGAAAATATGCTGCTCTGAAATATTTTTTTGTGAAAGGCGACCAAAATAGTTCAAACAAGAAGAAAACAGATTTTGAGGTATCTGTTGAAGGGACAGAGTCCTTACTGTTGCTTACAGATTGAAGAACCAAACGAATGTCCCACAAAGACCGCTCTTGGGTTGGTGATTCATTCAGATATTCTGTACATAGGTTTGTCTAATAATAACTTAGCTAAATAAAGGTTTCCTTCAGGCCACATCTTATTTAGCCATTTATGTACTGCACAAAAAGACACCCACATATCAGGCACAGGCTGAATGTGCTATACATTGGTAGATTGCACCCTTAAATCTAAGGCCATTAGAAATGTTAATTGCTATTTTACTATTGGTTTCCTGTTTCTTGGACAAGGAATGAAAATACACCTTTTTTCAATCTGGCTTGTATAGAATCATAGAATCCCTACAGTACAGAAGAAGGCCATTCAGCCCATTGAGCCTGCACTGACAATAATTCCACTCAGATCCTATCCCCCTAACCCCACATATTTACCCTGCTAGTTCTCCTGACACTAAGGGTCAATTTAGCATGGCCAGTGCACCTAACATGCATATCTTTGGACCTTGGGAGGAAAGTAGAGCACCCGGAGGAAATCCACGCAGACACTGGGAGAATGAGCAAACTCCACAGCGTCAGTGAACTGAGGCGAGAATTGAACCGGGTCCCTGGCGCTGTGAAGCAACAGTGCTACCCACTGTGCCACTGTCCATAGGCTATTCATTTTATTATTTCAAACTTCTTCTTAGGCAGTCCCCCAGAATAGAGGATGATTTGCTTGCACTCCAGTTTAGTAAGTTTTGGCTGATAAATCCAATTTAACATCTGCAGACTGCCACATGAAGACATGCAGGATAGATGGTACTGGAAGCTTCAAGCTAATAAGATTTTTGGGAGTTTGTGCACTCTGTCTGATGTGATGGCTTTGCCTCTGCATGTTCCCATTGGGATGTTTCATTTCTTCAGGGGTGCTTTAAGGACAATCCCTAAAGTATTCACATTGTCCTTCTCGGAGTCTCCTGTCACAACCAAGTTCTGATAGAACAGGTGCAAGTCTGGTGTCAGGCATATGAATGACAATCTGTCACTGCCAGGACATTGAGGTGAATGGAATGGGAAGCACAAGTTTCCAAGAAAAAGGCCATGTGTCTATCTAGTGAGCCAGTGGGTTGATAACATTTACAGACAATTCTTTGCAGCTATAATCTAACTCAACACTATCTTAGAAATTGTGCATGCTGCATGTATAACTGTTGAACCATAAGAGCTGAGGATGAAGAAAATAAGGAAAACAGATGGACAGCTAATTTAAATTTTGCAGGTTATTACAAAGTTATTTGCTGTAGACAACAAATACCAGAATTCAAGATCAGAACAGGTTGCAAAAATATTTCATCCATTGGTACAGTTTTTGCTACCATTTGCAAGCAAATCTTATAACCACTGAGGACCTAGGCAGCCTCAGAATTAGTGCCAGTATTTTAGAACAGCCAAGAAATAGGTTTGTTTGAAAATGTTCACATTGCATTAACCATCCAAAGCTGATATTTTATATACCCACTGCAGTTCGCACTTACACCAATTGGCAACTAATGTCATGATATTGGCAGAGACCCACAGAACTAAGATTCTAGTGATGAGTGATGGTGTTTCCCCAGTAAGTGAAAATTTTAATAGTTGACAGACTCATGCTGTTATAATGGAATGATACACCAAATATATTTTAGGAGTTAGATGTCAGTAGAGATCTGTACATATTAACTATTTGCTATTTTCAGAATTCACTTTTAGTTACTTGACTCAAATGTTTTGGAATCACAAAGAATCACAAAGAAGCAACCTCTAGCAATCGTATAAATTGTAACACACCAAATACTCATCAAGACATGTTTTCTTAAACTTAAACTTAATCAGCTTAATTAATCCACTCCAGCTAATACAACCAGATATACCCTGCACAATTCCTGAGAACTGTGATAATCATAGCATTATGAATTCATTTCACAAAGATTTAGATAGAACTTAGAGTTCCAAGATTAAATTTTGACATTTTTAAATGAAATGTTTGGCAAATTGCCAAATGCCTCTGGTCAAATTCTTAACTTGTATATATAATAAACAAAATATATGTATTGAATTTTATGTATCAATAGAAAAACAATCATAATTAAAGGGGACTTAGCTGAATTATCGTATACTTTGACAATTTTTCATCATGTTTTGTCATTAAAGTGGTATTTAAATCAAACTTTAACTTCAGATGAGTGGAATTAAAAAAGGTTTTTTAGCTATTGATTCTCGTGGTAAGAAAATAGCTGCTAAGCGCATTCAGTATAATTTATAGTCTCATCTATATTAGAAACAATAATGGTTGTAACCATATTGAATCAATGGTACTTTCAATAACTATTGTGTAGTTATAGACTCAAATAGGTTTATTTAGTGCACAATGATGTTCATGAAAATAATCATTTGAAACTGTAAAGTACAGCATAATGAATGACCATTTACCCCACATTAAAATCAGAGCTAATGTTTTTATTAACTTTTTCACATTAATGAAATCCATTGGAAATGACTGGAAGCTGCAAATGAGACATTAAAGAACCAGATGCAGGTTAGAATCATAGAATCCTACAGTGCAGAAGGAGGCCATTTGGCCCATCGAGCCCACACCGACCACAATCCCACCCAGGCCCCATCCCTATAATCTGATGCATTTACCTGAGCTGGTCCGCCTAAAGGGCAATTTAGTATGGCCAATCCACCTAACCCATTCATCTTTGGACTGTAGGAGGAAACCACAGCACTCAGAGGAAACCCATGCAGACATGGGGAGAATGTACAAACTCCATGTAGACAATGACCGAAGCCAGGAATCGAACCCACCATGCCACCCCTAGGCAGAACTGTGTTACAGGGCTACAACACTCTTATAATTTGGATGAAATTAAGACATTTTCAGTAACTGCCATCTCCATTAATGGAGCTAATCAAATTTGTTATGTGTTAAGGGTTTTCCTTACAATGCAATTCTCTACCCTCTACATTTTCAAAAGTACACCGAAATGCATTTTGAAAGTCTTTGGTGTAATAACGCTTCATAAGATTTCTATTTCTCCCCCAAAATATCATTTTCTATTTTTACTTCAGAGTTTCAGGTTGCCAGCACCTTTGTGGTCCACCTGAATGCATATGATCCTCAATGAGGTGTAACTTGGGTTTGCTCTCAACCTCTTCATTCTTCTGTGTCTGTGCCATTCCTGTGCTGAAACCAGGTTAAACAGCTGGATAATAGTAGACTGTTAAATTTAACAGCACAATTCCACTGATTCATCCTGATAGTCTTCAATTTGAGAAAGTATAGGCATGGTAATTTTGTCAGTGCAAAAATTTCGGGCACAGTTTTCCCATCCTGCCTGCCATGGGAATCGTAACGGACGGGACAGAACCATACAAAGGTTTGTTGACTTCCAATCTTGGATTTTCCAGTCTTGGGGCAAGCGTGGCCAGAAAACCCATCTTATATATATGATTTAGAGCCCATTATATTGTAGCTTGGAACCCAGTGGCAAGAAAGGTGGTTCAAGAGCAGCATCCTTTCCCAAGCTAACATGCCCAGCATCAAGGTGGTAATCATTCAAAACCAGTTAAAAGTAGGGCTACAACGATGTGAGGAGTAAGTGGGATGAACTGGGCAAAAGTGATGTTGTAATTGCATTAAATGTAAATTTGCCTTGAATAAACTACTTAGGGCTGCAGTATATCCTGTACAACCAGTCTGAGACTGGCAGCTTTAGAATGCAAAATTCAACTGGAAAAACATGAGCTACTCTAGAGGGCAGACTGTAATCTGCAACCGAGGTAAAGAGTGAGCAACTTACTTGTGTACACAAAGCTCTGTTGTCCTGACAAATATATTTAACATAAAGAGTACCCAACACCACCATGTATAAAATGTGTACTTTTGAAACCAAACTCCAATATGTTTGGAGTCATGAATCAGAGTAAGGCAAACATGGTCAATGAGATATGCAGGAACCTGACCCCAGAGCTGTGTGATCACATATCGGTAGCAAAGTGAAATCAGTGCCTTTGGCTGGAGTTATATTGTAGGACCAGTCCAAGAATATTGCTGGTGTTACAAAAATTTCCATTGCAAAAGTACAGCAGGCTGCAATTGTGCTTTCCTGTCAGATGAAAACTCAATTCATACTTGTATAACTGCAGTTCTTGAGCCTTTCAGTATTAAAACTAATGGTGGCATAGCCGCTCTATCATTTTATGAGTATGTGTGCTTCTGCTTGCTTCTATAGCTCTTGGGGCTAAAGGGATTAAAGGATATGAGAGAAAGACAGGATCAGGATATTCAATTTGATAATGGACAATGATCAAAATGAATGGAGGAGCAGGCTCAAAGGCTGAATGGTCTACTCCTGCTTCTCGTTTTTTACGCTTCTTATGTTTCTATGTATCCAAATGAACTGACCTCAAAAACAATAAGCTGTCTTTATAGTATCTTTAATGTAGAGAAATGTTTCTTAGCACTTTAACAGAGTATAACCAGACAAAAATTAATAATCAGCCCAAATAAGAGTGATGGTATTAAGTCAAAGAAATAGGTCTTAAGGAAAGTCTTAAAGGAAGGGAATGAGTTTGAGAGGCAGAGAGGTTTAGGGTTGAAATACCAGGGTTTAAACCAAAACACCAAGAAGGCACAACCAGCAAAGGTGGGACAAAGGATTTCAAAACAAACAAGAAGCCAGAGTTGAAGGAATCCGAGTTGGTGAAAAGTTACAAAGGCTAGTGTGGTCCAGGGAAGGGCAAGGCCATGAAAAGGTATGAAGACAAAGATACTCTTTTTTAAAAGATTGAGAATCCAACATAGGTTAGCGACCAAAGTGGTAGGACTTGGTGTGGGATAAATTAGGGGTAACAGAGATTTGGATCAATTGAAGTTTAGGGAGGGTGAAGGATGGGGTTTATTCATGGGAACATTGGAGCAGTGGAGTCAGGAGATGACAAAGATGTGGAGCAGGATGGCACCAGTGATGGATTGAGCTAAGATTGGGGACATTATGGATGCACAAGAAGATGGTCTTGGGGGCAATACAAGTTTGGAAACACTATGTGTAAAATAGCCTGCCTCGGTTGAAAACAGTTCAGCTTGAGACATTGGCTGAGGAGGCAGGTGGAAATGGTTGTAAGGGTTTGTGGTGGGAGATGAACATGACTTGTTCTTCCCAATATTTAATTGGAAAAAGTTGCTGCACATCCAGGCTGGATTTTGGACAAGTAGTCTGACAACAGTAATGTAATATTGTCGGGTTAGTTCCTTTTATTATATTTTCATGCCCAGTAAATAAAAGCTGGGAGAGCCAAGTGGATTAGGTGTCCTTTTTGTTTAAATTGTGAGGCACAAAGCTGCCATTGACTAATTGGCTGTTAGAGGTCTTAATAAAGGAGCAGCAGAACAAGAATAACCCTATAAGGATAATGCCAACTCTGTTGGATACTTGAAATTTTTAAAGTTTTTGTTTCTGTGCCCATTGGAAACAGGCACTTAGCAAATTGGGCATTTCTCAGGCATTCCAACTATTATGGTAGGTAAAATGTTAGAATCCGTCATTAAGGAGGAAATTGCGAGGCATCTTGAAGGGAATTGCTTGATAGGGCAGACGCAACACGGTTTCATTAAAGGGAAGTCGTGTCTGACCAATTTACTGGAGTTCTATGAGGATGTGTCTAGGGCGGTGGATAGAGGAGAGCCGGTGGATGTGGTCTTTCTGGATTTTCAGAAGGCGTTTGATAAGGTACCTCACAAGAGGTTACTGCAGAAGGTCAGAGGACATGGAGTTGGGGGTAGGGTGTTAGCGTGGATAGAGGATTGGTTGTCAAATAGGAGGCAGAGAGTGGGGGTCAATGGGTGCTATTCGGATTGGCGGTTGGTGACTAGTGGGGTGCCCCAGGGGTCGGTGCTGGGGCCTCAGCTATTTACCATTTATATAGATGATCTGGAGGAGGGAACCGAGTGTAGGGTGTCGAAATTTGCTGATGACACCAAGATTGGGGGAAAGGCAAATTGTGCGGAGGGTGTGGAGAGTCTGCAGAAGGATCTAGATAGGCTGGGCGAATGGGCCAGGAAATGGCAAATGGAATTTAATGTTGGCAAGTGTGAGGTGGTCCACTTTGGTAGGAAGAATGGTAGGAAGGACTATTACTTACGTGGCGAAAAACTGCAGCAGGCGACGGTGCAGAGGGACCTCGGGGTCCTTGTGCATGAGTCGCAAAAACCCAGCCTGCAGGTGCAGCAGGTGGTCAGGAAGGCGAATGGGATGCTGGCCTTCATAGCGAGGGGGATTGAATATAAAAGTAGGGAGGTCTTGCTGCAGCTGTATAGGGCATTGGTGAGGCCGCAGCTGGAGTACTGTGTGCAGTTTTGGGCGCCGCACCTGCGCAAGGATATTTTGGCCTTGGAGGGAGTGCAGAGGAGGTTTACTAGGCTGATACCGGAGTTGAGGGGGTTGAGCTATGAGGAGAGGCTGAATAAACTAGGCTTGTACTCGTTAGAGTTTAGAAGAATGAGGGGAGATCTCATTGAGACGTATAAGATGATGAATGGGATGGATAGGATAGAGGTGGAAAGACTCTTCCCGCTCAAAAAAGACAGTAGGACTAGGGGGCACAGCCTCAAGATAAAGGGGGGGCAGTTCAGAACGGAGTTGAGGAGGAACTTCTTCACTCAAAGGGTGGTGAATCTCTGGAATTCTCTGCCCGTTGAAGTGGTGGAGGCTGCCTCGCTAAATATTTTTAAGAAGCGGGTTGATGGGTTTTTGATAAGAGAGGGGATTAAGGGTTATGGGGAGAGGGCAGGAAAGTGGAACTGAGCCACGACAGATCAGCCATGATCTTATTGAATGGCGGGGCAGGCTCGAAGGGCCAGATGGCCTACTCCTGCTCCTATTTCTTATGTTCTTATGTTCTTATGTTCTTATAATACAGCGTATTTGAGGCCTCAGTGAATCTTGTACACATTTACTATCACTCAGTAAGCAAAATGTGTATCAGTTAGCCACTACTGCAAGTGCTTGAGCATAATGAACATGGAAAAAGACCATAGACCTCTGCACCCAGTAATATAATCTTCCTGTGTCTGAATGTTAGCTGCACTTCTGGTGCTAAAAATCACATTGTCGGCCTCTTTGTGTCTTATACTCCATTTTATTATGGAAAAGCATCTGAGGAAAAGGAATTTTCCATTTTAAATTCTAATTTATATTTATCAACAGTATTTGGTGGATCCCAATTGTTTTAACACTACATTGCTAAAAGAAAACAGCACAAAGCAAAATAAATTGCGGTCCAAAACCTCATTAAAATAATCTGACTAAATATCTTATTTCCATTCAGCCACTATTGTGCAAGGTTATTTGAAATCAATGGATATGTTTCTTTATTTGTGTTTTTTTGATAGATTTGGTGGTTTTTTTTGTATAATTAATATTAAAAAATGCAACTTGTGAAAAAAATAAATGAATTCATGTTAATGAATCAATGTTAATTTTGAAAAAGTGGCAAATGGTTATAATTGGAAGAATTTTTGTCAAGATAGCAAATTCTAGTTATATTTTATTTATCATGTGTAAAAACTTTTGTATCATTCAAAGACATTTTTGTGTTGGAGGGTGACAACAGATTACTAATTATTAAATACATATATTGCATTATGCAAATCTTACTAATTGATGCAGCTTGTGGTGGAATTGACAAAACAATGCATTCAAAATGGTTTTGAATTAATTTAGTGGAACGATTAAATATTGCTTCAATAGTTTAAATTTTTTAAAGAATTATTTTAACATCTGTTAAATTATATTTGGTAAGAAAAAAATGGGCGTATAACAATATTGGGCATACAACAATAGCAAGAATGTCCATCCTCAGTCTAGGAGACCAAAATGGCACACAGTACTCAAGGTTTGCCTCACAAAGGCAACTGCAGCAAGACATCCCTACTCCTATACTCAAATCCTCTTTCTATGATGGCGAGCATGCATTAACTTTCTTTACCACCTGCATGCCAACCTTCAGCAACTGTTCCACCATAACACCCAGGTCATGTTGCAGTTCCCCTTTTCCTAAACTGCCACCATTCAGATAATAACCTTCCTTCCTGTTTTGCCACCAAAGTGGATAACCTAACATTTATCCACATTATGTTGCATTTACCAAGTATTTGCCCACTCAGTCAGCCTGTCCAAGTCACCCTGCAGTCTTTAGGCATCCTCCTCACAGCACACACTGCCATCCAGCTTAGTGTCATAAAAGAAGGGACAGAGAGAGTTTAACAAAATTTGTACATCAGTGAATTAGGACATTACAGAAGTAAAAAATTAAAATCAGACGTTCTTTATTTGAATACATGAAGCATCTCAATAAAACAGATGTGCTAATGGCACAGATAGAGAAAGATGATTTGAATTTCATTGTCATAACAGAGATATGAACAAGAGTAGGATATAAATATTCCAGAATATACGATTCAAACAGTATTGTTTTGCTTTTACCACCTGTCCATAAAAGGTGTTATGAATTAGTTAATTTAGACTAAGCAGTGAAGTAATTTCCCAATCTCTTGGTTTTTGTGTGATCCAATTTTGCTAATGATCCCACTGCAAAATTGAGTTAGGATTAACTTAACAGGTTAGTTTATCGTACACATTCAAAACCTAGGAAAAGCAGTGTTTAAACATTCCACTCTGCATTCACATAGTAAAGTAAGGAAAGAAAAGATCAGGTTTCATAGGACATGGACCAAAGAGAAAATTAAGATTTGTTCACATGAGTTCCAGTGTCCCAAAATCAGAGCCCAAAGAGGAAGGCTTTCTGGTAGGTATTTGATGATTGGTTGGCTGAAGACCAACTTCATATATTTTTCTTTTCAGATGGAATTGACGTTGTGAGAAGAAGTAGGCACACAGAGATGGATTTTTCTGGTAGTCAGGTTAGATAGACCAATAGTCCAAATGTTCTGTGTGGCCTGCCATTTTAATGTTTAACACTGATCTCACTGCACAGCTCAAAAAGATAATATTAATCTGCTCAAAAGACCAGAGTTCTGGGTAATGTGACTGTCCTTTTCCCCAGTGAAGAGATAGATGTATTAAGGTTTGCTGATACCAAGCCAATGGGAAGATAAGTACAGGGAGGACACAGAGAGACTGCAAAGAGATACAGACAGGTTAAGTGAGTGGGTAGCAAGGTAGCATTTGGAGTATAGAATCCTACAGTGCAGAAGGAGGCAATCGGCCCATTGAGTCTAAATCGACCACAATGCTACCCAGGCCCCATCCCCATAATCCGACCCAGGGCCTATCCCAGGCATTTACCCTAATTAGTCTCACTGACATTAAAGGGCAATTTAACATAGCCAATTTACCTAAGCCTTACATCTTTGGACTGTAAGAGGAAACCTGAACACCTGGAGGAGACACAGGGAGAACGTGCAACCTCCACACAGACAGTGACCTGAGGCCAGGAATTGAACCCAGGTCCCTGACACTTTGAGGCAGCAGTGCTAACCACTGTGCTGCCTCTTAATGGAGGGAAGTGTGAAGATATTCACTTTGGTCATAAGAACAGAAAAGCAGAATATTTTTTAAAAGATGGGAAAATTATAAGTGTTGAAGTTCAAAGAAACTTGTGTGTGCTTGTACAAGGAATGCAGACAGTAAGCATTCAGGTTCAGCAAACAATTAGGAAGGCAAATGCCATGACGGCATTATTGCAAGAGGATTGGAGTACAGGAATAAAGAAGTCTTGTACAGAGTTTTGGTGAGACAATAGTTTTGATCTCCATATTTAATAAAGGATATGCTTCCATTGGGCCTTGGGATGAGGGGGTTTGATGTGAGACTAAGTAAATTGGGCTCATATTGTCTGAAAGTTAGAAAAATATGAGGTGAAACCTACAACGGTCTGAAAGGGCTCGATACAATAAACACTGAGTGATTGTTTAAGCTGGTTGGCAAGTCTAAAACATAGGGACACAGTCTCAGAATAAGGGGCCAATCTTTTAGAATTGAGACGAGGAGAAATTACTTCACTCAAAGGTTGTAACTCTTTGGAATTCTCTATCCCAGAGGGTTTGGATATGTCGTCATTGAATTTACAGCTGCGGTTGATGGATTTTTCATCTCTCAGGGAATTAAGGGATATGGGGAATGACTGCAATGAAACTGAAGTCTATGATCAGTCATGATCCTACTGGAAGGCAGTGCAGGCTTCAGGAGCTGGATGGCCTACTTCTGCTCCTATTGTCTATGGTCATTCATAGATTATGACATGCTGCAGTCGCAACATACCACCAGCCAAGCCATTTCTGTCAAACCTTATTTATTTATTTAGTTAGTGTTAATATATCATTCTGATCTATATAAGAGGACTTATGCACATGCTCCTATGTCTTGTGTTCTTGTATGTTCCTGGATGCATTACAGCCACTCTCCAAGCTACACCTCCCAAACCTGCAACCTCCATTACCTAGAGGGACAAATACAGGGGGAGAGCAGTTACATGGAAACACCATTGATTTCAAACTCTCCTGCAAGCCATACTATCAGGACTTTGGTCATATATCATTGCCCTTTCATTGTTGCTGGTCAAAGAGCTGGAACTCCTAACCTAACAGCAATTCAGCAGCAAAATCACTACACAGACCACAGTGAATCAGAAGAAAACATCTTCTCAAGGCATCCCTGGATCGGTGGAAAAGTCTGGCCTTGCCAGTGTAGCCTACCTTCTGAGAATGTTTCTGACAAAAAATTGCATTATGTGAAAAAACAACTCTGGGAACATAACATATGCTGAAAAGAAACAAGAAAAATGCTTTTCAGCTTCAGTTTCACTCACAAGGGAGTTACTGGGACTTTTGTGTCTGATTGCATTAGCTTTCATTAGACCTCTGTTCGGAAATTAATAGGACTGCCAGAAAGAGTGCTTAATCTATTGACCCTGCCTTCGAAACTAATTAGCCTGCTGAGGCAAAATATTTTCTTCACCCTTTTTTTCTTTTGAGTTAGTTCATTATTTCCCAACACTGCAAAAACTTTGAACTGAGATGATGACAATGTAAAATTGAGCATTTTTTCTTGAAATGAAACAAAACACTTTGAATTTTAAAGCTAAAACATTTGGCTTTTAGCACCAGTAGTTTTGGCAATATGAGAGCTGGTCAAGGGAGGCAATGCAGGAAAGGTCATAAAATCTTGAATTTCCATGTGTCAAGATCCTCCAAGGCTGGAATAGGCATCATACCAAAAATCTTCCAGTTCACCATCCATTGCTCCTTATGCTGGAAGAAAAATATTCATTGTGTTCTGTCTGAACAGGGAGAAGGAGGTGGAATGTGTACATGGCTTTACCAGGATGTTTAGCTTCCTATGTGCAGGGAGCCATCGACTTGGCTTTGCAAACACCATACTTTACCCAGAGGGTGGTGAGGGATTGGAATGCCCTGCCTGCTGCGGTTGTAAATGCGCCTAGTTTGGGGGCGTTTAAGAGATCCGTGGATAGAGGTTAGTGGGTCATTGTTTTTTTTTAACTGGTCGGCGCAACATCATGGGCCGAAAGGCCTGTTCTGCGCTGTAATGTTCTATGTTCTATGTTCTATATCCTAATACTGAGATATACCTCAACTGTAATGAGTCATAGAGTCATAGAAGCTTGCAGCTCCTGACACCTCTCAGCAATCCAACTACTCATGGTCAGCACTCATATAATGAGATTCATGCCACCATACAAAGAATCATTGAGTAGACAAATGTGTTGCTGAAACAATGGTGCAACAATTCAACCACTACATAGAAATCATCAAGTACTCACTGAATCACCATTAATGTCTGATACATCATCCACAACCTGACCTTCATGATGGCCCAGCACTTGTCATCTAATCACAGAATCACACAATGTAGAAGAAGCCCTTCAGCCCATCAAATCTGTACTGACACATGAAAACAACAATTTACCTATCTAATCCCATTTACCAGCATTTGGCCCTTGCCCTTGAATCCTATGGTGTGCCAAGTGTTCATCCAGGTACTTTCTAAAGGATGTGAGGTAACCTGCCTCCATCCAGTGCATTCCAGACTGTCACCACCCTATGGTTTTCCTCATACCCCCCCTTAACCTCCTGCCTCTCACCTTGAACTTGTGTCCTCTTCAACTAAGAGGAACAGCTGATCCTTATCCAATCTGTCCATGCCCTTCATAGTCTCATCCATCTCAATCCGGTTGACCCTCAGTCTTTTCTGCTCCAATGAAAACAACCCAAGTCTGTCCAATTCCTTTTTATAACTTAAATGTTCCATTCCAGGCAACATCCTGGTGAATTTCCACTGCACCTCATTCTTCTGTAAATTTCTTTACAAGTAGCTGTTTCCAGTCCACTTTGGCCAGATCATACCTTATTTTACTAAAATCGGCTCTCCCCAATTTAAAACTCTTTTTTTAAACTTGTCTACTTCTTTGTTCATAACTAGCTTACTGCAGTAACTGACTCCTTAACGAATAGTGCAATGCCTCCTCCTCTTTTACCTCCTCCCCGTCTTGCCTGAGGATGCTATATCCTGGAATGTTGAGCTGCCAATCCTGCCCCTCCCTCAACCACGTCTCTGTGATGGCTACTATACCACAATTCCACATGTCAATCGTGTCCTTAACTCACAGTTTTACCAGTATAACTCCTGGCGCTAAAGTAGAGGCCATTCAGTCTTGCCTTGCTCCCTTGAAATTTAATACAGCTGCACTCCCTCTGACTTGATTGTTTCACTGTATTATGCTGCTTCCCTATTTTACTAACATTCAGCAACAACCTCAGGAGGAGCAAGTAGAATATGGAAGCATGTCCATTTTTCAAAAGCGCTATCCACGAATGTCTCTCCATTGCTTGTTCCCATGAATATAGGGCCAGATTTACCACAATCCCATTCCTATCATACCTCTGTCATGAACCATATCAGTATCCACTTAGTCACCATCCTGCAATCAAAGCCATCATAACCCAACCAGTCCATATCCACTTTATCATTCTATATTGCATACAAAAGTCAACCATTCACCTTTATATACACCCTTAGTACTTGCCTTGTAGATACCTTACCTGTCCTAGTGCTGCTATACTTTGTTACCCTAGTCACTTCAGCATGGCTGGTTGAAGGCTGTTGATTTTAACTGGGGGAGACTGCATTGCAGGATACCCTTGAGCAGCTCTTGAGGCTAGAAAGCCGGTCTGCGGACTGCCTCATCTTGGTATGAAAGGAAGGGACGCAGACTGACTGACTAGCAGGTAACAGCAAGGAAACTGCCAGAATGGCAGTGATGGGAACATCAATGCTGTCATCTGGAGAGGACAGCAAGTTCATGTTCCACAGAGCCACTGCTCCAGGGCAGTAATCTGCAGGAGCACAGATTGCTGGACTACTGTGAGCCACTTTGAATAACCTTTATCCTTCTCCCTCCTACTTACGCAGTCCTTCAGGATCAAGGACGACTTGTTTCCACTCCAGTTCAATGAGCTCTGAGATGGCTGCTAAGTCTAATACTCAATCTGTAGGCTCTGCCATTTGCGGGAAGCTGCTACTTGAAGGGTTGGGCAAATTAGATGTTTGGAGGTTTGTGCACTTTCTTCGAAGCCTCGATTTTGCCTCTGATGAAATGTTTTGATATGCTCATTGTCTTCCTGAATTAACCTTCTCCATTTTGGATAGTCACATGTAAATAGGCTGCACACAGCTCCCATGATTCAGTGAGGATGTTTGATCTCTTCAGGGATGCTTCGAAGATATCCTTGAAGTGTTTTTGTTATCCTTCTGGGAATTTCCTAGTGTGACCAGGTTCCACATAGAGCAGTTGCTTCAGGAGTCTGCTATCAGGCATACGAGCAATATGTCATATGGAGCAGAACTGGTTTTTGAGTAATCTCAGCACTGGTGTTTACAGCCAGTAAGCTGAGATGTTATCACCTCTTCAGTGGAACACTGAGACATTGGATGGGATTTTACAATCTCACTCATCTTGAAACCTTAAAATCCCGCCTGAGGTCAACGGACCTTCCCATTATCCTCCCCTCGCCCGCTCCGATTCCCGTGAGGCAGTAAAATTCCGGCCATTGGGTGTTTCCTGTGCTGCAACAGAGATAAGCCATCACATGTTACATCATGGTCGAGCCCTTAAGTGTTTTCATGAAGCTGGCCATCATTTCCAGGCTGGAGCATGTTGACTCCAAACATTCTGCAAATCCCTGTGCCAAGTCAGAGCTGAACTCCTCTGTGTTCCTGGGAAGTAACAGCTGTATTTTTGGCCAGGCTGCCTAATGCACCAAGCATTCCTGTGCACACCTCCCATCAACCACATCGCCACGCTCAGCTAAATCCTCTGCAGCACAGAGGTTTCTGTACCACGAGTTTAAAATAGAAATCCCATCAGCATACCTGACTGAGCTGAAAGTGAAGTGATTGCTCACCTTCACTCTGCCTCTGTTAAAACCAAGTGGGCAAGTCGATGGTGGGTTGGAGCCGTGTTTGAACACCCATCCATCTTTGAGTTTAAAATTCTCTCGAGTATTACACTTAGAAGAAGAAAATAAACAGATCCATTGTAAGTTTCAGCCGTGTGTAATTGGTGTATCTTGCAGTATTTTAATTTGAAAGAGTTCAGTATCTCTGAAGGCATATTGATACAGGTTGCCGTGATTAACCATTACATTCAGAAATACAGATAAGCCATCATTCAGCAGTTCAGCACCAGGTCCATTCAGTCTATCATTTGCTACCAATAACACTCAGGAGGCCTCCCTGATTTGGCTCTTTGTCATTTTCCTGGTCCTCTCCCCCGTCTGTCAGCCACCTCTCTAGAGTGAGAAAATCCTGCCTCACATCTTGCAATGGAACGGTGGCACAATGGTTCGCGCTGCTGCCTCACAGTGCCAGGGACCTAGGTTCAATTCTGCCCTTGGGTGACTTGTACATTCTCCCTGTGTTTGAGCAGGTTTCTTTTGGGTGCTTTGATTTCCTCCCACAGTCAAAAGATGTACCGGTTAGCTGCATTGGCCATGCTAAATTACTTCTTTGTGTCAGGGGATTAGCAGAGTTAATAAGTGGGATTAAGAGGATTGGGCCTGGGTGGGAATGTTGTCAGTGCAAGCTCAATGGGCCAAATGGCCTTCTTCTGCATTGTTTCTATGATTCTAAGTGTGCTGATATTTATTTCTACCTGAACCTCTTAGTTTAGTTCCACTTCCTGCTTGTTCAAACAAGTGTTACACAATGCTCAAGCTATCAGGAGATCAGTGGTCATTTCTATCAAAATGCGTTACTAGCAGGAGAGCACTGAAGATGAAGATAGAAGTGGAATTAGGCTAGGAGATCCACATAGAAATATCCAGCACACTGGACTTGTGGGCTGACAGATGGAATAGGGGAGCCAGGCAAACAATGGACATCCACATCAAGATAGCTTCTCGATGAAGTCCCATTGTCGGGAGGTTTTTCATCTTACAGAGGTGGGCAGCCTATTTATGTAATTAAATACTTTAGGGGTATAAAGGGCCACTGTTCACCTCCTGATGCATGTATGTAAAGATTTCCAGCTTCACTGAGGCGGGCTGTCTGCAACAGCCTGAGAACCCTTGGAGCTGGAGTCTCCATGTCCCAAAGAGGGGCCAATACGACTGACAGCATCTACATCACATCCTAACTTAAACCAAATGACAAATCCAGAGGCAGCCAATTAGGGAAGATTCCTGAGCCTGCCCCCCTCCTAGCCAATGTGCGCTTGGGGAACCCCATCCTGACATCAGGGTCCCAAAGCTCATGATAACACCCTGCCCTAGGAGTTCTTTATATTTGATGGTTTACTTTTGAAATGCAGCCACTACTGCCATGTTGGAAACTGTAGCAGATGTATCCTGTACTGCAATGCATCATTCGTAATAACTCAATGAATAACTAAATTAATTTGGCCCAGACATTAGAAAAATGCTCTGCTTTTCTTTGAATACAACTAATGGGATCGAGTGTTAGCTTGGCTCAGTGGTAGTGCTCTTACTCCTAAATCAGTGGGTCATGAATCAATTTGTAATTTTAAAACAAGAGACGAGGAATGCAGCACAGTTGCAGTCATTGTTCACTTTCAGAGAAGATGTTAATCTGGTGCCCTGCCTGTCGCTGTTCCTCGGTGTAAAGGATTGCATTGCACTGATTGGAAAAAAGTAGAGGTTCCTAGTTTTCAGATCAATAGTTTTTCCTAAATCAATACCACTCCCAAAACATGACAAAGAATTACATTCCAACCATTCTTCACATTCCAATCTGTAATTATCTTGCAATTGTGTCTTTGCCTATATATGCCGTGTTTGTGAACCTACCTCCACTCATCCGATGGGACAGCACTCTGAAAGCTCGTGATTCCAAATAAACTTTGTGTTGTGAGACTTTTTACTGTGCCCACCTCAAACAGATTAAGTGATCATTTATCTTATTTGCTGCTGATGGAACCTTGCTGTGCACAAATTGACTGCGGTTGTTTACTCAGAAAACAACAGTGCCGATTCTTCAAAAAGTAATTGACCAGCGATAAAGGACTTTGCTGAGGTTTCTTTTGTTGACAACAACTGAGCTTCAGTTTATATCTAATCCAAAAGACAACAGGGGCAAATTTAGTGCCAGATATTCACTGGGTCAGTCGTCCAGTTCATCTGTCCCATGGCCTCAGTGAGAGACACTATTTGTGGTCTCATCTCAATTTAATGTACATGGTGAGGTTTTGCTATTTACTGTGCGCTACCAGCCAGTTTGCCAAATCCTTCATAAAGTTGGAAGCAGAAGTTTCCAATTAAGAGGAGGAGAGTGAGGGATAGCTCCAAAAGTGGGATTTGTTTTCTTGCAAGGTCAGAAGATGCACACACTGGAAAATTGCTTCCTGGGGTTATTTTTAGTGTATTTTGATTTGTCCCCAGTGCTTCACCCCACTGGTTACACACCCTACTGCATGAAACCGAAAATTGCACTGGGGACCAAAAATCTTAGAGTCGCAATTTAACATATTAACGAGACCATACCGATCTCAAAATGGTAACTTGGCCGCTTAAATTGAAGCCCAATTATTAATTATGTTGATTTGATTTGATTTATTATTGTCACATGTATAGGGATAGAGTGAAAAATATTGTTCCTTGCACGCTATACAGACAAAACATACTATTACTTGCTCTTGTAACTTTGAGGGAGAAGGAAAAGAGAGGATGCAGAATACAGCATTACAGTTACATATAGGATAAAAAGAAAAATCAAGTTAATATATAGTATGACCATCCAAAAGTCTGATGGCAGCAGGGAAGAAGATGTTCATGAGTCTGTTGGTATGTGTCCTCAGACTTTTGTACCTTTTTCCTGGTGGAAGAAGGTGGAAGAGAGTATGTGCAGTGTGCATGGGATCTTCAATTATGCTGGCCTCTTTGCTGAGGCAATGGTCAAGGAGATAGTGGGAATTTTATTCTTACAACCATCTCACTACCTACCTGTTCGCATAGAACAATGGGCAGATAGGGAAACTATATTTAAACTCAGTGGGGCTAAGAAGTCCCCAGATCTACAATCATGATGCAAGTGCCCACGTTTCACATTGATTCCACCAGGCTTATCAGTGTCAATGGAAGGTTCCTTCATATCCAAATTTTTCAGCCAGTGCCCACAGTATCACAGAGCACAGACAGCTGCCAGAGGGAGTGAGGCAGAAAATTGAGCAAAGCCTGGCTTATTGTGATAACTGTCATCAGCACAGTTTCAGCCATTTGTCTCCTTGACCCTCACTCTTGCACCCAAAGAAAACTTCATTTGCATATTTCTAGACCACAGGGCAAGTGCAGATACATCAATTGTTCTTGTTACAAGATCCACTCACGTGTCGTTTCAAATTGAATTTCTACAGCCTATGTTATTCAGATCATGGGGTAAAGAGGCTGAGGCAGGGCTACTATGCAAATTGCAGCAGACTGATCGTCAGGGTTAACAGGGTAGTAATGTTACTGGCCCTATTGCTAGGGTCTTTTCACTTTCATGCTGATAAGACCAAATTTCCTAAATGAAACGGGTGGCATGGTAGCACAGTGGTTAACACACGTGGCTCATAGCACCAGGGACCCGGGTTCAATTCACGGCTTGGGTCACTGTCCGTGTGGAGTTTGCATGCTCTCCCCATGTCTGTGTGGGTTTCCTCCGGTGCTCTGGTTTCCTACCACAGTCTATAGATGTGCAGGTTAAGTTGATTGGCCATGCTAAATTGCCCTTTAGTGTCAGGGTAAATGTGTGAGTTTGCGAAGATGTGGCCTAGGTAGGATTGTTGTCGATGCAAGCTGTGCTGTAGCTTTCTGCACTGTAGGGATTCTATGATTCTAAAATTAGTTCTTGTAACCAAAAATGCCGACCATTCTGACAAATATATGCTGTTTGTTTGGACATCTGCTTATCAGCTCAGACCTATCAAGTAACCGCAACTGGTATTCTCATTTCTTCTCCTCTCTCCATTTGACCAATAAACTGGTCTAGATGCAAGGAGCTTTGTATGCTTGTTCCATCCAATCATTCAGAATTCTACTCAATTTCGAACAATGATTCAAATTGAACTGAGGCCAAGTTCCACCAAATAACATGTCAATGTTCAACGTTGGTGCAGGCCCTGCCATAGAAATCATGAGAAAAGCAAGGTCTTTGAAAAGAATAGATCTCTAGACGCTATGTCCACCAGATTGTTATGGAGAATGTTAACTTGGTATAGAATTCACGTTACTTGCAAAGTTATCACGTGGCTGACAAATATGTATCAGGCTCTTTTCAAAAGCAATTTTTAGTCCCTTCATGAAATGCTCTCACATCTCTTTGAAGAGATTCATACTTGGTCACAGAGCCATCATTGCATTGCAAATCACCACAGCCACTCTGACACACCTGGAGTTGGATTGGCAGTCACTTGGCAGTACCACACCTGAGCGTGGCTTCACCTGAGTGAGTGGTATGCAATGTGGAAGTAGATAAAGAGTTTAGAGAATACCAGGAGTGGACAACTGATAAGAGGAATAATGCTATTGGCACAATTTCCCCAAAGAATCTAAGTGCCCAATGGGGAGGAAAACAGGAATTTTTCCCACCCGCTTTTGGGCGAAAGTAGTAAACTAAATTTCTGGCACTCTGTGCGGCACAGAAACCATCAGGGGTTCACACTGGTTGGGGAAATGGGAGGAGGGTGGGAGTGGAGCTTAATCCTGCCCAACAGGCCGGTTTCAGAATGCTGATGGGGGCCACTGCGTATGCACCAACCTCCCAGTATACAGGCAGATCCATTGATATGCACCTCCATCCCTGGACATCACCAGCCTCCCAATCACCGGCCCAGATGCTCACCGCGCCCCCCCAACATCACCAGCCCCAAACCTCCACCATCCCCATCGCTGATCATCAACCCTGATTTACCTTCCCCTGATCACCGGCACTGAGCCACCCTCCCTTCCGCAATGGCCAGCCTCCTGACCTGATGGCCGGACCTGGCTTCAAATTGGTGACACCACCACCAGCTCCCAACGCCCATGCAGAATCTGCCCTTCACTCCCTTCCTACCTCCTCCCATCCCCTAGTCTGACTCCAACGCACTCCAACCGCCTCTGGCCCCACCCTTTGACAGTGTCCAGGGTGCCCAGTGGGCAGTGCCAGGGGCAGGCTGGCAGTCTCAGAGTGCCTAGCTGACAGTGCCAGGCTGGAATTTCCTGAGAGGCAACCCCTGTCCCCAACCTCCCCAGGGGGCTCAATGGCCTTTGGTGCCATCAGTGAGGCCATCATGCCTGATCCCCATTGTTGGGGACCATACATGATTCTCACTGGTGTGCACCTCCACCAGTGGGGTCAGAAAAATTAACGCACCTGGACGGTTGTGTCCCAGGCTTGCTAAAGAGGTGCAAAGAGATGCAAATTCCCATGTTGTAATCTGCCTCGCACACTTCCCTGGCATGAGACTGGTTATACATGAAAAAATGACCTGGGAAGACCATGACTGACTGGACATCAGTCATGATTTCAGTATTTGGCCACCCGCTGACATTTCCCCACCTGCTGCGCTACTCAAACAAAGCAGAGGACCTGAAAAATTACGCCCATTGTCATTGAAACCAATGTATAATTGAAGATTCAACAAAAAGATAGATGATATGAATAATATTAGATAGAATATCATATCATATGATTTGGAGGCAGGTTCAATTGAGGTATTCAAGAGGGAATTAGATTATTACCTGAAAAGGAAGAACGTGCAAGTCTACTGGAAGAAGGTGAAGGATTGCCACTTGAAGAATTGCTCCCACTGAGAACCAGCACAGGGATGATCAGCCAAATAGCCTCCTCCTGTGCTGTAACCATTCTATTGATTGAGTTTTTTGAAGGGGTAACCAAGAAGGTAAATGAGGGCAGTGCAGTTGATGTTTTCAAATGGACTTTAGCAAGGCCTTTGATAAGATACCACGTGCTCAGTTGTTGCATAAAGTTAAATCTCATGGGATCCAGGGTGAGGTAGCTAAATGGATGCAAAACTGGCTTGATGACAGAAGCCAGAGGATTGTTATAGAGAGTTGTTGTTCAAACTGGAGACCTGTGATCAGTGGTGTACCTCAGGGATCAGTGCTGGGTCCACTGTTATTGTCATTTATATTAATGATTTGGATGAGAGTATAGGAGGCATGGTTAATAAGTTTGCAGATGAGACCAAGATTGGTGGCATGGTGGACAGTGAGGAAGTTATCTCCTATTGCAAAGGGATCTTGATCAATTGGGCCAGTGGGCTGATGAATGGCAAATGGAGTTTAATTTAGATAAATGCAAGATAATGCACTTTGATAGATTGAACCAGGGCAGGACTTATTCAGTTAATGGCAGGGTGTAGGGGAAAGTTACAGAACAAAGGGATCTAGGAGTACAGGTTCATAGCTGCTTGAAAGTGGAATCACAGGTGAACAGAGTGGTGAAGAAGGCATTCAGCATGCTTGATTTCATTGGTCAGAACATTGAATACAGGAGTTGAGACATCTTGTTGAAGTTTACAAGACATTGGAATACTGTCTATAGTTCTGGTCATCCTGTTTTAGAAAGAATATTATTAAACTAGAAAGACTGCAGAAGAGATTTACTTGGATGCTACTGGGACTTGATGGTTTGAGTTATAAGGAGAGACTTGACAGACTGGAACTTTTTTCTCTGGCACATAGAAGGCTGAGGGATGATCTTATAGAGGTCTATAAAATAATGAGGGGCATAGATCAACTAGAAAGTCAATATCTTTTCCCAAAGGTAGGGGAGTCTAAAACTAGAGGACATAGGTTTAAGGTGACAGGTAGTAATACAGGTACAATTTTGTCTTTTAAAAAATGTTTAGACAGTTACATGGATAAAATGGGTATAGAGGGATATGGGCCAAATGCGGGCAATTGGGACTAGCTCAGGGGTTTATAAAAAAAAAAGCAGCATGGACAAGTTGAGCCAGAGGACATGTTTCCATGCTGTAAAACGTCTATGACTCCATGATATATTACTTTTCATTGTGTGATTAAATTATTCACTGCTTTATACTCCTTTAATACTTATTCATTTTCAGGTATTGATAAGTTAGGCAAGAGAAGAACAAAAAATATCAAGAAGAAGGCAACCTGAAAAAGGCAAGCTGGAGCTAAAATATGTACATTGAAGCCTCAGTATATTACAGCATTTGAGAAACAAACACATTGGGTGGGATTCTCCAGCCGTGCTCGCTTCAAAACCAGAGAATCCCATCTGAAGTGAGTGGACCTTTGCGTGGCTCACCCCCCCCCCCTCCCCCCACTGCCCGCTATAAGTCTTGTGGCAGGCAGGACAGGAGAATTATGACCATTGCATGTTTCTATATCCTAGAACTATAACTATACTTTGATAAAAGCAAATTACTGCGGATGCTGAAATCTGAAACAAAAACTGAAAATGCAGCAAAATCTCAGCAGATCTAACAGCATCTGTGAAGACAGAACAGAACTAGCGATTGAAGTCTGGATGATCCTTTGCCAGAGCTAAGATGAAGGGTCATCCAGACCTGAAACGTTAACTCTGTTGTCTCTTCTCAGATGCTGTCAGACCTGCTGAGATTTTCCAGCATTTTCTGTTTTTGTTATAACTACACATTATTGCGTTCAAAGTACTTTGGAATATCCTAAACTCATGAAAGGTCGATCATAAATATAACTTAATTCCTCTTTTGTTAAGTGACAAGGTCTATAATGAATTATGTACAGTGATTCTTCCGCTAATGCAACACAATGCACATTGCTTTGTATTTGGTATTCCTCAGTGACATGCTCTCTTGCTCATTCTGTCCTGTTATACTTATGTTTGTCTGTACAATGGGCCATTAACTAAATTGAGATTGCTAAGTCAGTGAATCTTCTTCTTCCTCGATAGCTAAGTGTGAGTTGCATTTGTTTATTTTCCAGGTTGCACAGAAACATAGAAAATTAATGGTACAGTAGGAGGACACTTATTTATTATTTTCCATGTTTCAGTCTCTTCCACATTTAAAGTGCACCATTTTTATTATCATTTATTCAGAGTGTGGGTGACACTAGCACTTAAGGCTAGCATTTATTGCCACAATTAACTACACTGACAAAATAGCGTTGAGTCGCTTTTTTGAACTGCTGCAGCTAGTTTATGTGCTGTAGGTGCTTTCACAACACAGTTAGGGAGGGAGTACCAAGATTCGGCACAGCAATGATGAAGGAATGACAATTTAGTTTGAAGTCAGGACGGCATGAGGCCTAAACATTGGATGTTTTTCCCTGTGCCAGCTCCCCTTGCTCTTCAAGGCAGTAGAAATCATGGCTGGGATTTTAAGGCCTTGCTTGTCCCAAAACTGTCCCAGGTCAATGGATTTTCCCATGGTCCGCCTCTTGCCCACTCCGATTCCCACGGTAGGTGGAAAGATAAAATTCCAGCCCATGGATTTGGAAGGTGCTGTTGAAGCACCCATGGTAATTGCTGCAGTGCCTCTTGTACACACGATAGTCACAGTACACAGATGAATGTTGAAGCTGGTGGATGGGATGCCAATTAAAAATAGGCCACTTTGTCCTGTAAGGTGTCAAGCTTCTTAAGTGTTGTTTGAGTAAAACTAATCCAGGCAATTTGAAAATATTCTAATATACTCCTGACTTGTGTCTTCTAGATAGTGGAAACAGAGAAATCAGAGGTATGTCACACACTGCAGAATACCTGGCCTCTGACCTGGTCTTGTTGCCACTGTAATTATGCTCCTGGTCTGCTTGAGTTCCTGGCCACTGGTGACCCATAGGAATCTGATGTGGGTGGAGAGGGAATTCAGTGATGATAATGCCACTAAATACCAAGCGGATATGTTTAGACTCAGTTTAGCTGGCAATGACTTGGCAATTCTGTGGTGTGAAAATTACTTGCCACTTATCGACTCAAGCCTGAATGTTATCTAGGCATTGCTGCACATGGGCAGGGACTGCTTCATTATCTGAGGAGTTACGTATAATTACAACCAGAGGACAATTTTCCCACAATTCCCATTGATGTCAATTTTGCTAGGGCTCCTTGATGCCACACTTGGCCAAATGTTGCCTTGATATTAAGGGTGGTCTTTCTCACCTAACCTTTGAAATTCAACTCATTTCACCATGTTAGGACCAAGGGCTGTAATAGCATCTGGAGACAAGTTGTACTGACAGAACCCTGAGAATTGGTGAACAGGTTATTGGTGAGTAAATGTTGCTTGATAGAATTGTCACCATACCTTGTAGTTAGGTCCCATTAATTTGAACCAGCTAAAATACTGGAAGAGGACCTTAAGTAGCTCTGGGGAGCTGGGAGGGGAGGAAAATGATCAGTGCCAGTCAGCAGTGTCCCTTTGAAGCCAGTAAGAATACTTTAGCTTGTCCTGGCTCCTCATGAAGGCAAGTTACAGATCAGAAACCCACTTTTTTGTTGGCAGCTTTCAACAGTCCCTGAAAGGTATCAAGTTTTCAGAATAAATTTAAATACCTAAAATACAACTCTTACAGAATACAAATGCCTACACATCAATTAAACAACATTCCCTTCAGTCCCAGATTATAAATATCTCATAGGAAAGAAAAAAAGTCAATTAATCATTATTACTAAAAGATAAATATGTTCCAAAATGAGAAAACCCACTAATTTGCTTGACTAGAATATCTGATGGTTATTATTGCTTTACCGACACTGTTACTAACTTCTATGCCAGTACTAAGTGCTTTTAGAAAAATAAATGTTTGAATGTCGAGTCATGAGAAGCCCTAGAATTTTATTGCAAAGTTGAATATCTTTCCTGGGCAGTGAGCCAATACACCCAACAGAATTAAAACATATGAATGATGCCTCAGTGTTCAGGGAAACTCAGTAAAAGTTACTGATGATGAGAGCAATTTAAAGTAATTTAACAGCGAAAGCCTTTTAACTGTGTTTATATTCCCCAGGTATCATCCTGAATTTTTAGCAAGTTTGTTAATGGTGTACGAGACTAATTGATTGATTTTAAAATCTTGTCATTAGTTCAATGCTTAAAACCTGTCAAGTTGCAAAATCCCTGTCTATTTAGTACTTTAGAATACTAATGGCTGGAGATCTCCCGTCCCGTCTGCCAGGGGAATTGTAGCGGTCAGGGGGGTGGACCATGCAAAGGTCCATTGACCTTGGGTAGGATTCTCTGGTTTTGAGGTGAGCATGGCTGGAAAATTGTTATTTGTATCTTACTGGTCATAAAACATGAATTAGACAGTAATGAAAGGCTCACTTTATTTTCTGCATCTCTGAGTAAATATTAGGTACACTAATAACTTTGGTTTAGCTGAGATATCATGCTTTCAACAAATACACACAAATATGTCCAAACCAATATTTCAAACTTGTTCAGATGGGGATTTTCTCCTTTTCCTTCTATTATCTATAAGAAATTTGGACCTTTTGTTTATGCATATCACCTTCATGGACTATGGTCAAGAATCTGAAATGTGTGATGTGAGCCTTACTTCGGTGTCACATTATTGTTCTGTCCATATAATGTTCTTTAAACACAGAGTCTGAAATATATTGAGAGTTTGCTATGTTTGGGAGCTTGTTTTGCTTTCAATGCCACTAATGGTCCATGTCATCTAGTGGATAAAAGATGTTAAAGTGAATGTGACTTTTTCCTGTTTTCTCAGGTGGTATTTACTTTGTCGACTCATCTGTGGCCCAGTGCTCTTTTCCTTGTTAACTGACCTTCAGCTATACTTGGAATGTACATCAGCTATTCTATCCCTCGCACTATTGTGTTTAAATCTATTGACAACTTGGTCACTAATCTAACAGACAGGCAGGAGAACTCCAATAATAAACATCATCTTCTTTCTATTCTCAAACCTTTGAATTCAGTATCTTTCAGTTAACAATACTCTGATGTCTGCTGCAAAGAAATCCCCCCGATGATAAAATTTGCTATTTAGGGAAGAAATGTCAATAACATTTTGTGGAAGGACTGTAGGTTTAACATTTAGCAGCAATTTGTTTTACAGGGTAAAATTTTAAGATGTGTACCTTGTTTAAGAAATGAATTGAAACAGATGGATCTGAAGTATCACGGGGAGACCAGGTGAATCCTCATGGAAATGACAGGAACCCAATCATAAACGTGAGGTTCTCTCTACCAGCAGCCAAAACTATGGCAGATTCAGCGGGACCAGAGATCCTATTCTACCAGAACTCTGCCACAGAGGGAGAAATCCCCATCCATGCATCCTTGCTTTCAATCTTTAGTGCAGAGGCTGTATGGTAAATTTGTGTGCATTACGTTACTTTTTAAAATGCAGTTACAGCAGCGTTCAATTCGCCCTTTGCACTCTCTGGAAGCTGACACATTTGAGATGAGCTTAAAATGGAACACTCTTTATTGAGAAGCCAGTTAGAAAGCACCTGAAAGGGCATTGTTCTCCCCGCAAAGCAGCCAGTTAACTGGTATCAATAGTGCACTGTGAGCTATTCCAGGTGTGGATTTAGCAGGAAGTACAAAGCAAGATTTGTGCAGCGGGATGCAGCCAGGATCTGCCACATGTAACAGCAAATGGCCACCTTGAATGACAAACGGGTGAGCAGTTGTTTTCTTGGGATGGCCACTCCCTACTCTAAGGGCAGGATTTACTGTCCATCAGAAGTGAGTTTGGAGGCAGGGGGTATTTAATCAGGTAGAGGATGCCATGTGAAGGCTTTGCACCCTTCCAGCCTCTGCCTGAATAAGTCCAGGCGGCAAGACACATGAACAGCCTCCCCACCAGGATACTAATTGAGGCCATTATGTGGCCAATTAAAAATCACTTAAGGGCCTCATCTCACCACCACAGATATTCAATCATCAACGCATTGTGCAGTTGTCACACAGGAAGCCCAAAAAACAAACAGTGTCAGCTTTGCTTGCAGACTTCCAGAAGGGGGTTGCTCATAGCCGGGCATCTGGCCCAAGAGAGATGTGGCAAGGGAGCCGCATTCTATCATTTTTTTTCTGCGCATGCCCAGTTGGAGGTGCCAATCAGAGCTGTATGTTTTCGGACGCGTTAAGCCCCACCCACAGGCTTCTGCAACATGATTCAGAATTGCTGACATTTTTTCAGGCAGAATGCATGTGGGGGCGTCTGAGAATGGGTCTAAAAGTCAAATCTGAAACATCCCCAGTTTCAAGTCCACCCAGCACTTAGAATCAAAATGGTAAAATAGGGCCCTATGTGTCTAATGGAGGGAGCCACCATTGGAAGGAGTGTGCCTGTTGGAAGTCACCCCAAACCCAAGCCCTTGCTTCCAGCTCCTTTCACCGTCCCTGCAACACTCATCTCATGATGTCATCCAAACTTCACTTGAAATCCTTTGTTAAGCCTGAGTCTGTGGTGGATGCATTGCTACAGTTTCGATTGCCACATTGGTGCTGTCTGCAATGGAGAGCATCCAGCCTCTGATTGGTCAACTGTTCTTAAGGGGGGCAAGATTTCTTCTCCCGGGGTCTTTCATCCCACAAAGCACCCAAAAGTGAAAGCTTTGGGCACTTAATAAAGGTGGGCCTTCCCCAAGCCAACTCTCCAGCTGATGGGCGAGGCCCCTCTGACCTCTGTTAAATTCTGCCCTCAGAGTGGACATAAAACAACGGCCAGAATTCTCTGGCCATTCATGCGGGCAGGATTCTCCTGTCCCGCTGGCAGCACACTCCCGCACATTAGTATCCCACCAGCTTGGAGTGAGGTCAATGGGATTTCGCATTGGCAATAGCAGGACCAGAGAAACCCACAGCTAGCAAACAATGCATCACTTCCAATTGTCAGGAAACACGAAGCTGGGAGGCCGGAGAATCTCACCCAATAAATTAAATGATTTGCTACAAAGTATGGTTACAGCAACATATCATATTTAACACACAGTAAGGAAAGGGCAGAGTCTTTCACAATCTCGGGACATCATAAAGTACCTGACAGCCAAAAAATGCTTCCCAAGATTTAGTCGCTGTTGCACTGTAGGGAAACACAACTGACAATTTGGCGACAGCCAATTCCCAGAAACAGCAATGAGGTGAATGATCAGAGAATATCAAGAGGTTTCATGGACTGCACCAGGGAAATGTCCTTACTCTGTTTTGAATATTGCCTTGGAATCTTTCACACCCAACTGAGTGGGTAGGATCCAAAGGACAGCAGTACATTATTTCCACAGTAATGTGGAAACATCAGACTGAATATCAGGATATAAGTTGCAGTGGGTCTAGCAAACTGATGCACATTTGAGTTGATTAACATCACAGCAAGAGAAAATGGGCATCTGGTCCCTAAATGAATGGAGTAAATAATTACTTTCTTCACTGTCTAAACAGTGCTGCACATTCCTTTGAGTTTCCCTCTATCAAACTTACTAAATCTTTTCATTGTCATAAGGACTCAATTAGATCATCTCTTAGTTTTTGATAGTCAAGGGAATATAGGCCGGGAGAAATGCACTGTTCCCCCTTCAAAACCAGTTTATCTTTCGTGAGATATGACACACAGGACCAAAAGCAGCAAGCGGGATGGCACAGTGGTTAGCACTGCTGCCTCACAGTGCCAGGGACCCAGGTTCAATTCCAGCCTCAGGTCACTGTCTGTGTGGAGCTTGCACATTCTCTCCGTATCTGCATGGGTTTCCTCCGGGTGCTCTGATTTCTTCCCACAGACAAAAGATTTGCATGTTAGGTTGATTGGCCATGGTAAATTGACCTAGTGTCAGGGGGATTAACAGGGTAAATATGTGGGGTTACGGGAGTAGGGCCTGGGTGGGATTGTGGTCTGTGCAGACCCGATGGGCTGAATAGTCTCCTTCTGCACTGTAGGTATTCTATGATTCAGTACTCCAGATATAGCCTAACTAGGGCCTTGTACTCCTCGAACAGAACCTCAATCCCTTTATACTCCAAACCTCCTTTAGTCACAACCTTTTAGATTACTTCTTGTATCTCAATCTCATTGTTCCTCCACAATTCCTAGCTTTTTACCAAGTATAAAGCACCCTGATCTATCTTCCTCAGCTCCAAAATGAATGACTATCATACTCTGTGAGGGTTCATTATAAAACATTGTCAAATCTGTCCCTTCAACTGCCCCAGTACATTCCAGATATCAGGATTGTTTTGTTTTTTGAATATGCAAATTATCAATGTAAATAATGCTCTTGCCTGCCAAAAGCCTCTTCCATGTCTGTTGTGGGGGAAATTGCAAATTGCCTAAAAACGTCATGAGCCAAATGTGTGACCCATATCTCATGCCAGGTGTGTAACCCATGTACTGTCCAAGTGTGCAACTTATATCTCCTCCAGGCCTTTAATCCAAACTTCCTCCTGATAGGTAACCTATAGCTTTCCCAAAGTGGGAAATCACATTTCTTCCATGTGTATAACCGATATCTCATCCAGGTTTAAAACCTATATTTCTTATATATTGGAGGGGGTGAAGGCCAGGTGGATCTCTGGTGGGAGGGGCAGGGGGTGGGGGGGCAAGGGGGTCTGCTGCCATTCTGCAGGCAATTGCGGGGAGGAAGGGGGCAGGGGTCGTGATTGGTCTGGGTAGCCGGGGTAGTGGATAATGGAGACAGTGATGTTTTGGGGGTGGGGGGATGATGTCTGTGGGGGAGGCCATCACTCCCGCTTTTCGCTCCCAGGCCGCTTTCTCCACTTTTTACAGCCCGGGAGCGATCTGACACAGGTGCGCTTTTTCAATTTTTTTCTAACAGCGCATGCGCAGTTCGGAGCTCCGATCATTTCGAGCGTAATAAACCCTGCCCACAGCGCGATTCAGACCTGTGATTTTTTTTTCAAGCTGACTGCGTATGGGAGTCAGGTTTCCAAGTAAGATTTGAATTGCGTCCAGGCTCAGCATTTAGGATGGAAATGGTAAAATCAGACCCTATGCGTTCATATCTGTCATGATTTGATGGTTGTCACATTGGGCAAAGTCTTAACAAATATGGCAGAGTGTTGGTTCCAGCCAGAAAAATGTGTTTCTCTCTAGATCTTACCACACACTGTCACAAAGAAGCAGGTGGACATGTTTCACACCGTCATGTACAGGCGCAAGACCAGCAAAGCCCGGCTCACTGAGATCGGAGCACCATGTTTAAAGGGCACCCAGATCAGACCAAACAATGACCTCCCCCTCAACCCACCACAGAGGTCCCAGCGTCTCCCCCCACAGGCCCAGCCCTATGATTGGAGCTAGCAATTCTCCCCCAACCCCCTGATCAGATCCGGCATTCAGCATCCCCCCACCCCCACCCCATCTGTCCCCCTCTGATATTCATTGTCTGCTAACCAACCCTCGAACTTCAGATCTGTTCTCATCTCACTTGCCCCCTAGTACTACACCACATAGCCATCACAGGCATCCTCAGCTTCCACAGCCACTTCTGCCCACCACTACATATAAATGAACTCCCCCCGCCTCCATGAGGCTCCCACAGAGCTGAATGACCTCCTTCTGCACTTAAGTAACTCTATGAACCCCACACATTTACCATGATTAATTCATCTAACCCTTGGGACACCAAGGGTCATTTTAGCTTGACCAATCCACTTAACCTGCATATCCTTGTACTGTGGGAGGAAACCGGAGCACCCAGAGGAAACCCATGCAGACACTGAGAGAAGGTACAAACTCCACATAGACAGTGACCCAAGGCTTTAATTGGGATCCCTGGCACTGTGAGGCGGTACTGCTAACCATTGTGCCGCCCACATCTGTGTGACTCTGTTGTAAACCTCATTGGTGCAGTTTGAAAATATGGGCGGAAACTCAATATCTGGTGGTGGGGTGGGGGGAATGGGGGGCTTTAACAATATGGCAATGTAATACAATGTATGTAAATCAGGGTCACGCCCATTATGGGTGCGAACCTGATGATATTGCCGGCAAGTGGCAACTGAAATCAGAAGTCACAATCTTGTCGATGAGATTTGCAGCTTGTGATTTTTCCCAGATATTAAGCCCCCACTGTTGATGGCGTGGACAGTGAGAGCAGGGGCCTCATTACTGAGGAACCATAGAAGATGCTATGGGACAGTGTACAGGTGGTGACTAGTCATAAATACAGTTGTCACACTCTGTAACTTGGGAATACCACATCTTAGAAAAAGGTAACTGTCACCCTTGCTTGTTGCAGCAGGCTAGTACTGATGTTAATGTGCTAACCAATACATAGAACAAGGCACTTTGATCTGGGTAGTGCAGCAGTGAATGGTAAAGTGGTGATCCTTGCCAATTTCCATTGTCTGGAAGGACCTCGATTGCATGAAGTATTACAAATCCTTTACTGCTGCCTCGATGAGGCATCTTTCATCCTGGTGACACTGAGTTTTCTGTGTTGCTGGTTTAAATACATTGGTGTTCTTGGTGGTTCCGTTCCTACAGCTTTGAACATTGTTGATTTTTCTGCAATGCTTGCTCTTCTCTTTCTTGAAAATGTCTTGCAACTAGATTGAAGTAGTGAGTCACTTTTTAATAATATCTCCTTCGCTGCACTGTGCTGGATCTCCACCCGCTCCTCGCTGCTATCCAGTTTTCTGAAACCATTAACGCAATGTGTCTGTAGGGCAAGTTGAAGTAAAACAACACATTGCCTTTAAGGAATGCTAAATAAATGAAAAAGTTGTAACACTGTATTTTAATGTACATCTAGCTCATTTTGGGCATCAACGCTAAAATTCCCTCCTGATTGTTAAAATACTAAGAGGGTGGGAAATGAGTCTCTGGCATCGTCCTAAGGTACAAAATTCAAACTGCACACCATACAGACCCAACGATTGGAGACCAGAATCTATACCATCCAGAAGGATATTTGCTTTTGAGGATGTGGGTGGCTGTCCCCTGATCCTTGTGTTGTGGGACCTCACAAAAACCCTCCTGCTGGGTGATATAAGTATTGTTATATTCATTTAAAGAATATTTCTGTTAAACTTCAATCAGCCTGTGAATCCTTTTGCTGAAACTACAACCCAAGCACTGCGTGCATCCGCACATAAGTGGCCTAGCCTCGCTGGATAATATGAGTGCGTTCTGTTTGCACAATGTACTGGCCCTCTTGGGGGCATCTTTAATGTCACATTTTGGGAAATCAGGACTACATCATCACATGCTGGTAGGGCTGCTAGTTACCCACTGTGCATTGAGTAGCATGAAAGACAGGTACCCCAAGTCAGAGAAGATTCAGAGATGTCACAAGGGGAAAGGGTAAAGTTGCCAACCCATCAGGATTGGCCTGGAATCTCCAGGAATTGAAGGCCAATCTCCAGAATACTGCTGTCCACTATCTTGGAGAAAAATCATTGGGAAATTAAAATGTTTGGGGGAGTGGGGGTTTATTTGACATTTTCTGTGGCCATTTCTTGTTAGCAGATATAAAAACATTGACAATAGGGAGTGGGAGCAAAAAGGCTGCTTAGCTGACAGTCAAGCAATATCTAGTTGGGTAATGAGCCTTTTTGGTTTCCACTTGGCATAGGAAGGCAGGATGTCACAAGGATGATGTGTTGGCCAGTGAAAGGCTCGAGCATGATGGCTAGTCACATACTGAAACCTCCAGGAACGTAGTTAATCACAGTTGGCAACCATAGGACAGGAACAGGGACTCCCTGTGTTGCAGAGCGGTGCTGCTGGGGAAATGGGGACTGCGGATGCTCGAATTAAAGTTCAATCTTAAGTCAAATCTTTGATTACCTGAAAAACTCGAGGAAGGAGTCATGCTACCTCTGAATAAACACAGGCTGCATATTTTATGCATTTATGAGTGTGACATCCAATCACTTTCAAAAGTGATTGACATCTGTACACATCCAGCAAGTCCTGGCAATTGTTTTTCAGAATATTTAAGGAAATGTAACCTCTTGAATATGAGAGTCACTTCAAAACCTCTAAGACATAATGTTCAGTTTAGCACAGCTCCTGTGGTGACAAAAAAATACAAGAAAAGAAAACACTGAGGTAGATTTTCAACTTGCCACCCATGTATCAACAACCGTTACTGAATGACCACTTGTTGTCTGACTGTCCAGTTCTCATTTCCATTGACATCAAGCTGAAAATACATCCATGCTAATAAACCTCATCTATTAACAAAAGGCTTAGAAAATAGATTTTTTTTACTAATTTCCTTTCAAGGCACTATTGTAAATATGCGTACGAAAGATGAACAAGCAAGTAAATTAATTTGCTTAACAGTTTAAACCAAAAGCAAGACCTCACATTGTGAAACTGCACTATTTGTCAAAAATGGAAGAGAGTTCCAATGAAAGTAGAGGATAATTCTAATTGGTAAAATAATAAATGAAACAGTTGTTGTGGACTGGGTGGCACGGTGGCACAGTGGTTAGCAGTGCTGCCTCACAGCAATAGAGACTCGGGTTCAATTCTGGCCTCAGGTCACTGTCTGTGTGGAGTTTGCACATTCTCCCCATGTCTGCATGGGTTTCCTCTGGGTGCTCCAGTTTCCTCCCACAGTCCAAAGATGTGTGGGTTAGGTTAATTGGCCATGCCAAATTGATCTTTAGTGTCAAGGGATTAGCAGGGTAAACATGTGAGATTATGGGAGTAGGACATGGGTGGGATTGTGGTCGGTGCAGACTCAATGGGCTAAATGGCCTCCTTCTGCATTGTAGGGACTCTGTAGACTCATTGATTATCTGAAGACCCTGCAAAGAAAAAATGTAACTACTGATCATGGCTGGAGAAGCTTTGCTCAAGAGTATTGGGAGCTGGTATTTATCTGTGAGAGTGGGTTTGGATCCTGATACTGAAGTATCTGCAGTTAAAAAGGAGAGGGAGAAAGATAAACATAATGGTGATCAATCCTGTCAATATCAAAGAAGCAGGTTCTTTGATACTTCAAAAAAGCTCCAGTTGTATTATGAGACAGCGGCTTTATTAACATAGAGGACTGCAGACCAATGAGCCCAATGTCCAATATGTGCATCTTGGTTCCCATTCATGCCAAACGAACGGGTATATGGGACACTTAAAGCATATCACAAGTTGCAGACCACTTTTATGGAGGAAGGAGCATCTAATTATCATATCCCATAGCTGCCATTCTATTGTCAGCACCTAAATCAAACCACATCTTAGTTTATGAAGTAACTTTAAAGCGCAGAGTAATTTCATTCTCAATAGTGGAGACACTTGTATTCCAGTACACTAAAAAATTTTGGAAAAATAGGTAATGTCAGATGAACATCTGCAAAAGAGATTTCTCAGTGATGTTTCCATTCAGATTAATAGCAGGTTCCTTTATAGACAGGCACATGCTCCAACTCACCCAAGTTTCCAATCGTCAATTCATCCAGGCGACTCACTGACCCAGGGCACAAATCCAGGAAAATCTTCCCTCACCTTTTCATTCATGTGACAATAAAAATGAAAACCTACAAATCTGAAGGTGAAGAAACATTTTCTAGTGGAATCTGACTTAAGTCTTAGAAAAATCACTAACAACCTAATGAAAGTCTGTCACTGAATATGAAACAACAGAATACTGGCTCAAAAAAAACGAAACATCTTGTGAATAGAAGGGATGAGAGGAGGTTTGAGTGGAACATAAAACTGGGATGGACTGATTTGTTTGAATGGCCTGTTTCTGTGCTACTTATTCTATGTAATTCTGTATCATCAATAAATGTGGTTGCAATTAATTAATGAACATTCTCCTCAGTAATTCTATGTCCCACATTGAAATGTAACTTCACATGAAACTTTGGGGGTGCCTCCCAGTGCCAAGGACCCTGGTTCAATTTTGGCCTCAGGTGTCTGTGTGGAGTTCACACATTCTTCCTGTGTCTGTGTGGCTTTCCTGTGGGTGCTCCAGTTTCCTCCCACTGTCCAAAGATGGGCAGGTTAGGTTGATTGGCCATGCTAATTTGACCCTAGTGTCAGGGGATTAGCAGGGTAAATATTTGGGGTTACAGGAATAGGGCCTGGGTGGGATTGAGGTCAGTGCAGATTCGATGAGCTGAATGGACTCCTTCTGCATTGTAAGGATTCTATGATTTACAAAAATTATTAAATGTCATTTAGTTTTATTTATAGTAAGCAGGTACTGTCTATAATTCATCTATATGGCTCACATAATAACTGTAATATTATTTTAACAATTATCTATAATATTCTTCAGCGCTTAACATAGAAACATAGAAGATGTTTCCACCATTCATTACAATCATGGCTGATCACCCAACTCAATAGCCTAATTCTGCTTTTTCCCCATAACCTTTCACCCCATTTGCCTCAACTATTATGTCCAGCTGCCTCTTGAATACGTTCAAAGTTTTGGCATCAGCTACTTCCTGTGGTAATGAATTCCACAAGCTCACCACTCTTCGGGTGAAGAAATGTCTCCTCATGTCCATTCTAAATGGTCTACCCTGAATCCCCAGACTGGGACCCCTGGTTCCAGATTCCCCCACCATTGGGAATATCCTCCCTGCATCTACTTTGTCTAATCCTGTTTGAATTTTATAAGTCTCTATGAGATCCACCCTCATTCAAAAACAAAGAACAAAGAACAACCCAGCACGGGAAACAGGACCTTCGGCCCAATGAGCCCGCGCCGCCGCATCACCCTACACCTGTTCTACCCTGCGTGTCTACGAATAGAACCCCTAACTTAGCCAGATTCAGGGGAGAATTGTGTCAATTTAGTAAACCAATCAGCCTAAAAGCACATCTTTGGGGTGTGGGAGGAAACCGGAGAGCCTGGAGGAAACCCACGCAACCACAGGGAGAATGCGCAAACTCCCACAGACACAGGCCCAAATCCATGTATCTGCACAGCCAGCAGTGCTAGTCACCGAGCTGTTGCGGCGCCCGTCTACCGGTCCAGGATCAAGCACACACACCGACACAAAGTACTAGGCCACTCCCGGAACCTCCAAGAGCAGCCCACGCACGACCCACCGTGTGCACGCCCCTCGTTTGACAACAAGGTGGACCTCCACCTGCGGAATAAAAAGACAAAAACGTTAACTTACAAGTCTGCATTTCCGGTGACTCCCGAGGTTCTGACCTTATTTAATAGCCCCTACTATAACCCTCCATCCTCGTTTCACTCATGTGTCTGTCTAACTGAACCTTAAACAAGTCCAACGTTCCTGCCTCCACCACCCTACTCGGTAGCGCGTTCCATACCCCCACAACTCTCTGCGTAAAGAACCTTCCTCTCACATCCAAATTATACCTCTCCCCCCTCACCCTTAAATCATGACCTCTCGTATTTGTACCCAGTCTAGGGAGCAGTCTCTCACTATTGACTCTAACTATTCCCTTCAGTATCTTATATACCTCTATCATGTCCCCCCTCAACCTCCATCTTTCCAAGGAGAAAAGTCCCAGTTTCTCCAACCTTTCCTCGTAACCCAGCCCCTCCATACCAGGCAACATCCTGGTAAACCTCCTCTGAACCCTCTCCAGAGCCTCCACGTCCTTCCGGTAGTAAGGTGACCAGAACTGGACGCAGTACTCCAAATGCGGTCTAACCAACGTTCTATACAACTGAAGCATTAGACGGCAGCTTTTATACTTTAAACCCCTTCCTATAAAGGCTAGCATTCCATAAGCCTTCCTAACAACTTTCTCCACTTGTGTCGCAACCTTCATGGATTTATGAACCTGCACTCCCAGGTCCCTCTGTATTTCTATAGTCCTAATCAGTCTACCTTTTTCACATAGCTCCTCTCTGCATTATTCCTTCCAAAATGCATCACCTCGCATTTGTCAGGATTAAATTCCATCTGCCACCTATCTGCCCAATGCACCAACCTATCTATATCCTGTTGTATCACCTGACATTCCACTTCAGTACCTGCCAACCCTGCCATCTTGGTGTCATCTGCAAACTTGCTGATCACACCACCTACGCTCTCTTCCAAGTCATTTATGTATACTACAAAGAGGAGAGGTCCCAGTACTGAGCCCATTCATGAGTACATTCATCTGAACTCTAGTGAGAACAATCCTAACCTAGTCAATCTATCCTCATACATCAGTCCTGCCAACCCCGGAATCAGCCTGGTAAACCTTTGCTGCACTCCCTCGAGAGGAAGTACATCCTTCCTCAGAATAGGAGACCAAAACTGAACACAATACTCGAGGTGTGGCCTCACCAAGGCTCTGTATAATTGCAACAACACATCCCTGTTCATGTACTCCTCTCACAATGAAGGCTAGCACGATGTTCTCCTTCTTTACTGCCTACTGCACCTGCATGCTTATCTTCAGCTACTGGTGCACACGGGCACCCAGATCCCGCTGCACACTCCCCTCTCCCAATTTACAGCCATTCACGTAGTAATCTGCTTTCTTGCTTTTGCTTCTAAAGTGAATAACCTCACATTTGTCCGAATTATACTGCATCTGCCATTGATTTGCCCACTCACCCAACCTGTCCAGATCATTCTGAACAATCTCTGCATCCTTGTCACGGTTTACCCTCCCGCCCAATTTTGTATTATCTGCAAACTTTGAGATATTACATTTTGTTCCCTCATCCAAATCATTAATATGTATATTGTGAATAGCTGGGGTCCCAGCATCGATCCCTCTGGCACTCCACCAGTTACTGCCTGCCAATTTGAAAAGCACTCATTAATTCTTACTATTTGTTTCCTTAATTACTTGTTACTTCATTGGTATTTGTTACCAATGATCAAATCACACATATTATACAAAACAATTCTTTGCATTACTGTCTAGAACAGGTAACAAATACTGCTCGTCTGCTAATATCATTGAGAAAAAAATCATTATCAAGGACTACATTATATTGATGACTTAAAAAAGTCATAAATACGATAAAATCCATGGGGAACTGAGAAAGCAAACAGAATATTTTATAGCATAATATAGCATTATAAGGGTGGAATTTACTTGGCAGCTTCTAAAAAAATATTATGATCAACGTAATGTGGTTTCACTAAAATGACTGCCTGAAGATTATTTGTATCATAGAATCATAGGATCCCTACAGTGCAGAAGGAGGCCATTCAACCCATCGAGGCTGCATCAACTCTTTCCTCTATCCCATAACCCCAAACATTTACTCTGTTAATCCCCCTAACCTATGCATCTTGAGACACTAAGGGGCAAATCACAATCGTCAATCCACCGAACCTGCACATCTTCGGGAGAATGCAAGTTATTACTGTATTATCAAATTGTAACTATTTCTACCACACATTTAGTCTAGTGAGGGAAAAGAACACTAAAATTAGGATTATTTAAAATGGAGGTAGTGCCGACGACTCCAAGTGGCTAACAACACGATAAGACAACACAATAACAATTCCAGGTGCAAAATATTCTACTCAAAACACTCAAGATGAAATATATATAATGTAAAAGATGGGCTTGAGAAATGATTTGATTTTATTTTTCCCTGAGGATATTCTAATGCACATGTAACCAGCCAGTTAATTGTGTATAATGGTATACGTGGTACATTACGTAGGCTGCTGTCATTTGGAAGCTTAGATTAATGAGGTAACCTTTACAGAAAATGCCTTATTGAGCTCATACCCAAAATAACAAAACATTAACTTTCTTTCTGCAATCCAGAATAGAAAATCTCTAGGACCTAAAGAAAAGGTCTCATTTGTGTCAGCCTGCATTTATGTTTTAACTGTTATAAATTATTACAGTCCTGACGCCAATCTAAACAGTCCAATGTAAATTCATCTGCAGACACACTGGCTGCCACTAATTTTAAACAGTGTCTGTATATGAATAAACAGGATTTTTATTAATCAGCAGAGGACATTTTTATTGCCTTTCATCCTTTGGGAGAAAGGGAATTTTGATATTCACAAGCGGATTCATTCATAAAATTCCCCAACTCCAAATGTATGTGTTTATAAAATTAATAACATGTTTCCACCTCTCATTTTAAGCATTTTGACACTAGCATTATTGATTTGAAAATGTTTCCCTCTGCATGCCAACAGTTTTCAGAACATTGCTTCAGAAGGGTAAATATCTTGAATGATTTTTATCTTCTGTGAAGTGTTCAGTTTATTCAAAATTGTTTTATTTATTTTTGTAGCTGACATTTTTTAACCTAAATACTAAGTACTGAATAGTCTGAAGATGAAGTATTCCAACGGTAAAAATGATGTACATTATGAGGATCAGTCACACACCGTTCCCCTTAATGTCAGGCATGAAATCCAGAGTTACATTATTTAAGTGAATATTTCTAACGGCTTTCAAAGATATTACAAGCCTAGGCCGAGCTAAATACCACCACGTAGCATTCTGCCAAGAATCTCCATGCATCAGTGACAGAGAATACATCCTTAGAATGTCTAATCCCCGACAGAACAAAAAGTTTTCTATCCATAACCAATAATGTCCATTCCTTTACCTCAACAGGGGTAATGTTTCACAATGATCTTTGTTGAAATTAAGTACTCTGAATTTTCAACAATTTTTCACTTGGGTTTCAAACGAAGAGTTCAGGTATAGAATTTACCTTTGATAGTTGGCAGCTTAATGTCTTTCTGAGGCTTATTTTCTTTTCCAGGCGGGTCTGAACTGTAGGCAGCAGCGGTGGTTGTTTTGTTGGAAGTAGAAATTAGTAATAAAGCAATCATCTAGCTCCAGGGCATATCTTAAATTTAAACCTATGACGAAAAACTTGTGTTTTTGTACGGTCAAAGTTAAAAGCATTCCCTCAGCAGAGAAAACTACCATCAGGATGAGCAGAGTAGGAAAATGTCTGCACGATTTAGTAGAATAACATGTCGATCAGGCTAGAGTTTTGATTCCACTTCTGCAATAATGAGAATATGTTTTATGTCTCAGTAATTAGTCACTATAACAGACATTTAATCACCAACTGTCAGGTTCTTTGCAATTTTTTTGTGCATTAGCGACGAAAAAACATTTATTCTGTCGTACATTTTCCACACCTCTTGTGAGTGCGTGTGAAGCTGTACGTGTAAAAAATGAAACACTTTCACTAAAGTGCTGGTGAGTACTAAATGGACATTCAAAAATCTTTCTGCTTCCAAAACATTTAAAATAAGTCTGAATGGGCTTTGTAAATATACAGCCAATGTTGACACGCGTAGCAGAGTGAATCCAGCAGAACCAGGCCTGACTCAAAGGTGCCTGACTCAGTAGACAGGATTGTTAACCAAAAAGATGCATCACAAGCAAACTCCTTCTGAAAAGAGAAGCTGAAAAATGTTCCCAGGAAATACTGGCGGTTTTAAGAAGATTTTGACTTCATTCATCATGTTCTTAAAATCATACCACCATTTGATCTTGTGTTGGCAAAAGACTCCATGGGCTTCCTCTGGTTACATTGAAGTTAAATTTGTCTATCGGCCTTTGGCTCCCTACTGGTTTTAGAAGCATGTTTCATTCAGAAGCAAAGTGTACAAATGGTGGAGCACAGCTATTTATTAAACATTTTGCACAGCTTTATAAGTAATTAAGTTAGTTCCTTCTCAAATTAATCAGCAATTTTTCTGAGAAAAAGTTGATTCATCAGTGTGCAAAGGTGTCCAAAGAGGTGTAGATTAGATGGATTGGCCATGCTAAATTGCCCCTTAGTGTCCAAAGATGTGTAGGTTAGGGGGATTAGCAGAATTAATGCATGGGGTTACGGGATGGGGTGGGCCTAAGTTGCTATGTTGGAGAATTGGTTCTGACTTGATGGGCCAAATGGCCTCCTTTTGCACTGTAGGGATTTTATGATTCTATGATTCTGTGATTAACAGTCCTAATCTGAAACTCGACTGTAAAGGTCAGGAATTGCCTTAGATTGTTCCACTTCCCCCATTCAGCTGGTGCTGAATTAGTTGAGCTCAGCAAGAGCAGTGGTATTAATAGAGTGACTAACCTTAACATCTTTCTCTTTATGTGGCCTTGAGATGTGAGTGTTGCTGGCAAGGCCAGCACTTACTCCCCATCCCTGGTGAACTGCCTCTGGATTAAGAGAATTAAAAGAAACACAAGCCTCTCAATCCTGTTTACTGTGCAGTGAATTGTACATTTAGATGCCAGTGAAGTTGGGATCAGACTGGGCTGAGATGCCTTATGGAAAGATAACTTGCTGATGCTCAGTGTACAGAAGAGTGAGGACAGCAACAGATATGGAAAAGGCTACCAGAGTAGGATAACAAAAAGCTCAAGCTAATGAAATGGAAACAAATAAATTTTTCATTTCCTATTAATTAAATTAGGTTTTAAAAATTATTTGATTTCATGAAAGTAAAGAAAGTGTATTCTTTGCATGTGTCTTGTTGGTATGATACAACATGTGTGCATTGCTAATGGCCTCTTATATCATAAAACATCCACAGAATTCAAGCTTTCTATCACTTCTCTACAATGTTGTAATGTTCGTATATATGCACTCTGAAAATTAATACAGTGGCGGGAATTTTCAGGGCCTGTTCACTGCCAGTGCAAATGCCATTATGGCCATAAACTCTTGCGAGAGAGTCATAATGGGATTTGCAATGGGGAGTTAGAATCATAGAGTCATTGAGGTTTACAGCATGGAAACAGGCCCTTTGGTCTAACTTGTCCATGCTGCCCTTTTTTTTAAAACCCCAAAGCTAATTCCATTTGCCCACACCTGGCCCATATCCCTCCACACCCATTGTACCCATGTAACAATCTGAATGCTTTTTAAAAGACAAAATTATACCCACCTAACTATTACATCTGGCAGCTTGTTCCAGACATTCACCATCCTCTGTGTGAAATAATTGTCCCTCTGGACACTTCTGTATCTCTCCTGTCTCACCTTAAACCTAAGCCCTCTAGTTTTAGACTCCTCCACCTTTGGGAAAAGATGTTGACTATCTAGCTGATCTCTGCAATGAGGGGAGATCTCATTGAGACGTATAAGATGATGAATGGGATGGATAGGATAGAGGTGGAGAGACTCTTCCCGCTCAAAAAAGACAGTAGGACTAGGGGGCACAGCCTCAAGATAAAGGGGGGGCAGTTTAGAACGGAGTTGAGGAGGAACTTCTTCACTCAAAGGGTGGTGAATCTCTGGAATTCTCTGCCCGTTGAAGTGGTGGAGGCTAGCTCGCTAAATATTTTTAAGACGCAGGTTGATGGGTTTTTGATAAGAGAGGGGATTAAGGGTTATGGGGAGAGGGCGGGAAGGTGGAACTGAGCCACAACAGATCAGCCATGATCTTATTGAATGGCGGGGCAGGCTCGAAGGGCTAGATGGCCTACTCCTGCTCCTATTTCTTATGTTATGTTCTTATGTTATTATTTTATAGACCTCTATAAGATTACCCCTCAGCCTCCTACACTCCAAAGAAAAAAGTCCCAGCCTATCCAGCCTCTCCTTATGACTCAATCCATCAAGCCCCGGTAGCATCCTAGTAAATATTTTCTGCACTCTTTCTAGTTTAATGATATCCTTTCTATAATAGGGTGACCAGAATTGCACACAACATTCCAAGTGTGGCCTTACCAATGTCTTGTCAATTTCAACAAGACATTCCAACGTATTCAATGTTCTGCCTGATTAAACCAAGCATACCGAATGCCTTCTTCACCAGCCTGTCCATGTGTGGCTCCACTTTCAAGGAGCTATGAATCTGTACCCCAAGATCTCTTTATTCTGTAACTCTCCCCAATGCCTTATCATTGACTGAGTAAGTACTGCCCTGGTTCAATGTACCAAAATGCTTCACCTTCCATTTGTCTAAATTAAACTCCATCTGCCTTTCGTCAGCCCACTAGCCCAATTGATCAAGATCCCATTGCAATTGGAGATAACTTTCTTCACTGTCTACTATGTCACCAATATTAGTGTCATCTGCAAACTTAGATCACCAGCAGGGATGTGGGCAAGATCTTGAGGCTGATCACACAAAATATGCCCTCTGTTTTTTTCTGACAAATGGGGCGACCTTACCAAAAAAATTCTAAGTGCTGAATGAGTATGAAATCGGGAGAAATTTTTTAGGCAACTTAAAGATTGAATCTTACCTGACTGTCAAAAAAATGAGATCAAACTTGTTTTCCACCAGTGCAGGGCCTGGCTCATCTGAAAGCCGGCTGATAGAAGCAGAGCACAGAGAACTGTCACTGCTCCTCCAGATATAGCTGGCCTTCATGGCCAATCACTACCAGTCCATTGCCGCGGATCCGTGTGGCCAATTGCCCCCCCGCCCGGACTCATTTCACCACCGCCCCCCCGCCCCCCCCCCCCCCCCCCCACCCCCCACCCCCACAAAAACTGATTGCTGTTGCAGAGTATCCCACCACTGACCGTTATTACAGAGTTCACCCACCTCCCTTCCCACCTCCCCTGATCAACCCACTCTCAGCCAGGCCCTGTATCCTCAGGCACCACCCCCCTCAGAACATGCTCCGTTGATACTGCCCGGTGCCTGATGCACACTGCCAGGGTCCCACTCTAACTGTGCAAGAGTGCCTAATAGGCAGTGCCAGGCTGGCACTGTCTGGGTGCCTTGGCTGGCACTGCCCAAGGGAAAACTCCCTCTGCTCCTGATCTCCAGAAGGAGCCTCAATGACCTCCGATTGTACCAGTAAGGCCATCTTGGCTCTCTCGCAATCTTATCAGCTCACCCTGCCCATTGGCCAGTGGGACGAGATGGTAAAACTGCCCACAAAATGCCAGAAGAGCTGAAGAAAAACTGGCTGTTTCTCTGGGGAGAGTTGGTTTTCATTTTGGCCAGGATTCTCTGATCCCACATGCCCTGCTCAGCCAAATCGCCATTCACAGTTGCGGGACCAGATAATCCCAGCCACTGTTGAGGTTGGAGAATTCCATCAATTTGAAAAATTCCACCCAATATAACTTCAGACATCATGTCATTGGGAATATTAATTATGGAAATTCAATGAATGTAAATAAGCTTTTCCAGACTATGAACAGAAAATATTTGTCTGCAGTTCAGAGCTGAACCAATTAAATAACTTGAAAATATTCATTCAACTTCCATGTTAGTATTACAAAAATAATCTTTGGTCTTGCCTTGATTCCTGAACATACATAAGCATACAAGAAGTTAACAATGAAATGGCAATCTTCAACAAACAATGTGCCCCTCTTGGAAAATCCATCTCCTTCCCATACACACACCAAGCATACATCTCACACGATACACCTCATATCTTGCACAAGAACAAGAAATAGGAACAGTAGACCATAATCAACCCACCATATGTACCTCACGCATACTATACACATATATCTCATGTACCATACCTCCCATACCTCACACAAACTTCACACAAGCCTCACATTCATCCTTTATACCTCTCACACATACACACACACACATACATCACACACGAACACACATCTCACACACACATACATCTCACCCATACACCAATACACATCACCCACACCTACACATGTACAGGGCAGAATGCTCTGACCTTATCCACAGCTAGGAGTCTCCTATCCCACTGCACTAAATGGAGATTTGGCTGATTCTCCGTTCTCGCCAACAGCGTGCCATAGAATTCAAAGTCACGGTGGCACAGTGGTTAGCACTGCTGCCTCACAGCACCAGGGATCCAGGTTCAATTTCAGCTTCAGGTCACTGTTTGTGTGTAATCTGCACATTCTCCCCGTGTCTACATTTTCCTCTGGTGGCTCCACTTTCCTCCCACAGTCCAAAGATGTGAGGTTGATCAGTCATGTTAAATTACTCTTTGGTATCAAGGAGACCAGCAGGGTAAACACCTGGGATATGGCAATAGGGCGTGAGTGGGATTGTGGTCAGTGCAGGCTCGGTGGGCCGAATAACTCTTCCTGCACTGTAGGATTCTATAAATCCATAAAGTAATTCATGAAATTATCTGACAATTCAATTTTTTAAAAACTGCACCTTTACTTAGGTACACTACTTGCACTGCTTTAATTACTAGATAATTCTATTTTCGCTCAAGAAGTAATTTTAAATGATTAGGAATAGAACGTTTTATAGTTGACTATTTATGGTAATTTTAGGAACGGTGCATTTTATTTATTATCCCCAAGATCATGTTGAAAACATTACTACAACCTAACAAAGTTATTTTTAATTTCATTTCTCCATAGTCATAAACAAGCTGGTTTACCATGGGGGCAAATAATTCAGCAATGACTGAAACAAATCAACTTGTAACAATAAAAATTGTGAAGAGTGGAACAAGCATAATTCCCTTCAGCATTATTAACTCACAGTGAAAGTGTACCAGGCAAACTGCTCTTTTCTTAAAATCAGCTGAATTTTCATTCTTCCAAACCTCATTCACACATAAATCTCACACTTGGGTTAGCAATGGGCACAAGTGTCACCTATAATCAGAGCAAAATATTGTAGCATAAAATTGTGAGAGTTTCCTTCAGAGAAATTATCCACAAAAAAGACATTTGTGATCCAAACCTATTTATACATAAAGGTCTTAGTAACTTTATTTCAGGTACAAATTTGATTAGTTGACACAGTTTAATTGATTCATTGTCAATGCAACAAAGTGCTAGACAAAATAGATGTTACATTACAGAATTATAGGTGTCTCTCTGTTTGCGTGCCAGTATACTAAATCATGTTACATATACAACAAATCATGTTGCATTGATGACTCAGTACAGGAATCACGTTAATATAAAAACTCAAACCTAAAAACAATCTCGCACACATATACACACTCACACAAACTTCACTCACACATACACCCACACAAATCTCACTCACATACACTTCACACAAATCTCATACACATATACATACACATATGTACACCTCACACAAACTTCACTCACACCTCACACAAACATCACTCACACACACACACACGCACACTCAGATTGAGATACACACACACACGCACACTCAGATTGAGATACACACACACACTCAGATTGAGATACACACACACACGCGACTCAGATTGACGTACACACACACACTCAGATTGAGATACACACACACACTCAGATTTGAGATACACACACATGCACACTCAGATTGAGATACACACACACACTCAGATTGAGATACACACACATTCACACTCAGATTGAGATACACACACACACTCAGATTGAGATACACACACACGTGCACACTCAGGTTGAGATACAGACACACACTCAGATTAAGATATACACACACACGCACACTCAGATTGAGATACACAAACACATGCACACTCAGATTGAGATACACACACACACACTCAGATTGAGATACAAACACACATGCACACTCAGATTGAGACACACACACCCACACTCAGATTGAGATACACACACACACACTCAGATTGAGATACACAAACACTTGCCGTACTTTTATTGCACAAATGAAAATAAACAATAGCCACAAGCCTGTGATGAGCACAACAAGTTCCAAGTCGAACAAAAGGGTTAATGGACCCTCTCAGAATCTTGCTTTATACATGATACGAGCTCCACCTGGTTGGCTAATTACCAATTCCCAGGGAGCTCATAGTCGACAAGCCCAAGTGGGAGATCAGTTAATGATTCCCCTTGCAGATCATTGAGGTTATCCCAGTTACACCATGAGTAAGTAAACAGGCTAAAATCCAAATGGGTCTCCTTTTTACGAAGAAGCCTTGACAAATCTAGATCAGTGCATAACATTTTCTAGCTGATCAGATGATTTAATTGTATAGACATTCGCCCTTTCAGAATGATCTTCATTTCAAGCACCCACTGTTTTGATGTAGAATGGCAACTATTTATCTTTATTTTTGATGTTCAGCAGTTTGAAGCGATTGATCAGGATTGCTTTGAAGCTTCTTAATAACACAGAAAACAATTCTTCAAAAAGGTGGAGAGCTATGAAATGAACATGACTGAATATTATTGAAGGTTCTCATTATGACTATTAGCCTTACAATATGACACTGCATCTTCATTTCCTTCTCACAATCTGACAGGCAGAATCTATAATATATTAATCTATCTACATTAATAAACATATAAACACCTTTCAGTCCACATAATATTACTTTGGCTTCAGTACCTATTTCCTTTGACGGGTTATTATCCCATGAGCTATAGGAGTGTCAGTCTACTATCCCTATCCTACAAGAACCCTTAAGACAGCCTCTTGGATCATTCGCTTCAATAATTTCCATCTTAGTCTTTGAATCTGACCTGACTTCAAATAGAAAGTATGTATTAAACAATCCTTGTTTACTGTTAATTGTGTTGTATTTCAAAAAGCTGAAGGAGATTAGTTTTATTTGTTAGTGGCACAAAGAGGCTTGCATGAACAGTGCAAAAAAGTTACTGTAAAAACTCCCCAGTCACCACACTCCGGCGCCTGATCAGGAACACTGAAGGAGAATTTAGCATGGCCAATGCACCTAACCTGCACATCTTTGGACTGTGGGAGGAAACCGGAGCACCCAGAGGAAACCCACACAGGGGAGAATGTGCAGGCTCCACACAGACAGTGACCCAAGCCAGGGATCAAATCTGGGTCCCTGGTGCAGTGAGACAGCAGTGCTAACCAGCGTGCCACCTGTTCCCTTAACAATGTTGATGGCCAGTGAAGCTAAATGCTATTGAAGTGTATTTCAGCACTTACTGTAATGATCAGTGGGCTTCCTACCTATTACTAGTGCTAAGAGGTGGTCTAATGGTATGGAAAAACAGGTGATTGGTTTCTTCATTTAGGGTAACTACGTAGACTGAGAGGGCAGGGATCAAGTGAAAAAAAATTAGAGCATTGGTTCTGGATTGCTAGTTACGTATAGGACAGGTGTTTTGCTCTGAATGCTCACAGGTCATTTGCTAAAGTTTGAAGAAAGGTAAAGATAAAGTGTGTCTTGCTCTGCTGGCAAAACACAAGGCATAGCTGCAGACCATGACCTTCAGTAGTAATAGCATATTTCAGAGCTGTTGAACGTTGATGTAAAATTGTATGTCACAACACTGATAACCATCAGAGTTCACACTCTTTCCAAACAAGCTACACTGTTCCTGCAAATACTCAGGGTCAGTTGAGCAGATCAATTAGAACGGATGGGTAGCATAAATATTAGGTGACAAATATACCAAATCTGTCCATTGTAGAGAAGTTTATTAAAGGAATCTTCCTCATTCTAGAATATAATGGCTTTTATTATAATGGAGTGTGAGTAGGTAAGCAATTTTTTTATTGCATTTAATTCCTTTCCCAATCTGCCTGCTAGCATTTTGATACTTCAGTTATATACTAGTAACATGGGTCTTGTGGTACAATGGCTAATTGTCTCTAAATTGTTGCCCGATTAGGTCAAAAATCTCTCACTCAGCCTTGAATGTATTCAATGATCCAACCTCCAGTGCTCTCTGTGAAAGGGAAATTTCAAGACAACCAAGAATCTGAGAGGTTAAACTCCTCTTCATCTCTGTCTTAAATGGGAACCCCTTACTTTTAAACTGTTAGTTTAGATTCCACCACAATGGGAAACATCCTCTCAGCAATTTCCCTGTCAAGTCATGATCTTGTCTAAGAGCAGTCTGGGCCCATTTACCAGATAGGTTTAATATCCTGACCGACACTGTACTTGCCTTGCAAAAAAATAGGGACAATCATAGAACCCTACAGTGCAGAAAGAGGCCCTTTGAGTCTGCACCAAACACAATCCCACCCAGGCCCTACCCTCATATCATGAGATATTATACCCACTAATCCCTCTAAGCTATGCATCCCTGGACACTAAGGGGCAATTTCTTAGCATGGCCAATCAACCTAACCCACACGTCTTTGGACTGTGGGAGGAAACCCAAGCAGACACAAGGAGAACATGCAAACTCCACACAGACAGTGACCCAAGCCAGGAATCAAACCCAGGACCCTGGAGCTGTGAAGCAGCAGTGCTAACCACTGTGCTACCGTGCTGCCCACAGTACTTTTATGTGTTTATGAGAACTTTTATGTGTTTGCTTCCTGAATTGCTCTAATAGATTTATTAAACTACTCAACATCAACAAAATTTCTGAGAACTAGTGCACCTAGTACAATTCAATCGTCTAGTTAAATAATTATGAAGAGTAATCTAATTACAAATAAATTCTAAGATCTAAATGGTTAGCGTGCAAATATAGTAGTTGAAAATAGATTTTAAATACCAAATTTTCATATTTAAACTGTTTGCTACTGGGCAGGAGGCAGTGCGCCGCTTGCTAATGTTGGGGTCTTAGGGTCCTGCCATTGTCAACAGGGTTTCCCGTTAAACGCACCTCTCGTCACCGAGATATCTACGGAGGTGGTGCGCAATTAGTAGGACCGTAATATCTCACCGAAGTAAACAGCAGCAAGATTTCAGCGATAATATTTTCCCGTTAAACACAAAATTAATATAAATATTCACACAATAATCCTACAGTATCCACTGAGACAAACTCCCTCACAGACCTAAACAGTGCAGCCAAAAGCTCTCAAAGTACAGAAGCTATTTGTCACCTCATAAAATTGACCACTCATTATAACTTAACTAGAGCTGGCTGCTAGACTGATTCAAAGTATGTTGTATATACTGTTCACATTCACAAGGAACGTGTTTCTAATGATCGTTCATTAAAACAGTTCTAATTAAAGACGTGTCTTGCTCTGAAAAGGTGACATATGAAGACATAAAGGAAAACACATGTCGATTCTGGTGCGAAAAACTGTGTGTTTCTCTCCAAAGAAAGAGGCCTTTTTCTCTCCAGATCTTAGCACATTCTGCCACAAAAGAACAGCTGGGTGAGTTTCATGTGGGGGAGGCAGGCCTCAACATGCCAGCAAAACCCAACTCAACTAAACCACGATCGGGGTGCCATCGTTAAAGAGCACCCCCATTCAACCACCGAGGTCTCAGTGGCTCCCCACAAACCCCGCTGATTGGAGTCAGCATTCACCCCCCACAACCCTCCAATAAGAGCTGGCATTCACCCACCAATTTCCCTAATCGGAGCCAGCATTTCACACTAGCTGGGCACTTGGGGTTGATTCTCCCAAAAAAGTTCTAAGTGCTGAGTTTGTGGGAAAAATGCTGTAATTCAAGATTGCTTTTTCAGTGGGACTTCACACTCAAATCTCCCACACTCTGTGCATTGCAGAAGTTACAATTGTGAATCTACTTAAAGGCTCAATAGGTGGGGCCTATTCATTCCAGAGCCTGACAGTTCCGGGCCTCTGCGCATGCACCCAATCACAATCGACTCTGTCCATTTGCAGGCCAGCCCTGAACTCCCTATCCCCGTCCCGGAGTGCCCTGATCTCTAGCACCACTAGCAGTGAGGATTCATCCCCTGCAGACCCCCTGTACGAGAGGCAGGACCCACCCAGCAAACAACTCCTCCCCAGCCTGCCCCGATCGCTGGCCTCCCTCCAGCCCCAACTGATCATCATGCAAAATGGCAGTGGAACACCCCCACCCCTAGTGATCGCCTCTAAGCCCCACCCCCACCAGAACCCACCCCTAGGCCTGCCCCATGCCTGGTGGGCAGTGCCAAGGTGCCCCCTGGGCATGGGCAATTTGCCCCTTGGGCAGTACCAGGGAGCACAGGCTAACACTGCCAGGGTGCCAATGCCCAGGCGGCATAACCCCACCATCCCCCTTCACTCCATCAGGGTCATCCCACTACTCCCCCGAACGTGAAGATTTAGTCTGAACCCCGCCGGAGTGAAATTGTATTGGCGGGATGGGAGGTGCTAGTGGACCCGAAGACTTCAGTCCCAGGCCTGCTAGTCACATTTAAATAACATTAGAAAAGATTTAAATCATGCCCAATTGCATGCACAAAGACAAGAACCTGCAATATTTTGCTTTTGTTTACCCAACAACTGCCATGTGTCCAGCAGCCTCTGGAAGAGGGGTGAGAACACAGCATTAATGAAAAGGCTCCGTTATATAAAACCCCTAGTGACATTAGTTCAGAGACTGGCACTGCATGTACTTTGGAGGCCAGCATAACACTGGTATCTGCATGTGTGAAGTCACAGGGCAAGAATGGGCAACCAGGCCAGAGGGAAATGATAGTTTGCGTACCAGTTCACCATAGCATGGGGTTGCAGATGAATTCTACCACAGGACCCAGCTGAAGGCCTCCATGCAATGGCATAAAAGAACACTGGTGAGCATGCAGACCGAGATGCTGGTTACATTTGCTGGCCACCCAGAAAGACTCCTGTCACTATCAAGGAGGCTGTAAGTTGGACGAGAGCAGGGTGTGAAGTTCCATCTCCGTACCATCCATGCCCAAAGACACCGCAGCTAAAGCCCACTTGACTATTGCAGCCAATTAGTGGACAGCAATGTTTCCTCTAAGTTGTCCATCTGCTTAGCCATGTACACTCCAAAAATCCCTTTGCAAGTCGAGCACATGCCGACCCCTCTAAGTTACTGTGCTTGTGCATCTGCGCAAAATAATGAATAGATCCAGCACAGGTAAATGAATAGGTCACGCACAGTAATAAAGAAAATAGAGGGAATTTTGACAGACGTGTCACTTAACCTTTTGTCCTCCACTGAGAATGCAGCAACAATCCCTGCCAAATCCGGGAACTCATCATCAAACATTCCAGTGTACCTGCAGTCACTTTGTAATGGAATGTTCTTTCAAATTACTTTAATTTCACGTTGAGTGCCTGGCCCTATCACTAGCCTCGAAGTAGGGTCTATTTTGCAATTCAGTGCATACCCTTTGTAATTGGTGTGCAAACTTTTTGCCCGGACCTAAAGTAGTTAAAATTTGGAAGCCTGGTGTCACGCCGATTGATAGTACTATAAGATGCCAATTTCTTGCTGAAACAGTTACTCCCAGCACTTGCAGGGAACTCCCTTCTTAAGTGGACACACACACTGGCTGAGTTGCCATCTCGAGCAACACTAGAGAAATTCAAGTTTGCACCCTTATCTTTTGGGCAGGATCTTGAGTCTGTGCTTACCACCTGTGGGATCAGCGGCAGGGGTTCAATATCCGGCAAAAGCCAGAAGTCATGAAGTTCACAGGCAAGATCACGACTTCCGATTTTTATCGATCCTCTTTAGTGCCATAATCAGGTTCCTGCCCTATTTAAATATATTTTAATAGATTTAAATATTATTAAAATACCCACTCGCCATATTATGACCCCCTGGCGTATATTCACATCAGCAAAATTTACTACAGTTTCACTTAGACGTGAATCTGTGATGGGGAACCTCTCAGTGGACAAAGAGGTGAGTATGGCCAGTGGGATAGAGGATCATGGCCTTGCAGTGGTCTGGCAATGCCTCCTGACACAGGTTGGCAGATCCAGTTTGGTACTACCAGGTTGGCACCATCTTTAAATACCTTTGAATTATCTGGAGCAGTTTGGTGTTGTTAAGTGTGTGTTATTGTATTTTTTCTTGAAAGACTTTGGAAGGAATGTACTATAAAATTGTGAATTGCCCAATCAATGACAATTTGTGTGATTGTGGCTGTGTTCAGTATCCAGCTGATTAAAAAAAAGACAAGACACCAACATTAGAAGTAAATCTACTGCCAGAAATCTCACCACTGGATGCTTCAATATATTTCTTACTTTAACACATGGAGACAATTTTGATTGTGGGTGATAGTGTAAAAGTATTAACTTCTATGAACATAGAAACTGGGAATGATGCATCACAGTTGCTGAATCTATGTCACCAATTTTACATTAAGACCCAAAATCAAAATAACATCTAGTCATTATTACAGTGAAGGCATGTGCATACAGCACAGTTCCAGGTGAAAAGCCATGCCTTTTAGTTGATAGTTAGGGAGGGAATTCAAGGATTTTGACTCAGCAACTGCGAAGGAATGGCAATTTATTTCCAAGTCAGGATGGTGAGTGGCTTGGAGGGGAACTTGCAGTTGGTGGTGTTCCCATGTATCTGCTGTCCTTGTCCTTCTAGATGGAAGTGGTTGTGGGTTTGGAAGTTGCTGTCTAAGGATCTTTAGTGAATTGCAGTTTGCAGTACAGATCCAAGTCCAATATGGTTAATTTTATGATGCCAACAAATGTACAATATGACATCATTCATTAATTTAGTTTTAGTTTATTCATTAGTGTCATAAGTAGACTTATATTAACACTGCAATAAAGATACTATAAAAATCCCCTAGTCACCACACTCCAGTACCTATTCGGGTACACTGTGGGAGAATTTGGTATGATCAATGCACCTAACCAGTATGTCTTTCAGACTGTGGGAGGAAACTGGATCACCCGGAGGAAACCCACACAGACACGGGGAGAACATGTAGATGCTGCATGGACAGTGATCCAAGCCAGGAATCCAACTCGGGTCCTTGGTGTTGTGAGGCAGCAGTGCTAACCACTGTGTAACCCTGCCGCATTGGCGAAAATTAATTACTGAACAACACAACAGGCTGACATTTTACTCATCAATCAATAACTACTGTGAAAAGTAGAGCATATGGAAATCACTTGTTTAATTACTATTGAAGTACCAACAGAATCAGCTTGGTGCACAAATAGGTCACACTGTTCTGGTTTTTATGGAGGTAAAATTATCTTGGTGTAGGAAATAATAAGTCTGTCTTAACTTATCTGTATAGGTCAATCTTTTAAATATCTATGAAGGCCATGCTTTGTCAACATGGGGCATATCAGTTATAGCTTAAAATGGCAACACTGGTTTTGTGAACACTAAACAATTGAATTAAAGACCACTTACTGTACTGGAACTTTCCAAAAGTCTTTGTTAATGATACATCAATTCCGTGGGTAGAATTTAATGTTCTACCACCTCCAACCCCAACACTCCCGGAAGTGATTTTGGTGGAAGGAGGGGCATTTAATTGGGCAAGAGCGGGTGGTGTGAGGCGCGTTCCATCTTCCTGTCTCCATCCAATTAAGTCCAGGGCAGAAAGGTCATGGATGGCATGACATGGATGGTGGGTGGTGTGTGAGGGACTTAAATTGACATAAGGCTAATGATCAGTTTGATCAGGATGAACTTTAGAAATTATTTTGTCAGGATTTCAAAGGCAGATTAAAGGCGGGTCAAGATTCCTGATAAACAATGTCACGAAACGCTTTTGCATACATTAGCAAGCTATGCACGTTCATTAAAAGTCTACCACACCAGAAATAGATTCCCCCACAAATGAGAAATTAGAACGCTCACTTTCACAACTGCACATGAAGAGTGCCCACCTGGTGAGGAGGTAGACACCTTCCCTGATTAACAATGGGCTGCTGCTGCATTGTACTCTTTGAGGAATGTCTGTTAATTGCCAAGGAACACTTGAGGCTGGGTGGTGGCAGTGCAGGTTGCATGGAGGATAACCAAGGAAAGGTAAAAGACTTCACCAGGAAGGGTGGAGCAGTGGCCAGGCAACTATGGAAGGGAGGGTGTAGGTTGTCCAGGTGCCCTTTAAATATGGTGCTCGGATTTCGACCTCTTGAGGTGACAGCAGGGATGATGGCTGAGATCGCCCCATTGCAAGAACCAGTGACCTCCTCGTGGGCGCTTACTGAATGAGCTAAAAACAATACATGGTCAGCCATCCCACTCCACCAGCTGAAATCACTCTCATGTCTGTGCTCGCTGAAGACTCCAGAAGATTCTGGCCTTTAACTCTGTTTCTCATTCTGTAGATGCTGCCCAACCCAATTTTCTCTCCATTCATGTGGAGGGTTACATAAATATTGACTCACAGTTTTGTCTGGTAGCTAGGCTGAGCGGAAGTACTCAAACTTTTAGTTGATATAGGTTTAGTTAAAGTGTATGTGTGAACCCATTTGCTTGCACTCCTTCCTGCAGATTTATTATTTGACTATTATATTTCCTGTTGCTCACAGTTTCAAAAGATTGGTCGGAATGTCATGGCCGTTCACGCTGGCGGGATTTTCCCATCCTGCTGCAGTGAGCGGAGGTTTGGCTGGGTGCCAAGTTCCCCGACTTTGCTGTAGCGAGAGCATGGCATGAACGGACGTTAAGATCACACCCAATAGGCCCGATTTTACTATTTTCATTCTATGTGCTGAATCCAGGCGACTTGGAAATCTGCTTTCAGGTGCTTCCATACAGACTCAGCCTGAAAAAGAAATTGCAGGTCCCATTCGCGCTGTGGGTGGGGCTTAGCGTGGTTGAAACGATCGGAGCTCTGAACTGCACATGTGCAGTTGGAAGAAATTTGAAAAAGCGCGCCCGTATCAGATTGCTCGCAGGTCGCAGAAAGTGAAGAAAGCAGTCCAGGAGCAAAAAGTGGGAGTAATAACCCCCACACACAACACAGACCCCCTTATCCACCCTCCTCCGCCACACTACCCACACATATCACTGTCCTCCTTATCCACTCCCCACTACCCACATACATCACTGTCCCCCTTATTAACCCCCCCCCAACTTCCCAGACCAATTGCCACCTCTGTCCCCCCTTCCCCCCACCAATCGCCCACAAGTGGCAGCTCTGCCCCCATCTCCCCACCAGAGATCCATCTGATCCCCCCCCCCACCTCCCCCACCAGAGATCCATCTGACCTCCCCCCCCCCCCCCCGCTCCACCCCCACCAGTGAGCGATCAGGCCTCCTTCCTCCCCCCACACCCCCCCAGACAACGATCCGGCCTCACTCCCCTCCCCCCATCAACCAGAGAATGATCTAACCCACCTCCTTCCTCCCCCCCCACCACTGATCTGAGTCAGAGAGCCATTGGAAGCTCTGAATGCGCCTTTTCAGCAGCTGGAGCGCCCGATTCAGCCTTTTATTCAGCAGGTCCATTATGGTGCGGTTCTGGATTGGCCAACGCGGTGGTAAAGCGGGAAATGCTGATAAAGTTGGGCTGGCAGTTCATTAATTCAATTTAAATACACGCAAGTACATTTAAATCGCTGTTGCGTCCATTTTGGGCACAAATTGAATCGCCACTATCCCCGGGTTTCGGTAAAGTGGCTACCTGCGCAGACATGGGCGCAGATCGCGTTAACAGCCTCACTCGGCAAACGCCCAAATTTTATACTTGCTATCACTTGTTTTTTTCATTAGGTGCTGGGCCACCTTCAAATGTTGTGTAGCTAATTCACCCACTCTGTTTAATATTTCTCTTACTTCAGATGTATAATCCAACTGTGTCACTGACTTCAGACCTGCCAGCTTTACCTTCATTAATTTGCTGATGACACCAAGATGGCTGGATTGGCAGGTAGTGAGGAGCAATGTCTGGCAATACAACGAGATATTGATAGGCTGGTTGATTGGGCAGATACGTGGCAAATGGAGTTTAATCCGGATAAATGTGAGGTGATGCATTTTGGCTGGAATAATGTAGGGGAAGTTATATGATAAAGGGTAAGCCCGTAAGGAGTATAGAATCGCAGCGAGACCTGGGGGTGCAAGTGCACAAGTCTTTGAAGGTGGCAGTGCAAGTGGAGAGTCTGGTGAAGAAAGCCTATGGTATGTTAGCCTTTATAGGAAGGGGTATAGAATATACGACCTGGAGTCTAATGTTGCAGTTGTACAGAACGTTGGTTAGGCCGCATTTAGAGTACTGCGTCCAGTTCTGGTCGCCTTACTAGCAGAAGGACGTGTAGACTCTGGAGAGAGTGCAGAGGAGGTTTACCAGGATGTTGCCTGGTATGGAAGGACTGGGGTATGAGGAAAGATTGAAGAAATTGGGGCTCTTTTCCTTTGAAAGATGCCGACAGACGGGGGATCTAATAGAGGTATATAAGATAATGAAGGGTATAGATAGAGTAAACAGAGGTAAGCTATTTCCTATAATAGAGACACATAGGACAAGGGGCCATGGACTTAAGGTGAGGGGGGAAAGGTACAACACAGATATTAGAGGGAGGTTTTTCACACAGAGGATAGTGGGGGTATGGAATGCTCTGCCAAGTAAGATGGTGGAGGCAAACACGCTAGAGTCCTTTAAGAGTAACTTAGATAGGCACATGACTGAGTTGGAGATGGGTGGATATAGGAGATCCTTTTAAATAAGGGTCATTAGCATTGGGGCGTCCCTGGTAATGTAAATGGGTATAGTATGATAATAATATTTTTTCTCTTTTCATTCACAGGTTTTAAGTTGGTCCACCTCGTGTCCAACGAGGGGCATACACGCGATGGGTCGTACTGGGGCTGCTCTTGGTTGTTCGAGATTGGCCTAGTGCTTCATGTCGTTAGTGTGTGCCTAAACTGGACAAGATACTGGGCAAGACGACAGCTCAGTGACTATCGCTGATTGCTGTGCAGACACATGGATTTGGGCCGGCGTCTGTGGGAGTTTGCGCATTCTCTCCGTGCTTGCGTGGGTTTTCTCCGGGTGCTCCAGTTTCCTCCCACACCCCAAAGATGTGCTGTTAGGCTGATTGGCAGGAATAAATTGCCCCTAAATCAGCTTCCCTCAATCTGGATGGCCATAAAACATTAGACCGGGGTCATGGGTAGAGAGGTGGACTGGTGGTGTTGAGATGGCGGCGCGGGCTTGTTGGGCCGAAGGGCCTGTTTCCCGGGCTGTTTTTGTTCTTTGTTCATACCTGACTTTCAATGGTAAAATCGGGCCCAATGTGTCATATCACACATCAAAAAAAACATTTGTTTTTAAAACAGAGAATTTTGCTTTCAGTCATCTCAGCCCTAACTACTAAAATTCCCTTTGTAAACTATTCTCCCCCTCTCACTCACTTCCTTTAAAACATTTCTAAAACCTACCTCCTTGACTAAGCTTTCAGTCACCTGTCCTAGTGCCCTCTAGCTCTGCTTTAAAAATTTGATGACTAATGCTTCTGTGATGTGCTTGGGGTGTTTTACTGTGTTAACGGTGGTATACAAATGAAGTGATTGTTGAATGTAATACATGGCCCAATTTTATTACAAACAAATGTAGACTTTTAATAAAATATATCATCTAATTTAAAATTCAGGATGGAATAATCGTTTGCTTTGTTTGTCTCCGCTTGAACAACAACTCACTTCTTGTACTTGTTAAAACTACTTTTCCAATCTTAATTGTTCCATTTCTCTTCTGAATTACAGCTGAACACTAAGGGCTAAATTTTCTCTCTCCGCAGCTGCCAGACAATGGACTGGTGGAATTCAGCAGCCAGCCTCCCGCTTGTGCCAGGAGTGTGTGCTGACAGAGCTGACTGCTGGTTCAATTTAACAACGAGAACCAGGCATACAAGGATTGAAGTCATTACTGATCAACATCACCAGATACTCTTTGATCATGCTACCCTCCTCAGAGATAAAGGCCCTGAGTTTTACAAGGAGGCAGGGAGGGAGGGGCGAGAAACTGGGAAATACACGCAATGTGGGGGCCTTTCTAAATACAACAGTTATGGCCCCTTTATTATTTATTACTCCATTTCCTGTTCAACAGTGGCCAGATTGAAAGGGTGGCTGATCGCAAGGCAGGGATGGCAGCAGTAGAAGGTCTAACCCGGGGTCACTGGGGATGTTATGTGGCAAGTAGCATAGCAGGTCGCTGTCAGGGTGGTGGTTGTAAGGAACATCACACTGGCAAAGGGAGATGAGGGGACCAGTAAAAAGTGCAGGTTTTGGGGGAAGGGGGTTGCTGGTCAATTCTGGCCACTAATTTGCTTTGAGTTTCTGAGGGAATCACTACTGTTTCTCTTGGCCCACAACCATTGCTCTAAAAACCAAGGAACTGCGCATTCAACTTACCCCAGCTTCTTTTCAGCCTGCTTAGTTCCTCAGTACCTATGAAGGCAAGTTGGGCAACATTAAAAGTTTATTTATTAGTCACAACTAGACTTACACTCACACTGTGATGAAGTTAATGTGAAAATCCCCTAGTCGCCACACTCCAGCACCTTTTGGGTACACTGAGGGAGAATTTAGCATGGCCAATGCACCTAACCTGCACATCTTTGGACTGTAGGAGGAGACCAGAGCACCTGGAGGAAACCCATGCAGATACAGGGAGAATGTGAAAACTCCACACAGACAGTGACCCAAGCCAAGAATCAAACCCGGGTCCCTGACACTGTAAGGCAGCAATGCTAACCACTGTTCCAACGTGTCACCCCTAAACGTAAATTACTGCCAAAATATCAAGAACAGAGCTTGATTTGCATCATTATAATTACAGACCACCATCTCAAGAACAGTTACTCCAACACCGCAAATCAGGCTTAGTGGGTGGGTAAGAACATGGCAAATGGAATATAAAGTGGATAAGTGTGACCTTATCCACTTTGCTAGGAGAAGCAAAAGTGCAGAGTATTCAAATAGTCATTTGGGAGAACAGAAATGCAGACTATTTCTTAATTGGGAAGAGATTGGGAAGTGTAGATGTCCAAAGGGATTTAGATGTATTTGTTCATGATTTACTGAAAGCTAATATGTAGGTGCAACAAGCAATTATGAAGGCAAATGATATGTTGGCTTTTATTGCAAGAGGATTTGTGTGTAGGAGTAAAGGGGGTGAGATTTTCTGGTCCCGCCCACTATAGGAATCTCAATGGGCAGAAAATTTGGCAGACTGTTTAAAAGTCCATTGACCTTGGGCAAGAATATCTGGTCTTGGGGCGTACACAGCTGGAAAATCCCAGCCAAGGTTTCTTACTGCAATTGTATAGAGCATTAATGAGATTGCATCTGCAGTACTGTGCACAGTTTTGGACTCCTAACATAAGCAAGGATAGATTGACCACAGAGAAACCATGGTAGACATTCCTCAAATTTACTCATGGGATGACAGGACTGTTCCTCAAGCAGAGATTGGGCTTCTATTTTCTAGAGTTTAGAAGAATGAGATGGGGGTGGTGGGGTGGGCAATTCTCCCACTGTGTCAGGTGAATGGAGAGTTCTGGTCACAAACAGAGCTTATGGGTGCCTTTATATGCTCTGTTTGTGACCAGACCTCTTCACACACCTGACGAAGGGGCAAACCCTGAAAGTTAATGGGTTTACTATCAAATAAACTTGTTGGACTTTAACCTGGTGTCGTGAGACTTCTTACTGTGTTGCCCTGGTCCAATGCCGGCATCTCCACATCAGGGATGGTCTCCCCAGCTCCCCAGCAGTGGGCTAAATTAGGGTGTGGTGAAGGTGGGGGGTGGGTGGGCAGCCACTGGAAACAGCCCCTGTGCCCAATTTTAAGATCCTCACCCAACCCCAGAAGAGTGTAGTATCCTGCTCCTAAAGTGATTTTTGGAGTTGGAATCCCAGGAATATTAAATTTGTACAGTATGAAGTTTAGGATGCCCATTATAAAAGGTAAATAGCATTGCAGTATGGGGACATTTCAGCATATATTCACCAGGATAACATCAAGGATAGGAAACTATAGTTAAGAAAAGATTATATTACTATTTCCAGTCTTAGTACAGAAAGACAAGATGAGATTTAAAACACTTGGCTTTGTAAAAATAAATGAATGTTAATAGAGTGACTAGGGGGAAGCTATTTCCTCTGGCTGGGGAACCAGTAAATAAAGGGTCATCAATTTAAATATTCCCACTAAGAGTGAGGGAAGAAGTTTGGAGAAATTTCTTTACACAGAGGGCTGGTGCAGTATAGAATGCCCTGCCATAGAGAATAGTTGAAACAGAGAGCATTGCATCCTTTAGGGGAGCATTGGATAAATATTTGAACCAGGTTGAAATATATGGCAATGGGGACAGAGTGAAGCAGTGGGATTAGTTTTGGATTGCTCTGGCAAAAAGCCAACCAGATGTGATGATTCAAACAATCTTCTTCTGTATTGTAAACTTCTATGCTGTGGACATTTCCCTGTCCTAATCTGGCTATTAACTGAAACAAACTGTACCTCTACAAGTGCCATTTGTGAAAATGATAACTGGCAGACAGTGAGGAACAGTCCTGTCCCATTTTTAAGTAAAACCCACAAGAGAGCACCTTCCTGCAGAGGGAAACAGGTAACAAATCAAAACATAGGCTGATTTAACCCACATCCCACACGCTATGGCTGGAATTCTCCAACCTCACCCAAGGCTGGGATTCTCCAGTCCCGCTGCTGAGAATGGAGTTTTGGCTGAGTGCCAAATTCTTCATTCCAGCTGGCAGCAGTAGCGGGGCAGACAACCTCTGAGAATTCCAGCCCATATATCCACACACCCGCCTGCCCACCTTATCTAATAAGGTCAGTGTAGCATCCCTATACTGACATCAAGAGCTAGCGTCAGCTAAAACAATTTTTAAAAATCAATTATTCTCCTTGACAACTTCCTGATCCATATGCGTCAGCAACACCAGATAAACCAACAGGTAGGATTACTGCAAAAATATGTAAGACTTGGTTTGTGCAGCGGCCGGACTTCACTGAATGGTTAATTGGAACATGGGAACTGGAGTAAGTCATTTAGCCCTGTGAGCTATTTCATCATTCAATCAGATTATGATTGATCTGTGAACTAACTTCACACACCTGCTTTTGCTCTGCATCCTTCACTATTTTCCAATATAAATTGGCCATACTTACCTTTCAGAGTTTAGTAGCATTTTGCATCCGTGTCAAATTATCCACAATGGCCTTTGCTAAACTTCCTGAGGCAAGGAAAATACAATCAAAGAGAATAAAGAGGAAAGAGAAAGATGATACTGCAACTCTATGTGGCATTTTATTGGAAAACAGATTGTATTACTGATGCACTAAAGAGGCTGTTTCATCATGATTAATTAAAAAATTTAATTTGGATAGTTTGCCAACTCAACTAGCTTGATGCAAGATCCCTAATTGAAAGAGCACAAGTTCCCAAGGATGATTAATTTTAAATTTACTTGCTTAAGCAGTCTGCTATTTGTTGTGCCATCAGATAACCAAATACACAAGTGGAAACACAATAGGAACATAGAAAATAGGAGCAAGAGTTGGCCATTCAGCCACCCGAGCCTGCTCCACCATTCAATCAGATCATTGCTGACCTTCTACATCAATGCCATTTTCCTATCCTGTGATGTTTTTACTATATACAAATGTATCAATCTACCTTGAATATATTCAATGACTAAGCCTCCACAGCCTTCAATGGTAAGAATTCAATACTCTATCACGTGGAGCCAAGGATAGAGGGATTTGTCAAGCATCTGTCCTTACTCCAAACTGTTTTTCCCCGATATGTGGCAACAATGAGGGAGGATCTTATTGAAATTTACAGGATACTGTGAGGCCTGGATAGAGTAGACGTGAAGAGGATGTTTCCACAAGTAGGAAAAACTAGAACCAGAGGGCACAATCTTAGACTAAAGAGACAATCCCTTAAAACAAAGGTGAGGAGGAATCTCTTCAGCCAGAGAGTGGTGAACCCGTGGAACTTTTTGCCACAGAAGGTTGTGGAGGCCAGGTCATTGACTGTCTTTAAGACAGAGAGAGTTAGGTTCTTGATTAATGAGAGGATCAGGGGCTATGGGGAAAAGCCAGGAGAAAGGAGATGAGAAAAATATCAGCCATGATTGAATGACGGAGCAGACTTGGTGGGCCGAGTGGCCAAATTCTTTTCCTATGTCTTGTGGTCTTGTGGTTTTATAACACTCAAGCTGCTAACCCTAACATCAGAATGTTATCAGTAAGAAGATTCAGTTATGATTCCTGTTGTCCCATCGTTGAATAGTTTGCTAACATGCATTGTGCAGCCTCACATAGAAAGCTTGTGATTTATGGGAAGCATTTGGAAGAATAGCCCAACAAAAGTCATTGTCACTGAAAGAGGAGAGAATAAAAAGGAAAAAACTAAACATTGGATTAAGTTTGTTTCTGTGGAAAAACTTTGCTAGTTGCCTCATGGATCCTGCATATCAGCCAATATAGAAGGAAAGTTTACATCAAATTTCCGTTCTTTGGAATAGTTCCAGTGTTTGGAGTAAAATTAAATAGTGTTCTTATTTTTTCTTTTCCTTTGCCATTTGAATACAATTTATTGTTGTGGAAATCTGTCAAATCACTTCCAGGAAAGGTCTTTGGACTGGTGGTTATTTTACAAAGTAAAGCATGACAAGACCACCATGTTTCCTCCTGTTTATTGTTCAATGCTGTGTTTTGAGAATGACACAACCAAAACTAAGGTTTAAAAGAGGGCAATGTCTGATGAACAAAAACTATGTCAAAATAGATCTTGTTGAAGGATTTTCTCACACACCGATACAGTGGGTGTTGGTATTATGACATGTGCAGCCCTCATTGTTATTTCTCACAACAACTTTGCCCGCCCTTGTACTCAATCTTCCGGGTGGCCAGGTCATAAAACAGCCATGATTTACATTCCTGGTTCAAATTATCCACCTTTTCTCTTCCTGCCTCACTTGAGCTCCTTGTTTTGCACTTCACACTGTCTTTCAATTATTAGGAACAGCACTAGTCTTTCACTGGACTGCAGATGGTGAACAGAAATTCCACTTTTGAAGAAACTACTTAAAAGCAACATGCTTCCAGCAAAACCTGTTACGCTTGTATTTAAACATTATAGCACACAAGTGAAAACAAGTAAAATATAATTATGTTACTGTATAATGTATCAAATATACTACTTTCTGGTTATAATAAGCTTAAACTATGATATGCTTTGAATGTAATCTTGATATGCTGGATATTTGCTTTATAATATATTTTGCTGTATGCATTCAGCATTCTTTCTCTGCCATTTAATTGATTTATCCTGAAGCATTCTTATTTAATTGCTTCCTGTAAATCCCCTCATGCTATGTATGGGTCCTCAGTGAATAGGGTGGACAGTGGACTTGTTCCTTATTTTTAAGAGGTCAATGACAATGAGTGAATTGAATCAGCCTCTGAGCTTTCTTCACTCCCTGTGGGGAACTCCCTTGCCTCCACTCAACAGTTGACATGATAGCTTGTAACATTAAACATTCACCTAATGATTAATTGGAGATGCTGACCTGCAAATTGTATGTATGTGCTGCATCACCAAGCTGTCACTGCTTGTCTTTCCGACAGGTCTTTCTGCTAAATTAACATATTTGATAACCATTTCAAATATTATTTTTCAATTAAGAACATAAGAACATAAGAAATAGGAGCAGGAGTAGGCCAACTAGCCCTTCGAGCCCGCCCCGCCATTCAATAAGATCATGGCTGATCTGTCGTGGCTCAGTTCCACATTCCCGCCCTCTCCCCATAACCCTTAATCCCCTCTATAAGAATTATATTGTTTGTTATCTGCAACTCATTTCTTGAAATCATAGAATCACTACAGTGTAGCAGCAGGCCATCGAGGCCCATCGAGCCTGCACCAACTACAATCCCACCCAGCCCCCATCCCCGTAATCCCACGTATTTACCCTGCTAATCCCTCCAACACCAAGAGACAATTTAGCATGGCCGATGCACCTAATGTGCACATCTTTGGATTGTGGAAGGAAACCGGAGCAGCCACAAGAAACCCATGCTGACATGGGGAGAATGTGCAAACTCCGCCCAGACAGTGGCCCAAGCTAGGAATTGAACCCAGGCGCCTGGAACTGTGAGGCAGCAGTGCTAACCACTGTGCCATCCCAAAATCATTCAAATCATATACATTGCCCAGTAATAGGCTAAACTGGAGCTGGGGCCTGAAACCTCATGGGGTCTCCTACTGTAGCTCCTGTAAAACATGTGTGGAATAGTGAAACTATCTGATTGTGCTAGGTTTCCAGAAGCTTCTGACATGCCTCGACAGATGCAGAATGAATGCCCACCCCACAAAAGGCAAACAGGGTCAAAGGGTGGGAGGGAATCACTAAACCAGGAGCTCGGGCTAACTTTACTCAGCTGGGACTTAACCTATCTCTAGGAGTTGGGATGGTGATTGAGTTGCAATATAGCTGCCTCTAGATGGCGAAAGCAAGCCCCACTGAGGAGGAACAGGCAACGGAAGCATTTGGATCCCAAGAGACGGGTACTTGATAAATAAAAGATTGCTCCCTTCTCACTAGTGTGGGGCTAAAGCTGGGGATAGGATCGAAGGGGAAACCAGGGATATCCCACCTGTAATGGTGGAAATATGCTGGAATTTGTGGATGCATGGGATAAACAGATATATAGATGAGTACACCTATCTGTCATGTTAGTTTTATTCTCTCCCCATGAATCTTCAGGCAACAGCAGGAGTAATGCTGAGAAGTATGCAGCGTGATTGCCAGTAATTTCAGAGCCCTGGCATCAGCACTATGCTAATGTTGGACTGTGGTCAGCAGTGCAGGGTGCTTGAGAGTAAAGTGACCCTCCAGCTTCTTTGGCTGCTTGAAGGAAAACCAATGGGGAAAGCCGTAAATCATGCAGATTGCTTATGGATGCGGTGGGAATTTGGGGTAAAGTCCTAACCACTGCGTTTCCAGAAACGCTACGGTCGCACTAAGACTTTGTTCAGACTACCTAAAGATTCCCTTTTTTGTTAGTGCACTGCTAGAATCTGCAGCTCTGGATTACCTCTTGATCACTGGCAGAAAGATGAACTGAAGAGGGCCAGCCAGCTTGGCTTTCCAAAAGACAGTTCATGTTTGACCAAATATTTGGATTCTTTGAAGAAATAATGGAGAAGATGGATGAAGGAAATTAATTGAATGTGATTTATGTGATAAATGAACAGTTCAAAGCAAATAGAAATGTATGGCACAGCTAATGGAATTAGGAAAATATTGTTGCATTCAGGAACAGATGAATAGAAAAGCGGGGGGATGGGGGGGGGAGGGGTTAAAGGACTTTCCAACTTGGAAAATGTGATGTATGGTGGTTCATATGCTTGATGTTGGAGGTTTTCTTATTTACTATGATGCAGATAATCCACAGACCTTCCAAAGTTTTTCCACTGTAACTCTGGTCAGATCGGGTGTGAAAGGCCAGGAGCCGGACTTGTAAGGGATTCAATGGAGCCTTGTATAGCATAGACACTCCACCAATCCCAAAAATGGTCAACAATATTAAAAGCGTCTGATCTGGGACTGTGACTTCTAATGCCGGGAATTACAAGGTTACCACATAGGAGCACCTCAACACACAGTCCACAGCCCGATCAGAAGTCTGGACCTGCACCGGCAAATAATATCAATGTTTTAACTGAAACGTCGGGTTTCCTGTAGAGCAATGAAAGGGGTGTAAGAGGCTGGTACCTGTGCGGAACGCTGTAGCGTCCATCAGTTAGTGGGTGAAAAGTTTGATACCTATTGGTTAAATTTAAATTAACAAAGCTCTTCCAGCTTCACAAACTTTGATACAGTCAGTGTTGGCGACATTGGGAAAGTGCCTCAGAAAGTGCATTTGAAACAGTATTTGTTTCAAATTTGATGTACAAAGATGTATGGGTTAGGTGAATTGGCCATGCTAAATTGTCCCTTAGTGCCAGGGGGACTAACTAGAGTAAATGCATGGAGCCATGGGGATAGGGACTGGGGGGATTGTGGTGGTGTGAACTCGATAGGCCAAAGGGCCTCCTTCTGCACAGTAGGATTCTACAAGTCGATGTGTAAATGAATTATAGACAGGCCAGCTACATCAGGCAACACATTGCGGCTGCATTCTCAGCTGAATTATAATATTGAGGCCTGAAGATGAATCTAGTTCAATCTTCAGGTTTCTGTGATACGGTGGGTGGAATTTTCCCACATTTTTTCAAAGTGCCAAGCTCTGATTGAAAATCGATGTGTAGCTCTGCAGCCATGCTGCCGAGACTTTAGACCAGACCATGAGCCTTTCAGAGAGAAAAACAATCAGTGGTTGGGGTTCATGCTGTCACTCAGGAGGAACGGGGGCAAATAGAGCTGGCAAGGCCGGCTCTACAGAGATCAGAGTGCCATCTTTAAAGGGTACCCCAATCAGCACAAAAATTGAACAGCTCCTGCAACCCCATTTCCCACATATACATTAAGGTCCCCCTCACAAGCATTGGGGGCTCCCCATTGACCCCACCACTACAGTACAAGTGACAGAGTTTCCCACACCGCCACAACTCTTACATCAGTGCACCTCATTTCACAAGAATCAGGGCAACTGCCTCCTAGTCCACCCCCCTTGCAGGCACAGGAGCAACTGCTTCCCCATCACCGCTCTCCCAGGAGCACTCTCCCCTCTTACAGACACCAGCCGTCCTCAACATCTAAGGGGAATCTTTCCTATGGGGCACCCCACAGGACCCACTAATGACACTGCCCTGGCCAAGATTGGCAGTGCCAGTTTGTCCTACAACAATACTTTTTAGTCAATAATGCTTGTAGTCAGTTTGTTATAGTAAAAATCAGAAATCATGGGTCATATTTTATAAATATTAACTGAAAATTCAAACTTATTTTGAAATGTTACTAATCTCTTCAGGGATGCTATAGAATTGGGTACTCTTGAAGGATCCAGAATCCATGGATAGAGATGAACACATTGGATTTGACCAGAATTTAAATGATCATGATTCCACAGTGACTTTTACTGTATTTATTGGAAAGCTAAAACAGTTACGTCTATTGTTGAAGCATTCCTCGAAAGAGAGGACATGTTGGTGAGTGCCATGTAGCAGTTAGCAAAGGTTAATTTGAGGACAACAGCATAAAAGCTGGAAATAGATTTAAAAGTAAGCACTAAAAGGCAGAAAGAGTTGAAGTATTGGCTCAGCATTTGAGGAAGAAAAGACGAAGCCAGACGAAACACAAGTTGAATTGGCTAGGATTCAGTTGCAGATGATGAAACAGATGAAGGAATAAATGAAAGAACTTTAATGTGAAAGAGAGAGAAAAAATGAATTATAACACTCGGAGCAAATTTTTCCCCTCCTGCCTGCCATGGGAATCGTAACAGCTGTGGGGGGGTTGGTGGGGGGGGAGGGGGGGCAGACCATGGAAAGATCTGTTGATCTCAGGTGAGATTTTCTGGTCTTGGGACAAGCGTGGCTGGAAAATCCCAGCATGAAATTCACAATAGAGGAAAAAGGGAACTGTAAAAACTTGAATTAAAATTCCAAAGGGCAGAAAAAGACAATTTCAGAGAGTAGGAGTAAAGGAAAGCCTTGAATTGCAAGAAAAAAATGGCGGACAGAAAACCTGAACTAGATTTGAAAAGGCTTCAATTAGGTGAACAGGGAAACAATGGGTAGACTTTACAATGAGTCAAATTTATCTCTTGGTTTTGATTATACAAGGGATATTTACCTACTGCCTAAATTCAATGAGGAAGGATTTGAAATTTATTTTGTATCATGAGAGAAAATTGCTACTAAGTTGCAATGGCCAAGAGAAATGTGGATAATTCTATTACAAAGTGTCACAGCAGAGGAAGTGTTGAAGGCTTGTTCAACTCTTTCAGATGAACAAGCTGCAGATTATGATACAGACCGCTGTACTTAATGCACATGAGTTAGTTCCAGAAGTTTACAAACAAAAGTTTAGAAATCTGAGGAAGAAACAGAATTAGACTTTTGTGCAATGGTGTAGGGCTATCAAGCTGGAGATAGATTTTGAAAACTTTTGAAATATATTATTAACAAAAGAGTTTTAAAATGGGATTCCTTTAGGAATCACGTCCCACTTGGAAGACCATAAAGTTTCTAAAATAAGGGAGGTGGCATTTATGGCTTGAGGGAGCTCTTATGAATGATAGTTACAAATTATCACACAAACACAGTAAGTCGCAGGAAACCATTTTTTTCCAAATTAACACAGAAACTGGAAAGGTAAAAGAAGTGATAGTGAATGGAACACTAACGACAAAGATGGTGATAGCAGAAATGAAAAGACAGAGGCTCAGAGTAGTAAAAAGACTGCATGGAGGATAAGTATGATTGAAGAATACCAAGATGTTACTTTTGCCATAAAGCAGGGCATGTGAAAACAGATGGCTGGAAATTGAAAGCTAAACCTGTAGCTTTTGTAGATGTGTCTAGTGTTGTTCCAGAAAATCCTGTACACCTGAGTGAAGCTTCAGACAAACCAACACCACCTAATGTACTTATAGAACATTACAGCGCAGTACAGGCCCTTCGGCCCTCGATGTTGCGCCGACCAGTGGAACCAATCTAAAGACCCTCTAACCTAAACTATTCCAATGTTATCCATATGCCTATCCACTGACCATTTGAACACCCTTAAAGTTGGCAAGTCCACAACTGCTGCAGGCAGGGCATTCCACGACCTTACTACCCTCTGAGTAAAGAACCTACCTCTGACATCCGTCCTATAATTACCACCCCTTAACTTAAAGCTATGTCCCCTCGTGTTAGCCATCACCATCCGAGGTAAAAGCCTCTCACTGTCCACCCTATCCAATCATTTGATCATCTTATAGTGCACATAAATCAAAATGTAAAAGATTATGGGAGTTTTATGCTTTAGAGAGAAGTAGCTGCATTTTTTGTCTGATAAAGAGGACAAAAATTCAATAATTCTCAGCAATAAGGGTCAGGCTCAAATCCTGATGTTAGCAAAAGATATGACTTTCTTGCCAGAGAGTGCATTCTAAATTTAAACTGTGTTTTAGTCAGTGGTTCTTTATTCTTGGAGCAGAGTCTAAATTGCCTATTGATAATTTTGAGATTATCTTCAGAAACAATGTACCTGGAGACTATATGCCACCTCCAGCCATCTCTAAGAGAGCTACTGAAATTATTAGTGATAAAGATGTATCAGTCAGATCAAAAGACTTTGATGCGTGTCTTTGAATCTGTTGGAAAGGAACAATGGTTTGACTCAAGAGGTGTTCGAAGAGTCAAAAGCTCAGACTTCTGAGATTGAAAAGACACCAAAACTTCAGGATGACAACAAAAACTTACAGATAACTGGAAACAAATTAATCTTATCTGAATTAAACTTGCCTGAAGACTTTCAGCCACTGGTATCATACAGGTGTCACAACAAAATGCAACAGCCCACACATTTACACTGCTAATCCCCCGGATAATAGGGTCAATTTAGCAGGGCCAGGCAACCTAACCCACACATTTTTGGACTGCGAGAGGAAACCGGAGCACCAGAAGGAAACCCATGCAAACACAGGGAGAACATACAAAATACACACAGTGACCCAAGGCTGGAATTAAATCTGAGTCCCTGTTGCTGGGAGACAGCAGTGCTAACCACTGCGCCACTGTGCCATCCCCAATACTGTTCCTATGGAACTATAAGGATGGCTTTCAGGCCTAGAATGAAAATTAAAACTTCAAAATGAAGAAGCTATAGTTCTTGCTCAGAAGGAATTGGACAAAGCTGGTGCTGAGTGAGAGGATGAAAAACAAAAAGAATGTAGAAACATTTGACAGCTGATGAAAATGAGGTATCAGGATTTTTAAAAATCAGAGCATCGACAAAACCTCAATGAAATTATTAAAGTGCTGAAAGAGAATGTTATTCAGCAGGAGAATGAACTGCTTATACAAGAGGTGGCAATGTTGAATCTGCTTCTCTTGGAGAAGAACATTGAAAGTTTAAATCTTGGAAACTAAGTATTTCTACATTTAAACAGGAGGAGGACCATTCCATCATATGTCGGGCTGAGACAATCTTTACCGACCTGGACAATAAAACATTATCATCAGTGAAAGACAACGCAGATCCTGGATTAAAACCTGGACCAAAGTACTTAATCGATTGGCTCTAAAGGAAATAATAGGACGTATTGAAGTTATATGAGAAGAGGACTTCTGATAAAGGATTTCATCTCAAAATAGGGCTTACACCTACTGGAATTTGAAAATCACCGGGATTGTACACAATTGCTAATGTCCTTCAGGGAAGGAAATCTGCCGTCCTTACATGGTCTGGCCAACATGTGACTCCAGAACCACAGAAGTATGATTGACTCTCAACTGCTCTCTCAGGGCAACTAGGGTTGGAAAATAAATGCTGGCCCAGCCAGCGATGCCCATGAACCACAAATGAATAAAAAAAAGTAACTGTGTTTCTTGAAAAATTTTCCCTGACTGAATCTATTGGGAAATCTTTTAATCAAAGCCATGCCGAGGCTATGAAATTTAACAGACAGGAAAAAGGAGATTTAGCATGATGCATAATGGAAGGTGAAGCCATGAGCAGTGGAAGAAAATCCCATCTATGTGAGAGAAAGAACATTAAATATCTACAAAAAGTGGACTTAAACATTGTTACATGATTGTTACATGCAAAGGTAGACTATGTAATCCTGCCAACAACTGTTTAATGACAAAATGTGACAGCGTAGGGATGGATATCATTTGCACTGTATTAAAATATGTAGAAGATTATAAGTTGTTACATGTTGGGCAGTATTTTTGAAAACTCACCATCGTGGTCACAACTTTTCATCTTGGGGGGGAAAAGTGCGACAAATGAGGTTTATAAAATTGTTATATTTTGAGACTGTATCTTTAATTTAGGATAAAATGAAGAGTATCATGTGGCCTGTTCTGAAGTCTGCCTAACAGTAAGGCCTGGATGAAGTGGCTGTTAATGATTGAAGAGTTTCCTGGGTTGTACTTTCTGCAGAAAATGTTTAAGTTGTTCATACTTGGAGATAATAATGGCAGTATTGATGTTTACAAGGGTTAGACTGCAAGTCCAGTAAGAAGTCTCACAACGCCAGGTTAAAGTCCAACAGATTTACCTGTAGCAAACGTTACTAGCCTCTGGAACTGACTAATCCAAGTCTCTAAGGTCCCAGGAAGATGTTGAGAGGGTCGGATTATAAACAGTTGTGTTTTAAACTGTCCATTTACATCCAAGATAAAAGATATTCGAGTCTCAGCATTTCTGCCTAGATACAAGGCTCATGGGATTCCTGCTGCCATGAAGATTACCTTTGAGAGTGCAAAGATTTTTAACATATCCCTAAAAACTCATAGATATAAATAGCCTGCCAGGATCTAGGAGAAAGCAGCTAGAGGTCGAAAGTCTCTATGTTTCCCCATATAGGAATACAAGTGGGCACTTGTGCTGAGATTGAAAAGACCAAATTTGTGAAAGAATGAAGCAGTCATTGTTCACATGACCAGGGTCATGTCCAGGCTTGGGCTGTCAAGCAGCAAGTAATAATCATGCCACACAAGTGCTACACAATGACCATCTCCAGCAAGAGAGAATCTAACCATTGCCCCTGGACATTCAATGGCATTGCCATCACAGAATCCTCCACTATCTACATCCTGGGTATTACAATTGACCAGAAACTGAACTATACTATAAACATTGTGACTACTAGAGCACATCAGAGGCTAAGAATCCTACTGGATATCTTGACTCCCCAAAGCCTGTCCACCATCTGCAAAGCACAAGTCAGGAGTGAGGCGGAATACTCTCCACTTAACTGGATGAATGCAGCTCCAGCAACACTCAAGAAGCTCAATACCATCCGGGTCAAAGCTTGATTGGTACCCCTTTCACAAACATTCACTCACCTGACCACTGACGAACAGTGAAAGTGGTGTGTGCCATCTCCAAGATGCACTTCAGGAACTCACCAAGGGTCTTTAGGCAGCACTGTTCAAACCCGTGACCACAACCCTTTAGAAGAGCAAGGGCAGCAGACACATGAGAATACCACCCCTGGAAGTTCTCCTCCAAGTCACTCACCATCCTGACTTGGAAATATATCGCCATTCCTTCAATATTGCTGGATCCAAGTTCTGGAATTCCTTCCCTAACAGTGCTGTGGCTATACCTACACCACCTTGATTGCAGCAGTTCAAGAAGGCAACTCACCACTAACTTCTCAAGGGCAATTAGGGATGGGAAATAAATTGTGGTCTAGGCAGCAACACTCACATCCTGTAAATGAATAAAAATTGGATTAGGAGCCAGGCTGGAAGATTTGCCGAGCTTGTGCTCGAAGGAGAACCACAAGGAAAATCATTTACCATGAATAGCAGGTGGCTCTAGGGTTAAAAGTTACGAGGCTGGGAAAGGAAATTAATGGAAGTATAAGGTGAGAATCACTTTGGACTGATTCCAGGACAACTGAATGTATACTTAATGGACAGTGTAAAGTATATCTGTAAAGTGGGTGTTTTGGGTTGTTTTATGTTCTGTTGTTTGAAGTGTAAGTGCTCTACAACTATGGTGTTTAGTCAACTGTGCTTTTCATCTATTTGACACAGCAAAAGTCTTTAAATTTGAAATCTTGTCATTCCATCCTTGCAGCTATTAAATAGAAATTTGAATTTCTTTTTAAAAGTTGCTCATCTCTATGGGGATCCTAACAGACTTTCCTGTCCAATTTACCATGGGAAATATGCTATTTTTTAAATGACCTTTCACTAGATGAGATTTATATTCAAGGAAAGGGACCTGACATTGTAGACTGCCTTCCTCCCTCCCACTAAATTACAACACTAAATTTTAAGAATATTCAAGTAGCAACCTCTGGTCAGGAGCCAGCATGGGGAATAATTAGGTTGCAATATAAGTGGGATTTGACAGACATTAAGGTAGTAGAAATATTGGCTTGGCTACAATGACCAATGGCCAATAGGGTTTTTTTTCCTTTTGGAAAGTTTAGGAAGTAATTAAACTTCTTTGTTGACTGGAAAATGACAAGTGGCTTGGTTAGTTTTAGCCTCAAACACCAACGGATCCTAAATAGAATTTAAGACGCAATTCAAATAACCAGATAGGTCGAAGCATGGCTTACAGTTGTTGATTTAAATGCTAATGCCAGTAGATTTTTGTGGTGCAGCATGTCCCAAAAATATCAATAACTGCAGTGTATTTTATTATTGAAGGAAATATTTTATGGAAGAGTCATTAAAAATATGTGGCATTGTAAACATCGGAATGGTAACTATTAAAATAAGTTGACTGCTCACTGAGAGGTGACAGAGGTTCTGGTAAGGACTGCTTCACCCTCCTCACATGTGGATGAAAGATTTGTTTATTTTAAAATCTGTCACGGCCGTTTACTGTCTCTGCCCAGGGGCTGATCTCTTACTCTCAGCTAGACAAGAAAGGAGGGAGGTAAAGAGGGGGTTACCATAACTACACATCTGCTAAGGTAATCAGTACAAGTAGCTTTTAAAACTGCCAGGCCACAAGTCCACTGAGAAAATCCTTGTACAGCGAAGCCCCTTAATGGGCTGTAATCATTTGTCGGCATACACATGTACACTTACCCCTCTGGTGTCCCAGTCGTAAACACAACTTGACAGCAGCGTGGTAAGCCTGCTCTTTCTCATGTCATCTTAACATCAATCTAGGGCTTTGCGATGTGATATCTATAGTAGCTGCTGTGGCTTCTCAATGTCCAATAGGCAGAATGGATCCCACACAGGCTGTTATAAAGCTGTAGATGAGATACACAGGAAATACACTCATTGTTAGTAAAATCATCAGAATTTCAATGCACATTATAATCGCTTATGTTATATGAAATAAATTCTCATGGCACTTGCGGTATTTCTCTATTTGTGTAAGCAGTTGCGCTTTTATTTAATCAAGGTTAAAGTTTGCAATTGCAGCCTCTCATTTCTTGGACAAATGCAATAGGGTTTCCATGTTTGTTGAGAGTTTTAAATAGATTCCAGAACTAATATCCCAATCACCAAATTCTATATGACAGAGCCCAAAATAATTTATTTCAAAATTGTATTGAAGATATGCTGAAAGTCTTACACTGGTAAGAGAGTACAATATTTGTTTAAGGACACCTTTGTGGTCAGAAACTGTACATTTATTGAAGCTGCACTTTCACATTAAATGAAGGAAATATTTTCTCTTTTTTTAGCACATCTAACTTGTTAATGACTAAGGACCCCAAAGGGCCATGGTACCATTTATGCTGGTACTGCACCTAGGAGGTGGCCCTTGTGTCTGACCATTCTCCTTAGGCTTGTCAGTTCACTTGTGCTGGCCGAGTGCACCATCCACATAACAAGGGAGTACTGTGTTGGGGCGAATGGAAATTGCAGGCACGGGCTTTTGAAGAGCCAAGACCAGCTGGAGGTTGCAGGATGTGGGAAGAAACAGGTAAGTACTGAACATTTTGACAGACTGTCTCATGGTCTGGTATGTGGAATAGATGGTTTCTGAGAGGTTTTGTGGCATTTTTAAAGGTGTCTAGTGGAAGGTATGACGGAGGCATTCAAAGAAACGAGGAAGCAGAGGGGAAAATAGCACAACATTTCAATGAGACCAAGTTCTCTGGATGAAATCAATTTAGCAAGTGAGAGAAAGACTGTTGGGTGTCAGTGGCAGGAAGATACACAAATATGTCTGATATATCATATAGGAAAAGATAATAGTGGCACTGAGTACCACACCTCCTCTCTCTCCTACCCCCAGCCCAGGACTGCAGATCAATGTCAGAATAAGTTCAATGATCTAGCACAGACTGGCAAGGTGCCACACCTGGCTTTTGACTCTCGGCACCACGGCTAATGATTCACCCTCTACAATGACTTCCTGCACAACTCATCCTCTATGCTTCAGTGTGGTTGAAAGGGTTACTAATTCAAGGGTTTACAAAGTGTGATGCCATCATCCTAAGCAGCAATTTAGTTGCATGTAGATCCTCAGGGCCTGTTGTCATGTGATGCGCATGCACCTTTAAGAAAACATTTCTTAAATTTCTGTCAATCTCTTCCATCACTGACACAGTATCAGTCCCATAACTTGTAGTCAGTCTGTGAACAGCAGTGGAAGAGATTGAAAATACCATACTCCGTCTCCTAGTTAAGTTTATCTGCACATAATCATACCTTCAAATAACGAGAACATTACTATATCACTAATCAGAGAAAAAGAACATAGCAAAATCCTCCTCCATTTTAACAGGGGATGGAATTTAATTCCAAGTTCCAGGTTTGCAACAGCATTTTCTAAAGAGGGCTGCTGAATACAATCATGCAGTGACAAGTCAATTAATGTTCAGAGTGCATGGGGTCCATCCAATTATATGACAGTGGCCACAGACATGCTAGAAATCATGGCTTTATTTGATAGATGTGTAGGTAATGACACCATTTTAAAAGGGCAGCCAGCCCTACCTGCAGAGTTTAAAGGTTGTTTCTCTGCTGCTCTGACAGCAGCAGAGTGAAGGGCAGGAGAAATTAAGCATAGTGGAGTGAAGCCCTGAAAAGGTGATTTATGAGTGAGGATCTGAACAAACCAAAACTCAAAGTGTCAAGCTGCACCCTCAGACACAGAGTAAGATGCCAGAGGAAGGAGATTGAGAGCCTTATAATAAACAGACGGCACAAAGCAAACGTAGGGTGTCCTCATGGTTCAATGATACCTCCCTGTATGATCTCCCCCAGGTAGGAATGACAGGAGCTCTTGTTCCCTACTGATGCAAGGAAAACCAACCAAGACATTCTGGACCAAGGTCACAGCAGAGGTAAGCAGCCATGGAGTGCAGCAAAGATACTAGATTTAGTTCAAAAAGAGGATAAATAACTACTCTGTACCACAAGGACGAGTTTGAGTGAAGGACATGTGCACTGGGGTTTCAGGGTGGGCAGGAAGTGATGAGTCACCACCTGGGAAGCAATCAGGCAAGCAGCCACATGTACAATAGACCCTGTCACTAACTGGTTTAGGAGGAATGGCTGCATGTGGATCTCAGGTGTATTTCAGCGCCAATGTCCTCCAAGGTCTGTAACAATGATCGTGTGAGAGACACAAATGCAGAAACCTATTGTGGGCCTGATGGTGGGCTGGTGATAAGGGGTCCACCTTATCAAGCTCTGGACATTCACTCTCCCCTTCTACCAACAGGAGAAAAAGAGCCACAACAACTCTGAAAGGGTGAAAATGGGAGCAGGAGTTGCAGATATTTGATCCTTGCTTCCCCGCTAAGATGTACAATGCTGCAAAGATTAGTAGCAGGCCAGAAGAATGGGAAAACTTTAAAAACCAGCAAAATGATGATTAGAAAAATAATAAAGGAAGAAATTGGGAGAATGAGAGAAATCTGGCAAGAAGTAAAAAAATCTGACAGCAAAAGCTTCCATAAGTAGAGGCAATAGCCTAGCATATTATTGCTAGACTATTAATCCAGAAGCTCAGCTAATGTTCCCGGGACCCAGGTTTGAATCCTGCCACGGCAGATGGTGGAATTTGAATTCAATAAAAAAAATGTGGAATTAAGAATCTACTGATGATCATGAAACTATTGTTGATTGTCAGAGAAACCCGTCTGGTTCATTGATATCCTTTAGGGAGGAAATGTGCCATCCTTACCCTGGGCTGGCCGACATGTGATTCCAGAGCCACAGCAATGTGTTTGACTATCAACTTCCCTCTGAAATAGCCTAGCAAGCCATTCTGCTCAAGGCAATGAGGAATGGGCAGCAAATTCTGGTTAGCCAACAGTGCCCATGTCCCACAAAGTGTATAAAAAGCCAAATAATAGCTAAAAAAAAAAGCTTTGGTCTCTTGAATAATGGAAAATAAGGTATTTTGCATATGTCTAAGTTACAAAAAGCGTCCCAAAAATCAAGAGGCAAAGGGGGCTACTGTTGTTCCAGTTGCAAAGAAACCATGGCCTTTAAGATGAATGACTGGTTGCTCTTACGTTGGTAGTCTTGAAGTGCTTTGAGTGTGTTGTGCCAAAGTATTGTGCCGAGGCTTGATAAAATCTTTCCTCTTGAGCCATGGGCAAGATACTGGAGGATTGGAGAGTAGCTAACATTTGTTCCTCTGTTTAAGGTTTTAAAAAACATTAAGGTGGTCAAGTTTCCAACAGCAGATAGGATCTATCCCAGAATACTGAGAGAGGCAAGGGAAGAAATTGCCTAGGCCTCGGCCAAAATCTTTGTATCCTCTTTAGCCATGGGCAAGATACCAGAGGATTGGAGAGTAGTTAACATTGTCCCTCTGTTGAACAAGTGCAGAAGAACATAAGAAATAGGAAATAGGAGCAGGAGTAGGCCATCTAGCCCTTCGAGCCTGCCCCGCCATTCAATAAGATCATGGCTGATCTGTCGCTGCTCAGTTCCACTTTCCCGCTTTCCCCCCATAACCCTTAATCCCCTCTCTTATCAAAAACCCATCAACCCGCGTCTTAAAAATATTTAGCGAGGCAGCCTCCACCACTTCAACGGGCAGAGAATTCCAGAGATTCACCACCCTTTGAGTGAAGAAGTTCCTCCTCAACTCTGTTCTAAACCGCCCCCCTTTTATCTTGAGGCTGTGTCCCCTAGTCCTACTGTCTTTTTTGAGCGGGAAGAGTCTCTCCACCTCTATCCTATCCATCCCATTCATCATCTTATACGTCTCAATGAGATCTCCCCTCATTCTTCTAAACTCTAACGAGTACAAGCCCAATTTATTCAGCCTCTCCTCATAGCTCAACCCCCTCAACTCCGGTATCAGCCTAGTAAACCTCCTCTGCACTCCCTCCAAGGCCAAAATATCTTTGCGCAGGTGCGGCACCCAAAACTGCACATAGGCCTGTGAGCCTTACATCATTGGTGGGAAAATTACTGGAGAAGATTCTTAGGGTCAGGATGTACTCACATCTGGAAGACAATAGACTCAGCCACACTTTATGTCCCCACCCCACACTGCAGCATTTGTGTAGCGAGTGAATGGGATTCTTCAGCCCACTCATTCAAACAGAAATCAGACCCATAAACTAGCATATCAGCTAATGCCCATTCAGTGAGTCCATTCACTCACTGTTCAAATGCTGGTGAATTGAACCTAGGCCCCTAACGTTGTGAGACAGCAATGCTAACCAGAGATACAGCTACCCTGGGCTGTCCATTCACTCACTGTTCAAATGCTGGTGAATTGAACCTAGGTTTCTGTAGGAAGTCCGTAGTGTCGTGACAAAAGCTGGGGTTTCCTTGTACAATGGGTTTCAGGATGCCCTCGACGTAGCCAGAGATGTTCTCGCACAGGTTCCCATTGCCCAACACGATGGGATGGCCGTGTGTGTTTGCCTTGTGTATCTTTGGGAGGCAGTGTGAGAATGGCAGTGCTAGATCCCTCTCACATCGGCGAATTTATAAAGAGGTGCTGCTTCTGGCAGCTCACACCCATCCCAATTCCCCAAAGCCCATTCCCCGATCCATGGATCCTCTCCATCAAACTGCACCCCTTTCATGTCAAACACTATTCTCAAGTGATCACAAGGCCAAGGACTGTCAAGGCATTGCCAGGCTGCCCTCCTCAGCTGTAAGATAGATGTGAACACCAGGACTCCTAACCCCTAGGCGGGACCTGTAGTCACTGATGCTGAACATCCTACATTTCCGAGCCCTGTGATAAGCCCATTCGATGACAGAACACATTAAGCTCTCCGTCAGGCAGGAGTCAGATATATCGCTGATGGTGAGAGAAGCGTCACTCTGTCCTCAATGCATCACCATTCGCATGCAGAGCCCAGCGAATAGCTTAAGTACCCTATGCATGATGCCTGACAACAGCATGGGAGCAAACTGCTGGCACCACATAACTGGTTAGATGTTAGTCCCTGTGGTGGGAGAACTAATCACCCCCTAGTCCTGCTTGTCCAGAGAGAGATGCTATGAGGCCAACCCTAGCACATTGGCCCAATTAGGCCTCTGTCCATTGCCTGGTCTTCTTCTGCCTCTTCCTCTGTGTGGTCACCGTCATCACAATTCTTGACATCCTTCTCATCTGAGGAGATGTGGCACTCCTCCATCTCCTCCAGGTGGTCTCCCCTCCGCAGCACCAAGTTGAGGAGAGAACAGCAGACTGCAACAATGTGGAGGATACTGGGGGCTGTATTGTACAGCACTCCCCCCGACCAGTCCAGGCACTGGAACCACACCTGTAGCAGGCCAATCATCTGCACACACTTTGTAACAATTCTCCGCTGGTGTTTGTAGCCTCCATCCTGGCATCCTCAGTCAACTCCTGATTCAATTCCCCTTCATACCCACTAATGTCCAATCGGGGGGAGTCCTGGAGAGAGTACTCAATAATGACTGTGTTTCACCCCAGTCTGCTGGCAAGGGGCCATGTAGATCAAAACTTGAAAACTCGCCAGTATAAATCATGCTTTCCAGATATTGAGCATGCACCGCCATTCCCTCAGACAGAGCAAGCAGCCCTGTACTTTCCCACAGAAATACATCCCTTCAAAATTAGCGATATATTTTTGAATAATGGCTAGCAGCTCAAAAATGCAAGATGGCGACCTTATGAGGAAATTCTTTTAATAGTTTAGATACAAGTAAAAGTATAATGCAAAGTAAATGAAAATACTGCAGAGAATGAAGACTAATCCAGCACTATGTGTAGGTGTCAATCAGAGACTTAAGGAGCAAGTCCTTTCCGCATCCATGTGCACACAGGTACATCATCACTATATTCTTTTAGATGAATACATATTCTTATGTTTGCCATTGTGGTTGCTCAATTGCCCAAAACAGATAAAATGAAACAGAAATGTACTAGTGTATCCTCTCTGTCTACACACATCTCACTTTATTTTGAGGATCATAGGGTCAAATGGGTGAGTAGAAGATAACTGCTGTCAACATCCTTTTTAGCCATGATCACCACATTTACATTCCCTTTGTCTTTTTGTCTGTGACATCTCCAGTCAATTACAGCTCCCTCCCAACATTAACAGTATAAATCTCATCTGTTTTGTTTGTCTTCAGCTCTGACAAAGGGTCATCTAGTCTTGAAAGGTCGACTGTATTTTCCCTCCACAAATGCTGTCAGACCTGCTGAGATTTTACAGCATTTGGAGTAGGCCTTCAGGACATATGACAATGCAGAATCGCTGAGCAGGAACTGATAGCCGAGTTCCGCAAGCATGAGGACAGCCTCAATCAGGATCTTGGGTTCATGTCACACTACGTGTAACCCCACCATTTGGCCTGGGCTTGCAAAATCCTGCTAACTGTGTTGGCTTGAGTCAATTCACATCTCCTTAACTGTGATAATCCCTCTCTCCACTCGCGTTGTCTGCACCTGTAAAGACTTGATTACCTGTAAAGACTTGATTACCTGTAAAGACTCACATTCCAAACATTATCTTGCAATTGCTTCTCTGTCTATATATGTTGTGTTTGCGAACCCAACTCTCCACTCACCTGAGGAAGGAGCAGTGCCCTGAAAGCTTATGATTTCAAATAAACCTGTTGGACTTTAAACTGATGTTGTGAGACTTCTTACAGAGTAGATGACTGAGCTCATGTTTTCAATCAGAGGCTAATTATAATCAGGCCATAGGGATCAATTGTACAAGACAGTATCCTCCTTGTATGCGTTCTTTTGTAGTGAATATTCATACAAAAACACCTGATTAAAAAAAGTGTATGAGTTCTGTTTCGGGTATTTCTGCATCTAATGCTGCGGCTATTCAATAACTGTAACCACAGTCCAGAAAATGTTCCACTGTGCGAACTGCTTTGAGACATTTCAACAAAATGCTGCATCAAGCACTATATATTTTTTCTACTGACTGCCTTTGGCATTGGAGGACCTGCTTAACTGTTAAGTGGAATAATTAGTAATAGGTTTAGTTGAGCTGGAGGAGCCAAGATGTAGTGGTGTTTACTCCTAATATGTGCAGGGAGAAGGTTGGCTAACATTTGATTTTAGGCATTGAACCAAACACTATTTGAAATCCACAATCAATACATAAGCTTTTAATTTATACCCATTCCATTTTCATCGTTCCCATTCAGAGAGTAACTGTATCAAATACATAGAAAAATGGAACATGTTATTGCTATATATTAAGTGATTCTCAATTTCACATTGAACTGTCATAAAAAGATTATTTTGAATCACTTGTAGGAAATGGCAAGCCCTTAAGTGGTTTACCAGCCTGATTTATTTAAACTTTGGAAAAATTTCCAAGCACTAGATGTACTTCAATATTATTGAGATGTTATTTCTGGGCCAGCCACAAATGATCCCAGGCATGTTAACATTTATATTTTTATTACAGCCAACTTGACAAAATCACGCTCTCTACAGGAAGCCTCACCCGCCAGTAGAGTAGATCAGGATTTCAGGTGCATGTTGTTGAATGGTTTTCCTCCCATTAAAATGGATGATAAATCATGGGAAATAAGCATCCAAATTCCAAATACCAGTTCCCAGCAAATGAAAACTGCCAAAAGGGATAGATAGATGTGTGATGCAAAAGGGAGACACTTAATGAAACACTGGAAATAGAGGGAGTCTCATTGAAGGAGGTTAAAACCACTGAAAACTGTGGCAAAGCTCATAGTTTCATGGTTCTGAGTGAACTCTTCCTGTTTATTTTTAAAGTTGGTAAGAAAAGGAAGAGGTGGCCAACTTGTTGATCTTTTCTGCCTGCTGCACAACTGTCCCAACACCGCATCCTTCTAATCCATCATCTCATTGTCCACAGCACACAGGCATATGCCAAGGGAATGGATTGATGTAAAAATCAGTGCCAGTGCAAAGGAGGAACTAAGCTTTGGAAGGTCAATGTAAGATTGGGATTTGGTGGTAGGCCCCACCACGCCTATTTTCCTTTGGATAGTACTAAAATGACAATCAAAAATGGTCAATTTTCCATGGGAAAATCCAGGTTTTTCTTTCATAACGTTTGTGTTTAACACTGCCATTGCCACCCTCAACACCCTCATCCCCTCTGATGCTTTATACGTGGAGTTTGACACCCGCCTTGATGAGTCACATTTCGCTGTGTGTTTCCAAGCCTTCAATAAGCTCAATGTTTACTGTCTGCAAAAGTGGGCATGTGATCAAGATTTTCACCAGCAAATTCTGTTTTCCTGATTCAACAGAATGAAACAGTTATTTAAGTCTGTCTGTGCTGCAGAAGAGGAGAGACTGGCAGAAGAGGAAATCTACAAATTAATGATCTGGACATTTACTTTTATTTCAGATTAACTAAATTGATGAAGCGAAGAAAATGCACGAGAAACAAAACTACTTTAATATTTTCGAAAGGTTATTGTTTGAGAGTCAGTGAGATTGCTCATGAAGATTTTATTTAAATGATGCCTCTCTCTTCTTGTTACTGTCATTGTCTCCCAAGATTTAATTATTTAGGACATTGTTTTGGTGGAATGTGATGAGATTTTTGTCTTACTGAACCAATGCCAGTTGACATCACAGAGATGACTCCAGGCTCTCATTATTTTTTGGTTCTAGGATGTTGAAGGGGTAATGGGCTCTGAAATAAGAAATTTCTGATTGCTTGGAGGGATTCAAGGTTATGAGGGGCATGGACAGGGTGGATAGGGAGCAGCTGTTCCTCTTAGTTGAAGAGTCATTTACAAGGACTCACAAGTTAAAAGTGAGGTGTGGGAGGTTTAGGGGGAATTTGGGGAAAAAGGTTTTTACTCAGAGGGTGGTGACAGTCTGGAATGCACTGCCTGGGAGGGTGGTGGAGGCAGGATGCCTCACATCCTTTAAAAAGTGCCTGGATGAGTACTTGGCATGCCATAACATTCAAGACTATGCTAACAGTGTGGATGCTGGAATTTGAAACAAAAACAGAAAATGCTGGAAAATCTCAAAAGGTCTGACAGCATCTGTGGAGAGACAATACAGCCAACATTTTGAATTTGGAAGACCTTCAGTCAGAGCTGAGAGCAAAGAAAATCAAACAAGATTTATACCATGAAAATGATTGGACAAATGGCTGTAATTGGACAAAGGAAATGTAAATGGTGATGATGGAGGCTGAGAAAGGTGTTAAAAGTGTCCATTAAGTGATTGGAATGTGTGAATGACAGAATAGAGGTACAGATTGTTAAGGACAACCTCAGGAATGTGACAGTTGCAGTGAAGGAGTGTTGATGGTGATGGGAGGTATGGATTGTTGGAGACAAGATGGAGAGTGAGATTGGGGAAGTGGAAAAATAGAAGTAAGAATGAAAGATGATAAAAAATGGTGAATGAAGGACTTCTTATGAATGAAACAATCATAACGATGATTTAAATTCACAAGGCTGCCAATGTTAACTGTGCAAGATCACTGACTGTCACATTAAATTTGATGATGTTTTGTCTACCACAAATCTTTCCGGAGTAGACCATTTATACAAAAACAAGGAAATCACAAAAAGAAAGATTGCTGAAAGAAAGAGATATATGGTTGAAGTTTTTTTGTCTTGCCCTCATCAGATTTGTAAGAATACCAAATCTCAAAAGGAAGAACAATTTATACTGCATGAGAAGAGGGTGCTGATTTGTTGACAAGTGGACTCTGATTGGTAGGGGCATTGCCATGAAGCATGCACCAGGGAATAGTTAACTGCCAAGCTTTTGTTTAAATTGAAACCAGTCAGGTCAACTCTGATTGGTGAAGGCATTGCTCTAAGGAGTGAGCCGGGGAATTGCTGTCCACCAAGCCTTTATTTAGTTGAAAAATGCACAATGTATGGATCTATTCTTTGGCTAGAATCTTACCGCCATTTACACTGCGGGATTTTCCCTTCCCACTGCAGTAAACAGAGATTTGACTGGCTGCCAACTTTTCCAACCTCGTTGCAGTGCGAGCATGGCATCAATGCCAGGTAAGATCATGGACACTCTGTTTTCAAAGCTCAGGGCCCTGTGTGAATGTATATAGATTCTAGCTTACTTAAGTATGCTGTACTGTGAGCCAATAATCTTAAATCAGTTGTCAGTGTAATTTTTAGCATAACCAGAATTGTTTGGTAAGTGCTGTCCAATTATAGAATTACATCTAACGTGAATAACTAGGGCCAGCAGAGATTGGGTTTCCCCAACTTTTCAGCTGGTGGAGGGTGACACTGGTGCCCCATAAAACCCTGGCTTTGAAATGCATCCCATCTTGTGTTCCCCTGTGTGCCAGCTCTTGGAACACTGCAGCTTAGTTTATTGTTGTAATAGTCATCTACCAGATCTCTGGAATATTGGAAGACAAAACATCCTTTCCCCCTCACTGCAGCCAGCTCATGCTTACCATGTGCTAATCCCAATCTTACAGGCACTTCCAGGTATGTGCAATGCCTGTATCTGAACTGTTGGCTAAGTGTGTCAGGTCCGGTGATAGGATCTCCTTGTCAGTGATTCTCCCTCTTTCCTCTTGGGCTGCAGCAGATAGACAGGTGATTGAAGCTAGAATTCAGAAGAGGAAGGTTGATATGGGGGAAGTGAGAGTTGTGATAGAAAGCAAGACATCCATGGGTCACACTATCAGCAGCTCGCATTTGGACTTTTCTGCATCACCTCCATAACTGCCTTCCCATAACATCAGATTCTGGCATCTCATTGGAGTATCCTGATTTATGTGTGTTACCTCTGGGCAGTCTGACTTGAATTGGTGGAATGTTAGCCAACAATGTTTAAATAACCTTAGTTATAATAATTATAATAATAATGGTACCTTGCACTAAAGTACCGAAGGTCTCAATTTTGGAAAACATTTGATGAGTTTTGAATGCACACCCACTGTAAACTAGCCCAATGTCAAAATTGGACTCACCATCATAATTTTAAGCGGGGGAATTGGATTGATGGATCCAGCCCACCTATCCACAATATTCCTTTATTACATTTCTAATAGCCCTGAATCCACTTCAACTGGGATCATGTCACACTATCTGTAACACTCACGGCCTGCCTGGGCTTGCAAAATCTTACTAACTGTCCTGGCTGGGGACAATACACATCTCTTTAACCTGTTCTTAACCCTGTCTCCACTCACATTGTCTGCACCTGTTAGGACTTGATTACTTGTTAAGACTCGCATTCCAACCATTATCTTGTAACTGAGTTTGTGTCTAGAGTTTGTGTCTAGGCGATCAAGGGCAGGAGTGAAAGTAGTAGGGTAATTGTTATGGGAGACTTTAACTTTACTAATATTGATTGGAATAGCTATAGCTCTAGCTCGTTAGAGGGGTCAGTTTTTACACAAAGCGCGCAGGAAGGTTTTTTGACTCAGTATGTAGATAGGCCAACTAGAGGTGAGGCTATATTGGATTTGGTGCTGGGAAATGAGCCAGACCAGGTGTTAGGCTTGGAAGTTGGTGAGCATTTTGGTGATAGTGACCACAATTCGGTTACGTTCACCTTAGTGATGGAAAGGGATAGGTATGAACCTCGGGGCAGTAGTTATAGCTGGGCAAAGGGTAATTATGAGGCTATTAGGAGAGAATTAGGGAGCATAGGTTGGACTAGGAAACTACAGGGGCTGGGAACATCCGAAATGTGGAGTTTATTCAAGGAGCAGCTACTGCGAGTCCTTGATAAGTATGTCCCTGTCAGGCAAGGAGGAAATGGTCGAGCAAGGCAACCGTGGTGCACTAAAAAAGTTGATTCGCTGGTTAAAAGGAAAAAGGAGGCTTATGTCAGGATGAGGCTTGAGGGCTCAGGTAGTGCACTGGAAAGCTATAGATTAGCCAGGAGGGAGTTAAAGAGTGAGTTAAGAAGAGCTAAAAGAGGACACAAGAAGACTTTGGCTGATAGGATTAAGGAGAATCCTAAGGCTTTCTTTAGATATGTTAAGAATAGAAGATTGGTTAGGGCAAGATTAGGGCCAGTCGGAGACAGCAGTGGGAAGTTATGTGTGGAACCGGAAGAGATTGGAGAGGCACTGAACAAATACTTCTCTTCGGTATTCACGCAGGGAGATGTAAATGTAGTTGTGGAGAACACTGGGTTACAGGGTTGTAAACTGGATAGTATTGCAGGAGATAAGGAGGATGTGCTAGATATTCTTGAGGGTTTGAAAATAGATAAGTCCCCTGGGCCGGATGGGATTTACCCTAGGATTCTCTGGGAGGCAAAAGAGGCGATTGAAGAGCCTCTGGCTCTGATCTTCAGGTTGTCATTGGTCACAGGTATAGTGCCAGAAGACTGGAGGATAGCGAATGTTGTCCCATTGTTTAAGAAGGGGAATAGAGACTTCCCCGGGAATTATAGACCGGTGAGTCTTACTTCTGTTGTGGGCAAAGTATTAGAAAAAATTATTAGGGATAGGATTTATAGTTATTTAGAGAGTAATGAATTGATTGGAGATAGTCAGCACGGTTTTGTGAAGGGTAGGTCATGCCTTACTAACCTTATTGAGTTTTTTGAAAAAGTGACCAAAGAGGTGGATGGGGGCAAGGCAGTTGACATGATATATATGGACTTTAGTAAGGCGTTTGATAAGATTCACCATGGAAGGCTTCTGCAGAAAATGCAGATGTATGGGATTGAGGGTGATTTAGTTAATTGGATCAGGAATTGGCTAGCTGATAAAAGACAGAGGGTGGTGGTTGATGGAACGTATTCGTCATGGAGTTCGGTTACAAGTGGTGTGTCTCAGGGATCTGTTTTGGGGCCACTGCTGTTTGTAATTTTTATAAATGATCTGGATGAGGGTATAGAAGGTTGGATTAGTAAATTTGCTGATGACACCAAAGTCGGAGGAGTGGTAGATAGTGAAGAGGGGTGTCATAGTTTACAGGGAGACTTGGACAAGTTGCAGAGCTGGGCCGAGAGGTAGCAGATGGAGTTTAATGCGGAAAAGTGTGAGGTAATTCACTTTGGCAGGAATAACGGATGTGTAGAGTATAGGGCTAACGGCAGGACTCTGAATAGTGTTGATGAACAGAGGGATCTAGGTGTATATGTGCATAGATCCCTGAAAGTTGGAAACCAAGTCGATAAGGTTGTTAGGAAGGCATACGGTGTCTTGGCGTTTATTGGTAGGGGGATTGAATTTAGGAGCCACAACGTCATGTTGCAACTGTACAAAACTCTGGTGCGGCCGCACTTGGAGTATTGTGTACAGTTCTGGTCCCCACATTATAGGAAGGATGTGGAGGCATTGGAGAGGGTGCGGAGGAGGTTTACCAGGATGTTGCCTGGTATGGAGGGAAGGTCCTATGAGGAGAGACTGAGGGATTTGAGGTTGTTTTCATTAGAAAGAAGGCGGCTGAGAGGAGACCTTATTGAAACATACAAGATGATTAGAGGTTTAGATAGGGTGGACAGTGATAGCCTTTTTCCTTGGATGGAGAAAGCTAGCATGAGGGGACATAGCTTTAAATTAAGGGGCGGTAGTTATAGGACGGATGTCAGAGGTAGGTTCTCTACCCAGAGGGTGGTGAGGGATTGGAATGCCCTGCCTGCTGCAGTTGTAGATGCGCCTAGTTTGGGGGCGTTTAAGAGGTCCATGGATAGGTTTATGGATGGAAAGGGATTGGTTTAGGTTAGAGGGTCATTGCTTTTTTCTTAATTGGTCGGCGCAACATCGTGGGCCGAAGGCCCTGTTCTGCACTGTAATGCTCTATGTTCTATGTTCTATATGTCCTGTTTGTGAACCCAACTCTTCACTCACTTGATGAAGGGGCAGAATTCCAAAAACTTGTGCCACCAAATAAACCTGTTGGACTTTAACCTGGTGTTGTGAGACCTCTCACTGTGCCTGAATCCCATTGGTTTCCAAGAGCTTGTCTCGTTCTTTATTGAAACCTATTAAATTTCATCACCTCGGCAGGTAAACTGTTTCGTGTGTTGGATTTTACTGCCCCCACCAGGCCTTGGGGAGGTGGGGTTGTGAGTTTGTTACCAGGCAAATATAAAAGTCACCATGGCAGTGGAATTCTATATCCACGAGTCTTTTCAGGTCTCTACAATGGACACATGTGACATCTCGCAGGCAGCCAATCATAAATCTTTCAGGTAGGTCATCAATGTTGTGACCACAAGAGCCAATGGATTTGTACATAACCACAGACACTGAGAGCCAGGCAACTGGAGCTGTGGGATTTGCTAGCACTAGTGGATTTACACAAATACAAGGGACAATTGACTGTACACATATAGCACTCAGAGCTTCCCAGAATTATCCTACAACCCTCATGAACTGAAAGGACTTCAATCTCTCACTGAGCAGCTGGTCTGTGATCACCACAAACAAAATCTTCAAGTGTGTGCTCACTATCCAGGATACTTTTATGACTCTGACAGCCTTTGTCATTCTCAGGAACCATGACTGTCTGCTCCCCCTCAGCTGTAGGATGTCCCCTGGATGATAGAGGATACACACAGAAGACCTGACTCTGTGGAATGTGCAAAGTGCAGCAAAGGAGAGATACAATGCTGCCTATGCCTCACCAAGGACAACAATAGGCTGAAGATGAGTTCTGCTGTCTGGTCTGCTCAGGTGGAGAGCTGCAGTACAGGCTGAAGCACGTCTCCAGGTTCATTGTGGCCTGTTGCACTCTACACAACCTTGTGCAGGAACAAGGAGAGGAGTTTGCAAAAAGGAGGATAGAGAAACCAGGTGCCTCTTCCAAGGAGAAAGGAGGAGAAGAAGCTAATGTTCATGAGGAAGTGGATGTTGTGACTGTGGCTGTAGATGCCAGGATGATGGAGTGGCCTAGCAGCCTGGCCTGTGACACCCTCATTGCAGTGTCCAGCCAGCATGAGGTCCCTGCAAGATTTCTTGATCGGATCCTCAATAAAAACCATGGTCAACGTGCCAGCAGAACCAGAACACTTCTTTCAGATCCATTTACAGTCTCGTGACCTCTGGTGCTTGGAATGAAAACTGCTGCAGGCCTTTGGTATCAATGCATGTTATCATGGAAACTACCTTCACTTGTCATGTAGAAGGAAATGGCACATGTCTCAGTGATACATGTTCCAAATATCAGCAATGTCTGGCTAAGAACTCAATTATGCGTTCACCTTCAATGTATTTTCTCTCTACCATCCCTCAATCTTTATCTGCCTGCTTCTTGTCCTCCATTTCTTTCTTTCAGAACATCTGGCTCTCATATTCAAACCTTATCCTGGCTGTTCTACTCCTGGCAACTGTTGAAAGTTTATTTATGTCCAACACAAACCCGATCCAGCACACAGTTGGGAGCAATTCTCTTCATCAAAAGCGTCCTTTTCATTTTGAGGTTTGCACTCCCTTTGGTTCTTTTACACTAATGTGTATTTTCAACAAGTGCAGTTAGAAGCAACTATTTATTGATAGCAGCTTTCCCAGAAAAGTACAATAATATCAAACAGTCAAAATGTAGGGTTCCTTCATCACACAGAACTGAAACCCATCAAAAATCAACATTAAATGATGCTTAGAAAAATATATATTTTCTTTCCGTGTCAAAAAATTGAAATGTTACACGTAGGTTGGCAGTGTATGTGATCCCAGTACAGTAACGGTGTGTCTGAAGATGCAAATGAGAAAGATTACTCTGTAATTCCATAAAGGAAATATTATTTTGATTTTTGCCACTTCGTGACTCCAGACTTCTGTCCAAAACTCAGGAAGATAAAAAGCAGGTAGGCATCACTTGGCAATCTCCAGGAGATAACGAATAAAATAAAGATCTTTGTTGAGCTGAGATTCACCAGCATTTTGCCGCTTCTGACATAGTCAGCTGTTGTAGACTATGGAAAACAATTTCCAAATGATTAAAGTATAAGAGTTTTTCGGTATTCTTTTAATGCATAAACTCCTCTCGTACTAACCCGCTTCTATATTTCGATGATTTGATGCCATTCAGCAGTGATGTAACTGGCAGCAGTACAAACTTCTAATGCCATTCCAGATGCACCATTTGCCTGAAAACTTTACACAGGCACCACAATAGATGGTTGTCATAATGGGCTTTCATTCTTCATCTCATAGTGAAAGGAGCTTTGTTTTTCTGCCATCCATCTTCATACTCAATTTTTGTCACTTTGTGCCTCTCCAGAGGTAACTAGGCCTGACCTGTGGATTCGTTCATGTTGTCTGCCAGTTCAGACAGGAAATTAGAACCTGGCTAGATTTCTAAAGCAGTCTGTGCACAGCAGAAAATTTTCCAAACCGCTTCCCTCGTTTAAGTATCTTTTGAACACAGGATAGGTTCATTCATGAAAACTGGAATTGCACCTACCAGGAAATTTACTGAATGATATAAGAATTCATCAGGCTAGGTGTGTCCTGAGTAATAGCACAGAGGTGAAAGAGGTTTTTTAAATGTTGTTACTGAAATTATAAAGTCTTCATATAGACACTTCCCTGAACAGGCATTTGGACAGCTGAGGTGTGTCTATAGAGGCTACTCAGCAAACCCATATCAATTAGATATTCTTCTGACCCTGAACACTCAAACAGGATCAGTTCTAGAGGGTCCCAGCACAACTACTAGGGTAACAACAGACTGTGCAAATTCAGCTACTATTAGACAAGCTTTCAGTGGACAATGACCAGATCATGACAAGTTTCATAAATTGATTGTGAGAGATACAATTTCTCAATCAAATTCAACATTATTTACAGCCTCCTGAGAGGGTGGTTAATTCACAAGACATTTCTCCAGCTGTCATTTACTCAGGGAATTAGATTAGGATCTGGTTGCTTGAAAGAATCTTATCGGTCACATGGAAGTGGCTTTGGTGATGGGAGGGTGAGGAATTTCAGGAAATCTCACATTGTGATCATTCTCTGATGTATTCCTGTCATGTATTCTTGCAAACATTATAGCCAGGTTTGATAAGTTGAATGAGTTTTAAATACAGTGATTAACCAGAGAGCTCTTGTTAAAAGGCAACTGAGAGTAAATTGAAAGGATTTGCATAAATGTTGAGGTGGAGAGACGTTAGTGTAGTGGTAATGTCACTGAATCAGAGACTCAGGCTAACACTCTGAAAATATGGGTTCAAATCCCACCATGGTGGTTTGTGAAAGTTAAATTCAATTGATAAATCTGGAATATGAGGATAGTCTCAGTAATAGTGACCGTGGAACTATCATCAGTTGTTTTGAAAGAAAATCCGGATCACTAGGAAATCTGCCACCCTTACCTAATCTGGCCTACATGTGACTCCACAGCTCTGAACTGGCCTCAGAAGCAACCCAGTTCAAGGAAAATTAGGATGTGCAATAAATGCTAGCCTTGCCAATGATGCCCATATCCCATGAAAGAATTAAAATGTATTAAAGTACTTTATTCAGTAGATAAAGTACTCTTATGCATTCAAAAGTATTCCAAATCTGATTTAAATTGATTATCTGGGTGGAGAGCTTTCATTTATACTCTTATTTAAGGTCAAGATATCTGTGAGCTTTTGAAAAAAAATAAGCAAATGTCAGACTTCTTTGATCAATCTATTTAATGCACACTTGAAGTAAATGAGTAGATATCTGGATATCTGATCTGGTCAGGCAATTTCAAAAGCTATTATATTGATATTGGCAGGTTTGTTTATACAGCTGTACAATGGAATCCCATCAAGAATTCATGGCTGATTTCCAAACCGCACTAATGGAATTAGTTTAGCAAGGGTCATTGACATAGGTTTGGAGGGGGACTGCGTCCTTTGACTGAGTGCCAGTTTTATGAGAAAATAATAAGATCAAATATTTTGAAGAAGTTTTTGAATTGTTTGTTTTGACAGATTAATGAACATTTAAGAGTCAAACTGATTTTCCTTTCAGTGGCTGTGTTCTTGATTGAGATTCTAGGAAGAATTTTATTTTCTACTGAGATATGAACTATTTCTTTTTCATGAGCATTTCAAAGACTTCTCCATGTTGCTTAATGGTACTGTGCTCTGTGCACAGTTAATATTGCATGAATGGGTCTGGAGGATGCTTGAGTGCATGAAAGGGGCGTGGGGTAATTGAGGAGTTATAGGAGTGTGGGAAAGTGAAACATAAGGACTAATGAAGCTTAACAATCATGGTGAGCACTTCGCCCATGTCCCAGCAAATAGAGACAGATTTTCAAACCTACTAGTCTCTGCCCATCTCTGGAGCTGCCTTGGACCTGCTTTGGGAGGCAATGACCATGATCCCAGCCTGACCCTGACACTGGAAGATGAAAATTCAATGTGAATGCGTTGAATTTCGGAAGTCAGGATTGTGATTTTGGGAAATTATCTGACTTGCAATTCCTCCTTCGAGGGTAAAAATTTGGGCCTAGGTCTCTGTTTGCAGCTAAACATGCTTTCATATTTGGACAGGTGTGAAGGATGAGTAGACAGTGGTGAGCCAGGGAGAGAATGTGATATTGGACCCCTCCTCTACAATGGAGCTATGGTCATTCTCAGATAACAGGTCGGGATTTTAAAACATTTTCTACAAAGCATTTTCAGAATCCAGGCATATGTTATTTTTGACTAGTGCTCTGATCTGTTACAGATTATATAAACCACAAATGAGATGTATAATTTAACTCTCACTCTATCTTGGTTTATGTTCAGAAAAAAAGTCAACTTGTGATTTTATACCAAATCTCTTGGCTTTTGATAGTTTGCTTGTTAATTTATGAGGCAATGGGATTGGCATTTCTGAGTGACAGCAGTTCAGAGGAAGATAGTTATAAACAACATTATGGCAGCATTCAGTAAGAGACAATGTGGGAATGACAGCAAAGTAAATAACAAAAATGGAAGAGTGATAGTTTTGGGATATTCCATATCAAGGGTGTGAACAAGGGTTAATATGTGAATCTGGCTGCTGAATTATCTCTGGTGTGAAAATATATAGGGGGGAATGTGAACTAAAATCTTTCCTCAGAGAAACACATTGTTTTTTTTTCTCCAGATCTTACGACACTCTACCTAAAAAATCAAGGAGGCTTGTTTCACGCCATTCTATAAGAGGTGAGGGGTGGGGGAACTTCAATACTCTGGCAAAACAGGCTGCATTGTAGTTTTTTTATTTGTTCATCGGAGATGGGCATCGCTGTTTGGGCCAGCAGTTATCACCCACCCCTAGTTGCCCATTTCAGAGGGCTATGGGTCCAGAGTCACATGTAGGTCAAACTTTGTAAGGATGACAGGTTTCTCTTCCTAAAGGACATTAGTGAACCAGATGGGTTTTTCTGACAATTGGCAGTGGTTTCATGGTCATCAATAGATTCTTAATTCCAAATATTTTTTATTTAATTCAAATTCTACCATCTACAACAGCAGGAGTCAAACCCGGGTCCCCAGAACATTAGCTGAGTTTCTAGATTGCAATAATACTTCTAGGCCATCACCTTCCCATTTGATTTGATTTGATTTGATTGTTTATTGTCACATGTATTAGAATACAGAGAAAAGTATTGTTTCTTGCGCGCTTTACAGACAAAGCACACCATGCATATAAAAGGAAAGAAGAGGACGCAGAATGTAGTGTTACAGTCATAGGGTGTAGAGAAAGATTAACTTAGTATGAGATAGGCCCATTCTAAAATCTGGTGGCAGCAGGGAAGAAGCTGTTCTTGAATCAGTTGGTACATGTCCTCAGACTTTTGTGTCTTTTTTCCAAGGGAAGGAAATGAGAATATGTCCGGGGTGAGTGAGGTCATTGATTATGTTGCCTGCTTTTCTGAGGCAGTGGGAAACGTAGATAGATGGATGTAGGCTGGGTTGAGTGATGGACTGGTCTTCTTTCATGACCTTTTGTAGTTTGTTGTGGTCATGGGCAGAGCAGGAGCCATACCAAGCTGCGATACAACCAGAAAGAATGTTTTCTATGGTGCATCTGTGGAAGTTGGTGATAGTCATAGCAGACATGCCTTAGCCTTCTGAGAAAATGGGTAACTCAAGCATCGCATGGGAGGACCAGGACAAGTTGTTGATGACACTTAGAAAGTTGAAGCTCTTGACCATTTCCACTTCCTCCCTGTTGATGTAGACAGGGGCATGTCCTTCACTGTGCTTCCTGAAGTAGATGACAATCTCCTTCACTTTATTGACATTGCCACCTTTAAAGGGCACCCTGATCAAAACCTGAGGAAACATCTCCCTCAGCCCATCGCGGAGGTCTCATTGGCTTCCCTCCCCATCCCGATCGAATCAGCACTTCTCTCCACCCCCTTCCCCCCGATCACTGGCTCCCCCCCGCCCCACCGAGTCAGAGCTGGCATCCGCCACCACCTTCACATCCACACCCCCATCCCCCAATGGCCATCACTGGCATTCCTTGCTTCTCCAAGCACTGCTGACCCACAGCCAAATCTGAATTAAACCATTCCACTCCCCCACAAGGCTCTCACTGGAGCCCACCCTTGGCACAGGTTGGCACTGCCAGGTTGGCACTGGCATGGTGCCAACCTGGCAGTGCCAAGCTGTGCCAAGGGATATTGCCAAGACACTGCCTGGCTATGTCTTTCTCCCACAGGCTTTTCTCATCTTTACACCCTGAGGAGACCCCATAACAGTTTTATCTGGCACCAGCATGATGTCAGAGTGCCTGCTGAATATCCAGTGGTGGCGGAAGTCCCAGAGAGAGAGATGCTCGGTAATGAGATGCTAATATATTAAAATGAGCTTCCTGTGATCCTGTGGCATGTTTTATGCTATTCCGCCATCAGGGGGACTGGAAGCTTGGAACTCGGAAAGTCACTGGTGTAAATCATGTTTTCTGAGTGTCTCCAGATTTTAAGCGCACATGGGTAATCCTGTGGGCATAGAATGCAAACTCAAAATCACTGCCATAGCTTCTCTCTGCATAAGTAACTCGTAATCTTATATTCATCCCAGAGTATGGAAAAATTGGATTTGGGTTTAGATATAAACTACATGCAAGTAACATGGTGGATCCTATTTAAGTGGTTGTATAGAAATAGGAAGTAGAGACAAAAGTAGAGCTGGAAAATATAGAGAAAGTTTATATACAGCAATTTAATGGCATAATTGATTCATTAAAAAATAGTAGGGTTGCCTCAGAAAACAGTGAAAGTGGCTGTACAAAGTGTTGTAAAATTAGGGTGTATTGTAATTTAGTCTAACAGATCTGATTCTGGTCCAGAGAAAGGCTGCAAATTGACCAACAATACTAGATAGTGCTGAATAAATCTCACAACAAGGTCTAGCACTGGGGAAAACAAATGGTTCACTAATTTCCTTCAGGAAAGGGAACCTGTTACACCTACCTGGTAACCCACTAAATAATTGACTTTTAGTGCCCTCTGTAAGCCACCCAGTCATAAAACAATTACTACAGAAGGCGCTCCAAAATTTTTGGACAAATATCAAAAAGACCACAGAGATTTTTTGTCTAGCAGATCTTTTGACGCAGAAATACTTAAGATTTGATTCAGCAGTACTTCTAAGGTAAGTTCATCTTGAAGTGGCAAAGGATAGTAAGCCCATATCTGAGGCACAGTGGATTAATAGAGTGGTTGTGTACTCACATTGTGCTTGAATATTTGCATAAGTGAGTTCGCCTTTTGGCTAAGATCAAGTGTAATATCGGCAGTCTTTCGCTTAAAGTCATGAGGTTACATTGAGGCTTCATTTGAAACAATTTTTTAAGGCAGCATCTCGGTCTTTTGGCTAAGATGCAAATGAGATTGAGCCTAGAAGGAGTTGCAATGCCTACTCCAATCAGCTTGGATCATGTAGATCAAGCCCAAGCCCAAGACAAGAAGAGACTTGCCTGTCTTGTCAGCTTGGATCTGGAATGTCTCACTTGTTAAGACTTTGAATTGGACTTTGATTGGATTGAATTTAATTGGATATAAACAAAAGAAAGTGTTTACAAAGATTAGGGCCAAGGGAAGCCCAGAGGAATTATCAGCCCAGTGAAGGCAAAGTGAAGAGAAACCATTAGCTCCCTGAAGCTGACAGCTGGAGGCAAAGGAAAGCCCATCACTTCTCAGCCTTTTGGCTAAGATCAAGTGTAGTATCGACATGCTGTGTTTGGTTGAAGTCATTAGGTTACATTCTAGCTTCATTTGAAGCAACTTTTAAAAGCAGGATCTCATGGCCTTTTGACTAAGATGCAAATGAGATCAATCCTTGGAGAAGGAGCTATGCCTACTCCAATCAGCTTGGCTCATGTAGATCAAGCCCCAGACAGAAGGTGAGAATCCTGTCTTGTCAGCTTGGATCAGGAACGTCTCAACTTGTTGAGATGCTGAATTGGACTTGATTTGATTGAATTGGATAAATTAAAAAAAAGGAAAGCCCATGAGAAGTGGTGTTTTGCTCAGAGTATCTAGGGAGCTGGAACTGGGCTAGTAACTAGATGCTGCCCGAGGAATCCAGTGGGATGCAGTCCTTGGAAAAGAGGTTGAGTAACTGATGAGTACATGGGGTTTAATGGGATTGAGGGTTATAGATAGGCCGGGTAGGTAGGGTAGGTAGGGATATGATCAGTGCAACTTGTGGGCCAAAGGGCCTGTTTGTGCGGTGGTGTTCTAAGTTCTATATTCTAACTAGGAAGTGAGCAGTTGTTGGTGTAGTCTGAACTGGAGTGGTTGTTGAAGGAAATCAAAAGCTGCATCCTCAAAAGACAGGAGCTAAGATCCCTCCTGACAAAGACAGAGGGCAGGATTCTCCCATTTTGAGAATGTCTAGTGACTGGAGGGTCCAGCTGCGCCTGTCCCATTGACCAGAATGATGGGATCCCGCACCAGATTCTGTGCTTGGAACCTCAATAATTATGCAGGGGTGAGTTCCCCTCTGACTCTCCTGGCAGGCCAACATCTGATTCATTCACCAACCCTTGGTTGCTGGGTTCGAGGTCCCAATACTGTATTTAAATACCAGTCAAGCACACGCATACCACTGTCCCAGGCCACCTGCCTTCACCAGACACCCAACATGTCCAGACCCAGAGAGAAAAGGCTTGAAGCCTGTAGAAGAAGGCAGCACCGAATTTCAGTGCCAGGGCCCTGAGGCCTTTATTTGGGGAGTCCAGGCCCACTGGCATGATCTCTACCCCAGGGACAGCTGAAAGAAGCACACTAAGCTCACCTCTCCAGCCTGGGAGGTCATTGCCTAGGAAGCCAGTGTGACTGTCACCTTCCCTTGAAGCGCCTTTCAGCGCAGGAAGCTGCTGAATGATCTTATGCACTCCATCACGGTAGGTCTTGTTTCAATTCCCTCCACTATCAAACTCTCAGCATGGAATAAAAGCAAATTACTGCAGATGCTGGAATCTGAAACCAAAAGAGAAAATGCTGGAAAATCTCAGCAGGTCTGGCAGCATCTGTAAGGAGAGAAAAAGGCTGACGTTTCGAGCCAAGACGCCCTTTGTCAAAGCGAAAGGGCATAGAAAGTGGGAGATATTTATTCTGCAGGGTGAGGGAATGAAAGATGAATCATAGCCACAGAAACCAGGGAAATCAGCTGGTAAGGTAAGGGAAGGGGTGTAAAGTAGGGGAAAGAGTGGGGTGCGGGGGAGAACAAAAATGAAGAAAGAAAATAAGAAATAAAAGGTCGAGAACAATAAAAAATTAAACAAAATAAAAGGAAAACAAAGGTGTCGAGGTGGGGTAGAGGAAATCATCTGAAGTTGTGGAATTCGATGTTGAGATCAGAAGGCCTAGCCAGAAGATGAGATGCTGTTCCTCCAGTTTGCACTGAGCTTCACTGGAACATTGCAGCAAGCCAAGGACAGACATGCAGGCATGGGAGCAGGATTGTGTGTTAAAATGGCAAGCAACGGGAAGGTCAGTGTCCTGATTGCACACAGACCGAAGGCGCTCAGCAAAGCAATCACCTAGTCTATGCTTGGCTTCACCAATATAGAGGAGAGCACATTGGGAGCAGTGAATGCAATACACCAAATTGAAAGAGGTGCAAGTGAATGAGGTGGCTCAGGAAGAACCACTACCTCTTAACCTGGAATGAATGTTTTGGACCTTGGAATGGTGAGCGTAGAAGAGGTAAAGGGACAGATGTTACACCGTCTGCAATTGCATGGGAAGGTGCCATGAGTAAAAGGAGAGGTGTTGGGTATGATGGAGGAATGGACTAGGTTATCCCAGAGGGAATGGTCTCTGCACCAACATCTTCATTGGCTATTAGCTGATTTCCCTGGTCTCTGTGGCTATGACTCATCTTTCACTCACTCACCCTACAGTACAAATATCTCCCAATTTCTATGCATTTTAACTTTGACTGGACTCAAAACGTCAGCTCTTTTCTCTCCTTACAGATGCTGCCAGACCTGCTGAGATTTTCCAGCATTTTCTCTTTTGGTCTCAGCATGGAATCATGCACTCAAACAGCTACTGTCTTCACAGGTCTCACACACTCGGTCCCGGGGACACATATCAACTCTCCCTCCCTCAACAAGACTTTCACAACACCATCATCCCATCTGTCTTTTTCCCTAAGCTCCAATCTCTGTGCCCTCCTCAGGGCAGGGCTCAGCTCACATACGGGACATACAATTCACATAACCTATGCTCCATTCCCTTTCATCACATCTCTTACTTTTGTTTCCATCCAGGTCAAACTTCCACACAACAAGTAAGAGCGAGCCAGACCAGGAGTGGAAGGGACGGCAGAGATCATCGATCTGCCCCATTGAGTTGGAGAAGGTTGCAGCAGAGCCTACTGGTTGGTGAGGATTGGTATCACTCCTGTGGTTACACAACAATCCAGAATGTATTTCAGCCTCATCACTTCACCCAATCCTGCAATTCAAAATGAATGTTACATACTCTGAATTAGTTTCAGCTCACTGCCCACTTGTCTTTTGCAGGTACCAGCAGATTCTGGACAGCTGTGCAGCTCGCTGAGTCCCCAAAACATCTCTGAGAATGAAGTGGCTCAGGAAAAACCAGCACAGCGCTCACCCACACCCTACACCACCGCACAGATACATACCTTGGCAGGGTGTTGCTCTAGCTTAAACTCAAGGTCACTTTCTGGAGACTACCTCACAGACACATCCCTAACAGCATTCAGAGGCAGGGACAGCTCAGGTCGCAGGCACTCAGCGGGCTGCTGGAGACCAGCCACCTGCTCATTCTCAGGTAGACGATGAGCCTCTAGGAGTGGCTGTCACCTCACTGGTGGGGATGAAAAGGGAGGCAATGGAATGTTGGCCAAAGCTTTGACAGTCACTTGTCAGAGTAGAGTGCACGATGGAGGATTCCCTCCACTTTCTGTCTGATGTTGGGGCCTGATGCATGAGCACCTCCAGGCCACCACGGGAAGCTTGGCAACCATGGAGACCTTGGTCCAGCAGGTCCTGCACTCCATGGCCACAAACTCTGGTGGGCTCTATCAGGGTGTAGACCACGTGGGGATGAAATACCTTGATCTCACTCCAGGTGCCCCATCTCCTTCAGGATCTGTTGGCACCCAAAGGAGTCAAATTCATTGAGTTAGCAGAAGAGTCATATGGTGAGGTAGATATTACATGAACCCCTGCTCTGCCACTAAAGGAAGAAAAAGCCAGACAGTTGGATCAAATGGTCTCTTTCTGCCCTATAATGGATCAGATTCTCCAATCTCACCCACAACTGGGATTCTCTGATCAATGAACAGTGATTTGGCAGAGCACCAAATTCTTCATTCTTGCAGGCAGCAGTGGCAGGGTGTAAACAGCTGGAGAATTCCAGCCAACATGTCTGACTCTATAATGGAAAACAGTCACCATCCGAACTAGGCGTATTGCAAGTGATTAAACACTATGATTCACACGTCAGTTCTAAAGCTTTATCATTATTTTAAAATAGAAAAAGCAAGTGAACTTTTATTTATATAATGTCTTATATAAGTGTCTTAATTGAAAAAACTCAAATACATGAGCATTGTGTAGAGGCTAATCATATTCAAACTAAAAGTCACACCAAAAAAAGAGCTTCCAAAGACAAAAAAAAATTCCAGCCATGATAAACTCTTTATAACTTTTGTCAAAAAGGAGATCCTTCCTTAAGTGCCCGTTTCTTTGGAACTAAAACACAAGATGAGGATGGAAATTTCATCATTTGAAGCACCAACTAGCAATTAACTCAATTATGTTAAATTTTAATGGATTTTTCTTCAGTTCAATTATCATAAAAATTCACAGGAAGTAGGTAAGAGTTCTGCATTGGGCAACAGCAGACACTGTTCTATTCCACCTGAGGGCACTCAAACTGCTTTCTGTACCAATAAAAGGAATGCAAATTGCTGGGAAGATCTTGAACATTGATAGAAAAACACTTTTTGTTGTGAAATATTAATAGATATAAGAAACAAATAGTACCTGCTGAGGTAGGAGTGGATGGTTTAAAGTATATTTACAAACTTGTTTAATTACTTCGTTGAAGTGTGGAATGTATGGAACACATCAAACATCTTAATTAAATATACAGCATGTTCCTACTTAAATAATTTTGCTGACAGCCAAATCTTGAGTTTGGAAATTCTGCATAATTTACTTAGATTTAAGAGCCCAAAAGTATTTATTTATTTAGTAACAGTGCAGTTGTGTACAGTCAATTAATAGTTATGTTGCTGGCCCAGGTTACAGAGGTATGGACTAATAATAAACATGAATTCAAATTTTGCAATGGCAATTTGCCATTTAAAAACCTGGAAACAGAGAATAACTGGTTTATTAATGACCTTTAGAAAACTTGTGTTAGAACTTTATCAACTTCCTTCTTCAAACATTATTAAATTATATCCCCCATTTCTAAATGGGCTAAATTTTTGTAAATTACAGGCAATAAATCGTTGTGGATATTGAAAAACTGGTTCTAATCACTTTGGCAGGGGAGTAATCCAATAAGACTAAGATTGTCATGTGACAATGCTTATTTCTTACTAAGATTAACAGGAGTGTTTTCATTTGTTGTCTGGATGTAAAAGTGTTTATCAATTGGGCGCTGAATTTTCACTTCCATCAATGTCAATATAAATGAAAAAAAATCAGGAAGAGTGCATGATGGACTGTTACTCTGCACCACCAGTTTTATGGCCAAGCAGCAGGTTAATACCATAATCCTCAGAATTGAATACGACAGTAAGGGTATACAAGTTCTTGACTATTAACGACAAATACTTTTCACAATAACTGAATTGAGGTTGAGCTAATAAGTGAAGGATCAATCATGAACTTCTATTGACACAGAATTTGGGGTGAGCAATGTGGCAAGGGGTTTATTGTTGACCTCAAAATTATTCTCCTGAGGCTAGCAATCTCTCTGCTGAGTATTTCACCTCTATCACCCTGCAGTAATTGCCATTGAGTGTAGCATTCTTTACTGGGAAGTTCCAAGTGCAAAGCCAGCATGTTGTCATTAGGCTGTCTAAGCAGTGAATCATATGAAAGGATTTTCACAGACAGCCAAACAGGAACCAAAATTCAGTAAAATTAAATCACTTTTAAAATTTTACAGGGAGTAAATTAAAGATTGGGTTGTTTTTTTCTGAGAACTGTTTCGCTAAAATTTTTTTTTAAATAATGAGGTGGTGGAGGCTGCCTCGCTAAATATTTTTAAGACCCGGGTTGATGGGTTTTTGATAAGCGAGGGGATTAAGGGTTATGGGGAGAGGGCGGGAATGTGGAACTGAGCCACGACAGATCAGCCATGATCTTATTGAATGGCGGGGCAGGCTCGAAGGGCTAGATGGCCTACTCCTGCTCCTATTTCTTATGTTCTTATTAGTTTTAATAATTTAACAGCACTCCAAAAATTTAAAACTATTTTACTGGACCAATTTACTTCATTTAGCACATTGCACAAAAAAACCCAGTTGTGCATGATGGAACAAGATGTAAATTTTTACAGGATTTCGAACAACAATGTAGAAGTCCAAAAGTTGAAGTTTTCACTCATTTCAGTAGCTGCCAAATCTCTTCATTTAGCTGTTTCTGAGATTCAAAATGTTGCTGCCTGTCCAGGTTGCTATGTTTAAAAATAAAGAACAATCGACCAAGGGGGCAGGTCTCCCAGCCTGAGGCAGGCCGGGGTGGACGGGTTGGGTCGAGGCTGGCCCGGACATGTCCGGAAGGCCAGCAATCGGGTCACAGGGGGGCAGCAATGTAGGGTTGTGGGGCTAGCCAGCGATCAGGAGGCTAGCAGTGCAATGCTACTGTGCACCAATCTCCGCTATGACAGATCGGTGAAAGCACAGTGGCCCACTCAGTGCTAATGCTGTCGATCTCTCCAGCAGGAACCCTGAATTTTAATGAAATTCATACTCAGGCACTCTGCAGTGCTCAGAGTGTGGGAGATTTGTTTTGAAAACCCCACTGAAAATAACAGCCAGTTTACTCCAGTGATTATGCAAATTCGACACTTAGAATGTTTTTGGGGGGGGAGTCCCACCCCAAATCATCCGGCCTCCGAATCACCAGGGATTGGACTAACCCACCCCCCCTCCCCGCCACCCTCACCCGCAAGATGCAAGTCAGAGCCCTGCAAAAGTCCTGACACTCTGAACTCTGTGGGAAATATCCAGGAACTTCAATGAGCAATTTCCCTGCTCCCCAGGACACTCTATGAATGTTTCTCAATATGAGTTAGAGTTGGAGAATTCGGATAATTCTAACGTACTTAACTGGATAGTTATCCAGGAAACGTTAGGCAGGTTAAGATTTAGCCTAACTCCTGAGTAACTCCAGAATTTCCCCCTTTCCCTCAGCACCACCCTCCCCCAGTACTTCCTGACCTCCAAACTACCCCACCTAACCACTCCCAACCACCCCTATAACCCTCCAAACTTGCTGACCACAATCCCCGACCACCCAATTAGTGCAACCCGACTAACCTGACTACTCCAGCACCAAACAATCCCCTGAAAACCATGTCTCCACCCTCCCGCACACAGCTACCACACTAACCCCACAACCAGCCAAAGACACTCCCGACCAGATCTTACTATCACCCAGTACCTAATTAGCCACTACCCCAACATGACTAGCCCCAACGCGACCACACTTCTGGCTAAGAATTCACTGCTTATTTTTAACATCTATTCCTGAGTTTCTCTGAGTAAAGACGGCTGAATTTTGAAACTACGTTATCCTTTGATTTAACAGGTATGGCAAATGGTACGTTAGCCTTCATTACGAGAGGTTTCAAGTACAGGAACAGGGATGTGTTGTTGCAATTATACGGGGCCTGGGTGAGGCCACATCTAGAATAATTTGTGCAGTTTTGGTCTTCTTTTCTGAGGAAGGATATTCTTGCCCTGGAAGGAGTGCAGCGAAGGTTTACCAGGCTGATTCTGGGGATGGCAGGACTGATGTATGAGGAGAGATTGATTAGGTTTGGATTGTTTGCACTGGAGTTCAGATGAATGAGGGGGGATCTCATTGAGACTTATAAAATTCTAACAGAACTAGACTGGTTAGATGCAGGGAGGATGTTCCCAATGGTGGGGGAGTCCAGAATCAGGGATCACAGTCTGAGGATTCAGGATAGACCATTTAGGATGGTGATGAGGAGACATTTCTTCACGCAAAGAGTGGTGAGTCGGTGGAATTCATTACTACAGGCAGTAGTTGATTGCAAAACATTGAATGGTCTTGAGATGGCTGGATGTAGCACCTGAGGTGAATGGGATCAAAGGTTATGGGAAAAAAGCAGAATTAGGCTATTGAGTTGGATGATCAGCCATGATTGTAATGAATGGCAGAGCAGGCTCAAAGGGCCAAATGGCCTCTTCCTGCTCCAATCTTCTATGTTTCTAGGTTTCTCAGTTTTTATGTTTCTATGACTTTCATAAACTTGAAAAATCTGTTTTTATATCCTTCTATTAAAACAAACTTGCCCATTCTCTTTCTTAGAATTGATGAAACAACTCTTTCTCTTTTCCACTATTTTACTCAATCAACTTTCTTCAGTTCCTATTGCAAAATGTAAAGGGGAAAATGAATAGAAATCAAGGAAATGTATTTCATCCAAGTTGTCACATAAACCTTCGTCAGCAGCTTTCCTTTGCTCAGTCTCAATTGCCTTTCTTCAAGATTTCTAATGCATTTAGAGTACTGCGTCCAGTTCTGGTCGCTTTACTACCGGAAGGATGTGGAGGCTCTGGAGAGAGTGCAGAGGAGGTTTACCAGGATGTTGCCTGGTATGGAAGGACGGGGGTATGAGGAAAGATTGAAGAAATTGGGGCTCTTTTCCCTTGAAAGACACTGACTGAGGGGGGATCTAATAGAGGTATATAAGATTATGAAGGGTATAGATAGAGTAAACAGAGGTAAGCTATTTCCTATGATAGAGACACATAGGACAAGGGGCCATGGACTTAAGGTGAGGGGGGAGAGGTATAACACAGATATTAGAGGGAGGTTTTTCACACAGAGGGTAGTGGGGGTACGGAATGCTCTGCCAAGTAAGGTGGTGGAGGCAAACACACTAGAGTCATTTAAGAGTAACTTAGACAAGCACATGAGTGGGTTGGAGATGGGTGGATATAGGAGATTGTTTTAAATAAGGGTCATTAGCATTGGGGCGTCCCTGGTAAGGTAACTGGATATGGTACAATAATAATGTTCTTTCTTTCTTTTCATTCACAGGTTTTAAGTCGGTCTGCCCTGTGTCCAATGAGGGGTATACACGCGATGGGTCGTACTTGGGCTGCTCTTGGTTGTTCGAGAGTGGCCTAGTGCTTCATGTTGTTAGTGTGTGCCTAAACTGGACCAGATACTGGGCAAGACGACAGCTCAGTGACTATCGCTGATTGCTGTGCAGACACATAGATTTGGGCCAGTGTCTGTGGGAGTTTGCGCATTCTCCCCATGCTTGCGTGGGTTTTCTCCGGGTGCTCCGGTTTCCTCCCACACCCCAAAGATGTGCTGTTAAGCTGATTGGAGGTAATAAATTGTCCCTAAATTAGTTTCCCTCAATGTGGATGGCCATAAAACATTAGACAAGGGTCATGGGTGGAGGGGGGTACTGGTGTTGGGATGGTGGCGCGGGCTCGTTGGGCCGAAGGGCCTGTTTCCCGGGCTGTTTTTGTTCTTTGTTCTTTGTACGTTAATAGTCTCCAGGAGTTGGTGGCCTAGTGGTATTATCACTAGACTATTAATCCAGAAACTCAGCTAATATTCTGGGAATCTGGGTTCAAATTCCACCAAGGCAGATGGTTGAATTTGAATTCAATAAAAAAAATCTGGAATTAAGAATCTACTGATGACTATGAAACCATTGTTGATTGTTGTAAAAACCCATTTGGTTCAATATGTCCTTTAGGGAAGGAAATCTGCCTCCTTACCTGGTCTGGCTTAATGTGACTCCAGAGCCACAGAATGTTGTTGGCTCTCAATTGCCCTCTAAAATAGCCTAGCCTAGACTATCTTGGGATGGACAATTAATGCCCACATCCTACGAATGAATTTAGAAAAAAACAGAGCTTGTGAAATGTAAAACAACCAATAAGAAGAATTAAACTGGAAACAAACCTTCAGATGGTTAAAAGAAAAATCCTGCAGAGGCTGGAAATCTGAAATAATGAGAAAATGCTGGACTCAGCTGGTCTGGTGGCCTCTGTGAATAGAGAAACAGAGTTAATGTTTTCAGTCCATATGACTCTTCTTCAGAGCTGACAAGGTTCAGAATGTTACTTTTTTTTAAGCTGACGTTATACTGCTTTGTATTTTCAATGATGAATTGCACTGCAAAGTTTTATATTAACTAAGTGATTTCTTAGAATCCAAGTGTCAACAAACTTTTCTCTTGAGAGTTAGTACAGAGATTTCCAAGTATAAATGGAAAGACAAAGCAGAATCCAAAAGTAGTGCTGTAAAGGGCAATCTTGAAATGTCAGGTTGCCGATTATTTTTGTTAGAATTAGCCCTCTACATTTGCTAACATAATTGCAAAAAAGAACACTTTCCACTGTTTATTATACTTTATAGCAAGATGGGATTATCAAACTGATTAGCTGATGGTGAATAGTGTGAGACTGTTGGCGTATTGGGGATGGAAAGAATTGTTCTGTGAATGTGAAATGTTCTTGGATGAGGTACTCTTGAAGAATACTAGCAGCAGGCAGCACTGGACACTGATCAATCGATGTTGCCACAGCTCTTTCCTCTTCAGCTTTTCCTGTCAAGGATGCAACATATAGCTACAAATCCCAAATGGATGAAGAGCTGCTTCAGCACATTGACTTCTGTTCATCACTTCTCTGATAACAGCATAGTTCTTGTTCTAGACTGTTTCAGCTGTTATGCCAAGGTGCTTGTCATGAGTCATGTCACCCAGGAGCCTAACCGGTTAGGGACCTAACAGTTGGTATAAAGAAGGACAGGCATTGGATGAATGAGTCATGACTGCTGCAAGAAAACCACACACAGGCATGTAGAATCATAGAATCATACAGTGCAGAAGGAGGCCATTTGGCCCATCCCTGTAACCCCATGCATTTACCCTAACTAGTCCCCCAACACTAAGAGGTAATTTAGCATGGTCAATCCACCTAACCCACACATCTTTAGACATGCATTGCCTGTGGTTGTATATAAACTGAATTATAGGGAATATCACTTGGCTGGTGATGAGGATCATACAAGGAAATGTGGGTGCATTCTCAGAATCATAGAATCATAGAATCCCTACAGTGTAGAAAGAGGTCATTTGATCCATCGAACCTGCACCAAAAACAATCCCATCCAGGTCCTTTCCCCATAACCCTATGTATTTACCCTGCTAATCTCCCTGCACTAAGTGGTAAATCTGCACTTAACCTGCACATCTTTAGACTGTGGGAGGAAATCGGTGCACCCAGAGGACACACACAGAGACACTGCAAATTCCTGCCATGAATAACGAAGTATAGAGGTGCTTGTGAAAGAGAGCATCAGTACCCTCTCCAATATAACAGGGAACTGTGTTATTATATTGATGAAGTTACCTGCTGCAGATTGGAATGAACCTATAGCATAAAGTTTAAGTAGCACAATAAGCCACAGGAAGTCCTGGCTTGAGGCATATTGATGCGCTAGGTGACATAGTTTAGTGAAGTGAAGCCACTGTGTCTCAGTGAAGTTGGGAGAGGAGCAGTGCTCCCTGAACACCTGCAGCAGGAATGGTCTCCTGCACAGTATCTCCTCAATCTTCTCACAGTTGCTTTTGGTCTTCCCTGGCTGCTTGGCTGCTCTTCGACCACCACTACAATAGGCAGATTCAGAATCAACATTTTGTCAGCAGACGACATAAATCAGTTTTATCGCTTAGAAAACAGGCAAAATAAATGGCCATATGTGATCACCTAAAATAGTAGGGAATAAAAGCTTTAAATTGCACTGTTGAAGGGTCTTTGCTGTCTGTTAATGCCAAGAATTGTCAAGCAAATTTATATAATTCTGAGTGATGTCCTGACGCTTACCAGATTCCCTACAGGATCCTATTAACAAGCAGGATTGTTCCAGTGCATGTTTTGAATATCCATGGAAAAGCTCAATCCATATGGCACACATCTAGTGTGGGATTGATACACATGTATTTTCCATCATATTGGAACCTTTGATACTTGCTTTACACCTGAAAGTGAGAGTGGCACATTCACAGTCCTGAGTCGCAACAAGTCTTTAATAGACTAATTATGTCATGAGTAGGGTGAGTGGAGAAGGTATTGAGCAGGATGTCCTCAGACTCAATCCTATGACTATAAATATTCCTAATGTACATAAGTGACCCAGATTCAGAAAACAAATAGCTCTTAATGATTCACATTTGCATCATAAAAATTATATGATCTGAAGTTCAAAGTAAACATACCAATGACAACTTAAGGTACAATTGTAATATAATTGTAATATTATTGAGTAAGTAGCTTTTAGCACTAAAATGCCATTGTGCTGAAGCATTTACATTGCACAATTAAAGTTACTGGACCATTCAAATTTATTTACAGCAAAACTGAATTGATGCTAACAGGAGCAGAATGCATACTGTTCGATTTGATATCTTAATAGAGGTGCTGCCTTTTGACCAAGACATGCTTTGAAAAAAAATTAAGATTACTTGATTGAGAGATACGTCTATTTGAATAAAATGGGAGAAGAGGTTGAAGGGAAAGAAGGCACAAAAGGTACAGGCAGTTTAAGAGATGAATTGAATGAATAGGGAACAATCTTGAGACACATTCTAAGCATTGATATGAAGGTACCCATTTCAATGCCACACCTAGTATATTGTGCAAAATTTTAAGAGGAGATTCTATTCATGACCACAGGGATGTAATGGAAACTATGTGTACCTTTCAATGATTGGAGATCAAGATCTTATGGAAGTGCATTAATGTGTTGTTGCAAGATCCTTTCTCAATAGGAGTAACATGATTCCTTTTCCAGATGGCTTTAATAGAGTTACAGTTTTCTATATGCCACTCAAAAACAAATCAAAAATCTGAACAATCAATTCATTCCCAAACTTTCTAAACAAGAAATGGTTGTAGGACTTTTTTCTATGTACCGAAGATAAAGTGCAATAAGAAATGGCAAAGTTAAAATTGTAAATTGGAGTACATACACATAAAGCATTGAATATTGTACGCATTATTTGATAGTTACTGTTACTTCCTTTCCTCAAAAAACAAAGTGACAATCAAGGCAGAAGGCTCATGAAAGGCCTGTCATTAAATTCATAATCATAATCACAAATTAAATATTTTGTCCCAGATTTTTTTATAACAGAATCAAGCTGACACTGTGGAGATAGTTTCAAACTCACCTAGCAGGAAATAGATGGAATTTGATCAGCTGTATCTTTTACCTCCTGTCTGATTTATTTTCCATTAACTTCAATATTTGATTTGATATGATTTATTATTGTCATGTGTATTATCATGCAGTGAAAAGTACTGTTTTTGCACGCTATACGGACAAAGCATACTGTTCATAGAGAAGGAAATGAGGGAGTGCAGAATGTAGCATTACAGTCATAGCTAGGATGTAGAGAAAGATAAACTTAATGCGAGGTAAGTCCATTCAAAATTCTGACAGCAGCAGAAAAGAAGCTATTCTTGAGTATCTGACCTCAAAATAGGAAACCAAATTTGACCAGATGGAAAATGGGCTGCACATTGGATCCCACCAGTATCCCATGGGGTGGGCGAGGTAAAAGTTGTTCCCACTTTTTCTAATTTAAAGTAGGCAGTAGATTTGAGGGTGGATTTTACATGGCAATTTATTCATGGCCTTTTCAAGCAAATGTAAGGTTAAAATATAACCAACTACCAAAGATGAAAAAGGGATAAACTGGAGATGGGGAATAAGAATCAAGTCAATGCAAAACTATTGTGGGAAAAGTTAGTGTCAGACTGATTTGGAAGTTTTTCATATTTGCATTCTTAAGAACATAAGAAATAAGAACAGGATTAGGCTATCTGGCCTTTTGAGCCTACACCATCATTTAATAAGATCCCCAAATGCACTTTCCTTCCTGCCCCCACCATCCCCACTCCCCCCCATAACTCTTGACTCCCTTATAAATCAAAAATCTTTGTAAGTCAGCCTTAAATATATTTAATGATCCAGTCTCTTCTGTTCTCTGGAGTAGAGAATTTCAAAGATTATCAACTCCTTTAAGAGAAGAAATTCCACCTTCTTTTTAGGATAGCCCCATTATTCTGCAACACTGACTTTTAGTTCCCAGTATACATTGTGTTAAGCCCCCTCAGAACTGTATATGTTTCAATAAGATTACTTCTCATTCCTCTAAATTCAATGAGAAGAGACCCATCCTGCTCAAGATTTTTACAACCTTTTCATCCCAGGAATCAGTCTAGTAAACATACTCTAACTGCCTCCAATTTTAATATACCCCTGCTTTAATAAGGAGACCAAAACTGTGCACAGTACTTTCCGTATAGAGGTTTACATCATGGAAACAGGCCCTTCGGCCTAACTTGTCCATGCCTCCCTTTTTTTAAAACCCATAAGTTAATCCCAATTGCCCACATTTGGCCCATATCCCCCTATACCCATCTTACCCTGCCTAAATGCTTTTTAAAAGACAAAATTGTACCCACTTCTACTACTACCTCTGGCAGCTGTCTAGACACTGACCACCCTCTATGTGAAAAAATTGCCCCTCTGGACACTTTTGTATCCCTCCCCTCTCACCTTAAACTTATGCCTTCTAGTTTTAGATTCCCCTATCTTTGGGAAAATATATTAACTATCTAGCTGATCTGTGCCCCTCATTATTTTATACACCTCTATAAGATCATCCCTCAACCTCCTAGGCGCCACAGAAAAAAGTCCCAGTCTATCCAGCCTCTGCTTGTAACTCAAACCATCAAGTCCTGGTAGCATCCTAGTAAATCTCTTCTGCACTCTTCCTAGTTCAATCCTTTCTATAATAGGGTGACCAGAACTGTACATAGTATTCCAAGTGTGGCCTTACCAATGTCTTGTACAACTTCAACAAGATACCCCAATTCCTGTATTCAATGTTCTGACAGATGAAACCAAGCATGCTGAATGCCTTCTTCACCACTATCCACATGTGATTCTACTTTCAAGGGGCTATGAACATGTACCCCTGGATCTTTATGTTCTGTAACTCCCCCTCCAGTGCCCTACCATTGTCACTGCCCCTGTATATTTGCAGCAAAACCTTCCTACTATTATACTCCATATTCTTTTCAATAAATGCCAACATGCTGTTTTCGTTCCGAATTATTTATTGTTCCGCGTACTGATCTTTTGTGATTCATATATGAGGATTCCCGATCCCCCCATATCGCAACATTCTGCAGTCTTTCCGTTTAAACACAATTCTGTTTGTCTATTCTCCATATGAAAGTGGGCAACCTCACAATTTCCCATATAATGTCCTTCTGCCATTTTCTTTGTGACTTACTTAACCTATCTATATCCTCCTCACATTTTGCTTTCTTATCTATTATTGCATAGTTAGCAAATTTAACAACAATGCATGCCCTTCAGTTATCTAAGTCATTAATTTGCTAGTAATAGCTGAGACTGTAGTATTGATCTCTGTAGCACTTCACTAGTTACAGTTTGCTAACCTGAAAATGAGCATTGGATTTGTTTTCTGTTGTCCAATTCTCTATCCATGTTAATATGTTACTCCAGTTTTGTGGTTCACCTTTAAGGGGCATATCTAAGACTGCTGTGCATTACCAGACAGGATGTGATGTACATACCTATGTAATTATCAGACACAAAATAGCAGCAGACCTAGAGACCAGATAAATTGGGAGCAAGGTAGAGTATTTAGTGCGTTCTGCTGCAAAAGTTTCCCAAGGAGGATTTCTATGAGTGATCTATAGAAAAAGACACACAAAAGTGCTTTGTGGACAGGTAGGACTGCAAGAGAGCCAACTATCATTATCAAGGAATACGGAGGAATTGAGCTCCAATTTAGCACAGGGCCTGGCACAGAGCTTGTCACTGTGTCAAAGTGATGGCTTGCTCTATGAGAAAATGTGCAGAGTTGACCATAATGCAGCATCTTCATGGACCTAGAAACTATCATTATCATGAAAGAGGTAGTGTTGAGCAAGCTAATGGGGGGGGGGGGGTGCTAAAGGTAGACAAGTCTCCTGGCCCTGATGGAATACATCCCAGGGTACTAAAAGAGATGGTGGGCGAAATAGCAAATGCATTAGAATTTACCAAAACTCGCTGGATGAGGGTGGTTCCCACAGATTGGAAAACAGCAAATGTGACGCCATTGTTTAAAAAAAGAAGGTAGACAAAAGACTATAGGCTGGTCAGCTTAACTTCTGTAGTATAGAAAATGCTTGAATCTATCATCAAGGAAGAAATAGCAAAACATCTGGATATAAATTGTCCCATTGGGAAGACACAGCATGGGTTCATGAAGGGTAGGTCATGTTTGACTAATTTGGTGGAATTCTTTGAGAACATTACATGCACAGTGGACAATGAGGAACCTGTGGATGTGGTGTATCTAGATTTCCAGAAGGCATTTGACAAGGTGCCACACCAAAGGCTGCTGTATAAGATAAAGGTGCACACTGTATTAGCATGGATAGGCAATTGATTAACTAACAGAAAGCAAAGAATGGGAGTAAATGAGTGTTTTTCTGGTTGGCGATCAGTGACTAGTGGTGTGCCTCTGGGACCACAATTGTTTACGATTTAATAGATGATTTGGAGTTGGAGACCAAGTGTAGTGTGTCAAAATTCACAGATGACGCTAAGATGAGCAGCAGAGCAAAGTGTGCAGAGGATGCTGAAAATCTGCAAAGGGATATAAATAGTGGACGAGGGTCTGGCAGATAGAGCACAATGTTGGTAAATGCGATGTCATCCATTTTGGTAGGAATAACAGCAAAATGGGCCATTATTTAAATGGTAAAAAATTGCAGCATGCTGCTGTGCAGAGGGACCCAAATGTCTTGTGCAAGAATCACAAGGAGTTGGTTTACAGATGCAGCAGGTAATTAAGAAGGTAAATGGAATTTTGTCTTTCATTGCTAGAGAAATGGAATTTAAAAACAGTGAGGTTATGTTGCAGCTGTATAATGTGCTGGCAAGGCCAGGCTTGGACTATTGTGTACAGTTTTGGTCCCCTTACTTGAGAAAGGATATGCTGGCACTGGAGGGTGCAGAGGAGATTCACTAGATTGATTCCGGAGTTGAGAGGGTTGGCTTATGAGGGAAGATTGAGTAGACTAGGGCAATACTCATTGGACTTCGGAAGAATGTGGGGAGATCTTACAGAAACATATAAGATTATGAAGGGAATAGATAAGATAGAAACAGGAAAGTTGTTTCTACTGGTGGGTGAAACTAGAACCAGGGGGCATGGCCTCAAAATAAGGGGAAGCAGATTTAGGACTGAGTTGAGGGGAAACTTCTTCACACAAAGGGTTCTGAATCTGCGGAATTCCCTGCCCAGTGAAGCAGTTGAGGCTACCTCACTAAATGTATTTAAGGCAAGGATAGATAAATTTTTGAACAGTAAAGGAATTAAGGGTTATGGTAAGCAGGCAGCTGAGCTGAATGGAGCTGAGTCCATGAAAAGATCAGCCATGACCTTATTGAAACGGAGCATGTTCGAGGGGCCATATAGCCTACTCCTGCTCCTATCTCTTATGTACTTATGTTTTTAAACGCCTCAGCTTCCATTGCAAACACAGGCTGATGCCAGTCAATGTCTGAGTGTGACAGTGAAAGCTCTGACTGAGGTTCCGAATTCTCAGCTTGTTGACTTGCAAGCTCTCGCTGCTGCCATCATGACTGCAGTTCCAGTGTTGAAGGGACTTGCAGAATGTTACAGTTGCCCAACATGCTTTCATAGACTACAATATCTTCAATGCAGAATGAGGCCATTTAGCCCATCAACGCTGCATCAACTCTTCAAAAGAATATCTTACCCAGGCCCTATCCCTGTAACCCCATGCTTTTACCACAGTTAATCTGCCTAACCTACACATCTTGGGACAGTAAGGGGCAATTTAGCACGTCCAATCGACCTAACGTGCACATCTTTGGATTGTGGGACAAAACTGGAGCACCCGGAGGAAACATACACAGACACACAAACTCTGCACAGACGGTGACTCAAGACTAGAATTGAACCGGGGTCCCTGATGCTGTGAGGCAGCAGTGCTAACCAGTGCACTGCTCACTGTTTTCTCCAAAATATTGCTAGGACTGTTGATGTGCTGCCTGGTGGGGGAGGGGGGTGGGTGGTGGGGGACTGTTTCCTGGAGTACATTCCTGCTGTCCTTGCTCGAAACAATAGCAATCAGCCTCCCATTACTGCCACGCCACCAGTGCCCTTGATGTTGCCTACCAGCCAGCCAATCCAGATAACTGTTATCCATGCTGAGATGACACCATTTGGAACTGAGCATTCAAGCACCAGAGATATTCTACGTCACCCTGCAAGGCCATCTGCAGTCTCCCCCACTGAAAGTCAGCAATCTTCCAGCAACCATGTTGCATCCATTGATGTAACATTGTGTAGGAGAACTAAATTAGAGAAGAGGCACTAAGGGAATGCATAAAGATAACTAATTGGCTTTTAATTGAAATATTAGAGTGGTTTCATTCATACATTTGGTTTGAAACATTTGATTTATGATGCTTTGATTGGGGCATTGTAGTCAAGTGGACACTGTGAGAGTCAGTACAGAGGAAATGTAAGGTTTTGAACTGTTGGTGAATGAGCAATTGGAGTTGTGGTTACTCCAACAGCAGTTGAATGAGCCAATCATGTCAGGCCCAGGTGGAAAAGAACTGCCTGTTTGCCTTCTCGCTTTCTCCTCCTCCCCCTCCTCCTGTCTCTTATATCAGTTTCTTCTCCTCTGTGTCATCTGTCCTCATTCACACTGTCAGTATGAGCAGAACCTTTGCAACTCAAGGCCAGGTCCCTGAGCAAGTCCTTCAGTCGTAGAACAATTCTCCAAACTTTCTACTAACTCAATAACAGCCCAAAAAAATCAATCAGCAACTAACCTGAAAGTTGGTAATGATCCCTTTCAGAAGTAAGCAAATTCAACTGGGCAAGGTTAAGAGAGGACATTACATGGAGCAGAGTGGTTGGAAATGGTGCTGCATCATTCACATCAATGTTGTTTTCATACTAACATCATGATCTGAATACTCTGCATTTTACTGGCATATGCTCCGAGTATCTCCACTACCTCTCTTCCCAAAATGGCATCTGGTGTGGCTTGCAGGGAAAACAGTCCTACGCCGCCTGTTACTTAAGCTCACAGATAACTCTTTTACAATGTATATCTCTTCAAAAAATGTAAAATCTGCTGTCATCATTAATAAAATTGCCTGGTGTGTGCATGTGCGTGCGTGTGTGCGTGTGCATACGAAAGATATTTCCTCAGTGTCACATTTCATAGAATAGAATCTCTATACTGCAGAAGCAGGTCATTCAGCCCATCGAGTCTACACCAACTCTCTGATAGAGCATCCAAGCCCACAAATCCTAACCTACACATCTTGGGACTCTGAGAGACAATTTAGTACGGCCAATCCCCTAACCTGTGGGAGGAAACCAGAACACCCAGAGAAACTCACATAGACATGGGGAGAATGTGCAAATTCTACACAGACAGTCATCCAAGGCTGGAATTGAACTCAGGACCTTGGCACTGTAAGGCAGCGGTGCTAACCACTATGTCACCATGCCACCCTTTTCACAGAATTACAGAATCCCACAGTGCAGAAGGAAGCCATTCAGCCCATCGAGTCTGCACCAACCACAATCCTATCCAGGCCCTGTCCCCATAACCCCATGCATTTACCCTAGCTAGTCCCACTGACACTAAGAGGCAAGTTGTCATGACCAATCCATCTAACCTACACATCTTTGGACTGTGGGAGGAAACCCAAGCACCCACAGGAAACCCACGCAGACATGGGGAGAATGTGCAAATTCCACACAGACAGTGACCCAAACCAGGAACTGAACCTGGATCCCTGGCACTGTGAAAAAGCAGTGCTAACCGCTGTGCCACCTCTCACTGATTGTTTGTCATCATAAACCAGACAAAAGAGATGTCAAGATACACATCAATATATTTGCAGATTGCTGGAGTCCTGCTCATTTGCTGAAAGTGCAGGAGAAGAACACTTCTATCTTTTGCTGAGTGTGGATTCTGACCCCCAGTCCGAATCTCAAGCTCAGCTTCACTTTCATATTCAGGCTGAGCAGCCAATACTGTAGTAGCACTATGCTGAGGAGGTGTCAGAAAATCAGAGTGGCACCCTGCTTCTCTACTGGCAGCAAGCCAGGAGCACAGAACACAGTCAACAGTGGAATGAAGAGAAACCTTCTTTTGTACAGAAAAATCAGGGTCTGCATTTGCAGGGAATGAATCCCCATTCTGTGAAATATTTCTGGGGCCTTCAAATTGCCTGATGCAGAATCCATGGTTTCTCAGCAGGACTGAAGGCAACTGGGCCAAAGAGTGACGTGGTGAGCAAAATTCCTGGAATCATTCCCAGCACAACTTCTAGATCCTTGCAGGATGTAAGGGAAGATGCTGTCTCCCTACAATGAGGAATTTAGGCAGTGTTTAAGTCAAGTAGAAATGTGGATGGTCCATAGGGGGCAACTTTCCTACCCCGCCACGTTAATATTCTAACGCGGTGGGCCAGGAGAATTACATATCGGCCAATTTGCAGGATTTGCGCACGCTTTCCCACTGCACGCTCATCTCTCAGAGCCAGATATCCCGTGCTGTCTGAGCCATGCTGGAAACACCAGATAAGTACTTTGCATCTGTTTTTAATCTTATTTTAATGTGATTAGCGGGCCGGGACTGAATTCTCTGGACCTGCTAGCATCTCCCACTCCATCAGGAGTATTTCAATCCAACAAGGTTCAGACTAGCCCCTCACTTTCGGGGAACTATTAGGACGACCCCACTGCAGTGAAGGGGGGGGCAATTGGGGCCCCCCAGGGAGTTGGGCAGCAGTGGGGGTGGGGGGGTGCGTGATGTACCCCTGCATCAACAGCGCCCCCCCCCGCCCCCCCAACCCCGGCAGTACCAGTCTGAGTCCAAGACACAAATTGCCATGCACACCTTGGGGCACCTTAGAACTTGTCCATCGGCCAATGCCAAGGGGTTGGGGCTATATGGGTAGGGCCTATTGGAGGAGGAGTCTGTGGGAGGTGGGGTCTGCTGAGAACAGGGCCTGGGGTGATCGGTGGGGCTTGGGGGTCCTGCTACCACTCTGCCATTGTGATTGATGTGGGCTGGAGGGAGGCCAGAGATTGGGGTGGGCTGGGGCAGTGGTCAATCTCCTGAGGGGGTCTGCCTCCGAGGGAGGCATCTGCCAGTGGTGGGGTTCATCACTGCTGAGGGGAGATTGGATGGTCCGGGATGGAGGGGGATTCTGGGCTGGCCCATGAATGGAAGGGGGCAGCGATTGAGTTAAGAAGGGCTAAAAGAGGACATGAGATGACTTTGGCTGATCGGATTAAGGAGAATCCTAAGGCGTTCTATAGGTATGTCAAGAACAGAAGGTTGGTTAGGGCAAGATTAGGGCCAGTTACAGACAGTAGAGGGAAGTTGTGTGTGGAACCGGAAGAGATTGGAGAGGCATTGAACCAATATTTCTCTTCGGTATTCACGCAGGGGGACATGAATGTAGCTGAGGAGGACACTGGGGTGCAGGGGTGTAAAATAGAAAGTATTGCAGTTGATACCGGGGATGTGCTGGATATTCTAGAGGGCTTGAAAATAGATAAGTCCCCTGGTCCGGACGGGATTTACCCTAGGATTCTCTGGGAGGCTAGAGAGGTGATTGCAGAGCCTCTGGCTCTGATCTTCAGGTCATCGTTGGTCTCTGGTATAGTACCGGAAGATTGGAGGACAGCGAATGTTGTCCCATTGTTTAAGAAGGGGAACAGAGACTTCCCTGGGAATTATAGACCGGTGAGTCTTACTTCTGTTGTGGGCAAGGTTTTAGAAAGAATTATTAGGGATAGGATTTATAGTTATTTGGAGAGTAATGAATTGATTAGAGACAGTCAGCATGGTTTTGTAGCAGGTAGGTCGTGCCTTACTAACCTTATTGAGTTCTTTGAGAAAGTGACCAAAGAGGTGGATAGGGGTAAGGCAGTTGACGTGGTATATATGGATTTTAGTAAGGCGTTTGATAAGGTTCACCATGGTAGGCTTCTGCAGAAAATGCAGATGTATGGGATTAGGGGTAATCTAGGTACTTAGATCAGGAATTGGCTAGCAGATAGGAGACAGAGGGTGGTGGTTGATGGTGAATATTCGTCATGGAGTTCAGTTACAAGCGGTGTGCCTCAGGGATCTGTTTTGGGGCCACTGCTGTTTGTAATTTTTATTAATGATCTGGATGAGGGTATAGTTGGGTGGATTAGTAAGTTTGCTGATGACACCAAAGTCGGAGGTGTGGTAGATTGTGAGGAAGGGTGTCATAGTTTGCAGGGTGACTTAGACAGGTTGCAGAGCTGGGCCGCGAGGTGGCGGATGGAGTTTAATGCAGAGAAGTGTGAGGTAATTCATTTCGGTAGGAGTAACAGATGTGTTCAGTATAGGGCTAACGGGAGGACTTTGAATAGTGTGGAGGAGCAGAGGGATCTAGGTGTATGTGTACATAGATCCCTGAAAGTTGGGAATCAAGTAGATAAGGTTGTTAAGAAGGCATACGGTGTCTTGGCGTTTATTGGTAGGGGGATTGAATTTAGGAGTCGCAGCGTCATGTTGCAACTGTACACAACTCTGGTGCGGCCGCACTTGGAGTACTGTGTGCAGTTCTGGTCCCCACATTACAGGAAGGACGTGGAGGCTTTGGAGACAGTGCAGAGGAGGTTTACCAGGATGTTGCCTGGTATGGAGGGGAGGTCCTATGAGGAGAGACTGAGGGATTTGGGGTTGTTTTCGCTGGAAAGAAGGAGGCTAAGAGGGGATCTTATTGAAACATATAAGATGATTAGAGGTTTAGATAGGGTGGACAGTGATAGTCTTTTTCCTTGGATGGAGAAAGCTAGCACAAGGGGGCATGGCTTCAAATTAAGGGGGGGTAGTTATAGGACGGATGTCAGGGGTAGGTTCTTTACCCAGAGGGTGGTGAAGGATTGGAATGCCCTGCCTGCTGCAGTTGTAAATGCGCCTAGTTTGGGGGCGTTTAAGAGATCTGTGGATAGGTTTATGGACGAAAAGGGATTGGTTTAGATTAGTGGGTCAGTGTTATTTTTTAAAAACTGGTCGGTGCAACATCGTGGGCCGAAGGGCCTGTTCTGCGCTGTAATGTTCTATGTTCTATGTTCTATGTTCTATTGGAACATTGGGGGGGTGGTGCGCTGAGGTGGGGCAGCACTGCAGGGGTCCTGGGCTGGCCAGTGATCAAGCTGGTCAGCAAACTGCAGGGTGACAGTTCAGGGCCACTGCGCATGCACAGAGTTCCAGAACTGTCAGACTCGGGCGCAAATAGGTTTCCCCCCAACTCCACCCAGAGCTTTTAATGAGATTCACGATTGTAACCTCTGCATTGCACAGAGTGTGGGAGATTTGAGTGTGAACTCCCACTGAAATAACCAATGTGTTTTACACCAGTTTTCCCACAAATTTGACACTTAGAACTTTTCCATGTTCGCTTCCATGTTCTCATCCAATGGTCCAGCAGCATGGTGGATACAACTAATTTTTGTCCTCCAATCCCAGAGTTTCAAACTTACCTTTTACAATAAGCCAGCTTTATACTAAAGTAATCAGCAAAGAATGTTTTCAATTTTCCTAATTTTCCAGGAAAATGGGGGCAATTAAAAATCTCACCATCATGTCACTGGTACTCAACTCTCCAAGGACAGCTCAGTTGCATATTAATTCACTGGGAATTTACTGGAATCTATCCAAACCTTCATTTTGTTTGTAAAAAAAAAGGAGTTTTCTTATTAAAAGTCAGCTGCAGTAGCTTCAATACAAAGGCAAACATAAGTTCTTCTATCTTCAAATGCAAGTATGCAGATTCATGCAAGCAGATGTTTTCAAAATTTGGTACAACTTGGACTGTCTTGTATCCCTCCCCTTCCTCCATAAAACTGGAAAGGGGATTCCCAATGGGGAACTCATTAATTGCCCTCGTAGCTCTGGAAGGAAAAAAGAAATGTTGCAAAGCACGGAACACCTACTAGATCATAGAATCCCTACAGCGCAGAAGGAGGCCATTCAGCCCATCGAACCTGCACCAACCACAATCCCATCCAGGCCCCCTCCCCATAACCCCACATATTTACCTTGCTTGTCCCCCAACATTAAGGATCAATTTTGCATAGCCAATCAATCTAACCTAAACATTTTTGGAAGGAGGGAACCGGAGCACCCAGAGACACAGAGGGAATGTACAAACTCCACACAGACAGTGAGCTAAGGCCAGAGTCGAATCCAGGTCCCTGGTGCTGAGAGACAACAGTGTTAACCACTGTGCCAGTGTGCCACCTTGTTGTAAAATCAGTCTTAAAGCTGCTAAACAAATCATCTCACTCATCGTCAATGATAAAGTCATTGTTTTGTTTTAGTAAATGTACACTGTTATTTTCCCATACTGTTCAGCATTGGATACCCCAAACATCATTATTAATTAATATCACAAAATCACAGCACCATGGATTCTCTCCAGAAAGAGGCCACACAGCCCATCAAGTTTGCACCGACTCCCCGAAAGAGAATCCCAGCCGTGCTCTCCCTCTGCCCTATCCATGTAATCCTGTGCATTTACCATGACTAATTTTCCTAACATCCACATCTTTGGACACTAAGGGGCGATTTAACATGGTCAATCCACCTAACCTGCACATCTTTGGACGGAATTATCTTTACAATTCAATGTAGTACCAATATAAGAAGGCCTAAAAACATGAATGCCTCATGACTTAAATATCATCATAAAACTGTCAGGTATTTCTCCCATACTCTAGAACCAAACAGAAACTCGTAATAAGTAAATGATGGGACTAATATCTATCCATTATTGATATACCTCTTTTATAAGATTTCCAGCCTATAACTGAAACTAAGATTGGCCTGAACACAATCAACAAACTTGTAGCTTTGCATGATTCGTGATATATATGCATTGATCCATCATGCAAAGTGAACTAGGCAGAGTAGGAAGACTACAGAATTGCTCCTTAGTCGCTGTTGAATGAGTGGTGACACAAATGCTACAAATGCTACAGCCTCAGTGTGATACAAGTGATACAAATGCTACAGACTCAGCGTGGTGACACAGATGCTACAAATGGCATTGCTATTGATTTAGGAAAGGGAAAAGTGGGTGGAATTCCTATTACTAATCATATCTGGTGGCCTTGGTTCTAAGTAAACATGTGTGGAAGCTGGACAAGCATCAGGCTTGACTGTGATTCTGCTGCAGTCAAATATCAAACCAATGTTCACAGCTCAAAAACACAAAAGAGCCTCCAGCATCTGCAATTATACTCAACAGTCAAGGGGAGAAAATTAGTTTATTTTCAGCTTTATTCTGATGTTGAACACTGCTATTGAAACTGGTAAAATAAAGTAGCATTCCCACAGAATATTTCCTCAGAACTAACATTGTGTAAATCTGTCATTACTCTTTGGTAGGAGTTATATATCAGAGAATTAGCAAAGAACATCATTGTATTTGGGAATTTTCTGCACTCTGACCTAGAATTATGTTTCCAAGTCTATTTAGAGATTATGTTTGATATATTTATTGGCAAAGGAAGTGCTGATTTATGGTCTGTGTAAATGACCTCCATGATCAGCAAATAAAAGCAAGAACTAGTGTTTACTTGGCTCAATTGATATCACTCTCTTCTCTAAGTCAGACCACTATGAACTTGAATAATCAGCAAGGCTAACAGTTTGCTGCATGTTTCAGGGAAAACCACATTATTAGACTTACCATCTTTTGGATGAGAAGTTAAGAATCCCTACAGGGCAGAAAGAGGCCATTTGGCCCACTGACAACAATCCCACTCAAGTCCTATCCCAGTAACCCCAAGTATTTATCCTGCTAATCCCCTGACATTAAGGGACAATTTTAGCATGGCCAGTCAACCTAACCTTAAACGATTAGATGAATGTAAAAATCCAGTGGTGTCTTTGAAGAGAATCTGAAAGATGTTCTATCTAAGTGCCTCTCCCTACAATATTATCAATGATTTTTGGTCTTCTGCTGTTTGTGCGATGACTGTGAATAGGTATTTGTTATTAATCTATCTAACAAGAGTGACAGCTGTTGAAGAGTTATTAAATGGCTGTAATACATTTTGGGATACTTTGAGGACATGTTCTTTCCTTAAAGGACAAAAAAACAGATTTATGAAAACATACTGTTGAGCAATTAAACAAAGTGCAAGATGCTTCAAGTTTGCTAATCCAACACTATCTAGTGGCTCCAATTTACTTTACATACTTGACTAAATACTTTGGACAAAAATAATTAGCACTAGTCAAGTGGAAGTGCTGTGGAACTTGCATGAAATAGACTGGAGTCTGAATCCCTGACTGCATTGCTACTTCCTGAAGGGTCTTGTCTAGAGGAGAACTTTTATTGGGGTTAGTTTAGTCCATTGGCTGGATGGCTGGTTTGCGATGCAGAGTAATACTAATAGTGTGGGTTCAATTTCAGTACTGGTTGAGGTTATTTAGGAAGACCCAACTTTTCAAACCTGCCCCTAAACTGAGGTGTGATGATCCTCAGATTAAAATCACCACCAGTCAGATCTCCTCCTCAAAGGGATGAGTAGCCTATGGTCATCTGGGAAAATGCAGACTTTACCTTTAAGATTATACTGTTGTGTTAGTTACCTTGTGACCAAACACATATTTGATAAATATTAGACATTAGCTGTTCCGTCTATTTCAGAGCAACCAGAACATATAATTTCTGGTCAATAGTCTGGCGTTTTGCATGTTGGCCTCTTGGTAAATATTTTGAAGTATTATTTAAACAGAAGAAAGATAACTGTGAATTGTTTTATTTACAGTCCTATTTAATCTACCATTTCTTTAAACACGACTATTTATTTGCTCTTGAACAATACGTGTTGTAAAAATGTCTCAGATGAATTCATGCGTGGACCATTTAAAAAGAAACACAGGCTGGGGAATAGGAATTGCTAATTTCTCCTTGTACTTTCAGCTGCTATTGCTGTCACCAGAAGTATTTGCCCTTGGAATTATGTGGAAAGGTCAAGGCCGGCAATTATTCCACAGTCTGCATTTAGGAAATAAGGATTTGTAGCGCTCTGGGAAGTGGCGTTGTCGAATTAAGGGAGGGAGGCAGCTTCCCAACTTGGGCTAAATGAGAGACGCAGTAAATTCACGTGGAAGACTGATAGGCTTCCTTCTCTCCCCTCGCCGAGATCACCGGGCTGAGCTTCTGCCAAAATCCTGCGGATCAATCAGACTTCTCAGTGGAAAATTCAACAGCACTCCTTCAGCCGAGGCGCACACTGACTCTTTCATGCTCACAGATCTTTCTACTCCTGTGGTCAAGTACCTTGCAGTTATTATCGCTTATTTGTTCAAGTGGTAAGGAAATATTAAATATCACAAGTTCTCAACAGAGACTGGGTCGTAATTACCAACAGATGCTTGGCTGCGGCGCACGGAGAAACCTCCTGCCTCTTCACAAAGAGGTTGTTGGAAGCCCCCGGGCAAACTCCTTCGCGCGAAGATCTGGTTAAAATCAGCTTGAAGCTAACTAGCCTCTTTTTCCACTTTGCACGTTATCTTAACCTTTCTGGTGTACCCCGAATGACTAATGCAAAACTTCACCGGCAGTGACAGTGGCTCGGGCGGTGTAATGAACGGAGCCGAGCAGTTTCCTTGTTCACATTCAATTCATCATGCACTTAGAACATTCATTTAAAAACTCATGGACGCTCCCTTTTCCCCACTACTTCTGCTGCAAATTTTAATTATGATATTTTTATTAAAAAAGGGACCAGAAACTTATTTCCACTAATTAGGGTCGTATTAATTGTTACAAAATACAGCAGTATTATCAGCAAGGACTTTAAATAGTCTGCCTGAAAGTATTTTTTGCCAAAGAACATAACCATTGGATTTATGAGATTTATAAGACAGTAAATGGTTGTTAACTATAATTGATCATTAGTAGTGAGTAGCACACTGTAAAATCTAATAAATAATGCTTCCAGCAATGGACACTTCAGTTGCTGATGCTGTCTTCCCGCGAAGACCTTTATTTCTTGTTAAGCTTTTTTAAGTGAAAGCAGACCTTAAGAGGCAGCATTGACATGCACGCCTGCAGGAATATGGAGTTAATGGCCTCTTTATTTGTTAAAATGGATTATTTTAAATAAATTACGGAGCACTTTCACTGAATAAACAGAGTCTCAGAGGCTGTGGCATGCGTTACATGCTTAATTTAGCCACAGAATTCCTAAATGAGTAGTGAGCTGTGTAATCGTCTTTGATTTCAGTGATAGATCCAATTCTTCAGGCAAAAACCGAGCCATTGAGAACTGAAAGGTAACACCATCTTGAGGAAAATAGAAAGTTTAATCTGGAACATATACCTATAATATTTAGGAAACCGCAGGGTTGGAGTGTTCCATTAACAGAACACAGGCATCTTTGGAAGTGAATGATTTGCTTGTCACTTTTACTTGAGTTTGATATGCTCATTATATCCATAATGTTTATGTTGTATAGGTCCACTTAAATGTCAGAAAGAACGACAGAATCCAAAATGCATTAGAAAAAGATGTTTGACCAGTAAATTCTGTCTATGATAACTTAACATTCATTATATGTTTATTATTTGGGAGGGTGCCTATTACATAATTTTCCTTATTTGCATTTTAAAAGAAAATTCCAGCATGTTCTAGAGTTAGGAATTGAAAATGTCATCACCATGCCAACATTTTCTGTTAGCTTCATTGAAAACTTATTTTTAAAAATGAATGGTGAGGCCCCAGTGTAGCTAGTTCAAGTGTTTATTTAATAGCCTGTTTTATTTTAAACTGGTCACTCATTTCAAAAATAATGCAATTCGTATTTTGTTATTTCCTTCCATACAGATAACAATTTAACTAATAAGTTACCATTATTTTATAATGAAAATATAGTAAATTTAATTCTGATTTTAAACAAGTTGACAAATATTTAATTATTAAAATGTCTTTTCTTACTATATAGACTGCCTTATAAGATTTTACTGCACATAAAAGAATTTAAATGAACATGCTAGGAAATTATCTGTATTGCATATTGTTTAATGATATGGCTTCATTCCAATCTAAAACTGCTACTTTTATTGATGATAAACTGCAATAGAAAGTCCTTTTATGTGTACTAATCTATTGTTACATCTGCATTGCCCTTGAGGCTGGAGTTGTATGTAAACTGAAATGAATGTGAGTTAATGTTCTGGAAGAGAAGTTTGCAAATAAAGTTTTGGTAATATGCTGATTTCTGTCACTGCTGGTTTTTATGTGTGCCCTCAAAACTACATTCCATCAAAACCAAAGTAACAATATACCCAGGCTCCGATCGTAATCTGAGCAAAATTCATTTGGGAGAAATGCTGGCCAATGATGAAAAAAAAGGTGATGACATTTCAGTCAACTGTTTAACATTTCTCTTGATAAAATTTTTAAAGTTTACTTATTAGTCACAAGTAACGCTTACATTAATACTGCAATGAAGTTACTGTGAAATTCCCCTAGTTGCCACACTTGAGCACTTGTTTGGGTCAATCAATGCACCAAACCAGCACTTTTTTAAGACTGGGAGGAAATCCATGCAGACACAGGAGAATGTGCAAACTCCACTCAGTCAGTGACCCAAGCAGGGAATTGAATCTGGGTCCCAGGTGCTGTGAGGCAGCAGTGCTGACCATTGTGCTAACATTCAATGTAAATTGAATTTGGAAGAGGCATTTAAAAAAGTAGCCACGTTGATGTGGCTTGTTTTATGCTATTGTCCGAATCCAAAATTAATCCTATGGTGAAAGCAAATTACTGCAGATTCTGGAATCTGAAACACAGAGAATGCTGGAAAGTTGCAACAGGTCTGATGAACTAATGGCCGCTCTGGTGAAGAGCCACTTGTGTCAGGTCTGCTCAGATTTGACAGCATTTCCTGTTTTGAGGCCAAAATTAACTCTTTGGATTCTATTCTTGCCCACTCCAATAGTGCTGCATGACATTGCAGGTGGTGAGGACAGGAAGAATTAGATTAACACCAAATGTTGTTAAGCATCGACATCAGGTACGTTAACTTTTGTTACAAACGAATTGGAATATAAGACTCAAGTAGTCTTATCAAAGTCGTAAAGGAGAGGCTGTATTTGGAGTGTATGTGCAGTTTTGGTCTCCTCACCCAAGGAAAAGTATACTTGCCCCAGAAGAACACAACAAAGGTTCACTAGTCTAATTTCTGGACTGGGGGTGGGGGGGGAGGGGGGTTGTTGCCTATGAGGAGTAATTTGAATAGAATAAGCTTTAATTCCTTCTGGAGTTTAGAACAATGAGAGGTGATTTAATGGCAATATATAAAACTCTTAAGGGGCTTGATAGTGTAGGCAATGAGAAAATGTTCCTCCTAGCTAGGGAATCCAGAACACCAAGAAGGGATTGACCATGGGGGATTGAGAAGAGAGAGTTCTTTACTGAGGGATGCAAATCTTTGGAATTCTCTACTCTGGGGAGCTGTGGATGCCCAATTGCTGAGTATTTTGTAAATAGAGGTCAATAGTTTTTTGGGTTCAAGTGATTTAAGAGATTTGGGGTTGTGTAGAAAGTGAACTGAGGTAGAAGATCAATCATGATCTTATTGATTTGAAGAACAAACTGAAAGAATAAAATGGCCTACTACTGCACCAATTTCCTATGTTCTAATTGGCCATTTTTGCCATTGCTGTAGAGATTCCATCTTGAGAGACTAGATGGAGAAACCCATGTATAAATTTCAAATACATATTTCTATAGAAAGGTTTTCAGTCCTTCATGTTCAGATGTTGCATTTTAAATAATCACGTTACATTTCAAAATATCACACTTTGTTACAGATGCAGACCTGTCTTAGAAAAGGAGAAAGCCTGTAACATCCTTCTTGCTTTTTGCTTGGAAATGAACCCAGCACTTACGTGGGTCTGTCAATATAGGGAGAAACAATAGCTTATCATGGTTAATATGTACCAGGAGGCATTAGCCTCAAACTCTAAGGATTTGCTTATTAAAGTCATCTCTAAGAAGCTGGGCTGTATAAAGTTATATATAGTACACAGTCTTAGAAGTAGCAGAATACAATAGGGTAATTTAAACCTTGGATAATAGCAGAAAATGCATGATATTGAATTAGCTGCCCATCCCATTAAACAACTATTGGGAGACATACAACAACTGTATCAATTTTGCCAGTTTCACAATATTACCAGGAGTTAAATTTACTAATGTGATACATTGGCTTAATGCCAACAGTATTATCAATGCTTGATATGTCTAAAAAATTGGTTTTGAGGCAATCTAGACCTTTGGACAGTACGTGAGATTTGATTGTGTACGTTTATATCAAACAAATGCTTCTGCAGAAATTGATCTGCAAAGTTCTCTTGCTTGTGCACTATAACTGCAGTGGAAGAGCCACAGATCGCTTGAAACAATTGTATTTTTACAGTGTTTCTGTGACATTTTTGCCAATGTAACATTATTAATGTAATAATGTAACAGATATTAGTCCCATCATTTACTTATTACGAGTTTCTGTTTGGTTCTAGAGTATGGGAGAAATACCTGACAGTTTTATGATGATATTTAAGTCATGAGGCATTCATGTTTTTAGGCCTTCTTATATTGGTACTACATTGAATTGTAAAGATAATTCAGTCCAAAGATGTGCAGGTTAGGTGGATTGACCATGTTAAATCGCCCCTTAGTGTCCAAAGATGTGGATGTTAGGAAAATTAGTCATGGTAAATGCACAGGATTACATGGATAGGGCAGAGGGAGAGCACGGCTGGGATTCTCTTTCGGGGAGTCGGTGCAAACTTGATGGGCTGTGTGGCCTCTTTCTGGAGAGAATCCATGGTGCTGTGATTTTGTGATATTAATTAATAATGATGTTTGGGGTATCCAATGCTGAACAGTATGGGAAAATAACAGTGTACATTTACTAAAACAAAATTAAAATGACGAGTTAAAACCCAGTAACGTTTCACATTCTGAGAGCATTGAAAAGGTTTATTTTTCACTTCAATTATCATAATGTGATTTAAAAAGCAAACGTTTGAAGAGTGAAAAACTTCAGAACTAAAAGACAAGAGCTCATATTGATAATGTGTGTTGCATTTTGTTTTGTGTGTCAAAATAAAAGTTGTCGTGGCTGTAGAGCATTTGTCCATATTCTGCAATTACTTTTGCCCTCATGACTTCTGGGGAAGTTATAAAATGAGGTGACTGACAGGCTTTCCCTTCCACTTTGCTTTGGATAGCTGCTCTGAATATGACTGTTCAATGTACCTATACCAGTGACTGGGGGAGGTGGTGGTGTACTGGTATAATCGCTGGACTAGTAACCCAAAGACCCAAGGTAATGCTCTGAGAACTTGGGTTCAAATTCTACCACAGAAGATGATGAAATTTGGATTCAATTTTAAAAATTTGGAATTAAAAGTCTAATGATGACCACAAAACAATTGTCGATTATCGTAAAAACCCATGTGGTTCACTAATGTCCTTGAGGGAAGGAAACCTGCCTTCCTAACCTGGTGTGGCCTACGTGTGACTCCAGATCCACAGCAATGTGGTTGACACTTAAGTGCTCTCTGAAATGGTCTAGCAAGCCATTCAGTTCAAGGGCAATTGGGGATGGGCAACAAATTTTAGCTTTGCCAGCGACGTCCATATCCCATGAATGAATGACTACTCATCTTGTGCTTTAGTTGCTTGGTTTCCCCAAGGCACAGACAGGTGGTTTATTTATCCTTATCAACTGTCTGTTCAGATAGCTGACCAGACTAACTCCTCCTTCCCTATCCAGTTGCAGTGACTGCCAAGAGTTTCAACAAAAGCCAGGATCAAATAAGTCCCGCCCTGCCATGGACACACTTTCTGATTGGCTTTTCTCTGAAAGCAGTAATTATGGTTGGCTTATTTTCACAGTAACCCTCCCTAGACCAGGAAGGTCCTGACAGCAAGTTTAGCTAACCTCTTCTACTTGTTTCAGTGATTTCCATCTGTTCCAATATACATGCAGTTTTGCATAAAAGGAGGGCCCATCACTGCATCTATCCCCAGTTCCACCAAACAGCCATTACATAAGGATGATTACAAGCTGCCAAGTTTCTACCTGTTCCATGATATGCCAAACAAACAGCAATCACCAGTTACATTGTGTTAAGATGTTAACTTTTGACCTTACTTAAGATTTAAGCAGCTAATTTTACATGATATTTGTAATTAAAAAGATCACAACATAAGAAATAGGAGCAGGAGTAGGCCATCTAGCCCTTCGAGCCTGCCCCGCCATTCAACAAGATCATGGCTGATCTGAAGTGGATCAGTTCCACTTTCCCGCTTTCTCCCCATAACCCTTAATTCCCTTCTATCAGAAACCTATCTACCCGTGACTTAAATATATTCAGTGAGGTAGCCTCCACCACTTCAATGGGCAGAGAATTCCAGAGACTCACCACCCTTTGAGTGAAGAAGTTCCTCCTCAACTCCAATCGAAACTGCCTCCCCCTTATTTTGAGGCTATGCCCTCGAGTTCTGCTATCCTTTCTAAGTGGGAAGAATCTCTCTACCTCTACCCTATCTATCTCCTTCATTATCTTATATGTCTCTATAAGAATCCCCCCTCAGCCTTCTAATCTCCAATGAGTAAAGACCCAATCTATTCAATCTCTCCTCATAGGCTAACTCCCTTATCTCTGGTATCAGCATAGTGAACCTTCTCTGCACTCCCTGCAAGGCCAATATATCCTTTCTCAAATGCAGTGACCAAAACTGCACACAGTACTCCAGTTGCGGCCTCACCAGTACCCGATACAGTTGCAGCAAGACCTCCTCGCTTTTATATTCTATCCCCCTCGCTATAAAGGTCAACATTCCATTCCCCTTCTTGATCACCTGCAGCTGCAGACTGTGTTTTGCGATTTGTGCATAAGGACCCCCAGGTCCCTCTGCACCGTAGCATGCTGCAGCTTTTTGCCCTTTAAATAATAATCCCTTCTACTATTATTTCTACCAAAGTGGATAACCTCACACTTGCTAACATTATACTCCATCTGCCAGGTCCTCGCCCACTCGCTCAGCCTATCCAGATCTCTCTGCAGACTTTCTGCGCCTTCTACGCAATTTGCTCTTCCACTCATCTTTGTGTCATCAGCAAATTTCATTACCCTGTACTCAGCCCCCTCCTCCAGATCATCTATGTAAATGGTAAACAGTCGAGGCCCCAGCACCAATCCCTGCAGCACTCCACTAGTCACCAACTGCCAACCAGAAAAGCACCCATTGATTCCAAGTCTCTGCTTCTTATTAGACAACCAATCCTCTATCCACGCTAACACCTTACCCCCAACTCTGTGCACCCTAACCTTCTGCAGCAACCTTTTGTGAGGCACCTTATCAAACGCCTTCTGGAAATCTAAAAACACCACATCCACCGGTTCCCCTCTGTCTACCGCACTAGTCACACCCTCATAGAAATCCAATAAATTCGTTAAACACGACTTCCCCTTCTCAAATCTGTGTTGCATCTGCTTGATCAAACCGTTCTTTTCTAGGTGTCTCGCTATTTCTTCTTTGATGACGGATTCTAACATTTTTCCAACTATGGACGTTAAACTAACCAGCCTATAATTCCCTGTCTTTTGTCTGCTACCTTTTTTAAACAGCAGCATAACATTAGCTGTTTTCCAATCCTCCGGCACTTCCCCGGAGTCCAGCGAATTTTGATAAATAATTACTAAGGCATCCACTATCACCCCTGCCATTTCTTTCAGAACCCTGGGATGCATTCCATCTGGTCCCGGGGACTTGTCTACCTTCAGTCCTATTACTCCATCAAGCACTACCTCTCTAGTGACAGTAATCACATTAAGGACCTCACCTCCTACCATCCTTCTATCTTTAATATTCAGCAAGCTATTTGAAAGAAATTGTTGCCTGGCCTTTAACCAATCACTTTCTTAATATTACTGCAAACATAGCATAAAGATTCTCTGTTAATGCGTTTGCAGAAATCAGCCGATATTGTCCCTATAAATAATAATATTGTTGAATAGTAATTGTAAGACCAGCTTTTCCCTAAGCATTTTACTACATTCAAAGTGCAGCAGCAAAAACGTTATAATTCTCATCTAATTTAAACCTATGCATTATGCTTGCAATTTCTTTGGTATTTAATTATGTGTTTATACTCCATTTAAAAAAAACTGGAGAAATTAAATCCCCCACAAGCATAATGTACCCATTTACCATCAAAGAAATCCTTTGTTTTGCGGGAAGTTTTAATGATGAGGATATGGATTAATCTGACAGAATTCCTAATGTCCTCTGTTAAGAGTGTATTTGAAAGTCTAGACAGAATAAGGAAAGATGTACACTGAGGAGCCAACATTCAGGAGGACATTTTGTTTCATAGCTCTAAAGAGATTAACAGTTCAAAGGCTACTTTTTAAAATTATCTTAAATTCTCAGCAAAGGCCCCAAGTATAGATTTAAGCTATTATTTCCACTCATTGGGAAAGACAATCAAAGTGGCATGGGAGAAAGTCAAGCAGTTTGGTTGTGTCACTTACTGACATGCTGAAGAGATAACCAGTGACAGGGTAAGAAAGTGGTGGAGAGTGTCTCCAGTTCCTTATTTCTTGTCTGAAAGGAGTCCTTGATTGTTAGAAGTAGAAACAAGTTTTACATCTCTCACCACATGGAACTTGAACTGGTGAAACCGTTTTCAGCTTCAAAACAATGAATAGATAAAAAATAAAGTTTTAGACTACATTATGATTACAAGAGTAACAACAAGCTTAAAGTTTGTATCAGCCTTCAATATTCAGGAAAAGAGAATATTGGTAGGTATCTCAGTATCTGGATCAATACTTCAGATTAAAAATGTAAGCTTAAAATAGATATGGAATGTACTGTAGTAGGTAGATGTTAGTTCAATCAAGGCATTCAAGAGGACATTGATTATTTGAAAAGAAACATCTAATGTTCAAGGTTATGCAGAAAAGGTAGGAGAATGGCACTAGATGAAATATTCATTCAGAGAGTCAGTGCAGATACAATGGGTCGAATGGCATCCTGGACTGCAACAGTTCTGTGATTCTGTAAACATTGTTCATTTTGTCTCAAGGGATCAGTACTCAATTTGGAGGAAGCATATAATTGTACAAAAGTTTAATAAAGCTAGAATAATTTTATAATGGAAGCTGGAGATCAGAATGAGGCAACTTTTTACAAGCAGATTCACATAAGTATGTACTTGAGTATTTAGATTAGCCAATAAAACTTTATTTTGTGCAGGAGTTTCTAAGGATCATTGTTCACATAAACTGTGATGATTAATATCTTTGTTAAATTATGTGAAATATAATAATTTTATTATTCTGTTTCTGATTGTGTCATTGCACCTCCTCCTCCCTATGTACAAAATTGATTAAAGTGTCAAAAAGTAATAAATTTTAACATGATGACTTATTCCTCTGAGACAGCACTTTTCTGGTGTTAAAATACAATAACATATTTAAAAAAGCATTGGGTGGCTTCAACGTTACAACATTGGAAATCAAGTCTGAATAACAAACATGACTCAGGCTCATCCTGGCCAATTTCTGTAGGTTAAATTACAAGTGCTTGGTCCTGTTTCTCAAAAAGAAATACCTCACAGGGACAGTATTTTCCAAATTAGAAGAACCTTTATCCCGACTCATGAAATGCTCATCAGTAAAGTTAATGTAGGCGAGAGACATGTGGAGAAGCCTGATGTTTGTTCCATTCCAATTTTTAATATGATGGAGGAGTTTAGAGATAGAAAAACCAAGAAAAGTGCAGGAAATTAGATGAATCAGACAAACGTACTGTTTGTTTTACAATGAGATTTAAAAGTAGCCTGAGGCATTTGATAATATGTTATTCAAATCAGTAACACTGTTGTTTGGACACTTCGGTGCTGTTTAATATCCAAAATGAGGTCCGTGATGTGTGTGCATGCTTTTATGGTAAATCCTCCTAGACTAGGTAAAGTCAGCAGATTTCCTTCCCTAAAGGACATTGGTGAACCAGCACTAATGCTGGTTCACTATTTGTAAAAAAAAAAAAAATTTTTTTACAACAGACAACAATGGTTTCATGGTTATCAGTAAGTTAATTCCAGATTTTTTTGAATTCAAATTCCACCATCTGCCATGGCAGGATTCAAACCTGGGTCCCCAGAACATTAGTTGAGTTTCTGGAGTAATAGCCTGGCAATAATACAACTAGGCCATTGCCTCCCCTAAATTCACAGTTCCTACAGTGTTGCAGGCATATCCAAGAAATGATATGCACTCCAATTTCAATATGTATTTGCAATTGATTCAATTTATTCCTTATTTCACAACAACTGGATCTTTCTCCTCCCTCTTAGTGTCCTTTTCAAGCCAGTTCATGAAGTCCCTTACCCTGGCACCAGTTAAGCAAATAACCGGTGAGGGCAATCGTGAAGACTCAGTGGTCAGTTTATGAACAGCAGGCAAATCATAGAAACGAGGAGTAGGCCATTCAACCTTTTAGTTCACTCCGCCATTCAACACGACCATGATAATCAATGTACAACATTGATTTGGCACCAGCATTTTGGAGCTCAAAGCTCCAGCTAACAACTTCTGTTAACCTTACACAACTGAACATGCATTCAACAGTAGGAAGGACATCCCACCAGCACTATTTAAAGGAATCACCAAATTTTTACAATTTTATCGATAGTATATTTCTTCTGTCTGTCTGCTACAAAGAACTGGATTCTTTCTTTTGCTATTTAAAATTGCAAAGGTCTACAGTGAGTGGTGTGATAGTTGCGCAGTTATTTTTGATGAGTTGAAGGGTTCTGCACAAATCTGTTTGTTACTCACCTTTGAAAACATTATGACTGGGAGAATGATAAGAAGGCACTAAGATCAAGACAAAGCTCTGGGAAAATGATGGGAAGAAGAGGCTGAATGGTCCTCAACAGAATGTTCAGGAAATAACTGTTCTTAGCAAGGAACAATATGTAGAATGTCTGCAATACATTACAAATTATGATACCAGAACCTGCCATTTCTGCAGCCTCAGAGCAGGGTAAGGACTTCATTTTCAGGCTGTGAAGGTAATTGTGGCACTAAATTTTATTGCTTCTGACTTCTTCAAGGTTGATGCTGAATATATTTGCAACATATCACTGTTTGCCATCCACTGCCATGTGAGGGAATCCACCAACATCTCTATTCATTGACAGCTAACTACATTTCACTTTTCTTGCCAACTCAGAGTCATTGAACTGGAGAGTCAATTCAAGACACTCTGACACAAAGGCAGGGACTGGTATCTGGACAGTTTGGAAAGAGGAATATGTTAACTGCAGTGGGATTCGATAACTAGTATCCTTTCAAACAGGATTGAGAGTCACACATGGTTATTTGCTTAACTGGTGCCAGGGTAAGGGACTTCATGAACTGGCTTGAAAAGGACACTAAGAGGGAGGAGAAAGATCCAGTTGTTGTGAAATAAGGAATAAATTGAATCAATTGCAAATACATATTGAAATTGGAGTGCATATCATTTCTTGGATCTGCCTGCAACACTGTAGGAACTGTGAATTTAGGGGAGGCATATCCTAGTTGTATTATTGCCAGGCTATTAATCCAGAAACTCAACTAATGTTCTGGGGCCCCAAGTTCGAATGCTGCCATGGCAGATGGTGGAATTTGAATTCAATAAAAAAAATCTGGAATTAACTTACTGATGACCATGAAACCGTTGTTGATTGTTGTAAAAACCCATCTGGTTCACTAATGTCCTCTAGGGAAGGAAATCTGCTGACTTGACCTGGACCTGCCTAAGTGTGACTCCAGCTCCACAGCAATGTGACTGACTCTCATCTACACCGCCCCCCCGCCCCACCCCAGGGCAACTAGGGATGGGCAATAAATGCTGGCCAGCCAGCAGTGCACATGTTCCCCGAATTAATTCAAAAATATATATTAGGTTCTGAGGTCTATAGAAAAGATAGGGATAGGGAAGGAGTAATGTTAGAGGTTAAAAATGAAATAATTTCAGTAATAAGAGGGGATCTAACAAATGGTAAGAACCAAGATATTGAAATAAGTCCAAGACTATCATGGGAATTGTGCATAAGTCCCCTAGTATCAATTGTGAAATGGTAGATTATATAAACGCTGAGACAAATATGTAACAAAGGCTGTGTGGATTTATTTGGGCGTGAGTTAAGCACATTTCAAAAAGATATTGAATTTTTTGAGTGTTATCAGAATCATGGGACTTAAAAAGTTTAGGGCCGAATGATAAGGTCTCATATGGTGGGTCCACACCTAGAAATTAGTGATGTTCTACTTTTTGGACCCACCATCGGTGTGCATTCGATAATGCAGTAATTGCTGCAAATTAGCAGCAAGAGCAGGTCATATGCCTAATAGAGAGGATCTCTGTCCCGAAGCAAGACCACTCAGGTTGACAAGGCAATCTTGCCATAAGGTAGAGAGACTACCCACTGCTTGTGAAATGGCAGCTGCAGTGGGAAGAGGCCCTTAAGTTTTAACTTAATTAATTAGTGTCATAAGTAGGCTTACATTAACACTGCAATGAAGTTACTGTGAAAATCCTCTAATTGCCACAGTTCCGCGCCTGTTCGACTGCACTGAGGGAGAATTTAGCATAGCCAATACACCTAAGCAGCACATTTTTCAGACTGTGGGAGGAAACGGAGCACCCGAAGGAAACCCATGCAGATACAGGGAGAACATGCAAACTCCACCCAAACAGTAACCCAAGCCAGGAATCGAACCCAGGTCCCTGGCACTGTGAGGCAATAACAACTCTGCCAAAATTGGCTCAGTTGGCCTCTGGGTGGGAGGCAGGTTCTCCATCGACCCTACCACAGTGAAATGCCATGGAAATGGACACTCCAATCGTCACCTTCAACAATTTTTCACAGGCTCCCTTACCTGTCAATCCATTCAGAGCAGGCTGGTGAAATCAAGTCCACCATGTGCAGATCCCAGCTCTCTGCTATCCTTTATGTTAGTAGTTGAGCTGGTGGCTGTATATGTAAAGACAAGTGATTGAGCTGGGTCTTCATTATTACAATTGTCTTGCCGTTCCTGCACTGCCTGGCCAGTTTGCACTCTTTGGTTACATGAAAGTGGAAAGGCAAAGTTGTAAGTGATGTTGTGATGTTGGGGGTGGAGGCAGGTGGGGAATAAAAGGTGCATGCTTAAGCTACTTGCAGCTCACAACTCCGAGGAAAGGATAGGATAAAAGGGAGGTGGCAGGGGGCACATTGGCACAATGGCTAGCACTCCTGCCTCACAGCGCCAGGGACCTGGATTCAATTCCAGCCATTGTCTGTGTCTGCATGGGTTTCTACTAGTTGCTCCGGTTTCTTCGTCCAGTCCAAAAATGTGTGGGTTAGGTTAATTTGCCATGCTAAATTTACCTTAATGTCAGGGGGGATTAGCAATGTAAATATGTGGGGTTATGGGAATAGGGTCAGTGTGGGATTGTAGACAGTGCTGTCTCGATGGGAAGAATGGCCTCCTCCTGCACTGTAGGGATTCTGTTTCTATGGGATGTGAGAAGAAACATTCAGTATGAGAATATCAAAATCTTTGATTTCAATGTCTCAGTTGGCCACAACTTCAGCAATGATCATCCCAGTAATAGCCAGCATCACTGTCTCTGTGGGGGAAGTTGGGGGGAAGGGGTTACTGGACACATAGGTATGTCTGTTCCCCTTCAACTCACTCCTGCTGCATCTTGCTATGTACCATCTTCTCCAGAAAGAGGCTTGTGAGTGGTGTACAATCTGTTTGACGAATGTGTTGCTCAAGTTGAATAATGGCAGTTTGTGCATCTGGCGTATGTGAATGTGGGGCTTATAGCAGTGCTAATGTGCGAAGGTGCCATATCAGGTATATGTCCTGATTGATACAGCTTGTTGGTAGGTGAATGGTGGGGAATTGAAGCATTTCTGAGGTTATTGATGTAGTGTGTAGGATAGAGTATTTGACAATACAGAGATGGACATGTTACCTGCTCTGCAGTCAGTGGGTGCAGGTTAATTGCATATTACCATCCTTGCATCCAGTTTTGGAGTGATCTGGATTAGTTCTCCAAACTGTTAAACGAAGGTGAAGTTCCTAAAGTCAATTCATATTTACAGTTTCTCATTTTATCTCAACCACTTGATTTGTTTACTTTTATTACATAAAAAAATTCTTCACTCAAATAACATAACAAAATGAAACTGATTGTGAATATTTGTTCCTTTCCACCAAGTTACTACCAGTTTTCTAACTATTAAACATTTTAGATAGATACCACAGAAATGAAACAGGAAGCCAGGCAGCTTCAGATGGACTCCAGTTCCCATCGAAAAGAACTCCTAAAGATAAACTGGAACCATGTGGGCCGAGCTCAGTTGTGACAAAATGGCACCTTGTGATTGAACAATCAGACTGATAGCATAATCTGATTACAATTTTAATCTTACTGCGTTTAATTCTGTATTTTGTAATCTGTGGTGCCAACACATGAATTCTTCTAATGAATGAAACTGGGGGGTAGTATAACAGGCTGACCCGTTTCCAGATTAATGGAATAAAAAAGTCCTGAGAACAGGGCAGCATAGTGCCCAAGGTTGTTAGAGATTTATTGCACTGTGCCATGAATTCATCCAGTACGGTTAGCTCTCTGACTCAGTCACACTACTGTGTGGAGGTCAGTCACTTGTCTACAAGGAGAGGCCAAATCATATGAGGACATTAGTGTACCTTCCCTGGGCTAGTTGTGGAGTGGCATTAATTGAGTTCTAGAAGCTGACTATTAGCATGAGAGAAGATGCATGAAACTGGAAAACTGGGAGAAAAAATGATCATAATGTATTGGAAAAATATGTAAATTTCGCACTTGCTTTTTCAACTAATACCTGAACTTCACATTTGTCAGGATTTTACTCTGGTGCTTTTAACATTTTCTCCACTCTCGTCAATATTATTTTATGATAATACATTTAGCTGTTGTATTTTGCTTTGTAGATCCTTAGTGTTTCCAATTCCTGCATGTCCATCAGTATGAAATACAAAATTTAAATATGTAAAATAGGTTTGATGTCCATTTAATTCCTAATTGACCCATGAGGAATTAGACTAAAAAAACTGAAAGGAAGTTAATGAAGCAAAAAAAAGTCGTAATCATCCACTTGTAAAAATGTGAGTGGCCTTTGAATTGGATTGGTCAAAGAAAAAACAAATTAAGTGTGCTTTCCGGAGCTCCATTTGGAACTATCCTAAATTACATGTTTTGTTAATTTAGCAAGTCAAGTCTTGCAAATTACCAACATTTGTTTAGTCTCAAGTTAATGACCTTTCATTGAAGCTGGCAGTCAATGTCAACCTAGCAGCTCTGATCAAAGGTCATGAACCTGACCCTTTATCCCTAGGCAGGATTTTACTGCATCGCTCATCCTGATACCATAAAATCCCACTCGAGGTCAAAGGTCCTTTCAATGGTCTGGTCTTTGCCCACTCCAAGTCCTGCGATGGGAAGATAACATTCAGGCCACTGTTTCTCTCCCCACAGAAGCTGTGAGACCTGCTGAGTATCCCCAGTATTTTCTGCTTTTATTTCAGATTTCCAGCATTCACAATGTTTTGCTTTTGCATTATTGTTATGAACTGGCAAAGTGTATGCGCATATATACGTATGTATGAATTAAGGGCAGTAATAGGCTATTTGACCCCTCAAGCCTATTTCACCATTCAATAAGATCATGGCTGATCTGATCAGGACCCAACTCTACACTCCTGCCTATTTTGATAACCTCTTGTTAATCAGGAATCTGTCTACCTTTGCCTTAAAATTGTTCAAATACATTAACACTGCAATGAAGTTACTATGAAAATTCCATGGTCGCCATCCTCCGGCGCCTGTTGAGCACACAGGCCATGCTAAATTCTCCCTCAATGTACCTAAACAGCACGTCTTTCGGACTGTTGGAGGAAACAGGAGGAAACCCGTGCAGACACAGGGAGAATGAGCAAACTCCACATAGACAGTGACCCATGCCAGGAATCGAACCTGGGTCCTTGGTGTTGAGGCAGCAGTGCCACTATGCCACCTCTTTAATCTGTTGTGTGGCCATTAAAAGGACAATCATGTTATAAAAGTCATGGAGAGGGTAAGCTTGAAACATTATTTTTACAAAGCTAATGATGGAATGGTGCAAATCGACCCGCAATCTGTGATGATTCACAATTCTCAGGGCATTTCTTCCTCCCTCCACATGCTGACCATTCTGAACATTAATGGAACTTTCTCATCCTGCCCGCCATGGGAATTGTAGCTGGTGGGAGCGGACTTTGCAAATGTTTATTGACCTTGAGCGGGATTTTCCAGTCTTGGGGCGAGTGTGGCTGGAAATTCCCACCCCAGGTGTTGTTCAGATTCACTTATTTTTTAGCAAATTCTGGACAATAGTGCATATTGTTTTCCAGCTTTTCATCAACTCTTGCAAAATTAATAACTTATATCCACATAGCATAATATTTAATGTAATTAAATTTCCCAAAGCACTTCACAGGAACATTATAAAGTAACATTTAGCCACATAAGGAAATACTAGGGCAGATAACTAAAAGCTGGCTAGAGTGGTTGATTTTAAGGAGCATCTTAAGGAATGAAAGAGAGGGACAAGAGTGAAAAGTGACAGCAAATAACTCATCTACATAACTAGGTGGATCCAACCGACAGTTATGCCAAGAATTAAACATTCCCTTGACTTGTGCAGTCTCAACATGTCCAATTCATGGATCGACACAGAACTCCACTGAGGCACCTTGTCAAAATCTTTATTAACATAATGAATTGGTCCCACAGAATACAGATTGCCTCTATTTATCTCACTGACTCAAGACATACACAGCCATCATTTTGAGAATCTTTTACCCATTGAAATATTCCTTTGAACAACTTGACTTGAATTTATCTTTTAAATGATTCTGGCCAGGGTTCTCAAACAAGGACAAAAAATGTTGCAAAATCTCAGCAAGTCTGACAGCGTCTGTGGAGAGAGAATAGAGCCAACGTTTCGAGTCTGGATGACCTCTCGTCAGAGCTACGAGCAAAGAAAATCAGCAGAGATTTATACTGTGAGGATGGGGTGGGGGAAGCTGTAATTGGACAAAGGGAATGTAAACGAGGGTGAAGAAAGGTGCTAAAAGGGAACATTAAGTGATCACAGGTACAGGTGGTTAAGAGACTGCCTGAGGGATGTGACAATTGCCCTGAAGGGGGTGGGGGAGAGGTGCAGAATGGAGAGTGAGAATGAGAAGTGGAAAAATGGAAGCGAGGAAAAAAGGATAATAAAAATGGATAAATGAGATGAAAAGAAGAAACAAAATGAATGGAAGTGGGGTGAAGGTGGAAGGGAGAGTTCATGCTCTGAAGTTGTTGAACTCAATGTTCAGTCTGTGACGTGCAATCGGAAGATGAGGTGTATTGAGTTTACGTTGGGTCTCACTGGAATGTTGCAAAAGGCCAAGGACAGACATGCGGATGGGGTGGTGTGTTGAAATGGCAAGCGACAGGAAAGTCACGGTTCTGCTTCTGTCCTGCTTTACAGCTTTCCGGACTGAACATTGAATTCAACAACTTCAGAGCATGAGCTCTGTCCTCCACCTTCACCCCACTTCCATTTGTTTCTTCTTTTCATCTCATTCATCCATTATTTTCATTCATCTTTCTCACTTCCACTTTTCCATTCTCCATTTCACTCTCCATTCTCTTTCTCCCGCCCCCCCCCCCCCCCCCCCCCCCCACCTCCTTTCAGGGCAACTGTCACATTCCTCAGGCAGTCCCTTAACCATCTGTCCTTCTGTTCGGCCATTCAACATTCCGATCACTTAGTGGACACTTTTAGCATCTTCTTCATCCTCATTTACATTCCCTTTGTCAAATAAGAGCCCCCCATTCTCTCTTTCCCCCACCTCACCCCCACACCATATAAATTTCTGCTGACTTTCTTTTCTCTTAGCTCTGACGAGGAGTCCTCCAGACTCGAAACGTTGGCTCTATTCTGTCTCCACAGATGCTGTCAGACCTGTTGAGATTTTCCAGCATTTTCTGTTTTTGCTTCTGATTCCAACATCCGCAGTGTTTTGCTTTAATCTGGCCAGGTTTCTCTCCCACATGAAGCAGCAATATGGTGGAAAGTGACAAAGTATGAGTGACACGGTTACCTTCACTGTCCTCTCCCCTGCCGCCATTGAGAATTTTGCTGACTGTCTTCCTATCCATCATAATCAAGTGGTAATGGGTAGATTGTATGGCATGCCATAATCACTCAAAGTTGCCATTTCCTGGGGTTGACACAGCGAAGATGGTAGCAGTGATCCTTATGTATGTGTACTCAAATGTGGACATTCAGGACTCTCTTGCTCCATTAGCTGTTGGAAGGAGTTCTCTGGCTTCCTCTGTGGCTGAGATTCTCTGGTCCGGGATGGAGTTTTGGCTGTGTGCCAAATTTTCCGTTCTCGCTGGCAGTGGACAGAAGCAGAATCCTGACTTTCCTGTCGCCTGCCATTTCAACACACCACCCCATCCACATGTCTGTCCTTGGCCTTTTGCAACATTCCAGTGAAACCCAATGTAAACTCAGAGCACATTTCACAGATTGAACATTGAGTTCAACAACTTCAGAGCAGTGAATTCTGACCGTTGGCTCCCAGTGACTGTACAGTTGAGTAGATGATGCTCCTCTGGATAACTCCTTGCCTAAGTTGTCAGTATTCCTGAATGAACCAAGACTGCCAAGGCAGATGTTAGTCCATGTGGAGAATGACCCTGTCTACTTTGCTGCATCAATGGCTGGACAATGTTCAGGCATATTGTTGCCTTTTATTTTTTCCAGTCTAACCCAAAGAATCAAAGATAATTACAGTACTGCTTCTTGAAATGTTCTTAAGAGCAACTGAAGAGGAAAATGCAGGACTGCAAGGCGTAGAGTAATGTGTAGAGAGATCACTACTTCACTTAATTTCCAGGCACTATTCAATTGTTTATCGAGTGCAATGTGGAAAATATTCCCTCTGTGTTACAGCTTTGATATTCCCTAAAGGGATAAATTTAAAAATTCAACAAATGAAACATACATGTCAATCTAGAAACCTTGCAAAAGCAGATAAATATCTTCCCAAAACCGACATCTCGATGGCCTTTTTATAAATCTATGATATACAGAAATGGAGAGATATGCAAAGTGTGTAACTCAAGCTTTGGTAGACACAACATTCCTTTATGTTTAATAAAAGTGAAAGACGTGAAAGAGCAAAGGTGGAAATCTAAATGATGGGGATAGAAAATTGGCAGGAAATTTCTTGGGATGAGGGCACAGTTCCAAAGAAAGAAATACATTTTTACATTAAAAATGATACATTTTGGTTAAGTTTCTTAATATTACAGTTCACAAAAAGTGAAATTAAACTTAGGCAATAGGTAAATGAATCGGCAGCCTCATTTTTCTTTCTACTTGGTTTTCTTTTCCATTGTTTCGGGAACGAGAATTGGTAGAGGTGTAAACAAAGGCAAATAATCCATTATTTCCTGATTTACTCTCTACCCAACACCAATTGAAATTCTATAGATTTCAATGTTATGGCAAAATTTAAAAAAGAACATTCTAATTTTCAGTAGATAAACAGGTCATTGAGTCTCAACAGTTGCTCACGCATATTCCAAATCCTCACCTTCAGCTTATTAGAGGCATTCTGCTAAATTTGGATCAAGTTCACTGAGACATTGTACCACACCTTATCATTCTGCTACCACTGTACATAATCTGTACATAATCCCATTTTATTTCCAATTTAATTTGGCATTGTGCTTGCTCATCTCTCAGTTGAACTTGGCAGGCTTCTTCTCAGCCAGCCAGTTCAATTTACCACTCTTCTCTTCCTCCATAATTTGTGCTGTTATTCCTTCCCTCCCACATCCCCAATTTAATTCTGACCTATCTCCTCTGCATTCCCCATCAATTAAAAATGGTATTCTTCCCCAGTGCTAAACCAGCTTCTGTCCTCACCTTTCCTCCTTTCTCACTCCTCCGGATTGTCATCCTAGCCTCTATTCCCATTTCTGTCTGCTTCCCAGTTCTTCTCATCACTTTAATTCTCCCCTTCGTCTGTTACCCTCCACTTACTTCTCCTGCCCTCATCATTCCCAAGCCTTTTTGTTTCCAAATGTTACCCTATTTCTCCCTTGTCCCAACTTTATTATTTTGTCAACAGACTTGATTTTTCCAATCATTACTATCTATTCGCCTTTTTTTCCAGTCCCATTCCCAAATGACTCCTGTTGTGAATGTACTGGGAAGTGGGCTCTGCTCTCCTCAATGCCCTCCTGAAGACAGGTTTCAGTAATTCTGACTTCATAGAATCCTACAGTGCAGAAGGAGGCCATTCGGCCCATTGAGTCTGCACAGATCATAATCCCACCCAGGCCCTATCCCCATAACCCCATGCATTTATCCTAGCTAGACCCCCTGACACTAAGGCACAATTTAGCATGGCCAATCCACCTAACCTGCACACCTTTGGACTGTGGGAGGAAATGAGAGCAACCGGAGGAAACCCACGCAGATATGGGGAGAATGTGCAAACTCCCCAGCTTCCCCAAGTCGGGAATCGAACCCAGGTCCCTGACACTGTGAGGCAGCAGTGCTAACCATTATGCCACCATGACACCTCCATATGTCCCAGCTAAGATTCCTTGATCTTGCATAAACTCCAATCTTTGTTGTACAGAGGTCAACTTTACGACCATTAATGTTAGGTGTTATGTTGAAGAGAGGTTCAGAAAGTGCTGATTTTTGTCAACAAATGCTGATACATTGACCAGGCCACGAAGTGCCAAGCACCAATGTGAGATCTTGATGGTTGACATGAGTGATTAGATAACACATTAGCTTCTGAGATATAGTAAGAAACATTCCCATTAACAAGTGTAAGCAAATTTCAGCACAGCAGCTCCAACCTAATGGAATGTTCACGTTAGGATCTTAAAATGTGAACTTTATATTTTATTTTGTGTTGTTTGGCTAATGCTGCAGATTTTTCCTGTGCAAAACAAATAGAGTTCAGTGAAGCCTTGATTTGCAGGGTTAGAAGAGTGTTCAGTGTGCAATTTAACATATCATTTCCAATACAGCTGCATATAAAATGCCAATTGGTTTATATCTGATGTACGATGGTGGAATTGATGACCATGTCACCAGATTGAATGATGCTCAAGAAGAAGATTACATACACTCCCTAACGTTTGTACTAAGTCCAATTGTAGTGGGTGGAGGGACAAATCATAATGGAAATAGGGGAGTTAAAGTGATGGAACCACATAGAGGTCAAGATTGTACTTACGAACAGGGTGAAGTCAAAGCTCAGGCCACAAAGATTGATGTTTTGTATCTGAGGTTGCTCAGCTGCATTTATGTCTATGGAATTAATCAGCGAGATCAACATGCTAAATCTAGACCATTTGAATGGTAGCTTTCATGATATATGCCAGTGAATCAAATGAAAGTGAACCTTAACAAGACAGAAATGAAATATGAAAGATAAGACTGAGGTACTAATTCAAATCAAACCATACTTGTAGAATTTGTGAATGCTGGCACAAATTACAGAGAATTTAATTCAATGGTCAGCATGGTGGTACAGTGGTTGGCACTGCTGCCTCACAGCTTCGGGGACCCGGGTTCAATTCCTGACTTGGGTCACTGTCCATGTGGAGTTTGCACATTCTCCCCACGTCTGCGTGGCTTTCCTCCGGGTGTTCCGGTTTCCTCCCACAGTCCAAAGATGTGCAGTTATGTTGATTGGCCATGGTAAGTTGCCCCTTATGCTCCAGGATGTATAGGTTAGAAGGATTAATGGGGTAGATATGTGGGGCTATGGGTTTTGGGGCCCAGGAGGGATTATTGTCGGTGCAGACATGATGGGCCAAATAGCCTCCTTCTGCACTGTATGGATTCTAAAAGAGTGAAATTTAATATCAGGTCAGGAATACAACGGTGGTGGGGTCTGTGGAGATGGTGGGAATGTGGTGGTGAGAATTGTGGAGGCAACATGAGTGTGGTGGTGAGGATATGGAGACCGTGGGAATGTTGTGGTGGGATTATGAAAGCAGTGAGAATGTGGTGGTGGGGCGGTGGAGGCAGCAGGATTTTGCTGGTTAGGATTACGGAGGCAGTGGGATGTGGTGACACAATCTCCAGTGGCCAGAAATTAGTGGAATTCAGTGGGCCAGCTATAAGATCATGTGCCTCATATCAATTGATTGGAAGGCTGGAGCCAAAAGCAACTAATCCAGCTCTGGTTCCTGTGACTGCAAGAGGAACTGTAGTCTGCAGGCTAGAATTGTATAGTAGCAATTGTGCATGTTTATCAGTAGCACTACCGAGCAGCATTCTAACTCAAGTCCCTTTTGCAAATGAAAAGGTTGGGCAGAAGAGATGTTACAATATGGAGAGAGTCATAGAGGTTTACAGCATGGGAACAGGCCCTTCCAATTTGTCTATGCCACCCTTTTCTTTAAAACCCCTAAGCTAATCCCAATTGCCGGCATTTGGCCTGTATCCCTCTATACTCATTTTACCCATGTAACTGTCTAAATGCCTTTTAAAGGACAAAATTGTACCTGCCTCTACTACTACCTCTGGCAGCTTGTTCCAGACACTCACCACCCTCTGTGTGAAAAAATTGCCCCTCTGGACACTTCTGTATCTCTCCCCTCTCACCTTAAATCTATGCCCTCTAGTTTTAGACTCCCCTACATTTGGGAAAAGATATTGACTATCTAGTTGATCGATGCCCCTCATTATTTTATAGACCTCTATAAGATCACCTCTCAGCCTTCTACACTCCAGAGAAAAAAGTCCCAGTCTATCCAGCCTCTCCTTATAACTTAAACCATCAAGTTCCGGTAGCATCCTAGTAAATCTTTTTTGCACTCTTTCCAGTTTAAATAATATCCTTTCCATAACAGGATGACCAGAACTGTACACAATATTCCAATTGTGGCCTTAGCAATGTCTTGTACAACTTCAACAAGATGTCCCATCTCCTGTATTCAATGTTCTGACCAATGAAACCAAGCATGCTGAATGCTTGGTTTCAGGATAGCCCCAATGTTTGGCGATGCCTCACTCAGTTACCTCTTGCAGGCTGTGCACAAGCAGAGAGAAATTATTTTCCTGTCAGGTAGCTGGAAAAAGCTTTCACGAATCACAAAAGAGACCTGTTCCAGATGGCAGCAGTGGTGAGCAACCATTGTGTCCGGCAGCCAGATAAGAGCTAATGTCAGAAAAAGATGAATGACATAATCGGATCTGTAAGAATGATTCTGATTCACTGTAGTATGATTAAATGTGCATGATTAATTGAGATTCTTGTTCATATCTTAAAAAATAATTTCAAAGAAGTTCTGATATAACCAGCATATTTTTAATTCCCAGTCTTATTCCATGTTCCATTTGTGAATGCATCCAACTTTGATAGAACACATTATACAAAATATGAATCAAAGGTATTTTGGGTAGTACTTTCCCTCTTTCCCACCAGCAGGATTTTCCAGTCCGGCTGAGGTTTACTGACTGCAGAGGGTTGTCTGGCGATGGGGTGGGTGAGCTGTGCAAAGTCCATAGACTTTGGTGGGACTGGAAGATCCCATCAGCAGTCAATAGCTCACCAGGAAAACCCATCAGTAAGGGGCTGGAGAATCCTGGCCTTTAGTTTTAAGGTTTGAGTTTAATTTTTTTAACTGTGTCTTAATCCTATTTCTACACATCAACAAACTGAGGCAAAGTTGTCCAGAATAATACTAACTCCATCTTAAAGATGATTCAGGATCCCATAATATTTGACATGGATGAAGCAGTCAGATGGGCATCTGGACTCAACAAGATAATTTTATTACCAAAGGATGGCATACCTTTGGGGACCAGTGTTTCGTTAGAATATCACTGAGAAAATAAAACTTCACATTTGTGACAGAACTAACATTAAAAACTTAAGAAATAGGAGCAGGAGATTATGTTGCTCTACAATTCAATATGATCATGGCTGAACTCAGGTTTCAACTCTGCCTTCCCGCCTGCTACACATTTTCCTTGATTCTCTGGAGACCAGGAACGTGTCCGTTTCAGCCTTAAGTATATTCAATGTTGGCTTATTCACAACCATCAATTGCAAAGATTCATAACTCTCTGAAGAAATGTATCATTTTCTCACTATTAAATGATTGGCTCCTGCTAACTGTGTCTCCTTGTTCTAGATTCTCCAGTCAGGAAAGTAACCTGTCAGTATCTATTCTGTGAAGTCCCTTCATAATCTTGAATGTTCCAATGAGCTGAAGTCTCATTGTTCTAAACTCCCAAGAACATAGAACCAATTTACTCAGCATCTCATCATAGGACAACCCTCTCATCCCAAGGGCCAATCTAGCATTGAATAGAAGTCTCTTTCAGAAAACACTTGGTGCACATGATCCAGTACTTGTGGAATGAAAGATATTTTGCAGAGTATCCTTCCTGACCCTAGATTCTTTACTGCTCCCTGGAGAATATACGCCTGTAGCAGTGAAAGAGAGGGAGGGAGGGAGGAGGCTCATGTGTCAAGGAAACCTTGATGGATTAATCGGTCTTTACCATCAACTTGACATCTCCACATGTTTAGCATTTGCTCCCCACAAGGGCTAGTTGTTCTAAATATATTTACTCACCCTGCTCCTATATCCTCTTACTCCCTGTTGCTGACAAGAGGCACCTAAACTTACATCCAATCAGCATCTGTTGCAATAATGATTTTGGATGGTTATAAACAATGGGACACATTGGAGGAAACCATCTTCAGAGCTAATGTAAATCATCCAGAGTGACTTGAATGACAAATGCATTTTGGGAACCCTGTTCTTGTCTTTCCTTCTCCTTCTAACAACTGGGTATTTTAATGACTCACCATTGTCTGGTCTGCAGATGAAGATAGCATCTATGGAGTCAGGCAATATTGTCTCAACTTGGCTCAGGATTGAGCATGGAGAGCAACTCTGCACTATGTCCTGTAGCAACACAATTCTGTGCAGGAACGTGCTGGGCCTTCAAGGGATCTATTCTCCCACTTCATCCACCGTGTCTAAAGAGGGCATTAAACTCTGCCCATCAAATGGCTTCTGAAAATTCATATAGACTACATTTGTGACATTCCTCTTCTCTATATAACAATTAGTACTTACAGGAAACACAACACAGTAAAGCATTTATAGAAATGAGTAAAATAGACACAGACAAAGGAGATAAGACTATGAGGGTTGACCATATAGCTGATCTAAAAGAGATATATTTCAAGGAGGATTGTAAAGGAGGAGAGACAAGGAGAAAGTCTGAAGAATTTTGAGAAGGAATTCCAGAAATCTATACCTAGACAACTGAAGGCCTTGGCTGTCAATGACTAGGTGAAGGCAGGGACAATGCACAAGGGTCTAGTGTCAGTCAAATGGAAAGATTAGAGGTGGGAAAGGCAATGGGGAAAACCTTGAGGTAAAAGGAAAAAGAAACCAGAGTTCCCACGGTCATGGAAATTTCCAAAAAATGGCCCGTCATTGAAAAGTCATGGAAATTTACTAAGTCAGAGAAGAGACTTTTCTTACTCTGAACAGAATTCCAACCCTTTCCAATGTTTTTCCAATGTCCACTTTGGTCCTGTCAGTAATCATTTGCTTTGCTTTGCATGTCCAGAATCCAGTCCCAAGGTATTGTCCCCATCGTGCTTGATTTCCTCTATTGCCACAGCTGATAGGCTGCTTTGGACAGGGCCTGAGAAGTGATTGGCTGAGTGGCACTCACCAGATCCCCCAGACCCTCTGTTCTTGTTGCCTCATGTTGATGTGAGGACGGAGGATCAGGGGTGCTTTCTTCAAAGTTGTAACATAGTAAACAAGCTAAGACAGAACAGGAACAAGCACCTGGACCTCATGCCTGACCTTACTAAGTTTGTGCACCAAAAATGGGTGTAACACAATGTTAAAATTGGGCCCATTCTAACAATTGCTCTCCAAAGATCTTTCTAATGTTCTTGTTATTGTTCGATGGATATTCTCAAAGATCTGGAAATAAATGCAAGTAGATATTATTGAACAATTTGAATGATTATTTGAACCTAACAGCCATGAAGTGATTTAAATACAAGGATTTTTTTTTAGGTTTGAGGTTTTGGATGATTGGGATCTCAAGTAGACTAATGAGAACAAAAGTAAAATATTGGGATCACTACTACACTTCTTCTCTTCTGAACAGGCTACTTCTTTCGAGGGAAGTAATATATCTGGAATGTCAAATTAATCATCCTTGTTGATATGGGCTGCCACACTCTAGAAAAGCAGACATGTACTGGAAAACATCAAGTGTTTGGTAATAGTAGTGGTGATGATGATAGTGATGAAGCGGGAGGAGTTCTGGTCATGGAGAAGATCCTTAGAGATACATTTTTGAACTACAGTGTCAAAATCTGTTTGACACTGTGTCTTACATATATTGTAAAGTAATTGAATTATTACACTATAAACCTTAAGGTTTAATCTTGGTATCTTAACAAGAGGGGTATATTTTATGCTGTTGGTGAAGCTGCTTTCCTAAAGGCTAATTGCCTGTTGGACATTTTAGTTCCATCTTTCTGGTGTTCTGCACCAGAATAATTTGGATAAGAGCTTTTGGTCAGTGAATGCTACTTTTTGCGTATCTGGTCAGTAGAACAATCCCAAAAGATCAAGAGAATTCATTTGCTAAGAGAGCTGTTTAAAAATGGAATGCCCTACTGGAAACACTGGTGAAGGTAGAATTCATACTTGTTTTTAAAAATGGAAATTAATAAATATTTGAGAGGAAATATTTGAAAAGGTAGGGAGCAAGGACAGAGAAATTGAACTATATCTAGAATGTCTATTTTGGAGAACCAGCAGAGGTATAACGGACTGAATGGCGCCTTTGATCCTGTGTAACTCTTGAACTCTCATGAATTGAATTAGTAAAGTACTTTGAGAGTCTGACTAGCGAACACTTGTCTTTTACTGATCCTGTCAGGATATCTGATTCATTGATCATTGGTAAGCTTGAGGCTACTTTTAAGTGAAAGTAGCCAATACCTTTGCTGGCGCTTGGCGTCTGGTTGCTGCAGTAAATTGACCAATCTTCCTTACCAATTCTGGGTTTGGTTTCTATTTCTGCAAAGGTCAAAACAGATCGTTTAAAATTTGATATCAAATGCACGACATGATGAATGTATATTAGTGCATACTGCTGTAAGGAAACTCATGGCAGAATTCACAGGTTTTTGTTCTTTATTTCGTCTTGCGCTCGATAACTACCTTCTGCATAAATTGTAATATCGAAGAAAATTGGAACGTTGTCAATGGCTACATTAGATGGTGCGATTCAAGGTAAGAAAAGTATTGCCCAACGAGTTCTTACAAATCAGTCTGAGCACTCATCTGGCACAAGATGCAAGCACATTTTCTTTTTGTCTACTGAAAAATGTTTGACAGTGAAAGATGACTATGAAATGTGACACATATATTTTCAAACTGAAAGGTGATCCCTGGTTATTGCACATACTATAATAAAAGTCTGTGCGAGTGAGATATCATTTTGTAAATGACTGAACAGAAACTGATTCATTTGGAAAACAAGATCTGTTTTAAACGTTGCTAGACATGTGTTTACATTTGGTTAGTTTGATTTTCTATGAAGCATATAAGAATTTCCATTTTAATACGACTTACTTCATGGAAACACAGATCAGAGAGATTAAAAAACCATTAGGTTCTACTACAATGTTCATTAATCCCACTTTTGTACAACACATCAGTGAAAGTAGTCTGTTACATTTCCACTAGAATGGTATAATAAGTTTCCTTTCAAGTCCAAGATTTGGAGCTCTTAGACCCAATGATAGAAGTTGACTTTGCCTGCAGGGTGAAATATGAATAACTCTTCTGTTTTATACATTTTTTTTAGATTTGTTTTCAATCTAAGGTCTTCGCTTAGCTAAAATTATCCTTACCTCCATAATTTTGTATGACAGTTTGGTACAAAAACTCTAATGTGCAATTCTGAGCACACTCTACTAATTCTTAAGGCATGCTAATGCCTACAGCATCTTTATAGTATGACGCAAGCAATGATTTTGCAGTTACCTGTAAGGAGAACATTAAAAAAGAAGCAAAGTTTGCCTTTTCAATTGATTATTTTAAACTATTGATTACAATGAAGAATTTAACAATTAATGTAACTATTTTAAATGGGGAGGTGACCACCTAGTGGCATTATCGCTCGACTATTAACTAAGAAACCCAGATAATGTTCTCTCGACCCAGGTTCAAATCTCACCACGGCAGACGGTGGAATTTGAGTTCAATAAAAAAAATCTGGAGTTAAGAGTCTACTGATGACCATAAAACCATTGTCGATTGTCAGAAAAACCCATGTGGTTTTCTATTGTCCTTTAGGGAAGGAAATCTGCCATCCTTACCTGGTCTGGCCTACATGTGACTCCAGAGCCACAGCAATCTTAACTGCCCTTTGAAATGGCCTAGCAAGCCACTCAGTTGTAACAATCACTACAAAGTTTCAACAAAGAACTGAAACCGGACAGACCACATGACATCAACCTAGGCACCGGAAAAGACAACAGCAAAACAAACTGCCCTATCTGCCCTCCAAAATTCTCCTTACTAACATCTGGGGGCTAGTGCCAAAATTGGAAGAGCTGTCTCACAGACTGGTCAAGCAACAGCCTGACAGTCATTCTCATGGAATCATACTTTACAGATAACACCCCAAACACCACCATTACCATCCCTGGATATGCCCTGTCCGAACAGCAGGGCAGACCCAGCAGAGATGGTGGCACAGTGGTATACAGTCAGGAGGAGTTGCCCAGGGAGTTCTTAACATCAATTCCAGACCCCATGAAGTCTCATGGCTTCAGATTAAACATGGACGAGAAACCTCTTACTGGTTATCACGTACTGTCCTCCTTCAGCTGATGAATCCGTATTCCTCCATGTTCAACAACAGTTGGAGGAAGCACTGAGGGTGGCAAAGTTGCGAAATGTACTCTGGATGGGGAATTTCAATGTCCACCACCAAGAGTGGCTCGGCAAGACCACTACTGATCAAGCTGGTTGGGTCCCGAAGGATATAACTGCTAGGCTGGGTCTGCAGCAGGTGGTGAAGGAACCTCATCCTTACCAATCTGTCAGCTGCAGATACATCTGTCTATGACAGTATCGGTAAGAGTGACCATCGCACAGTCCTTATGGAAACAAAGTCCAGCCTTCACATTGAGAATAACCTCCATCGTGTTGTGTGACACTGTCACTGTGTTAAATGGGACAGACTTTGAACCAATCTAGCAACTCAAGTCTGTCGTCCATGAGGCACTGTCAGCCAACAACAGCAGCGGAATTGTACTCCTTCACAATCTGCAACCTCAAGGCCTGGCATATCCCCCACTCAGCCATTACCATCAAGCCAGAGGATCAACCCTGGTTCAATGGAGAGTGCAGGAGGGCATGCCAGGAGCAGCACCAGGCATACCTCAAAATGAGGTGTCAACCTGGTGAAGCCACCAAACAGGTCTATTTGCACGCCAAATGGCAAAAACAGCACGATAGCCCATGACCAACAAATCAGATCTAGGCTCTACAGTCTTGCCACATCCAGCCGGGAATGGTAGTGGACAATTAAACAACTCACTAGAGGAGGAGGCTCCACAAATATCCCCACCCTCAATGATGGATGAGCTCAGCACATCAGTGCAAAAGATAAGGCTTGAAGTATTTGCAGCAATCTTCAGCCAGAAGTGTTGAGTGGATGATCTGTCTCAGCCTCCTCCAGTGGCCCCCAGCAACTTAGGTGCCATTCTCCAGCCAATTCAATTAATTCCACATGATATCAAGAAACAGTTAAAGGCACCGGATACTGCAAAGAAACTGGGCCCTGACATCATTCTGGCAATAGCACTGAAGACTTGTGCTCCAGAACTTGCTGCTCCCCTAGCCAAGCTCTTGGGTTGGCGTTCGAGTCAAGGAGTGAGTAGTCAGGTAGGAGGGGTATTTTGGGGTTGAGTGACAGGGTGCATTGAATTATGCAGTTAATCACTGAGTTACACCAGAGTTAAACAAGTAAGTTTTTTAATCTGCTGAGATTTCTCAGCATGTTCTGTTTTTGTTTCAGGTTCCAGCATCCGCAGTATTTTATTTAAACAGGTACGTCATGTATGTTGAGCCCAAGTCTCCAACACTGAAATCAGTGTAAGAGACATTCGCAGAAGGTCCCAAGCAATGTAAATCTGCCTGTCAGAAGTTTAAATTTCCCTGCCAATTCCACTGCCTGCACATGAGTCAGGACTTCCGTTTAAATTGTGTTCAGTGCACTAGGGGAATGAGACAGAAGTTTGTTTTATGTTATTGATGATCCATGTAGAATCCTCTTGCTCCTCTTCATAATAGGATCTTATATTTCCATCTGAGAGTGGATTACTCTCTCATCTGGAAGACAGATATTCCAAAAGTGCTGTATTCCCTTGATTCTGCATTGAAATGTCAGTTTAGATTTTGCCTTCAAGCTTATTGAATTGGATTTGATCCCAGATCCTTCGGAATCTGAGACTAACTGAGCCACAGCTGACGCTTGACTTCCATTGCATGCTGAAGCTAAGTGTCGATAGTGTGTGATGAGCCTGATAGCCCACCCATCCCTCTGCCAAGCACCCTCTGTCTCATCTGTGACAGAGACTGTAGGTTGTGCATTGGACTTCTCAGACACCTGAGAACTCAGTCTTAATGCGGAAGCAAATCATCCTCAAATCTGAGAGACTGACTGAGAAGATCCTTGATTTCACAAACTGGTTCCATTATCTGGGTCTCTCCTCCTGATCCTCTTTCCCTTGCTCTGTTTCCCCTTGACCCTGGACATCAGGCAGGGTCCTCGAGAAGCTGTGCTCTGTGTCACCCCTCCCTCTTTCACCTCTTCCATTGTGTTCGGACCCTCAGCAAGGCAACATTGAGCACTGCATCAATTTCTTCTTTGACCTTGTTTCTGAAATACAACATTGCAGATAATAATGAGGAATGACCCTGCATAATGAAACTCACAAACTGCTGCCTTTAGGTTCTGCAGTGGTCTACATTGGTCAGCCCTACTTGTGTTGTCATCTTGTCTTTGAGGCACTCCTACACATATTGAGGTGACCAAGATGCCAGCCCAGGCACATGACTTTCCAATCCATGATTGGCGTGAGAAGCTTTGATTGTCAAAATCCAAAGATATGCGAGTTTGGTTGATTGGCCATGCTAAAAAAGTTGCCCCTTAGAGTCCTGAGATGCTTAGGTTAGAGGGATTAGCGAGTAAATATGTAGAGATATGGGGCTAGGACTTGGGTGGGATTGTGGGCGGTGCATACTCGATGGGCCAAATGGCCTCTTTCTGCATTGTAGGGTTTCTATGATTCTATGATCTATGATTCAATACTTAACCTGGCTCAGTGGTCCACTCTGTGCTATTAACAATACATTACTCCTGATTTAATGACTGGATGTCCTTGGGCCCATTTGGAATACCAATTCTGGAGAGCACATAGCTGGCCTCCATTGACAAAATGTATATATGCTGCAGCTCTGCCTGCTCCCCAAGTATCTCCATTCCTAAATTGTGTTTGGGAATGCTGTGTTAATGCTGTTATGTTGTGAATGTGATGTAAAACTATTGGGTTAAGAGTATCACAGTTTTAGCACTGAAAAATGCATTGGCTTCCAATGGCTCTCTGCGCTAGAAGGACTTCTTCCTTTCTGTGAAATAACACTCGGGTCTCTCTTGTAGCATCAACGAGTTAAAGAACATCCCCAGAAAGGGCCCTTTCATGCTGTAGCCTGCTCCTCCCACACTGTCTCAGATACTCTCACTGCCCAGCCACCACTCAGAATCACTTACACTTTTATAACTCTGCAATAACTCCAGAACTGAAAGATGGTGGTTCTCTGCTATTATTTCTTCAACACTCCCTCACTGACTGTGCATCTACCCGGCATTTACCTGGAACCTCATGATGTGAAGGAAGAGCTCCGTTTTCCAGCCTCCCCCAATAATACTGGACCCTATAGTTGTTGTGGTGAACATTCCTACATTCCCACCTACCACTGAAGTGCCTGTGACCCATGTGGACCTTTCCCCTCCTTATCTGGAAGTACTGAGGTGGACCCCCCCAAGAAAGATTCATAAACCCCTCTCAACTTTATTATATGTTCCCCAAATGCAGGCTGCAGATGCTTTCATGACAATCATCATACCATCTATAGAACCACGCAGAGACAGACAAACCCATGAACAGCACCTGTGAGAGTGCCCTGCATACCAAGCTGTGCATTATCCCTACCAAGCCCACAGCCTTTGCCCCTCTCTGGAGTTCACTATGATTACTCCTGTAGCATACGCACCGTAACCGAAGACTGTCTCCACAGCCTGACTGCTGACTGTAAGGTTCACTAAACTCCAGGGGAGTCTCTACTTTCTGCTCCTGACTGCAAGCTCCAGATCAAGGACTTTGTCTGATGTTTGAAGATTGCTCCATCTCCCTTCCCGAACCTCGTTCCACTGCCCCCCCACACAGCAGTCTGCATGCTTCCCTCCCCTGTTGTGGCACATTAATAATCTCACCCATCTTCTAATCAAGTCTGATCCTCTCCCTTGCATATGTGTGCTTTCCCTCTCACCCCTTTGTTAGTATTTTACCTCCTTGTCAGGTTCTAAATTGCCATCCCTCAGATGGCCTTCTGCCTCCCATCATTCCCCATCCTCCTCCATTACCTTGCAAAGTTTTCCTGTTCCTCTGCCCCCTTCCTCTCTCCCTCAACACTTTGCATAGCATTCCGACCTCATTGCCCTCCCGCATGTGTCCTACCTCATTGCCTTCCCCCATGCTTCTCAACCCTAACCTTCCCAAATCCCCACAAAGCACTTCCTGATTAATATGCTGGTTTCTGAGCTCTGCCCTTCACTCAATGGGAGCAGGCCAATCCATACTTCACCCCTTGGTTGCGCTACTGGTCTGCATCTGAGAGTTGAGTCCTGCCTGAGTGCTGCTGCACAGTGGTATATTGAGCACAGAAGCAAGCCCTGGGATGACAGCAACCCTCCAGCCCCAACTGTGTGGCATCCCACTAGCAAAGCAGTGAGTCCAACGCAGCGCTATGAAGGTAGGCTGTTTGTGTTGCACTCACCAAGCGCAAAGAGGTCTGACATGTGCGTGCCATCCCTCTTCAAATGAGTTTCAGACTGTGTGACTTCCTGTTGATTTGCCACAAGACTGGAAGGTAGCACATGATTTTGGAGAGAAGCTAAATTTAATGAGCATTTATAAGATGGAAATGAAAGTAAATGGAGTTCACGCCACTAGTCAGCAAGATTGCCAACCCGTCACGAATCCACCATTGGGAGAACTGCAAACTGTTTTTATGTCAGCAGATTTCCGATTTTTTTTTGGCTCCCACTAGATTCTCCATTCCCTCCCGCAATGAACCAAATTGGTCCCCTTGCAATAGGCCGCTAAAGAAGCACTGCTATTGGTTTTGGAAGATGCCCAGAGAGAAGCTTCTGACAGTGTAGAGCAATTGATGCATTCTTCCAACTCGTTAGTACATATCGACCCATCTAAGAAATTGATCTTAAGGTAAATAGGGTATGTCTCGAGAACCCTCTCAGAAGTAATAAAAGGCTACTCACAAAATGAGAAAGTAGGATTATCATGGTTTTTGGTGTTAATAAATTCCACCAGTATTTGTACAGTAGGCACTTTATCATTGTTTCTGATTACAAATCGCTTTTGTGTCTTTGTAAAGAAGACAAGGCTATTCCGACAATCATATCACCAAGAATTCAGCATTGGGTGATAATCCTCTCTGCCTACAAATATACCTTCAAGCACTTGTCAGGAACACACACAGTGAATGTGGATGCAACTAGTCACCTACCTTTGCAAGAGAATGTTGCATTTCCCCCCATACCGCAGGCAATTGTCATGGTGTTGAATTTCTTGGACACGTTGCCAGTCCCAGTGAAACAGATCAAGTACTAGGCCAGTTGGGATCCACTGCAGTCCAAAGTGAGGCACAAGATACTTACTAATGGGTTGGGCTAAAGAGTCAGTTTCTGAAGAGATGAAACTGTATTTTATACGAAATCATAAGATGAGTTGCCAAGATGGCATCATAGATTGGAGAGCAAAGGTCCTATACCAGGAAGGGAGTTTTTCCATGCTGAACTACAGAGTACATATCTGGGTATATTTAAGATGGAGATGCTCACAAGAAGTTGCGTCTGGCTTGGCATTGATGCTGACATTGAGAGCTTTATCAAGCACTGCGAACAGTGCCAATTGTAACAAAGATAGCCTGCTGCAGCCCCACTGCACCATTGAGAGTTGTCTGGCCAGACATGGGTACAAGTCCATATTAATTATGTTGATCTATTCATACACACAATGTTTTCCCTCCTTGTTGATACACAAAGTGCATGTTAGTGTTGGATGTGAAGTCTCCAACACCAGAAGTATCAGTTGAGAAATTATGCCAATGTTTTTCCACCCAAGAAACATCTGAAGTCACAGGCCAGAACTCAACGTTGCCCACCATGGAATCAGCATGGGCGAGAGTCCAACAACAGAAATCTCCATTGACTTTGGACGGGAATTTCCAGTCTTGCCCAAGCAAGGCTGTAAAATTCCACCCACAGTGTATGTTAATGGAACAACCTTCGCACATGCTGAGTTTCAGAATTTCACTGCCCTCAATATTATCATGAGCTGAACGATGCACCATCCAAACCTTGAAGTCTGGCCTTAAGAAGCAGTCAGGAGAGACCCTGGAGACCAAAATTTCAATTCGTTCTGGGCTACAGGACCACTGCACATGCAACAACGAGATTCCCGCCAGTAGAATTGTGAATGAGCTATCATCTCGGAACAATATAGGGCCTTGCGTTTCCAAACTTTCTGGGGAGGGTGGAGACTAACCAAAGCAGTCAGAAGACAAATCATGATTCACGTAAGTCAACATGGTTATTTTCAGTGAATGAAGCCTTGTAGGCGAGGAATTTTGGGAAAGGGTCAATTTAGGTCCAGAGTTGTTATATCCAAAACTGGATCCCTGTCTTATCAAGTAGATATAAAAGGAAGGATTGGCCAGAAACACCTGGATGAGAGCAAGAGTTGTCCCAGCAGCCAGCACAGCCAGCAGGAGCTACATTGCCATCTGGGAATGCTGTTAAATATTTATGATGTGGAGATGCCAATATTGGACTGGGGTAAGCATAGTAAGGAGTCTCACAACACCAGGTTAAATATTTAAGTATTGATGTACCAGATCATCCTGTTATAGACGCAACTACCTTCCCCTTGGAAACAACTAGAACTGAGGTGTCTGTGCCTGAAGAGAGATCTGTGATTGTAGTTTCTGCTGACAGCAGTGGAAACGCCTCCAAAGAGAAGCAACTCCGCTCTATTAGGAATCAGAAACCACCTGAAAAATTTAATTTATAATGGATTGGATTCAAGAATGAAATGTTTCATTATGTGGGCTGTGAATTCAGTATTGAAGTTAGTCTGAAGGGACTTAGAAGGGGAGGAATGTGGTGAATGTCACTTTGAGGATCAAACTGCAGAGTAAGGGTCACATGACCCAGGGAACCAATCAGGGAGCAAGTTGGAGGATCATCCTGGGAACCAGGGCTTGCTGTTCCAGAACTTTTTCAGGAGCTGGCTGGAATCATAGGCTGCAAGCCTTTGTATAGTCTTGACATGTAAGTAAATGTGTTGTTATTTTTCCATTAACTGGTGAACAAGAATTATTATAGATCACTGAATATACTGCATAAGAAAATAAATGTCTAGACTCTAAAGGTGTCAAGGGATATGGGGAAAGCACAGGTGTCTGCTGTTGAAGGAGAGGATCAGTCATGAACATATTGAATGATAGAGCAGGCTGGAAAGGCCCATTCCTACTTCTAGTTACTTTCAATCTGAAACAAAAACACTTCAAAATAATAACCTTAGAAACATGCCGTCAGACATTTGAAAAATCTAACAGTAATTTGACATATTTTTAATTTTCCAATTCAAATAAAATGACAATTTTCATTCTTACGTTACAAAACTAAAAGCAGTCAAAACAATGCCAAAAATCAAAAATTGTTGGAGCTTATAACAAAATGTTTAATACTTCATAGAATCATAGAAACCCTACAGTGCAGAAAGAGGCCATTTGGCCCATCGAATCTGCACTGACCATAATCCCACCCAGTTGCCTGCCACTAAAATGAGGAGAAATCAAATTGAGGCATTCAAAATGATAAAAGGTATGGATAATGTAGATGTGGAGTGGATGCTTCCTATTGTGGGGCATTCTAGGATGAGAGGTCATAGTCTTAGGATAAGGAGTAGCAAATTTATAACAGGGTTGAGGAGAAACTATTTCTCCCAAAAGGTTGTGAATCTGTGGAATTCGCTACCCCAAAATGTGGTGGTTGCTGGGATAGTGAGTAAAATTTAAGGAGGAGTTAGACAGATTTTTAATTGGCTATGGGGAAAAGGCAGGAAAATAGGGATGAGGAGCATATCAGCCATGATTGAATAGGAAAGTGGACTTGCTTGGCCCCAATGGCCTAATTCTGCTCCTATATCTTATTAACTTACACCTAAAAGCACTTTAATTCTAAATTCTGTGTACTCGATGTTGTGCGTTTGATTTGGTGCTGAATGAGAAATGAATAACTGCATCATGTAATAAATGTGAGACATTTTGGGGTGGCACAGTGATTAGCAGCACTACCTCACAGCACCAGGGGCCCAGGTTCAATTCTGGCCTCGAGTGACTGTACATGTGGAGTTTGCACATTCTCCTGTTTCTGCTTAGGTTTCCTTCAATTGCTGTGGTTTCCCCGCACTGTCCAAAGATCTGCGGGTTACATGGATTGGCCATGCTAAATTGTCCCTTAGTGTCACAAGATGTCTAGGTTAGGAGCATTAGTGGGGTAAATACATGAGGTCACAAAGATAGAGCCTGGGTAAGAAGCTTTCTCTGCGAGTTAATGAAGACTTGATGGACCGAATGGCCTCCTTTTGAACTGTAGGGATTCTATGATTTAACCTATTGTATATAACTGTTTGCTGTGTCTATCTCTGTTCAGCATAAAAGGCAGGGTTGAGCTATAAAATAACAGGCACTGAATTATCAAGAATGGAACTAGACTATCCACTACCACTTTGAGTTAAAAGTTATGATGAATAGATTTGGCTTTGTGGAATAAAAAGTCAACAGTTTCATTGTGTAAGTGTTCATATTTAATTGCATGTTCTAAGAATGGAACCTATTTGAAGCACTCACCACCATCACATGCTGTGTTGCCGGGCAGGTAGTGTGTAATTATCCCATTAGGGAGATTTAAAGCATTTTGAAGAGAAAAGAACACAGTTGAGTAATTTCTGCCTGTGGGCATTTCATCCAGGATTTTGTTTCTGAAAATAAGCAGCAGGTACAGCTGCTTCTCTGCGTTATAGGATAGCTATTTTGATCCATTTGACCTTGGTGGGGCCTCCCTTAGGTATATGGGGGAAGGAAGGGAGGGCGGGAAAGGTGTCATGTAGAAAGCAAAATAATGCCAAAGGCCCTCTAGACCTGTTGTCAAGGACACGTGTGGGAATTAAGCAGGAGGTATTTGTTTCAAATAATTAAAGCAATTACTGGGAACATTTAAGAAAAGGAAAATAGCTTATTATTTTGACATGTCAGTCCTGATTTCCCCTTGCAAGACTGATATTTGTGTATTTTTCAAATCTCAGTTTCTTGCAAAGGAATCCAAAGAGCAAGGGTCATTGTTTTGCTGCTGCAGTGTGCCAGATGGTGGCACTGTGACAGGTGAAGTGCTTTGTTTCACGCAGTCATTTGCAATTGTGTCTAATACATAGACACCTGTCTAAAACTGTTGACTTTTGGCCCAGAAACCAGAAAGAAACAGCTTTGATACTTGACCACAATGTAGGATTTGTTAATTTTGTATTGAAAGCTCTAGGCAGTTATTTTGACAGGAGGTTCACTCACTTTTCTGAATCCAGCAATCTGAAATACAGCACAAATTAAAAATAAACTTTTGTTACAAAATGAAAACTCGATACTTTCCAATGATTCAGCAATCTTTTTGCATAGTGTTAACTCATCTCCATGTTCAACTTCAGGAAAGCTTCCTAATATACAAACATGTGAATTAGGAGAAGGCCACCCAGCCCTTCGAACCTGCATTCATTAAGATCGCGACTGATCTGATTTTAACATTATCCCCATATTCCTGCCTACCCCAGATAACCTTTTACCTTCTTATTAATCATAATCTATTGACTTCTGTTTTAAAAATATTGAAAGACTCTGCTTTCCACCACCTTTTTGAAGGAAAAGAGTCCCAAAGACTCTCAAACTTCAGAGAGAAAAAACTTCTCTGCCTTAAATAAATAGCCCCCTATACTTAAACAGTGACCGCTAGTTCTAGTTTCTAGTTTCTCCCACAAGAGGAAACAGCCTCTCTCAACTTGTCAAGACCCCTCAGGATCTTAAAGGTTTCAATCAAGTCACTACTTACTCTTGTACATTCCAGTGAACACCAACCTAACCTGTTGAACCTTTCCTCGTAAGATATCTCACCCATTCCAAATATTAGTCTACTATATCTTAATTGAACTGCTTGTAATGCATTAAATAAGGTGACCAATGTTGTACATGAAGTACTTCTGATAGAGTCTCACCAGTGACTTGTGCAACTGAAGCATAACCTCCCTCCTTCTGTAATCAATACCCCTTACAATAAACAAGAACGTTCTATCAACTTTCTGAATTACTTGCTGTATCTGGATGGAAGTATTTTGACATTCATGTACGAGGATCTCACTGTACCTTAGAGCTCTGCAAACTCTCTGACCGTTTAGATAAGTTTATTTTTTATTCTTCTTGCCAAAATTGACTATTATATATTTTCCCACATTATATTCTGTTTCTCACTCAATTAACATATCTATATCCCTTAGTGGCCTCCTTATGTCCTCTTCATTTAATTTATTTATGGGATGTGGGTGTCACTGGCAAGATCAGAGTTTATGGTCCATCCCTAATTGTCCTTGAGAAGATGGTGGTGAGATACCTTCTTGAACTGTGGCAGTCCATGTAGTGTAGGTATAAATTCAATGGTGCTAGGGAAGGAGTTCCAGGATTTTGACACAGCAAAACTAAAGGAATACATTTTCACAATAACTTCATTTGAGTTAATGTAAGCCTCTTTATAACTAATGAATAAATAAATTTCCAAGTCAGAAAGGTGAGTGACTTGGAAGGGAACTTCCAGGTGGTGCTGTTCCCATGTGTCTGCTGCCCTTTTCCTTCCAGAAGGTAATGGTTGTGGGTTTGGAAGTTGCTGCCTAAGGATGATTGGTGAGTTCCTGCAGTGCAAATTGTACACACTGCTGCCACTGTTTGTCAGTGGTGGAGGGAGTGAATGTTTGTGGAAGGGTAGCAATCAAACAAGGTGTCTTGGATGATGTCAAGCTTCTTCAGTGTTATTGGAGCTGCACTCATCCAAGCAAGTGGACAGTATTCTATTGCAATCCTGACTGAGCCTTGAAGCTAGTGTTCAGACTTTGGGGAGTCAGTTGGCGAGTAAGCTGGATTCCTCATCTCTGACCTGCTCCTGTAGCTACAATATTTATATCACTAGTCCATTTCAGTTTCTGGTCAATAATAAACCCAGGATGTTGATATTGGGAGATTCAGCAATGGAAATGCTATTGAAAATCAAGAGGTGATTGTTAGATTCTCTTTTGTTGAAGATGGTCATTGCCTGGCATTTGAGTAGTGAGAATGTAACTTGCCACTTGTCAGCCCAAACCTGGATATTGTCTAGATCCTTCTGCATTTGGACATGGACTATTTTCCGATAATCTTTGTGTCATCAGTAAACTTTGCAACCGTAACCTTTGCCTCTTCATCCAAGTAATTTATATAAATTTAATTTGGGGTACAAATTGAAAATTACAATGCCTGATGGTGAATCTACCAAAAAGCTGATCCACACCAAGTTGTTAATCTTGTGAGGGCTTTTTATTTTGTAATCCAGGTCTCAGCCTGAAATGAGTTAGATAATTTATCACTAATTTTTCAGTGGCCCAACCCGAGCTTTCAAAATGAACTACACTGGAGACTGCTGGAGCAGTATTTTTACTTTAATATGGAAAGCTCTTCCTGCCTCTACATTGAATATACTGGACAATACCGTAACTGAGCATGGTCAGATTTTGTCCCCTGCACCTTGAACCAAAAAAAATGTTTTATTTGAAAATGGTTGATGATCAACCATCACATTTTCTAAACATTTATACATTATACTACACATAGTCATTAGGTGAAAAATCATTAAAATTGGCACATTGCTTACTACAAGTCCTGATGTAAGACTTGATACTTGCCCATATGGAACAGCAGAGGGAGCCATTATAATCTACCAGTTTGTTGAGACTGACCCATTGCTACAAGGTCAAGGGTAGGAGCAAGATTGTAGCGAATGACAGAGAACAAACAGGAGAAAATCCAAGGAAGAAAAAAGCAGAGGATGCATGTCCTCAGGTCTCCTGCCTTTGCCCACTTTTTAGTAAACAGAAGTTGCTTTATTAAGTCAGTGGTGAAGCTGCTGTCATTCCTCTTGTGGGAGAATGTGATTGATCTTGTTAACCGTCAGGTTGAAAGCTTTACTCAGAAGTTCCAATAATTAGGAACCCTTTAACTACTGAAGGAATTTAGCACTTGTGAATTTTACAAGAATGGAATAGAGTAATGACAGTGAATCCCATGTATAATGTAATTATTAACTATAGTAAACATGTTCATAAAAGGCTATTAATGACATGTAGCATGATCACTTTAGAAGATCTTCAAGTGCAGAATTTATTCCAGGTACTGCAAATTATTTTGCATTATTTACACAACTAAATCACACCCAAGTAAGTGACTTGAATCTGAATAAACCATGATTATATTTAGTCATTCATGGGATGTGTGTGTAACTAGCTGGGTCAGCATTTATTGCCCATTCCTGAGGGCATTTAAGAGTCACCCATGTTGTTGTGGATCTGCAGTCACATATATGCCAGACCAGGAAAGGACAACAGATTTCCTGTCTTAAAGGACATTTACCACAATCGACAATGATTTTAGGGTCACCATTAGACTTTTAATTCCATATTTTTACTGAAATCAAATTCCACCATCTACCATGGTATTTGAACCCGAGTGCCCAGAGCATTACCCTGGGTCTCTGGATTATAAGTCCAGCAACAATACCACTACCTCCCCGTATGTTAGGTTTATAATAGGTTTTTATACCTCGGAAACATGTTCATTTCTAACCAGCCTCACTTTAGTATTTTGTGTTCAGTTGTAATAATTAGTTTGAACCAAAGTTTTGGGTGAAACTAGTGAACTGGCTAAGAACATAAATATAATTCTTATGTATTTGACTTTAGCAAATCCAGCTCTGCTTTAATCCTTCATTGTTTTAGATGGTTTTGATCGTTCCCAAAAGTAGATTTAATGTCCTTTGCATGCTTGAATAGTCTCACATCATCCAATATATACCTATATGAAAGTGTAACACTGAAGGTTAACAATAGTGTCCCTTGGTGATCTTACCCAGACATATCTTTCACATTCTGCCATCCAGTGTTTTCGGAGAGAACTGAATGAGTCCCTGGTTTAATAAAGGCAGATAAAAAAATGCTGCCCTTTTAATTTGCAGCAAGTAAATATACAAAGCAACAGTTATTTCAATCACTATGTGTAACAAATGAAGAGGGCATTCAGGAGAGCACTTATGCCTGCCACACCTTATTACCTCAACGTTATTACAATTACACAGCTCTTTCTTGAGGCTCTTCTCTGACTGATCAATGTTCTATAACTCCATCAGACATCATGCCTAAAGAGATCATTGGTAACCATGGGCTTCCATTGGATTGGTCCAGATTACATTTGTCAAAATACTGCAGTGGTTTGCTGTTGCCTGCTATAGCCTGGCTGACCAGGAAACTCTCCTGCTCTTAGTGCTTGCCAAACGGCATACTGGGTGGATTTACTGCCTGATAATCCACCTGTTTGGCCATGTCATGAATGTATCTTCTGTAGCCATTGAGTCCTGAAGTGGGACTTGAACCCAGTGTTTCTGGATAAGTGGTAGGGATGCTACCACTATTCCACAAGACTTCCTTCCTCTATAACTACAGAGCTGAAAAAAAACTTGTTTTATTTGGAACTGCCAGCTTGCTGAGCAGGCTTCAAGTCAATCCAACAACCTGCTTTGAAAACTCTAGTCACATTTTGACAGCTATGACAAATTTTATCACACCAGCTGAGACAGTCCACAATATTCTAAAATATTCAACAACATACTAAATAAAAGAACCCACAACATTCCAAAAAAATCAATTCTTCTAATTGTAAGGGATTTAAAAAAAAATCCTCTAGCCATATCTGGATCTGCACCTTTAGTTCTTCCTTTGGTTGTAACCTTTTTATTAGATTTTGAGACATGTTATTTATGGACAAGCAGATTGACAAACATAGGTGAAAACATTATCTCCGCCCATCTTCAGTGACATGGTAATAAGACAAAAATAGTTAACATCTTGTGCATCCTACATCAGTGGATCAGCTTACTTGGTCACTTATGGAACTCAGGATCCCAGGAGGGATCTCTCCAGGATGAATGTGGAAAGGATGTTTCCTCTTGTGGGAATATCTAGAACTAGTGCTCACCCATTTGGAACTCGTCATCAAAAAGTGGAAATAGAGTCTTTGAATATTTTATGGTATAGCTAGATAGATTTTTTGATTAGCAATGAGGTGAAAGGTTATCAGGGTAGGTGGGAGTTAAGATTACAATCAGATCGGCCATGATCTTATTGAATGGTGGAGCAGCCCAAGCCCAAGGGGCCTCTTTCTGCTCCTAATTCATATGATACAAAGTGCTCAACATCCACCAATGAACTTGTCCAATGTTTGCCTTGACAGCTTTCTGTTTAAATGTCTGAGTGCCTGTCTGGTTTTTTCCTGTTTTCGATCACTCCATATTCTGAGCCAGAAGGGAATGACTTTCAGACCACCTCTGAGGAAAGCCCCACATCCTCAGACCTCCCCGCACACGCACAGATAGACAAAGTTATTGTGATTAATTCCATACCATCTTGCTGGATATTATTTGATCAACTATTACTGTAGTTGGAAAGAAATTATAAAAAATGTACATGCTAGTATATTAAGAAAAACATTTTTTTCGTCTGTGATACTTTTTTAGGCCCATTTTATTTGGATTCTTTCTACTAAATCACCAACCATTAGTCTGATGATTCTTTCCTTCCACTGCAAGATGGGTAGATGGATTTGTTTGATCTGTTGAAATGTGAAGGTGATTAAGGAATCACTTTTTTTCTTTTACTGGGACTACTTAAGTGGAAGCAGAGGTCGCAATTTAGTAATCAGGAAATTTGATGCTTTTGAATTCAACCTTAAGATTATTTACACTTCATGATTTTAAAAAAAATCACATCTCTAAGAATTTCATTCGGTTCCAAGAAAATCCCTAACAAATACTTCAAGCTTTACAGATTGATGAGAAGAATATTTTAAAGTTAACAATCCAAGTAAATGCTTTTTAAATTTGTGCTCTGGGATATTCAAATCCAGAAATCCCAGTAACTTTTCCATGGTCAATAAGGGGGGAGAGAATCAATCTGATTTATGGCTGGAGAGAGGATTGGCATGAAAATCTCAAGGGAAGATCCACTTTGTTTAAAACTGCTGAAAGCCAGCAAAAAAAAAATCGGTCTGAATTTCCAAAGAAACAGATGAGATTAAATACAATGCCAATTTTCACAGTCACCACCAGGTGGGAACGACGTGGGGCTACTCCAATATTGTCAGCACTGAACGTTGTGCAATGATTCTGCTGCCAATCCACCATTGGCAATTCAGCTAAAGCCTTCACACAGGCCATCTTTCTGTTTCAAATCAGAATCTATATAGGATGTACATAAGGCCCTTATGTAATTGTGAGGCATCGGTGTGCACAAGAAACTCTCAAACTAGGTAATGTTCGGATTTTTTTTTTGTGCAACTAGAGGAGCAAAGGTGCAATAAAAACTAATTATGTTCTACAATGGGCTGCCAATCCACTTAACAAAATAGCACTCAGATAAACATGAAAAATTACTATTGTTTTATGTTTGCGTTCAGTTTCTGTGCCAAGAAATGTAGTAGAGTTATTGGTGGAAGGGTAAATTAGAGAGGTATATAAGAGTGTAATAAAGTCGTGGAATCAACTGAGTTGTAGAGGAAAGGTTGGTTCATAAGAAGGGAGGCAACGGAAAAGAATATTGACACCCTGAAAGTTGATGTTTCCATAATGTTTAATGCTGTTCGCAACACAAGTCATCGTTCGTTGGGTCGAGGAGTTCAATTTCTAGAGTTCTATGTTTAATTAATAAAATGAAAGGCTTGCACTTGTGTAGCACCTTTCACAGCCACAAGGCATCTCAAAGTGCTTTACAGCCAGTGACACAGTTTTAAGTTTAACCAAGTGTTGTAACATAGTAAATATGGGCGGTAGGGGGGAGGGGTGGGCACTCCCCAGCCCTGTTAACCCCGGGCACAAATCCCACTGGGCCAGTGAATTTGGCAAGAGGACAGAACTGTACTGGACATTAAACAGTTTCTGATGTTTATAGCCTGTTCCATTTGTTGTGATCAGGATCTCATCCAGAATGGGCGAGAACCTGATCCAAGCTCATTTGCATTGATTTTAATCTCATTAGTAAGATTAAAGCCGAATGCAGTGACCACCCAGTTTGCTCCTGTCTCCCCTGGTGAGAAGTCACCTGGGCATCAATCACTAAAGGTCCCTAAAAACAGGTACCATGGAATCCGAGAAGGAGCAAAAATGGTGAGCACCACTCATTACTCACCTCCAGGGTGCAGAGGGGGGGTCCTTCAAGGGAGCTGAGGGTTGGGAGGCTTGACCTAGGCCTGAGGGATTGAGGTCAGGGTCTCCTCTGGGTTGGTGGTCTCATGGCAGGTTGGTCTTCTGTGGCTTTCAAAAGCTTTGAAGTGCTTTGTTCACATTCCATTTCATGCTGCATTAACTTTTACAACCCCCTCGAGTGGCAACTCCTGGCATTTTCAAAGGAAGGATTGTCATTGCCTATTTACATAATTATTCATGGTCCATTAACTGAAGTGCTTCCTCAAAAGCACAGCTTTTCAGTCTGAGCATCTTTGTTTTAAGTGTCTTTTTAAAAAAAAACTCTTATGCCTGAACAACATGCTTTTACTGGAGACTGGTTTTAACTAATACAAGCAGCTAACACACTTTAGACATTAAAGGATTCCTCAATGTGGACCTTCTCACAGTCACTGTTGAATTCTCTGGATAGGTGTGATGACCATGACGGGGCAGGGGGTGGGGGGTGGTGGCACAGAGGCCATTGTAGCCCTCAGGTGGTCAGGGACATGGTTGGACAGGACCCTGGCACTTCTCCCTAGCATATTGGCAGTGCCAGGTTGGCACTGTCAAGGAGCTAAGTCTGAATGGGAGGGCCAGAAGTACAAGAAGCACAGATTTCAGCCTTCAATTAATTAAATTACGCCTAAAGCCAACAATACTGCTTGTGATAACCAAAAGATACAAATAAACTCTTAAGAAGTAACTGCATCTGCAGCTTAATTGCTGTAAGCTAAAGGCGTACAAGAAGGTGGGATTAGAAAGAGCACCTGGATGTCCTCAGGCTGGCATGGACAAGATGAGCCAAATGGCCTCTTCTGTGCTGAAATTTTTCTCTGGTTCTATGTTACACAGCTTTGGTACCAGTCAGACATTTTATAAGAGCAGGGATATCTCTCTGTCTATGTTTCTGAATAAAATCTCACTTACAATTTATAGATCTGAGGAGTTTCAATGTTTGACCACAACACAACCTTGGTTTCACATTCTGATCCTGAGAGGAGCTTTCGGTCTCATACTTGTGCCATCACTAAGACTACTTATTCCCACTTTTGTAACATCACCTGACTTTGCCCCAATCTCAGCTCACTCTGCAGAAGCACTTGTCCATACCTTCAATTCCTTTAGATTAGGCTATTCCAATGCATTCCTGGTTGGTCTCCACATTTATTCTCTGTAAACTTGTCGTCCAAAATTCTGCGGCCCAAGTCTTAACTCTCAATGTTCCAATCTCCTACTGCCTGTCTCTGACTTATAATTAGCTTCCAGCCAAGCAACATTCTCACCCTTGTTTTCAAATCCCTCCTTGGTGTTGCATCTTCCTATGTCTGAAGTCTCCTCCAACCCCATAACTATTCAAGATATCTGTACTCATCTAATTCTGTCCTCTTATGCAATCCTAGTTTTAGTTCTTCCACTATTAGTGGCCATGTCTTCAGTTGCCTAGGGCCCAAGCTCTGGCATATCCGTGTAAACTTCCTGGTTCTCTACCTTGTTTAGCTCCTTTAAGACAATCTTTAAAGCATATATCTTTACCCAAGCTTTTAGACATCTGATCTAATATCTCCTTATGTAACTCAGCATGTCTCTCACCTCCCCTTCGGAAACTCCCCTGATGGCTCCCCTCCACATCTCCCTTAATTCAGCCTGACATTCTTGCCCTTAATGCAACCTAGTTATTTGATTTGATTCATTATTGTCACATGTATTAGCACACAGTGAAAAGTATTGTTCCTTGTGCACTATATAGACAAAACATACCATTCATAGAGAAGGAAATGAGAATGGAACGTTACAGTCATAGCTAGGGTGTAGAGAAAGATTAGCTTAATGCAAGGTAGGTCCATTCAAAAATGAATGGCAACAGGGAAGAAGCTGTTCTTGGATCAGTTGTACATGACCTGACTTTTATATCTTTTTCTTGATCGAAGGTGGTGGAAGAGAATATGTCCAGGATATGTGGTGTCCTTAATTATGCTGGCTGCTTTTTCGAGGCAGCAGGAAGTGTAGACAGAGTCAATGGATGGGAGGCTGGTTTGTGTGATGGATTGAGCTACATTCACAATCCTTTGTAGTTTCTTGCGGTCTTGCCCAGAACAGGAGCCATACCAAGCTGTGATACAACCAGAAAGAATGCTTCCTATGTTACATCTGTAAAAGTTGGTGAGAGTCATAGCTGGCTTTCCTTAGTCTTCTGAGAAAGCAGAGGTGTTGGTGAGCTCTTTTAATTATAGTGTCGACATGCAGAGACCAGGACAGGTTGTTGGTGATCTGGACACCTAAAGACTTGAAATTCACAACAATTTCTACTGCATCCCTATTGATGCAGATGGGCATATTCTTCACAATGCTTCCTAAAGTCCTTCTAGCTCCTTCATTTTGTTGACATTGAGGGAGAGATTATTGTTGCCGCACCAGTTCACAAGATTCTCAATCTTATTCCTGTACTCTGTCTCACCATTGTTTGAGATCAGCAAACTTGAAAATTGATTGGGAGGGGAATTTGGCCACACAGTCACAGATGTATAGGGGGTATAGTAGGAGGCTGAGGGCATAGCCTAATGGGGCACCAGTGTTGAGGAGATCGTGGAGGATGTGTTGTTGTCTATCCTTACTGATTGTGGTATGTGAGTTAAGAAGTTCAGGTTCTGGTCGCAGAGGGATGAGGTGAGCTTCAGGTCACGGATTTTGGCGATGAATTAGTGCAACAGTTAGAGGTATCTACCTTCTGTCACTTCTTGAATGTAACTTTTCAAAGTATTCTTCGTATGCCAATTTTAATGGCATTTCATATCTTAGATTGTGGATGGGGGTTTTTAACTCTAATAGTTACATGAGGAGGAGTTCCCCTTTTTTAGGCTCCAGTAGTCAATTAAAGTTCCAAATCATCAAACCTAAGTAAATATTATCGATATTTCGGGAGGAAAAGAACAAAGAAAGCTTGCCACAGATGTTGGTTAGCATCAGAGACATATTGTCTACACACAGCAGATCCACACAGGGGTTGGCACAGTTACCTGGCAATGTCTGAAGAACACTGCTTCCACGGCTTCACAGTTAACAGCATGGACACACTGGCTGAATTGCTTCCTTCAGTGCTTTAGCTATTTTATGATTCTATCAACCTAAGCCAATTATATTACCCTAGTAAAGCAGTAACTCAGATCAGCCAACTCAAAACATACCAGCGAGTGAATCTGGGATCCTCCTGTTTATGTGGCTCAGTTTTAGCAACTGTTTTATTTATTAAGTCGTTAATAGAAGTTCCCTAGCATATTTTACAATGCCAGATATCCAAAGTTACCTTAAGTTTTCAAATTAAAAGGAAAAATGAGCCCAGTCCTGTAACTTATTTTTACCTATTAACGGGGATTAAGTGGACTGATACTGGCATGTAACTTTTTATTGAGTAAAGAATTCAAGTTACATATGATGAACAAAAATTAATTTGGAAAAACTGCTAGATGTTTTCAGGTTTAAAAATGTATGACCTGAGGTTTAGACTGGAAGGGTCCATTATGATTAATCTGCAGCATGAACTCAAATGAATTCCTTTTACCAATTAATATTAAAACACGTTCTATTAATCAAGACAAATATAAAAATCATGGTTAGTTGGCCTTTGACCTTTCAGCAAAATGGATGTGAATGAAGCTTTAGTGAACTGAACTAGGGAATGAAATTACTTAGTGCGCTGTTTCCATTCCTTTTTCCGTATTCCCTATTTATAGACGCAAAACTGCAGAAACTTGTAATTTAGATCTTGTAGGTCTGTGGCTGAGAAAAACAGAACTTTCTCCTCACAACTCAAAGGAGTTGATTTGTGAAAACTCAAAGAGCTGTTTGTGAAAATGTCAAGTTTGTGAATAGACTACTGTGAGTTGTTTGGGAGCAAAAAATGTTAAATGATGTTGACCTGATCCCAAATTAACAAGAATCTCTAATTATTAAAACACTTTAAGAAAGCAGAAAGAATTACATATTAAAATGTGCCTCTCACTCTCACACTAAATCACTAGCATTGCAAAAGTAGGAGCCAACTGAGTATATTACTCATTGGTATTGTCAAGTAACCCTTAATCCACCAGCAGGACCAGAAACAAAATAATCAGTCTTCCATTTAATCATAGTATTCTTACAATGCACAGAGGCCATTCGGCCCATCGAGTCTGCACTAACCACAATCCCAACCAGGCCCTATCCCCACATATTTACCCTGCTAATCCCCCATGACACTAGGGTCAGTTTAGCATGGCCAATTAACCTAATTTGCACATCTTTGGATTGTGGGAGAAAACCGGAGCACCTGGAGGAATCCCATGCAGACACGGAGAGAATGTGCAAACTCCACCCATACAGTGACCCGAAGCTGGAATTGAACCCAGATCCCTGGCATTACGAGACAGCAGTGCTAACTACTGTGCCATTGTGCCGTCCCTAGTATAGCAGACTATTTACAAATACTGCACTTGTCATCACTATTATATTCAATTTTTTTAAATATGTTTAAGGTGACTGCCCTCCCTTGCAAATTGGTTTCAGTGATCAGTTGTCAATCGCATGCAGTGAATATGGGAATGCAAGCATTAAGCCAAGACTGTTAACTATATTCTGAAGTGAAGTGTGACTTAACTCAGTATTGTACCAATATTTTTGTTGAGCACTCAACATGCTGGAAGTGTAAAATTCATTGTGTATTTAAAATTAACATTACACCTCCGTGCAGTCTAGAAAGCTGCTAAAATCTGACCAGCAACTACCTGACAGCTGACAGAAAACATCGTGGCCAAAATCCAACTTCAGAACTTGTGAAAACGAATGAACAGAAAATTTGGTGGTGCCACAGTCATATCAATTAGACTGCAGGCATACTAGTAACTTCATAGCAATAATAAATTGAAATATGCTAAAGCAGGACATGAAGACAAGTTTGTTCTTCAAATTTTTTGAGGCCTGTCCCTCAGAAAACATTGATTTATAACAACTTATATGGTATATTTCTTTGGCACTGGGGCTACGAAGGGGATTTGGAGATGAGTAGAAAGGCATACATTGGCCCATCTTCCAGGGTGCTATTTTCCAGGTTGTGTTTGCAGAACTGGGACATGTCCTGATTTTTGTGCTTCCAATCCTGGAGCAAAGATTTAGCACATAGGCTCCACTGGTCAACAGATGGTGCAGTAACCACTGTGCCATACACACCCAATATCAACATAAACTCAATTGCTTCTTCTAGCTTCAGTATCATGATCTAAGCAGGATTTGCAGATGTATTGCCAACAAGAAATCTGGAATGTTTTCAATTTCTTGGGTTGCATTTACAAGTGCTGTTTTGACTTTCTTCAGCTCAAGGATTAAAGAACTAATACTGTGCACTTTATGTTCACAAAAAAGTTTGACAGTGAAACTCCGCTCTATGTTACATTTTTTACAAAACCCTTGATAATACCTTTTGCTGTCAGAAAGCTGACTTACTGTTTATCTTCACTTCAGTGCATTCTTATCCTGAACAACTTACTCAGTGAAACAGTGTAGTGAAACTGAAAAGCCTCAACACATTGTAGCAACAAAAGAAATTTGTAAAGAGCACACAGGTGTTAGTGGCTTAGTGACCTGTAATGTTAGACAAAGCCAAGGTCGCATAACTTTTTTTTGCCATTTGGACAAGCTGTGTTTTGGTTTGGGTGGCTGTGCATAGTTCTGTACAATGCACTTTATCTTGTAGCTGGCCTGCTAAAATATTTTACATTTTTCTGGCATTGTTGCAATTATACCGGAGATCATCTTATAAACAGTTCTGCCTTTCATCATGTCATATCATTTTGTTATTTTTCTTAACTCTTAATTTCAGCCCATGCACCTCTTCCAAAAAAATGATCTTTTTTTAAATGGTTCATTGCCTGTGAGAGATCAGGTAATGTCGGGCACTCCGATGTGGGGATTGATGGTGTAAGTTACATATGAAGAACCCAGCAGAAAAAACAGAAAGCTAATGGACAGCAATGGCTACAATAAATAGTATTACATAGTATTTACAATACAAAAATAGGTCACAACTCAACAAACCCATGCCATTGTTTATTCTCCACAGAAGCTTCCTCCCACGTCAGCTGACACCATAAGACATAGGAGCAGAATTAGGCCACTCAGCCCATCGAGTCTGCTCCGCCATTCAATCATGGCTGATATTTTTCTCATCCCCATTCTCCTGTCTTTTCCCACTAACCTTTTGTTCCCCTTGTTAATCAAGAACCTATCCATTTCTATCTTAAAGACACTCAATGACCTGGTCTCCACAGCCTTCTGCGATAAAGAGCTCCACAGATTCACCACTCTGACGGAAGAAATTCCTCCTCATCTCTGTTTTAAAGGATTGTCCCTTTAGCCTGAGGTTGTGCCCTCTTGTTCTAATTTTCCTACTAGTGGAAGCATCCTCTCCACATCCACTTTATCTAGGCCTCGCAGTATCCTGTAAGTTTTAATAAGATCCCCCTTCATCCTTCTGAACTCTGAGTACAGACCCAGAGTCCTCAACCACTCCTCATACACCAAGGTCTTCATTCCAGGGAGCATTCTTGTGAACCCCCTCTGCATCCTTTTCGAGGCCAGCACATCCTTTCTCAGATTTGGGGCCCAAAACTGCTCACAATACTCCAATTGGGGTCTGACCAGAGTCTTATACAGCCTCAGAAGTATATCTCTGCTCTTGTATGCTAGCCTTCCCAACATGAATGCTAATTCTTCTGTTCCTTTCTCCCTTGTCATTTACTCTACCATTAATTGCTTCTATTCAACTACACCAGTGGCAGCAAGTTCCACATTCTAGTCACGTTCTGTGCAGAGCTTATCCTGAATACCCCATTGGAATTTATTGGTGATCATCTATCATCCCTAGTTTCATTCACCTCTGCAAGGGAATCTACATCTACCTTTTCATGATCATAAAGACCTCTCACCCTCAATCTTCACTCCTCTGGAGAAAGGGGTCACAACCTGTTCAGTATTTCCTTGCCAAGCCCATCGCGATTCTTCCGATCCACCCGGCTGGCCCCAGCAAGGGGACGTGCCACAACATATCGCTGGCAGGGCAACTTCTTATTCTCCTGCCCCACCAGCAACTTAGTCCCTCAAGAATTGAGTGCCATTTTTAACCCCAGTATTGAGGAATTCAGCCTGGAAACCCCCACCATACCTGACCCTGGGCATGCCCCTGGCAGACTACCTGGAAATTACCAGGCAAGACTGTTCCCTTCCTGTTGGCGAACACTTCAGTGGTCATGGGCATTCAGCCTCTGACCTTCGGGTAAGCATTCTCCAAGGCGGCCTTCATGACACATGACAGCACAGAGTCGCTGAGCAGAGACTGATAGCCAAGTTCCGCACACATGAGGACGGTCTCAACAAGGATCTTGGGTTCATGTCGCACTATCTGTAACCCTAATGACTTGCCTGGGTTTGCAAAACCTCATTTACTGTACTGTCTGGAGACAATACACACCTCTTTAACCTATGCATAGTGCTCTTTCCACTCACATTGTTGGCATCTTTAAGACTTGAACAGCGGGTTAGGTGTAAAGATTCGCATTCTAATCAGTAATCTGTAAACTGTCTGTGCTTTATATGCTCTGTCTGAGGCCAGAACTCTCCATTCACCTGACGAAGGGGCAAACTCCGAAAGCTTGCGAGTTTACTGTCAAGTAAATTGGTTGGACTTAAAACTGATGTTGTCAGACTTCTTACTGTGCTCCTGGCAGTGCCAGGGCATCAATGTCTAACCATCTCCCCCCCCCACCCCCCCCCGACCACACCCCACCCCCCCCACCCCCCATGACCACCCCTCCCCACCACCCCTCCCCACCACCCCTCCCCACCACCCCTCCCCACCACCCCTCCCCACCATCCTAGAGTGATGTACTCACTGAGCTCCCTGGGTGGTCTGCTCAAGGTTTTACTGTGTTCTACCCTCATGCCAGTGTGAATGGACTTTCTGAGAGACCTAGATTAGAGGCTTAACAATATGCTAATCAGTTTAAATGATGTTCCCAATGCTGAATGTTGGGAAGTGTGCCCCAACACTGACACAGGGAGTGGACACCATAACATACCTTCATGTTAATGTGATACATGATTTGGCTTTGTTCATGAGATTTTCTGATCACACTGCCAAACTCACCGAACATGATCAGGGGTAGAAAATTGCAGCCATTATCTTTCAACCATTTAGATTTGGATTGAAATGCAGTCCAGGCTATAGGTTGAAACTTTGCTGTCTCACTTGTATAACTAGGTTTCCCTCACTCCCTGTGATAAAGTGCTTGGCAGCTGATCAACTATTTTTCACAGCAGGCTGGATAAAATTGAGATTGAAAATGGGGAGTCAGAACTGGCATTTTTCGATATCTAACACCAAAGGCTGCAAAGAGCTGAAATATGATATCATACATTCAGCCATTTTGTATTATATGAAGGTTGAATTGTATCTTGAAATACACTATCCCAAAAAGTTAGAACCTAGCCTGATCTTTACATGCTATACCCAAGATCGAGGGTGAAGACTTTTGCCATTTGGCATCCTGATCCAACTGCTAGCCTACAAATTGAGGCTGGTTGGGAAAATACCCTTAAGTGGCCAATTAAGAACCTTAATAGGGGCATGGGTGAGCTTCCCTTCTCACTGTGAAATTGCATCTGGGCAGGTCGGTTGGGGTTAGAGTGGGTGAGGCCCTCTCCCTTCCCCTTTCCCCTTTCCCCTTCCCCTTTCCCCTTTCCCCTTTCCCCTTTCCCTTTCCCTCTTCCCCCTTCACCCCCCCTTCCTCCCCCCCCCTTCCCCCCCCTTTCCTCTTTCCCCCCCCCTTTCCCCCCCCTCCTTCCTCCCCCCCCCCTTTCCTCTTCCCCCCCCCTTTCCTCTTTCCCCCCCCCCTTTCCTCTTCCCCCCCCCTTTCCTCTTCCCCCCCCCTTTCCTCTTCCCCCCCCCTTTCCTCTTCCCCCCCCCTTTCCTCTTCCCCCCCCCTTTCCTCTTCCCCCCCCCTTTCCTCTTCCCCCCCCCCTTTCCTCTTCCCCCCCCCCTTTCCTCTTCCCCCCCCCTTTCCTCTTCCCCCCCCCTTTCCTCTTCCCCCCCCCTTTCCTCTTCCCCCCCCCTTTCCTCTTCCCCCCCCCCTTTCCTCTTCCCCCCCCCCTTCCTCTTCCCCCCCCCTTTCCTCTTCCCCCCCCCCTTTCCTCTTCCCCCCCCCCTTTCCTCTTCCCCCCCCCCCTTTCCTCTTCCCCCCCCCTTTCCTCTTCCCCCCCCCCCTTTCCTCTTCCCCCCCCTTTCCTCTTCCCCCCCCCTTTCCTCTTCCCCCCCCCCTTTCCTCTTCCCCCCCCTTTCCTCTTCCCCCCCCTTTCCTCTTCCCCCCCCTTTCCTCTTTCACCCCCCCCCTTTCCTCTTCCCCCCCCTTTCCTCTTTCACCCCCCCCCTTTCCTCTTCCCCCCCCCTTTCCTCTTCCCCCCCCCTTTCCTCTTCCCCCCCCCTTTCCTCTTCCCCCCCCCTTTCCTCTTCCCCCCCCCCTTTCCTCTTCCCCCCCCCCTTTCCTCTTCCCCCCCCCTTTCCTCTTCCCCCCCCCTTTCCTCTTCCCCCCCCCTTTCCTCTTCCCCCCCCCCTTTCCTCTCCCCCCCCCTCTCCTCTTCCCCCCCCCCTCTCCTCTTCCCCCCCCCTCTCCTCTTCCCCCCCCCCTCTCCTCTTCCCCCCCCCCTTTCCTCTTCCCCCCCCCCCTTTCCTCTTCCCCCCCCCCTCTCCTCTTCCCCCCCCCTTTCCTCTTCCCCCCCCCCCTTTCCTCTTCCCCCCCCCTTTCCTCTTCCCCCCCCCTTTCCTCTTCCCCCCCCCTTTCCTCTTCCCCCCCCCTTTCCTCTTCCCCCCCCCTTTCCTCTTCCCCCCCCCTTTCCTCTTCCCCCCCCCTTTCCTCTTCCCCCCCCCTTTCCTCTTCCCCCCCCCTTTCCTCTTCCCCCCCCCCTTTCCTCTTCCCCCCCCCTTTCCTCTTTCACCCCCCCCTTTCCTCTTCCCCCCCCCCTTTCCTCTTTCACCCCCCCCTTTCCTCTTTCACCCCCCCCCTTTCCTCTTTCACCCCCCCCTTTCCTCTTTCACCCCCCCCCTTTCCTCTTTCACCCCCCCCCTTTCCTCTTTCACCCCCCCCCTTTCCTCTTTCACCCCCCCCCTTTCCTCTTTCACCCCCCCCTTTCCTTCCCCCCTCCCCGCTGGAGTGTCACATTCTGTCCCTGGTTAAATCATGCTTGGCGTATTATGAGCAGTTCTGGCCACCACACTTTAACAATGATATATTGGCTTAAAGAGGGAGTGCAGCGTAGATTTGCCAGTATGATTGAAAAGATTAAGATACTAAAATCAATTACACAAACGAGGGTTGGAAATCAGAAGGTTAAGAGGAGATTTGACCAAAGATAGGATTTTTTCTGCTGCTTGTGGAGTCATAGAATGACAGAACATTTCTACATGTAAAAATAGAGAAGTTTGGAACTGTCTTCCGCAAATGGTAATTGATGTTAGAACAATTCTGAGATTTTAAGGGATGTGTACAAAAGCGGATATGAAGTGTTGATCCCATTTAATGGTGGAGCAGACCCAAGGGCTAAATGGTCTCTTGCTGTTCCAAGTTCCAAAATCTCAATAGTTTCAAAGATATTTCAATATGCCCACGTTCCATGAACAAATTTTAAAAAAAACGAGAGAAATTTTCACCTTCAGCACATTAACGGTAATGGGGATGGCCTGCCTGTTAAAGAGCCTGCTAGATTTTAGTTCCATTGATTCCAAGGTAATCCAACAACCTGAAGTAGGGTAATTCAGTTCCTCAAGCCTACTCCGTTAGTTTATTCTCAGGCTGTGGATTTCAGGATAATGGTGTCAATTCCGAGTTACCATGAGAAGACAATTGTTTAATACAAAGGAACAACTTTGTAAATTCCCATGATTCATTAATAACCAAAAATGTTTGTTTATGATAATCAACTATCAACATGGTTAACTCCAGAATAAGTGTGTATTGTAAACTAACATGAGTATTTTCCAGAAATAATTCTCCTCCAGTCACTTGCAAACATCCTTGTTTAGAAAAAGAAAATGTGTTAATGATGTAACTTGAGTCCTTTCTGACCTTTGGAGTCTGTATCATTTCCACAGTATCCTTTTAACTGTCTTGATGAGTTTTGTTCTCTAAAAAAAGTTCGCACAAAGTTGTTGTGTTAATTAAAATATGTACTTGAAATGGACCATAATAATGTTTAACAGACCTTTTCCAATGAGTGCAGCAAAACTGCCATCTTTTAGTGATTAACTATAGCGAAAATACCTTGAACTTTAGTGGGGAGGGGAGGTGGAGAAAAGAATGTTGTGTAATTATAACTGGGAATAATTATCCACATTGGCCAACTTGTAAAGTTCATTGACAATGAGCAAATAAAGCACAACACTGGGCATTATGTCAAAGGGCAGATGGCTTGTGCTAAATGCATGTGAATCCTGACAGGTTTAAGACTTGCATTGCTTTGCAGGCACTTCTAGTTTCAAATGATGCCCAAAGTATCGCGTGCATTTCCTTAAGACTAGAGCTGCTCTGTAAAAGTTCTCTCCAGCAGAGAAAGGAAGTTTAGGTAATGTTCACCCAGCCAATATCAACACAGTATCTGCAATTCAGTTCCAACTTTCAAAGTAATTGAAAAGGGTCCCCATCCATCATCTCCAATTACTTCAACTACCTTTAGTCAGTATTCAGTATTCTTTCAAGTCACCACATTTCAAAATCCAATATTGTTTTCCCTTAATCTTTTCAACAAAGCAATTTAGTTCTGTTACCTCACTGAGTTTACTGTGTACATGAGGCTAGAGTCCCACTTTGTCACTGTCTTAGTTTTCTAAACAGCCAGTCATCAGGTATGTTCCAAAAGGTGGGATTGCCCAGTACGAAAATGCTGAGCAACACGGCTGTCAATGTTTAAGGGGGCACAAAAGAAGTGAATCAACCTCTGGGTGCAAGACAGTACAATCAAGCAAGACCCTGCCCCTACCCTTCCATCCTTCTCTCTAGAATTTAGAAGGAGGCAAAGAAAATAATGACTATCAAAAATGTTACAAAACATAGTTACAATTAGCATTACTCTAACTTGCATGATCTCATTGACTTAAGTAGAGGACAATATGGGGCTAATTTTAGTAGCCATTGGAATACAGAAAACGCAATGCAAAATTTGTAATCACTCGTTGGTTACAATGGCACTCTCCAACTTCATGCAGCATGCTCATTCGAATGAGTTCCCTGTCTAACCAGTACTAACCATTGGCTGGACACATCAGCAGGGGTGCAATGTTATGAATGACTTGCACCACTTAAATCTAGCCAACACCTCTTAATCGAGAGGTACACCATTGCTGGAAGAGGTACTGAGAGTGGAGGTTGAAGGGAATCTGTCCCGGGAAAGAGCGAGTAATGGCATAACATGGGAGAGAATGGGCTCCAAGGGTTCCAGATGCTGCACTTCTGGAGAAGGGTATAAAGAGGAATACATGTATCCATAGTGGGAAAGAAACCCCCTCCAGAAAATTAAGAACAGCTCAGATAGCCAACAAGATCAATTTCAAGGGTCAAGTCCTGAGGACCAGAATTTAGGGCAGCAAGAAGTTCAATGTTCTTGCATAAAGTGTTCAGGTCAGTGACTGTATATTCAAGTTCTATGTCCTAACAACTGCATCAATAATCATAGAATCCTACAGTGCAGAAGGAGACCATTCAGTCCATCGTGTCTGCATTAACTACAATCACACCCAGGCCCTATCCCCATAAATTCCATACATTGACCTTGCTAGTACCCCTGACACCAAGAGGCAATTTAACATGGCCCACCCACCTAACCTGCACATCTTTGGACTGTGGGAGGAAACCGGAGCACGCAGGGGAAACCCACACAGACATGGGAGAATGTGCAAAATCCACACAGTGACCCAAGCCTGTTGTGAGACAACAGTGCTAACCACTGTGCCATCTCAACCATTGCACAAATTAACACATTTCCTTTATTCACCTACCACAGTTTCTATCAGTTGTCATTCATAAGTAACATTCAAATGCTTCATTACTTCCTCAAACACATTGCACTGCTGCAAACCTATAGCTGCATATCTTACCAATTGTGAACGCTGCCAATTATTTATCTGCAGCAGCCACACAAACCAAACAGATTGACATAACTCACAAAGACACTTTACTCTTTCTTGTAGGACAGTGATTCACAACTGGTTGTAGTGGGAGGTAACTGGAAGGGAACAGGTGTATCTGTATGTCCCAACACCCATTGAGGAGATGGTGCTGGTGATTATTGGGATCTCCATTGCTGAGCCTGTGACTAATGGCCATGCTGAGAGCATCAAAGATGATAGTATTCTCAAATCCCCATATCCAATTCAGATCCTAGTACCCTCTCATTCCACACACTCTTCTGATTTACAAGCTGCAGATAGTATAGGCCAGCAGCCCTTAGTTTCCCCTCTCGACTCATTATAACCTTACATTTGGACCTCCCTCGTGTCAGATACCCAAGAGGTCCAACAATGCTAAGTGTGCGAATGAACAATGATAAGGATACACTTGCAGCCAGCACCATAGAAACTGATATTGCAGCATCTTGGAGGATAAATTAGAGGTGGATTAGCAGTTGGTGAGAAGTTGATCAAAAATGGTCTAAAACCAAGGAAGGGGACAAAGTTAGCACAGGTGCCTGCTCACTGGAGGGCAAAGTTTTTTATGGGTTCTGTCACAGAAAATACCAATGAAGACTTCGATGGGATAGCCTGGAGAATGTGGCTGATGGGGGTTTATAACAAAATACTTGGTGCATTTATCAGACCCGCCGGAAACTCAGTGATTGCTGTCAAGGAGCATGGAAGAGTTGGGCACTAACTTACATTGTGTTTGCATGTCTGTACTAATATGGAACTTAGTGTGAGTTGCCACATTACTGTGTGTAAATGTCACTGACACTATTTTGGAACTGTAGGTACATTTGTAGCATCCAAACAAGGGTTACAAAAGAACTCAATTTCTCATCCTATCTCTTCTATCCTCAGTGGGCTGCTAATTCTCAGTTCAATATTGGGAGATAGCAAATCTGCAAAAGCCACAGAGTGGAATTTTCCCATTCGGAATGGTGTTGAAGTCGTTAGCCCCAACGACAGCTTTCTCTGCTGTATCATTCAGCTGATAGTGGAGACAAAGTGAAGGGGCAGCTTCCACAATGTACTGCTGGAGGGTGGGTTCTGACTCAACCAGCCCACCAGCAACTTAGTTTCAGGTTACTCCGGGGTGCCATTTTTAATGGCTACTCCGACTCAAAAATTCAAAACTGAAGACACCCCCTCAACACTCCAAACACCCTCACCTCCACAGAAAACCAAGCCCCTTCCATAATGCAACACCACCATTCACCCAGCACTTCCCACTAGCACTGCACCCTGGCACGCCCAAACAGTGCCAATGCTCAGGCTCCCATTCACCCCCAAGAGATGAACTCACCTAGACTCCTCTGGTGGGTTCTGCTTGCCAGGTGCACAGCCTGGGAGACTTCTTATAATCCATGTTGGCGCGCCCTCATGCTTGACATGAATGGATTATCAGGTGTAGAGGCCTTATAATTAGGGGTAAATTTATTGTAATGTGGAACCCGATGTTTGCATCACTGGCAGGTGTGGGGACAATTGTCTTTATGTCAGTATGAAACACGAGATTTTCCCCTCCCGTCACCAATCCCACCTGGCAAAAATGGGAGTGTAAAATCCCCCCATATTTATTTATAATCACCCACAGATTCTCCTGAAGCCAGTGACATCACCTCAAAATATTGAATCTTTCATCTGAGGTTTAGCAATTGTAGTGCATGGGTTATCACGTTACACCCTTTGGAGATAATACAATCAGAGTCAATGCACATTTGATTAATGTCAGTCCTAGCTATTCTATATATTGAAGGTTAGTGGGTAGAGTGAATAAAGAACACTGGGCACATTCAAATTATCTTTATATGTTAACCTGTTGCCCAGCTGTCACTTATTTCTATCATGTGCTCTCAGTTCAGCTAGATTTTTGTCCTAAACATTGTTCGTTATAATCTAATTGACTGCATTCATCACAAAAAAGTTAGTTATTACAAAGAATAGAATAAACTTGAAAAATTGGAATTGTCATTTCAGTCCAGCTGTTCAGTGATGGGGATGACAGTTGAGTAATGTAGACATTAGAAGGTTATTACCTTGGTTTAGGTAATGGAGGCGCTAGGCTCTATATAAACAAATCAAGTGAATTGGAGTGCAGATAGGCAGCACAGTGGTTAGCACTCTGCCTCATAGTGCCAGCATCCCAGGTTCGATTCCTGACTTGGGTCACTGTCTATGTGGAGTTTGTACATTCTCCCCATATCTTCTCTGGATGCTCTGGTTTCCTTCCACAGTCCAAAGATGTGCAGGTTAGGTGGATTGGCCAAAGTAAATTGCCCCTTACTCTCAGGGGGACTAGTTAGGGTAAATGTATGCGGTTATGAGGATAGGGCCAGGGTGAGATTGTAGTTGACGCAGACTTGAAGGGCCTAATGGCCTCCTGCTCTGTAGGATTCTATGATTGGGAAAAAAAAACCTTTTGCTAAAGCTGTTGTACTGAAGAATGCAGTGGATCATCTTCAAAACTGAATGCTAAAGCATCTGTTGAGATGGAAATTTTAAAACATTGAGAATATGTTTAAATAGAATGATGGATTCTACTACTGCTACAATGATATATTTTGTTGTTGCTATGCTTGAAGGATACTGCTTGGAGACTATAAAGCAGTTTTGTATAAGTTACAAGGACGTCTTTATTAACAGTACTGAACTATGCGCATGTTTACAATAGGTATGAAGAGGACTCCGTAGATTGCTATTTGTCTATATTGGTCTCCGCTTTAACTCGTGTGCATTCTCACATCACCATGTGACTGGTATTGTACTGAGTCTCATGTTAACCTTTTAGATACCGGATCCTTTCCCCACCACCCCCCCCCCCCTCCCCACCGCCCCCCCCCCCCCCCCCCCCCCATCCCAGTCTTTATCCTCTGGATGAAGACTTTACATTAGTTCACTTCCAGTTTGTTTCAAATCTTATATTATTTTAAGTCTTGTGTACCAACTTTAACATTACAACTATAAACTAGTCTAATTCTATGCCATTTCATTATAAGTATTAACGTGTATTAACAATATTCTTACTACTCCATTCCCCCAACCTTCAAATCCTTGGCATCAGATGATCTGAGGTCTTGTACCCTTACCACCTCTTGTTTCCTTCTAATAGAGACAGTAATTGACTCTAGAGATTCTTGGTCTTGGCAGTGGTTTGGAAGTCATACTGGGATGTTGGTATGGCTTCATTCACTTAAACCAAATAAACCTGTTGGACTTTAAGAAGTCTCACAACACCAGGTTACTGTGTTTATCCCAGTCCAACGCCGCCATCTCCACTTTATTCACTTCTTCCGTTGACAGATGATATCCCGGCATAGTTGGCCTGGATGGTTTGGTGGTAAATGATTGTAGTTAATCATGATCATTTCTTTCGGGGTAGACAAAACTGGTATTCATCAGGTTGTCAGTGTTTTCTCTTCTTCTTCTGCCTTCTCAGTGCCTGAAAGCTCTTTGTGGTGGAGGGAGAGCTTTTCTGTGGCTAGAAGAAGACTGGGTAGATATTTCACCTTTGTTTAGTTATGTAGGTTGTGCAAGGGTGTAGTTTTGGCACACTGGCTGTAGGTTGTTGGATTTGTGCAGTGGTTGGTGTGTCTATAGCTGCTGGTAGGGATAGAGGCTTCTCTGAAGGTCACTCCAACTCTGGCATCAGTTCCTCCAGGGATGCTGTGGTAGCTTCTGATGTGGTTGGTTGATCTGGCCCTTGGGAATGTTCAGGGACCTAGAATATAGAAGGACAGGCCTGCTCTGTGAAACGAGGAGTGAGGTTACAAAACTAAAGTCAGATTTGAATTCTGTTTTATTGTTGAACCTTTGGGAGGAGTCTATACTGACTGGATGGGGAACATAGTTGACTTTACCTCTTCTGCTGGCTGGAGAAGGTCAAGAGCTATGTAGCATCCTTACTGAGGAGAGAGAAAGGCTGATTTCACACTATGTACCTCAGCTCCATGACCTCCTTATTGCTATGCCTCAAGAGTTCCTATATCGTGCCAATGACCGGGAGTAGGACTCCCCTGGTGCTGTAAAGTGGACTGTCTGACATTTGGGCCCAGAAGCCATGGAGCCATATTTCCTCATTGGACAGAAGTGTCCCTCAGGCCCTTGAATCTAACTTCAAGCTGGTTAGATGGCTGTTCACCAGGATGAAGAGACATGTCACCTAAGAAGAGGGTCACAGGGCCTCAAACTCATCAATGGACTTTGAGTTATCTTAATTTATAGAATCCCTACAGTAAAAAGGAGGCCAAACGGTCCATCGAGTCTATGCCAACCACAATCACACCCAGGCCTTATCCCCATAACCCCACACATTAACCCCACCAATCCCCCAGAAATAAGAATCAATTTAGCGTGGCCAATCCAACTAACTTTGGATTGTGGAAGGAAACCAGAGCACCCAGAGGAAACCCATGTAGACACGGGGAGAATATGCAAACTCCACATAGGCATTGACCCAAGGCTGGAATTGAACATGTGTCCCTGGCACTGAGGCAGCAGTGCTGACTATTTGCCACCATGCCACCCCTATGTGGGTGGCACAGTGTATGGGTGCTGTCTGAAAAATAACCATTCATTGCTACGTTCTACTTTCTGACTCTTGACTAATTTTTCATCAACATTGCCCTTTAATCATATCAGACTCAGTCTTCCTAACAACTGTATTACATGGTGCTTTAGCAAAGTCCATGGAAGTTCATTTACATATATCAACTATTCTATCCTCATTTACGCTTTTACACTTTCCATCACTTCGTAAAGGAACTCAATCGAGTTGGTCAAATGCAATTTGCCTGTGGCAAATCAGTGCTGTTTTCATTTATCAACATGTAATTTTTTCCAAATGCCAATTCTTTTTTTCCCCGAGATTAATGTCTCTAAAATTACCATCAAAGATAGATGGGTTTTCCAATAATGGTTACTCTAACGATGCTCATCATGTGTCAGGATAAATTGATTGCAACCTCTGGCACATGCACAGTTAAATGTGCAAATCCAGAAGTTGGTGCCCAAGACACTGCACCACTGTACCTTGTCAATAAAGTTAGCACTCAAACGAATACAAAAACATGAACTTCAGTTATTTACATATCAGTCCCACACTTAAACCAGCAGAAACTGGTCTCTTCAGCTGTAGGTGTACTTATAACAGCATGATAACTGATAATTTGTACTGAACAACATTCTCTAACTCTGAAAATAAATTAAATGTGAGACTTAATTCCATCAGAAGAAAATGAGTACTACATTTACCTTTATTTTGCTCTCTCTCTCACTCTTATCAACCTTCCTTAATTCAATCTGTATTTCACAAATTTTTAAAAAGCATTTAGGCAGTTATATGCGTAAGATGGTTATAGACGGATACGGGCCAAACGCAGGCAATTGGAACTAACTTAGTGATTTTAAAAAAAGGGCAGCATGGATAAGTTGGGCCAAAGAACCTATTTTCATACTGCAAACCTCTATGATCCTATGACTCTATTTTGCTATCTCTGCATCATTTAAATCTGAATTTTAATTCTTTATACCTTTGTGTTTAGATTTGATGTATCATAGTGAAGATTCTTCAATTTGTTTGCTGGAAGAGTTTCACTATTTTTCACCCTTCTCTCATATGCCACCATTACGTTTTAGAGAGTGAGACCCTGACACAGGTACCATGTGGCAGGACGTCTCCAATAAGACATCCACAAAAACTCAGGACAGCTGGAAGTCAGGTGAACAGCCAGTGCTGCCCCTTCATCACTGACCACAAAATCCAGGCCAATGCATTGTTTAAAAATGTCTGCATGTTAACAGTGTCAATTGTTAGGACTTTCCCAGAGACACTAGTCATTGAACAATAGGGAATACTTATAAAATATTGATGAGTTACTGCTCATGAAATATTCAGAAAACACTTGATGCGATTTGGCTGGCATTCAGTTGAATGATTGTTATAGGCAGTTTGTATTTTGCCTTGAATGCAGGCATCAAGCTTTACATAAGTGCATGTCTGATTCAATCCGTTTTAATTGCTTCTTTTGCTACTCTGATAATAGTGTTCTGTTACCATGGCTGCCATTGAAGCTTCGTGACAGTGTAATCAAGACCATTAAAAATTATTCTGCCCCTTTTCATTTTGAAAGGAACAGAACATGATAAGCATAAAAAAAAAGATGCTTTGGACTTACTTTGCTACCTTGGATATAATTAGCCATATGCCAATTAACAGCTCATAACTAGGTAAATAAAAAATTGAAAAGCTGCAGATTTGATAACTAACTTCTTTAAAACATTGACAGAAAAAAATTAAAGTTGAAGTATCCACATGTAAGAAAGTAATTAGGAGATGAAAAGCCTCATTTCAGTTTTGATTGTGGTCCTTTACAAGCTTCTCTGTCTTTTCGTTCATTTTTCATTATTTGTTCCCAGCGTCCCTGAAGATATTCAAACATGCAGACCTATGGTTCAGTGGTTACCTACAGGGTTCTGAAATTCTGTCAATTCAACCATTTGACCTGTATGAGGCCAGACTACACACCCACATGGGGTGTTAACACCAGTCACAATCTAATCCACAGTCAACACACAATCATTTACCTTTCAAAAGGTTCCATCAATTGGAATCAGAAGCAAGGATCCTAGTTAAATATTTTACCCCCTCCATAGGGGCACTGATACTAATGGCACTCAACTACTACCATTCCAGCAGAGACCAATTAATAAAGCAATAACCAGAAACCAGGGCATAATTTTAGGGCAAAGGGCAGGACAGTCAGAGAGGATTTAAGAAAGATTTTCACTGAGGCAGTTGGAATCTGGAATGCATTGTTTGGGAAAGTAGTGGAGGCTGGAAACCTTACAGTCTTTAAAAAACATTTGGATGAGCACTTGAAATATAATAACATTCAAGGACATGGGACAGGTGCAGGAAAATGAGATCTGTGTGCCTTTAGTGGCAGCTATTGTCAGGGCCTTTTTTCTGTGACTCAAGCTTAGAACTTTCCCATTTCCCACCAGGTGTGATATTTAAGTACCGGTTGAGACCGGCATCTCATAATTATTCAACCAGTAATATTCATGCATTGGAGAAGATTCAGAGAAGAATAGCAAAAATGTTTAGAAAGCTTAAGGCTCTACTTCAGAGGTAAGCTTGTTCTCATAGTTGAAAAGAAGATGAAGAGCAACATGATCCAGAAATCTAAATGCTTCGAAAAATTAGTCATGCAACAGCAAGCAAGTTGTTTAACCTAGACTCACAACAAAGGTATAAAATTAGCAAATCTCAAACAAAACTTGGGATAACAGGAATGGATTTTTTTTGCCGAGAAGGATGACAGATATGAGAAGATTCTTGGCTATTGCAACAAACGCTGTATATATCAATTTAGGCCTTCCTAAAAATGCAGTATGACTATGTAAGCAATGGGATGTAAATGAGTAAATCTGGAGAAAAAAACCAGAGGTTTTAAAGATTTATGAATTTTGGGGAGTGTGGAAGGATGTGACAAAGAGACTAACTGACCTAAGACTGACCCCTCCCCCCCCCCCCCACCTCACCCCCCACCCCACTGTTCCGGCATCTTCATATCAGCCCTAGGATGTATAATGAAGGATACACTTTTCAGCAGCCCCAATTTGACATTCTTCTCACTGCCCTATTTTAGTCAAAATATCCTAAAATTAAATAATACTGCTCATCAAAAGCAAAGACAGGTGAGTTAGTTTACTTGCTTGACAAAATGCCACACACTCAAACACCAACACAAGTTTTACCTTTTCAACACATTGCAGGTTGAGAAGTTTGACATGGTGTGTGTTATTGATATTCTAGACGTTTCTTTGATTTAACTTTGTAATCACAGAGGCAAGGAAAATCCTTGCAAATGATGGATCAGATTCTGCTTAGTTTGTGAACAAAATGTAATTGAGGTCCCAAATCAGCTTTACACGTTGCATTATTTTATGTTTTGGAGACTAAAGACAATATACAATACCTTAAGGACTGATTTTAAAATAATTAACTGACCCAAAGCCAACTTGCGAAACAAGTATGAAATAAAAAGATGAAATGCTGGAAATACTTAGCAGGTCAGACAGCATTCGTGAAGAGGCCTTTCCAATTGATGACCTTGCACATCAAAATAGGATATTATTACGGATCTAACAGTTTATAGGATGTACAGAGACAGAAGACAAAGGGGAGGAAAGAAGAAATTGAGTGAGTCGGCAGGTTAGGTTTAATGTGGAACAACATTTTTTTTCTGGAAAACTACAGATCAAACTTAGCAGTGAAGGTTACTCATTCTAGACAGAATAAAACTTATTGGAAACATTATTTTGGAGGATTACTTTATACTGCTACAAGATGGAATCTTATATGTCATCCTGTTGAAATAACATGATTGTGTTTCCTTAATTTCTTGAATTATTGAAAAGACAATTGGTCTTACTTAATTGCTTGTGGAACATGAAACGTTACAGTGATGAAGTGCAATAATCAGAGTACCGCTACAAAGTATGACAGCTATTTATTTGGGAAAGGTACATTTGAAATCTTTAAAACTACCATTAAGCAAATATACACACAGTCAGATATCTGCTTGATTATTTGATTTAGAATGTGGAAAGATCAGGAATTATCCTTTAATTACCAACTTACTGTTCTGTGACAGGCATGTCACAATTAATAAATATTTTGTGTTTTCACAATGCAGTGATTGAAACAATATTAATAAGCAGTGTATTTTTTAACCACACAATGAAAACGCAATAATGAATAGGCTATAGACAATTATTTTGGCATGTTTTGTGAATTTCCTGATGCTGATTATTTAGATATTAATGTAATAAATTTCATTTTCCCACATTGGCTCCTGGATCTCTAACAAGTCTATGTCATCCTCTAAAATTTATAATGGTTCTACAATTCCCTTACTTTTTGCATTTTCTTTTTATTCCCTTCAGTGGGCGATAACATAATTTTCTGCATTCTCAAAATAACGTCATCATTTTGTTGAATTTTTCTTTCCTTTGCTGTCTCCTGTTTTTCATCTGTGTGTAATTCTTTCAATCTGGTAAGGCCTCCATGTAAGTTTAAATTAGAATGAAGGAATGGTTTGAATCTAATCAACTTTAAGAATATCATCAATATTGTTCTATGGTTAGCCAATGTGAAAAGCACTAATAGAGAATAAAGCTGATCTGTGCCTATCTCTTTCTAAGCTTCAACACCTTACACCTCGAGTCTACTTTGGAGAAACTGCATTAGCAACATTCTCCATCCAGTGCTCTTGTTATAAGTTGACAAAAACCATACCTAGGGGATGTAAACTTCACAGATAGTGGACATGAGATTTCCCAGATCACTGCCTGGGGCACACGATTGCTTGGACATAGTGGGAGATCTTGTGGCACAGTGGGTAACATCCCTGCCGCTGAGCCAATAACTCTGGGTTCAAATCCCATCCCGGACATGATGGCCAAGCATGGTGTATACATAATGCGGCCCAAAAATCAACTTGCACAATCCTTCCAACACGCCAGTGCCAGGCAGTAAAAGCGGAAGGGACTCCTGGTAAAATGAAAGCAAAATACTGCAGATGGTGGAAATCTGAAACAAAAACAGAAAATGCTGAATAAACTCAACAGGCCTGGTGGCACCTGCGGTGAGAAACAGCGTTAACATTTCAGATATAAATGATCCTGCCACAGAGCTCCTAGTCAAGCTGTATGGGAAGAAAAACACAAATAACAACAGGTCAAAATTTATACTAGTAACAGAACTCACCTGATATTCCTGTGGGGCAGGACTATTTGCATATAAAGGCTGGTACTTCAAAGGGCATGTCAGTTGTATCCAAACCCAAATCTCTGGCAGGGCAGAGGGAACATTGAAGAGTTGGTTTACTAACTGTAGCCAGGAGCCCATGTTGAAAAGAAAGAGGCTGCAAAGAATCTTTGGCTTTACACAGTGAAATAATCCATTGCCTTGTGAACTGGGAAGTGCAGCAACATTTTGTTTGAGTAAATTATGTTCCCTCTTGCTGTTGGTCTCATTGTTAATTCATGCATTGGACACCCTTGTCATGATCAACAGCATCAGGGTCTGAATAGCATCATGAGTCCCCAGTATTAAGCATTGATAAGTCCCTCTGCTACATGTGGCAGGCAGCCACAATACAGCCGAAGCCCATGAGTTAAAATTGAAGAATCCTGCTTCAGACATCATGAAGTTGAGAGGAAATTTAACAAAGGTGTTTAAAATCGTGAGGGGGCTGAGAATAGATAGAATTTTTTTTGCTGGTGGCAGAAGGGTTGAGAAGCAAAAGGCAGTAATTTGAGGTGACTGACTAACAAAGTAAAAGTGCTTGAGGAAAAGTTATTTTCCGTATAGTGAGTGGATAGGATCTGGAATGTGCTGCCTGGTGTCTAGTAAAGATAGATTCAACTGTGACTTCCAAAATGGAATTAGATATTTATCCAAAGAGAAAGATGATGTAACGTTATGGAAGGGGGATGTGGAAATGGGACTCACACTCAGAAGCCCAGCGCAGACAAGAAGGGCTGAATAGTGACAGCACAGAATGAGGCCATTCTGTGATTCTGTATATCTGGTACTGTATATGGGACAGCAAATCATGATGACTCCATCCATGGACTACAAAGCCAGGAGCAACCCCAACCCGATTTTATGACAATCAGGCAGCAGCCATTGAGGTTCCTTTTCCTGAAATTGACAGGATTCCACTTCCAAGAGCTGCCAGCAAAGAGGACTAACTGCTTCTCAGTCCCATCCACACCACTGGGAGTTCTGGCCATTGCTACAACTGCACCCATCCAAGAGAAGCAGCATGGATGGCACCCTTGAAGTCACTGGAGCCATTCAGGCAGACCCCAAAAACGATGGGGAATGATGGGGGTGGGCTATGGGGAAGGGGTTGTTGCTATGTTAGTGGTCATTGACACTGAGGGAATCATGGAGTCCACTCACGAGTAAAAGTGGCAGCAGGAAGAAGTACTTGATTGACCATGTACTGGTACAATTGTCTTTGGCTAGACTGGTTGTCTGCTTGCTACCTTGCTGGCAAAATGTTATGGAGCAGGAAAGCAACAGGCATGGCAACCCACCCCCATACCCCACTCTTGTGGCAACACGGCCTTTCAGCCTACTCCTTAAACTCAGGCTGGCACCCTCAGCCGCAGGACAGAAATTTCACCTGAACTCAGTAGACCTTTGGCTGATCCATCAATGTTCCACCATTCCCATGACCACCCCTGCCACAGGCGAGACCGGAAAATCCTGGCCCCTGTAACATTTAAGCCTTCAATTCTGAATACTACTTGAATTAAATTTTCAACCAGGCAGTTCTGAACATCAGACCATAGTCTGAAAGTTTAGAGGTCTTAGAAAACATTTTGATTTGTTTCTCAAAGGGCATCTCCTAATAAAGGAGATTTCCTAAACAAGGCTCTTTAACTGGTTTGCTTAACGCTGTGAAATCAGGTTGAATTCTCCAGCTCCCAGCCACGTATTACTGCTGGCCAGAGGTGGCGCATTGTTTGTTAGCGGTGGGATTCTCTGGTCCCGCCACTATTAATAGGAATTTCCATTGATGTCACGCCACTCCGGCAGGAAACCCATGGGCAGTGGTGCACTGCCGGTGGGACCAGAGAACCCTGGCAGCATGACCAGCCAGGGAATTCCAGCCTCAATGCTCTTTTCTGACCAACACAGACTGTCACGTGATGAAATCAAAAGTGATGACATTCAATGTCATCTATCAGTCTAGCATCACAAAAGGAACGTCATGCTTTGCTTTTATTACCAGCAGCTAACAATCAGTCTGAAGCGATAGTAGAAGATCTACAGAATGTGATTAAAAATGTTAAAAAAATAACTTACCTGTTGGTTCAAAGCAGAAATGGAACACCTGGTCAAATGCTGGGCCGTACGAAGGCAGAAGGTCTCCATTTGGTCCCTGGTTTACATATAGTGATTGTCCTTTTAACGGCAACGCAGCAAAAGCAGGTCACCTTGCTTGAGTGATCAATTAGGTCTGAGAGTGGGTAATCAATCTAGGGGATAGAGTCCTACCTTAGGCAGTAGGCATCTAGAAGGCATGTAGGGATTGGAGCAACTGGTGAGCTGTTCCAGGGTAGCCAGCGGGGCTGCTAGTCTCTGTACAGTTTCTCCTTATTAATAAATACACTTTATGTTCCTGATGAGGTCTGTGAGCATCATTACACTATGCTAAGGTAACCAACATCGGCCAGCATAATGGTGAGAGTGATCCAATTAGCTTTGTTGCCCCAACAGAGTGTCCTGCTAGGAATGTAGATATAAGGACATTGGGTGAGTAGGACAACCTCAACTCCTTGGACTTCTGGAAAACATAGCACAGATATTCAGTGAACATAGAAACCAAGTTGAAATATCAAAGATAAAAACAGGAAGTGCTGGAAATGCTCAGGAAGTCTGTCAACATCTGTGGAGAGAGAAAGAGTGGAATTCTCCAGCCATTCACACCCTGCCTCCGCTGCCAGAGAGGACGGAGAATTTGGCTCTCAGCCAAATCTCCATTCACTGCAGCAGGATGGGAGAATCCTGCTGGTGTGAATGACTGGAGATTCCCACCCAACATCTCAAAATGAATATGCCAAAGAGCTATACTCCATTTAATATGCTAACTCTGTTTCTCTCTTCACAGATGCTTGTTGAGCATTTCCAGAGCTTCCTGTTTTTATTTCAGATTTTGAGCATCCGCAGTATTTTGCTTTTATCTTAGTGAAATATCAGAGAGCTACAGAAATGCTCACAAACATGGTTCAGTATGAATTATGAGAGTTATGCTTTTCAGGAGAGTGAGTAAGAGGAACAATCAAAAGAAGAATTGAAATGATCAGGTATCAGTGAAATACTTCCAATGATTTCCAATTAAGGCCACGCAAAAGGCATCTACTGTGGATTGTTAATAACACGCAGCCTAAACAAATATCATTTATAACAGCATCTGATACTGCAGAAGAGAAGGCCTCCTCTTGTCAACTTGAGAAGGAACCTAGAGGACTGATTATTCTGCTTCAACTACAGGAAGTTTAAGATTAAGGTTGGCTCTGATCAAGAGTTGGTCTTTGTATTCAGTCATTTAGTGTTTTTTTTGTGTTATTGATGATTTCATTCCCGTGCTCCGAAATGTTTATCCACAGATTGTACTCCAACTGTTATTTGTACAGATTTAGTTAAAGCCTATAGTAATACATTTGGTTGGTTATGACTTAATAAACTACCAAAGTCATATTTTGACAGTGTTTAAATAATATAGGCGTTTACAAAAGTCTTCTAATAAATTAAAGTAACTCTTGCTGTAGCTCGGCTGAATTATTTTTAAAAGCTTTTACTAAGTATTTCTGAACTACAATTTTGGACGGACCATCAATTGATTCTTTATTATTGTTGATAGTGCCCACACTAGCTCAGAGTTATTCTGCGGCCTTAACTGTGGAATTATCCTGACTCTTTCATGACATTTGCCAAAATGCCTTGAGTTAAACCAGTTTCCGTCAACTTTTATTTAGCTTACTGAAAAGAATTTGCACACTTGGTTTCTTTTTCACACACTGTAATAAATCTGATTACAACATTTGTAAAGAATGTCGAAGAAAAGTGCTTAAACATAAAATTTAGTCTAAACAACTTGAGGTCTTTATACTATTTACTTAAATAATGAAGATGTTAAATTCCAGCAAAGGAGCAAATATTAACATTCTCTTACTTTAGGAATCTTCCTTAGTTTATGCTGTTAAAATAATCTTTTACATGAGGCCTAATGCTAAACATCCCATTAAGTTAACAAGTGCCCCTTAGTCAAATTATGCAAACATTTCTGTACTCTGCAAAGTAACCCTTCAAAGCAGAATTTTTATTGTAGGTTTGTTTAATAGTAGACAATTTCTATATAAGGAATGTGCAATAGAACGAGAGAAAAGGAATACTTGCAGCACAAACAATCATTTCACGTGTTAGGTCTCTTTTCTATACACTATAAATTATAGATGTGACAGGCAGACATATATTATCTTTTTGGACTCCTTTTGCATTTTCCATGGGGCAATCATTTGTGTTTTTTGCTAGTCCTTTAAATTGTATTTTATGTTGGAGGAGGTGATAATTATGTTATAACTGCATTCACTTCTTATATCCGAACAGATTCTGAACAATATTTCCAGGTCATGCAAAATAAAATGATTATTACCTGCCTATCACAGTGAAAGATCTCTAAGTAAAGCTCTAATTATTTGCAATGTACCCCAAAATTGCTTTGTTAGCACAGTTGAATATACTTGTACAATATGACAACATGCATTAATATTGCATTTTTAATGTAGAAAATATCTTACAACATTTCATCAGAGGCCATATTGAGCCAAAAATAAATATTAACCCAATGTAGGAAAGGTGACCAAAAGTTTAATCAATGAGTTGGCTTTAAAGGAAGGTTTTAGATGAGGAGAGATTTAGGGAAGAAATTCCTGACTGTGGGACCAAGGTGCCTAAAAACATGGCTAAGAATGATGATGGTGGAGAATAGGAGGAAATAACTTCAACCAGAGTAAATTGATATTGACAATTAACGCAAATCACTTACTGGCTACCTACTTTTAAGTAACCTGCAAAATACAGTAGAGTTTTTATATCAATAAACTTTATTAAATTTATCATTAAAGATCATAAATGGGTACCAAATGGCAGCAGAATGTTTTCTTTTAAAAAAGGGAACAAACCATCAGGTCCAGTCAACATGCAAAAGAACAAGTCCAATTAATTGTTCATGGAACAGTATTGACATTAGCAATGGGTGATCGGGACCTAATAACAAGTGTCTTGGATTTTAGCCAATCTATTTGCATTTAGGAGAGATATGCATGTTACTTCCTCCTTTGCCCTCCAGCAAAGATGAATCAAATAATACACGTGCAACTAGACATTTTTCATCCTTGATACAACACTTTTATTATTATAGGAGTTCAGCTAGCATCATGTTTCATATTATAACCCTCACTAATGCAATATGCAGAAGCTTTAAATGTCAAGAGGTGCTTTACAGAAACAAAAGGATGGTTGTCGAACCATGGAAGAGGAAAGTAGGAATGGTTTGTAATGGTGAAATTGTGTGGCTTTCAGGAAGGGAGATTTATAGATTGCCTCATTGGTGAGGTGATTGGAGGAAAAGAGTACAACAGGCCAGAGCTCAAGAACCATAAGGTACAGAAGCAAATTTATATCTGGAAGAGGTTGCACAAAGAGTATGAAATAAGGCTGTGGACGATTTTGAAGATGAGAGTAAATATTTTAAATTTAATGAGCAAGATTTTCTGATGTCTCCTGAGTGCTTTTCTCAGTGATAGGACCAGAGAATCACACTGCCATGAACGGCCAGAGAATTCCAGCCAAAATGTTGGAGAAGATGAAACTAATGCATCTATTTGAGGATGTGAGGGATATGGGTGAACAGTACATAAAGCTGAACAGAATAGAGGTGACTGAGTTTTGGGTAATTTAGAATTTTGTGGAGATTGGATGATGGAAAGTTAGCAAGAAAAACACTGAACATATTCAATCTGAAACGTGCATAAGGATTTTTAAGGGAAAAGGGTGATATTGTGCAGATGGAAATATTAATGATGAATGCGATGTGGGGTTTTGAAGCTCCACTTTGGGTTAACAAATGTCAAGGCTCTATGTGGTCTACTTCAGCTTGAACAAGTCACCTAGAGCAGCAGATGGTCAATGGCAAAATAATGATGTTAACAGTGGCAGTGGAAAATAATGGTGTTTCATCCAGTGTTTGATTGGAGGTTTTTTGACTTATCCCTGACTTTGTATAGGACAGAGAGCCTGACAAGGTTGAGGCAATGGTGATGGGGTCAGAGGAGACAGAGCTCAGTGTCATCAACACACATGGAAACAGGCCCTATACCTGAAGATGAGATTGTAAAGGGACAGCATGTAAGTTATGAAGACATGAGAGCAAAGCTAACTAAAGTGAACTGTAAAATGAGGTTAAGGGATAGATCATTGGAGATGCAGTGGCAAACATTTGAAGGAATATCTCAGAATACACACAATAGATATATTCCAATGAGAAAGAAAGATTCCAAGAGGAGAATCCAAAATCCGTGGTCAACTTAAAAAGTTAAAGACAGTATCAAAATTAAAGGAAAGCATATAACTGTGCAAAGACAGGGGACAGGTCAGAAGATTGGAGAGAATATAAAAAACAACAAAGATTAATAAAGAGGAAAACATTTGAAAACGAGAGTTAACTAGAACAATATAGATGGATAGTAAAAGTTTCCGTAGATATTTAAATAAGAAAAGAGTTAACAAAGTGAGCATTGGTCCTACAGAAAATGAGTCCGGGGAATTGACAGTGTAAAGTAAGAAGATGTCAGATAAGTTAAACAAGTATTTTGTATTGGTCTTCACTGTAGAGGATACAAGTAACATCTCAGAAATGGCTGTAAATCATGGAAGGAAGGGAGAAACTCAGGCAAATTTCAATCACTGGTGAAGTGTTATTAAGAAACTAGCTGGAGCTGTGAGTTGACAAATCGCCAGGTCCTGATGGACTTCATTCTAGGTCTCAAAAGAAATGGCTAGTGAGGTAATTGATGTGGAGAGAGAATAGAGCCAACATGGTCAGAGCTGACAAAGCATCATCCAGACACGAAACACTGACTCTATTCTCTCTCCACAGATACTGCCAGACTTGCTAAGATTTTCTAACATTTTCTGTTTGTTTCAGATTCCAGCATCTGCAGTATTTTGCTTTTTTTGAGATCGTTGATGCGTTGGTCTCGATTTTCCAAAATTCCCTAGGTTCAGAAAGATTCTGTTAGATTGGAATATAGTGAATATCACTCCTTTATTCAAAAAAGGGAGGGGGACAGAAAGCAGGAAACTACAGGCCAGTTAGCTTAATACCTGTCAGAGGGAAAAGGTTAGGAGCCATTATTAGAGATCTTATAGCAGGGCACTTAGAAAAATTCAAGGCAATCAGGCAGAATCAACATGGGGCAGAATTTTACAATGCTCAGGCGGGTACCAGCCCAACTTGGGAATGTGTAAAATTGCATGAGAATACATCATGATGCCCTTTTTTCCATTGATATTTTTTACAGGTCAGCAGCTCCCTCAGACAACTTCACGGTGGCTGGAACCCTGAGGGATTACATTTAGATTCTGCACACTCCCTTTTCTCCCTCCTCCCACCCTCTCCAGCAGCACTTCTTCTTTCACAGAATGTGTTTCATACTAGTTGGCTGTTAATTGACCAACTTTGCTGAATTCAGGCATGTCCCAAACATATAATTCAGGTCATGGCTTTGTGAAAGGAAATCGTGCTTACCCAATTTATTGAAGTTCTCTCAACTGTGGATAAAGGGGAATCAGTGGATGTACTGTACTTAGATTTCTAGAATGCATTTGGTAAGGTGCCATATCAAAAGTTGTGGGAAAATAAAAGTTCATGATGTAGAGGGCAACATGTTGGCATGAATAGAAGATTGGGTTGCTATCAAGGTGCAGAGAGTAGGCATGAATTTTTCTGGTTGGCAGGGTCTAGCTAGTGGTGTGTCACTGGGATCAGTTTTGGGGTCTCAACCTTTTACATTTCATATAAATGGCTTAGATAAAGGGACCAAAAGTATGGTTGTTAAATTTGCTGATGACAGAAGGGTAGGGAAGAAATTAAGTTGTGAAGAGGATATAAGGAGACTACAAAGGGACTTAAATAAAAGCAAAATACTGCAGATGTTTCACTTGTACGTCCTGCAATTTGTCGACTGCACTCATGGTGGCACAATGGTTAGCACTGCTGCCTCACAGTGCCAAAGACCCGAATTTGATCCCCGGTTTGGGTCACTGACTATGTGGGGTTTGCATGTTCTCTCTGTATCTGCATGGGTTTCCTCAGGCTGCTCCTTCCACAGTCCAAAGATGTGTGGTTAGGTGTACTGGCCATGCTAAATTGCCGCTAAGTGTCAGGGAGACTAGCTAGGATAAATGCATGGGATTGTGGGGACGAGGCCTGGGTGGGATTGTAGTCAGTGTAGACTTGATATGCCGAATGGCCTCCTTCTGCACTGTAGGATTCTATGATTTACTCACTGCTCTTAATGCAGTCCCCTTACATTATAGAGATTAAACACAGATTGGGTGACTGCTTTCAGGAAAACCTTCACTCAGTCTGTAAACCTAGCCCTAACCTTCCTGTTTGGTTATCATTTCAACTCACCATAATACTCCCATGCCCACATGCCCAACCTTAGCCTGTTGCAATGTTCCAGTGAATCCCAATACAAACTTAACAAACAGCGCCTTACCCTCTGATTAGAGGCACTTTACAGCCTTCTGGGCTAAACGTTGAGTTCAACAGTTTCAGGCTGTAATCTTGACCAACCCTTGCAACTCTCTCAGGTCTACCTGTCACATGTTCTTAAGTTTTGCTTTTACAGAATGCTGGCCTTTGTTCTCCTATTAACACATTCTGCTATCTTACCTTTGTCCCACTATCAGCACTTTCTTTAGCCCTTCATAATGCCATTAACACTAAGTTTGTCTTGTGCCCTAAGCATCTTTTTCCAATCTCTCCTAGTCACATAATATCCGAGACCACCTATTTGGCTCCACCTGCTCCACCCTCACTTAAACAGTATAAAATCTATCAGATTGCTCCCTCTCAAGCTTTGAACAATAATCATTATGGACTCAAAACATTAAGTCTGTGTTTTCTCGTCACAAATGCTGGCAGACCTGCTGGGTTTCTCCAGCATTGCTTGTTTTTATTACAAGGGGACATAGATAGGTTAAGTAAATGAGCAAAGATCTGGTAAATGGGATATAATGTGGGCAGATGTAAAATTTTCCATTTTGGCTGGAAGAATAAAGAATACGCATATAATAAATGAATGGAGAATGCAGAGCTGGGAGATGCAAAGGGATTTGCATGAAATGCAAAATGTTAGTATGCAGATACAACAAGTAATTAAGAAAGCTAATAGAATGCGATTATTTATTGTGACGAGAATTGAATGCAAAGGTAAAGAGGTTAAGGACACGTGAGGCCACATCTGGAGTATTGTGTACAGTATTGGCCTCCTTATTTAAGGAAGGATGTAAATGCATTGGAAGCAGTTCAGAGAAGGATTGCCATTCTAATACAAAGAATGGGCAGGTTGTCTTATGAGAAAAAGCCAGGCAGGCTAGGCTTATATATACTGGAGTTTAGAGGAGTAAGAAGGAAATTGATTGAAAACTTTAAGATCGTGAGGGTTATTGACAGGGTGGATGTGGAGAGGATGTTTCCTCACTTGAGAGAATCTAGAACTAGAGGTCTCTGTTTAAAAATAAGGGATTGTTCATTTAAGACAGATGAGGAGAATGTTTTCTGAGTATTGAGAGTCTTTGGCACTCTCTTCCTCAAAATGTGTTGAAGCAAAGTCTTTGAATATGTTTGAGGCATAACTGGATAGATTCTTGATAACACAGGGGTGAAGCGTTATTAGGGTTAGGCGGAAATGTGAAGTTGAGATTGCAATCAGATCAGCCATGATCTTGTTAAATGGCAGAGCATGTTCGAGGGCCGAGTGGCCTACTCCTGCTCCTAATTCATATGTTTATATGTAAAAAATAAGAGAACCAAACATAGACATTTGGGGGACTCTAGAGGTAACGTGCAGGGATCGGAAAACAAACCACTGCTAGAAATATCCTGGCTACCATTATACAGAAGGAGAACCACATGATGACAGTCCCCCGCAGCTGCACAACAGAGAAGAGGCAGTGATGTGGTTCACGGTATCAGTTGTTATAGAGATGTCAAAGCAGGTAATGCACACAGTTAGAACAATTGAAGAAGGCATTCCCAGTGGAGCGCACTCCTTCATCACACTGTGTTACTACTATTACACACCTCCGCCTTGAAGCTTTCCCTGCCTAGTTGATGCTCTATAATTAATTACAAAGTTTTAAAAAATAATCTTTTTATTCAGTATTTTCATCTCGCTGAAGAGACTTCAGGCCAATCCATTTCCAACAAACTGCTCTGAAAACTCTGCTCACATTTTGACAGCTGTGACAAATTCTACGACACTCAGAGACATTCTAAAATGTTCCAAAATGATCAAGAACATTCTAAATAAAACAACCCACATCATCCTAAAAATAAGTCAATTCCACCTTATCTACCAATGATGGGGGATCCTTTCAGAACCAGAAGATCCAGATCCTCATCTTTACTAAAATCTAATCAATTCTTTGTTTTACCATATTCTATATGTGGGACTTTACGACCTTGATCGGGTGAGGCTCGTAAAATCCCACCCGAAAGCCAACATAGAATTCTGGTCTGCAAGACTCACCTGCCTTGATCCTGGGGTGGGCGAAGTGGTAAAATTCCAGCCTCAATGTCTACTAAGTTTTGTTAAAATCTAACCATTTGTTGTTGAGATTTTATTTATATCTATCAAACAAGGGTGAAAACATTATTTCTACGGATCTTCAGTGGTGGAGATGACCATGGACTGGATGGTAATTGACTGGTTAGGAGGATGCTGACAAGAGAATCAAGGCAGCAGGAGATTGGATGGGGGGAGCGGCGTTTAATTGAGATCAGCTTGAAAGTGCAGAATGAGTGGGAAACTGCAGAGTAGTGGGAATTAAACATACAACATTCAATCATCTCATTCCTTGCCCTTGAGGTATATGAGATTGGAGCGCAAGATGTTTACACCATGATGTGCTTCGCATTATGGTGCCAAGTGGGAAGTAGACATTGGACTTCTGCATAGAACCAGTGCAAACATGAGACATTGAAGTTACAGCACTTCAGTGAGATCACCTCCAGTTACAGAATATGTTCACTCTGAATAAACAGAGTACTCCCTATCTGAAATTATAAACATTTAAACTGTTGGTGCGCTCATTCACATTATACGTATCTTGATTAATTAATGGGCCTACATTTTTAGTTCTTAACATGAGAGGAAGAAGGCTACAAAAAGAGGATTAACTGTTACTTTGAAGACTAGCCACATGATATTGCCTTGGCTGCATTAACACTTTGCAGCATAGACTAGTGGCTGACTGGTTTATGCTTATTATTTCAACTGCATTATCTGGGGAAGGGGCAAGAAAGGCAAGCTTGCTTCCACATAATGGGGGTAAAATTGGAAGCCTTGTCATCGTTCTCACCAATCACTCTCACTTACATCTGGTTGTCGATGCCAAAACAAACACTTGTGTTACTGCTAAAGACAACTTAAAACTGTTATAGGAAAAAAAACGTAATCAAATAACAATTGAAAAATCGTGTGTCTTCCTTGAAAAGAAACAGCTTCAGGATCAGGTTGAAGCAATAATATAAATAGTCATTTATTCTGAGTTATGCTTGTAAGCGCAGCACCAAATGGGAAAATGTTAGAATCTTTTATAAAAAGTGCAATGGCAGAGCATTTAGAAACACACAGCCTGTAAACTTCCAACGTCATTTGCAGCTGGGATTATCCAGTGCCTCTGCAACGATTGGAGTTTTAGCTCTGTCAAATTTCCCCATTCTCGCTGGTAGCAAGGGTGAGTCTAATGAGATCAGACAATCCTGCCTACAGTTTAAGCATTTAGTGTCAGCATGGCTTCATGAAGGGGAAATCATGCCTGACAAATTTATTAGAATTCTTTGAAGTGGTAATGAGCAGGATAGATAAAGGGGAGCCAGTAGATGTGATATACTGTGGATTCCCAAAAAGTTCATGATAAGGTAGCACACAAAAGGTTACTTAACAAGATAAGTGTCCATGGTACTGGGGGGTAATATATCCAGATCAGCTTGAAAGTGCAGAGTGGGTGGGAAACTGCAGAGTAGTGGGAATGAAACATACAACATTCAATCATCTCATTCCTTGCCCTTGAGGTATATGAGATTGGAGCGCAAGTGTTTACACCATGATGTGCTTCTCATTATGGTGCCAAGTGGGAAGTAGACATTGGACTTCTGCATAGAACCAGTGCAAACTATAAACATGAGACATTGAAGTTATAGCACTTCAGTGAGATCACCTCCAGTTACAGAATATGTTCACTCTGAATAAACAGAGTACTCCCTATCTGAAATTATAAACATTTAAACTGTTGGTGTGCTCATTCACATTATATGTATCATGATTAATTAATGGGCCTGAGAGGAAGAAGGCTAGAAAAAGAGAGGATTAACTGTTACTTTGAGGACTGACCACATGATATTGCCTTGGCTGCATTAACACTTTGCAGCATAGACTAGTGACTGACTGGTTTATGCTTATTATTTCAACTGCATTATCTGGGGAAGGGGCAAGAATAGTTAGTCGATTGGATAGAAGATTGGCTAACTAATAGAAGATAGGGAGTTGGAATAAGAAGGGCATTTTCAGAATTGCAAATTTTAACTAGTGGAGTGCCACAGGGATTTGTGCTGGGGCCACAATTATTTTCAATATATAAATGACTGTGCATGGGAAGAGAATATACTATTGCCAAGTTTATGGGTAACACAAAAGTAGATGGGAAAGCAAGTGATAGATTGATACATCTATAGAAGGATTATAGACAGGTTAGGTGAATGGACAAAAACTCGGCACATGGAATGTAATGTAGGAAAATGGGAAGTTATGCTTTTTGATAAGACAAAAAAAGGAGTTGAATATAACTTAAACGGAGAAAGACTGCAAAAGACTGCAAAAAACTTCAACATGGGGATTTGGGGGCCCTCGTGTATAAATCACAAAAAGCTAGCATGCAAGTTCAGAGGTAATAGGGAAGGCAAATGGGATGTTGACCTTTATTTCAAAGGGAGTGGAGTATAAAAAAGGGAAGCTTTGCTAAATTATACAAGGCACTAATTAGAACACATCTGGAATACTGTGAAAGAATTATTAGCATTGGAGGCAGTCCAGAGAATGGATTTTCTTGTGAGGAGAGGTTGAGTAGGTTTGGCCTGTGCTCACTGGAGTTTAGAAGAATGAGAAACAATCTTATTGAAACACAGATTATCAGGGGGATTGACAGGGTAGGTGCTGAGAAATTATTTCCCCTTGTGGAAAAGTCTAGGACTGAGAAAATAATCTCAGAGAATTAACAGCATTTAAGACAAAGATGAGAAGGAATTTTTCCCTCAGGGGGTAGTGAATTTGTGAAATTCTTTACTGACCAGAGCTATAGAGGCTGGATTATTAAGTACTTTCAAGGTTGTGGTAGATAGATTTTTAATCAGTAAGGGAGTCGAGCATTATGGGGATAAGACGAGAAAGTGGAGGTGAGGATTATCTTATCGGTCAGTGTCACAAACCTGCGAGGGTGTCCCAACTTGGAAACATCAGTTTATTGTGATGTATAGTTTCATTATAGGAATGGTGTAAGGGGCCATGGGTAGTACCCAGTGAAAACAGTAACCGGCCCAGTCATGGTATAACACTTATTAAAAACTATTTATTACAATGAAGAAAAGACAAATATAAATGAACAGGACAGCAATGATCTAAAACAATTACCAACAAGACTACTAAACACACCCATATAATTTAAGTAGGAATTATCCTTCTGATCCAAAGTACATTTACAAGACTTCCCTCTTCCTAAATAACATCCAGTCCAATAGATGTATAAGTAAAGGCCATCTTATAATTTCTACATTGTATATGATTGAGTAGTCATTCTGGGAGGAGGCGGGGGGGGGGGTCTCCTCTTAGTTCAGTGAAGACACGGGTTTTAACTGTCTTCATGAAAGGTATTCTCTGTGCTTGCTTCTGATCTGCTAACCAGCACCAGCTTACTGGCTGCCATCTAGACTCTGCACCTGAGGCTGCTAGATTGATACTGCATCCTGCTTCCACAAAACTGCTGTCAAGTGCATAATTGTTTCTCTTACTCTCGGTATATTTGGCTGTTTGACCCTTCGGTTTCTGTTAGTTCTAACATTAACAAACGTATGTCTTCCCTGGATGGTGCCATCATCTCCCCAAAATATTTCCTTAAGAGGATGATGTATTCCTTTTGTTCATGATTGGTCTACAACTGCTAAACACACTATTTGGATTCAGATCATGTGAAGCTATCTTTCTGAAATGCTGGTCATGATCTCAACGAATGACAGAGCAGACTCGATGGGCTGAATGGCCTACAATCGCTCCAATGTGTACCTAATTGTGTACCTATGGTACCTAAATTAGAGTCTGCAACATCTTAGGGTGAACTTCTTTCTCCTGTTACATAGCTGTCTGGTATTAAAGCTTCTTTGCTTGCCCTTGTACTTTCTTATAATTTCAACTAGGATGTTAAGGATTGTCAGCCTGAAGGTATCCAGAGTGATTTAAAGAAATTGATTACTTAAGAAGCAAAATTGCATTATGCGGGAGAAACAGATCTGAAATTGATTCCACCAGGAAGGAAGCACATTGAGTTAATTTATGGAGCCGGGTATACTCACTGTTATCAGTCTTAAACACTCCTGCATGAAGTGAGCATTATTTAAGATGGTGTCAGTCTAAGTGCACAGGATATTAGAGATGAATTGTGATTATTTTCTACTTTGTAGCCGTGGAGATTGATACTATTCAATCACAATTAGATGCTTCCCATTCCAGGTGTAGCCTTAATTCATTAGGACTCAAAGGAAACATTTATTCCCAATGTTTAGTTTGTGGTGAAAAATATTAATTTTAGAAATCAGGGCTGGTAAAGCATCAATTTTAATTTTTCATACTTTTCTTCAGATAATACAGGAAAACATACAGAAGGAATGATTTTGCACAAAAACAATGGGACAAGTTGTTTACATTGTGTCAAAGCTGCTGCCTCTCAGTGCACAGGTTGAGCAACCAAAGGTAAACTTGTCAGATTTGTTGAGACCTTTACTGTAAACACTTTGCTGGGATTTTCCTGCCACTGGCCTTAGCAAATCTGACGAGTTCATCTTGGGTGTTACAGCCACTATATAAGATTCAGGCTTTGGCAACCAGAGGCAATACATGATACTAAAGCAGCTCCTAAAGGCTGATCTGTGCTTACTAGATAATGAAAATGTCTTCCCGATTTATAGCTGTCATTAACTCAGGATTGTATCCAGAATATCACCTCTGGTTGCTCCATATGTGAAATGTCCTTACAGTGTCGTTTTTAGGCCTTAATTGTAAGCTTTTGATCAAGGCAATAGTACATAAGCTTTAATCTTCATCTCTACTGGACAGTAAAGGTCATTTTCATTGCATATAAATATTGGTTATTGAAGATGCCTTTTACAAACACTTTTTCATTAAAATTCTGTAATGAAAAATTATTTCTGTAAAATAGTTACATGATTTGGTGATAAATTGAATGCATTTTACTTACAAAACATGGCAGTATTTTAAAAATATTTTCATTGACAGTTGATGCAACTTGAAGTTGTTCTGGGATGATTCAAAATTATTCTGTGCTTTTGCGCTGCAGTAATTAATCAGAATAATATGCAATAATTATTGCTGGGACATTGGAGGACATAGTGAACTAACAATCCATTCTGTGGCCTAGTGGTCCAAGTCACTGAACTGGTAAACTACAAACTAAGAGCAATGATCTGGGTCCTTGGTTCAAGTCCCACCATGGTGGATGGTAAAATCATGCTATGGCAGACATGGGTGAGGTGAAAGAAAAATCCAACTATTCTATCTGTGGATGCAGAGACTGTCTTAAAGAGCTATGAGCTTACTTAAGAATTCTTATTTTATAAAGGTAGATGGAACAAGTGGAATACAAAACCTTTCTGAAATGAAGTAAGTGGATACAGGCCTATAGACTTTACTCCATTCAGCTCTGTTTCAAGGTGAATAGATAGCCCAATCCATCACACAAACCAATCTCCTATTCATTGACAATGTCTGCACTTCCCACTGCCTCGGAAAAGCAGCCAACATAATTAAGGACCCCATGCACCCCGGACATACTCTCTTCCACCTTCTTCCGTCGGGAAAACACATACCCATCGACTCAAGAACAGCTTCTTCCTTGCTGCCATCAGACTTTTGAATGGATCTACCATATATTAAGCTGATGTTTCTCTGCACCCTTTCTGTAACTGGAACACTATATTCATTACCCTCTCCATAGAATACTACAGCACAGAAACAGGCCTTTTGGCCCTTCTTGGCGCGCCAAACCATTTTTCTGCCTAGTCCCACTGAGCTGCATCTGGACCATATCCCTCCACACCCCACTCATCCATGTACCTGCCCAAGTTTTTCTTAAATGTTAAAGGTGAGCTCGCATTCACCACTTCATGTGGCAGCTCATTCCACACTTCTACCACTCTGTGTGAAGAAGCCCCCCTAATATTCCTTTTAAACTTTTCCCCCTTCACCCTTAACCCATGTCCTCTGTTTTTTTTTCTCCCCTGGTCTCATTGGAAAAGCCTGCTTGCATTCACTCTATCTATAGCCATCAAAATTTTATACACCGCTATCAAATCTCCCCTCATCCTTCTAGGCTCCAGGGAATAAAGTCCTAACCTATTCAACCTTTCTCTGTAACTCAGTTTCTCAAGTCCTGGCAGCATCCTTGTAAATCTTCTCTGCACTTTTTCAACCTTCTTAATATCCTTCCTGTAATTAGGTGTCCAAAACCGCAAACAATACTCTAAATTCGGCCTCACCAATGTCTTCTATGACCTCACCATAACATTCCAACTCTTATACTCAATACTTTGATTTATAAAGGCCAATGTTCCAAAAGCACTCTTTACAACCCTATCTACCTGTGACGCCACTTTTAGGGAATTATGTATCTGTATTCCCAGATCCCTTTGTTCTACTACACTCTTTGGTATCCGACCATTTATCTTGTATCTTCTACCTTGGTTTGTCCTTCCAAAGTGCAATACCTCACGCTTGTCTGCATTAAACTCCATCTGCCATTTTTCAGCCCATTTTTCCAGTTGGTCCAAATCCCTCTGCAAGCTTTGAAAACCTTCCTCACTGTCCACTACACCTCCAATCTTTGTATCATCATCAGCAAATTTGTTGATCCAATTTACCACATTACCATCCAGATCATTGTTATAGATGACAAACAACAATGGACCCAGCACTGATCCCTGTGGTACACCACTAGTCACAGGCCTCCACTCAGAGAAGCAATCCACCACAACCACTCTCTGGCTTCTTCCATTGAGCCAGTGTCTAATCCAATTTACTACCTCTTCATGTATACCTAGCGACTGAACCTTCCTAACTAACCTCCCATGGGGGACCTTGTCAAAGGCCTTGCTGAAGAACCTTTCCTTCTGCCATACACTCCATAAATGATATTTTTTGACTGTATAGCTTGCAAGAAACAATACTTTTCATTGTATCCCAATACATGTGACAATAACAAATCAATTCGGAAATAAATCTAAAACCCCATTAATTACAATCCATCTGTTAAACTGAATATAGTTTCAATGATTTGCTTGATATTTGGAAATACCTGCAAAGAATTATTTGGCTTACTGATCTTTACAGTCACAGGTGTCAATCAGGGATCATATAAAATTTTTGGCATGGGCCTGATTTTTCTTCATTAATCCACGCCAAATCAGACATGATAGTGGCAGCAATGGCTAAAAAATAGGAGACAGAGGCCCACAACTTCCTCTTTGTCCAATTTTTGAACTCCCCCATTATCCTCATGATCATTGCTGGAGGTTCTGTCTATCCAGATGTGTTCTGTCAGTGGAAGCAGATTGTTCCTGTTGGTAAACTCTGAAAGGTTCATACCTTGAAATCCAAATTCTTCTTTGTCAATACTTCGTCCGCTCATTTGCTGCTGTAAAGTTACTGCTGCCAAAATAAGCACCTCAATCACATGAGTCATTGCGGCTTCTCACTAATGTGACTAAGGAAGTTTGGGTGAGAAAATGGTATTTAATTCAGAGTTTTGATCTACAACAGGCATGTTGAAGTATGCTTGTATTTGAGGAGAAAAAATTCAGGTTAGTTTATTTTAGTCAGTTCTGCTCCTTCTTTACAATTTATGGCTTAACCATTGTGCATTAATATATTGTTACTGTACTTAATTCAATGTGGAAATCTTTCAGCAATTGCATCAGAAGTACAAGTTATTGCCAAAATAGTTATCCTTCTATATATGTGGTCATATTATTGCAACCAGGACATCTCCATCCATGGGTTTGTATGTACTTAATGCATAATAAATCATACATTGACTGAACTGCAGATCTCCAATATAGGACACTGGGGAGTGAAATTGGTCTTTGCTGACAGTTTGAAATGGGCTTCATTGGAAAAGAATGTATGCAGTGTAAAACAAGCTGTCAATTCCTTTTTTATCTGTTCGAATGGTTTCATCTCCAATTGTGGAAATCTAGTTCAAAGTGATCACAGGATCCAGGGTGAGGTAACTAAGTTGATATGAAATTGGCTTGATGACAGAAACCAGAGGGTCATTGTAGAGGGTTGTTTTTCAAACTGGAGACCTGTTACCAGTGGTGTGCCTCAGGGATCGGTGCTGGGTCCACTGTTATTTGTCATTTATATCAATGATTTGGACAAGAAAATCGGAGGCATGGTTAGTAAGTTTGCAGATGACACCAAGATTGGTGGCATAGTGGATGGCGATTGCAACAGGATCTTGATCAATTGGGCCACTGGGCTGACAAATGGCAAATGGCATTTAATTTAGATAAATGCGAGGTGATACATTTTGGTAGATTGAATCAGAGCAGGACTTACTCAGTTATTGGCCGGGCGTTGGGGAGAGTTATAGAACAAAGAGATCTAGGGGTAAATGTTCATAGCTCCTTGAAAGTGGAGTCGCAGGTAGACAGAATGGTGAAGAAGGCATTCAGCCTGCTTGGTTTCATTGGTTAGAGCATTGAGTACAGGAGTTGGGACATTGTCTTGAAATTGTACAAGACATTGATAGGGCCACACTTGGAATATTGTGTATAGTTCTGGTCACCCTATTATAGAAAGGGTATTATTTAACTAGAAAGGGCGCACAAGAGATTTACTAGGATGCTATCTGGACTTGATGGTTTGAGTTATAAGGAGAGGCAGGATAGACTGGGACTTTTTTCTTTGGAGTGTAGGAGGCTGAAAGGTGATCTTATAGAAGTCTATAAAATAATGAGGGGCATAGATCAGCTAGATGGTCAATATCTTTTCCCAAAAGGAGGGGAGTCTAAAACTAGAGGGCATAGGTTTAAGGTGAGAGGAGAGAGATACAAAAGTGTCCAGAGGGGCAGTTTTTTCACAGAGGGTGTGAGTGTCTGGAACAAGCTGCCAGAGGTAATAGTAGAGGCTAGTTTAATTTTGTCTTTTAAAAAGCGTTTAGACAGTTACATGGATGACATGAGTATTCTGGTTGCCACACTACCAGAAGGATGTGGAGACTTTGGAGTGGGTACAGAGGTACAGGAGTACAGAAAAGATTTACCAAGATGTTGCCTGATATGGAGGGCATTAGCTATGAGGAGAGGTTGGAGAAACTTGGTTTGTTCTCACTGGAGCGGTGGAGGTTGAGGGGAGACCTGATAGATGTCTACAAGGTTCTGAGAGGAATGGACAGAGTGGATGGTCAGAAGCTTTTTCACAGGGTGGAAGAGTTAATTACTCGGGGACACAGGTTTATGGTTCGAGGGGCAAGATTTAAAAGAGATGTACGAGGCAGATTTTTTACACAGTGGTGGGTGCCTGGAACTCGTTGCTGGGGGAGGTAGTGGAAGCAGATATGGTAGTAATTTTTAAGAAGCATCTTGATAAGTACATGAATGAGATTGGAATAGAAGGATATGGTCCCTGGAAGCGTAGGGAGTTTTAGTTAATTCGGGCGGCATGGTCGGTGCAGGCTTGGCAGGTCGTAGGGTCTGTTCCTGTGCTGTAATGTTCTTTGTTCTACAGGGATATGGACCAAATGCAGGCAATTGGCACTAGCTTAGGGGTTTAAAAAAAAAGGCGGCATGGACAAGTTGGGTTGAAGAGCCTGTTTCCATGCTGTAAACTTCTGTGACTCTATCTCTGGCAGCTTCTTCCAGGCACTCACCCTCTCTGTGTGAAACAACTTCCCCTCTGGACCCGTTTGTATCTCTCTCCTCTCTCCTTAAGCCTATGCCTTCTAGTTTTAGATTCCCCTACCTTTGGGAAAGTATATTGACTATCTAGCTGATCTATGCTCCTCATTATTTTATAGACATCTGTAAGACCACCCTTCAGCCTCCTATGCTCCAGGGTAAAAATCCCAATATATCCAATCTCTTAAGAACATAAGAACATAAGAACATAAGAACATAAGAACATAAGAAATAGGAGCAGGAGCAGGCCATCCGGCCCCTCGAGCCTGCCCCGCCATTCAATAAGATCATGGCTGATCTGTCGTGGCTCAGTTCCACTTTCCCGCCCTCTCCCCATAACCCTTAATCCCCTCTCTTATCAAAAACCCATCAACCCGCTTCTTAAAAATATTTAGCGAGGCAGCCTCCACCACTTCAACGGGCAGAAAATTCCAGATATTCACCACCCTTTGAGTCAAGCCCCAGTAGCATCGTAGAAGATCTTTTCTGCACTCTTTCTAGTTTAATAATATCCTTTCTATAATATGGTGACCAGAACTGTACACCATATTCCAAGTATGGCCTTATCAATGGCTTGTACAACTTCAACAAGACATCCTAACTCCTGTATTCAATGTTCTGAATACCGAATGCCTTCTTCACTATTCTGTCCACCTGTGACTCTGCTTTCAAGGAGCTATGAACCTGTACCCCAAGATCTCTTTGTTCTATACCTCGCCCCAATGCCCTACAATAAACTGAGTAAGTCCTGCCCTGGTTCGATCGAGCAAAATGCAACACCTCACATTGATCTAAATTAAACGCCATCTGCCATTCTTCAGTCCACTAGCCCAATTAATCAAGATCCCATTGCAATCTTTGATAACTTTCTTCATTACCCACTATGCCACCAATCTTGGTGTCATCTGCAAACTTACTAACTATGCCGACTAAATTCTCTTCTAAACCATTAATATAAATGACAAATAACAGACCCAGCACCAATCCCTGAGGCACGCCGCTGATCACAGGCTTCCAATTTGAAAAATAACCCTCCACAACCACCCTTTGGGTTCTATCATCAAGCCAATTTTGTATCCATTTGGCTGCCTCACCCTGGATCCCGTAAGATTTAACCTAATGCAATAACCTACTATGTGGTACATTGTCAAAGGCCTTGCTAATGTCCATGTAGGCAATATCAACTGCACAACCCTCATTTACCTTCTTGGTTACCCCTTCAAAAAATGCAATCAAATTTATGAGACATGATTTTCCACTCAAAAGTCATGCTGACTTTTCGTAATCAGTCCTTGCAATCTCTAAAGATCTTTTCTCTCAAAATACCTTCTAGCAACTTACCCGCTACAGATTGAGGCTGTAGTTCCCAGGCTTTTCCCTGCAGCGCTTCTTAAACAAAGGCACAACATTTGCCATCCTGTAATCTTCAGGCACCTTACCTGTGACTATCAATTGTTCAAGTATTTCTTCTAGGAGACCCATTATTTCCTCTCTAGCGTACTGGGTGCACCTCATCAGGTCCTGGTGTTTTATCTACCTTGATGTGCTCTAAGACTTCGAGCACCTCCTTCTCTGTTTTATGTACACTCCTCAAGAGATCACTATTTATTTCTCCAAGTCCCCTAAAGTCCATGCTTTTCTCACAGTGAATACTGATGAGAAATATTCATTTAAGATCTCTCCCATCTCTTATGGATCCGTGCATAGATGAACTTGTTGATTCTTAAGGTGTCCTACTTTCTTCCTAGTTACTCTTTTGACTTTTATGTATCTGTAGAAGCTCTTTGGATTCTCCTTTGCTTATCTGCGAAAACAATCTCATGTGTCCTTTTTCCCCTCCTGATTTCTCTCTTAACACTACTCCTAAGCTCTCTATACTCTTCAAGAGATCCACTTGATCCCAGCAGCTTATGCGTGTCTTTCTTCTTCTTGACCAGGGCCTCAATATCCCAAGTCATCCAGGATTCCCTACTTATACTAGCTTTGCCCTTCACACTAAGAGAAATGTGCTTACCCTGGACCCTGGTTAACACACTTTTGAAAGCCTCCAACTTACCAGAAGTGCTGATCCTTCCCACAGGCTCCCCCAATTAACTGTTGAAAGTTCCTGCCTGATACCATCAAAATTGGCCTTGCCCCAATTTAGAATTTTAACTTTTGGGCCAGACCTATCATTCTCCATAGCTATCTTAAAACTGATGGAATTAATGTCACTGGTCCCAAACTGGTCTCTCACTAACGCCTCTGTCACCTGCCCTTCCTTATTTCCCAACAGGAGGTCAAGTTTTCCCCTTCTCTTGTCAGGCCATCCACATACTGACTGAGAAATTTGTCTTGAACACACTCAACAGATTTCTTCCCATCCAAGCACCTAATGTTATGGTTGTCCCAGTCAATGTTGGGAAAGTTAAAATCCCCTACTATTACCACCCTATCTTTCTTGGAGCTATCTATAATCTCCTTACACATTTGCTCCTCAATTTCCCGCTGACTATTTGGGGGCCTATAGTACAACCTTAGCAAAGTGATTTCCTCCTCATTTTTCAACTCATATATACTCAGTGGACGAAACCTCAAATATATCCCCCCCAGTACTGCCATGATGTTTTCCTTGATCAAAAGTGCAACTCCTCCTCTCTCATCTCCTGTCCTTTCTTTTCTATAGCATCTGTACCCTGAGCTGCCAGTCTTTTCCTTCCCTTAGCCATGTAATTGCTATAATATTCCAGTCCCATGTAACCATCCATGCCCTGAGTTGATCTGCCTTGCCCGTCAGACCTCTTGCATTGAAGTAAATGCAGTTTAATCTGGACTTCCCTTGCTCTTTGTCTTGCTTTTGCCTGATCTGTCTGGTACTAGGATTACTGACACTACGTTTGTGACCTTTTGTAGTTTCTTGCAGTCTTGGGCACAGCAGAAGCCATACCATGCAATGATGTAACCAGAAAGAAAGCTTTGTATGGTGCATCTGTAAATGTTGGTGAGAGTCTTAACTGACATGCCAAATTTCTTTAGTCTTCCGAGAAAGTTCTTCTGGAACATTGTGTTCTAAAATGCTACTGCTGGCATCAAATCAGCATACTGATTGCTATCAATGCCTACTTACTCTGCATCCCTCTGGCAAACTTTTACTGTTGACATGCTAATTGATTCACTCCACCATTATTATGAGCTACAGATACCAGTTTTTAGCTCTAAATGCCCTTGATATGCCAAAAAAAAGACTAATCAGGCCAACGTCTCTCCAAAATGGCTTCAGACATCAACATTTGTGCCTTCTAGTTGTCCCACACCTCCACTTGCACCAATCCTGTCCGAGGTTAAAATCAAAGCTAGCATTTTATTAACACATGTATATGTGTCATTTTTCAGCATGATTAATAACCTCCATCTGTGATCTATTTTGAGGTGAATTTTTTATACAAACCTGGAATTCATTTTTTAATGTTTTTATTCCATCATTAAAGTTACAAAGCCAATGCTCAGAGTGGACTGGGAAAACTCAAATCCAATTCCTTGCTTGCTCCAAAAGCCACATTGATATTCCAGTTGAATCCAATTCATGGTCTCTGGGTGGTAGAGGGATACACCCTTGTCACATTCTTTACCTCCTTAATCTTAGCCATTTCCCACATTCATAGTATCTTCCTCCAGTTAGGGTGACAGACAATCTAGCTCATAAAGGCCTCATTTATGCTACCTGTTAATTAGGACAAGGCACTCCTTAGTTCTGCAAAAAGGTCCATCATCAATTTTCCTTCTCTAAGCCTAACAATTACACTGAAATCTAACCTTTAAGGGATCTCTAAAGATGAATAACAGATGAGACTGGGATTTACGTTTTGTTTTTAAATCAAGGGTCTGATGTTGTAACATTATAGCTATCAGATCACCCATGTAACATCTTTAAATTCACTACTTGTATAAATATAGAGGAGATAAAACTCTCATTGCAAAATGCTAACTTGTTCTTATGAAACACAAAAGTGTAAATGCAATGCAGGCATTGGGTGCTATCAGTTACAGTAAATCAATCATTCAATGAATAGAATAAAAATGCTTATTTAAGTACTAAGATACTGTGCCAAATGGGTTTCAATAGGTTGGTTATGAAAAATGATTGACAAAGTATTTGGTACCTTTCTTAAAAGGTTCACTGTCAGTGCACCAGTTATTCAGTACAGTGGTTACTTTCTGAGTATAAAGATCATTAATCATGCTGGAATCTGCTGATGACTTTGTTTTCTACTTGTGAAAATCTTCAATCTGGGCGATCTATATCTCGACAGTTTTTGTTTGATTATTGTTCGGCTGTAAAACGTACCTGATTAATTGTTTCTGGCATCCAGTCAAAAGGCTGGAAGGCAAGGAGCTTGGAAACAGAGTCAAACCATGACAGTGTGCCAGACTGTAACAGTAAAACAGAACCCCTATTGTGTAGTGAAGAGTAGTGTGCTCTGTATTTCCAGCCTTTTTTCTTCCTCTGACAGTGTGAAGAGCGGAAGTGAACTGCTGGTTTCTCAAATGAAGCATGCTGTGAAAAGTCAGTGCACATTTCATCTTCGAAAACCAGATAGGTCATTAGTCTGAATCTCAAGGGGTGTGTTTGTCATTATTAGTTAGCCTCATAATAGCAAGATCTTGTTACTACAGCTATTAACCTGTTTCCACGGCCAATTGTATGTGCTAAAAGGTGATTATCTCCATTAGTAATTGTTACCGTTTAGAGACTTCTTATAAATGAATGTGATATTCTTAAAATATTAAGTAGCACATTGACATAACAAACTTTTATGTTTCATTGAAAACAAACATGTTTAATGGAAAGTCCCTGTGGTGATAACGTGCAATGTCATATTGAGTTGAGAAAAATGGAGTTCTAAAAGAGATTAATACAGCAGAATAAAAGTTCCTCCATATTAAATAACTGTACCTGGAGGTGAGAAATTAATATGGGCTCAGAAAGTCCAAGTCCAAGTACTGGATCCTCTGAAAAGCCACATTGTGTTGTGCACTGTGCTCCCAGTCATATATTAAGATGGATACAGTGTCACAGGAAGACAATTCTTTCGCAGATTTAAGTTGACAAAAAAAAACTTTTAATGGTTCCACTCCTGTGCATCTCAGACACTTTGAGAAAGATTCCAGTTGAATGAGTTCAGTCTTGTTCCCCATGATTAATAACCTGCATCCGCGATCGATGTTGAGAAGAAACCTTCTCATACAGGGTGCTTGGGATCTGGAATTAACTGCTGCAGATGGAGAGCTGAAAAGTGGAATTCACTGGAGATAGCTCTTTTCCATTAGTAGAGGTATGATGGACTAAATGGCCTTCGCATCTGCAATAAACTTCTGTGATTCTATGTTGGTCACCAGATCCGACAGTCAAGAGGAAGGAAATTAATTCAGGCACTGGGAATCTTGGCCACTGACTGGAGAGCTGGCAAGAGCTCCGTGTCGTCTCCTTTGGGAAGGCCCACTGCATTGAGTGCCAGACAAGCTCTGAAGAGGCCAGCAGCTGGTCTTCCCCGGGATCAAGGGCCGCGAGGGTGAAAATCTCTCACCCTCTCTTGAGCTGCCAACTAATCAGTGGCTGGCAGCTCCTTATTGCCATCAGTACTCTTGGGGGTCGTGGCAGTAGTTGTTGGCAGTGCACCCACCAGAGGCCCAGAATCAGCGAGAGACCCAGGTCACAACTGAGTGGGAATGGGGGTTGCGGGGAAGGAATAACCTGTTCAGGGGTGGAGGGGGTGGTGGGGAAAGAGGAAATGGCAGGTGTGTGGCTGTCAGCCCCCCTCCCTTCCTGATGTCGGGTCCCCTCTAAGCAAAAAACCACCCTAGGAGTTGCAAGCAAACATGACGAGATTTGTTTTTCAAGATACCCCACCTGAGTAACAAGAGCAAAGGATGAGGGTGTTTTTGCCTTCAACTGGCATCAGAGTGGGATGGCCAGAACCTGGCAGAGGCAGACAGACAGGAGTATTTCCATCTGGCACTCTGCCACCCAATTAAATACCACCTGCCTCCAAACTCACCTTAGAGGACGGCATTAAATTATGCCCAATGTTTTATGCTTATTATATTTCCCCCAGAGAGATTAGTTGCTTCTTTTCTATTTGACGAGTTTGGAATGTGTGACATTGTAAGTAGTGAAATTGAATCACTTACTATGATTATTCTTCCAATAAGTATTAAATTAAGGTGGAGCTGACCCTCAAAATAGTTGTCAAGTCTAATGCATGCAGACATGAGGATATCTGGCAAACAATAACCAAGCCTTTAGCCCATCTGCCTCCAGTTTATTTGATCTCCTCTCCCTCCACTTTGACTTTATTCACCACTGACAAATTACTGGCATGGCCCAATCAAATTGATAAATGGCAGCATTTTCTGTCACTATAACCGGGGTGCATTATCTCCCTTCATCCACTTCAGCTCACCTTCAGCCGTTTTAATATAATCAACCGTACCATCCTCCTGCAACCACTCTTCCTCACTCAACTGAACTGAACTAGGGCAGCAAATGCCTGGGAACACTGTCTTCCGCAAGTTCTCCTCCAAACCACACATCATCCTGACTTGAAAATCTTTGACATTCCTTCACTGACTCAAAATTCTGGAGCCCTATCCCAACAGCACTCTGGGTGTACCTACACCACATGAACTGCAGTATTCAAGAAGATAGCTCACGCCGTTTTCTCAAAGGCAATTATGAATGAACAATAAATACTGGCTAAGCCAGTGAAATCCATATCCTGTGAACAAATTTTTTTTTTAATCAATTGCCACGTTTCAGGGTCCAATCTTCAATATACATAGCCACAAAAGGAATTGCTGTGATAGCTTTGATTTTTACTTTTGCTCTGTTGACCAGAAGACTGGTAAGACTTTAATGATATTAGTTATGGATTCACTAGTTCAAGAATCTACTTGATGGATGGGCTACAAGAAGGCTGCCATCATTCACCCTAATGTGGAAAACAGGCCCACTTCATTCAGAACAGATACAGACAGTCGTGAATCCTGACACACCCCTCCCATGCACAAAACCAGAGCACATCTTCTAGTCCTTAGTTTCTCCAAACTTCTCTTGTAGCTCAAATCCATGACAATTTGAATCAAGCTCTCTGCTCTTCTTTGCATTAACTAGCATGCTTGAATGGCTTCATGTACTTTGTTGACCAAAACCAGATGCATTAGTCAATGTCCAGTCTTAACTGTAGCACTATACAACTGATGCCTGTAGCGATTTTTTTTTAACCTATATAGTTCTATATTCATGAGTTGACTGGTAATCTTGAAATATAAAGAAGAAAACAAGGAATTTGGAGGAGCAAGGATTTGAAATGCATCCATAGAATCCCTGCAGTGCAGAAGGAGGCCATTTGGCGCATTGGTGATTCATTTTGGCAGGTCAAATAGGATGACAGAATATAATATTAAGGGTAAGACTCTTGGCAATGTGGAAGGTCAGAAGGATCTTGGGGTTCGGTTTTATAGGAAGCTCAAAGCAGCTTCACAGGTAGAGGCTGTGGTTAAGAAGACATATGGTGTACTGGCATTCATCAATCGAGAAATTGAGTTTAAGAATCGGGAGATAATGTTGCAGCTATATAAGACCCTGGTCAGACACCACTTGGAGTACTGTACTCAGTTCTGGTCACCTCATTACAGAAGGGATGTGGGAACCACAGAAAGGGTGCAGAGGAGATTTACAAGGATGTTGCCTGGATTGGGTGGCATGCCTTATGAGGATAGGTTGTGAGAGCTCGGTCTTTTCCCCTTGGAGAGATGAAGAATGAGAGGTGACTTGATAGAGGTGTATGAGATGTTGAGAGGTGTAGATCGGATGGATTCTCAGAGGCTTTTTTCCCAGGGCTGAAATTGTTGCTACAAGAGGACACAGGTTTAGGGTGCTGGGGAGTAGGTACAGAGGAAATGTCAGGAGTAAGTTTTTCACTCAGAGGGCAGTGGGTGCATGGAATCGGCTGCCAGCAGTGGTGGTGGAGGTGGATTCTATAGGGTTTTTTAGGAGATTTTTGGATAAGTACATGGAACTTAGTAAGATAGAGGGTTATAGGTAAACCTAGTAGGTAGGGACATGTTTGGAGCAACTTGTGAGCCAAAGGGCCTGTTTTGTGCTGTAGTTTTTCTATGTTTCAATGTGAGACAGCAGTGCTAACCAGTGTGCAACCATACCATCACTTGGATTTTAGCTTCTGAACTTGAAATCATGGACTAATTCCAGCACAAAGCAAAGTCTCCATCTGAAGTTTGAGGCCAAAATTTTCAGTATTTTCAGTGGAGGCAGGCTGTGAGTGCATGCATGGTGGAAATTCCTAGAAATTGATTTTGGGTCAGGACCCCAATGTCATCTACCTTTTTCCTGGCTTTCTCTCCAGCAGGATTGAAGGCAAGCAGAAGGCCCCCTTGGACCTGTCGAGTAGGTAATTTGGATCTGGTTGAAGTAGTTAACAGTGAGAAGTCTCACAACACCAGGTTAAAGCCTAACAGGTTTATTTGGTAGCAAACGCCACTAGCTTTCGGGGCTCTGGTGAGTGGGGAGTTCTGATCACAAACAGGATATATATGGCAGGCAGAGCCCTGAAAGCTAGTGGCTTTTGCTACCAAATAAACCTATTAGACTTTAATCTGGTGATGTGAGACTTCTTACTGTGTTTACCCCAGTCTAACGCCAGCATCTCCACATCATGAAGTAATTAAGCCATGGGATCCATTTCCAAATCTATCAGCAAGTTAACACATACCAAGATGAGTGTGCAGTTGGCGTAGCTTCATCAGTGAGACCGACAGCCTGAGAAAGTTTCACAATAAAAAGCTCCAGCCATAATCTTTGAGAGATTACAGTTCAAATATTTCTTCACTGAGAGTGCTGATAAGTGATTATTAATTTCTGCGAAGTCACTTCACCTGTCTAACACTTCATTCACCTTCAGCTGCCCTTCCCTGCTGACAACTTTCACCACATTGAGAAACAAATTTATGCAGTTTCACATTCCACTTCTCCAAGGGTTCAGGAGCAGGGACCACATCACCACCATCTGTTCCAGCAGCACCTGCCTTTGCCTCAACCTCCTGCCTTTCCACAGGGCAGAAGAAATGGATACCAAGACCCAGGTGGAGGAGGCAGAGCTTCAGCTCTGTGTGTCTGAGCAACAGTGCTTCAGCAGGCTTGGGCTCTCATGGCAAATTCCTTTTGACATCTGCAACCTCCTGGGACTAATCTCCCTATGGGTAAAGCAGGTGAGTAGCCATCTGCCAGTGCCTGACAGTGTGTCTGTCACTGGAGAGCCACACCAACCCCCCCACCCGCCTCACCCCTCCATGTCTTTCCTCTTGCCAAGTTGTGTATACTATTCCCCTGCAAGGTGAGAAAGCCTAGAGGTGTGTGTACAAAATGACTTGAATGGAGAGGACAGAAAGTCACTATTCCTGGAGGATGTTTGTAAGGGAAAAATCCTAATAGGTTAGGAAAGATTTTTAAACTATTAAACATTAATTCACTGACAGAACTACCAGCATTGAGTTAAATGACCTTAAAATGGATTTATAAGCTAATGTGACATTAGTGTAACTTTATGAAAGTTTTTTTTTAAACATGATTTCTACAGCTTTCACGGCTTCAGTAGTTTCTTAGCTGACAGCTTCAGTGATGTCTTTGTTAGTGGCTTGACTGGAAGTGTCCTTTTATGACTACTTAAGTGGGCTTAACTGGGGTTGTTTGTGTTTATTCTGGGATTAGTTTTATGATTCTGCATTGCGAAGAGGACGCTCATGTGTTTTTCATCAGTTTTTTTTAGTTTGGATCTGCAGGCTTAAGTTTTAATTTTAGAAGGGACAGCAAGCTAGACAGAAATGTTTTCCCTCTCTCCCTGTTGTTTTGAAAATTCTGTTGGCTAGCTGAAAACAAGATCTTGTTTTCCTGAGGGGTGAAAATCTGCTGTTGTTAGGCTGGAGTAGAGTCTCTCTCATCCTCTGGGAAGCTGTTCAGACTTCAAACTGTTCTGAGTGAATCAAGTCTGAGAGTTTTTAATTCTCCAACCAGAGGACTTAATTTCCAGTATCATGTGAGCATTAGTCTGTGCTGTGTTAAACCTGTGAAAATGGTCTTTTGTTTTAGGATTGGTTTCATTGGAACATTATAGAGATCTTTGTTAAGGATTATACATTATCATGATTGTTCGTTTCTTTTTTATAATAATTTTCTTTCTATATATGTTAACTATATTCTTAAATAAACTTTGTTTGATACAAGCTCGTTCGGGGTCACTTGAATCATACCTGAAGTGAAACATCTCATGCTTATCCTAGCCAAATTCGAGATACAAAACTTATGATTTAGGCAGTTTAATAAAACACTTTGGAGTTTCTAACCCTGAATCATAACACTAACAAGAAAGCAGTATACATACGCATGAAATGCAATAGAGATTTAAACAAGTGATTATGATTTTAAAACTCATGCTGATATTTTGAATGTATTAATACATTTTTAAGAATTATTGTTCACTTTAGCCAAAGGCAGTTTGCTACAAAGCATGATGATGAAGGACATTAGGACAAAGTCATGTTCTAACGGAAAATTGAAGCCCTGAAAATATGCAAGTTTTATCAGCAGAGTTCTTAATGGTAAGAACATGCAGAACACTTAATCAAATTTAATGAATAGCCTTTATTTACTGTCCAGATATAATGGATGCATGACTAGAGACAGAGTCATGTGTTAATCTGGATGAGCAATGAATTTATGAGAATGTACCTTTGAGCTTTGTGGCTGCCATCTGGTTACTCATGGATACGGGATGTTGAGTTAACCAAAATAGGAGGGAACGTCTAGGTTCTAAGGACTAATGAAACCATTATGCCAGAGGATAAGATGCGATGGCTAAAGTATATGACAGATATTATTGTTGATTTATGTTCATTGATTTAAAACTAATGAGCGGCAGGAGTAATTGATATGAAAATCTATAACTGATCTGTTTTGAATAGTATATTCAGAGTTAGTTGGGGAGATCTAGCTACTCCATCTCAGAGCCGCCCTGACTCTTTGATCATTTCTCCTAGTGCCGCTGGTCAAAAAAAATTACATCTTTAAGTGAGAAAGTGGGAAAGGTTTAAATGTCAACAAAGATTGACAAAGAAGTTGATAAAGGAGGGTAGGAGAAGCTATGAGGCTGGGCTAGCACTTAATATAAAAAAGGACAGCAAGAGTTTTTATAAATATATAAAAAGGAAGAGGCTGGCTAGGGTGAACGTTGGTCCTTTAGAGGATGAGAAAGGGGAGCTAGTGGTAGGGGATGGGGATATGGCTAAGGTCTTGAATAACTTTTTTGTTTCTGTCTTCACGGAGGAGGACGTGAATAATTTGCCGGGTGTTAGAGATGGAAAGGTGGTAGGAATGGAGGGTCTTAATGACATTACTGTTACTAGAGAGGTGGTGCTCGACAGACTGGAGGGGCTGATTGTGGACAAGTCCCCAGGACCGGATGGAATGCATCCGAGGGTTCTGAAAGAAATGGCGGAGGTTATAGTGGATGCCTTGGTGGTTATTTTCCAGACGTCGCTGGATTCCGGGGAAGTGCCGGAAGATTGGAAAACGGCTAATGTTACGCCGTTGTTTAAGAAGGGTGCCAGGCAAAAGGCGGGGAATTATAGGCCGGTTAGTTTAACGTCTGTGGTAGGTAAAATGTTAGAATCCGTCATTAAGGAGGAAATTGCGAGGCATCTTGAAGGGAATTGCTTGATAGGGCGGACGCAACACGGTTTCATTAAAGGGAAGTCGTGTCTGACAAATTTACTGGAGTTCTATGAGGATGTGTCTAGGGCAGTGGATAGAGGAGAGCCGGTGGATGTGGTCTTTCTGGATTTTCAGAAGGCGTTTGACAAGGTACCTCACAAGAGGTTATTGCAGAAGGTCAGGGGACATGGAGTTGGGGGTAGGGTGTTAGCGTGGATAGAGGATTGGTTGTCAAATAGGAGGCAGAGAGTGGGGGTCAATGGGTGCTATTCGGATTGGCGGTTGGTGACTAGTGGGGTGCCCCAGGGGTCGGTGCTGGGGCCTCAGCTATTTACCATTTATATAGATGATCTGGAGGAGGGAACCGAGTGCAGGGTGTCGAAATTTGCTGATGACACCAAGATTGGGGGAAAGGCAAATTGTGCGGAGGGTGTGGAGAGTCTGCAGAAGGATCTAGATAGGCTGGGCGAATGGGCCAGGAAATGGCAAATGGAATTTAATGTTGGCAAGTGTGAGGTGGTCCACTTTGGTAGGAAGAATGGTAGGAAGGACTATTACTTACGTGGCGAAAAACTGCAGCAGGCGACGGTGCAGAGGGACCTCGGGGTCCTTGTGCATGAGTCGCAAAAACCCAGCTTGCAGGTGCAGCAGGTGGTCAGGAAGGCGAATGGGATGCTGGCCTTCATAGCGAGGGGGATTGAATATAAAAGTAGGGAGGTCTTGCTGCAGCTGTATAGGGCATTGGTGAGGCCGCAGCTGGAGTACTGTGTGCAGTTTTGGGCGCCACACCTGCGCAAGGATATTTTGGCCCTGGAGGGAGTGCAGAGGAGGTTTACTAGGCTGATACCGGAGTTGAGGGGATTGAGCTATGAGGAGAGGCTGAATAAACTAGGCTTGTACTCATTAGAGTTTAGAAGAATGAGGGGAGATCTCATTGAGACGTATAAGATGATGAATGGGATGGATAGGATAGAGGTGGAGAGACTCTTCCCGCTCAAAAAAGACAGTAGGACTAGGGGGCACAGCCTCAAGATAAAGGGGAGGCGGTTTAGAACGGAGTTGAGGAGGAACTTCTTCACTCAAAGGGTGGTGAATCTCTGGAATTCTCTGCCCATTGAAGTGGTGGAGGCTGCCTCGCTAAATATTTTTAAGAAGCGGGTTGATGGGTTCTTGATAAGAGAGGGGATTAAGGGTTATGGGGAGAGGGCGGGAAAGTGGAACTGAGCCACAACAGATCAGCCATGATCTTATTGAATGGCGGGGCAGGCTCGAAGGGCTAGATGGCCTACTCCTGCTCCTATTTCTTATGTTCTTATGTTCTTATGTTCTTATGAGACACTGGCTTCATGAGTCTTGTGTTGTCTGAAATTTGTGACGGTACCTGGCCACCTCGAAAACCTCACTAACAGTGGTTATGAGGCACAATTGCAAGAAGGCACTAGACTGATATTAAGTGAGAGTATTGGCTATTCTGATGGGTATGTGCGATGGTTACAAGGAAAGGAAAGAAGTGCAGCTGTGACAAGTGTTGACCTCAAAAGGGCTGTGCAGAAGAATGCTGGAAGGTCAGACTGTAGGCATTGGCACCTGAAAGTGGTATACCACCCAACTTTTCTCATGCCCTTCTGAGGTCATGGACCCTCTTGTTGCACCGTCTCCAGCTTGAAGGGAATACACTCTGACTGCCAATATCGTCTGCCACTTCCATTCACACCTGGTTGGTTGAAGGGACTGTCCTCATCCTCATACCAGTGGGTGACTCGCCTCACTGCAACCCCTAAGATTGTGCAACACGGCCTTCATGTGAAAGTGAGAGACCCTGAGAGCAGTCTTCCCAAGTCACATCCTCCCTCCAAATACCCATGCCCTAATGAGCCCTTGTAACCCATACCAGGTTTCTTTAATTAGAAATCCTTCCTTTGAAACAATGGACACATCCCGAATTGGTTAGGGAGCCCTGAGATGTGGAAAACAAGATTTGCTTTGAGAAAGAACAACAAAAATCAGCCCTCAAAACAGTCAGTCCAGTTTCCAACCAAAAATGATCCTGCCATTCAGACAGGAACTAAAGGTGAGAAAAATCTGTCTTAGAGTAAATTAATGGTATAGTACAGATTTCTCAATGGTAACTCTAATCCACTAATGAACCCAATTAATGTTATCTGCAATGGTGTCCCAATCTGAGTCAACGGTTCATAATGGTGTATAATTTTGTTCACAGGAATGATGTGAGGAACCACATATAGATCCAATGAGAATTGTAACCAGCCTAGTCATAGTATAACACTTTTTAAAGAATATTTATTAAAATATAGAAAAGGCTAATATACATGAACAGGACTATAATGATCTAAGACAGTTACGTGTAAGAAACTACTAAATACACCCACAGAGTTTAAGTAGAAATTACTCTTTTGATCCAAAATAAATTTACAAAATCGAACTCTTTCAGGATTTCCCTCTTCCCAACCAATACCCTTTTCAACGGATCTATATATATAAAAGCCACTTATAGTTACCACCCTGTAAACAATGGAGTAGACATGCTGGGGAATGTCTCTCCTTGGTTCAGCAAAGATATAGTTTTGTCTCCATGACGTTTTCTGCACTCTAGCTTTTGGCCTGCTAGATGGAAACTGCCTCCCTGCCTGCACAAAAAGCTTGCCAATTATACTATTGTTTCCCTTTGATTCTTCCTATGTATTTGCTGTCTGTTCCTTCAGCTTCTGGAAGTGCAACATTGATATGCCTTCCTGGATGGTGCAATTGTCTGTCCAAAGTGTTTCCTATTAGCAGAACAATGTATTCTTTTGGTTTGTATACAACTGCTAAACTCATTATTGGGATTCACATCCTATGAAATACCTTTTTGATATGATGGTGGCTTTTAACCTGCTGGTACATTCATGACTTCCATTCATTAGGTCTGGTTGATGGTTCTTTCTGTATATTTGCTGTCTGTCCCCTCACGTTATTAACTTGGCCAACTCACCTAGCTACACTGTGTTGAATAGACTCATATACACTTTGCAATAATAACTACTTTTTGAAAAGACGATCGAGTTTGGCATTACATTAATTTGAATAAGGATCCATTCAACAGTTAAGGTTTTGTTCCTTTCAACAGTTGACAGAGAAATATGACCTCCCTGAATCTGTATTTGTCTAATATCTACAATTCTGAAATACAACCTTTTATTTATTTCCATGTCTAGATTTTCTTCCCTTTAGCCTCTCAGTCTGAAATGGGTATAAAATCCTTTCAACCCTCTCACATGTGGTATCAATCATGTTTGTAATTTTCTATTACAGACTAAATGTAGAGATGGTTTGGTGCAAATGCACTTTTTAACAGTGTTCCTAACAATATGGCAAACAGGAAGAATACTGAGAAACATAATTATAGCCTGTAATAACTATCTTTATTTCTTTTAAAGTTACACAAACAAGAACTGAAACACTGCTGTAAATCCAGATTGATTTGAAAATGTGATACTTTAGGACTTGGAGAGCTTCTTGTTCTGTTTACAAATGTCAAACTTCTGTCAAAATATACTGACTTTTTCAAATTTCGGAGAACAGTGAGGCACAAGGTGTTTTCATATCAGATGACAAAAGCATGTAAAGCATTGAACTGGTGCTAGGTAAGTGCAATAACATTTATCAAAGAATACATTGCAGTATTGATAAATCCATGACCACATCGGCTTTGAAATACATTGACCAGGCATTGGTAATGAAGTTGATAGACATTTCATGTGCCACTCTCTGTGCCTCTTAAGCCAAGGCAATACACACACAAGGCAATGTTTAACACAGAGTTGAATACCTCAATGAAAACCATCTTCAACACAGAAAGCTGGCACAAGTTTAAGAAAAAATCATGCCTACCAAAGTAGATTTCAGCCCTGGGATGCGGAGATCAGAGCTCCAGCCTCTGAATTGGCATCATGCAATGCACTTGTATCTATCTCACAGTTGTGGGGTGTCACTTCACTTTTCTCCAAAGGTCTTGGTTAGAGAAATGATCCAAAGTGTGGTCGGCTAGGATTAAAAAGTAGGGGATTGGGTTACCTTGTGTGTTGCAAGGCATGGAAGCAGGAGATAATTTCTCATTTTTTGGAGGCAAGGGATACCTAAATCCTTTGAAATGCTTTGGAAAAAATAGCATTTTTCAGGTTTTATAAAACAATTGGGTGTTTCTTAACTGGTTCCTGGAAAATAAATAAATCGTGTTTTCCTTTGACACTACAGGTGGATAAATAAATAAATCTGTCCCTTCACATACCACATGACATAATTATATAGCTAAATAAATCTTGCAATTAAGAACAGATTTTTATAGTATGAGGGTTTACAGCCAAGGCCAAAACACGCACAAATATTTTTATAAAAAATGCATACAGAAATAATTCTTTAAAATCTCTACAATAATACTTATTAGCATTGTAAACTTAAATTTGGGGCTTATTTTCAGAACTTCCTTTTATAAAACATAGAGACTTACAATTCGCATATGCCCTATTGTTTCTATGCCAACTCTTTGGTAAAGTAAACTAAAACTAATCCCAAATTAACGGCTTTGCTCTGTCCTGTGACAGCCTGGAACTTTCACTTCTTCAAGCATATTCATTTTTCCTTCAACACTGAAAAGATTTCTGTTTTACTTACTCTCTGTGACAAGGCATTCCATGCTGCATGAAGAAATTCTCCTCAACTACTCACACTAATTTCATGACAATGTTAAACTGACGACTCTTGTCACTGGCTCCTCAACCAAAAGAAACTATCTTTTTCTATTGATCCTATCATACGGTTTCATAATTTTAAAAATTTCCATAGACTTTTCTCTTCCTTCTGTGTCAATAGAAATAATCCCAGTATCTTTTAAGCTTTCCTCATGATCTTAATCCCTGATATTATCCTGTTTAAGCTATGCACTGTACTCCATATGACATATATATCCATTTCCATAATGGCCCAAAATTACATATGCATTTCTAGCTATTCACCAACTATTATCTTGTACAAATTTATCACTGTCATTTGTGCTCTATCTCTTGTTTGTAAACCCTAAATGTCTTTATCTTCTTACAGCTGCATTTCTAGGTATGTAGTGTTCTTCTGCCCATCTGCAGAAAAGCTGTTGAAGGCCAAATAATATGGTATAAGTCAAGTTTTACTGGGATTACAACTAAAGCTACAGCGGAAATTTATTCACACTCTGATCAGCCACTCTTTCCAATGAACTTATTCTTCCATTTCTTGCTTTCTCTCCCTAAGTGCATGGTCTCATTTCTCCAAATCAAATTGCATGTGCCATCCACACATCCTTGTCTTTGTTAAATATTTTACAATCTTCTTCAATGTTCCACAATCTCTTATTTATATTTCACCAGCAATTTTTGATATTGTGGAAAAAATTTCTATCATTCTATAAGTTTCTATGACTGGTTTGCACAGCACTGCTGCTCATGGTGCCACTCAGACATGTCGATTCCCAGAAGACAGGCACTATGCAGGCTGCTAACTGCTTAGCCTGCAGGACATTCTTCATTCACACCAATGAAGAGCACAATGTGGGTCATGCAAGGTAGTGACTTGCAGCATTGCCTCCCCTCATAGAGTCACCATAGTCTATGGAGCATCATTAGAAGTGGCATTACGTGAGCAAACTTCTTCTGTTAAGTCATTGTACGTACTGAGGAGGAAAACGGACTCAGATATAACTGTTGTGGTACCATTTACAATTATTTTTCTTGCATTGCTAAAAGCTTCCTAATATGATCTTAAATTATGGATGTTAAAAGTCATTCCACAATTAACAATAGGCTAACTAATCTTAAAATAGCCAGTTTAACTTCCTCTCCCTTCTTGAACTTATAAAATTTGTTACCATTCAATCCATTACAAGTTGTATAACTAATGGATTCCTACCATAAAGAGAAAGTCTGCTGGAGTGGATATACTGGTGCAGAATCCACGGACGAGCAGACTGAATATAAAAGAGCAGAAGCTCCCCAGAAACTGGGTCAAGGCTCTCAATGAAGGCATTAGACAGAAGACAGAAGGTATTGTTCCTGATTTAGAGGTAGATAAGGCCCTTTTTCTCCTTTACATGGCCTCTGAGCTCTTACTGTTACTTTCCCCATGGCAACTTCAAGAAACAGCAATAACGGAGATAAATGGGAGGTAATAGGACAGGGAATCTAAGTCGCATAGCCCTGCTGCATATTCCCTTCACAATATCTGGTAATTTTTTTTTATATTTTATGCTGCCCATCTAATTTCCATCTTTACTTCCCCATTACCTTTTCTATATGACTTTGACTCTCTTTAATACAGCTGGTTTTTAACACCTGCCTCTCAAGTTTCTGTTCAGCTTCACTCCTAGATACAGAAATGTATCTTTTGATGCATCTCCTTTAATCCACATAGGTATCAAACTGTCTCAAATTTCAGACACTTCACTGCCACCTAATTTTTTTTGCCCATTTAATTTGGGCCAGATTCCTTCATATCTCACTGAACTTTGCCTTTCTCCAGTCTAGCACTCTTAGCTTTGACTCATCATTAACTTTTCCCAGTTTCACATTGAACCCAACTTTATTATGGTGCTTTGACCCAATGGCTCTTCTATTTTAATGTACCGTGCTTGTGCCACCTTGATTTCCTGAAATATTGCTGCCTCCTTTGATCATTTCAAAACATGTCGAATGAGAGAAGAGTCCAAGCTTATTCCTAGGAAGTGTTTTCCACTTTGCTCACACATGCCAGCTTTATCCTAGTCTAACCTGAGAGAGTTAAAATCACCAATATTATCACTTGGCTATGCTTACATCTTCTGGCCAATTATCCTCCTTTTTCTCATCCCCACTGTTGGGAGGTCTGCAGCGATTGTCAAGAATTTCATTATTTCCCTTCCTTTTACATACATCTGGCCTTAATATAACCACCAGAACATCCTTAAGTTCTAGCACTGTGCTTGAATCCTTTATTAATGTTCCCACCCCAGTCTATTTTCCTTCCCTATCTTACTGAAAATATTCTCATTAAGAATGTCACTTTATAGTCCTGTCCAAACCTGAGCCAAAATCCATGATAGCCACCACGTTAAAACATAATGATAACTTCTTTCAAACCTATTAAATATAGCAAAGAAAACTTTGCAGGCATAGAGTAGGATGTCCTGTAATCATGGAAGACAAAGCGTTTTACAGTCAATTAAGTACTTCGAAATTTTCAACCCAAAGTTATCCATTAACCATATAAAATCTTCAAAATCTGTTAAAATTCCGGCTAAAACTGATTAAATTAGTACAAATTAAATTGATCTTTAACTTCCGATCCTTTAGCACAATGTACAAATATATAGTCATTTAAGTTTGTGTCGTCACTACTGTAATATAGGAAATATAGCAGTAAGTTTGTGCAGAGTAAGATTCCACAATCAGCTATGTGATAACAACCAGATCATCTGTTTATGTAATGTTGATTGAGAAATAAATGCTTGCCAGAGAAGTGGGGATAATCTCTGCCCTTCTTCAAATGTAGTGCAATATGTTCTTCAACATGGACCCAGGAGAGCCAATGAGCCTCAGGTCAAGAGGATAATCTAGGACTTCTTGGTTATGTACTGAGTACCAGCCTTAATTTTTCCACTTAAGTCCTGAAATGGGGCTTGAACATACAACCTTCTGACCTTCTGCAGGGCTTCACAGATGGTTGGAGCAGCAGGTGGATGCATTGCGGAGCATACAGGAGGCAGAGAGTGTGATAGACACTAGTTATAGGAAGGTTGAACCTGTGGTGTGACAATCAGTAGATGGGTGACCGTCAGAAGAGGCAGGCAGATAATGCAGGAGTCTCCTGTGCTATTCCCCTTTCAAACAGGTTTATGTCTTGTATACTACTGAGGGGGATAGCCTGTTAGGGGACGATGCCAGCAGCAGCCAGGCCTGTGACACCACACTTGCTTTTCCTGTAGAGCAGGGTCAGGCAAAGAACAAGCGAGCAGTAGTAATAGGGGACTCACTAATTAGAGGCACAGACAGGCGTTTCTGTGCCGCAGTCAAGATTCCAGAATGGTGTGTTGCCTCCTTGATATCAGGTCAAGGGTGTCTCTGAGTGATTGCAAGCGGGTGAGCAGCCAGAGTTCGCTGTATATATTGGTGCCAATGACATAGGTAGGAAAAGGGTTGAGGTCTTGAAGTGTGAATATAGAGAGTTAAGCAGAAGGCTAAAGTTCAGGACCTCGAAGGTAGTAATTTCTGGACCACTACTGGAGCTACATGTGAGAGGAGTAGGAGGATTAGGCAGTTGAATGCGTGACTTGAGAATTGGTGCAGGGAGCAAGGGTTTAGATTTTTGGATCATTAGGATCTTTTCTGGAGAAGGGGTGACCAGGTCAAGAGGGTCAGGTTACATCTGAACTGGAGGGGGACTAATATTCTGGTGGGGAGATTTGCTAGAGCCACTCAGGAGGGTTTAAACTAGTTTGGCAGGGGGTGGGACCCAAAGCAGTAGGGAGACAGAAGAGAAGGTTGAAGACAGCACAGAAATTAAAGAGAGCACATTAAATAGTAAAGGCAGTGTCAGTAATCCTAGTACCAGACAGATCAGCAAACTCAAGACCGAGACCAAGGGAACTCCAGGTTAAACTGCATTTATTTCGAAGCAAGAGGCCTGATGGTCAAGGCAGGTGAACTCAGGGCATGGATGGGTATGTGGGACTGGGATATTAAAGCAATTACGGAAACATGGCTAAGGGAGGAACAGGACTGGCAAGTCAGTGTTCCAGGATATAGATGATATAGGAAAGATAGAACAGGAGGTAGAAGAGGAAGAGGAGTTGCACTTTTAATTAGGGAAACATCACAACAGTACTGAGAGGGGATATATCCTAAGGTTCAGCCATTGAGTCTACATGGGTAAAACTGAGAAATAAGAAGGGGGAAATCACTTTGATAGGGTTGTACTGGAGGCCCCCAAACAGCGGGAAATTGAGAAGCAAATATTAAGGAGATTACACTCAGCTCCAAGAAAAACAGGGTAGCAATAGTAGGGGATTTTAACTTGACTAGCATTGGCTGGGACAGGCATAGTATTAGGGGCTTGGATGGAGAGATATTTGTTGAGTGTATTCAGGAGGAATTTTTCATTCAGTATGTGGATGGCCTGACTAGAGAGGAGCAAAATTTGACCTCCTCTCTGGAAATAAGGAAGGGCAGGTGACAGAAGTGTTAGTGAGAGATCATTTTGGGACCAGTGACCATATTCTATTAGATTTAAGATAGCTATGGAGAATGATAGTTCTGGCCCAAAAGTTAAAATTCTAAATTGGGGCAAGGCCAGTTTTGATGGTATCAGGCAGGAACTTTCAACAGTTAATTGGGGGAGTCTGTGGGAAGGCAAAGGGATGTCTGGTAAGTTGGAGGCTTTCAAAAGTGTGTACCAGGGTTCAGGGTAAGCACATTCCTCTTAGTGAAGGGCAAGGCTGGCAGAAGTAGAGAACCCTGGATGACTTGGGATATTGAGGCCCTGGTCAAGAAGAAGAAGGCACGTGACATGTGTAGGTAGATGGGATGGGATAAATTAAGGGTTGGTAGTTATAGGACGGATGTCAGAGGTAGGTTCTTTACCCAGAGGATGGTGAGGGATTGGAATGCCCTGCCTGCTGCAGTTGTAAATGAGCCTAGTTTGGGGGTGTTTAAGAGATCCGTGGATAGGTTTATGGATGGAAAGGGATTGGTTTAGGTTAGAGGGTCATTGTTTTTTAATTAGTCGGCGCAACATCGTGGGCCGAAGGGCCTGTTCTGCGCTGTAATGTTCTAAGTTCTGTGTTCTATGTTCTATCAAGTGAATGTTTTGAAGAGTATAGGAGGTGTAAGAGTAGAGTTGAGAGAGAAATCAGGAGGGGAAAAAGGGGACAGAGGTTGTTTTGGCAGATGAGGCAAAGGAGAATCCAAAGAGCTTCTACAAATACATACAAACCAAAAGAGTAACTAGGAAGAGAGTAGGATCTCTTAAGGATCAACAAGGTCACTTATGTGCAGATACACAAGAGTTAGGTGAGATCCTAAATGAATATTTTTCATCAGTATTTACTGTTGAGAAAAGCATGGGTGTTAGGGAACTTGGGACATAAATAGTGATGTCTTGAGGAGAGTACATATTACAGAGGAGGTGGTGCAGGAAGTCTTAAGGCACATCAAAGTAGATAAATTCCCAAGACCTGATGAAATGTATCCCAGGACATTGTGGGAGGCCAGGAAGGAAATTGTGTGTGCCCTAGCAGAAATATTTGAATCATCAGTAGTCACAAGTGAGATGCCTGAAGATTGGAGAGTGGCAAATGTTGTGCCTTTGCCTAAAAAGGGCTGCAGGGAAAAGCCTGGGAACTACAGATTGGTGAGCTTCATATCAGTGGTGGATACGTTGTTGGAAGGTATTTTGAGAGACAGGATCGACAGGCATTTAGAGATGCAAGGACTGATTAGGGGCAGTCAGTATGGCTTTGTGAGTGGAAAATCATGTCTCACAAATTTAATTTAGTTTTTTGAAGGGGTAACCAAGAAGGTAGATGAGAGCAGTGCCATTGCTGTTGTCTACATGAACTTTAGCAAGGCCTTTCACAAGGTACAGCATGGTAGATTATTGTATAAGGTTGAGGATCCAGGGTTAGGGAACTAAGCGGATAAAAAAGTGGCTTGATGACAGAAGTCAGAGGGTGGTTGTAGAAGGTTGTTTTTCAAACTGGAGACCTGACACCAGTGCTGTACCTCAGGGATCGGTACTGGATCCACTGTTATTTGTCATTTATGTTAATGATTTGGATGAGAATATAGGAGGCATGGTTAGCAAGTTTGCAAATGACACCAAGATTGGTGGCATAGTGGATAGTGAAGAAGGTTATCTAGGATTGCAACGGGATCTTGATCAATTGGGTCAGTGGGTTGACAAATGGTAGATGGAGTTTAATTTAGATCAATGCGAGGTGATGCACTTTGGTTGATTGAACCAGGGCAGTTATTGGTAGGACACTGGGGAGAGTACTGAATAAAGAGATCTGGGGGTACAAGTTCATAGCTCCTTGAAAGTGGAGTCACAGGTGGACAGAGTGGTAGAAAAGGCATTCAGCACACTTGGTTTCATTGATCAGAACATTGAATATAGGAGTTGGGATATCTTGTTGAAGGTATAGAAGGCATTGGTAAGGTCACATTTGGAATACAGTTCTGATCATCCTATTGTAGAAAAGATGTTATGAAACTAGAAAGAGCACAGAAAAGCTTTACTAGGATGCTTCTGGGACTTGATGGTTTGAGTTATAAGGGGAGGTTGGATAGACTGAGACTTTTTTCTATGGAGCGTAGAAGGCTGAGGGGTGATCTTATAGGGGTCTATAAAATAATGAGGGACATAGATCAGTTAGAAAGTCAATATCTTTTCCCAAAGGCAGGGGAGTCTAAAACTAGAGGGCTTGGGTTTAAGGTGAGAGGGGAGAGATGGAAAAGGGTCCAGAGGGGAATTTTTTCATGCAGAGGGTGGCGAATGTCTGAAACAAGCTGCCAGAGGTAGTAATAGAGGTGGATACAATTTTGTCTTTTAAAAAGCTTTTAGAGAGTTACATGGGTAAGATAGGTATAGAGGGATATGGGCCAAATGCGGGCAATTGGGACTAGCTTAGGAGTTAAAAGAAAAGGGCGCAAGGGACAAGTTGGGCTGAAGGGCCTATTTCCATGCTGTAAACCTCTATGACTTTATGACTCAGAGGTTATATACTGCTAACTGAGGGACATGTATGCACGAAACTGAAACTATTCATACAAACAGATAAAATATTAAACCTATCACCTGCAATGTATTTGTAGATATCCTATAGTGATTCTGAAATGTAAAATGAAAATGTACTTCCTTCATGTTGCCTTCTTGTACTTCAATAGTCACATATTCTTCTTTGGTCAAGAGAATTAAGGCATTCTGTAGCAGGGTAGGTCTCATATAAAATTATGCAGTAACCACAAATAATCTTTGTAGTTGTTCATCCTTCACATCAGCAGAAATCCTAATTATATTTATCTATATTGTTACTATGCTACTTCTTTTCCCTGGCCTTGAACTATGTCTAACCTATTATTAAATGCAACCCACCGCCCTCTCCAATTGCTTAGTATTCTGCACTCTCTTGTTTCCTTCTCTATGAATGTATGCTTTGTCTGTATAGCGCGCAAGAAACAATACCTTTCACTGTATACTGATACATGTGACAATAATTAATCAAATCAAATAAGTGAAGACCATAGCCTCAGCTGAGTTATCGAGCTTCAGTTGTTGAGCTCCTCCATTTATTGGGACCCAATGGGCCCACTGATGTTCCAACCTCTTCACATTTTGCAGAAGCACTCTCAGGATTGTGGCCGGGGAAGGACAAGGCAGAGGTAGGGACAGAGGTCCTGCCTTGATCTCTCATGTTCGAATAGTGGGGAGGGTGAGAAGCAGGAGAACTCAGGCCATGCGTTCTAGGGTGCACGCGAGCTTGAATGATTCCATTTTTGCCCATTACACTCAAGGTTGATAATTACTTTACTTTGCATCTTGTGCTATTTTCAGTTTTGGTTTTAACTTTAGCGATGGACCAACTCCAAATCAGTTATCGGGACCATTCTGTCGGGTAAGTGAAATGGGTCGAAAATTTCAAATTTGATTATTTCAATTACTGAGTGAATTGATAGTTTGTACATTGGGCTTTAAGTAAAGATCCATCTCAGTTACACACGACAGTGGGCTTTGCCCCCCAGCTAAGGGAAAATGATATAGCTTCTTTCATCCAAAATAATCTGCAACTGGCTGTGCTGTCAACAGTCAGTAAAGCCCCAAGAGCCTGAAAGGATTTCATTTTATATTGGTGGGGATCTTGAAGTTATGAGCTAACCTTAACTGTTAAAGAGGTCACTTTCCTGTGTGGGAACCAATGACTTGTACTCATCAACTGTTGCTCAAGTAGATGGACATTGGATCTAGTTTCTTCAGCCACAGTTGCATATGGCCGTGATCTGCCTGTAAGGCTGGATTCTCCCTACACATTGACAATACACAACATATTACAATGCTGCCTGCAAAAGGCGGAAGTTAGTGCCAGAAGTGCTCAGCTGTTAAACTGAGATCACTTCAGCCCTGTCTGAAGCAATGGCACAAAGCACATTGAGACAATCACTTTTTGTCAGGCTGTCAGATTAGTATACACAGAGTAGAATAGCATAAGCAAAATGGACGCTTCTCAGTTACACCGAGGAATCTTAATTCCCATCTCATCAACCTTCTGTCATTTATTTACAAGCATGATGGACAGGAGCAAAAATAATTTGTATATCAGAAAGGAATTATGAAAAAACAATCTGACAGGTCTTGTTGAATCCTGTCTTAACAAACGGATAAAAATCCATTTCTTGCCTTTTAGTGGTGGTTTAACAATCTCTGCAATTGGGGTGAAAGTCAGATATGTGATTTCTGTGGGAAAAAATAAGCTATGCTTAATAACGCAGGAACATTAGACCAGTTAGACATCAAAACTGGAGAATTATGTGTCAGAAATTAGTTACAGCACTGGAATTCAAGTCAAAAGTATCCTGACTGGTATGAAAACTTCTTGTCCTCAATGATTTGAGTTGTCTAAGATTGTGGCTCGTTAATTGAATAGGACACTTTAATCATCCAACTCAAATATTAGATTTCAGGAGCAGGGAAAAGAAAATGATAGGTTTACCTCTCTGGTGGTTCAATTTCTACTAATCTACTCGTGTCATTCAGTGGTGGCAATAAGGGAGTGGACTGCTGGTTATTTTTGTTCGAAACCCCACGAATAAAATAAGCCAAAAGTGAAGCAAATTCTCTGAGCTTTGAAAAGTAAATCAGCATTCACTTTCCCGTATATGCTCCTGTTCTCCTCCTTTCCTGGAACCAGGTAGATGCGGTTTGTTGCAGCTCCATTTCTTTTCTGAGAAACTGCCTCTGGGTTTTTGGGCCAACAATAAGGGAACAAATTCTGGTTCACCTCCTTACTTATCATTAAAGGTGAATTACTTTTGAAGTAAAATTGTTTTGAGTTTCTTTTTCATTTAGGAACCATTGTGTCTGTGCATTATTACCTTTCTCTGCCATGGTCCAAGTGTAAGGTTGGAAACCAATTTCAGTGTGTGTACAATATAGAGTTAAAAGACTTTTTTTTTAAAGAAAAGCTGTTTCTCCTCATTTTGCTATGGATCTGCCAATTTACTACTTGAACACTTTCCCCTTTTCCTTAATATCCTGCAAAAGCATGCAATAAATTGTACAGTTTCAAAAACCAACTTGCTTCAATAAGCTTTGTGTCGTACTGCCCCTGAATGTTCTCTTCTGCTACAATGACTGAGGCCCTGGATTGAATCTGTTATCTCCTTACCTCACAACTCACTGCCCTTCCTCTTTCTCTTGCACCTTTGAACTCTGAGATTTATTGCATGTTTCAGGAATCAGCTTGTGCAATGTTAAACAGGGGTTTCAAACAATTTGTCACCTCACCTCAATATCCCAAGACCTCAGGCTGGAATTTCATCTTTAGCTAAAAAAAAATGATGGCAGTCAGGCTTTGCCCCTACCTCCAACACCAGAGGTGTTCCAAAGTCAGCTGACATAAATGTTGTTGGGTGCAGGCACCTGACAGGATATCCTGGAGGGCCAGGCAACCTATAGGCTTCAGGTATAGGCAGAACAGCTACTTCCTTATAGCAGGGCTTCTAAAATTGTGGATCTTGACTCCCCTTTCCCCCCTCCTCCCCTCCTTCACCCCCACCATATGGGGTTCATGATTTCCTCTGAGACAGCAATGGCTGCAGCGGGGCTTAGGCAGAATGCTAAACGCCCTGAGTCCCTTTCAAATCCTGACGGGTTTCCGAGTTCCGATCTTCCTGGTCCCTTGCTAGTGGAGTGGCGTGAAACATGCTGCGGGACCACAGAAAGTTCATTTTAAGAGTCATGTCATTAGCTAGTACTCTCTCTCTGGGACTGCTCCCCCTCACCAGACTATTTAGCAGGTTACATTGGCGCCATTTACAGCAGGTCTACTTACGTGAGATCCTGGTGCCTTCACCTCCAAGGGGGATTTCAGAGGTGAGCGCTCAGGCAGCCAGTACTCTTCAGGGTGTCCACTGTTCAGGGGACACCAGAGAATGCAGCAACATTAAAAACAGTATCATATCAGAATGGACATGGAACCAAGCTGAAAACCAAGACTAGGAATTCCATGTTTATACATAGAACCATAGAAATGTTAAATCAGAGAAAGAGAGCAGTCAACCCATCATGTCCATGCAAATATAGAATAGCCACCCATTCTAAACCCACCTTCCAGCATCTAGTCTGTGACTTTGCAAGTTATAGCACTTTGGGTGCAAATCCAGGCTTCTTTTAAATGAATTGGAGGTTTTTTTGCCTCAACCACCAATTTGGACAGTGAATTCCAGATGCCTACCACCCCGAAAAAGTTCTTCCTAATATCCCTTCTAAACCTTCCACGAATCACATTAATTCTGTGGCCCAGTAATTGACCTGTCAACTAAGGGAAACAAGTGCTCCCGATTTATTCTATCTGGGGCCCTCATAATTTTGTACACTTCAATAAGTCACCCTCAGTCTTCTCTGTTCTAAGGCAAACAATCCTTGCCTACCTAATGTTTCCTCATTGCTACAATTTTCCAGCCCTGGCAACATTCTTGTAAACCTCCTCTGCACTCTCTCCAGAGCAATTATGTTCTTCCTATAATGTGGTGGCCACAACTGAACACAAAACTCCAGCTGTGGCCTTACCAGTATTTTACACAGTTTCAGCATCACATCACTTCTTCAGTATTTTATGCCTCATACAATAAAGGAAGGCATTCCATATACATCATTATCTACCTGCCCTTCTGTTTTCAGGGACCTATGGATTTGCACGCCAATGGCTATATGAATGTTCAAAAGTTTTAAAGTTCAAACAACTTTGCCATTGCGTACAATTCTCTCTTTTTCTAACACTTAATAGCAATTATTTAAGAGAAGAATTGTAATCAACATACTATAATGACTTCAATCAGGCCACTGAGGTTGACCTACTGGAATATGAACTCCCTGATTAAGGAGTCAATTGATAGGCTGATCAGGGAGTCTTTTCCTTATATTTAACCAGTAGTGTCAGTTCCTCTGGGACTCCTGAATGTAGACTGCTAACTAATAGCTCTTCACTTACTGCTGTAAAAATTGTAAATAAAGGGATTTTGGCGATTTCTGCCTCTGAAGACTTATTACACATAGATGTTCTTCAATTTTTACTGTCCCACTGTGTTGGCAGCAGATATGATTCCAGTTGTGGGTGTCAGCTTTTTCCTCCAATTGCTCCATTAGATGCAGTTCTCAATGATGAAGAACATCCAGTCCTTCAAAGTAGAAAGAAGCAATCTTGCCAGTCAAAGGGGCAAATATACCATAATTTTCCCAATAATATAGTGAAGCTTGGATCTCTGGTTTCATGGAACTATTCACCAGCATTGATTTACACAGTGGTTTCAGCATGCAGTGATTAAAAATCACATTAAAACAATTGAATTCAAAACTGCACACAACATTTGAAGCACCAATTTTCTTTTAAAGAAAATCAAAATCTTATTGAACATTTCAGTGTATCCATAACAATAATTGATTTTTAATCACAATTCCTACATTACAACAGTGAGTATAATTCAAAACATTTAATTGGCTATAAAATCTTTGCATTTGGTGAGAATGTGACAGGTTCTATGTGAATACAAGTCTTATAGTGTGTATGTAGTTTATATAAGACTCCTGTCAGTCTGCACCATTTCTCAATTCTATAAAAAGGACATTGAAGGATCAAACAGAATACAAAAACTCAAAGCTGGTACCAGAACTGAGATATTGCAGTTATTGAGAAAGAATATAATGAACGATGATGGTTTATTTACAAGCAGATAAGGGGTACTTTCATGATATTCACACTTGCAGCTCTAGGATCTACTCCAGTTTGAAACTCTACACGCTACACCAAGATCCCCACACTTATTCCCCATTGAGTTATCGGATCACATGACCCTGCCACTGTATGCCCTTAAAGACGCCGGCTACTACTTGAGTTTTTAGCATTACATAGGCCTGTGGCTAATTCATACTTGTACAGCATTTTCATGCCATAAATACCTACTTGCATGAAATAGTTTTCAATAAAGCCCTACCTTCAAGGTGAAGGATCAGTGGCACATGAGAATCTCACGGCAACAAATTTACATTCATTTAAGGTGGTGTGTACTAGTTGGCTTTGTGCTACTGTGTCTGAGGTATTCTTCTTGTTGAACTCTGCAGCATACAGCGGATGAGGGGCGTAGAAATCATAGCTTGGGTCCACCAAGGGTGAGTCAGTGCAGAGAGAGATTGTGAAATGGGGTCAGGGTACATGGAGGAAGGGAGAGGGATCCACGAGAGGACAGAGGGTGGGTATTGGGGCACGGAAGGGTGAAGTAGGAAGGTCCTAGGTTTGGCAGCCGGGAGGACAGTCAAGATAAGAAAATAAGGGGCCTAAAGAGTGGTCTCAGTACTGCTCGAATGTGGATCTATCTCAGGGTGTTGGCTAGCAAACTCCTTACAGGGCTTTCAGTTCATCTACAACAATTATCCCCACTGAAATAGCTCTCAGACAATGTGCTTTACAACGAGGAGGGCAAGCTGAGTCTACAACCATGTCTCACAAAGTAGTGAGTACAACACTGGACACTAACATGAACATTCAAAAAAGAGTGAACAAAAACATAACACTGTTTCTTCTGCAATATTTATTTCAGGTACCCCAATAACCATCAATATTTGCCAAGCAAGGCGTGTGCCAGAACCCCAGTCTCAACAAATAACAATGATGTACACTTGAATAAAGTGAACCAATGTAATGGGAACCATTTACAAGTCTAATATAATTTTGAAAAATACCTTTGCCACATTTTTGCTCTTGTCTTCTATTAATGTCTAAATTATGGGCAGGAGTTGGACCCTCAAGCCTGCTTATGCAATTGGGCTGGAAAGTTGTGACTGTGATGCAGGGCACCTCTGTTTGATCGGAAGATTCTTTAATAGACCGACCCCAGATGCAGCTGATGACCAATTTCACCAATGAAAAACTACTCCAACTGCTGAATAGAGTGGGTTTTGCATGCATTTTTGGGGCACTCGGAATGTCATTACAGTCATATGAGAACAAGTTCCAACCACGATGTTGAAATTGTCACACTGTTGACACTATCCCAGCCACTGAAAACAAGCTTCAATAACTTTCAGTCGGATCTTCGTGTTGGAGGCTGGAATTGTGAATCAGGCGTTTCTCAACATCACAATCCAGCATTCTGACCGGCTTTGCTAGCCCGTCTTATTTCCTTGGTGGAGCCAGGCTGAAGTTGGTACCACCATCTCCCACATTAGATCCAAGATGTAAACAGAGGCAGGTAGATGCCAGGGTGACAAATTAAAAGAGCATCCAGCGTTAGTGTTGACATTGGTTCTACTTCTGAAAATCAGTGCAAACCCCCCAAATGCTCACACTCAACAAGTCCAATGTCCTATTGAAAAGTAAGTTTGTGAGATAAGTGGAAATGATATGGAGATTGGGATAGCCACGATGTGGAGATGCCAGCGTTGGACTGGGGTAAACACAGTAAGAAGTCTGACAACACCAGGTTTAAGTCCAACCGATTTATTTGATAGTAAACTCACAAGCTTGTGAGTTTACTATCAAATAAATCGGTTGGACTTGAACCTCGTGTTGTCAGACTTCTTACTGAGATTGGGATAGTCAGAAATCGGGGGAAGCTTGTGAAGGGGAGTGGGGGTTGGGTCAGGGGATGGTCGGATCAGGAGTGGGAGGTCAGGTTGAGGGTGTCATTTGAGTATGGGGGATTTAGTTGGGAGGGCTGTGGTTTGGTTTGGGTCAGGAGGTATTCAGATCACTGCAGGGCCAGGCCTGTTCGGGTGAGGGCAATGAGGCAGATAAGGAATCCCGTACAGGGGGGTAGGGTGCTTGAATAGGAGATCTCCTGGGGGTGGTGGGGAAGTGTATCCCACACAGGATTCAGTCTGGGTGTTTAAAATAGTTACTCTGAAGTTAAAAGTTTAGAAGATTTTTCCTTCTAACTTTTTCAGAGTAGCAATGATGGAAACTTTCAGACCACTCATGGCAATGGGATCTTCCAGTCCTGTCAATGGTGCACACCCACAGTGGGTTTCCCAGTAGCAACAGCATACATTCAACAGGAAACCCCATTGAAAATGACAGGACCAAAAGATCCCACTGCCAGCCAATGGCGGGCCATCTCCACCACCATAAAATACACACCAGTTTGTGTGGGAAGTCCTGCCCTCTGAGCGTAAAACTGGCAAAACCATCTGAGGTTAGTGATTTAAATCACTTTGTCCAATGGTCCCCAGCATCATTGTCCAGGGAAGCTATTCAGGATAATTGCCGGGTTAACCGTTATCTGGGAACATCCAGAAGGGATTCCCCAGTGCATCATTGCTGTACTCCCACATCCATCACTGGCCCTTGTTCTATTACCACAGCCTCATGTAAAGTAGTTTTCCCAGTTTACCTATTCTATACTAATTACCGTCTTGTATACCTTTATAAGATCACCCCTTAGGTGTCTCATCATGAGGCCAAATGGTTTCTCCTCATAACTTTCCTCATAATTGAGATTTCTAAGATCAGGGATCAACTTTTGGATGCTGTGCAAAAAAGAGCTACAATATTCAAATATCATTTTGATATTGAGACTGCAGTTGGACACAGTGTTCAAGATGCCTGGTCAGACATAGGAACATAGAGAATAGGTGCAGGAGTAGGCCATTCAGCCTTTTGAACCTGTACCACCATTCAAAATGATCATGGTTGATCATGCACTTTCAGCGTCCCACTCCTGCTTTCTCTCCATACCCTTTGATCCTTTTAGCCACAAGGGCCACATTCAGCTCCCTCTTGAACATATCTAATGAACTGGCCCCAACATCTTTCAGTGGTAGAGAATTCCAGACATTCACAACTCTGAGTGAAGAAGTTCATCCTCATCTCAGTCCTAAATGGCTTATGACCCTGAGTTTTGCACTTCCCAACATTGAGAACACTCTTCCCACATCTAGCTTGTCCAGTCCCATCAGGATTTAAATGTTTCTATGAAATCCCCTCTCATTCTTCTAAATTCCAGTGAGTATAAGCTAGTCGATCCAGTCTCTCGCTATACGTCAGTCCTGCCGCTCAAGGAATCAGTCTGGTGAACCTTCGCTAGACTCCCTCAATAACAAAAATGGCCTCCCCCAGACTGAGACAAAAACTGCACACAATACTCAAGGTGTGGCCTCACCAAGGCCTTGTACAACTGCAGCGAGACATCCTTACTCCTGTACTCAAATCCTTTTGTCATGAAGGCCAGTATGCCATTAGCTTTCCTCATCGCCTGTTGCAGCTGCATGCCAACCTTCAGTGACTATTCCTCCATGACACCCAGGTCATGTTGCATTTCCTCTTTTCCTAAACTGCCACCACTTTAGGTAATAACCCTCCTTCCTGTTTTTGCCACCAAAGTGGATAACCTCACATTAACATAAGAACATAAGAACATAAGAAATAGGAGCAGAAGTAGGCCATCTGGCCCTTCGAGCCTGCCCCGCCATTCAATAAGATCATGGCTGATCTGTCGTGGCTCAGTTCCACTTTCCCGCCCTCTCCCCATAACCCTTAATCCCTTCTCTTATCAAAAACCCATCAACCCGCTTCTTAAAAATATTTAGCGAGGCAGCCTCCACCACTTCAACGGGCAGAGAATTCCAGAGATTCACCACCCTTTGAGTGAAGAAGTTCCTCCTCAACTCCGTTCTGAACCGCCCCCCCTTTATCTTGAGGCTGTGCCCCCTAGTCCTACTGTCTTTTTTGAGCGGGAAGAGTCTTTCCACCTCTATCCTATCCATCCCATTCATCATCTTATACGTCTCAATGAGATCTCCCCTCATTCTTCTAAACTCTAACGAGTACAAGCCTAGTTTATTCAGCCTCTCCTCATAGCTCAACCCCCTCAACTCCGGTATCAGCCTAGTAAACCTCCTCTGCACTCCCTCCAAGGCCAAAATATCCTTGCGCAGGTGCGGCGCCCAAAACTGCACACAGTACTCCAGCTGCGGCCTCACCAATGCCCTATACAGCTGCAGCAAGACCTCCCTACTTTTATATTCAATCCCCCTCGCTATGAAGGCCAGCATCCCATTCGCCTTCCTGACCACCTGCTGCACCTGCAGGCTGGGTTTTTGCGACTCATGCACAAGGACCCCGAGGTCCCTCTGCACCGTCGCCTGCTGCAGTTTTTCGCCACGTAAGTAATAGTCCTTCCTACCATTCTTCCTACCAAAGTGGACCACCTCACACTTGCCAACATTAAATTCCATTTGCCATTTCCTGGCCCATTCGCCCAGCCTATCTAGATCCTTCTGCAGACTCTCCACACCCTCCGCACAATTTGCCTTTCCCCCAATCTTGGTGTCATCAGCAAATTTCGACACCCTACACTCGGTTCCCTCCTCCAGATCATCTATATAAATGGTAAATAGCTGAGGCCCCAGCACCGACCCCTGGGGCACCCCACTAGTCACCAACCGCCAATCCGAATAGCACCCATTGACCCCCACTCTCTGCCTCCTATTTGACAACCAATCCTCTATCCACGCTAACACCCTACCCCCAACTCCATGTCCTCTGACCTTCTGCAGTAACCTCTTGTGAGGTACCTTATCAAACGCCTTCTGAAAATCCAGAAAGACCACATCCACCGGCTCTCCTCTATCCACCGCCCTAGACACATCCTCATAGAACTCCAGTAAATTTGTCAGACACGACTTCCCTTTAATGAAACCGTGTTGCGTCTGCTCGACATTATATTGCATTTGCCAAGTATTTGCCCCCTCAGCCAGCCTGCCCAAGTCACCCTGCAGTCTCTAAGCATCCTCCTCACAGCACACACTGCCATCCAGTTTAGTGTCATCTACAAATTTGGAAGTATTGCATTAAATTCCTTCATCCAAATCATGAATGCATATTTGAATAGCTGGGGCCCCAGCACTATCCCACTAGTCACTGCCTACCACTCTGAAAAGGACCTGTTTATTCCCACTCTCTGCTTCCTATCTGCCAACCAGTTCTCTATCCACATCAATACATTATCCTCAATGCCATAAGCTTTAACCTTACTCACTAATACCTTGTGTGGGATCTTGTCAAAAGCCTTTTGAAAGTCCAGATACACAACATCCACTAGTTCACCCTACTCTACTGATCACATCCTCAAAAAACTCCAGAAGATTTGTCAAGCACGATTTCCCTTAAGTGAATTCCTGCTGACTTAGACTGACCCTGTCACTGCTTTCCAAATGCTCAGTTATTACATTCCTAATAATTGATTCCAGCATTTTCCCCACCACCACTGTCAGGCTAACAGGCCTATAATTTCCCATTTTCACTCTGTCTTTTTTAAAAAGTGGGGTTACATTAGCTACACACTGGAACTCTTCATGAATCTATAGAATGCTGGAAAATGATCATCAATGCTTCCACTATTTCTAGGGCTATTGCATGGTTTAATTTTACTTTTATTTTTATTTCTTTGGTTATGTCGTCCTACATTCAATTGGTTTTGTTGATTGTTGCTCTGCATTGGTTGGACTCGTTGAGATCGAATCCTCTCAAGACTCTGGTCATTTTCAATTTCACCATTAGCTACTAAAATGCTGTTCAAGGATCATGTGCTGCTGCATATTTTCCTCCTTCTATGCCAGGGCTTCACACTTGTCTATATGTATTTGATTTGACATTTTGTTCAGTGCTGTTTGTGCAATTTCAGAGCTGGCTCCTCGGATTCCATGGCCTGTCCTAATTTAGCATCTGTAAATTTGGCCAATTCACATTTATCTTTCAATTTCATATTAGTTTGATTCAGCATGATAATGGCAATTTGCTGCCTTGAAACATGACACAGTTACTCAAATTGTACCAGCAACATATTTTGCAACAAGTCTCATGAAAAAGAAACTTCACTGCCTTTTTTCATAACGTGAGCTCCCAGCAGTAAATGTAACTATACTACCACTGTACTCTACTCAATGGCTGCTGTATCTACTTTGGTTAATCTAATGAAAGTGAATTGTTATCAATTATAATACTTTCATTGACATTAAAGATTCACAGAATCCCCTACAGTGCAGAAAGAGGCCATTCAGCCATCAAATCTGTTTTTTAAAGTTTAAAGCTAATAAATAGTGTCACAAGTAGGTCTACCTTAACACTGCAATGAAATTACTGTGAAAATGCCCTAGTCGCCACAGTCCGGCACCTGTTCAGATATAGGAAGGGAGAATTTAGCATGGCCAGTGCACCTAACCAGCACATCTTTTGGGAAGACTGCAGCATTGACTAGGATATTGAAAGCCATGCCTGCGCACAAAAACTATTAGGCCATCACCTTAAGGACATGCTCGAGGGATTCTTGCCTTCCCATTATAGACATATCACCCACCCCATTATCAGCCATGATTATCTACCCAGGACCCTTGAGTCTCTAAACTTAAACATTGTCCTGCTTCCACTCCAGCCCACCAGGCCTGGGGGAGCTAACTCCTACTTCCGTCCATCCAACCTTCTCTCCATTCCTCTCTCTCCACCTTGGTCAACTTAAGTTGTCCTTTAGCGCAGACTTTCCTACAGCTCCAAAGCTTGTTGGGTTCCTTGATGTTATGAGACACATGAGCCAGGAACCAAACCTGCTTTCAACTGGAGCACCCAGAGGAAACCCACGCAGACACAGGGCGAATGTGCAAACTCCACACAGATGGTGATCCAAGCCAGAATTGAACCCAGATCCTTGGCGCTGTGAGACAGCAGCATAAACCACTATGCCACCATGCTGCTCCCTCCCTCCTTCCTTTTTTAAAGAATGGGGTTACATTAGCTACCCTCCCAACCACTGGCACTCTTCCAGAGTCTATAGAATGCTGGAAAATGATCACCAATGCATCCACTATTTCTAAGGCCATTGCACGGTTTGATTTTACTTCTACTCCACTTCACCAACTCTCTAACAGAGCATTTTACCCAGGTTCCCCATCCTATCCCCATAACCCTGCATATTTACCTCACTAATCTCCCTAACCCACACATCTTTGGACTGTGGGAGGAAACTGGAACACCTGGAGAAAACCTGCGCAGATACAGGGAGAACATGCAAACTCCACACAGTCACCTGAGGCTGAAATCAAACCCTGATCTCTGGTGCTGTGACCACTTTGCCACCCCAAAAGAAATGGCATTGCATTGGTTGGGAATCAAACCTGGGTCTCCCATGTGGCAGGCAAGAATTTAACTACTGAACCACCAATGCATACAATAAGCTGATCAATAAGATATTTTCATTGAAGTTCTGATTTGGTGAATTTTCTGCTTTATTCCTTTAACTTCTCAGCTGGAAAATGTTTTAATGAAAGCTGAAAAATAGTTCAAATATATAGAAATTTAGCAGCAGAATTAAAAGCAATACAGCTTCTGAAAGGGCATTGTAATAGATTGTATTATACTGAGGGAAAACCTGATTGCTCAGAAATCTTTTTGTTGTTTCCTTCTGGAACAGCTGAAAACCTGTTTAAACTATTGTCTTTAATACCACACAGTTCTAATGTGCTTACTTACAAAATTAAAGTTTACAGGTAAAAATAAAATGTGCAGATGTTACACGTGGTATGTTAACAGTTACAGTTACAACAAAAACAGTATTTTTTTTGTTCATGGCAGTTTAGCCAGTTTCCAATGTGCAAGCAGTCAACAGAAAGCTGAGATTGGGTAAAGCCTTTTTTTTTCCACTTCAGAATTCAGGCATGGAATTTGAGGATTATGTTCCTGGAGATCTTTATTTTTGCTTCAGAAGATCACACATCACCACAAGCTATTTAGCTACTTCTCTGTTGTAAGTAGTGTGTAATCCAATTCCCCCTGTTCTGGAGCATGTGTTACCTGGCAAAAAAAGACAGAGGCTTCAGTGGGGAACTGTTGGCAACACACTGAGGGTTTCCTTAAGGTCAGCACCCACTGTGTCAGCAAAATCCTGACTGCTAATTCAGATGAACTTTTGTTCACCCCCAAAAGTTTTAATTCTGTAGTGTTACATTTTAAATATCAAAGTGTATTTTTCCAAATTGGTTTTTGGACTTAAAGGCACTTTATATTAAATATAAAATGTTGACAAATGTATACACACCAAGTAAAGCATACTGAAAATAAGTCATTTACTTGGAGGGGAAAATGAAATATAATAATACTTCAAGTGTGAGTAACACTGTTGTCCTGGGATTGAGTCCCAAGGATTCAATAAAACCCATGTAGCGAGGGCAGTGTGTTAATCCCTTGGACTAACTGATCAGTTTACTGCATTCTTATGACTAGTCAAACAGACGTACAGTTTATGTAACCCTATTACCTTCAGTCAGCCAACAGAGTCAGCACTCTCCCAAAACCCTTGCAGATCTGCAGCCTGATGACATAGAGCCAAAGTGATACTTAGAGTATAAAGAGTCTTTAGTAATAGCCAGGACTTTACTGAATTATTCACATTGCCTGCAGCAGTCTTTTTTTTTGTAGGGTTATTATGGCTAACATACTTTGCCTTTATAACAAGTGAAAAAATGCCTAATTTGGATATAGATAACAACTAAACAATGCAAAGAAAATTAACTTTAAGAGACTATTTTAAAAGGTAAATACTTTGCAAAATTATAGCATAAAATCATAATATTTCAAATATGCCTTTGAAATGCTGACACTTTTGCCTCTGCTATGAAAATGTAAATTATTTTCCTGCAATAATATTGTTGAAAAGCACCCTGGAATGATCGATAAGATAGGATTCTAGGTACATAGGCTTCAAAAATAATTGTAAATCCATAAGTATTTGTTAAAAACCTCACATTGCACACTTTGTTCAAATGGAATAGGTATTGGTAAGATTAAGGATCAAAAATGGACAGTGTTTTTATGAACTGAATGAGGCTATCAGATTTTCTGTTACCAATTAACAATTTGAAGTATACAATTGTTTAACCTCATATTATTATTAAAACTTTGCAACAGCTCAAACTACATCAGAGGAAACAAGCAAGAAGAAAATAATATCACATATAATGAGAGACCTCACTTCTGTTTAGTCTGTACTCTAACCTTGAGATAAATGTAGCTCTAAACAATACTAAGCTCTTTGATCATGACTACTTCATTTAATGTTTCCCTGGGGAGGTTTCATAATCTCTGGGAACAGTCTGAGGGACTGACCACACCTGTTGTGCTTAGGTTTCACGAATATCCTATTAATACCTTGTTGCTCTTCTGCTGTCGTTACCCTTGGGCAGCAGTACACTTTTCTCAATGACTTGCTTAAAGGGATAGTGTCTCTTTTGTCTGAATTAAGTAAGATGGATTTTAAAATGATCAAAGCAACAGCTTCATAATTTACTATATTACTTACATTGTTAGTTCAAGATGTTTCAGCAAAATTCCTCAGAGGAACCAAAATTCACATATTTTTCAAAACACAACTTTTCCCGCTGGATGTTACGGTATATATGGTACAATATCCAAATTCAATGGATGGAATTTTCCATTGTGGAGACTCAGTCTGTTGATGGACGGGAAAGTCTACATGATTGCCACTGGGTGGCAGGGTGGATGAACATGCACAATCTTCTGATTTTTAATTTGTTAATTATGCATCAGAGGGGAGTTGGGTAAATCTTATAGCAGGAAATCAGCTGCCCCTCCATCACCATATGGGATTAAAGGTCCTGAAGCCATGTTTAAATAGAAACCAGTCAGGCACTCACTCAGTACAGGCCAGGAATTCTGCATTACTCCTGCAGAGTCCTTCCAGCCACAGCTCATACACAAGAAGCTGGCCAAAGTGTGCAACAGCATCCCAGGATATACAAGGGTGTCTCTGGAATCGCCTTTCACTCATCTCTAAGTAAGAGTACATCCTGCGACATGCCCATAGTCAGGCTAATGCTCACTGTTACAGTGTCCATATTCATCAGTATCTTGAACATATGGAGGCCTTTTCGCTGCCTGGTCCCCTGCCAACCGGAAAGTGGCCCTCTATCTCAGTGGTTGGATGCGAGCCATTTTGAAAGCAGGATTACCTGCAGTCTGCATTATCGACGCCTCAGTGGCTCTATGAGTGAATTGAAGTGATACATTTAGTGAGCATGACCATTCATCTGGTAGGACAGAAGTGTGAAGTCTAGAGTTGGCTGTCCTCTATGAATCATCCTGCTGGAGGCATCCAGCTTTGTCCCTCCCTTCACCCTGCCTCTATCTGAAGCCAATGGCAAATGGCACAGAATGAATGGCAGCTCCACATTTTGCTGAGATCTCAATGTTATGAGACCCAGGCACTAGGGACAAACCTGCTCAATGCAAGCTTCACTATTAGAACATAGAACACTACAGCACAAACAGGCCCTTCGGCCCACAAGTTGCGCCGATCGCATCCATACCTACCAAGCCATAGAACTATCTGTAACTCCCAATCCCATTAAATCCCATATACTCATCCAGAAGTCTTTTAAAAGACCCCAGTGAGTTTGCCTGTATCACCACCGATGGAGAGGAGAACACAGCTCAGTATAATTGACATCCAGTTGCCTCATGGTTATTAGGCTATTTCTTTAGTCAACCACTTATGCTAACCTTGAACTCCATCCATCTGAAAAGACGCTTCTTCCACTTTGAGGGACCTTGCTGACTGATTAGCTGCGTGGTCAAGTTCAAATTTTAACAATGGAGTGCTTCATCTTTCAAATTTGCTTCACTGCCTTCTACCCTCCCTGTCACCCATCAGCTTTCCCCCATCACCCTTGACCTACCCAATATCACCATTCCTTTCCCCTTTGTTACCTTTGAACTTCCACTCTATCATGATCCACCTCCACGCCATGTTCTCACAGCGAACGCTCATTACCATGTGCACCCTGACCCTGTGACCTCCTGCTTTCCAAGCCACTGGTCATCTCCTGCTCTGTGATCCACCCAATGAGACCTTCACCTACCAGACTCCTACCTAGGACCTGCCACTCTACCAAATCTTGCTCCCTCCTCTGACTATGACTGTTCCTTGGTTCTCACCCCCAGAATCCCATTGTCATCACCACTGATGTGCCCTCACAGACTCTTACCATTATTTCCACACACACCACCATCCCCCCTGCCCTCCAACTCCACCCTGATGCCCCAACCTACCCCAGCTTTCTCCCACCTGCCGTGTCCAGCCTTGCTAATGGCATTCAAGTGGCATTATGCAAGGTGCCCAAGAAGGAAGAAGCAAAATCTGCTGGCCTTACAGTCAAGGAAGAGATGAACATCACTTTCACATAATGGCAAAACTGAACACTCTTGCTGACTGGGAATTTAATTCCAGCAAGGTGAGGTGCATGCACGAGATGCTAATAAATGCAAATAGGGCTCCTGACATTGTTCCCTGGAAACCTTGACTCACCTTTAACCTGCATTGCAAGTCGGGGAGAACAAAATTCACGTAGTTTATCCCACCACCTGGAAACAGATTTTTTAGCCTCCCACTTAATTTGGTGCTCTGTTCTCCATGATTCCACCCTATAGTATTTGCACAACTCTAGAAAGGTAAAGTCACTATAGTCTCAGATGACCATTGGCACTGCCTGATGGTGATTTAACCTGAGGATAATCACACCAAAAAGTCAAGGTTGAGAAGGCAGGCCTTCATGAATAACTTCAATGTGTATGGGAGTTGAACCCACACTGTTGATATCGCTCTGCATCTCTAACCAGCTGTCCAGCCATCTGAGCTAAACTGACTCTACAGGGACAATGGCCCCAATATTTACAAGAAGGTGAGAAGGCAGTAGGTGGGGCTGGAACAGCTGGGAAACCAGGAGTTGTGAGTCTAACAGCAGGATTTCATTTGTTTTTTTTTCTTCATTCCTGGGGGAAATGCCCAGTGAGAAGGACAAAGCTGGGGACTGGAGAGGATGGGAGTTGGTAAATCGAGATGGTAGCTTAGATAGAGATCACTACGGAGTAGAAGATCATTGACACTGGGGGAAAGAGTTTGTGGGAGTGGGGAAGGAATGTTGGATCACAGGGAAGCCTGGGCATTGTGGAAGGTGGCAGGGTCACTGGATCACAGGGGTGTCTAGTCAATAGAAGGTAGGGAGGCCAATGGTAGGTTACTTTGGAAGGTCTGCGTGAAAGACTTCTGCTTCTCCTGACCTACAGGTAGTGTTGGCAAAGCACTCACTTGCTGATGCCAGCTCTTCTTACTTTCCTTCAGCTGCCGGGTTATCAGACATGGGGATTCTTGGCATAAGCCTGCTACAGTCAGAGACCTGAAGCTCTAATAACATATTTAAATTACTGACCCGCTTCTGAAAAGTATATTATTTGCCTGCATTTCAATCTTTCAGTAGTAACCTTTCCTCTCCTGCGTACCTTTGGGAGGGTTAAAGATCCCTAGGCAATGAAAAATTCAAACATGACTGCAGCAATATCCATAAATCAGTGGGGTAGATTCTCATCTTCAGCATTCCTGATGCAGAACCTTGAGAATTGGGAATTTATGATGTATGCTCATTTCCATCAATTTCCATTAATTTATCCCAATATTTAAAATCACCTGGACTTTTCAGTGCATGCTTGTTCCTTTGCAGCCACTGTTCATGTGTCATTCAGTTTTCAAGACAAAAAGAAAACTCTGAATGTGATAAATGTTCCATCATCCACTAAAATGGGCTAAATTTGAAATTGGTTGATACTCGAGACTGTTAAAACATAGAAAAGTGACAATTATAACACTGAAAATGTAAATACATTGTAAATATTTAAAGCATTGGTATATATTGGCCCTTTCTAAAGAGTTATAGAATCATCGCAGAACAGAAAGCATACAATCAGCCCATCAAGAACTCAGCAGCAAGAGCTAGGACGGTCTGATCTGACTGTGGCCTCAGCTCCACTTTCTTGCCTGCCGCTGCAACCCTTGACTCCCCTGATGAAAAATCTACCTAACTCAGCCTTGAATATACTCAATGGCCCAGCTTCACTGCTATCTGAGGAACAGAGTTCCATAAACTAACAAGCCGCTGAAAGAAAAAAATCTCCTCTTTACAGTCTTAGATGGGAGACTCCCAAATTTTAAACCGTGCCCCCTTGTTCTTGTGGGATGTCAAGTTCATTCAGAATCTTAATGGTTAGCACTGCTGTCTCACAGCACCAGGGACCCGGGTTCGATTACAACCTTAGGTCACTGTGTGGAGATTGCACTTTCTCCCCGTGTCTGCATGGGCTTCCTCCAGGTGCTCCAGTTTTCACCCACACCAAAGATATGCAGGTTAGGTGGATTGGCCATGCTAAGTTGTCCCTTAGTGTCCCAAGATATCTAGGTTAGGTGGATTAGCCATGGTAAATGCAGGACGTTATGGTGATAGGGAGGGTAATGGGTCTGGTAAAATGCTCTTTCGGAGAGTTGGTGTAGACTCGATGGGCCAAATAGTCTTCTTCAGCACTATAGGAATTTTATACATTCCAAAGTTACCTTTTATTCTTCTAAATGCTGATGGATACAGACACAACCTGCTCAACTTTTCCTCATAAATAATCCCTCATCCCAGGAATCAGTTAAGAATACTTCCTCTGAACTGTTTCTGCTGCAATTATATCCTTTTGTAAATAAGGACTGTACAGAGTACTGTAGATGCAGTCTAAGGTCCTGTACACTTTAACTTCCACAGCTGATTCCTCTTGTAATAAACTCCACTATTCAATTTCCCCTCCCAATCACTTGCTGCACCTACATGCCACCATTTTGTGATTCATATACCAGGACATCCAGATTCCTTTGCATCAAAGGAAATTTCAAATAATGTACTTAACATTCCTCTCCAAACTATACACCAATATCACCATTCCTTCACTATCGCTGGGTGGAAATCCCTTCCTAACAGCATCATGGATGTGCTTCAAAAAAGCTCATCACTACCTTCTAAAGATTTTAGGGAAGGACAATAAATTCTGTCCTAGCCAATGACATCCACATCACATAGAAGAATAAAACAAACCGCATTTCTATCTTCCCTGCTAAAGTGAATAAATTCACATTATCCCTTATTATACTCCTTCTGCCAAATTTTTGCCAGTCACTTAACCTAATTAAATCTCTCTCTTTATCCCCTCTTGACAACTTACTTAGCTGCCTTTATCCACATCATTTCTTGGTGCCATCAGCAAATTTAGCATTTTTCTATCTCTACACAACCCAATTCTGTATCTTGATCTTCTGAACTAAAATCATCTTCCAGTACTATATAAATGTCATCCTGAATTAACAGAGCTACTCCCATCTGTCCTAGTTTCCTTTCCTTCTGAAATATCAAAGAGCCTTTACTATTTACTTCCCATCCTTGGTCACATTGTAACCACATCTCCAAAATGGCTGTCAAGTCTTATATATATATTTATTTATTTATTTTTGTGCTATCAATTCATCTACTTTTGTTACAGGTGCTGCATGCATTCAGATACCTAGCTTTTAATTTTGACTTTTTTAACCATTCTTGCAAACTCAAGGCAATGACTTAGTGATATTGTCACTGGACTAGTGGGTTCAAATCCCACTCTAGCAGTTGTTGAAAATTAAATTCAATAAAAATCTGGAATTAAAAGTCTAATGATGATTGCCAATTGTATAAACCCTGTTCTCCCACACCAATCTTTGAGCCACACATCTCTTTAATCTTAATTTGCCAATTCACCTGTAGTTCAGATAGTAGTCCAGAGGTTATTAACTTTGTGGTTCAGCATTTTAATTTACCCCCTAACTGTTCATAATTCCTAAACAGAACCTCTTTCCTAGGCCTATTAATGTTGTTACACACATAGACAACGATAACTTAATCCTCCCCGTCACTCTGCAAGTTTCTCTCCAGCCCGAAAAAGATGTCCTGAATTCTGGCATCAGGCAGGTAACATAGACTTCTGGACTTGTTCTTACCTGCATCTGTCCCCTGCCATTCTGTTTACTTCCTCTACCGGAATGGCTCCCAACACCACAACGCTATAGTCAATTCATTCATCCACCAATTCATTCATGCATACAAGCTGCAAGAACCTCAAACTGTTGAACAATTGCAAAGGCTGAGGTTCATCCACTTCTACCTTCTCAATCCCTATACCCTGTTTCACTCAGTTATTACCATGAATCAAATCAAAAGATCCTAGAAGAAGAGGTGTAACTGCCTTCTGGAGAAAGTGACCAGATGACTTTTCTCTCCCTTATGTATATATCACAGTTTGACCTCCAAGTCATAAACTGAGCCCAAGTTTCTCAAGCCACAGTCACTTACTGCAGATATGGTTTCCATAAGTCAGACTGGCATCCATCAACAACCACATGCTGTAACTGCTGCACAGCACCAGCCCTGCTATTCTTATTGAATTTTAGTGGAGGCATTGGTACAGTGGTATTTACACCGGACTAGTAACCTAGATTTCCAGAGCAAAGATCTGGGGAGCTGGGTTCAAATCCCACCATGGCAAATAATGAAATTTGAATTCAATAAAAATCTAGAATTAAAAATCTAATGACGACCATGGAACATTGTCGCTTGTCATTAAAAACCCATCTGATTCATTAACGTTCTTTAGGAAAGGAAATATGTCATTGTTACCTGGTCTGGCCTACAAGTGATTCCAGACCCCCAGCAATGTGGCTGACCTTTAAATGCTCCCGAAATAGCAAAGCAAACCATTCAGTTTAGGGGAATTAGGGAAGGGCAATAAATGTTGGCCCAGCTAGCAATACCTGCATCCCTCAAACAAATATAAAATTATCCTGCTCTATCCCTATAGTCCTATAAGTTTATTTTGCTCAAGGGTCTATACAATTTTTGGAATACTTCATCATCCCTGCTACCATCATCTTGGTAGGTAAAGAGTTACTACCCATCATGTATAAAGTTCTTGCCCACATCCCCAAAGCACAGAATTTTTTTTTATTCATTCATGGAATGCTGCAGTCCATATGCTGTGGGTTGACCCACAATGCAATTAGGGAGAAAATTCCAGGATTTTGATCCAGTGACTGTGAAGGAATGTCGACATATTTCTAAGCATTTTGATGCACTTTGGTAGATTGAATCACGGCAGGACTTACTCAGTTAGTAGTAGGGCACTGGGGAGAGTTACAGAACAAAGAGAACTAGGGGTACAAGTTCATAGCTCCTTGAAAGTGGAGCCACGGGTGGACAGAGTAGTGAAGAAGGCATTTAGCATGCTTGATTTCATTGATCAGAACACTGAATACAGGAGTTGAGATAAGTTGTTGAAGTTGTACAAGACATTGGTAAAGCCACACTTGGAATACTGTGTACAGTTCTGGTCACCTTGTTACAGAAAGGATATTATTAAACTAGAAAGAGTGCAGAAAAAATTTACTAGGATGTTACCAGGACTTGATTGTTTGTGTTGTAAGGAGAGCCTGGATAGACTGGAACTTTATTCTCTGGAGCGTAGAAGGCTGAGGGGTGATCTGAAAGAGGTCTATATAACAATGAGGGGCATAGATCAGCTAGGTAATCAATATCTTTTCCCAAAGGTAGGGGAGTCTAAAACTAGAGGGCATAGGTTTAAGGTGAGAGGGGAGAGATACAAAAGTGTACAGAGGGGCACTTTTGTCACACAGAGGGTGGTGAGTGTTTGGAACAAGCTCCAGAGGTAGTAATAGAGCTGGGTACAATTTTGTCTTCTAAAAAGCATTTAGACAGTTACATGGGTAAGATGGGTAAAAAAGTAAATAGACTAAATGCGGGCAATTGGGACCAGCTTCGGGGTTTAAAAAAAGGGCAGCATGGACAAGTCAGGCCGAAGGGCCTGTTTCCATGCTGTAAATCTCTATGACTCTAAGTCAGGATGGTGAGTGGCTTGGGAAGGGAAATTGCAGATGATGATGTTCCCTTGCATCTGCTGCCCTTGTCCTTCTAGATGGAAGTTTTTGTGGGTTTGGAAGGTGCTAGCTAAGGATCTTTGCTGAATTGTTGCATTGAATCTTATAAATAGTACACACTGCTGCTACTGAGCATTGGTGGTGGAGGAGGTGGATGTTTGTGGATGTGGTACCAGTCAAGTGGGCTGCTTTGTACTGGATGGTGTCAAGCTTCTTGAGTGTTGTTGGAGCTGCACCCATCCAGGCAAGTGGGGAGTGTTCCATTACACTCCTGACTTGTGCCTTGTTGATGGTGGACAGGCTTTGATGAGTCAGGTGAGTTACTCACCGCAGTATTCCTGGCCTCTGACCTACTCTTGTAGCCAATGTGTTTATGTGGTGAGTCCAGTTGAGCTTCTGGTCAATAGTAATCCTAAGGCTGTTGACAGTAGGGGATTCAGTGATGGTAACACCATTGAATTTTAGTTGTATTGATAGAATAGATGTGGGTTTCTGTGGCCACAAATGATATTCCAGGATGGTATGTTGCCTCCCTATTGCTAGGGTCAAGGATGTCTCAGAGCAGCTGCAGGACATTCTAGAAGGGGAAGGTGAACAGCCATTGGTCATGATACACATCGGTACCAATTGCATTGATTAAAAAAGAGATGCAGTCCTAAAAGTTGAATATAGTATGTAAGTTGAAGAGGAGGACTTCAAAGGTAATGATCTCAGGATTACTACCACTGCCATGGCTGGTCAGAATAGAAATTTCAGGATACATCAGATGAATACATGGCTGAAGAGATGGTGCAAGGGGGGAGGGTTTCAAATTCCTGTGGCATTGGGACTGATTCTGGGGGAGGTGCGACCAGTACAAACTGAAGAGTAACGCCTGAGCATGACTAGGAGTGATATCCTAGGGAGAGTATTTGCTAGTGTGGTTGGACAGGGTTTAAACTGGAATGGCTGGGGGACGGGATCCCATGGGAACCTAAGCAGGGTGAGGAGAGAAAGAGAAACAAGGACAGTTATAAAATAAGAACAATACAGTGCAAAAATGGTAGGCATGGTCATCAAGGGAGAGGCAAATAGCGCCCACAACACAAAGTTAGGATGAGCAGGCTTAAACTTACTAGTTATAATACAATTAACGAGTTTGACGGCTCAGTCAAGAGCCCCCTGCCATGCACCCATCCACTTGCATTGTTGGCCACTTTAAGACTTGAATAGCAGGTTAGGTGTAAAGATTTGCATTCTAATGAGTAATCTGTAAACTGTCTGTGCTGTTATATGCTCTGTCTGAGGCCAGAACTCTCCATTTGCCTGATGAAGGGGCAAACCCCAAAAGCTTGCAAGTTTACTATCAAATAACTCGGTTGGACTTAAACCTGGTGTTGTCAGACTTCTTACTGTGTTTACCCCAGTCCAACGCTAGCATCTCCACATCATGCACCCATCCCCCCAGTGGGAACAGCATTGAGGGGAATTTGGTGTTGCTAACTACGAGTGGGAACATGGGGTTGTGGACCACCAGGGTCCAGGGAAGTACTAACAACTATAGCATCCCTATAGTGCAGAACAAGGCCATTTGGCCCATCAAGTCTGCACCAACTACAATCTCACCCAGGCCCTATCCTGATAACTCCATGCATTTATCCAAGCTGGACTCCCCGACGTTAAGGGAAATTTAGCATAGCTGATTCATCCCTAACCCGCACATTTTGGACTGTGGGAGGAAACTGGAGCGCCCAGAGGGGAAACACAGGGAGAATTTCCAAACTGCATACAGTCCTTTGAGCAGTTTTGGTCCCCTTTTTAAGGAAAGATATACTTTCACTGGAGGCAGTTCAGAGACAGCACACTAGGATGATCCCTGGTATGGAGGATTGTCTTGATGAGGAAAGGTTAAACAAGTTGGGACTCTATTCATTGGCATTTAGATGAATGAAAGATGATCACGTTAAAACCCAGATCTCTAGCACTGTGAGGCAGCAGTGCTCACTACTGTGCCACCGTACTGTCTCACAATTTTTATTGAATTTGAGTTCCACCATCTGCTGTGGCGGGATTCAAACCCTGATACCCAGAATATTAACTGAGTTTCTGGATTAATAGTCTAGCAATAATACCACGTGGCCATCGCCTCTCCTTCAAATCTGGGTTTGATTCATGGCTTGGGTCACTGGCTGTGTGGAGTCTGCATGTTCTCCCTGTGTCTTGTGGGTTTCCCCCCAGGTGTTCCGGATTGCTCTCATACTTTGAAAGACGTGCTGGTTAGGTGCATTGGCAATGCTAAATTCTTCCGAACAGGTGCCAGAGTGTGGCGACTAAGGGATTTTCACAGTAACTTCATTGCAGCATTAATGGAAGCCTACTTGTGACACCAATAAATAAACTTAAACTGACAGTGCAAATCAAAATAAATGGATGTGATTGCATAGCCACTATGGAAACATGATTAAAAGTAGATCGAAACTGGAATGTGATATTTCAGGTACACTTGCCTTTTTGCAAAGATGGGAAGGAAGGAAAAAATGATGGGGTAGCACTGTTAATGAGAGATGAAATGAGGTCAGTTGTGAGAGGCGATCAAGACTCTTGTGATGTAGAATTCATTTAGGTTGAGATAATGAAACAGCAAGGGAAAGAAGACATTGATAGGAATAACATACTGACCCCCAAACAGTAGGCACAAGACAAAGGGTATAAATCAGCAAATAATACAAGCATGCAAAAATAATACAGCAATAATTATGGGTGACTTCATCTTCATGTTGATTGTGTAAATCCAGCTGGAAAGGTAGCTACGGCAATAAATTTATAGAGTGCATTAGTTTCCTAGAGCAATGTCCCATACAGCCACCCAGGCAAGAAGGCTATCTTGGATCTGGTAATGGTTAATGTGGCAAGTTTAATAAGATCCCCTAAGGAAGTAGTGATCATAACATGATAGAATTTAATATTCAGTTTGAGACTGAGAAATTTGGATGGGAAACAACAATGCTTAACTTAAATAAGGGGAATTACAATGAACTGGGGATAGAGTTAGCTAAAGTGAACAGCGCAGATAGATTAACAGGAAAGACAGAATGCAACTAGTAGCGTACGTGTAAGAAGGTAGTTCGTGACTCTCAGCAAAAATATATCCCAATAAGGAGGAAAGATTCTAAGAGAGGGATAATCTAACCATGGCTAAGCAAGAAAGTTAAGGAGAGTATTAAGTAGAAAGAGGCAAAAAGTCAATTATAGCCCTAAAAATTGGAATAAAACTCAGAATCCAGCAAAGAACTAAAAAGATAATAGAGAGAAAATAAACTATGACAGCAAACTAATGGTGAATTTAAAAACAGACAATAGGAGCTTCTTTAAATATATAAAAAGGAAGAGAGAGGTCAAAGTAAATATAGACCTCTTAGAAAATGAATCTGGGGAGATAGTTATAACGAACAAAGAAATGGCAAAGGAATTCAACAAATATTTTGCAAGTGTCTTTAGGTGGAAGATACTTCAAAAAGTCCATTTAAAATGAAGAATGTGGGGGAGGAATTAAGTACCATCACCATCACTAGAGTAGTATTAGGCAAATTAATGGGGCTAAAGGCAGCTAAGTCCCCTGTCACTGATGGCTTGCATCTTAGGATCCTAAAAGAAGTAATGGATGCACAGGTAATTCTTCAAAACTCTTTGGATTCTAGAGAAATACCAGAGGATTGGGAAATTTTCAATGTGACCCCCCCCCCCCCCCCCGCCCCCCCCAACCCCGCCATTCAAAAAGAGAGCGAGGCAAAAAGCAGGTAACTATAAGCCGATTAGCCTAACATCTATTGTTGGAAAAATGTTGGAATCAATTATTGGGGAAGTATTAGCGGCACATAATCTAATCAAGCAGAGTCAGCATGATTTTATAAAAAGAAAATCACGTTTGATAGATTTATTACAGTTTTTTGAGGAAGTTTCAACCAGAGCAGATAGAGTGGAACCAGTAGGTGAGTTATATTTGGATTTCCAGAAGACTTTTGACAAGATACCTCACAAAAGGTTAAGTCATAAGCTAAGAGCCCATGGTTTTGGAGGTAGTATATTGGCATGGATAGAGAATTGGCTAATGGGCAGGAAATAGCATGTGGAAATAAGGGATTCTTTTTCAATTTGATGACTTGCAACCAGTGGGGTTCCACAGGGATTAGTGCTGGGACCGCAGCTGTTTACAATCTATATTAATGGCCTGGAGGAAGGAAGCAAATATACTGTAGCCAAATTTGCAGACAACACAAAAATAGGTAGAAAGGCAAATTGCAAGAGAAATGCAAACAATTTACAGAGAGATATTGAAAGGTTAAATAAGTGGGGAAAAATTGGCAAATGGAGTATAATGTGGGAAAATGTGAAATTGTTCATTTTGAAAGGGAGAACAAAGAACAGTATTGCAGAAAACTGCAACACAAAAGAACTTGGAGGTATTTATGCATGGAACATAGAAAGCTAGCACACAGTGCAACAGGTAATCAGGAAGGTTAATGAAATGTTGACCCTTATTTCAAGAGTGTTGGAGTTTCAGAGTAGGGAACTCTTGCTGCAAATGTACCAGGTACTGATGAGACCACATCTGGAATACTGTGAGCAGTTTGGGTCTCCTTATTTAAGGAAAGATATTATTTCATTGGAGGGAGTTCAGAGACGGTTTACTCGGGCAATCTCGGGTATGGAGGGATTGCCTTATGAGGAAAGGTTAAACAGGTTTGGGACTCTATTCATTGGCATTTAGATGAATGAGAGGTGATCGAGCACATTAAAACATACAGGATTCTTAAGGGGCTTGACAGGATCAATGCTGAGAGGGTGTTTCCTCTCGTGGGAATCTAGAACCAGAGGGCACAGTCTCAGAATAAAGGGGCACCAGTTTAAGACTGAAATGAGGAGGGATTTCTCAGAGGGTTGTCAGTCTTTGGAGCTCCTAGTCACAGAGAGCTGTGGAGGCAGAGTCCTTACATATATTTAAGGCTGAGATAGATTTTTGATCAGCAAGGGAATCAAAGGTTACAGGGAAAGGGCAGAAAGTGGACGTAAGGAAAGTCAGATCAGCCATTATCTTATTGAATGGTAGAGCGGGTTCGATGAGTCTAATGGTCTACTCCTGTTCCTATTTCTTTATGATCCGATGGTTTTATGATTCCTTTGCTCAAAGCCTTAAACCTGTGTCTTCTCCTCCTTGTGCAATAAGTTAATGGGAATGACTTTTATCTCCTTTGCAAAAATCTGTCACAAACTTGTCTACCTCTATCAAGTTTCCCTTCAATCTGCTCTGCTCCAAAGAGAACAACCCCAGTGTTTCCAACTTAATCTTGTAACTAAAATCCCTCATCCCCGGACTCAAAATGGTGAACCTTCTCGACACCTCATCTCTTTCCTGAAGTGCATTGACAAAGAATTGGATTTAATATTCTAACTGTGGTCTAACCAAAGCTTTATATAGCTTCCCTGTTTCTGTACTCAAAGCCTCTGTGTTGAACATAATACATAAGTAACAACAATACAAGAAACAACATTGATTTCATGGTCATATTTGTACATAATTGCATAGTTACCTGATTTAAGATTCTTAACTACAGTCATAGGTAGTTTTGTCAGCTTGATCAATTGGAACATGCCTGTTTCAAAGAGGGATCACACGCATCATGCTGTGTATCTCTTCCCAATTCATCAGACTAGCAATAGTGAAGCACCAAGTATGGACGGCACAACTTATTTGAAGAAGGACACCCAAAAAAATTTAAACACGGTGAAGTTGAACAAGTTAACATTTTAAATCTACAGAGCTACCAGAGGATAATTTTCTGTTACATTTCTGTTACATCTGGTCTCAACAATTAATAGACAGTAATAAAGTATCCAGCAACTTATGAAGTCCTTTGAAAGTGGGTTGCCCAATTTAATAGAATAATTCATCATACCTTTAACCTGACCAAATTTAATGTTGTTTCACTGGCCTGGAATTTGCCCCATAGGGCAGGAAGTCAAAGGTGAACATGCCTTTGCCTGTCTTGAAGACACAACTCAATTTTATGTGGTCCAAGCAAGTAGTTGGTTGAAGTTATGGCTTCTTTCCCTCTAGACAGGAGGTCCCCACCTTGAGGAGTTGCTGGTCACAAAGAAGGGTAGGCAACAGCATTGCCAGGAGCAATTGCCATTGCTGGGACTGCAGCAGCACAAGAGCGGTGATGATGGAGTTTGCCCAGAATGCAGGTGGGGAGGGGGTGGGGGGATGGTTAGGGATGAGTAATGCAGTCAGTCAGTTTTCAGAAAGTGGAGGTAGGTCATTAGGATATATCTTGCCAGTGGGGTTTGGTCTGTAGGCCACAGGGTGCTGGGCTTTAATGGGTAGCCAATCCAGGTGACAATGGGTGCATGTGTTGCTGGTAAAATACCAGTGGCAGCAAGAAGGGGCCCTTAAGTTGTCGGATTGACTAAATCTACTTGTTTGGGAAATGTGGTTTAAGTAAAACAGGACTCAGTTAAGGATATTATGGCCAGTAAGCCTGATATACACAAGATTTGGCTAGAAGGATGAAGGTAGCTAATATATCACAAGCTATCATATGGAGATTCTTCCACCAAGTTAAAGACATACGTAGATCGGTAGAGCTGCTAAAATAAAAAGCTAATTAAGGACAACAGTTACTGAAAAGCATTACCTGGAAACCAGATGCAAGAGCACACAGAACTATGAAGTAGAAAGCAGTTACTACCGAAATCTTTGAACAGTGACAACACCATGACATGGACATGTGTGTCCAAGCTATGAGCAGGATTGTGGAAAACAGATACACTTTGTGGTGAGTTTTGTTGCTGCCAATTAGAATGTCCTGGTATCCATTGGCCACTTAGCAAAGACTTAAGCCTAAATCTAAGCTTAAATCAGTTGCCTAATAACTAGCTGGTGGCTGAGTCTTGGGTAGGAAGTAAGCTGTGCTTATTTGAGGTCAAGGTATCTCAAAGATAATAGGCCTAGTAATGGAATTTATTTAGTTTCAATCTTCCATGTGATGGATTCAGTAATCTGAAACCAAGTCAGGCTGGTCTGACTGCAATATTCAAGGGCACAATTGATGACTGACAGTCAGTTGGCTTGATTAATGAACCAAATTTTTGCTTGTTAAAATCCAATATAGAACCATTGAATCCCTACAATGCAGAAGGAGGCCATTTGGCCCATTGAGTCTGCACCGACAACAGTCCCATCCAGGCCCTGTTCCCGTGACTCCACGCATTTACCCCGCTAATCCCTCTAACCAACGCATCCTGGGACACTAAGGGGCAATTTAGCATGGCCAATCAACCAAATCTTTTTTGGATTGTGGGAGGAAACCCGCGCAGACATGGGGAGAACATGCAAACTCCACACAGACAGTGACCCAAGCTAGGAATTGAACCAAGGTCCCTGGAGCTGTGAGGCAGCAGTGCTAACCACTGCCACCGTGCCACCCATTGAAGAATGAATGGCTGCAACAGCTACAGTGTTGTGCTTCCCTCGCCTGACCTAATATCAAGCTGACACATGCTCACCTTGCTACTAGCCTGGCAGTGGAAGCTGTACTCCAGGAGCAGCCCATATCTCACTGCATATTTGGGTAAAGGACAAACACATCACCTTAATAAACTTGGGGAATTTAAGTACACTTCAGTGCCAATGATTTATTTTTGAAGTGAAGCTATTGCTACTTTGCAGGCAGATGAAGCAGGTAATGCATGCAGAACAAGACTCTACAAAATAGCAATGAAATGAACAGCCAGGGAATCTGTTTTGGGGAGTGTTAGTTCAGGGATGAATGTTGGACATTTTTGCTTTAAAAAAATGCTATGGGATATTTTATATCCATATTAACAGGTGGAAGGGCTCAATTCTTTATTCAACACTCATCGTCAACTCAGCTTAATGTCTCATCAGAAATTCAGTGTCTGTCGTCTCATTATTGCACTGGAGTGTCAGCTTTGCTGATATACTTAAATCATGGGGTAGCGCTGGAAACTAGATTCTTCTGCCTCGGTAGTGAAACTACTACCAGTGAGCCACACTAACGTTTATAAGACCAAGTGGCAGAGGCTAACCAGCTGAATCTGCCGGTCAGACGCCTGCTCTGTTTGGTTGACTGGAGGAGGGAGAGTAATTTTAAAGGTGAACAGTTCAGCTGACCAAAGGAAATCTGGAGGGTATTATAGCCTTCCTTTTATCCTATTCTTACCCAAATTTAAACTTTCAGTGGGGCTCCATTAGACAGTGACTTAACAGGAATACAAACAGAGGCTAATCCTTCCTCCCCCTTGGCTCATGGTCTCAGAGATAAATTGTACTACCCATCACCATCCTGCCAGGATTGTCCTGGAGACTCCAAGAATTAAAGATTCATCTCCAGGAAGAAAAATCATACGGCTATTTAAAATTTATTTTCAATGTACAAGTTTTTGTAATACTTTATGTTGAAAATGGGAAAAAGGCAGTTTAACTGAACTGGTAACAAAAAGTCACATCTTGAAAATCCAAGGAAGACAACCAGTAAGAGTTGTCAAGTCTACCTATTACTGGTCTGTTTGATGTGTGCTCCCGCAAGAATTATTCTGGGCAGCCTCCTGTCTGGTCAGTGGGCTCCAAACTGAATGGGTTCTTTGCACATTGAACCATCAGATGCTAGATAAATGATAAGTAAAAAGATTGGCAGGATATGCAACTTTAGTTCAATTTGCATATCAACTAAAGAAAGGCTCTGGAGCAAATTAGTTGCATCTTAAGCATTAGGTACTGCATTTGAAATATAGATTAGAAATTTCTGGAGGTTATCAATTGGTGTAACTCAATCACCATACAAGTATGATATTTTAATGTGCTTGAATTGTGACTGCAGGCACTTGACAATAAAATATGCACTCACCGACATGAATCTTAATTTGTAATTCCCAAGGCTACTTATTAAATAATTTTAGATTCAAGATTAGAACATCATGTTATTTCTTCTTTGAAACATACAGTGTTTTAATACATTTGCCATTTCGAATACAGACTAAGGAGCCATCTGAATGCAAATCTAGTGCAATGATAGACTGAATTACATTAATGCCTAGAGTGGAGACCACTGTTCAAACAGTTTATTGGTGTTTGGTGTGCTTATCTTCCCGGAAGAAAAGGTGATGACTGAGAGACCTCTAATTCTGTCAGTGCTCAGCTTTATGCAGTGCCATTCCAGACACACCAGAGAAATCTTATGTCACGGCAATGATGCTCCTGGGGTATATTGCATGAGTGACTGAAGTATATACCTCTCAGTTAACACCAGCAGTGCAACTTTAAGTGGATTTGGTTTCTCCATTTATACAATGAGTAGCAGGTCATAGCTACCTGATCCCTTACTTGCCTCCAGTGACAAGTCCGATGCATTGTAAATAACAATGAATTCATCCCAGTGCGAGGATGAGAGAACATATCTAAAAAAGTTTCTGAAAGTGTCAAGGTGATTGAAGCTACATTCCAAGCTCAGAAATATAGTATACTGTGTATAAGAATGCTATACATAGACCAAGTTTATCCTGTAAATCAGTTTACAAGTGACATCTACTGGAGTTGCACCACAACTTCACAAAACACCCTCTCTTAAAATTTAAAAAGGACCTTCGATTTTTTGAATTAATTAATGAAATCTGTCAGAATCATGACTTGTACTGGATGCTTATAGGCAGTGAGCATTTAAGAATCATATCAACAAATGTACAGACCCAGTTCTGGACTTTGAGTTTGTCTAGCATAGCACAAAGTAGGATAAATATGTAAAATATCCACATGATGAATAGGGTTAGTGTAACATTTTCAATGCTGTAGGTGAATTATTTATTCAACTAATTTATTATAAAGTCCAAGAGTAAATATTTTGTAAAGTCTCTCGATAGAAATTGATGTGATGTTTTAATCACTTAATTTTCCCACATGGAATCATTTAAATATTTATGTACAAATTTCTCTACCCCTAGGTTGGCACGAATTGAGGTGATAAATTCAGTATACCTCCCTAACATAAGAGTGTAAGTTGCTGATGCTGAACTCACAAACAGTAAAGTTTGTTATTCATTTTCTGAGTGAATATTTGCCCCATTTCTCATGCAGGGTTTGACAGGATCCTGCTTTCTGCACTATCCTATAATGCTGGTAATGAGTAAAATAGAATAATGTGCCCCACAAATTATAAACCATTGGTTGAAAATGTGGTCAGTGCAGACTTGATGGGCCAAATGGCTTCCTTCTACACTACAGGGATTCTAAATCTCCATAGAATATAGTCAGTTGTAAGGACCTTCCTGGTCCAAATTGATTTTTGACTTAATTTGATTTATTATTGTCACATGTATTAGTATACAGTGAAAAGTATTGTTTCTTGTGCACTATACAGACAAAACATACCATTCATAGAGAAGGAAACGAGAGTGCAAAATCTCATATAACAGTTATATCTAGGGTGTAGAGAAAGATCAACTTAATGCAAGGTATGTCCATTCAAAAGTCTGACAGCAGCAGGAAAGAAACTGTTCTCGAGTCAGTTGGTACGCGACCTCAGACTTTTGTATCTTTTTACCGAAGGAAGAACGTGGAAGAGAGAATGTCCTGGGTGCGTGGGACTCTTAATTATGCTGGCTGCTTTGCTGAGGCAGCGGGAAGTGTAGACAGAGTCAATAGATGGGAGACTGGTTTGTGTGATGGATTGGGCTACACTCATGACCTGAGAAGAAAGCCACCTGAATTTCCTACATTTATCTTTCCTGTTATACCAATTGATTCACCATGTTTATTATACAAAAAAGGATATACATTCTAGAAGTTTCTCATCAATGTAGAAAGAGACCTGGTGACATATTCCATGGTGTAATTTACTAAGTTGTTTGATTCCAACTGCAAAATACCAAGCTACATTCCACTGATTCAGTGATATGATATAGAACCACAGATCAGACAACATAGAACACTACAGCACATACAGGCCCTTCAGCCCACAAGTTGTGCCAATCACATCTATACCTACTAAGCCATAGACCTATCTATAACCCCCAATCCCATTAGATCCCATATACTCATCCAGAAGTCTTTTAAAAGACCCCAGCGAGTTCGCCTCCACCACCACCGACGACAGCCAATTCCATTCACTCACCACCCTCTGAGTGAAAAACTTACCCTTAACATCTCCTCTCTACTTGCTTCCCTGCACCTTAAATCTGTGTCCTCTCATAGCAACCATTTTAGCCCGGGGAAATAGCCTCCAGGAATCCACCCTATCTATTCCTCTCAACATCTTATAAACCTCTATCTGGTTGCCTCTCAACCTTCGTCTCTCCAGGGAGAAGAGTCCCAGCTCCCTCAACCTATCTTCATAAGGCATGCCTCCCAATCCAGGCAACATCCTTGTAAATCTCCTCTGCACCCTTTCAATAGTTTCCACGTCCTTCCTATAGTGAGGCGACCAGAACTGCGCACAGTACTCCAAGTGAGGTCTGACAAGGGTCTTATAAAGTTGCAGCATTACCTCCTGACTCCTAAACTCAATCCCTCAATTAATGAAGGCCAGTACACCATACGCCTTCTTGACCACATCCTCCACCTGCGAGGCCGATTTAAGAGTCCTATGGACCCGGACCCCAAGATCCCTCTGCTCTTCAACACTGCTAAGACTCCTACCCTTGATATTGTACTCCAGCATCCCGTTGGTCCTGCCAAAATGGACCACTACACATTTATCTGCGTTGAAGTCCATCTACCACTTCTCCGCCCAGTCTTGCATCCTATCTATGTCCCGCTGCAACTTCTGACATCCCTCCAGACCATCCACAACACGACCAACCTTCGTATCGTCGGCGAGCTTACTAACCCATCTCTCCGCTTCCTCATCCAGGTCATTTATGAAAATGACAAACAGCAAGGGTCCTAGAACAGATCCCTGGGGCACTCCACTGGTGACCGACCTCCATGCAGAAAAAGACCCATCCACAACCACTCTCTGCCTGCTGCAGGCAAGCCAGTTCTGGATCCACAAGGCCAAAGCCCCCTGAATCCCATGCCCTCTCACCTTCTCAAGAAGTTTTGCATGGGGGACCTTATCAAACGCCTTGCTGAAGTCCATGTAAACCACGTCCACCACTCTTCTTTCGTCAATGTGTTCAGTCACGTTCTCAAAGAACTCAACTAGGCTCGTAAGGCACGATCTGCCCTTGACAAAACCATGTTGACTATTTCTGATCATTCTAAATTTCTCCAAATGCTCATAAATCTTGTCCCTCAGAAGCCTCTCCATCAGCTTACCAACCACTGAGGTCAGACTCACCGGTCAGTAATTTCCCGGGCTATCCCTGTTCCCTTTCTTGAAAATAGGAACCACATCCACAATCCTCCGGAACCTCTCCCGTCTCCATCGACGATGCAAAGATCACCACCAGGGGCTCTGCAATCACTTCCCTCACCTCCCACAGTAACCTGGGGTACATCCCATCTGGTCCCGGCAACTTGTCTATCTTGATAGAGTTTAAAAGTTCTAACACATCCTCTTCCTTAACATCCACATACTCAATCTTTTCAGACTGCCGCAAACCTGTAGTACAACCTCCCAGATCACTTTCCACCATGAATACCGAGGCAAAGTACTCATTAAGCACCATTGCCATTTCTTCCGGTTCCACGCAGACTTTTCCCCCTTCACCTTTTATAGGTCCTATCCCTTCTCTTCTCGTCCTTTTACTTTTCACATATTTGTAGAAGGCCTTGGGATTCTCCTTAATCTTACCTGCCAAGGCCTTCTCATGACCCCTTCTGGCTCTCCTAATTTCCTTTTTAAGCTCCTTTCTACAAGCCTTATACTCCTCTAGATCTTTAACATCTCCTAGCTCTCTGAACCTTTTAAACACCTTTCTTTTCTTCCTGACTAGGTTCACCACAACCTTCGTGCACCATGGTTCCCGTGCCCTACCAAACCTCCTTGTCTCATCGGAACGTTATCGTGCAGAGTTCCAGTCAAACCTTCCTTGAATATCCGCCACCTCCTTTCTGTATTTTTCCCCAAGAACTCCTCCTTCCAGTTTATTCGTCCAATTGTCTGCCCAATGTCTTCATGTTTCCCCTTACTCCAGAAGTCCCAGGTTTGAGTATTGGTCAATGTTGTGTTACTGATCATAACCAGAATTACAATGGATCACTACAACTTGGTTCAGTTTCCATGAAGTAGCAGAAAATCACGCAAGGTTCCCATTCCTGGCCATTATCCAATAACCCTGCTGATAAGCACCTGCATGAGAATTAATTCATTCATCTGTTTTCTAGAATTGGCAAGATGGCATTCACAGCTTCAGAATTCAAAACTCACTATGATGATGGACTTTTGTGGCCCTATCTTATTGTTATTTTCACCAAGGAACAGAGATTTCCATGAACTCAAAGGTTATAGAAAATGAAGGTGGCTTAATAAAATGAGTCTCCAACCCTTATATATTGCCCTGGGATATCGAAGGCTTTCCTGGGTTTTGGGGCATCATGTGTGTGAGGGACAGAGCTAGATTTACACCTATCAGAGATGCAGGACAACAGTCAGCATGCAAATATAAGGACTGGTTCTTATTTTACTGGGATTTTACTCACTGGGCCCAGAAATGGAGTGGCAGTAATATGTTAATCTGTGATCTGGATCCCCGAAGAACTAAAGAGAAAAACTTATAATTTTCTACACACTTCCATTCACTAGGAAGTTTAAATGTAAATTGGGTCTTCTGATTAGTGATTTCCATTAGCCTTCTGAAGGTCCCAATTTCAGAGGACTGATACCAGTCTTCCGTTGGATGAGGCCTGCAACCGCATTCTGTTGCCTGTCCCATCTACCAGCATTAGGCCATGCCAGGACTGAGCTTGTAGACATCCCCAGTCATGTTAACCACAAGAGACTTATGGATAAGAACCGCTTTTCAGCCCATTTTAAATCATCCACCCAGATTAGTCCTACATTCCTCTATTGCCGCATCTTATTAACATGGTTTCAGGTTATCGCTGCCGTCACATGCCCCAGAAGTCCTTCCAGAGTGTTGATCATTCTTATCATGGAGAAACATCCTGATTTTATTCTTAAAGTTACCCTTTAAAAAAAACTGAAAAAGATAGTAGTTATTACTTTATTGATTTGAATCTATGTCCCCTTGTTCTACTCCTTTCCTGCAGCTGGGCAGAAAAATTTAGCCCATCATTTTTTCTTTGAAACATTAAGCACCGAAAGCATCCACGAGGAATTTCTTACCTGACTAAGTGGAATGGATTACTAATGGTGGAGCCCCATCATTGTGAACCCTCATTAGCAAGGAGGGGGGGGGCAAAGGCATTCTTGTAATCCAGAGAAGTTTGAAACTTGTCAAGTCTAAGAAGGAATGTCATTAGAATTCTCTCCTCAGTCATGCCGATGGGATGAAGGGAGAGGGAAACAGCAAGAGAAACCAAAAGCCAGGAAAAGGTTATATTCACGATGGTAAAGAAATATGGCATTTTTAACCCACTGGACTGCTGACATGCAATGATCCGACGTTAACCTCCACAAATCCAACAGTAGCAAAAGCCACAGGTGTGGGTCTTTTGTTCTGCTACCAGAGGCACTAACATTTTGTCAATGCGCTGAGCCACTCCAATGCAAAAGTGGAAATCTGAAGCAAATTAGCATTATGGTGCATTGACAAATCTTTAACTAGCATAAATAAAAGATTATTTAGGATTCTGCGTATATGTCCAGCGACAAACATTGCATCGTGAGCACCTTGTAGCATCAGGACATACCCTGCATGTGCAGAATTTTGGAATAGGCCTTTTAATAGGTTTACATGAAGATTTGAACCAGAAGGTATTTCAATTTGGTATCATTCTTCTCAGACCCACAGTAAAAGAGATAATACTTTTGTCACAGCAGACTGCCATAAGAGGTGTGTAGTATATAACTGATTTTTAAGCTGCTCAGGTATCTACTGTCATTAACATCTCAATAGTTGGAATAAAATCACTTCTTGGCAATGATATCAATTTTTATGAAAGTGAGAAATTTGTTATGCAATTATCTTCAAATATTTCTTCAAATTTCAATTTCAGATCCAATTTTATCATGGATGATAAATAACTCTAATAAGTTGCCAATTGTCATTTCTACCAGTGAAGAATAATCTGGAGAATTGTGTTAATCCATAGTGAAATTGGGATCAGTAATAGAAGACTTCAAGCTTGTCTCATTACCATGATGCATGTAACTCCTTTTGCAATACTGAACTAATGTGACCACATTTGGAAACTCTTCATATGACAGAACTAACACCTGCACATTGGTGGTGAGAGTTAAAAAAAAATAAACTCTGCAAAAAGCCACATTAGTTAACTAAAGTATTTGCACAAGCAAACTGGGGAAAAAAAATCAAGCCTGCGCACCAAATTATTCTGAAGTCTTTCTTTTGGTCCAAGCCAAAATATTAGATACTCATTACATCCCATTGAGTAACATTTGCAAATCTAAGTTGAACCAGGAGAAAAAAAAAATAGATCTGCTGTTAAGGTTTTGATTATTTTCTATCCATCTACATAATGGTTATACCTTGATTATAAAATGAGTCGAAATGATCAGCCTGATTAACAATATCAGTATTAACAAGCTGTGGCCAGTATTGTGGCAATGCAAGCAAACTAACATCAAATGAATGGACTCCTTTCTCACTTAGTTCAGAGCTATTCAGTCACATAGAAACTGATATTCTCAGTACAGAGGCCATTTGGTTATCCTCAATTTAGATCTATTGCAGAGGTTGATCTTACACAATTACACTGTCCGATTTTAAAAAAAAATCCCACTTTCTTGACTCCTTCCCATAAATTTGTACACGTTTCTTCTTGAAGAAATTATCCAATAGCTATAGCTGCTTGATTCTACAAAATCACAGAATTATTACAGTGCGGAAAGAGGCCATTTGGCCCGTTATGCCTGCACTGGCTCTAAAATGAGCATCGTACTTTAGTACCATTCCCCTGCCTATTCCCCATACCCTTGCACATTTCTATTTAAGTACTCAGCAAATGCTTTCTTGAATGCTTGATTGAACCTGCCATCACTACTCTTCCAGGCATGTATTCCAAAACTTGAGTATTCCTGAAAAAAAAAGACAGAATGTTGAAGCTTTTTGTTTTGTACTCATCTGGACAGATGGAAGAATGTCAAATTTAATTAATACTGCATGAGCAAAGCTGGTTGGTACGCCAGCTCCAATTGGTCAAGGCATTGCCATAGCAAATGCACCAGGGAGACACAGTTCATTACGTTTTGCTTTATTCAAAAAAGGTGCATTCTCTGGACATGTGGTAGATCCAATTCAGGTAGGAGCTATAAAATAAATGGCAGAACCAAGGGCATAGAGATCTAGGAGTACAGGTCTACAGATCCTTAAAAGTGGCAACAGAGGTGGAAAGGAAATGAAGAAAGCATACGGCATGCTTGTCTTCTTCTGACAGGGCATCGAGTATAAAAGTTGACAAATTATGTTATAGTTGTATAAAATGTTGGTTAGGCCACATTTGGAATACTGTGTCCAATTCACATCACCACATTACCAGAACGACATGGAGGTTTTGGAGAGAGTACAGAAAACGTTTACCAGGATGTTGTCAGGTATGGAGGATATTAATTATAAGGGGAGATTGAATAAACTGGATTGTTCTCCCTAGAACGATGGAGGCTGAGGAGTGACCTGATAGAAGTTTATAAAATTATGAGAGGTGTAGATAGGGTGAACAGTTGGAAGCTTTTTCCCAGGGCAGAAATGACAATTACAAGGGGCACAAGTTCAAGATAAGGGAAGAAAGGTTCAGTGGAGATATGCGGGTGATTTTGTTTATACAGTGGTGGTAGGGGGCTGGAATGCCCTATCAAGTAAGGTGGATGATGCAAATATGTTAGTGACATTTAAGACTTATCTGGATAGATACATGAACAAATGAGGAATAGAGGGATATCAGCGGTTGGTCTAGATTGGTAAACGTGATCAGCACAGGTGTGGAGGGCCAAAATGGCTGTTCCTGTGCTGTATTGTACTGTTCTTCGGATATTCCTCTTGCCTGCAGAGGACAGGATCCTGCAAGTGAACATGTGTAGGTTCTAGTAGGCATAAGTGAGCTACTTTGAAACACTTGACTGAGTGTCTTGTTCGAGTCTTTACATCACTCTTCGACGTGGTTATCTACCTCTGGCGAAACTACAACGTAGGGCAAGGTATTGCTGACCTAAGCTGATGTGTGGGTTCTAAAGGTCTAATCAGTGGGATATTACACTGATTCTGTGCTCACTTCCTGGCCTCTACTGGAGACCTAACCAGTCAGATGTTCATCTGTTTCAGTGCACCAGTCCATGCTTCCTGAGGAAAGGGTAGGTTGGGGTGGGAGGATTTATAGGACTAACTAAGCCTTTATTAAATTTTAATAAAACAATAAAAATAAACATTTCTAAACATCAATTAAGCCCGTTAACAAAGTAATATGAGTGAGATATTATTTAAGAACACTAACAGGGTAAAATAATTGAAAATTGGTGTCCACTGTAACAGTCCATATATGATTGCCATGAATAGGCATTTATGACGAGCAGTCAATCAAGTCGATGGTTTCAGTTACACGTTTATCAGTCGAATCTCTCACCTGTCACTGAATATTCCTAACAACTCCAATGTTAGTGACAACATGAGTCTTGAGATTTGTTGTGAGTGTAATCTCACGATGTTTAGGAACTTCATCAGGCTATTCTTCTTTTCAAGTGATTTGCCCCTTACGCCCATCACAAATCCAAAATATTGAGGCTCAAGACCTCCTGTCAGTTTCCTTGTTCCTGGTCCCAGGTGATTGTATTTCATGTATTTTCCTTCCCACTTCCACAATTGTCTTCAAAATGGATGGTCACGTCCACCACCACGACATGTTGATCTTTTTCCCGCTTGAAAATGATGTCGGGTTTCCAGAGGGAGCCATCCTTGGCAATAAGTCATGGCTCCATATATGATGTCCAACCACATTTTCCGACATAATTGTGTAGTTGGTCTTAGATTTTGTTATGGTGTTTTATCCACATGTTCTTAATGAATGGGCAGAAGCCAGAAATGTGTCCAGTTGTTCCTGTGATTGCCTCGCATTTTCGGCAGGTTTTTATAGCCAAAGGCCTTCCTCTTGTTAGAGTCACTCTTATGGGGTATAAGTTACACCATAGGAGCAAATTATTTATGAGCCAGTTAGATTTGAACTGAAGTGCTGCTTTGATTCAGTTGTTTGATATTTTATCATTGCTTTAATAATGGTTCCCAGCACCCTGACATTGTAGCAACCGCCACTTATCAAATTCCCATCCACTCCATCCTGCATATTTTGTGGCTTTTTGGAACCTGCTTCTTCCTAGAGTCATAAGACCATAGAGGTTTACAACATGGAAACAGGCCCTTTGGCCCAACTTGTCCATGCCGCCCTTTTTTCTTAAACCCCTAAGCTAATCCCAATTGCCCGCATTTGGCCCATATCCCTTTACATCCATCGTACCCATGTAACCATCTAAATGCTTTTTGAAAGACAAAACTGTATCCACCTCTACTACTACCTCTGGCAGCTTGTTTCAGATATTCACCATCCTCTGTGTGAAAAATTGCCCCTCTGGACACTTCTGTATCTCTCCCCTCTCACCTTAAACTTATGCTCTCTAGTTTTAGATTCCTTACATTTGGGAAAAGATATTGACTACCTAGTTGATCTGTGCCCCTCATTATTTTATAGACCTCTATAAGATTACCTCTCAGCCTCCAAAGCTCCAGAGAAAAAAGTCTCAGTCTATCCAGCCTCTCCTTATAACTCAGCCATCAAGTCCCGGTAGCATCCTATTAAATCTTTTCTGCATTCTTTCTAGTCTAATAATATCTGTTGTATAATAGGGTGACCAGAATTGCACACAGTATTCCAAGTTTGGCCTTACCAATGTCTTGTACAACTTCAACAATAAGTCCCAACTCCTGTGTTCAATGTTCTAACTGATGAAACCAAGCATGCCAAATGCCTTCTTCACCACTCTGTCCACCTGTGACTCCACTTTCAAGGAGCTATGAACATGTACCTCTAGATCTCTTTATTCTGTAAGTCTCCCCAGTGCCCTACCATTAACTGAGTAAGTCCTGTCCTGGTTCAATCTACCAAAATGCATTATCTCGCATTTATCTAAATTAAACTTTATCTGCCATTTGTCAGCCTACTGGCCCAATTGATTAAGATCCCATTGCAGTTGGAGATAACTTTCTTCACTGCCCACTATGCCATCAATCTTGGTGTCATCTGCAAATTTATTAACCATGCCTCCTATATTCTCATCCAAATCATTAAATATAAATGACAGCAAATGACAGTCTCGAAGTTATGGTGCAGCCGCCCTGATCATATCTATTGAATCCATTTCATCATCATTACCTTCATCAGTACCCAGCACAACATCCTCGATCTCTCTTAAGATATTGAGAGCTTGTAACTCCTGGTTGTTATCCCCAGTGTTCTGCTTACAATACTGAAATGAGGCACGAATGATCCGATCCTTGGAAGCAGATAGTAATTCCCATTTTTGAATGATTGCAGATGGTATTTGCACTTCTAATTTGGGAATCCCCAGACCTCCAATCCTGATGCGAGAATAAAGGATGCCATCTGTTATGTTGGGGGGAAGGTGCAGAAATTGTTTCACGGCATTTCAGATGATTTAATCCAACCTGTTGAGTGTGTTTTGTGAAGTTTCAGAAAGGATCAAGTGAAAATACAGTCTTGGGATGACATGAACTGTTAAGATCTCCACACGTTGTCTTGGCCGGAGAGCCACAGCCTGTAAGCAATATCCAGGCTTTCAGTTTTTCTTCCCAAGTACCTTCTTCCATGCCTGCCCATGGATCTATCCAGGGATCCAAGTATTGTCAATCTCACCTGGGGGAATATAACAGAATACCTCCTTCCGAAGTTGCTACTTCTTGCAATGATTATACAGGAAGGCCTTCCATTTACACATTAGATGGAAGCCTTTTGTCTTGTTGATGTTAATAGCCAGACCTGTACGCTCACAGAAGGACTGCAAAAAATTCAGGTTTCGTCCCATCCCAACATGTGAATCAGTCAGGAGAGTGATGTCATTCACAAAGGTCAAAGTTGAGCAGTTGACTCATGCTCCACCCAGGGTCATGGAGACCCCTGAGTTGGCCTCTTCCAGACTGCAAATCAGTGTATCCGATGTTTAAATAGGATTGGTGAGAGTGGCTCTTCTTGCTTCACACCCCTCTCAATCTTTACTGGGGCATTCTTGGACTTATGACCCTCGATTACTGTCGTGTTGCCAGTGTAGAGGTCTTCAATCAGATCCACAAAGGCTTTTGAAAGCCGTACAAGCTGTAACGCTTTCAGTAATAGTTTGTGCCCTAAAGAGTCAAACACGTTCACCAAATTGACAAAGGCAACTGCTAGGTCCTTGTGGTTTTTCTTTGCTTCCTTCCTGATGTTCTGTAGCAAGGCAATATTCTTGTTGCAACTGGGAGTCGCTGCTAAAAACCCTTTTTGGGTTGGTGTCAACTGTTTCACTCAGCCTCTTCACCATGATCTTCATAAAGAGGCGTAGCAGCATGGGACCAATCATGATTGGGCGCCAGTTGTCAATGTTTTTAAGACATTCTTGATCCTCGCATTTGGTAATCAAGACTGTTCAACTCTGTTTCATGGATTTTGGAATCGTCTTAGATTTCAACCAGAGGGTGACAAGGTGGGGTATCCGGTTATCATCTGCCTCGTGTATGTCGTGGACGTCTTTGATCTTTTTACTATCCAGTACAGGTGCACTGGCTTTAGTAACCTCGATTGGCTTCATTAACTCTCCATTATCTGTCTTGCCCTTGTAGATGGCATATTTATTGATGTCTGCCTTGTTGTTTTGATTGGAGTTTTTCTCTCAAAAACGTTCTTCCAGCTCTGTCTTGGATAGCGGGCAAAAAGTTGATGTGAGTGCCCTCATGTTCTGATGAGCAAGTTGACACCTGTTCTTATTATAAAGCAGCTGAGTTGCCCTGAAGAGTTCTTTTCACTTTGCCCATTGTTTCTTCGCTCCAGGGTTGACACTAATCTTGAGTCTTCCCTTGTCCTTCCTATGCATACTTACCTGTGGACTTTGCTTTTCCTACCTGTCCTTCTCACCATTCATCAGAAGGTCAGTGATACTTTCCATTAGCCCTATTCTCAGAGCAAGACTACTGGGATCACTCCTGGCATTCAGGAGCTCCTGTGTAAGCTGGTCATCCACATCCTGATGTTTAGGGAGTGAGGCTGGCTGTCATCTAACAAATCCTGTACACTGGTCCGAGTCCACAATATCTGCCTCTTCCGGCTCTTGGTTGGAATCTGGGGGATCCTCCACATGGTCTGCCAATGTGACAGCTTGTGCCTTCTTACATTTTCCTGCAAGTATTCTGCGTTTATCTGAGATTTGCTTACTATCTTTGGATGTTAAGATTGTTCCAACATCCTTATTGATGTTCCTGGATCCGGCAAACCTCTCTTGCAGCTCTTCAAGTAATGTTTCCTTTTCGTTTGACCATTTGTAGTTTTGCCTTCCATGTTTGGTTTTCACTGGCAGTGTGTTCTTCAGGCATTTGGTATTTCACAGAACCGGATGTCAGTGTCTTTCATGCCGCGAGAGCCCACTCTGCAATGTGAAATTTAATTCACATGCACTGCACTGGTGTTCCCCGACTGTTAAGGACCACCTCTCACCTTTACACTTCGGGTAGTGGCAAGCGATGGAATGGAACTTCCCAGATTTACCGTATCATGAACACGTAGTCCAAATTGTCTTGATCTTGTGCACTGTGTTTAGATGCTTGTTAAATGAGCCGACCGTTGGAAGGCATCGCAGGCCTTGCCGAACAGAGCACCAGTAGGGTAATGGATGATTACTTCCTTTAGCTCTGTTCGGTCTTGAGAAGGTTCAATAATCACTCCTTTGATGAAACATACCATATCTTCAGTAGTGACATCCTCTTCAATTTTGATGATGGTAGCCATAATTCCCATTTGTTTTCAGGGCCTGATATTCTTTATTGTAGAAGGTGTGTGTTGGTATCACTACATCCTCCATGGGATGGGCCATCCAGTCAGGCTCTTCTCCAATAAATCTTCGTCTTCTGCTATTATGGAGGTTGACTCTTGTGATCTGGTGCCTGAGTGCACCTCCCAATAGGTCTGGGTCCCAAGATCGCCTCTTCAGTTTGAGTGAAGGTCAATCTTGCAGCTAGTTCTTTAGAACTAGATCCATTGCAACCTTGAGTTTCGAATTTTTCAGTGAGCGGTTACAGACTCATCTGGAGGGTGTTTTTTTTCCTCCGGCACGCAACCCATCCTGACTTTTCCATTATAGGTGGATTATTCATTATTTCTTTTGAGGGTGATACCATCTCACAGCAGTATCTGATCTCTGCAGATTACCAGCCTTCATGTGTTTTTTCTAAGTCTTTTGGCCCTTGGTAGCAAGCTACTTAGGTTATCAGTAGAGCCAATGGGGAGGCACAACTGTCACTGTGGTCACTAAAAACATGCCAAAACGACCGCAGTGGTAACTACCCAGTGTTGACTCTCCAGTGAGATCCTTCCAAGAGAGTCAGTTACTCCTGCCAAGCCCAACTGATAATCTTGAATTGGTTGTCAGTGTAATTCTTAGCACACTTGGGATTGTTTGACAAGTGCTGCCCAATTGTAAAATCATATTTAACGTTAGAGATTATGTGCTGAGTTTTGTATGCATGAGTCAGTTGAGTATGGTCAGTACTCTGGCTCGTGTAAAGGAATGTACTATTTAATACAATCTACTATTTGATGAACAAAGAACAAAACAGCCCAGGAAACAGGCCCTTCGGCCCAATGATCCCACGCCGCCATTTTAACATTACCAGTCCCCCCTCCACCCATGACCCTTATCTATGTTTATGGCATTCAACACTGAGGGAAATTAATTTAGGGACAATTTATTACCTCCAACCAGCCTAATAGCACATCTTTGGGGTGTGGGAGGAAACCGGAGCACCCGGAGAAAACCCCTGCAAGCACGGGGAGAATGCGCAAACTCCCACAGACACTGGTCCAAATCCATGTGTCTGCACAGCAAACAGTGATAGTCACTGAGCTGTCGTGTTGCCCAGCATCTGGTCCAGTTTAAGCGCACACTAACAACATGGAGCACTAGGCTATTCTCGAACATCCAAGAGCAGCCCTAGTATGACCCATCGTGTGTATGCCCCTCATTGGACAACAAGGCGGACTGACTTAAAACCCGTGAATTGTACCTGGCATTGCATCAGCATAAATCCCATTACCCATAGGGCAGGCAGTATGTCTAGTTTGATGGCAGCATCCCATTAGTGGAAAATACTACTCATGTCACCACTATGGAGTAGCAATGTAAAATGGCCAGCTTCACCCGTTTCTCAGGATTTTGAGATATCTTACCCTTCTAGCATAATTTGAGATAGACTGGGCACATTTGGGACCAGATGTGAGAGTCTTAGACCATTAGTGAGTATGAAGGATGCACAGGGAGCAATAATGTGATTGGTGCAGCTGTTATCCCACAGCATAGCTTGGACACATCATATTTGGTGTATCAAGCTTGGACAGTGAGCAAATGGCTCAGGCCCTATTTATGAGAGGGGTGGGGGTGGGAGTGGGGTGGGGTGAGGGGTGAAAACAATCCTGTAGTACACAGAGCCTTGTAATTCTAATATGTATATTGACCAGGTTGGTTTACGATAGACATCAGTAGAAAACCCATGAGTGGATTTCACAATTAGCACATTGAGACAAAATTGACATGCAAATTGAGGCAAATGGGTATGATTTAGTGGTGATTACTGACATGTGATTGCAGATAAAATAGGTTTGGGAAACAACTGTTCAAGGATACTCAATATTTCAGAAGAATTGCCAGGAAGGAGAAGGAGGTGACGTAGCTTTGTTAGTTAAGTTCAGTGCTATGGTAAGAAAAGATATTGACACTGAAGTTCAAGATATAGGATCAGTCTGGGTAAAAATAAGAAATTGCAAGGGAACAAATCCTTTGTGGGGATAATCTCGAGGTCTCCAAACAGTAATGTAGTTTCATAGTGGGACACAATGTAAACCAAGAAATATGGTCCAGCAATAATCATGGGTGATTTAAACATGCATATTGACAGGAAAAGTCAAATTGGCAAGGATAGCCTTGAGGGACAATTCATTGAATGTATTACAGATTATTAGGACAAATATGTCGGGGAGCCAACTAGGGAACAGGCTATTCTAGACTTTGTATTTTGTAATGAGGTAGAGAAAATAAGTGATCTCATAGTAAAGGATCCTCTAGGGAAGAGTGATTATTGCATGCTAGAATTTCAAATTCAGTTTGAGGGTGAGAAACCAGAGTCCTGCACTAGCTTTCTGGAATTAAGCAAAGAAAATTACATAGGCATGAGGACAGATTTGGCTGTAGTAACTGGGCAGGAGGACTAAAAGGTAGAACAGTTGATGAGCAGTGTCAGATATTTAAGGAGGTATCGAAGTTCTCCCAAATAAAATTTATCCCAGAGAGGAGGAAAGGTGGTAAGAGTGAGGAGAAAGACTTCCGTTGCAAAGCAAAAAAGTTCAGGATACCAAAGATAAAAACTAAGGCATCCATATTGTGAAGGCTACTGGCACACTGAAAGATCGGGAAGCTTTTAAAGGTCAACAAATGGTCACCAAGAAAAGTAATAAAAAGAGCAAAGGGAAATTATGAAAGAAAATTACCGCAAACTATAAAAACAGGCAGAAAAGGCTTCTGTAAGCATACAAAGAGGAAGCGAGTAGCTAAAGTGAATGTTGGCCCAATGGAAGATGAGGCTGGGGAGTTAATAGCGGGGAACACGAAATGGACCGGATTTTACCGTCAAGTTGCGCCCAATTTTGGGCACAAAAACTTGGTAAAGTCGGGTGTGAGGCATGTAGCATAAGCCATGACTGCTTCTGTCACAGTTTCCCTTTTACCAAAAATGGTTGCGATCAGGCCCACACTCTAAACAGGCATGACAGCCATTTAAATGTATTTGCATGTATTTAAATTGACTTAATGGGCTGCACACCCAACTTTACCAGCACTTCCCCCTTTACCACAGCATTGGCCCATCCAGAATTGGTGCAAAACAGACATGCTCTACAAAAGCCCGATTTGGGCACTCCACTTAGTGAGGAGGTAAGTGCCAAGCATCTGATGGCTGTCTGCTTAAGATCGGTGGGGGTGGGGTGGGGGAGTGAGGTGGGTCCAGCGACTCTGTTCGAAATCGGTGGGGGGAGCAGTGGGAGGTGGGTCCGACAGTTCTCTGCTTGAGATTGTGGGAGGGGGGAAAATGCGGTCTGCTGCCACTCTGCCTGAGATCAGTGAGGGGGAAGGGGGGTCTGCTGTCACTCTGCCCAAGATCAGTGAGGGGGATGGGCCCAAGATTGGTCTGGGTGACGGATGGGGTGGGGGAGATAAGGAGGTCACTAATGTTGAGGGTGGGTGATGTCTGTGGGGGCCAGGGCAGGCATTATCCTGACCGGGAGGGATGTGACAGGGGAGCCACATTACATCATATTTCTGCGCATGGGCAGTTGGAAGCTCCGATTGGAGCTGCAGGATTTCGGGTGCGTTAAGCCCCACTCACAGGCTTCTGCAGCGCGATTCAGAGTTGCTGATATTTTTTCAGGCAGAGTGTGTTTGGGGGCGCCTGAGAACGGGTCTAAAAGTCAGATCTGAAACACCCCCAGTTTCACATATGCCCAATGGTAAAATAGGACCCAATAACTCAATATTTTACCTCAAGTTTTCATGGTGGAGGACCTGAGTACCATCCCAATAGTAACAGAAAATGCCGAGATTATTGAAAGGGAGGAATTTAGGACTATCATCATCACAAGGGAAAAAGTACTGAGCAAACTATTGGCATTGAAAGCAAGCAAGTCCCAAGGCCTGATGGTCTACATCCTAGGGCCTTAAAGGAAATGTTATTGGAGATAATGGGCAGAACTTTACTGGCTCACCCCATCCATTGATGGGCAGAGCAGGCTGGTAAAATCACACGAAAGCCAATTTGCTCTTGCAATTTTAGAAGAGCCCAAAAATGGGCAGAGGGTGAATAATTTATTTAAATATAATCTAATGTTAATTTACATGCATTTAGCGAGCCCGGCGCTCGACTGTCTGGGCTCTCTTGCCTGTATGGTCTCACCGGGAGAGATTCTCTCCAGCGAGGAAAACTTTTGTCTCCACATGAATGGGGAACAATTGTGTTGACCTTGCCAATGGAACTGCACTGAGGCCCATGTGGAGGCCGAGGGCAGTGGTGGGGGCTGGGGTGGTGGGGTGTCCCTCAGCACAGCCAGTCTGGCAGTGCTGGGGGGCCCACTGCTGCGGGATTGGATCAGGGGAAGGGGGGGGCCCCTATCAGTTTGGGCAGCAAGGGCTAGATGTTTGTGTGGGGCTTACAATTGGTTACGGGCACCCACAATTGTGGGGTAGGGCTGGGGAGATAGGCCCTTGCTGCTGGAGACAGCCTGAACCAGTTTTCTGAATGTCAGCCCCCTGCTGCTGAAATTGCGCATGTGCAGCATCAGAGATCTGCACATGCACAGTAGCTCCCTTTACAGGCTGGCTGGTGAATTAAGCCAAGCCCACTGCCAGCAGCAGCTAGGAACAGTCTATAATATTTTTATCAATGATTAAGTACTTAAGATTAGGCCTGGAAACTCACCCAGAAAATGGATCAAGGACTCTCCCATTTTCATGCTAGCTAGACGCTTAGAATCATTTTCATAAAATTCTGCCCAGCGAATCCCTTGGTTACAATATTCCCAAATTCCATTTTTGCAGGAATGGTTTCAGTGGATTGGAAAAACACTAAGATAATGTCAAAAAGGAAGGGAAATGAAAAGTGAATTAATTTAACATTTGTCATTGGGAAATTGTTAGAATCCATTATAAAGGAAGTAATAATAGAACATTTAGAAAGTCAAAATGCAATCCATCAGAGTCAACATGGTTTTATGAAGAGTAAATGACGTTTGATTAATTTGCTTGAGTTCTTCAAAGATGTAACAAGCTCAATGGATAATGTTGATTCTGTAGACATAGTTATTAGGACTTCCAAAAGGCATTTGATAAGGTGTCACACAAAATATAAATACATTCGTTCACATGGAATTATGGGTAATTCATTAGCTTAGATAGAGGTTTGGCTAACTAAGAGAAAGCAGAATCAGAATAAATGGCTCTTTTTTGGGTTGGCAAGACATAACTCGCGGGGGGCATGCCACAGGTTCAGTCCTCATGCCCCAACTACTTACAGTCTACATAAATGATTTAGATGCTGGTATAGCAGATACCATAACCAAATTTTCAGATGACACTAAAATAGGTGGATAGTAAGTTGTGAAAATGAAATAAGAAATTTACAAATGGATACAGATGGGTTAAGCAAATGGGGCAAAAATTGGCAAATGGAGTTTAACGTGGATAAGTTTGGCTTATCCACTTTGGCAGAAAAAATACAAAGGCAAATTTTTATCTAAATGGAGAGAAACTTAAAGGTACTTCAGTGCAGAGGGACCTGGGTGTTTTTATGCACGAATTGCAGAAAACTAGTAAGTAGATAAAGCAGGAAATAAAGAAGGCAATTGGAATTTTGGCATTTATTGCTAAAGGAATTGTTGTTCGTCCATCATCATCGATGAGGCCCTTGACACCATTAAGTCATTTTGAGGCTGATTGTGGTGTGTCTGAAGATGGCTGATCAGGCCAATTCAGGCATGGAATGTCCTGGCACATACTGGACAGACTCGTGTAGACACTGTAGTTGTTGCACTGGTGGCTCTGGACTTGCGTAGCTCGCGCTTAAGTTGTGCTTCAGCAATACACCTTGCTTTGTGAGCTTGACAGCCTTTGTGGGTGAGGCAGCGCCAGGTTGGGCTGTTTTGTGCCAGTGTTTCCCAGGTGGTTGTGTCAATGTCAAGTGACTTCAGGGAGGCCTTGAGTGTGTCTTTGAAACATTTCTTCTGCCCTCCACGTGAGCGTCTTCCAACAGAGAGTTCCCCAAAAAGGAGCTGCTTGGGTATGCGCTCGTCTGACATACGGATGACATGCCCTGCCCACCGGGTCTGTGCTCTCATCAGCGGTGACTGATGGTAGACTTGCTCTAGCGAGAACTTAAGTGTCTGTTACTTTGTCTGCCAACGGATGCGTAATATTCTGTGAAGGCAAGTCATGTGGAAATGATTGAGCTGTCTTGCATGCCTTCAATACACGGTCCACGTTTCACAGGCATACAGGAGGGTAGTGAATACCTCGGCGCTGAAGACCTTCGGTTTTGTTGCTGGGCTGATTCCTCAATGTTCCCATACAGTGGAGCGTAGTCTACCGAAAGCAGAATTTGCCTTTACTATTCTGCAGTTAACTCCTGTATCAATAGTCACTGCTTGGGAGATGGTGCTGCCAAGATAAGTGAACTGGTCCACTGCCTGTAGTTTCTGCCCTTTGATTGTGATTATGGGTTCTATGTACGGTGCATGAGGAGCAGGCTGGTGCAAGACTTCGGTCTTTTTAATGTTGATAGTGAGTCCAAAGTTGTCACAAGCCCTGGAAAATTTGTCCATACTGACTTGCATCTCTGGCTCTGAGCCAGCATACAGGGCGCAGTCATCAACAAAGAGGAAGTTTCTCAGAACAGTTTCTTTCACTTTGGTAATAGCTTGAAGTCTCCTCAGGTTGAAGAGCTTCCCATCGACTCTATACTTGAGGCTGATTCCAGCAACACTGTCCTGGAAGGCATCATTCAGCATGGCAGTAAACATCATGCTGAACAGTATGGCTGTGAGCACACAGCCCTGTTTGACACCATTGGTGACTGGGATTGTCTCAGAGGATTCTCCACCATCCAGTACTCTGGCCGTCATGCCATCTTGGAACTGGTGTACCATCTGAATGAATTTGGGAGGGCAGAACTTTGACATGATCCTCCACAGGCCTTGTCGGTTTACAGTGTTGAAGGCTTTTGCGAAGTCAACAAAGGTTGTGCAGAGTTCCGATTCTGCTTCTGACTTCTCTTGAAGTTGGCGCGCCGCAAAAATCATGTCAGTCGTCCCACGACCTTTGCGGAAGCCACACTGTGACTCTGGAAGCAGGCCCAGCTCCAGATGAGTGACCAGACGATTTAGCAGGATTCTTGCGAGGGTTTTTCCTGTGATGGAGAGCAGCGAGATTCCTCAGTTGTTGTCACATACTTGCCAGTTGCCCTTCCTTTTGTAGAGGTGTACGATGGAAGCATCTTTAAGTTCCTGAGGAATAGATTCTTGCTTCCAAAAGGACTGGAACAACTCGGTGAGCTTCCCGATAAGTTCAGGACCAGCAGCTTTATAGATTTCTGTGTGTATGGCATCTGCCCCTGGGGCTTTGCCACTGGACAGCAAGCTGACAGCTTTCGTGACTTTGGCTACTACCGGTCGATCATCCATGGCGCTGTTGATATTAACCTGGGGAATCCTGTTTATTGCCTCATTGTTAATAGATGACGGTCGGTTGAGGAAGGCTTTGAAGCTGTCCTCAACCAACCGTCATCTATTAACGATGAGGCTAAAGGAATAGAATATAAAAGCAATGAAATGTTGCTGCTACTGTACGAAGCATTCATGAGACCGCATTTAGAGTATTGTACAGTTTTGGTCCACTTACTTGAGGGGGGATATAGTTTCATTGGAGGCCTTTCAGAGGAGGTTCGTTAGATTGATTCCAGAGATGAGTGGTTTCTCTCATGAAGCAAGATTGGCAGTTTAGTCTATACTTCCTGGAGTTTAGAAGAATGAATGAGCTAATTGAGGTGTACAAGATGATAAGTGGGATTGGCAAAATAGACATGGAGAGGATGTTTCCTCTTTTAGGACAGGCTAGAACAAAAAGTTTAGGATAAGGTGTTGCAGATTCAAAACAGATGAGAAATTACTTCACTCAAAGGGTCACGAGTCTGTGGAATTCACTACCCCAAAGCATGGTAAATGCTGGAAGTTTGAGTAAATTTAAGAGGGGACAGATTTTTAATTAGAAAAGGGCTTGAAGGGCTATGCTGAATGGTCAGGAAAGTGGAGTTGAGACCGAGATGAGATCAGCCATGATCATATTAGGGTCAATGGGCTGAATTGCCTACTCCTGCTATGAAAAGCAAGCTCATTCAGCTGCTCAGTTTCAAAGCCGAATCTTGCATAGGATGGAGCTCATTAAGGTAATGAAATTCTTACTGCAGTTGCAGATTCAAATATAGTAAACATGTCATCGATGCATTTAAAATATACAAGGGGTAAGAGGTCATTCCATCAAAAACACATTTGTCATGGAAACTAATGAAAATGTTTGAGAGCTAGCCCTTACGTGCCTGGGCAACCCATACATACATGGACGGAGTAAATCAATCATATACACCACAAGGCAGCGCGCTACTCTTACGTAAGTCTAAGAAATATTTTGTAAGTTGTTAATGGCTGTGCAATCATTCTTAGTAACAGCTCCAATAGATACAGATTTTAATCCATCATTAAGATTTAATATAGTTGTGCTCGTTAAGGATGACTATTTTAGGCACTTTATCCAGCTTGGAAATACGTGTACCTAGTTAGGTCTTGAGGCCTTGCAATGCCACCAGACATTTGCACTGCATATGAACATTGGCCAAGTCATTGAATATCTGCAAATGAGCATGTGCTGGATCAGCTAGATGCACTATCGAGGTCTCACTGTTTTCATTGGACTCGGGCTTGTGGCAGGATGGCTGAAAATAGAGCAGCTCAAAATCCGCAAATATCTCTTCCTGTTTGATGTGGGACATTGGAACACCAAAATTGAAGCCACAAGAGGAAAAGTCCCTAACTTTCAGAGAGCACATAAGCAAACTCATTATGATATGGAGGATGATTAATTGTGCTGCCACAACACATCTGTTTAAGTGATTTACAATGTAGACATGTTCCAAGTGGGTACTGTTTATGATGTAGTCATTACTGAGACAATAAAGTGGCACAAACTGATTAAAAATCCTAAAACCAATTTGTCACATTTCATTCTGCATGTTTGCTTGGTTGGTCTCCATTTGGCATCATCATTATGCTTAGAAATTGTCACAACAGGAAATTATAAGCGGAAACTACATATAACTTCATCAATTAACCAAAAATATATCAGACCTTTTAAAGAAGACCTGTTTAAGACAATAATTGCAAGGAAAGGCACTGACCAAAGATGGCAACCATAATCATCTAATGTCTGGTACTGTACATTAACCACCGAAAATGTCCTATATGGATTGCACTGCAGACCTGTCCTGACATATTACAAGAAATTTCACACTTCTGGCAGAGATTTGTGAAAGGAAGACACTAAAGATACAAAGTGCTGGATTTTAATTGACAGTAATTCTGTTATGACAATGGGATCTGGTAACCAGCGAAATATACCCAGCAAATATTCAAAACCCCCTGTAGAGGACAAAAAAACTCATCTCCTGTTGGTTTCTACTCTCTCAAAATGTGTCAAAAGTTTCTGAGATGAAAGATCAAAGTGTGATTACTTGTTCTACAACAATGATTGAAAAACATGGTAATCAAATTCCTTTCTTGGAATATAAAGAAAAGAAGTTTGGCATCTAATTTTGCCAAGTCAGAAATGATCAAAACCATTTGGAAAAACTGCTGAAGTAAACATTAAAAAATCCTTCTCTGAAATTGATATTGCCTCCAGCAAAATGGAGTAACCTGAACTTCAATTCAACTCCAAGATTTTAAAGAAAACCAGCCAACCTCAAACAGATGCAACCTTTAACGATCTATGTCTCATAGACAAGCAAAGGACTTAATCTTTTTGTTTTTATTTGGACTTCAACTTACCTCACTTCTGAGATGTGCGCCTGTGTCAATGCCTCATATTTCTCAGGTTTAGTAACTAATAAACTTGCTCTTTCTCTGACTCAAGGAAACCAGGTTTGATTGACTCCTTATTAAAAAGTAAATACACTTGGATTGGAAAAAAGTATTTACAGGAAAAATAAGTCGAGAAACTGTCGTGTGACCAAGTGAAGGGGCTGAATAAAGGGGGAGACCAGTTCACTCCTCCTTACCCAGTCATAACAAAATAAATACTGGTACAACATTGGGTCTAATACACCCTTAAGAAATGCAATAGATAGTTGAGCTGTTAACATACCTGAGAGTCAAGCTGTACTGATATATTGAATTTGGTCTTGGTTATACCTCTGTCTTGGATATGCAAACAGCCAATTGGTAATGAACTGGGGTACTGTTGAAAGAAAGAGACAAGCTGCCGAACCTTTTTGTCTTACACTTGTCAAGACAAATGCAAAAATACCAATTTTCCCCCTTGCTTCTGTTTAATCAATTTATTTGTTAGTGTAATTCTTCGTACATTTGGGTTCTTCAGCAAGTGCTGCCCATTCACAGAATATAATTTTTTGAATAAACAAAAGTATGTGGGACAATAGCGCTCTGGTGCATTTGCCTTGACAATGACTCAAACATTGAGAGCTGACTTGCCAATCAGCACTCCTTTTATCATGCAGTATAATTTCTTCCTCCCTTTGAAATTGACAATTTTTGCATCTGTCCCAATGAATGTTTCATAGCATGTCTCTTTTTCAGTTATTAAGCACTTTTTTCAATGCTGCTATTAATCAGTCCTTTTTCATAAAAAATAAATGATGCAATATTTAAAAATGTTTATGGGATGTTTGTGTCGCTGGCTAGGCCTGCATGTATTGCCATCCCTAATTGCTCCGGAGAAAGTGACGATGAGCTGACTTCTTGAACCGCTGCCGCCCATGTGGTGTGGGAACACCCACAGTGCTGTTAGGAAGGGGATTCATCAGATGTAAATGAGATCAGTCTGTTCGTGGGAATCAAAAGTCCAAAGCAACGTAAAAGGAAGATCAGGTCAGTAATATCATTCAAGCACTATTTAATGAGAGTAAGCTGAACATCAGATATTAATCATGACCATAAAATCTACAAGTTAAGGTCAAATCTTTTGAAAATAAAAATGACTGTTGGGATACTTCCCAAGCTTTTTCCATCAGGTTTTCATTATATTTGTACTTTTCTTTCTTGTTAAGAGAACAATCAATGTGTTAGAAACTTCACTCACAAATACTCCTGGCTAGATTATATAAGCAGGGTGACTGTGGGGAGACAGTTTAGAAACCAAAATTGCAACTTGTGATCTATAAATTCTAGTTTGGTTGAAAAGGGCAGATTTTCTGTTTGGTCTGTACATTATTAGCATTCATTCAACATGAATTGCTAATCTGCTGATCTTCCAGGTCAATTTTATTTGCACAATGTAGGAGATTCCCAGCTCAAATTTGGCCTGTCAACAAAAGCATGTTGGCGGGGTGGGGTTGTTGCACAGGCCCACAATCGTGTTACTTTCCCATTAAGAAATGATGAATAAATTTAACATATAGGCCCATTTTGAAGCTAAGTCATCATCTTTGGGGGCTAAATGAGGCTGACAATATTTTTTCATATATATATTAAACCCTTGCAAATGATCTGTGGGTAACAAAAACAAAATGGCTGACTAGATCAAAAAGCTAGAATAGAAAGAGTGAAGGTAGAAGGTCAAACCTGTGGTCAGAAGAACATTTTAAGATTGTGTTTACAAGCTCGCAACGGTTGTTAAGGAAGGTGATCGTTTGCTACTCCAGGGCACACCCTTCAAAGAGTTGAAAGGATGCTACTATAATGTAATAATACAAAAATATGCAACAAAAGCAGAAAATGCCAGAAAAATTCAGCAGGTCCGACTGCATCCGTGAAGATAAAGCAAAGCCAATGTTTCAAGTCTTATTATGTGACAATACAGGTTGTGTTATTCAGCTAGAGTATGGAAACTTCATTAAGTTCAAATGTGCTCATCCCATTCCTTTTTGGACTCATCTCCATGTTCAGACCCTTTTTTTCCCAACTGGGTAAGGCAAAGACAGAGTCCTGTGTCCAATTTAGGAACCTTGTGTCAAAAAAGTACTATCAATTCTCAAAGACAATCAGACAAGCTGAGACAGATTCCAAACGTGTTTGAAAACTCCATCTTCTTTTTCTTCTTGGAAACCAGCTAATGTTATGCTGCTGTTTAAAAAAGGTAGCAGACAAAAGGCAGGGAATTATAGGCCGGTTAGTTTAACGTCTGTAGTTGGAAAAATGCTTGAATCCGTCATCAAAGAAGAAATAGCGAGGCACCTGGAAAGGTATGGTTTGATAGAGCAGACGCAGCATGTTTCGTTAAGGGGAAGTCATGTTTGATGAATTTATTGGATTTCTAAGGATGTGACTAGTGTGGTAGACAGAGAGGAACTGGTGGATGTGGTGTTCCTCGATTTTCAAAAGGCGTTTGATAAGGTGCCGCACAAAAGGTTGCTTCAGAAGGTTAGGGGGCATGGAGTTGGGGGTAAGGTGTTAGCATGGATAGAGGATTGGTTGTCTAATAGGAGGCAAAGAGTTGGTATCAATGGATGCTATTCTGATTGGCGGTTGGTGACTAGTGGAGTGCCGCAGGGATCGGTGCTGGGGCCTCAGCTATTTACCATTTATATAGATGATCTGGAGGAGGGGGCTGTGTGTAGGGTAACAAAATTTGCTGATGACACAAAGATGAGTGGAAAAGCAAATTGGGCGGAGGGTGTGGAAAGTCTGCAGAGGGATCTGGATAGGCTGAGTGAGTGGGCGAGGACCTGGCAGATGGAGTACGATGTTAGCAAATGTGAGGTTATCCACTTTGGCAGAAATAATAGTAGGAGGGATTACTATTTAAAGGGCGAAAAGCTGCAGCGTGCTACGGTGCAGAGGGACCTGGGGGTCCTTGTGCATGAGCCGCTAAAACCCAGTCTGCAGGTGCAGCAGGTGATCAAGAAGGCAAATGGAATGCAGGCCTTTATAGCGAGGGGGATAGAATATAAAAGCAGGGAGGTCTTGCTGCAACTGTACAGGGCACTGGTGAGGCCACAGCTGGAGTACTGTGTGCAGTTTTGGTCGCCGCACTTGCGCAAGGATATTTTGGCCTTGGAGGGAGTGCAGAGGAGGTTCACTAGGCTGATACTGGAGATGAGGGGGTTGGACTATGAAGAGAGACTAAATTGACTGGGTCTGTAATCGTTGGAGTTTAGAAGGATGAGGGGGGGATCTTAAAGAGACGTATAAGATAATGATGGGGATGGATAGGGTAGAGGTAGAGAGATTCTTCCAGCTCAGAAAGGATAGCAGGACTAGAGGGCACAGCCTCAAGATAAGGGGGGGTGGGGGGGGGGGGGCAGTTTAGAACGGAGTTGAGGAGGAACTTCTTCGCTCAAAGGGTGTGAATCTCTGGAATTCTCTGCCCGTTGAAGTGGTGGAGGCTACCTTACTAAATATATTTAAGTCACGGGTAGATAGGTTTTTGACAGACAAAGGAATTAAGTGTTACGGGGAGAAAGCGGGAAAGTGGAACTGATCCACTTCAGATCAGCCATGATCTTATTGAATGGCGGGGCAGGCTCAAAGGGCTAGATGGCCTACTCCTGCTCCTATTTCTTATGTTCTTATGTTCTGCAGTAGTCATATTGCTTTACAAAATATCGTCAATGCCCCCTTGAATGAGTACAGAGCCATTCCTCACTGCTATCTGTGGAATCTGTGAACACTTCAAACTTCACTCCCTGCTTTCCTGGTTTAAATGAGTGGCCCCTAGTTCCTTTTGACCACATTACTTGTACATTTTGATGCCCTTAACCATAACTATCCAAAAATACCCATCTAAACATATATCTAAACATCCAGCTTTCCAAACTCTAAACTTAAAGCATGTCTTTCACTGCTGAAAGCACGCAGACCAAGACAGAGGGGCGTGGTGGCACAGGAATTAGCACTGCTGCCTCACAACATCAGGTTCAATTCTGGCCTCAGTTCACTGTCTGTGTGGAGTTTGCACATTCTCCCTATGTGTGTGTGGGTTTCCTCTGGGTGCTCCGATTTCCTCTCACAATCCAAGTTGTGCAGGTTAGGTGGATTAGCCATGCTAAATTGACCCGAATGTCAGGGGATTACCAGGGTAAATACGTGGGGTTATAGGAATAGGGTCTGGGTGGGATTGTGGTCAGTACAGACTCAAAGGGCTGAATGGCCTCCTTCTGTACTGTAGGATTCTATGAATCCAGTGAAATGTTGCAAGTTTGAGGGTGGGAGTTCAAATTCTGCCATAACAAACATTAAAATCAAATTCAATTTATTGAGTAAATGACAGTTCAGCATCAGGAAAATAAATGACAACGAAAGCTTCTGGATTCCTGCAAAAACTAACTGATTTACTAATATTCTTCAAGGAAGGGAACATCCACCCCTATGCTGGCATATGTGGCCTACAGCTAATCCTTGCTCACATTCCTCTTTTTCTACAGTTAAGTGGAATAGGATATCCCCCTCTGGGAAGCACAACAAAATCTTCTGATCAGCTAAGGAGAAACAGGAAAGAAACAAACATAAAATTAAACAAGGAAATAGGTTCAAAATTTGCCATAACAGACTGTCACAAATTTTAATGGAAAGACTCCTAAAACCCTCTTCTGGAACCGGACAGCATGGCAAACCTAGATGCTCATTTTATTTTGTTATTGAAGTCTAAACTAGCAAACAGCTGAAGAACTGCCTTGATACCCAAATTATGTAATTGGGCTTTAAAGTTAACATAATTTATGACCAACTGACAGTCATCTCTGGAATGGACATTTCAGTGTAAAATTCAACTTAAAAACTGGACAATGTGCTGAACGGACTGAAATTTTGTCTTGAATTTCCACCTTGTTTCTTTGATCTCAAAGCTGGAAATTCATGACAATCTTTTCTAAAGCAGCCAGCTTTTCCTAGTATCTCTACCATGTATAAATCTTTCATAATTTACTAACAAGCTGCAGGGATATACGCTTAAAATGTTGCTCCTCAAAAAGAGGAAAGACCTGCAATATTTATGGCTCCTAATTATTATTTCGTAACCTTGATGGAGAATATGCACCAATGGGGTGAATTTGTGCGGGGCCTCTCTTACTCATTACACTGCAACTTTGCTTAAAAAAAATCTTTTCACACAAACCCAGGAATGACAGTATAAACACAGTGTGGGTGGAATCTGATAGTCCAGTGACAGGACTTTCCACTGGCTGGAGAGCCAGTGGCAACCACATTGAGGCCATTCTGGCCTCCTCACCTCAATTATATGTCAATCAGAAAATAATCTAGTTGATGACAAGGTCTTTAGCATCTTTAGGGCTGATATCCAGCTGGCCACAGCCTGTATTGTAGTAGACTCAGGCTGAAGATCATCACTTGAGCTTTGAAAGAAAGGTAGGTGACGCAGGAGGTAATGGTGCAGAGTGGGAGTGCAGGTTAGTTTAAAGGGCTTCACACATGGACAGTCCTTGTCACTGGCTGGTCTCTCCATTGGGGAACCTCTCCATCAGGCCACAAGGTTTAATGCTAGCAGTAGAGGGATGAGATCCCTTACACGGCCACTTGATGGCCTCAAATAAATCCAGGATGGGAAAGGTCAAGGATGGCTTTTCTGCCCAGAAGTTAAGTGATGAAAACGTAAGAAGTAGGAGCAGGAGTTGGCCACCTAGTCCTTCGAGCCTGCCCCACCATTCAATAAGATCATGGCTGATCTGAAGTGCATCAGTTCCACTTTCCCAATTTCTCCCCATAACCCTTAATTCCCTTGTCTATCAGAAACCTATCTACCCGTGACTTAAATATATTCAGCGAGGTAGCCTCTGCCACTTAAATGGGCAGAGAATTCCAGAGACTCACCACCCTTTGAGTGAAGAAGTTCCTCCTCAACTCCCCCCGCCCCCCCAACCTTATTTTGAGGCTGTGCCCTCTAGTTCTGCTATCCTTTCTAAGTGGGAAGAATCTCTCTACCTCTACCCTATCTAGCCCCTTCATTATCTTATATGTCTCTCTAAGATCCCCCCCTCAGCCTTCTAAACTCCAACGAGTGCAGACCCAGTCTATTCAATCTCTCCTCACAGGCTAACCCCCTCATCTCCGGTATTAGCCTAGTGAACCTTCTCTGCACTCCCTCCAAGGCCAATATATCCTTTCGCAAATGCGGCAACCAAAACTGCACAATACTCCAGTTGCGGTCTCACCAGTGCCCTGTACAGTTGCAGCAAGACCTCCTTGCTTTTATGTTCTATCCCCCTCGCTATAAAGGCCAATTATATCGCAGTTACAACATCAGCCCAACAATACTTGGGAGTCAGGAAAGTGCTAGGCCCCCCGAGTCCGCCTTCTGGGAGTATGAAAATTTGCCCCATGACTTTTCTTCTGAAGGATGAAAAACCATCCTTGTTAGAGATGGAAAGGTGGTAGGACTGGAGGGTCTCGATGACATTACTGTTACTAGCGAGGCGGTGCTCGACAGACTGGAGGGGCTGATTGTGGACAAGTCCCCAGGACCAGATGGAATGCATCCGAGGGTTCTGAAAGAAATGGCGGAGGTTATAGTGGATGCCTTGGTGGTTATTTTCCAGACGTCGCTGGATTCCGGGGAAGTGCCGGAAGATTGGAAAGCGGCTAATGTTACGCCGTTGTTTAAGAAGGGTGCCAGGCAAAAGGCGGGGAATTATAAGCCGGTTAGTTTAACGTCTGTTGTAGGTAAAATGTTAGAATCCGTCATCAAGGAGGAAATAGCGAGGCATCTTGAGGGGAATTGCTTGGTAGAGCAGACGCAGCACGGTTTCGTTAAGGGGAAGTCGTGTCTGACGAATTTACTGGAGTTCTATGAGGATATGTCTAGGGCGGTGGATAGAGGAGAGCCGGTGGATGTGGTCTTTCTTGCTTTTCAGAAGGCGTTTGACAAGGTACCTCACAAGAGGTTATTGCAGAAGGTCAGGGGGCATGGAGTTGGGGGTAGGGTGTTAGCGTGGATAGAGGATTGGTTGTCAAATAGGAGGCAGAGAGTGGGGGTCAATGGGTGCTATTCGGATTGGCGGTTGGTGACTAGTGGAGTGCCCCAGGGGTCGGTGCTGGGGCCTCAGCTATTTACCATTTATATAGATGATCTGGAGGAGGGAACTGAGTGTATGGTGTCGAAATTTGCTGATGACACCAAGATTGGAGGAATGGCAAATTGTGCGGAGGTGTGGAGAGTCTGCAGAAAGGATCTAGGTAGGCTGGGCGAATGGGCCAGGAACTGGTAAATGGAATTTAATGTTGGCAAGTGCGAGGTGGTCCACTTTGGTAGGAATAATGGTAGGAAGGATTATTACTTACGTGGAGAAAAACTGCAGCAGGCGACGGTGCAGAGGGACCTCAGGGTCCTTGTGCATGAGTCGCAAAAACCCAGCTTGCAGGTGCAGCAGGTGGTCAGGAAGGCGAATGGGATGCTGGCCTTCATAGCGAGGGGGATTGAATATAAAAGTAGGGAGGTCTTGCTGCAGCTATATAGGGCATTGGTAAGGCCGCAGCTGGAGTACTGTGTGCAGTTTTGGGCGCCGTACTTACGCAAGGATATTTTGGCCTTGGAGGGAGTGCAGAGGAGGTTTACTAGGCTGATGCCGGAGTTGATGGGGTTGAGCTATGAGGAGAGGCTGAATAAACTAGGCTTGTACTCGTTAGAGTTTAGAAGAATGAGGGGAGATCTCATTGAGACGTATAAGATGATGAATGGGATGGATAGGATAGAGGTGGAAAGACTCTTCCCACTCAAAGGACAGTAGGACTACGGGGCACAGCCTCAAGATAAAGGGGGGGGGGCGGTTTAGAACGGAGTTGAGGAAGAACTTCTTCACTCAAAGGGTGGTGAATCTCTGGAATTCTCTGCCCGTTGAAGTGGTGGAGGCTACCTCGCTAAATATTTTTAAGACGCGGGTTGATGGGTTTCTGATAAGAGAGGGGATTAAGGGTTATGGGGAGAGGGCGGGAATGTGGAACTGAGGCACGACAGATTAGCCATGATCTTATTGACTGGCGGGGCAGGCTCGAAGGGCCAGATGGCCTACTCCTGCTCCTATTTCTTATGTTCTTATGTTATAAAAATTCCTCTCCCAAATGAGGCTCAGCAGTAATGTCCACCATGGTCAAACGGCCTTATGAACATTCAGTCAGAGCTTCACAAAAGCAACAAGGTCAAATGACGTGTGATGCAATTCATTCATGAATTTACAAGTATAACTTATCACCACTTAGTCCATAAATTGTCCATACAAACCTGGAGTAAAAAATACTTTTTTGGGGAGAAACATAGAAGTATAATTTTCCTTTATACATTTGTTTACGAAATTGTTAAATTGGCTGGTGTCAAAAACACAAAATTAAAACATGCATTACTTGCGCATGAATATTTAGAAGTACCAATGTGAAAAGTGAAACCGAAATACTTTCAGTTAACATCAGGCTATTTGTCATAATTTGTGTTCATGAATATTCAATGAATCAAACAAGACCAACTTCTGTAAATCTCTGATTGTATTTTCATAAGCAGATATACATTCTAAAAGAGCAGTAAAACATTTGTATTCCCATATATCCACATACAAATGAAACTTGGATAAAATTTACAACACTCACAAACAATTATATCACAGTTACAACATCAGCCCAACAATACTTTAAGCAGCTCATATTCTACTTTATACTGTGCATTAAGCAGAACGATCTGCTTAGAAAGTCTGGAAAAAAACTGCAACATAACTCTAATTACCTTTATGCAATACATGACAAAAAAAATCATTTTAAAATATCAGAAATGCTTTTAAACAATTGAGCCTTCATTCATATTGCAAGTATTGTGCATCTAGTTAACTACCATTGATACATCAATGAGTTATTTACAAGAACTGTGAAGTTTGCAGAGGATTGCAGACAATTTATTTTATAATTTAATTAATGTGCCTTTGTGAGCTGAACTCATCTAGTACCCTGGTTGGGGTGTTAGTGAGGACGATCATATTAAAACTGAACAAGAAATGTGCATTTCTCATTGTTGTATTAAACCATGACATACACAGACACTATTTATAAAACATGGAGTTAATGCTGCAAGACTTTCATCTGTGCATAGTGCTTTGCTGAACTACAACTAGAAATGTGATTGCTTTCACAGAATGCAAAGATGCAAATTCATACAGATTGTGAATGTAAAAAGATTGAAGCAAAGAGTGCTGAAAAAACTCAACACTGTTCCTCTCTGTGCAAATGCTGCCAGAGTTAACAGAATCCACCATGACTTCTCTTCAGATTAAATTCAAATAAGGTCAATATAAACTCAGTTACAGATCAGTTCCATTATCAGTAGAAGGGAGAGTGGGAAATGAAACAAAAAATGTAGACAGTACTGACTTAGGAAACTACAGGCGTCTGCTTTAACATCCATAATAACGTAAAATAGGGGAAATTATTCTAATAGGTTCTATTCTAAGACTTCCCTGGGAAATTCAGAAGGACTCAAAGTCAATCGAGAGCCAGTCTACTGAACATCACAAACCTTTAGCAGACTACTGTAATTCATACAGGAAACTGAAAACATATTTTCTTTGGCCCTGCTGAACTGCTCCATCACACAAAGGCTGAGTGGATAGACTAATGGCTGCGCAAATCCCACTGTCCGCCCCAAGAAAGCAAATAGTCCACCCCAAGGATTCATGGTGGGATCTTTGCCTGGGGTAGGGTGAGTGAAAGTTCTGATCTGCCACATTTATCTTCACAGATGAGATCCCCAGGAATTTCAAGGCCATAGTGTTAAGCTAGGGAAGAAAAGTGTGTTGGGCAGAGACACAATTCTATTCTTGGATCCTGCTGCTAATATATTTTAATGAACATGAATGTCTAAACCAAAGAAAAGATAATATCAATGAGGCTGTAAATGAAGATTCGCAGCAAAATGCAAAAATGAAATATAATATTGACAAATTAAAGTAGTGCACTTTAGGTTAAACAAAGGTGATTTTTAAGTACATCATGTACAAATTTGCATGAGGTTCCTTTCTCAGCTGCTGAAACTTGACAACTTCCATGCATTATAAACTTTTAACATGAAGATGATTCAGAAATGTCCAGGGACCAAAATTTTACTCCGTTTGGTTTCAAATCTAAGCAGGTGATACTGCTTCCTTCAGGAACTGTTATACTTAGACCAAATGTCAGATTTACAGTGAAACTTCAGCATTGCAGTTAGGTAAACGCTGCCATATAAATGCACCCTTAGAAAAAGATCTTGCAATAAAAGTGGTCTTGACTTTCAAAGACTAGACAGCACACAATTTAAAAAATGCTAATATAACACTAAGACACACTGACAGATCAGTTGAGTACAGGTCTTTAGGAATCCTAGGGCTTTGTAATGCATGATCTTAGATCACACTTATAATGTTGTAGTTAATTCTGATCATGCCACAAAATGTGTACATACAAAAGGGACACACGCACAAACACACAGTTGAGGATGTAATGGTCAGCAACATGCCTGATCCCCAAGTCTAAAAAGAAAAAGGCTAGAAAGAAAAACTTAATAAATGAAAAATTCTGGAAAGAAAATGGTTAAGGAGAACCCCACCAAAGTGCCTAAAATATCAAATGGTATAGCTAAAGCACACCCAGAATTTGACAAGAGGCTCTGAGAATATTAAATTCAAATTGCTGAAAGCTAATTTAATCAGATAAAAGTCTTACCGAAAGAATGATTAATGCATGAAATATTCAACCAGGCAAGTAGTAAAGGCAATAATACTCAGGGCATTCAGCAAGCGTTTGGATGATGCAGGAGAGTAAATGCACAAGAGGGCTGCGCTTCAATGAACCAAATTAATTTTAATGGGCTTGACTCTATTTTCGTAAATACTTTTTAGCAGGATTCAGGTCCTCACAGCAATCTTCTGCACAGCCCACATTTCTGGTTAAAAAAAGTTACAATAAAAAGTTACTTGTTTTTCTAGATCTATAAAACGTTACCTTTTGTTATTTTAAGTGAATTTGCAGTTAAAATACATTTCTGTAAATGTTGAATTACATTTAAATGCACTGCTGTATAAATTAGACTTTTGATAGTTATGAGTACATATCCAATGCAGTTACACCATCATTTTAAACAGAATGGTGAATATTCTTTCATAACTCAGTTCTGAAAATCATACTCAAATGTGTGGTCCAACCTCTTGGATCTCTGCAGTCGACAGTGGCTGCCTTGTTTCTCAGCATACGGTAATGCAGTCAATCCGTGAAGTCTTTTACTGTGTTGCCGAGATGGTTGCTGTCAAAACGAAGTTCCTGAGAAAGAATGGGCCTGTGTGAACGAAGCAGGGTTGCCAAATGTACTAATATGGGGATGTGACGGGATCACTGAACTGCACACATTGAACTTCTAGGAGGGTTCACAGTTCTCACCACAGGCTCCTGGCTGTAATTCACAATATCTGCCTTCACTACACGCTGTCACAAAAAAAGTAGAGATGTTATGGATCATTCTGCAAATTCAGCATAAAATACAAGTCAAAATAGATTTATTAGAGAGAGGATAAGTATGCTAATACAAGACCAGTAAAACTTTCAATTACAAATGAAGTAGATAATGTATTATTGTATTGTTGAACCGTGAGGCAATAAAGTAGAATTAACTTAATCCCCCATAAAAATAAGTGTACAAGGTTTAATAAACTGTCGCTTACTATGCACGAGTTAAGTTTCAATACGCAAAGACCTGGAGGGGATCCACTATAATATAACAATCGCATTAGGGTTTTTAATTTCTTTAAAGGCACAATATGAATGCAAGAGTTGCAATACAGAATTGGGATGAATATACATCAAATCTATAGGTAATATTTAAAATAACTGTATAAATGTGCTACATTTTGTCTTTTATTTTACACAACACAGGTAAAAAATTGACCGGTTCAAGTTTTTGCTGCAGTACCTGAATTATTGTATGCCACACACTTTACTCCGGCATTGAGCAGAGCTCTGTGATAGATTCGCATCATGTGGGTAATTTACCAACTCGGCCCTGACAATACGCTGCCAACAAAAAGATGCCAGGACAGTAAAAGAGCGAGGGAGTAGAGAAAAAAAAATGAAAGGAAGAATGAAGATAGAATTGAAATGTTTCACATTTTTAATTGCGCAATGACTAAAGTGAACAAAAAATAAAGCAAAATAAAAATACTACAACACAGATTTCTCAGTTGACTTTATTTTAACACTAGCAGTAACCCATTTATTTCAAATAAATTACCAATGCTAAAACAACGTTGATCAGTAAATTCAGGCAATGAAACAGATGTATAGGCAGGACAAAGGTGAATTGACCCAATGAATACAACTTTCTTTTGTCGAATTAAGATCCAAAAATTAAAAATCAAATAGCTAAGTATCTGTTTAAATATTCAAAAAACATTTGAATACTGTCAGATCTTGATGCAGAGAAATGATTAATAGTGTACATAAAATGGTTTGAACAATCAAGAAGTATGGAGAATAAACAGAATGAATATAATTGTATTCTACTAGACCATGGAAAAACATTTACATCTATGGAGTTATATCTTCTAAAAAGTGACATTGGATTGGGATTCCCCCCATCATCCCACCCTCTTTGGGATTTCACAGAAGTGAAATTGAAGGTAAGCTGAGAAGCCTTGAACAGTTTGCAGCTAAATAATTACTAGTAATTAAGTGGCACATTGAGTACTATTTTAACCCTTGACTCTGGATTTCCCAGCATAGCCTAGGGAGAGGCTGTTGTTGAAAGCATGTCTCTTATGAAGTGCTATCCCTACTCATTGAGTGATAGTAAACTTCTTGGAAAACACTTAATCTATTGTTGAAATGTTAAAAATCTCTGATTCTTTCAACCAGTTTACTTATTCCAATGTTTGACCCCGGTGCCCTTATTTGCAAGATGGACAAAGGACAAACACAAATAAAGGTTCAACAAGTTTATTAACACTATTAACCCTCAAATTACCCACATAAAACAAGAGGATACCCTAAAATCAGATATACTACCCGCAAAGATGGTTTGGTTAAAACTGCAGGCTCAATTCCCTGAGTCCCTCTGGCCTATCGTCACAGTGAGTCTCGATGGCAGCTTCTTCCGTCCTTCCTGCCTTCTCTGCTCAGTCTTCCGAATGGTCAAGGGTTGCCTCCTTCATCAAGTCTTCGCCAGTCTTCCCTGCCGGTGTCTGCAAGTGTGTTCCTTCATTCCCTGCCTGCTTGCCTTTCCAGAAACTTCTCTGGCTTCCAGCCAATGAGGTCCCAGGAGGGGGTTCAAATACCCAGTGGGTTTCTTGATGTCTGCCTGACAGGACACTAGGGTCCACCTCCCTGCTGCTGCTTACATGTAACCTATTATCAGATTAAGCCAACTGCAGGAACTCTTGGTGACAGAAAGTCTGGCCTGACCTGGGCTTCTAACAATAGGCTGGTGCATTTCAATGGGGTGCAATGATCTCCTGCTAAGTATCAGTAGGGTGCAACGACCTTTGATAGGAGGTTGATGAGTCAGGCCCAGACAGGTTTGTGTATTGTACAGCTGGCCTGCCTGAGGTTTGACTGTGTTTGATTTTTAATATGCTCAATTCTTTAAAATTGGATATCCTAAATTATCAGTCATAAAACTAGGCCCTGTTTATGTTACACTATGGAGCACTATACTCGCCTTCAGCTGCACTTTCCTGGTGCAAGCTTTCAACTACAGTTTGGGATCTGCTTATGTAGTTCCACATTGAGTTTCTGAGTGCCAAGATTAGAAGCAATACCACCACCAAAGACACCAACAGGAGCAATACCACTAACAACAGCCTTCTTTGCAGCCACATGCCCCTTCACAGGACAAAGAGATGGACACTGAGATCAAGCCTCAAATATAGGGTCTTCAGACAGACATATCTGAACACCAATGCCTCAGGAAGTTCAAATTCTCATGGTAGGTCACTTCTGACATCTGAAAACTCCTGAAATAAGATTTCCTTCTCAGTGGAGCAAGAGAGCACGCATTGTTAATTGTCAGTAAGGTGTCCATTAGTGGGAGGCTACACTACACCATCTCCTTGCCAAGTCATGTTTTCCCTTCTCACGCACAAACAAAAAATGCTGGGAAATCTCAACAGATCTGACAGCATCTATGGAGAAAGAATAGAGCCAACGTTTCAAGCCTGGATAACCCTTCATCAGAGTTCTTTCTTCTCTTGCAAGGAGAGAATGCAAAGAGATGTGAGCACTTGTAATGACTTCGTGGAAAGGACAGAAGGGGTGAATTTTGCCATTCTGCCCACCATGGGAATCGGAGGGGGTGGACCATGGAAAGGTCTGTTAACCCTCAGGCAGGATTTTCTGGTTTGGGACGAGTGCATCTGGAAAATCCTGCCCAATATTTGGGGAGGGTGCTTAGATGCTAGATGACAATGGGATGAGTGTGAACTTTGGCCCTTCAGGTGGGGATTTGAGGGAAAAAGGTCAGGCTTGGCACCTGGAGTGTTATGCCACTCAGAGGTACTAGATTCTCCATGCCCACAGAATTTTGCTTTTGAAGTAGATATCTTATTTGAAGCTTTAGGATTGTGAGAAGCCACTAGAGGTTGGTACGATCTTGGTCCTGCTCTAGAACAAGCTGGATGAACTCCATTAATGATGCCATGTTCTCAAACTGTTCACACCTCAGAACTAGAACATGATATCAGCCATCCCTCAACACCCAACGACCCACATCTGTGCACCTTGCCACTACTGCTATCTTTGTAGCATTCTTAAAGTACTCCAAAGAGTATTATTGGCAGTGTATAAAACAGGCAATCTGATCCTATTTGTTACCCAGCAGGATAATTAGATTAAATTTATCCCCAGATGAGTGCCCAGGACAGAGAGCAAGAGAATGAGAGTGTGCCCTTTGAGCTGGAATTATTTTCTATTTCTTTCCTAATGCCAACAAATCCTTCTGCCCAGACCATGTTTTGGTTGGAGCGAAAAGAAAGCATCAATTTAGGCAAAAACTTTCCACTGACTGCAGCTCTGAACCAAAGAAATATTTGGACAATACTGCAGTGGGGTGTGGAGTCAAACTTGAACTTTTCAAAAAATAAATTCCAATCAGCACATCAGTAACCTTTGGCTCCGTCAAGAGAGCGAGTCCATGACCAAATCTGAATAATAGTTAAAACACCCACCAAGTAATTGAACTAACCAGACCTTGGATTGAAATTGCAACTCTGAAGCTTTGGTTACACTGGAGGATGGTGGGTGGGCTAGAATCTGTTATTGTTGTGGTGGCAATGCACTTTGAGAATTGTAATAGAATTATACAGAGTCAACACAGATTAATGAAACAAAAAAATCGTTGGACAAATCTGTTTGGGTTTTTTGAGGTTGTCACTGATTGGCTAAATAAGAGGTAACCACAAATGTAGTGCAGAAGTATCTTCAAAAAAGCATTTGATAAGGTGCCACACAAAAAGGATATTACTCAATATTTGGGTTGTAGATTTGGAGGTAATATATCAGCACTGGTTAATGAACAAAACAGAGGGAGTAGGATTAAACAGGCCATTTTCAGTTTGGGAAGGTATAACTAGCAAGACACCACAAGCAGCAGTGCTTGGTCCTCAGCTATTTAAAATCTGTAACAATGGGATTGATGACTGAGTATAATGAATCCAAACTGCAGACAGTAGAAAGTTTGATGGAAAAGTAAGCTGTATTAAGATTGCAAATAGAAGAGACTGGTTAAATGAGTGAGCAAGAATATGGTCAATGGAATATAATCTCAGTGGGAGTGAAGGAGGTGGTGGCATAGTGACAATGTCACTAGAGAGGTAACTCTGAAGTCCAGGATAATATCCTGGGGACATGGGTTTAAGTCCAACTACAGTAGTCGGTGGAATTTAAATTTGATTAATAAATCTGGAACACAAAGCTAATCTTAGTAATGGTGACCACAATAATGATCATTGATTGTTGCTGTCTGCTTCACTAACGTCCTTTACGGAAGGAAATCTACCATCCTTACCTGTTTTGGCCTAATTGTAACTCTTTGACTCTTAACTGCCCCTTCAGGTGGCATAGAAAGCCATTTAGTTCAAGGGCAATTAGGGATGGACAGTAAATGCTGGCCTTATTGTCCCTTTAATTTGAAATACTTCCTTTGACAAAATGGGTGCATCATCCTTCTCACACACCCTGAACAGCCAGGGAGCCTGGAGGTGGGATGCTAATGCCGTGGCTCAGTCCAAGAGCCTCAGCAAGCATTCTTCTTCATCGTTTGGAATGCCAACCTGCAAATGGTCCCACTCTCTGGTGGGGAACAAGTCCAATAAATTCCACCTGCTGAGTATTTCCAGAGTGATTTATTTTTATTTCCGACTTCCAACACCTCATTTTCAGCAACATGGAATTCAGCCCATGAAAGAAAGAAAATCTATACATAATATATTACACATAATGTGTATGTGTATATTATGTATGCTAATGTGAATTTATCAACTCAAAAATGAAAAGATGTAAATAGTTTTTTTTTAATGATGGGAGGGTGAGAAATATTGGTAGAGAGACCTGGGATTCTTTTATATGAATCGCAGGAAGTTAATATGCAGTACAGCAAGCAACTAAGAAAGCAAATGGTGTGTTATACTCCAATCCTTTTGTAATAAATGCTAAGAATGAATAAGTCTCACTACAATAGTACAAGGCCTTGTTGAGGTCATACCTGGAATACACATGTACAGTTTTGATTCACATACCTACAAAAGGATAGATTAGCCTTGGGTAAAATGCAATGAAAGTTCACCAGACCGACTCCTAGGATGCATGAGCGACCTTGAGAACAAAGTAAGTGGACTAGGCCTATAATCCTTACAATTTAGATAGATGAAAAGTGATCTCATTGGAACATATAAAATTCTTAAGTTTGACAGGGAACATGCTCATTGGAGTCTAGAACTGAGTCACAATCTCAGAGTAAGGGATTAGAATGAGAAAAAATTCCTTTACTGAAGGTGTCAAGGATCTCTGGAATTCTCACCCCAGTGATCTGTCAATCAATAGATTCCAGACAGACAATGATAAGATTTTTGGAATGCTAGGAGTTAAGGAATACGAGGATAATGTGGAAAAGTAGAGTTGAGGCAGATCATCCAAGATCTTACTGAATGGTAGTGCAGCCTCAAAAGGTTTACTCCAGTTCTTAATTCTTATGTACTTATGCACGTGGTGCATACTATGAATGACAAAGTGCAAACTCTCCTTCCTATTCCACTCACTATCACTGCCGAGTTGCTCATAGAAGGAGCAAAGAAATTAATAAGAACATAAGAAATAGGAGCAGGAGTAGGCCATCTAGCCCTTCAAGCCTGCCCCACCATTCAATAAGATCATGGCTGATCTGAGGTGGATCAGTTCCACTCTCCCGCTTTCTCCCCATAATCTTTAATTCCCCTGTCTATCAGAAACCTATCTACCCGTGACTTAAATATATTTAGTAAGGTAGCCTCCACCACTTCAACGGGCAGAGAATTCCAGAGATTCACCACCCTTTGAGTGAAGAAGTTCCTCAGCTCCGATCTTAACTGCCCGCGCCTCCCCCCCAAATCTTGAGGCTGTGTCCTCTTGTCCTGCTATCCTTTCTAAGCGGGAAGAATCTCTCTACCTCTACCCTATCCATCCCCATCATTATCTTATACGTCTCTTTAAGATCCCCCCCTCATCCTTCTAAACTCCAACGTGTACAGGCCCAGTCTAGTTAGTCTCTCTTCATAGGCCAACACCCTCATCTCCGGTATCAGCCTAGTGAACCTCCTCTGCACTCCCTCCAAGGCCAATATATCCTTCCGCAAGTGCGGCGACCAAAACTACACACAGTACTCTAGCTGCGGCCTCACCAGTACCCTGTACAGTTGCAGCAAGACCTCCCTGCTTTTATATTCTATCCCCCTCGCTACAAAGGCCAACATTCCATTCGCCTTCTTGATCACCTGCTGCACCTGCAGACTGAGTTTTTGCGACTCGTGCACAAGGACCCCCAGGTCCCTCTGCACCGTAGCATTTTGCAGCTTTTTGCCTTTTAAATAATAGTCCCTCCTACTATTATTTCTGCCAAAGTGGATAACCTCACACTTGCTAACATTATACTCCATCTGCCAGGTCCTCACCCACTCGCTCAGCCTATCCAGATCCCTCTGCAGACTTTCCACACCCTCCACGCAATTTGCTTTTCCACTCATCTTCGTATCATCAGCAAATTTCGTCACCTTCCACTCAGCCCCCTCCTCCAGATCATCTATATAAATGGTAAACAGTTGAGGCCCCAGCACTGATCCCTGCGGCACTCCACTAGTCGCTAACCAGAATAATACCCATTGATACCAACTCTTTGCTTCCTATTAGGCAGCCAGTCCTCTATCCACGCTAACACTTTACCCCCAACTCCATGCACTCTAACCTTCTGTAGCATCCTTTTGTGAGGCACCTTATCAAACGCCTTTTGGAAATCTAAAAACACCACATCCACCGGTTCTCCTCTGTCTACCGCACTAGTCACATCCTCATAGAAATCCAATAAATTCGTCAAACTCGACTTCCCCTTAACGAATCCGTGCTGCGTCTGCTCGATCAAACCATTCTTTTCTAGGTGCCTCGCTATTTCTTCTTTGATGATGGATTCTAGCATTTTTCCAATTACAGATGTTAAACTAACCAGCCTATAATTCCCTGCCTTTTGTCTGCTACCTTTTTTAAACAGCAGTGTAACATTAGCCGTTTTCCAATCTTCTGGCACTTCCCCGGAGTCCAGCAAATTTTCGTAAATAATTACTAAGGCGTCCACTATCACCTCTGCCATTTCTTTCAGAACCCTGGGATGCATTCCATCTGGTCCTGGGGACTTGTCCACCTTCAGTCCCATTAGTCTATCAAGCACTAACTCTCTAGTGATAGTAATCGCACTTAGACCCTCATCTCCTACCATCCTTCTATCTTTAATATCCGGCAAACTATTCATGTCCTCCTCCGTGAAGATCGAGGCAAAAAAACTTATTTAAAGCCTCAGCCATTTCCTCATCGCCCACCGCTAAATCCCCCTCTCATCCTCCAAGGGTCCAACATTCACTCTAGCCAGCCTCTTCTTCTTTATATATTTGTAAAAACTTTTACTGTCATTTTTTATATGTAGTGCTAGTTTAGCTTCATACTCTATCTTTCCTTTCTTTATCACCTTCTTAGTCATTCTTTGTTGATTTTTAAATCTATCTCAATCTTCTATTCGCCCACTATTTTTAGCCACTCTGAACGCATCAGCTTTTAATTTAATACTCCTTTATTTCCTTCGATAACCACGGCTGGTTGTCCCTTCTCCTACAGTCCTTCTTTACCATCGGAATATATTTCTGCTGAGTACCGAAAAAGACCTCCTTAAAAATCCTCCACTCTTCCTCAGCCGTCCTACCAACCAATCTGCGCCCCCAATCTACATTCGCCAATTCCGCTTTCATCCTATCATACTCCCCTCTGTTCAAACAGAGGACACAGGTTTGGGACCCTACTTTCTCATCCTCCATCTGCATCAGAAATTCAATCATAATCCTTCATTTCAGAAAATTTGAGGAGAATTTGGGAGGGTTCGCAACCTTAAGCATGTGAAAATAGTTCCATTATTCAGGTACTGTTACAATATGATAATGGGTGTAGGAACATCAGATACTCTTTTTAAAAACTGCATAAACAGAGCTGAAGATTGCCTCATAAGCCATCTGTAAAGAGTCATTTCATTGACAGATTCAAATTCAACCATCCAACCAATGAAGCCATAATATCTCCACCTAGATTGATTACATTTTGACAAAGTGCCAAGTGAACAAAGTCATGTTCAACTTTCAAAAAGGTCAATAAAAATAATCAAAAAACTGACAGTTCCCACAGAGTTGAAACTCCACCTGCAAACATTGCTGGTCTCAGGCCACAATAAGAAGCTCACTGTAGACTTGACAGTGGCCAGTTTATTTCACGGATCTTGGCTCTTTTTTAGACGAGCATTTCTCAAGAAAAATATTGAACTGCTGTTAAATCTCAAAGGGGTCAATTTCCTCGGAGGTTCTCTACCTGCCTTGTGCTAACAATGAAAACCTTTTGGGAAAAGGGTTTCTGCCCAACTTCCACTTAAATTACCATGTTCAGGGGGAAAAGCTCCAAGGAAACCACCCCTTCTGTCACTCACAGAAATATAGGGTTGAATCTTAAAAAAAAAAAGCAGGTTGGGGCTGAATGGTTTCCTGACACAAAATTGCCCATTTTGGTTTGAAGGTGGACGGTTGACTAACCGAATCCAAGAAATTAGATTGCAACATTAAATATGATAAATCTGACGTAGGGAGGAAATTCCAGAGCTTGGGGCCTAGGCAACTGATGGCATGGCCACCAATGGTAATAATTATTACTGGGAATACACAAAAGGCCAAAATAAGAGCAGCTTTCTTGGAGGATTGTGAGGCTTAAGGAGACTACAGAAATAGGGAAGGGCATCAGGATTTTAAAATCAAGATGCTACTTGACCAGTGTTGGTCAGTTTGGGTTAGTTAATTTGCCATGCTCAATTGACCTTTAGTGTCAGAGAGATTAACAGGGTAAAAGTGGGGTTATGGGGATAGGGCCTGCCTAGGATTGTTGTCGGTGCAGGTTCGATGGATCGAATGGCCTTTTTCTGCACTGTAAGGATTTTATGACATGTAAAGATGCATTTATAGAAATATTTACAATAAGAACATTAGCAGAATGTATAGAAAAATATAGTCACAGCTAAGGAGGCTATAAAACAAACTACAAAATTTCAAATCACTTAAATTTGAATATTTAAACATTCATTGTTTTGAATCAACTTTTTGTTTCTGTCTTACTACCAATTTTGTTATATCTAAAGCACTTATGGTACAAGTGTAGCAAATTAGTTGTATAACATTAAAAATTACTATCCCAATATTCCTGCTGGCTAAACCCAGCAATGCCAAACATTATCCCCATTGTGTTACTTCAAATCTCAGAGTTGCGTCTGAAATAATGCTATGGAAACAGAGAAGCTGCTTTCAGCACAGGCCTGAAATGACAGATACAAGCTTGAACAACCCTAAATCGGCAAAATTAACCATTAAGTAGGTTTCAGTTTGCCTAAACTGTATAAGATCTGCTTTTATCAAAGATTTAGACCACTATTGTATATATTCAGACTGTAGGGCTGTGTAGTGTTTAGAATCTTAAAAGAAACAACTGCAGGGAGCCAAAACTCAACCAAAGCAAGCAAGATGGTGTGTTTGTTTATAGCATTTCATTCAAATCAACATTTGAACAAGTCTGATATAAAATTGCTTTAACAATTGCTTCTTACAAACATTTGTAGTCTGTTTGTAAGAGCTACAATGCAAAAGAGAACAAGTTAGTGTCCAAAAGTTCAATTTTTCAGCACAACTGCTGCATAATTTGATTGCATGCATTACATATGTTAGTGCTCAATTCAAATTATGTTTTTGTTAAAATACTCATCAGTTCAAGTGTGCAAGTAATGTGAAACCAGAAAATAGCTTTAGACTGGTCAGAGATGAATTTTGTACCATAAAAGGCAGATCTTGTACAAGGCAATTAGTTAATGAGTGCTCGGCTAAATTTTCAATTGATCATCTTCACTCTATCTTATCTGAAAGTTTAAATTAATTACAGCTTTCCTGCTGATATGATCACAAAAAAAAGGTCACTAACTTTCAACTAAGGTCATATAGGCTGAAGACTTTTCAGGAGCCTTATCTAATCTCAAAGCTTCTGGCTCTTCAACCAGCAATCTGTGCAATTCACCCCAATTAATTTCCAACGTGTTTGTTTAAATTGCAAGATCTAATTACACAGAACATGCCAGTTAACAATACAAGTCAAGAATAATCCTTGTTTAGTTAATACATTAAATTAATTAGAATCAAATGAATCCAAAATGCAGGCCATCGGATATAAATCACAAATATGATCATTCATCAGTCAGGACATTCTGCTGATCTCTCACAATAAGCCATTTCCTAGAGTTTCTACCAATCCCATCTCAAAAAAATGATGGAACATCATACTTTAGAGAATTTCTAACCTATTGTGTCCATTTGATGACAATCTTTAAACTTTATATCCTAGCTGAAATTAGAATGGACACTATGCATATGTGAAAAACATACGTCTATTCAATGTTTATATAATTAGAATCAGGAGTTTTAAACTGCAGCAAATTTGGAGCCTCAAGTGAATGAAACATTCCATTTCCATGATCATATTTGAATATTACTGCTCATTATGCTCATTAATGCATTATATTGAAACATTAATAAAGAACCAAGATCCCAAAATATTAAGCCGTCTTTTCCCTTTTTGTTGGACTATCCTGGGACTAGTATTCCAGAGATCTAGGATAATGCTCTGGGGACATGGGTTCAAATCCCATCATAGCAGCTGGTGGAACCTGAATAAAATTAATAAATCTGGAACATAAAGCTAATCTCAGTAGTGGCGACTATGAAATTATCATCAATTGTCATAAAGATCCATCTGGTTCACTAATGTCCTTGGGGGAAGGAAATCTGCTGTTCTTACACAGTCTGGCCTACATGCAACACCAGACCAAGAACAATATGGTTGAAATGTTCAGTTCAGGAGTCAGGGCTAAGGGCAATTAGGGCTGGCAACAAATGCTGGCTTTGCAGCGATGGTTGCATTCCATGAACGAATAAAGAACCAAGTCAGTTAAAGAAACTGGAGGTCAACTGGAAATTTCCAAACTGGAAAGTGGCATCAGATGGCACAAAAGCTTTTAAGGCTTTGTTCGCTGCTATTCCTGCCCTTGGTGGGCCTGAAAGTTCAGCTCTATAAATAGTAAATTTTTCTGATCCCAAATGAATATCCATTTCATTGGCTGCAAAGATTTGGTTCACTGTCTATTTCACGTTTCCCTGAGATTTTCAATGTCTCAGATGGCAGAGTTGTACCCAGGGACATTACAGGTATGGCAATGTGACAGTGTGGGGTGCTCCTAGCATTCACCATTTCTTTGCTGGGGCCTACTGGTTCAAGATTCAAAGCATGGGCACCCAGTGAAATGTGAAATATGCCATTAAGTCACAATGTGGAGATGCCGGCGTTGGACTGGGGTAAACACAGTAAGAAGTCTCACAACACCAAGTTAGAGTTAAACCTTAACTTTAACCTGGTGTTGTGAGACTTCTTACTATATTTCACAATATCAGGGAGTCCCACAGAGCCCAGGGGCAAGTTGAAAGTAGGGCAATAGCAATTTATTTACTTCATCCACCTACTTTCTAAAATTTATGTTTTCCAGCAGTAGGGCTGGAATTGAAGATGCAACACTGTTGAAAAACTTGTAGCTGTGTTCAAATTTCCTACTGTTCTGCCAGTCCTACTCCGTACCAAAAGGCGGTTTCAGGTGCTCCTGAACCTGGGACGGCATATGTCTGTCAAATTTCATATAATGGTAGCTCTCTCTTTTTACTTGCCTTTCAGATGGAACTCCAATCTCATCTCTTTATCTCACTATAACTAATTGATAAAATGTAACCATCTGCCCAGAACACAAATGTGAAACAATAACAAATGTCACTTTCACACCCAACTCCCAAACATTGATCACTACTAGGTAAATCATTTTACCTATATCCATATACTGTAGGTTATATGCAATAAAACATTTTTAATCTAGAAAAGCTTATCTAGCATCATGTGGCACAGAACAGCAATATTGTTTCATTTAAATACTGCTTCTTTTACAGGAAATCATGGACTGAGTAGAATTGGCATTTTCTAATAAATGTGAAAACACCAATTCCAATTTTAAAATCAGAGTTCTCGAACAGAATAAAACATTAAATAAGACAAACCCAAAATTCTTCATCTTAGCAAGTAGCTTTTAGTCAGTTTCTATTTGCAGATATTAAAGATATAAGTTAAAGATATAAAAAACAGCAAATATTCAGTTACTTTACAACCGTTGTGATATCATTTGCAATTATGGTTTAGCCAAATAATATTGCTGCAAGGATAAAATAAATAATGATTAAAATTATGACATGCAAACTAATTTGAACAAATTTGGAATCAGCTTAAAAACCTCATTGAGAAGTAATGAATAAGGAGCAGTTAAGAGTTTATAATTTGACAAATGAAACACAAATGCAACTTGGTGCTCTAAAACACTAGGGAAGGAACTGAGCAACGTAGCATTTAAACAGTACAAATTTTTCTTTAAAGGTTGGGCAACAAACAAAATATATAAGCTGACGTAATCTAGGTATTTCACATGCATCTCTTTTGCAGCTGGCTCACGGCCATCACTGTCGGAGACCTGGGAGCAGATTGTCTGCCCACCCACTTAGCTGGGAAATACTGTATGACAGGCAGAAATGTTGAGGGAGTGGGTGGAGGTAGAGACAAATTAGATATGACAGGGTATGGAAAAGAAATCACTCAATAGAAGTTATGAGCAGAAAAATGCATTCCCGTTGATAACTAATATCAAACTTTCAGTGTCAAGGTAACTGTTCAACTGAAACAAAACAACTAGATACTTCATCATCCAAAAATAAGGTGCTGAATCTGCCATATCATACTAGTACTTCTCTTCGTGGGTGTGAAGAGGTCAGGCTGGATGATAACCATCCCCACATTTTCCAGAGACAACATAACTCCACCAAAACAATTCCAGAAAAAGACTAATGGATTCTTGGTTAGCTAGGGAAACATATCATTAAGATCCCAGACTTTTGGATAACATATCTATTTGGGAGTACAGGCTTGTCACTACAACACATATCTAAATCAACATCTCAAAATATTAGTTTTCTTGCTGTCTACTGAAACTACATTTTTTACGAAAATTGCATTAATAAGAACCAGTCCACATTATATTTTTCTCACTATGTACTCTCTGTCTATTGCAACAAACGAATATGCACTGCTAATTTATAGAACCACCTTCGTTTGAATAACTAAATCTTAATTTTTCTTACACCACACCTGAAAACTTTTTTTTAAACACTTTGGTATAATTATCAAATTGTCTTTCCAAGCATACTCAGTAAAACCCTATCATGGCAAATTTATTTTCAAAAAAAAATCCTTTCTCCAGAGGTTGATAGCTAATTCCGGGTATGGTTATTGATACAACTTTCTATAGTTTGTCTGAACAACTTCTGTATTCTTCATGGATGAGCCTATAAATTGTATGTCAACAGGTTTTTTTTTAAACAGGGGACAGGACATCACAACCAAGCAGTATCCTATTTAACAAAACAGAATTGAACAGCAGACATCAGTCAGCAATAAATAGGAGCAAAACAAAAGAAAAACGGGATTTTATTTCCTTATCTAACACTGTAACGAATCATCTCTTTCCTAGCTAAAGTAAGTTAATTCAGCTCAGTCCATGGATCAAATCTGGACCTGTCTATCCTAAACCATTCAAAATTAAAGTGAAATTACAAATTTTAAGTTACCACTTGATAATTTTTCAGATTTGATGACTCCTGTTGCTCCTGTAAGCAGATCCTTATGATCAAGAATTTTTCTCAACTTCGTCAATATCCGGCCATACAGTTGCATTAAGTGAGGGTCATGTCACACAATTACAGAGAATACACACCACAGAAGCAAGTCATTTGTTCCAATTAATCTGTGCTGGTGTTTATACTACACTTGAGGCTCTTCCCATTCCATCTACCTTATCTCAGCCATTCAGCATATCTTTCCATTCTCTTTGCTCTCACAAATGTGTCAGGTTTCCTTTTTGAAAGTATCTGATCGATTAGCCTCAACCACTTCTTCTAAGATTAACTGGCATCTCATGGCAGTCATCACTGCTGGTTGTCCTGAGGGAAAGATTTGCAATTTGTTCCAAAGCATTCCACTTCACCAAAGGGAATAGTTATGTCACAGCTGAGCAGGTGACATTGGTTGCATTGCTTCTGTGCCCCTGTCAGTAGTCATCTCCTCAAGATATTTCCTTGTCCCCAAGGGTCCACCCTCACACTTCAGGGATGAAAGTGAAGATCTGAGGCAGTCTAGACATGCTGAGGATGAAGAAATCATGAAGGAAGCTCTTGTTACAGTTGGATGTTGAGGGAGTGCGTGTCCTTTCTGTAGGTGGATCTCACTGACTGGTTATTGGGTGTTTTGATGGCCACATAAGTGCAATTAATAAATTCCTGCACCTGGGGGAATCCAATAGTTGAGGCGTGCTCTGCACCTAATCCTTGAAAAGACCCGGAAGTGAAAAAATTTAAGGCCACAATGATTAATGATGACTGACAGGGCATGGCGAAACAGAGTTGCACGATGCAAGGTCGGCATTGGGAACACAAAAATTTATGATCATCTGCCTGGAAAATCATAGACTCTGCTGTACTAGTTCTTGATCAGGTAGCTGCCTTTGGTGGTGAATCCTGTGCGTTTCTGAACTCCTTTTCTCCTGTGTTCTCTTGATGCTTATTTTTCTGCTCTTCCTGCAGGGGGCATTGTCCCTCATCATCACTGGGCCCAAAATATGAGAGTTGAGCTTCCATTGCTGGCCTTCCTTATGGGCAGGTGGCCAAATAATTGTCCTTGGTACCCTTGTTCCCCACAATGTGGTGGTGGTGGTGGTGGTGGTGGTGGTGGGGGGGGGGGGTGTGGAGGAGAAGCACAGGTCACATTCAAAGCTTTGATGCAGAGTGCCCATTTCTCCTTCCACACATGCAATGCCAAGGGTGCCTACCTCCTTACTAGTCTCCTTTTGCTTCCAGTGACTCTATTAGGGAGCCAGAGTGATACTCTGGGCAGTCATGATTGGCTCTCCAATATGTACCCACCTTTCTTAAGCTGGTCAGTTTCTGAAGATATGGATAACACAGCTGGCCCTTTCTAAATCAAGATTAAAATGCTTTAAAAGTCTTATCGAGCTTTTTAAACTATTTTCATTGGCAGGAATTGGAGGAGAGCGGGATTCCTGTCCCATCACCCCAGCCCCCATCCACCCTCCCCAGAGTTGCATACTGACATTGCCACCAAGCACCAGTATTTTCAAGGCTGACCCTGCTCCCTGGGTCTCTGAAAATTCAACCACTAGTTTCGGATTCTTCACACGTAAAAACATTTTGTTCACATTTACCCTGAATAACCCATACGTAACTTTAAAAGACTTCTATCCTGTCATCTCTCCTCTAAGTCTTCTACTTTCTGAAGAAAAAATTGCCAACCTGTTTTTTCTAATAGCTATAATCTTCAGTTCAAACGCACTTGTAAATAATTGGTCAGAGCTGCACAGCACTCCAAGTGCAGCCTCACCAACATCAATTTAACTTCATTACTTTTGAATTGATCCTGATACATTGTAAGCATTTTAAATTGCTTGCTGACCAGCTGGTTTAAATGATCTGTTTACCATATTGACTTACTTTTTGTCTTTTTTAAAATTATTTGATGGGATATGGGCATCACTGGCAAAGCCAGCATTTATTGCTCATCCCTTATTGATCTGAGTGCCTTACAAGGTCATTTCTGTGTAGGTGACACTTCTATTTCTCACCAAAATGCATAACCTCATATTTAAACATGTTAAGTTTCATTTGGATGTCGTAATTTAAAATATGTTGCCACATGCTATTTTTGGATGGTGGACTGATGAACATTTTAGTGAGGCAAGACCAACTGGAAATCGACAGTTAAAAGCTAATCAAATTGCTGTGCATCTGGACTCACTACGTTTGAACCCATGTTCCCAGCGCTCAGTCTCTGGATTATAGTCTAGTAACATTACCACTAGACCACCATCCCTCCTTCTGTGTAGGTGACACTTCTATTTCTCACCAAAATGCATAACCTCATATTAAAACATGTTAAGTTTCATTTGGATGTTGTAATTTAAAATATGTTGCTACATGCTTCCTTTTTTGCATGGTGGACCGATGAACATTTTAGTGAGGCAAGACCAATTGGAAATCGACAGGCAGATTTACTTTACAAATGGTTCGTGAATTTGAAGTGAATTTTAATCTATTTTGTAACATAAACAAAACAAAATATACCAACCCTGTTCTTAAGCTAAATTCATTATTTAACCACAAAATTTCCTGAAACTGCCCAACTTAGTTTAAAGTTTGATTGTCAGCAGACAATGACAATTTCCAATTTATTTTTTCTTAACTGAGTTAGAAACCAAAAGCTTGACCTCTGATCAGATGCCTTCATGACTGGAAATTGCCAACTCAACTGGTCAATAAAACCAGTATCTGATTGTAGCTTGACCTCAAATAGTCCCCATTTATCTGGTATATATCTCCAAAATATTACTGTGTCCAGATAAACATCTGAGTTTATTTCACAATGCTTGAAGGCAGCTTTTTCAAGTGTTTAATATTGATTTTTTTATATTTTTTTTTGTAAAATTGAAGTTGGAGGGATGGGCAGGACAATCCAGTTACATTTAGTTCCGGATTTTGTCCAAGATATAGCCAGGTTTCCATAATTACTACCACATTGGAAACCTCTCAGCTTTTAGATCTTCCATTTTATTTGAAGCTTGCCTTTCAGGGGCAGAAATATTTCATTGCCTTGAACTCCAGTCTGTGTTAGTCATTATATTATATTCAAGGTTAACATTACCTACTTATCATTTTCTATTTTCACTGTGTGAGGCAATTCTCATGATTGAAATCATGTGTCTCAGAGTAAAATCATGGCCTGTGTTTGAAAGTCAGTTTATTAGGATTTATTCAAATCAAACCTGCATCAAGTCCTGTTTCACCCGTCCTCATTGACTCGCACTGGTTTTTGATCCAGCAATAACTCCCACTCCGGCAATGCTTTGATTTTAAAATTTTCATATATGTTCATGGCCAAACCTGTCCTTTCTGCAAGTTCTGCCAGCCTTACAATTCTCTGCGGTCCTCTAATTGCGCCACTCTACTGCCTTGACCAAATAAATTCTGGAATAGCACCATAAATGACATATCAATTTATTTCTTTATTAAATCCTGACTAGAACTATAAACCCTTAGGGAAAGGAATATGTTGAGTAAAATTAAATCATTTAATGCATTAGCATTAGGTTTATGTTATAATTCATTCATTGATTGAAGTTTTACAATACCTGTGATTGTTCGATCTCTGCTTTATTTAGCTTGATACCAATTATATCAGCTGCAAACCTTTGAAAACAGAGGAAGACCTGCAAAAGAGAACAGATTAAATTATCAGAAATAAGCAAACATATACAGCTGTCAAAATAACCACATTTGTTTCTTTTATCCCCCAGTCAGTAGAAATTTAAATAAGATCTACCAATATTACACGTTTATGATGTACTGTATTTTACACATCAAATACTTTCTCCAGGTCTAATAGAAATGATGAAAATTAAAAGAAAATAAAACTGGCAAATATAAAAAAACAAATTAAATGGAAAGTTAAAATTGTACTTTTCTAAGAGTGGTTGAAGAAACTAAATTTTTCCTTCACCTTAACAATTGGCATAGCTTACAAAGGATATCCAGCTGTAAAACCATGCAATCTGGCAGCAGAATTAGGCCATTTAAGAACATAAGAACTAGGAGCAGGAGTAGGCCATCTAGCCTGCTCCGCTATTCAATAAGATCATGGCTGATTTTTCTATGGACTCAGCTCCACTTACCTCTTACCGCTTGGATAGCAAACGTGGTCCCATTATTTAAGGATAGCAAATGTGGTCCCGTTATTTAAGAAGGGTAGCAAGGATAACCCAGGTAATTATAGGCCAGTGAGTTTGATGTCCATGGTAGGGAAATCGTTGGAGGGGATTCTTAGAGATAGGGTGTATGCACATTTAGAATGGAATAATCTCATTAGTGATAGACAGCATGGTTTTGTAAGAGGGAGGTCATGCCTCACAAATTTGGTTGAGTTTTTTTGAGGAGGTGACAAAAACAATTGACGAGGGAAGGGCCGTGGATGTCGTCTATATGGATTTTAGTGAAGTGTTTGACGAAGTCCCTCGTGGCAGGTTGGTGCAAAAGGTTAAATCTCAAGCGATAAAAGGAGAGCTAGCTAGATGGGTGGAGAACTGGCTTGGCCATAGAAGAGAGGATAGCAGTGGAAGGGTCTTTTTCCAGCAGGAGGTCTGCAACTAGTGGTGATCTGCAGGGCTCTGTAGCGGGACCTCTGCTGTTTGTGATATATATAAATGATTTTGAAGAAGGTGTAGCTGATGTGATCAATAAGTATGCAGACGACACAAAGACGGCTGGACTTGCAGATAGCAGTGAACATTGTCAGAGAATACAGCAGGATATAGATAGGCTGGAAAATTGGGCACAGAAATGGCAGATGGAATTTAATCCAGGTAAATGCAAAGTGATGCATTGTGGTAGAACTAATGTAGGGGGGAGTTATACAATAAATGGCAGAACCATCAGGAGCATAGACACGCAGAGGGACCTGGGTGTGCAGGTCCACAGATCCTTAAAGGTGGCAACACAGGTGGAGAAGGTGGTGAAGAAGGCATATGGCATGCTTGCCTTTATAGGACGGGGCAGAGAGTATAAAAGTTGGCTTATGATGTTGCACCTACATAGAACGTTGGTTAGGCCACATTTGCAATACTGCATCCAGTTCTGGTTGCCACACTACCAGAAGGACGTAGAGGCTTTGGAGAGAGTACAGAAAAGGTTTACCAGGATGTTGCCTGATATGGAGGGTCTTAGCTATGAAGAGAGATTGGATAAACTGGGGTTGTCCTCCCTGGAAAGACAGAGGATGAGGGTTGACCTAATAGAGGTGTATAAAATTATGAAGGGCATAGATAGCGTGAACAGTGGGAAACTCCTTCCTAGGTCAGAGGTGACAAACACAAGGGGTCACAGGTTCAAGGTAGGGGGCGGGGGGGGCAAGGTTTAACACAGATGTCACAGGGATGTATTTTACACAGAGGGTGGTGGGGGCCTGGAATGCACTGCCAAGCAAGGTGGTAGAGGCAGACATGCTGGGATCGTTTAAGACTTATCTGGATAGCCACATGAACAGACTGGGAATGGAGGGATACAAACGAATAGTCTAGTTGGAAGCATGAGCAGCGCAGGCTTGGAGGGCCGAAGGACCTGTTTCCTGTGCTGTATTGTTCTTTGTACCCGCCTGCTCATCATAACCTTTAATTCCTTTACTGTTCAAAAATTTGTCTATCCTTGCCTTAAAAACAATGAGGTAACTTCAACTGCTTCACCGAGCAGAGAATTCCACAGATTCGTAACCCTTTGAGTGAAGAAATTCCTCCTCAACTTAGTTCTAAATCTGCTCCCCCTTATTTTGAGGCCATGTCCCCTAGTTCTAGTTTCACCTGCCAGTGGAAAAAACTTCCCTGCTCCTATCTTATCCGTTCCCTTCATAATCTTATGTTTCTATAAGATCACCTTTCATTCTTCTAAATTCCAATGAGTATAGACCCAGTCTACTTAGTCTCTCCTCATAAGCCAACTCTCTCAACTCTGGAATCAACCAAGTGAATCTGCTCTGCACCCTCTCCAGTGCCAGTGTATCCTTTCTCAAGTAAGGAGACCAAAACTGTGCGCAGTACTCCAGGTGTGACCTCACCAGCACCTTATACAGCTGCCACATAAGCTCGCTGTTTTTAAACTCCATCCTTTTAGCAATGAAAGGCAAAATTCCATTTATCTTTTTTAATTACCTGCTGCACCTACAAATCAACTCCTTGAGATTCTTGCACAAAACACCCAGGTCCCTTTGCACAGCATGCTGCAATTTTTTACCATTTAAATAATAGTCCATTTTGCTGTTATTCCTACCAAAATGGATGATCTCACATGTACCAACATTGTGCTCCAACTGCCAGACCCTCAGTAGACTTAGACTATCTATTTCCCTTTGCAAACTTTCAGCGTTCTCTGCATACTTTGCTTTGCCACTCACCTTACTGTTATCTGCGAATTTTGACACACTACACTTGGTCCCCAATTCCAAATCATCTATGTAAATCGTAAACAATTACAGTCCCAACGCTGATCCCTGAGACACACCTCTAGTCACTTACCAACAACCATAAAAACACCCCTTTACCCCCACTTTTTCCTTTGTGTTAGTTAACCAATCCTCTATCTGTGCTAATACATTACCCGTAATACCATGCACCTTTATCTTACGCAACAAGCTTTGGTGCAGCACCTTGTCAAATGCCTTCTGAAAATCCAGATACACCACATCCACAGGTTCACCATTGTCCACTGCGCATGTAATATTTTCAAAGAATTCCACCAAATTAGTCAAACATGACCTCCCCTTCATGAACCCACGCTGCGTTGTACCAATGGGACAATTTAAGAAATAAGAACATAAGAACATAAGAAATAGGAGCAGGAGTAGGCCATCTAGCCCTTCGAGCCTGCCCCGCCATTCAATAAGATCATGGCTGATCTGTTGTGGCTCAGTTCCACTTTCCCGCCCTCTCCCCATAACCCTTAATCCCCTCTCTTATCAAGAACCCATCAACCCGCTTCTTAAAAATATTTAGCGAGGCAGCCTCCACCACTTCAACGGGCAGAGAATTCCAGAGATTCACCACCCTTTGAGTGAAGAAGTTCCTCCTCAACTCCGTTCTAAACCGCCTCCCCTTTATCTTGAGGCTGTGCCCCCTAGTCCTACTGTCTTTTTTGAGCGGGAAGAGTCTCTCCACCTCTATCCTATCCATCCCATTCATCATCTTATACGTCTCAATGAGATCTCCCCTCATTCTTCTAAACTCTAACGAGTACAAGCCTAGTTTATTCAGCCTCTCCTCATAGCTCAATCCCCTCAACTCCGGTATCAACCTAGTAAACCTCCTCTGCACTCCCTCCAGGGCCAAAATATCCTTGCGCAGGTGCGGCACCCAAAACTGCACACAGTACTCCAGCTGCGGCCTCACCAATGCCCTATACAGCTGCAGCAAGACCTCCCTACTTTTATATTCAATCCCCCTCGCTATGAAGGCCAGCATCCCATTCGCCTTCCTGACCACCTGCTGCACCTGCAAGCTGGGTTTTTGCGACTCATGCACAAGGACCCCGAGGTCCCTCTGCACCGTCGCCTGCTGCAGTTTTTCGCCACGTAAGTAATAGTCCTTCCTACCATTCTTCCTACCAAAGTGGACCACCTCACACTTGCCAACATTAAATTCCATTTGCCATTTCCTGGCCCATTCGCCCAGCCTATCTAGATCCTTCTGCAGACTCTCCACACCCTCCGCACAATTTGCCTTTCCCCCAATCTTGGTGTCATCAGCAAATTTCGACACCCTGCACTCGGTTCCCTCCTCCAGATCATCTATGTAAATGGTATATACAGATGTCTCGCGATTTCTTCCTTGATGATAGACTCAAGCATTTTCCCTACCACAAAAGTTAAGTTAACCGACCTATAGTTACCCGCCTTTTGTCTCCCTTTTTAAAACAGTGGCATCACATTTGATGTTTTCCAATCTACAGCAACTACCCAAAGTCCAGCGAATTTTGGTAAATGACCACTAGTGCGTTTGCTATTTCCCCCGCCATCTCTTTGAATACCCTGGGGTACATTCCATTGAGACCAGGAGACTCGTCTACCTTTGGCCCCATTAGTGGCTAAAGCCCCTATTGGCAGGTGGCTCTGACATCCATCAATTTAAAGTGCTTCGAAAGGTTAGTCATGGCACAAATCAATTCCAGCCTCCCTGATTACCCAGATCCACTACAGTTTGCCTACAGCCACAACAGGTCCACAGCAGCCAGCATAACTAAGGACCCCACACATTCTCACTTCCACCTTCTTCTTTTGGGAACAAGATACAAAAGTCTGAGGTCACATACCAACCTGCTGCAATCAGGCTTTTGAATGAACTTACCTTGCATTAAGTTGATCTTTCTCTACACCCTATCTTTGACTGTAACACTACTCTTTCCCATTTCCTTCTCTGTGAACGGTATGTTTTGTCTGTATAGCGCGCAAGAAACAATACTTTTCACTGTATGTTAATACATGTGACACTGATTAATCAAATCAAATATCCCTAGCTTGCCCAACACTAGCTCTTCCGTGATAATGATAGTTTTTAGATCTTCACCTGCCAAAGCTTTCCTGTCATCAATTTTTGGCATGTTATTTGTGTCTTCCACTGTGAAGACCGACACAAAATACCTGCTCAATGCCTCAGCCGTTTTCTCAATTCCAGTTATTACATCCCCTTCTCATTGTCTAAAGGACCAATGTTTACTTTAGCCACTCTTTTTCATTTTATATTTGTACAAACCTTAGCTATCTGTTTTTATATTCTGACCTAGTTTACTCTCAATGCATGTTACTTTTCTTTATAGCTTTCTTTGTGGCTTTCCCAATCTCTAGTTTCCTACTAATTTTTGCCACTTTGTAAACATTTTCTTTCAGTTTGATATCCTCTTTTATTTCCTTAGATATCCATGGCTGATTATCTCTTTTTCTACAGTCCTTCCTTATCACAGGTATATACTTCTGCTGAGCACTGTGAAAGAGTGCTTTGAAAGTCCTCCACTGTTCCTCAATTGTCCCACCATAAAGTTTTTGCTTCTAGTCTACCTTAGCCAATGCCTCCTTCATCCTTTTGTAATCACCTTTGTTTAAGCACAATTGGATTTTTACCTTCTCACACTCCACCTGTGTTTTAAATTCAACAGTACTGTGATCGCTTCTTCCGAGAGGATCCCTAACTACAAGATCATTAATTATTCCTGTCTCATTACACAGGACCAGATCTAGGATAGATTGCTCCCTCGTAGGTTCCATTATATACTGTTCAAGGAAGTTATCGCAGATACATTCTATGAACTCCTCCTCAAGGGTGCCTTGACCAACCTGGCTTGATCAATTGATATGGTAAATTAAAATCCCCCATGATAATTGCTGTACCATTTTTACATGCATCAGTTATTTCTTTATTTATTTCTCGTCCCACAGTGATGGTATTATTTGGTGGCCTATGCGCTATGCCTATCAGTGATTTTTCTCCTTACTATTTCTAATTTCCACCCAAATGGATTCAACCATTTTTTCTCATAGAACCTATATCATCTCTCACTACTGCCCTAATGTCATTCTTAAATATCAGAGCTACACCACCTCCCTTACGTTCTTGTCTGTCCTTCCGAACAGTTTGATACTCCCAGATATTTAACTCCTAGTCGTGACCATTCTGTAACCATGTCTCTGTAATGAGCATCAAATCATACTTGTTCGCAATGATTTTTGCTGTCAACTCATTTACCTTGTTTCGAATGCGTTCAGATAAAGTGCTCTTCTGCTAGTTTTTAGACCTTTTTGAATTCTAACACTTCCATTAATAACATCTCCTGAGTTCTCCTTCCTTTTAAATTTTTTCCTGATTTTTGATGTAATTGGAACCTTCTCCCCACATTTTCTCCTTACTCCTTCCTTCTTGGACGCCTTACATAGGTTCCCATCCCGTGGCATGTTAGTTTAAACCCTTCCCAACCGCTCTAGCAAACATTCCCCCAGGACATCAGTCCCAGTCCTACCCAGGTGTAACCCAGAACCAGTTCTAGTGGCCCAGGAATCTGAAACCCTCCCTCTGACACCATCTCTTCAGCTACATATTTATCCAATATATCCTGTCCTTTCTACTGTGACTAGCACATGGCATCAGTAGTAATCCTGAGATCACTCCTTTCCTAATTCTCTGTATTCTGCTTTTAGGACCTCATCCTTTCTTTTTAACCTATATCATTTGTACCAACGTGTACAACGTGCTGGCTGTTTGTCCACCCCCTTCAGAATGTCCTGCAGCCGCCTTGATCCTCGCACCAGGGAGGCAACATACCATCCTGAAATCTTGTTTGCAGCCACGGAAACACCTGTCTATTCCCCTTACAATTGAATCCCCTATAACTATTGCACTGGCACGCTTTTTACCCCTCCCCTCTGCAGCAGAACCAACCGTGGTGCAACAAGTTTGGCTACTGCTGCTTCAACAGTATCCAAAGCCATTCTATTTTGCAGGGGAATGGCCACAGTATCCAAAGCCGTATATCTGTTTTGCAAGGGAATGGCCACAGGAGATTCCTGCACTACCTGTCTATCTCTCTGACTGTGTCTGATGGTCACCCATTCTTTTCCTGCCTGTGGTGTTATCATCTCTCTATACATGCCATCCATGATACTCTGACTTGTGGATGCTCCACAGTGTCTTCAGCTGCCACTTCAGCTCAAATTTGCGCTTCCAAGAGCTGTAGCTGGAGACACTTCCTGCTCACATGCTGACATGTGTGGGTTTCCTCCAGGTGCTCCAGTTTCCTCCCAGGGTCCAAAGATGTACAGAATAGGTGGATTGGCCATTCTAAATTGCCCCTTAGCATCAGGGGGATCATCAGGGTAAATATGTGGGATAACTGTGACAGAGCTCTGATGGGCCCACTGGCCTCCTGGACTGTAGGGATTCTATGGTCCTTAACCCCTTTTCTGATTAAAATTCTGTCTATCTCAGCCTTGAACATACTTAACGATCCAGTAAAGAAATCCATAGATTCATCATCCTCAGAAGAAATTCTTCATATCTTGTGTAAATGGGTGACCCCCCGCCCCACCTCCTTAGTCTGACATTATGCCCTCTAGTCCTAGTAGCTGAGGTTTCCAGACTCGAGCTACCTGCTTCAATAGCAAAATCCAGCTCATAGTAACTGCTGTAATGTAGGCATTTTGCTAATTCACACATGATAAATTTCCACAATAAATTAAGGCTTGGAGTGGAACTTGACCCCAAAATCTTGTGCAGCAGAGGTTAGCATGCTACAAATTGAGCCATGGATGACATACTGATGGTTACAGGAATATAACTCTAATGAATGGAAGATGCACAGAATTTAACTGTAAATAAACATCGTTTTTGTCAACCTTGAACAGTTCTGCAATTTTTTAAAAATTCACAGGCATCACTGGCTGGCCAGCATTTACTGCCCATCCCTAGTTATCCAAGGGCAGTTCAGAGTCAACCACATTGCTGTGGCTCTGAAGTCACATGTAGGTCAGACCAATTAAGGACGGTAGATTTCCTTCCCTAAAGGACATTAGTGAACCAGATGGGTTTTGCTGACAATCGGCAATGGTTTCATGATCATCTTTAGATTCTTCAATTCCAGATACATTTTATAGAAAAATGAAAAATATAAAGCTTCACTATATCATTAAGAACTTGAATGATCATAGGAGTTAATTAAAATGCCTCTTCAGTTAATAGAAACTGACTCAAAGCACAATATTCTACCTAAAAAATAAATTCTGATTTTGCACTCTAACGCAAAGGAAGCATAAACCCTTGTGGTGGAATGTGTCCTTCAACTCCCTGATTGTATTGGGAAGATTGGAAGGAAGGAGGCAGGGAATAAAGAAATACGATGGTAGAAATTGAAAGCCCCAACATCCTGCACCTCAAGTATAGCTAAAACTAAAATTCAAGCCCAAATTGGTGAAGGCAATTTTTACAAAATAGGCATCAGACCTCTTAAGTAAATTAGGGGGTTATTACTTACTTTGGGCCCCCCGATAGAAATTGCTTTGGGATGAACAGGAGCGGTGCCTGTTCTGCTCAGAACATTTTAGTAGCTGCTGTGGCCTAAGGAGTGGCTATTGCCAAAAAAGTAAGTTATTTTTTCATTTTATAGAAATCATTCCCATGGAACCAGGAGGGAACACTCCTCCCAACTCCACAATGGCCTAATCAATGCTAGCTCCTTGTTGTCCTCAGGACTTACCTCTGAGTTACTGTTAGCAGCTTACTTGTATAATGGCCATGAGACCAGAGGTCCAACTTTAAGCTGGTCTTGGACCTCACAGTTGGTAAGCACAATACATTGCAAAAGGAATCAAATGATTTTCTACCCCATATTGCCCTGCAGCAATGAAGTAAACATTTCATTCTCAAGCTCAGTATCTGAGCTTGTGTAAAACCACTCTATATATGGAAGTTGATTCCATACTTTGAATGAACTCACCAAGGTGCAATAAATAGGTAACGAAGAGGGGCCCTAGCAAAAGCCATGTGGGACTTGATACAAGGTCAAGAAGGACAGTCATTGCTGTAGATACTCAGGTTACAATCAGATAGGTAAGGGTATTGAATCAAGTAAACACAATCCCACTAAGTTGGATTCTGGCCATTCGCTTGGAGAATATTCTGCCCTCTATCATCTCACCTGACCAGACTGGATTCATTAAAAATAGACATACGTACTCGAATATTTGACAGCTGTTTAACATTATGTACGTGCCTGCCACCTCCAAGCTAACAGAGACGTTAATCTTGCTGGACGCTGAAAAAGTGCTTGATCGGGCTGAATGGGATTAGTTATTTTGTGCTCTCGGGAGGTTCAGGTTTGGCCCAAAACATACCTCCTGGATCAAAATACTGTACTCCGCCCTCTAGCTTCAGTCTAGACAAACAATATGGATTCAGGTTTTTCCTTTTGTCCTGGGGCACCAGGCAAGGATGCCCCCTCTCTCCCCTGTTATTTGCCAATGCTATTGAACCTTTTGCTCTGGCTTTTTGCAACAGCAAACGAGTGGTGGGGATTGGCCGGGAGGGAATCGAGCAGAGAATATTGCTGTATGCGGACAACCTACTATTGTATGTCAGCGACCCATCCAACTCGATTCCCAAAGTCTTATTTCAGAGCACAAGCTTAACTTGAGTAACAGCGAGCTCCTTCCTTTGAATGTAGAGCCGGTAGCCTCCCGCTCCACACCCTGCCTTTCAAGGTCGTCACAAGGCAATTTTGGGGTAAGTTTACTTACTTGAGAGTGCAAGTGACTAGCAAATTTAGTGGATTCTTTGGAGCTAACTTTGCTCCACTCATGGGGCGGACTGAACAGGAGCTCAAACGTTGGTCCATCCTCCCATTATCATTGGCGGACTGTATCAATGCTGTGAAGATGAATATACTACCTAGGATTTAATATCTCTTTCAGTGAATCCCAGTGTTCATTCCCAAATCCTTTTTTCACAGACTTGATTGGTTCATTTCAAGCTTTGTCTGGAACAGGAAAAACCCAAAAATGCGGAGGACAGTCCCCCTAATCAGGAGGGGGTATGGGATTGCCCAAATTTTTATTTTATTATTGGGCAATCAAAATGAAAGCGATAGTGTGATAGATGCAGAGAGAGAGGCAACTGGAGGTTCCTTGTTGGCTGCAGTTAGAATTATTCTCTTGTGCTCCATCTTCCTTGGCTGCCTTGGTAAGTTCCCTGGTAAATTTTCCCTCCTCCCAGTTTATTAGGAGTGCACTTGTCAAGTCAACTCTTAGAATTTGGATGCAATTTAGACACTACTTTGGGTTTCAGGCTGCTTGCAGGCCTCCCCAGTATCCATCTGTTTTGGATAGTGCCTTCAACATATGGGCTAAGCACGGGATCAGAATAATCTGGGACTTGTACATGGACGGTGTATTTGCATCATTCTAGCAGGTGGTGGGTAAGTTTGCTTTACCTACAACACACTTTTTCAGATATTTGCAAATTCAAAACTTTGTGCACAGGGCCGAACCTCAATTTCTGACGCTCCCAACTCGTGCCTCCATTGACATCTTCTTAATGCCTTCTATTGCTATGCGTGATATCATTTCTGCTCTTTATTCCCAAATTCTGTCTGAACAAAACTCTATCAGTGGTTAAATTTTTATGGGAATGAGATTTGGGGGGAGGAGTTCTCAGAGGAGGATTGGGACATGGTGCTGCATCGAGTACACTCCTCCTCAATATGTGCCAAGCTGGATGCGATACGATGTAAACTCCTTTACAGAGCATATTTAATTAGGGTTAGACTCTCTAGAACGTACTCGGGAATAGCTCCATTTGTGAATGGTGCCAGCAAGCTCCGGTCACCCTCTAACAAGTATTCTGGGCTTGAACATCATTCTATAACTACTGGGCATCGATTGCAGCAACACTAGATCGAGACACAAGTGCATCCACTCCAGGCTGTCCTGTTTGGGGCCGTGCCTTCAAATCCACTGCTGCCGATATTTCAAATGGATTTTGTAGCTTTCATTATACTCCTGGCAAGATGACTAATCCTATTTAGGTGGAAATCAGGTGCACCCCCGGTGCATTCACAGCGGATGAAGGAGGTGGTAGATACCATTAAGCTGAAGAAGATGAGGTGCACGCTACATGGGTCCACTGCAAGACCTAGCAACCATTTATAGCGCATGTTGGAAGGCTGCAGTTGACGCCGGGTGAGTAGATACCCGATGGCCCCAGGACCCCGGGTGCTCTCAAAGATCCACCACTGCCACCACCACCACCAATTGGTGGATGCATCCTTGACCTTTACCTGACTATGCCCTCCCATCCTGCCGCGGTGTGAGGACCAACAAGAGAACTTTTTTCCCTCTCACTCTCTTTCTTCTCTCTCCTTCACTGTCTGTCTTTCTTTTCTCTGCTCACTAGTTTATTGCCTGGGCTGCTTGGGTGCTCAGTTGGTTCTCCAGCAGTGTTCCTCTGCCTTTTTGTTCTGATATTATTGCACTACAGGTGCAATCAGATGGGACCTGGGCAGGGTGGGAGCCAGGGTTTCCAAGGACTTGCGCCCTGGCTACGGGGAACCCTGTGCCCAGTCACATTGGAATGTACACATGAACACTGTGTGGATTTGTAACTGTGTTTGTTTGCTATGTAAAGTAAGAAAATTTTCAATAAACATCTCAAGAAAAGAAATCGCTAAACAGCATATGACACAAAGTAGGCAGCGCAGTACATTCTTGCTCTGAATTGCAGTGCTCCATATCATGAGTTTCATTTCTCATCTATGATGACAGAAGATAGACTGACTGGAACTAAGAGGCAGGCACTCACTGATTGAAAAACATCTGGAGAGAGCAGTATGTTTGATGTACATTTCTTAAACTAGCAAAACTTTATAACATTAATTTTTGCTTTGTGAGGTAATGAAATGAATTTGTACAGATCAGAAAGTGCTCTGCATCAGGTTGCTTAACAGTAAAATAACCCACATTGCAGAAGTCACACATTATTAAACTGATGCATTAACCTCGATCAGTGAATACACTTAGTGGAAAGACAATATTAAGATATTAAGAAAGCAGAAATAAAGTGACCTACTACAGACTTTCTTTCCACAGCTAGGCTTGTATGTGCAATGTGGATTCTATTTTGTGCTCAGTTGCCTATAATGTCAAGTACCATGTGAGATGTTCCATTAACCGTTAAGGAACAGCAAGATATTTCTAAGTCAGAGTAGTGAGTGGTTTGAAGGGAAACTTCTGGGTGGTGGAGCTCTCTTGTATCTGCTGCCCTTGTTCTTCTGAATGGTAGCAGTTGGGGGTTTTGGAGGTGCTATCTGAGGAACTTTAAGTTTTTGGGATGCATTTTGTAGATAGTAAACACTGCTGCCACTGTATGTTAGTGGTGGAGGGAATAAATGTTTATGAATGCGATAGCAATCAAGCGGGCTGCTTTGTCCAAGATGGCGTTCAGCTGCTCGGTCGGTGTTGGAGCTGCACTCATCCGGACAAATGGCTAGAATTCCATTACACTCTTGACTTGTGCCATATATGTGTTGGCAGGCTTTGGGAAGTCAGGAGAAGAGTTATTCGCCGCAAGATACCTAGCCTCTGACCTGTCACATGGAACCACCTGTATTTATATGGCTGGTCCAGTTCAGTTTCTAGTCAATGGTAACCTTAGGATGTTGATAGTGGTAATGCCATTGAATGTCAAGGATGATGGTTACATTCTCTCATGTTGGAAATGGTAATTTCCTGGCACTTATGTGGCATGCAAGTTACTTACCACTTCCCAGCTCAAGCCTGGATATTGTCTGGGTCTTGCTACATTTGGGCATGGACTGCTGCAGTATCAGAGGAATCACTAATGGTGCTGAATTGTGCAATTACTGGCAAACATCCCCACTTCTAACCTTATGATGGATATATCTTTTCAATAATTCCTCAGGATAGTGCCCAAGGCCCAATCATCTTCAATTGCTTTATCAATACTTTGTCTCTATCATAAATCCACAAGTGAGGATGTTCGCTGGTGATTACAAAATATTCAGTACCATTCACAACTACTCAGATACTGAAGCATTCTGCCTGCATAGATGTCATTAAAGCTTAAGCTGATAAGTGGCAAGTAACATTCACTCCACTCAAATGGTTATAGCCTGGCACCATTGCCAGGCTATAACCATTTCCAACAAGAGCATTCTCTCCTTGATACTTAATGGTATTACTATCACTGCATCTCCCATAAATATGCTGGGGTTACAATTAACCAGAAACTTAATTGGACTAGCCATATCCATACTGTGCCTACAAGAACAGATCAGAGCCTGGGAATCCTTCAGCAAATAACTCACCTCCCAACTCTCTAAAGCCTCTCCGCAATGTACAAAACACAGGACAGGAATGTGATAGAACAGTCTTCACGGATTGGCGGTTGGTGACTAGTGGAGTGCCCCAGGGGTCGGTGCTGGGCCCTCAGCTATTTACCATTTATATAGATGATCTGGAGGAGGGAACCGAGTGTATGGTGTCGAAATTTGCTGATGACACCAAGATTGGTGGAAAGGCAAATTGCGCAGAGGGTGTGGAGAGTCTGCAGAAGGATCTAGATAGGCTGGGCGAATGGGCCAGGATCTGGCAAATGGAATTTAATGTTGGCAAGTGCGAGGTGGTCCACTTTGGTAGGAATAATGGTAGGAAGGACTGTTACTTATGTGGCGAAAAACTGCAGCAGGCGATGGTGCAGAGGGACCTCGGGGTCCTTGTGCATGAGTCGCAAAAACCCAGCCTGCAGGTGCAGCAGGTGGTCAGGAAGGCTAATGGGATGCTGGCCTTCATAGCGAGGGGGATTGAATATAAAAGTAGGGAGGTCTTGCTGCAGCTGTATAGGGCACTGGTGAGGTCGCAGCTGGAGTACTGCGTGCAGTTTTGGTCGCCGCATTTACGCAAGGATATTTTGGCCTTGGAGGGAGTGCAGAGGAGGTTTACTAGGCTGATGCCGGAGTTGAGGGGGTTGAGCTATGAGGAGAGGCTGAATAAACTAGGCTTGGACTCGTTAGAGTTTAGAAGAATGAGGGGAGATCTCATTGAGACATATAAGATGATGAATGGGATGGATAGGATAGAGGTGGAGAGACTCTTCCTGCTCAGAAAGGACAGTAGGACTAGGAGGCACAGCCTCAAGATAAAGGGGGGGCGGTTTAGCTTCACTCAAAGGGTGGTGAATCTCTGGAATTCTCTGCCCGTTGAAGTGGTGGAGGCTGCCTCGCTAAATATTTTTAAGAAGCGGGTTGATGGGTTCTTGATAAGAGAGGGGATTAAGGGTTATGGGGAGAGGGCGGGAAAGTGGAACTGAGCCACGACAGATCAGCCATGATCTTATTGAATGGCGGGGCAGGCTCGAAGGGCTAGATGGCCTACTCCTGCTCCTATTTCTTATGTTCTTATGTTCAATAGTATCTATCATCTTTAACATGCAATGCACCAACTTGTAAAGGCTCCTTGGGCTGCACCTTTCAAACCTGCAACCTCTATCAGCTAGAAGGACGAAGGCAGCAAACACCTTAAAATATCATCATCTTCAAGTTCCCCTCCAAGCCTAATAACATCCTGACCTGGAACTGTAAGCACCATTTCTTCACAGCTACAGGGTGAAAATCCTGAAACTCACTCCCTAACAACAATGTGAGTATATATGCACACAGAGTGCTATGTTTCAAGGAGGCAATTGACCACCACTTGAAGGGAAATTTTACGAATGGGCAATGAATGCTGTCTTTGTCAGTAATGCTTTTCTTTTGACAGTCATCAGAGCACACCCTAGATTTGACCTCTCTGCCTCTGTACATCTTGGGATGTTTTATTAATTGTGCTGTATAAAAACAAATTATTGTCGTATCTAATAATTTCATTGTCTAGGAAGCTTGATGACAATTGGCTATTATAATTCAGACACTAGAACTATACATTGCAAGAGTCCAATATGCATTCTGCCTACTCCTTCAGTGCTTGGGGTACTCTGGGAGATGAAGAGGAGGTGGAAAGATCATAAATCCCACAAATTGAGTGCCTTCTCAACGAGAGTCTCACAGCAGGACTTTGCAATGTGTGGTCAACAAAACTGGCGTTGCTCACTCTATAACTTACAATTTGACAGCAATTTTACAGTAAATATTTGCATTTGCCTTCTCTAGAGCTACTTTAGCTGCTTGACTGTCTTTTAGTTATTGTTCACAGCTGATGCAAGTTCTGGTTTCTTTTTACTGGCTTTCCCCTTATAAGGGGAATATAGCCCATGTTTTCACTCTGACTGAAAATAGTATATTCATGAGTAAACAAGCACCCTCGGTTACTTCCAAAAACTTTTACTATACCAACAGTAAATTATAAGTTTTTATGCGTCTGGTGACATCTGTCTAATGTATTTCCTGGAGGACCACAGTCAAATCTGACTAGTTTATTCAAACACAATTGCGTCCACGTAGTATACAATGTTATAATATCCTCCTCCCTACAACTACCTCCCTTACCCCTTGCCTCATGACAACAAATTTCTCTGACTAGCCCTGTGCATTTCCCTCCTTCTCCCTTTGCCCCAACAATAGCAGCTATGCCAGGGCTTCATGCTTTGGAGTTTCCTTCTGAAATCTCTCCAACAACCTTTCCTCCTTTAAGGCACTCCTTAAAACCCACCTTTTAAACAATCTTAATGTTAATCGACAATTTATCAGGAACATCCGTCTATCTTCAATTATCCTGATTTGTATGCTTTATGACATTGATCTAAGGCACGCTTACACTCTAGTCTTACTTGTGCAGACATGATATTATTGATGACATAAATACACCATTTTAAAGCACTGTAAACAAGATAATCAATTAAAAGTGACAGTGCCTTCCATGTTACTGATTCTGTGCATATCTTACTTCAATCTCTATATGATTGTTTTATCATTTGTCTACTTCTATTATTCTAATTTAAGTAAACTTTTGCAAAATGGTTTCTATGTTTCTAACAGGCAGTTCAAACTCACAGAATCTCCAGTTTTGGCAGAGACAAAATGCCCGCTGATGTTATTTTCCTGGCAAAATCGTTGATGCTTGTCCATCTTCACAGTTCTCATGTGTTCCAAGTCAACTGGGGGAGAAACATGGACAATTTTGTTATGCATTTAGTGGATACATTTTAGTATGTAATCATAAGAACATAATAAGAACATAAGAAATAGGAGCAGGAGTAGGCCATCTAGCCCTTCAAGCCTGCCCCGCCATTCAATAAGATCATGGCTGATCTGTCGTGGCTCAGTTCCACTTTCCCGCCCTCTCCCCATAACCCTTAATCCCCTCTCTTATCAAAAACCCATCAACCCGCGTCTTAAAAATATTTAGCGAGGCAGCCTCCACCACTTCAACAGGCAGAGAATTCCAGAGATTCACCACCCTTTGAGTGAAGAAGTTCCTCCTCAACTCCGTTCTAAACCGCTCCCCCTTTATCTTGAGGCTGTGCCCCCTAGTCCTACTGTCTTTGTTGAGCGGGAAGAGTCTCTCCACCTCTATCCTATCCATCCCATTCATCATCTTATACGTCTCAATGAGATCTCCCCTCATTCTTCTAAACTCCAACGAGTACAAGCCTAGTTTATTCAGCCTCTCCTCATAGCTCAACCCCCTCAACTCCGGTATCAGCCTAGTAAACCTCCTCTGCACTCCCTCCAAGGCCAAAATATCTTTGCGCAGGTGCAGCGCCCAAAACTGCACACAGTACTCCAGCTGCGGCCTCACCAATGCCCTATACAGCTGCGGCAAGACCTCCCTACTTTTATATTCAATCCCCCTCGCTATGAAGGCCAGCATCCCATTCGCCTTCCTGACCACCTGCTGCACCTGCAAGCTGGGTTTTTGCGACTCATGCACAAGGACCCCGAGGTCCCTCTGCACCGTCGCCTGCTGCAGTTTTTCGCCACATAAGTAATAGTCCTTCCTACCATTAATCCTACCAAAGTGGACCACCTCACACTTGCCAACATTAAATTCCATTTGCCAGTTCCTGGCCCATTCGCCCAGCCTATCTTGATCCTTCTGCAGACTCATCATACATCTATTTCATTCAAGAATCTAAGCCAATTGTATAACAAGAGAAATACTATTTTGCGTACAATTTTGTATATTGTTTGTCATGCAATATATGAATATACAATTCACACCGATGCAATTAGCAGCATCAAAATGTTACTACATCACTTATTGTATGTGACCTGATAATTGAAATAATGCATAGATGTTCTATCACTTCTCCTTTCATAGTGTGAAAAGCCCCAAATTTTAAATATTCTGACTTAGCACTTCCACAAAGCTTCATTGCTTTTTCAGGGTGATTTGTCCAGATTCGGCCAAACAAGCATAAAAGATTCCATAAACTTAAGTGTAAGTTATGCCCAGCACACATCAGAATCCCATGATCTTTTGCACCAGTTAAAAAGTATATCATGTCAACTGTCCTTGCTTACAAAACTAGCCATGTCCCAATTACAAGTTTCTGCTAATTAATGAGCCTCTGAGATAGGCTCTTAAGATTAAACTGATTCTTTTAGAAGCAAGAGCAAGAATAGGCAATATTAAAAATGTTTAATGTTTTAATTATCAAAAAGTTAACTAAGTACACCAATATAACTAGTGTATGATTGTGTAGTTTTTAGTTCTAAAATAAATACATAAATACATTTTAAAATGGCACCTGATTGCACAATGTTCACTGAAATGCAATCTTATAAGAACTAAGAGCAGGAATAGGCCTTCTGGCCCCTCAAGCCTGCTCCACCATTCAATAAGATCATAGCTGATCTTTCCATGGACTCAACTCCACTTACTTACCTGCTCACCGTAATCCTTAATTCCTTTATTGTTCAAAAATTTATCCATCCTTGCCTTAAAAACATTCAATGAGGTAGCTTCAACTGCTTCACTGGGCAGTGAATTCCACAAATTCACAACCCTTTGTGTGAAGAGGTTCCTCCTCAACTTAGTCCTAAATCTGCTCCCCTTCATTTTGAGGCCATACCTCCTGGTTCTAGTTTCACCTGCCAGTGGAAACAACGTCCTTGCTTCTATCTGATCTATTCCCTTCATAATCTTATATGTTTTTATAATATCTCCCCTCATTCTTCTGCATTCCAATGAGAATAGTCCCAATCTACTCAGTCTTTCCTCATAAGCTAACCCTCTCAACTCTGGAATCAACCTAGTGAATCTCATCTGCACCCTCTTCAGTGCTAATACATTCTTTCTCAAGTAAGAAGACCAAAACTGTACACAGTACTCCAGGTGTGGCCTCACCAGCACCTTGTACAGCTGCAACATAACTCTGTTTTTAAACTCCATCCCGCTAGCAATGAAGGACAAAATTCCATTTGCCTTCTTAATTACCTGCTCCACCTGCAAATCAACTTTTTGTATTCATGCACAAGGACATCCAGGTCCCTCTGCATAGCAGCATGCTGCAATTTTTTTACTATTTAAAAAATAGTCCATATGTAAATACGAAAGAACACTCGAGTTTAAAAAAAACTCAAAACTAGCACAATTTTTTGCTATAATCTGCACCTGCATCATTAATTACACCTGAAGTAAAAACTCGACCCCTATCATCACACCTGCATCTAAACAACCCAATGCCTTAGTCCTAGCATCCAATAAGATCAATCATTCTTCTATCTCATTTGTAAAATTTAACTGAAAGGAACGAATAAGGGAAATGATTTTTATTCAAAGCTTTTCTTCATTATTTTGGGAAACAAAGATATAATCACCAATGTTTTGCTGTAAAAATGTCTATATTCTTCTCTTCCCTCCTTTTCTAAAGCATTAACATAGTCCTACCAAATGCCATTGCTCATTTTGGTTCAAAAAGGATGGCCTATTTTGATGCACATCATTCTTAAAACATTGAGCCAAATGTTGCTGGAAAAAAAGTGTTTGAATGACCAGAGACTTGTGACAAGGAAAATATATCCCCGGCATTCAAAGTTGTTGGCTGTTTCGTGCTGATCTGCTGTTAGTTTGTCTAACCTCCCATGATTTTCATGAAGTGGATCTGCAGACTAATTGCCATTAATACTTGCCACAGAAAATCTTGTAATAACAAGTATAACTTTAAATGACAATTGACTCCAAATCCAAAATGATTCCAATCAATCTCTTGCCCAGAAATTAAAATGTGCAGTCTTATTCCTACAGATTGTAAATTGGAGATTTTTAAATTGTTACATTTCAAAATATATATTCTTTACTTTTCCTGTCTCTGGATGCAATCTTTCTTTATTTTTAAATTGCTCTTCTGAACCAGATTTAACATTGAATTCATTTTCTTTATTTTACCCTCAATCCTTCTGCAGTCATTCTCTTCTCAATCCTTTATTATCATTGAATAAAGATTTATTTTGTTGCTCACCTACGTGAAAACATGAATTTCACATTTAACACCTTGGAAATAAGGAACCAATATAAGTCAATGCAACTGGGGTGAATGGACAGCTGAACTCTACAAAGTTGAACTTTACGAATGGGAAACCAGGAAGGGGGGCATTAAAATAATCAAGTGTGCAAACGGTAAAAGGATGGGCAAGTTCAGGGGGCAGAAATAAAGAGCTGAGGTGGAAAAAGTTAAAAGAGAAAATAAGCAGACTTGACTGAAAATAAGGGGCTGAATCTTTTTGGGAGAACACAGTCCCCATGTCCCCAGCTGAAAGGTCAAGGGGAGCCCATCCAAAATTCCAAGACTGACCTACAGTAGCACTTATTAGTTTAAGTTGAGACTACCATTCTTTCTCAAGAGAAAACACAACTTGGAGAGCATCTAGCCAATTCATAAAACTCCTACAATTCAGAAGCAGGCCGTTGGGTAATGAGAGATTGGGTAAACTAGGGTTGTTCTCTCTGGAAAGATGGAGAATGAGGGGAGACCTAATAGAGGTGTACAAAATTATGAAGGGTATAGATAGGATGAACAGTGGGAAGCTTTTTCCCAGGTTGGAGGTGATGATCACGAAGGGTCACAGGCTCAAGGTGAGAGGGGCAATGTTTAATTCAGATATCAGAGGGACGTTATTTTTACACAGAGGGTGGTGGGTGCCTGGAATGCACAAGTAGAGTGGTGGAGGCAGACACGCTGGGATCGTTTAAGACTTACCTGGATAGTCACATGAGCAGACTGGGAATGGAGGGATACAAATGAATGGTCTAGTTGGACCAATGAGTGGCACAGGCTTGGAGGGCCGACGGGCCTGTTTCCAGTACTATACTGTTCTTTGTTCTGCCCATTGAGCTTGCACTCACAACAATCCTCACCCAGGAATTGGATGGTTGGCAGTTCTGTAGTCCCAGCAGTGGAGGCAGAAAGCAGGGACCACTGCTGGGAATATAGGCAATCCCACCACCATGAGTAGCCCAAGTATGTCCAAAGTGGAGAGTCTCAGCACAAATATTGAAGGGGTGGGGGTAACTTGAGGAGAGTGCCTCCAATGGGCCCACAGATCCCCTGCGTCAGGAATGGGCAAGTGGTGGGAAGGCCAGCCTCTGGATTTCATGTGCATCCCCACCAGCAAAGGAGCATAAAATCCAGCCCAGAATATGAGCTTTGAAGCACACAGAATTCTGATTTTATCTGGTTCAGATGAAAGAAGCAGAGTTAACCAGGGACTAAAAAAAATGGCTTTGGTCTTTCCCAAAGACAAGTGAAGGAAGCCAAAACTCAAACATAACCTAATACCTGATAGGCACACCAAAAACCTCCAATCTCCACCCTCGTATTTGGCTGAGATCCTCTGGTGTTGCTGCAACAAATGGAGTTTGGGGTTGAGCACAAAATTTTCCATTCTCACTAGCAGCAGGGCAGCCACAGAGGAGATCAGGGAATCCTACTTGCAGTCTCACAGCACAAGAAGTGATTGTATGTTGGAGAGACAGAGATGGGCTCCATCAGCACATAGGGGAAAAAGGCTGATTGAACTCTTAATTGATGATACTAGTTTGCAATTCACATACAGGGTATTGTGCTTTTCATTAATTATACATTGCTACCAACATTTAAAACACTGGGAAAACTAGTACGTTCCAAAATACATATCAATCCTATAGATGCTTCAATGAATAGTTTGCTTAATTTATTTGGAGGCCCAAAGGGTCAAAATGGGTCAACTTTTAGCACAGCCTTCTGTATGATGTCTCATGCAAAAAAAACAGTGGTGTTATGATTGCTACCCATGATAAAGTACTAACAGAACACAATCACATATGTATCATCTAGTTTGAGTTACAAATGTTACTGCTGAAATAAGAAACTACATCAACAGTGTGGAAAATATACATCTACAAGTTTCAAACAAAAATGGTCAGTTTCAATGTGAATTACTAAACAATGTATAAGTATTAAAGTTGAAAAGCAGGCTGGATACCAAACATTATTACTCTATGAACAAGTCAATGAAGGAGACAAAATCCAGCACAAAGCACCATCAGATGCAAATACAGTAGCTTTCACTAGATGGGAGTACTGTTCTGACAGACATTTCAAAACTGCTAATGGTTAAGCAAGATATAGGCATAATTCATAGCTTTGTAATGCAACAGTAGTCAAAAGGGTTGCTTATTTTTTTTTGAATGTACACTAAATGATTGGCATAACTTTTAGAATTGGATTCAATTACATGAAATGTGCATTTCTACTGGCAACATTTTATTCTCCGGAGAATCATACCAGACGAAAGCAGGTTAAGTACTGTATGAATCTGTATACTTCCAGATCTACAAGCAATAAATTTATTTAATAATATATTTTGCTCAATCACTGCTTTCAGTATTGCTTCATTTTGAAGCTGGCCAGAGACATGCAGTGAGTGTCAGAATTTTCATGTTTACAGAAAACTCAAAATGGTCTCTGATTCATTAGCAGTTTGTTTATGGAGCCTGTTTAGTTGTATGACAAACGGATTGCTCTTAGTCAGGCACATTGAGAATTCATCCTTGTAAGTAATCTCCCGCAGAAAGCTAAGGCATCATTGCATAATAAAAACTGCGCTATTCTGATAAAGCCTAAATGCCCAACCTCAAAAGTTACTATTAAACCAAAAACACGGAGAAACAGCACCACGATGATTAACCTCCACGGTCCCATTAGCACTGAAGCCAACAAGCCTCATAGACTAGTTAATAATTTCAATACATATCCATTACCTCCAAACTAATTACAGAATCATAAACAGCTTGAATCAAACATTAAATTTTGAATTTTTTTCCATGAACAGCTTAGTCAAATTCCCATGGTAAAATACAGCAGATGCAGGAAATCTGAAATAAAAACAGAAAATACTGGAAATACTCAGAAGGTTGGGCAGAATTTATGGAAAGAAAAACAGTTAATTTTAGAGTTCTGATGAAAAGGTCACAGACTTGAAACATTAATTCTGGTTTCTGTCCACAGATGTGGTTTGACAGGTTGCATATTTCCAGGCCTTCCTGTCATCTAATGCCACCTTTTGCTCACTTTCCGTATGTAATAGTGATCGCTCATGGGCAGACCCTGTGCTCATTTCCCCACATCTTGTGGTCTTGCATTTCACTCTTCAGTTGCTCGTAATAGCCTCTTATTTTCAACTGTCAAGTTGTCTAACATCATAATTTTCCCAAAAGAGAAAATGCTGGAAGATCTCAGCAAGTCTGGCAGCATCTGTAAGGGGAGAAAAGAGCTGACGTTTCGAGTCCAGATGACAAAGGGTCTGCATTAGGGTTAGGGTTCTCTCCTTACAGATGCTGCCAGACCTACTGAGATTTTCCAGCATTTTCTCTTTTCGTTTCAGATTCCAGCATCCACAGTAATTTGCTTTTTATCATGATCTTCCCCTTCTCTTGATCGACATCCCTTTAATCTTCCTTTAACCACCTCCTTCAACAAGTTCTCATGCCTTAGAATATGGTCAATTCAACAAAGTTGCATTTTCTTAATTGTATCCATTATCTTTTCATCTTCACCAGCCTCAGATGTTCATTGCTCATGTTCCCTCCAACTGACCTGCTCCATCTTTTTCCAGAACAACATTTCAAAACTTTCTAGTCTTTGCTTTCCTGAAGGTTTGCATTTCAGCCCATACAACAAAAGTCAATTCAATCTTGATAATTCTTCCCTTGAGAACTCTACTCATTCCATTTGATCAATTCTTTACATTCAGAGAATGCATTACTTGCCATTGCTATTCTGATTTCTTTCTGGCAGCTTTTGACAAGTTGTTTCCCTGTATCCAAAATTTACAAGTTCTAGCTTTTGATCTTTTATCTTGACCTCCGCTTTCCAACCAACTCCAATCTTCATAACTTTTGTTTTTACATTACTTTTCACTCCATAAGCTTTCGTCATTTAATTCATTTCAGTCATTAGTATCTATAGATCTTCTGCTATGCTAGCCATAATGACTCGGTCATCTGCAAATCTCACTACTTTCACTTCCTGAACTCATGATAAATTTTTATATTTCATCTAGTATTTCTTTTATCGTAGCATGCAAGTTAAAGAGCAATGGTGGTAGCACACAGCATTACCTCACCCTGCTCCTGATTAAACACAGGATCAGTTTCACCAAGTGTGAATTTCAGCTGCCTGTCCCATGTACGGGGTTACAATCATTCTTTTATCTCTCCAATCAGATCTAATTGCCTCCAGTATTTACAACAGCTAGTGCTAGTGTACCTGGTCAAAAGATTTTTCATAGTCCATAAACATGTATACTTGTTGGTATTCTATGCTTCTGTCACTGAACACTCATCACTGCCATAATCTCTTCAGTTTCGTAACCTTTCCTAAAGGCAAATTGATCACAGTCAATGCAAAAGCTTCCTTTGGCCTCCAACCTATTTGCTACAATCTTTTAACATTATCCTGATCGTGTATGCAATCAAAATTATGGTATAATGTTCTTCACATTTTGTCATATTTCATGGTACTTTCCATATGTCCTTTAATATTCCGTAAAATTTATGGACTCTGTTTCAACGACAATTTTGCAGACAGTTTGAGAGAACCTGGGAACAAAACTAGGCCTCTATGTAATTGTGGCAAAATAGAGGGAAGTGTGGAAACAATTACAATTCCAGGTTTCACACGGACTTGTTACAGTTGGGGAGAGGCAGTGGGATAACCGTCCCCCCTATTTTCTCACCTCTTGGCTGATCACAGCAAGATATATGTATAAATATATAGTAAGAAGGAGTATTTTAAAACTTCCGAGTGTTGTGACTTTAAAGAAAGACATAAACAAGCTATCTGGTAACTTTAATTTAATTATTTGTTCAAGAGATGTGGGCATCATTGGTGAGGCCAGCATTCATTACCATTCCCTAACTGCCCTCGAGGAGGTGTTGGTGAGCTGCCTTCTTGAATCACTAAATCCATGTTGTGTAGGTATATCCACAGTGATGTTAAAAAAGGAGTTCCAGGATTTTGACTCAATGACAGTGAAGGAGCGGTAAGAAAGTTCCAAGTCATGTTGGTGTGTGGCTTGGAGGGGAACTTGCAGGTGGGAGTGTTCCTATGTGCCTGTTGTCCTTTTCCTTCTAGATGGTAGCAGTTGCAGGTTTGGAAGATTCAGTCGAGGGAGCCTTAATGAGTTACTATAGTGCATCTTGTAGATGGTACATACTGCTGTCATTGTGCATGAATTTTTAAATCAAAAGGGTAAATGTTTATTTTTCCAATACCCAAAAAGTAAATACAACAGACTGCCCATCCCTTAAAAACAGGCACGCAAGAAAAGGCAAGCTCTAGAGATGAAATATGCACTTAAATTACTAACAAGAAACAATCCATATGTTCTCTACCAGCGCTTTAAGATGAAAAGTGTTGAAGAGCTAAGGATTTGCTCTCATGGTTCTTTGAAGACAATGGGGTTGGAAGTTGTCATACAAGATTGTGATTGTGCTTTTGTAGAGAGGAAATATAATTTTTCAACTGTAAACAAATTAGCCCCTTTCATGGCCTGAGATTACTCTTTTAGAGGTAGATTTCTTTTTTACTTTTCTCAGAGTGATCCCTCTGTGCTGTTGTCTCAGGCTGTCTTGCTGGATTCTCTTGTGTACAAGGTTTTGGCTGCCTTTGGTAATGTAATGGCAGTGTTCATGTGGTCTCAATTTCCACATAATGGGTTGGAGCTGAGGTGATCACGACACAATGTTATGGTTATGGGGTGATTGGGGGGGGGGGGTGCAAAAGAGGGGATGATTGATATTGTATCAAAATACCAGTTATGCTTAGCTCACTGAAAGGCCTTATTTGACATGCCATCTTCATGATGCCAACAGGTCTGGTAGCCATTGTCTTTTAAATCCCTTGCATTGAAATAGTGAGAGGCCATCAATATGTACCTGTAAAACATTGCATTTTTAAGCAACTTTGCAGACATTTTGTTTCTGGCTGTCCAGAAACCACAAATGGAAGCCATCTGACTTTCCAGAAGCCATTTTGAGAGTACAGTGTCCATTATTCCATGTTACTTCCTTTTTGAAAAAAAAGTGCCCACCGCCCAATTACTTTTACAGGCATGGCATGACCATCACAAACTGCACTACAAAGTGACCGACAAACTCAGATGAAATTTGGCTAAGGCTAGATACTTCCAGGATTCTATACATTCTTGACAGTAGTCCGAAATTTCATAAGTCATATGATTGCTATCTTTGTCCCTACTATTCAAATTTTACAGCAATCAATGATCCTCAGTGTGCAGACTGGTACAATTTTCTTACCAGTTGTAAGTGGGTACATCCCTTTGCTTCAGGAAATTGTGTCCCAATACACAAATATGTAGCTAAAGCAACTACATGAGAATCGGCACTAGTAATTTTTGGTCATCTCTCAGGAATGGAGAAATAGCAAGTGGTCTTGATACATATGATGTGAGATCCTCCATAACTACTACAGTGCATCAGTTTAATGGCAGTGGTATAAGTAGATAATAAAAGGGGAAAGATGGAAGAACAATATTCCACCAATGGCACTAAACAAATTTGAGATCCAACAAACCTCAAAGTCAGTTCGAAAAGATTCCAAATGACTTTTGTCCAACTGTCCCTTGAATCCCAACAGGAGTCTGGACCTCTATAACCCTGCAAGCATTGAGTCATTTCATATATAATGTAAGAAAGCCCACTCAACAATGAGTCAAGTAATATAACATTTTAAAAACTAAGAGACCAGGATCTTTGTACCTAATTACATAAGACATATTTAAAAATCACATGTCTATAGCACTTTTCACAACCTCATGTACCAGAAACTTGTAGCTAATTAAATACTTGTAAAGTGCAAACACTGTCACAAGACAAGAAACGTGGCAGCTAATCTGTACATAGCATGGACACACAAATAACAACTTGATGATCTATTTTAGAGATCTTGGTTTAGGGACACTATGGCATACTGCTTCAAAATAATGCATGGGATCTTTGACATCCTACAGAAGGGGCCACAGTTTAACATTTCACCTGAAGGACAGTGTAGAATTTCCTTAATTCTATAGTGGAGTCGCAACCTCAATTTCGTGCACAAATGCCAGGAGTGGGATTTGAATCCAGAATTTTCTGACTCACAAGGGAGAATGTTACTAATTGAGTCACAGTCGATACCTCAAACACTGACACATCCTGTTCACTGTACCAAGGAAATTTCCCACCTCAAATGATTGAGTAAACCTTTTATGCTGGATTTGCATGTCACTTTTTTGGTATGGGGAAGAAGAGGTGATAGTGGTAGTGGTGGGGGGAGGAGAGAATAAGAGGTGGTGGTGGTGGAAAGAAGAGTGAGAGGAAGAGGGATAAAAAGTCCAAATAAGAAAACTACAACTAACTGTTTACTTATCAACTGTGAAAACTATTTCCACATTTTGCAGAGAAAAAATTACAAATCACACATAATTTTAGTTTGCTTTTAGCCTAGGTGTGTCTGGATAAACCAACTGCATTCCAGCTAGATGACCTTTGATTCGGGTGAGGGTCAAAGAAAGAATAGGAAGAACAAAATTTATTTAGACTAAATAAACACATTTTTGTAAAACTGAAGGGAGGAGGGGAAAAGGGAGTCATTAAAATCTAATCCAGAAGACACTTAGTAGTAATTATTAGGAGTTCTGCCATTGCTTACAAACAACATTTCATCAAGATTGATAGATATTAATATGATGGAAGCCATGCCAGGATGGAGGTTACAATAGATTTCAAATTACAAGGCTTTCTCTTCGAAGTGTTCACAGCTGCGCTTGTTGTTAACTAGTCTACAATAATCACATAACACAGCCATCTCAGAAGGATACAAGATCTATACATTCTTTACAATGATTTTTTAAAGAATTGCATTACAAAAGAATCTTCCTACATGAGGTGCCTGTGTTTAGTTCCTTTAAGATGAGAAGTACAATTCGTTTATGCCTAGTTTTCACCCTTTGTAATTATGCCGGATCAGGCAAGAATCTTGTTCACTGATCTGGTTTTGCTCATTTCTGACAAACTGCGTGTCACATTAACTACCCCCAGGAAGTAATTCCAAACACAAAATAAGTTGTTTATGCCTTTGCTCAGATGCCTATGACAGATGGCTATTAGTTGCAAACAGATGAAGTACATTCACTTAATTCTTCGTATTTGTTTATCTTAAGTACCTTTATGTACAATATTGTGAAGTGCATAGCAACCTTAACACTAAGTAGTACAAACTATTGAAACAGGAGGCACAGTAATATTCAGTCATATAAATTTGAAAAATGTGCAGCTGGTAGAGACCTGTTCATTGAAACAATAAAGACAAAACTATTTAAAATACCAACATACTAAAGATAACCAATTTTCTGACTAGTTCACATCATAGGTCTGCTATACAGTTAACAGACTTGAAGTGAGTTTATGGTCAGCACATTAACAGGTTGCACAAAACACTGTCACAAAACTCTAATCTATTCACTACATTCAATGGCTGTGAAATCTGATCATATTATTATTGTACTGAAGAGTTCAACATGTTCATCCCGCATCACCATAGATCACAGAATGATATAGTACAGCCGTTCAGCCAATGCTGCCTTTTCTGATTCTTTGAAAAAGCTCTCTAATTAGTTCCACTCTCCTGATTTTCCCCATAGCCCTACAAGATTTTATCATTCAAGTAGACTCCAATTTCCTTTTGAAAGCTATGATTGAATCTGATTTCACCATGTTTTCAGGCAGTCCAATCCAGATCATGGCAGCACAATTATTTCCTCTTATCACCTCTAGTTATTTTACTCCTTCTCTGCATTAAATTTCATCTGCCATTTCATGTATCTGCTTCCTCTCAGAGACTATTATTTCACCCTCTTCATTGTTCACTAAATTTCTGGATTTCATATAATCTGCAGACTTTAAAACTATGCCCTCTATACCCAAATTCAGGTCATCAATCTGAAAGAGCAATGGTCCCAGTACCAACTCCTCAAGGACATAGCTGTCCACTATCCTGCAATTTAAAAACAGCTATTCACCTCTACCTTCTGCTTTGTTCCTTACCCACTTATGTATCAATGTAGCCAAAATGCCTTTAATCCAATGAACTTCAATTTTTCAAACAAGTTTATCATGTGAAAGCATACATGGACAACATCAACCGCACTATCCTCATCAATCCTCTCTGTTACTTCATCAAATAATCAAGTTAGCCAAACATGATTGGCCTGGAACAAAATAATGCTAGATTTCATATATTAACTCATATTTTTCAAATTGTCTATTAATTTTACTCTGGATTATTGTCTCTCAAATGGTTTCCCCACTGCCAAGGTAATCTAACTAGCCTATAGTTGCCAGGTTTATCCCTATTTGTTACTTTGTATTTCTTGAGGGGCGTGAGCATCACTAGTTAGGCCTGCATTTATTGCCTATCCCCAATTGCCCTCGAGAAGATGGTATAAGCTACTTTCTTGAACTACTGCAACCCCTGTGGTGTTGATAAATCCACAGTGCTGTTAGGTAGAAGTGTAATATTTGCAATCCTCTAATGTGGTATCACCGCCATATTCCATCTTCCAACCACACTTGGTTCAGTAACCTCATCATTATCATCTATTTCCACCTCTATCAAACCCCGCTCCATCTGTGCTTCAGCTTATCTGCTGCTGCAACCCCCACCCATGATTTTATATACTCTGGACTTGAATACTCCAACACCTTTTTCCACTCTCCATCAATGTGTCATCCAAAATTCTGCTGCTACATCCTAACTCAGATCAAGTGCCATTCAACTAGTAGCCCTCTGTTCACTGATTTACACTGGTTACTGATTAAGTAGCACTTCAATTTTAAATTTCTCATCCTGGTTTTCTGTGGGCTCACCCCTCTTATCTCTAATATCCTCTTAGTCCTACAATCCTCCAAGTATAGTATCAAGAGTATCGCTGATGGCTGTTCATGCCATCAGCTGCCAAGCTATGAAACTCCCTTCCCAAACTTTACCTTGTGATCTTTTTCAACAAGGGGATTGGCAAAAAGAGACTTTTTTCATTCACAAGATGATGAATCATTGTAATTCTCTCCTTCAAGATTGAATAATTTCAATGAAACTTAGTATATGGATATATATGGTGCAAGGCAAAAACTGAATAATTTTTGGTAAAGATGTGGATCCAGATCTTGGAATTATTTTAAAGAATCCATTAACATTGAGAGATAGGGCATTTAAAGAACATTTTGGATTGATTTGGAATGTTCTGGACTGTTTCAGCTGCTATGGTGGAATTTGTCACAGCTGTCAAAATGAGTTTTCAGAAGAGGTTGTTGGATGTGGATTGGCCTGAAACCACCTCAGTGAGATGGCAGTTCTTAAGCAAAAGACTTCTTTTTCCAACTCTGGAGTTATGCAGCATTAACCAGGCAAAGAAAAGCCTCAAGCGAGAGCTGCATAAATGAAATAGCAATTTAATACAGTTGGGTAGAGATATGCACTCTACTGTACTCAAGGCTGTGATCACTAGATGTTGAGTCTGAAGGAAGCAAGGACATGGGGAATCAGGCAGAAAAACAATATTAAAGTTGAGGCTCAGCTACAATCTTATTAAATGCTTAACCATTTAAGGACCAGATAGTCTTCTGCTGCTCTTATTTTCTATATTATTATGTTCTTATTGAAGACAAATGCAAAGTACACATTTAGCACCAGCCATACCCTTTGCTTCCATAAGATTATCAGGTTGGCCTTGAATTGACTCAACAATTCCTTAGATATAATCAGTAAACTAAACCACTAAAGACAAAAATAAACTTCTGGGCTCTCTGGGACCCGCTAACCTATCTATGATCATGTTTGGAAATGTGATGTTTCAAGTGAGGAAAATCAAAAGTGTTGATTGAGATAGTGCTAATAAAGAACAACTTCACTAGTAAGGGCATGTTATGCACACAGACAATAGAATTGATGTGGCAGGGATTCCAAAAGTGGATAGAGAAAGCAGGATGGCATTCAATTCTATTATACATTACTCAGCTTTGAAAGTGGAAACAGAATAAAATGTAATGCCAGGAACAACTAAGTGACTAAAATAGACTGTTTATGTAAATACTACATGGAAGTTTTGGTTTTCACGGATTGGTTTGAAAAGTTGTGAATGAAATCAAATATTTCTTTAAAATATTTACCTTCAGAATCAACCATAATGAAATGCTTCCTTTGTATTTATTTCTTGTTATTTTATAATTTGTGTATTTGCGATCTATCAAACAAGTTGGAGGAAGAAAGGAACATGAAGGAACAGAATAATAGTTGGGAGACAGAGTACATGCCTGCCCACCAGGAACGGGTAGGAGGATTATAGAGAGCACGGATTCTTACAACCAAATGTATTATGTAACAATTGAATTTAGCCACATAAATTGAAGAAACAAACTCTGCTAAATGTTTTCTTAAAATCAATAAGACGATGTTTCATCGAAAAAGTGAGGAGAAGTTAATATGTTATTCCAAGAGGTCTGATGTATGCCTGCCTTAATGGCTCAAATTAGTTTATCACTAATGACCAAACAGACAGATGATTTGGTGCTTCAAATGTTGCTTAACAATAAATAATAACTCATATGCTTTTAACAACAAATTAGTTACTAGAAGATTTTACATTTTTTTATATTATGTTTCCTCAAGATCCCATTGACTACCAAAGGACATCAAACAAACTCCAAATGTGCCAATCCCTTTTCTTACTTGTTAAACTGTATGAAGAGATAATGTGATGCCCAGAACAGGGAACATAAGATATTAAAATCTTTAAAGCGACATTCTAAAAACTGGACACTAAAAATTGTTTAAGGTGGCTGTATCATGTCATGACTTGATAGTTCCACACAGTCCTGTAACTCAAGCAAATGCCTAATTAAAATATGAACAATCATAGACAATTGTGAAATTCATATATATCCTTTGTTAAGGACAGCCACGCACAGTAGTGACACTGAAGCTCAATGGGCACAATCTTATCTGCTGTTCACACCATGCTCCTGCTGCAGAGTGGTCAGAGAATTTGGCGGCCAGACAAATCTCCATTCGCTGCAACGGGATGGGGAAATCCTGCCGGCATGAATGGCCATATCATTGCAGCCAACAGATGCTAGGCAAATATGAAATGAATCTCATCAACCTTTTACTGTGTTTTGATGGTTCCTCATCCCAAATACACAGTCTTTAGCTGCCTAAAACTCTCAGTGTGGAAAGCCAGACAACAGGATGTTTACCAGTATAATTCATCACCTTATTTGAAAAGGACTTTGAATGTAACCCATTTTTAAAATACAAGGGCCGGAGCTATTCTAACACAGATATCATCAGAAATGCTGTCTAACCTCAAACCAACTGCAAGACTGCTACACAGCTAAAGTAATATACAATTATATCTTGAAAGTGGGAGAAGGTACCCCCCTCCCACCTCTACAAACTGTTCCAACTTCAAAGTTCACCTGAGAAGTTCAACCATCTGATAATTCAGCTATTAGAGGCCTCACTTACTAAGAATCCTTTGCTTTTACAAGATTAAATCATCTAAGGAACTACAGGCCTGCTGTAAGAGACAGATATAATTCCAAATCGGAATCAAATTTTCTTTTTCTGCATTCAATCTTTGTGAACATGATAGCATGTGCAAGATGTCCCATTTAAACTTCCAGATTCTGTTAGTGACAGCAAATTTAGAACCATTACAGGGAGATGGCGGTGGATTGATGATGTCACTGGACTAGTACTCAATGTGCCCAAGTTAATGCTCTAAGGAAAGGGTTCAAATCCCACCACAGCAGCTGATAGAATTTAAATTCAATGCATTAACCTGGAACATAAAACCAGTTTCAGTGATGGTGACCATAACAACAATCACTGACTGATGTAAAAAAAACCATTTGGTTTACTGATGTCCTTTAGGAGAAGGAATCTGCCTTCCTTACGTGTGACTCCTGGCCCACAGCATTGTGGTTGACTGAAATAGTCTAGCAATCCACTCAGTTCAAAGGCATTTAGCATTCAGCAACAAACACTGGCCAGGCCAGCAACATTCCAATCCCATGAAGAATAAAGAATTATTAGGCAAGTAAGGAAGGAAGGTTTTTTAAAAAATATATAATCATTGTCACGTAAGAACTCCATTCTAATCTCATCAATGTAGTGAGTACAAAATTAAATATTATTTTGAACCATAATGCAGGTTTCTTTGCTAAATCTCCATGTATCACTTTGTGATGCAAAATAACAGTTTTGCAAAGTAATACACATTACAAGCATTACTTAGTTATATGAATGGAAACAAATGCAATCAATAAAGTCTGGTGGAAAAACAATCCACACAGAATTGGCTCTTGAACCTTCTTCTGGATAACGGCATCAGTTTAAAAAAATAATGAAATTATAGCTGGCCAGACTAAACACAAGAACGGTTCTCAATTGAATTAATTTTCTTTCATATTTTCACACGGCAGACAAAGACAGACTAAGATTTTTTCAAAATGCATATACTACAGTGACAGATAGCTATAAAGTAGGTGAAAAACCATGTATGCATGCATGTACAGGAAGCTATTTAATTGCTTTCAAATCTGAAGGCATACTGAGTTGATCAGTTTGAGTGGAATACTGGATGTGGTTTCAGATGCATTTCGAAATGAATTTCAGAAGGGACAAAAGCTGCACTGTTGGAAACCCATGTAACAGTTCGGATATTGTAAAGCTAAAGGATATATTGAACAGGTCTGCTGCGCATGCATGCATCAACAAATTTTATACTGAAAACGAAAATGTCTAATTTAGATGGTGAATTACATAAATTTAAAAATCTGTATCAGTAGCAGTGATGTACAGGCATCATAATCTCAGATAATTGGCAGACATAGCCTTGTCTTTATACTGTAACGCTAAATTTCAGCACCACTGAAGGTTGAATGCATGCTAAATGGGCACAACTGCATCCAAACCATGTTATTTGTCCATTAACATTGCAATTTCAGGCTCAAAGATAACCAATCAATAGAAGTTTATGACAAAGGACGTGCCCATTCTCTCTGTGCTCTCTCCATCGTGCTGCATCTTCCATTATTTCAAATATTTACCCAATTTTCCATCAAAAGGTGCAATGGTCTCAGCCTTAACTGCTTCATACAGCATTCAAAGATCAGGCAGGCAACCCTTTTCTATTTCTAATCTTTCCGCCACTTTCCCCCATCTAGATAACAAAGACACATATGTCAGACTCCTACTTATTGACTACAGCTCAGCCTTCAACACCATTATTCCCACAAAACTCATCTCCAAACTCCACGGCCTGGGCCTTGGCACCTCCTCTGCGACTGGATCCTGAAATTCCTAACTCACAGACCACAATCAGTAAGAACAGGCAACAACACTTCCTCCACCATCATACTCAACACCGGTGCCCCACAAGGCTGTGTTCTTAGCCCCCTACTATACTCCTTATATACCTATGACTGTGTGGCCAAATTTCCCTCCTATTCGATTTTCAAGTTTGCCGACATCACTACCGTAGTGGGTCAAATCTCAAACACTGACATGATAGAGTACAGGAATGAGATGGGGAATCTGGTGAACTGGTGCAGCAATGATAATCTCTCCCTCAGCGTCAACAAAACAAAGGAGATTGTCATCGACTTCAGGAAGTGTAAAGGAGAACATGCCCCTGTCTACATCAATGGGGACGAAGTAGAAAGGGTAGAGAGCTTCAAGTTTTTAGGTGTACAGGTCACCAACAACCTGTCCTGGGCCACTATGTCAACACTATAGTTAAGAAAGCCCACCAATGCCTCTACTTTCTCAGAAGACTAAGGAAGTTTGGCATGTCAGCTACAACTCTCACTAACATTTACAAATGCACCATAGAAAGCATTCTTTCTGGTTGTACCACAGCTTGGTATGGCTTCTGCTCTGCCCAAGACCGCAAGGAACTACAAAAGGTTGTGAATGTAGCCCAATCCTTTATGCAAACCAGCCTCCCAATTGACTCTGTCTACACTTCCCACTGCCTCGGCAAAGCAGCCAGCATAATTAAAGATTCCATGCACTCTGGACATTCTTTCTTCTCTTTCTTCCGTCAGGGAAAAAGATACAAAAGTCTGAGGTCATGTACCAACCAACTCAAGAACAGTTTCTTCCCTGCTGCTGTCAGACTTTTGAATGGACTTACCTTGCATTAAGTTGATTTTTCTCTACACCCTAGCTCTGACTGTAAGACTACATTCTGCATTCCCTCGTTTCCTTCTCTGTGAACAGTATGCTTTGTCTGTATAGCACACAAGAAACAATACTTTTCACTGTATGCTAATACATGTGACAATAACAAATCAAATCACTCACTGGCATTTTTATACTATTGATCCCTTGTTGCCAACACCTCCCGAACGCCAATAAGAATTAGTCTAATGGTCTTTCTCTAGTCACTATCAAAAAACCTTCATAAATTTTAGTTCCTCTGACAGATCACAAATCTAGGAAGTTAATATATTTGAATCCTTAAATTTCTCTGTTCATCTACAATCTTCAGCATCCTTCTTTTGTGTACATAATGAATGCAAGAACATGAGAATCAGAAGGGGTGGGCCTAGAACCTGCGCCATCATTTGATATAATAGTGGCTTCACTTTCCCACCCAGCGTCAAAAAATTAACAATCTCAACCTTAAATATAATCAACAAGCAAACATCCACAATGTTCTGACATTGAAATTCCAAGGCACAACTCTCTGAGTGAAGACATTTCTCATCTTGGTCCAAAATCCTTGTCGTGAGGTCATTCCCCTTCGTTCAAAACTCTCCCAGTAAGAAGTATCACAACACCAGGTTGAAGTCCAACAGGTTTATTTGGTAGCAAAAGCCACTAGCTTTCGGAGCGCTGCTCCTTCGTCAGGTAAGTGAAAGTTCTGTTCACAAACAGGACATATAAAGACACAAACTCAATTTACAAATTAATGTTTGGAATGTGAGTCTTTACAGGTAATCAAGAGTTAAAGGTGCAGACAATGTGAGTGAGACAGGGTTAAACACAGGTTAAAGAGATGTGTCTTTAATCTGTGAAAACTCTTTAACCTGTGTATAACTCTCTCTCCATTCACATTGTCTGTACCTTTAAGACCTGATTACCTGTAAAGACTCACATTCCAACCATTATTTTGTAAATTGAGTTTGTGTCTTTATATGTCCTGTCTGTGAACAGAACTCCCACTTACCTGACGAAGGAACAACGCTGCGAAAGCTAGTGGCTTTTGCTATCAAATAAACCTGTTGGACTTTAACTTGGTGTTACGAGACTTCTTACTGTGTTTACCCAGTCCAATGCTGGCATCTCCACATCATCAAGACTCACCACCCTGAGCAACCTGCCTCTGAGCATCTACACATCAAGCTATCTCAGGATCTTATGTTTCAATTACTTTCCTGGTAATTTTTCCAAAGGCACATTCTACTCAATCCTTCTTCAGAAGACAAACATCTCATCCCAGAAATAATCAATCTAGTGAGCCTGTTCTGCAATCCCTCTAAGGCAGTAGGTATATCCTTCCTTAGGAACAAAGACCAAAGATGTACATAGTTCTCCAGGTATGGCGTCATCAAAGCTTTGTACATTTTCAGCCAGGCTTCCTTTCCATATTGTCCAAATTGTTTGATGTACATACATTTTAATATACTTACATTTTTACTTTGCATTTCTTGTACAAGGACCTCAAAAATTCCTTGAATACCAGCATTTGATACTTTCTCACCATTTAAAGAATATTCTTTTTTCTATTCTTACTATAGAGTGAATAATCTCTCATTTCTCCACATTATGCTCCATCTTCTTCCCACTCACTTCGACTTTTCAAATCCCATTGCAGGTTTTTTGCATCCTCCTCACTTTCTGACCTGGTATTGTATCTTCAGCAACATTGGACATATTACACTTCGTCCTTTTGCTCAAGCCATGAATGTAGATTTTAAATAGCTGAGGCCTAAACACTAATCTTTGCAGCACACAACTAATAGCAGCCTATCAACATGAAAATGACCACTTTATTCCTATTTGGATTTCTGTCTTTTTAAACGATCTTCTATCCATGCTAATATACACTCCTAACTCCATGAGTATGTAAATTATGAAATAATCTTTTGTGTGGCACCTTATCAAAAACTTTTTGAAATCCAAATACACATTCACTGACCCATGTGCTATGCCAGGAAATACAAGGCCATCAATGTGCAGTCCAGTAATGTGGGAATTAGATGGATTGTCCATGCTAAGTTGCCCCTTAGTGTCCAACGATATGTAGGTTAGGTGCATTAGCTATAGTATATGCATGGGGTTACTTGGATAGGGTGGGGGGTGTAAGATGCTTTTCAGAGAGTCAGTGCAGACTCAACGGGCCGGATGGCGTCCTTCTGCACTGTGGGGATTCTTTGGACAAATTTTGTAGTGAATTCACGCTACTAAACATTCAGCAGCAAGTTTGTACTTTAATAATGCTAAGTGATAATGCCAGTTCCAGACAAAAGTCATATTGGACTCAAAACGTAACTCTGTTTCTCTCTTCACAGATGCTGCCAGACCTGCTGAGTTTTTCAAGCACTTTTTTATTTTAAATCTCTATCATCTACAGTACTTTGATATTATTTTGCTACATCATAATACAATATTGGGTGTTCAACACAAGGTACAAACACGAGAATAAATCAAAACAATTCCTCAGCCCCTCAAAATGAGGATGACATCTGCCAGCCTTCATACAGGTTCCGCCTATTGAAATATATCCAAACTACATTTTCAAAAGACAATAAATGTACGTTTCTGCCAGCGACAGCGCAGAAAGATTTCATATGTACTAATACTGCCAATTGTGGGTTTCATTATCAATTTGATTTGATTTATTGTCATATCTAACCGTATGTAAATATACCAATTACCAGGACTTCACTGCCAGCCCTGGAGAGAGAAATGATAATGCTTCAGAAATTGAATATTTACTCCTCTTCTAGAATTCAGAGTAGAAAGATTGGTCAGGACGTGTGTTAATTCTTCTTGTATCTATAATTATAACTTCTTTGTTTGCACTGATATACAATAGAAAAAAGTGTATCTGCCACTGATTGTGGAGACTTCTCAACTCAAGGGTCGAACTTAATAAAAAAAATTTGTTAAACAAATTGGACAGGTACCCGAATGCCAAATTTGTAATTAAATATTAAAATCAACTTTAGTAAAGGAGGGTGACTAATTTCTCCAATGAAAGGTCTTAAAAGTACTTTTACTGAAAAAAAATAAAGACTAGGAAGTAGGGCATTTTGGTGCAGCACTGCGCCAGTTTGCCAAGACTGCTGATAGATGGTCATAAAACTATCTGCATATATTAAAATAACGTCCGGCACTAAGCAGAGTGGAAATGTGGGGAAAAGTGGAGAAATTTTCACCCCATGAAACAGTTCAACTATAAAAATTACGAATATTTAAACATTTTAAATAAATACGTGCATGAGCATTTAAAACGAGTAATTTTTATGAGTAACAACTTGAGACAACACAAAAACTAATCCAATATCATACTCCAATTCAACAGACTTTAATAACCTTTCACTGGAAAAAACTTACAAAATTAATTCACTCATAAGGAAACAACCAGAGACTGAGAACTTTGTATCCCACATTTTCTGGAACGTGATAGTTTTTTCAAAAAATTATTAGCCTGGAATTTTCTATCACATATTGGCATTTGGGACAAGTTGGGACAAGTACTGAGTTTGTGCACATCTTGTCGAGCACGCTACAGGGGTTGTTTTCAGAATGTTCATCTTTGAGTCAAAGCACGCTTTCTCATGAATACATTATTGATGAGGTGGTAGACGGGTGGGGGTGGGGACTGCATCTTGCACAGCATGTGCAGTGTACTAATTTCACTCATCTCAAATGAGCAGTAGAGGCCTACCACATTTCCACATGTCAGAACAGAGGCTTTACAATAAGTGTTAATTTGCTTTCAGTGTTTCCTATCACTTCAATTAATGAAGGAATAATAAGTACAATGAAGGCCTACTAGTACTGTCAGATGAAAATCCATTCAGTGAGTTCAGAGTATGATTTTTGTAGGCCCAGATTAAGGAGGAAAGCTCTCGCTTCAAATAAACTTGTTTATCAAGGCATCATTTGACTAAGTGCAGCATTTGGTTATATTTTCTGACAAAAGTGCTTTTTTAATTTTGTTTCTACACCTTCAGTAGATTCTTCACTCACTCCAATCTGACCTAGCTTTCAGTATCTTAGATGCTGTGTTTTACATTTAGAAGAATCTGCCTCATTAAAAATGGTTCAATTCTTAGATCCACTGATTGCTGTATTGAACAGAATACCTCTGCATTGTTCAGTGTCCCATATTTCTCTTTTCCTAGTGTGAACAGAAACAGTAGCATAAATGGTCTACCCTATTCCATGACACTGCTGAATTTTCCAATGAATAGAAAGCAAGTGTGGCAAAAATGCTGCTTCTAGCCCCCAGGAAAGTACAGTGCTCGATAAGAACAGAGGTCTTCCGCTCTCACTCACTGTGTAATGGATTACTGACAACCAATTCTATTGCATCAATGCTGACTTACCAGACAACATCCACAATATTTTGATTTGCAAACAATTATCTTTACTAGATTTAGTTGAAGAATATTTAAAGAAAAAGGAAGACTAACAGGATGTGGTCCTCAAAAACCAAGCACATATATTTCAACTCTAATTAAACCATATGACCACAAAAGAGTGCAGATACAACAAAATGCTGGCCTTCATAGCGAGGGGGATTGAATATAAAAGTAGGGAGGTCTTGCTGCAGCTGTATAGGGCATTGGTGAGGCCGCAGCTGGAGTACTGTGTGCAGTTTTGGGCGCCGCACCTGCGCAAGGATATTTTGGCCTTGGAGGGAGTGCAGAGGAGGTTTACTAGGCTGATACCGGAGTTGAGGGGGTTGAGCTATGAGGAGAGGCTGAATAAACTAGGCTTGTACTCGTTAGAGTTTAGAAGAATGAGGGGAGATCTCATTGAGACGTATAAGATGATGAATGGGATGGATAGGATAGAGGTGGAAAGACTCTTCCCGCTCAAAAAAGACAGTAGGACTAGGGGGCACAGCCTCAAGATAAAGGGGGGGCGGTTCAGAACGGAGTTGAGGAGGAACTTCTTCACTCAAAGGGTGGTGAATCTCTGGAATTCTCTGCCCGTTGAAGTGGTGGAGGCTGCCTCGCTAAATATTTTTAAGAAGCGGGTTGATGGGTTTTTGATAAGAGAAGGGATTAAGGGTTATGGGGAGAGGGCGGGAAAGTGGAACTGAGCCACGACAGATCAGCCATGATCTTATTGAATGGCGGGGCAGGCTCGAAGGGCCAGATGGCCTACTTCTGCTCCTATTTCTTATGTTCTTATGTTCTTATGTAAAATCCATAATCTAACCATTGAGGAGGAGGCAACTCTTATGTAAAAACGGAGCAGGATGCAACACTGATCACAAGTTCAGCTGCAAAAAGACTGCTGTAGTTCGGGAAAAATGTTAACTCCAGCACTCAGATTCATTTGAATTGAGTTTTGCTTGCAAGGAACCCTGATATCCACACAGCTCAAAGAACTACCGTATTTCTTCAACTATCAATGGCAATAGCCGTGTTGTATTGTCATCTCATGCTTGATCATAAAAAGATTATCTGAACCAAGTTCAAATAGAGTGCAATTAATGTTAACTTGCTTTGTGTCAAGACATTATCAGTCATCCATTTCTCATGTACCTTCTCTATAGATTTGGTGCAATTTGTTTGATTTGTAACTCTAACTAATTCTTCCTAAATGGAATGAGTAACTGTGCTGACTTTTAGTGGAAGCCAGTTGAGATTCAAGTGACAATCAAACAGACCTATGGACAACAACATGATCTGCGAAACTCTACATCAAAGTTAGTTCTATTCAATCCTTTAACATGTTAAAATTGGGAAGAAAGCACAACATCCCCAAAAGGAGTAGTTAAGGTATTTGTGATGTACCACATTTAAACTTTACATCTGTGGCACCAGAAGCTTTGTTGCAGATATCTCCAGACTTAATACAATTTCCATGGCAGATTACTGACAAACAATCTACAATGATTCAGAACCGGCTAAGATCTTCTCCATAATTCTAATTAGATCTTGCACTGCATTTTGGACAGACTCAATTGACTCTTGTCGACCAGCCTGTTCTGGCAGAAACCTGTTTTCACTCTGAAACCGAAATCTAGGAACTGCCACTGAGGAAGAAACTGAGCTGTCCGTCTAGACAGCATGTCCCAGTTCCTTTTCTACTACCACCATTGCTGCTCCTCACCTGTGCACTGTGATACAACTGGTACTATCTCCTCAAGCTCACTATGTAAATCCTCTGGGTTTTGTGTAGCTCTGAAAGTTGGTGACAATGACGCAGCATGCTAAGAGTGGCATGTTCAGAGCAACAGGCTGTTCTTCCAGGCCTACAAAAACAGAAGAGGAACACATGTCATAATAGTCGTTCCAAGAGATCTTTGGATTGCAATATGCTGTGATATTTTAATGGTTGAATATCTGCCTGTGCGTCAAGTGCATGAGTAAGACAAAAAGATATAAAAATAGATGGAAATTGTAACAGGCCATTTAACTCAATGAGTTCTTGTTGGCAATTGTCTTTAAGGTGAGCAAATAGTTTTAATCAAATTTACCTGCTTTTTGTTCTCAGATCCAAAATAACCTTGAATGTCAACATGGTTTCTAACTCAGCCAAAAATTACAAAGTTAAAGTCTCTGTAGAAAGACGTTTCTATTGCTTTTTGTTCTAAATCCTTGAATTTAACCTTCTAAAACCACTCATTCTCAAGTATCCAAAACATATATATATTCTGTCTTGTCCAATCCTTTCATAATTGTAAACATTTCTATCATGTATGTAGGTATAGAAGCCAATGCTTCACACAGTACTCTGAGAACTTAAAGTTTCACGTAGGCTTAGCATCACCTCTTGGCTTTTATATTGTATATTTCTTGTTACAAACCAATCCTGTCTTAACCACCAAAGTGCTGCCTTTAATATCCTGTGAGCTTGCATCCTGAAGTCTTTCTGCTCTTCCAACACCAAACTCACATCTATTTACAGTTTTATTAATGTTATTTTTTTCAGCCAAAACGTGCCATCTCACAATACTGAAATCTAAAACCTTCCAGCCTATTTCCCCATTTTATCAATAATCTCCATGGTCTTCTAAAATATTAAATATAGGGGCCACAGTCTCCACCCAATTCCCATTGTGCCTGTTTGTTTCAAGCAGGAGTCTATTTCTAAGTGCAAATTTGAATGCTATAACAGAGCAGATCCAATTTTGAGGTACCACTGATCAAAGTACATACCGAACTGCCCTTGGTGCTAGACCCAGAACATTTTAAAAACAGCAAAGCTTAACAAGGCTGTTCAGACCATTTCAAAACTAGGTAGATTTTTCTTTTCTATGTACAGATTTTTGAAGGGCCAGAGTGTGAACAAAACCCTTCACCCATTCTCAATTGTCCGTACTCCAATACCCTAACTGAACCCTCCTCAAAGCCCTCAACTTTTAGCTTGCGCATAGAAGAACTGTCAGATTTCTTAAAGCAGCTACGATTTAGAAGTTAACGGTGATCGTTGATTTGAAACATAAATAAGACCTCGCAATTAAAATGGCTTTGGCTCTTTACTGAGGACATAGTCTGCAGTAAGAACACTGCTGCCCAATGTCCAAGCAATGGAAATTTGGTCCCTTTGCCTCTTGTTTTGGCAACATCTACAAAATTTCCTTCAAGCCATGTCCAAATCCTCGCTATAACAATGAACATAAATGGCCCCAGAACGCAAGTATCTGGGACGTCATAAACATATGAACAAGGAGCAGTAGGCCATTCGACCCCTCGAGTCTGTTCTGCCATTAAAAGATGATCATAACCTTAAATCTACGATCCACCTACATTGCCTACCAGGAATCTATCATGCTCTGCCTTAAGAATACTCAAAGACTCTGTTTCCACTGCTTTTTCAGGAAGAGAGCTCAAAAGACTCACAACCTGAAGAGTAAAAGATTCTCCTCATCTGTGTCTTAAATTGAAGACCCTTATTTTTAAACACTGAACTCCTCATTCTACGTTTCCCACAAGAGGAAATATCCTCTCCATATCCATCCTGTCAAGATCCCTCACCTCAGGATCATATGTTTCAATCAAATCAGTTCTTACTCTTTTAAACTGCAGTGATACAAGCCCAGCCTCTATAATCTTTCCTCATAAGACAACTGACCCATTCCAGGTTTTAATCTGGTAAATCTTCTCTGAACTACTTCCAATGCATTTACATCCTTCCGTAAATAAGGTGACCAATAATGTACACAGTATTCTGTATAACTGAAACATAACCTACTTTTGTATTCAATTCTCCTCACAATAAATGATAATATTCTATTAACTTTCCTAATTACTTGTTGTACCTGCATACTAGCCTTTTGCAAGTACGAAAACGCTGGAATCTTTTTCTATCTCCAAGCTCTTCTCTCACCATTTAAATAATATGCATTTCTTTCTATCTTCCTGTCATCATGGACAATTACACATTTTCTACACTACACTCCATTTGCCAGATCTTTGCCCACTCACTTCACTGATCTACATATTTTTGTAGCCTCCTTGCATCCTCTTCACAATTTACTTTCCTATTTATCTTTGTATCATCAGAAAATTTGGCAAGAATTCCATCCATTCCTTCATCCAAGTCATTTATATAAATTGCAAACAGTTGAGGCCCCAGCACTGATTCCTATGATGCGTCACTCATTACATCTTCCAAACTGAAAAAGGCCCATTAATGCCTACTCTCTGCTTCCTGCTAGCCAACCAATCTTCTATCCATGCCAATATACAAGCCCCATATACAATGAGCTTTAGTTTCCACAATAACCTTTGGTGTAGTACATTATCAAATGCCTCTGGAAGTCAAAGTACAGTATATTCTTATATATAGTTTCTCTTTATCCATAACACATATTACTTCCTCAAAGTACCCCAATAATTTGGTTAAACATTATTTCCCTTTCATAAAACCATGTTGATTTTCTCTGATTACCTTGGACTTATCCAAGTGCCCTGCTACAACAACTTTAATAATAACTCTGAACATTTTTCCTACAACAGATATTAGGCTACCTGGCTTATAGTTTCTTGCTTTCTCTTTGTCCTTTTTATATAATGGAGTTGCATTTGATATCTTTCAATCTAATTGAACCTTCCCAGAATCTAGGGAGCTTGGGAAAATTAAAGCCAATGCATCAACTATTTCACTCACCACTTCTTTTAGGAACTAAGATGAAGTTCATCAGGACCCAGGAACTTGTCAGCCCACAATTTACTCAGTACTTCTTCTGATGTGATTATAATTTAACAGAGTTTCTCCCTCCCTGCGAGTTGCAGATTTATTGCTACTTCTGGGATGTTATTTGTATCCTTCATAGTGAAGACTGATGAAAAATACCTATTTAATTCATCTACTATTTCTTTGATTTGCATCATCAACTCTCCAGACTCAGTTTCCATAGGACCAACCTTGTTAACTTATTTCTTTCCAAAATATGTATAGAAACTCTTACTATTTGTTTTTATATTTCTGGCTAGCTTTCTCCCTCTTATTAACCTTTGAGTCATTCTTATATTCTGTACTGTGTATCATTCTGGGCACCAAAATTCAGGAAGGATATTTGGCTTTAGAGAGAATGCAGTCCAAATGTACCTGAAGCACCAACCATTTTCTTTTGCCTCCTACAACTAAGCCAATTTTAGATCCAAGCAGCAATCTGTCCCAGATCCCATGGGTTCTTATTTTTCTGGCCAGTCTACCAAGTGGGATTTTGTCCAAAGCCTTGCTAAAATCCATGTAGCATACATCAAATACACCACCCTCACACTAGTCTTGCTAGTTACCTCCTCATAAAATTCAATTACATTAGTTTGATACAATCTTCCCTTAACAAATCCTTGCTGATGGTAGTTGATATAATCCATATCTAACCATCCCTCAGAATAGAAACATAGAAATTAGAAACAGGAGTCAACCATGCAGCTCTTCGAGTCTGCTCCGCCATTCATTTTGATCATGGCTGATCATCAAATTCAATATCGTAATTTCTCCCTCCCAGCCCCTCCACCCACATTCCCCTTGATCCCTTTAGCCCCAAGAGTTATATGTAATTTCTTGTTGAAATCAGACACCGTTTTTGCCTTAACTACATTCTGTGGTAGTGAATTCCACACATTCGCCACATCCCGGGTGAAGAAATTTCTCCCCACCTCAGTCCTAAAAGCTTTACCCCTTATCCTCAAACTGTGACCCCTAATTCTGGACACGCTACACTGGGAACATTCTTTCTAAATATACCCTAAGTCTGTTAGGATTTTATAAGTTTCGGTGAGATTCCGTCTCACTGTTCTAAACTCCAGTGAATAAAATCCTAACCGAATTAGTCTCTCCTCATTTGACTGAACTTCGATCCCAGGAATCAGCCTCATAAACAAGGACATCCTTCCTCAGATAAGACACCAAAACTGCACACAATACTCCAGGTGTGGCCTCACCAATGTGCTATACAATTGCAGCATAACATCCAACAACTTCTCTTCTCGGCCTTTTGGCTAAGATCAAGTGTAGTATCGACATGCTGTACTTGGTTGAACTCATTAGTTTACATTTTAGCTTCATTTGAAGCAATTTTTAATACAGCATCTCGGCCTTTTGGCTAAGATGCAAATGAGATCAAGCCTTGGAGGAGGAGCTATACCTACTCCAATCAGCTTGGATCATGTAGAGCAAGCCCAAGACAGGAGGTGAGCGCCCTGTCTTGTCAGCTTGGATCGGGAATGTCCCAACTTGTTGGGACTCTGAATTGAATTTGATTGGATTGAATTGGAATAAAGTTTAAAAAAAATCCAACAACTTCTCCAACAATTTGCCTACTAAGTTTAGGTTCACTACCCAGAAACTATTTGGTCTCTTTCTCTAGCCCTTTCTCCGTTTCAAAACAATGGTACAACACGAGTAGTCTTCCAACAACAGCACGTCTACAGCAAAAATAGATCGAAAAATATGGGCAGAGCCACTGCTATTTCCTTCCTTATGTCTAATAGAAGCCAGGATAGACCGGTGATTTATTCACTTACTAAACTATGTTATATTTTCACTCATTATAATAATACCATTCACTATTTCACACATGGGAGACTTATAAAGGTAAATTCACATGGGATGTAGAGTAATTTGATAAACTGGATTCAAAATTGGCTCAGTTATAGAAGACAGTGATGTCAGAAAGCTGCTTCACTAGAAGCCAGTGTCCAGGCATAACACAGAGATCTATGTTGGGGTCCCCTATTATTCATTATTTATATTAATGACATTAATGAATATGTGGGGGGGTAGGATTAGTAAGTTTGTGGATGACACAAAGATTGGAGGGATGGCTAACATTGAGGCGGAATATCTTGGGCTACAAGAAGATATAGATGGAATGGTCAAATGGACAGATAAGTTGCAGATGGAATTTAACCCTGAAAAGCATGAGGTGCTACACTTTGGAAGGACTAATTTGACAAGAAATTACTGAATGAATGGTAGGACGCTAGGAAGTTCTGTGGAACTAAGGAACCTTGGCATGTTTGTCCACAGATCACTGAAAGTGGAAGGGCATGTTAGTAGGTTGCTGAAAAAGGCATGTGGGACACTTGCCTTTATCAATCAAGGCACAGATTACAAAAACACAGAAGTAATGTTGGAGTCATACAGAACTTTGATGAGGCCACAGCTAGAGTAATGAATGCAGTTCTTGTCACCACATTATCGAAAGTACATGACTGCACTGGAGAGGGCGCTGAGGAGATTTACCAGAATGCTGCCTGGGATGGAATGTTAAAGTTACGAAGAGAGGTTGCATAGGCTTAGGTTGTTTTTGTTGGAGCAAAGATGACAGGGGTGATCAAGATGCGCAAGATTATGAGACATGGACAGAGAGGATAAGGAGCAGCTGTTCCCCTCATTGAAGGGTCAGTCACAAGGGGACATACGCTCAATGTGAGGGGCAGGAGGTTTGGCTGGAGGGATGTGAAGAAAAACCTTTTTACCCAGAGGATGGTGATGGTCTCTAAAGCATTGCTTGGGAGGGTGGAAGAGGTTAAGTTGCTTCACATCCTTTAAAAATGTATCTGGATGAGCACTTGGCAAAACATAAAATTTAGGGCCAAGTGCTGGCAGATGGAATTAGGTGGGAGTTCAGGTGTTTCTAATGTGTCGTTGTGGACTCGATGGATCAAATGGCCTCTTCCACGCTAAATGATTCTAATGTATTACTCCTAATTTCATGTGCTTTAATTTTGCAAACTAACTATATATGAGGAATTTATCAAAAGCTTTCTGAAAATCAAAATATGCCACATCCACTGGTTGACCTTTACCTATCCTTGAGTACTTACACAAGGATATTTTGGCCTTGGAGGGAGTGCAGAGGAGGTTTACTAGGCTGATGCCGGAGTTGAGGGGGTTGAGCTATGAGGAGAGGCTGGATAAACTAGGCTTGTACTCATTAGAGTTTAGAAGAATGAGGGGAGATCTCATTGAGACATATAAGATGATGAATGGGATGGATAGGATAGAGGTAGAGAGACTCTTCCCGCTCAGAAAGGATAGTAGGACTAGGGGGCACAGCCTCAAGATAAAGGGGGGGCGGTTTAGAACGGAGTTGAGGAGGAACTTCTTCACTCAAAGGGTGGTGAATCTCTGGAATTCTCTGCCCGTTGAAGTGGTGGAGGCTACCTCGCTAAATATTTTTAAGACACGGGTTGATGGGTTTTTGATAAGAGAGGGGATTAAGGGTTATGGGGAGAGGGCAGGAATGTGGAACTGAGCCACGACAGATCAGCCATGATCTTATTGAATGGCGGGGCAGGCTCGAAGGGTTAGATGGCCTAGTCCTGCTTCTATTTCTTATGTTCTATTCTACTAGTTACATTGACAAACCTACAGGAGTTTTTTGGTAAACATAATTTCCCTTTCATAAATCCATCTTGACTTTGTTGAATCCACTTTTGCATCCTGTATAATAGACTCTAGCATTTTTCCTACTACTAATGTTAAGCTAACTGGTATGTAGTTGCCTGTTTTCTCCCTCCCTCCCTGTTTTGCAGGGTTACCTTTGCCACCCTGCAATCTGCCAGAACTGCTCCAGAATCTCCAGAATTTTGGAGGATGACAACCAACAAATCCACTATTTCCTTGGCCACCTTCTTTAGTAACTGTGGTGTAGATTATCAAGCCGTGGGGATTTGTCAATTTTCAGTCCCATTAATTTCTCCAGTTTTTTTTTTAGCAACAGTAATTTTCTTCCCTTCCTCGTTTTCATTGGACCTCGACCCTTTAGCCTTCCTAGGAAGTGGCCAGAATTAAAGTAGTTGTTCAATTTCTTTGCTATTTCCTTGTTCTCTTTTATACATTCTCCTGTTTTGGACTGTAGAGGTCCAACATTTATCTTCATTAATCTTTTTCTTATAGAGGCTTCTACAGTCTGCTTTTACATTACTTGCAAATTTACTCTCATATTCTAATTTTTCCCTCTTAATCAATCTTTGTCCTCCTTTGCTGAATACTGGACTTCTCCCAATCCTCAGGCTTGCTATTTTCTATCTATGGCTCCTTTTTGGATCTAATACTATGCCTAATTTATTTGGTATGCCATGGTTAAATGGCTTTTCTTGTAGTATTTTTGTGCCAGAAGGAAATGTATAACTGCTGCAATACATACATTTATTCCTTAAATATTAGCCACTGCCTATCCACCTTCATGCTTTTTAATAAATTCCCCAATCTCTTTGCCAACTCACACCTCATACCTTCGTAGTATATGCAACGTCTGCATGATTGTCCTCTTTTGTAAAAACAGACAATCGCCAGAATTCTACCGCCCCGCCTGATGAGTCAAATCAGGCAAAGGACGGAAAACGGAAATGTCCACTGACCTCGGGCGGTAATTTCTGGTCTCGCTAAAGCAAAGCCGTAAAATCCCGCCCATTGTATTTAGTAAGGACAATGACCCTATCTTCCGTCGCCACAATATTTCTGATCATTAATAGACGTTCCATAGAGAGCTGGATACTTAGCGAGACCTTGGTATCCTCATGCACCTGTCGCTGAAAGGAAGCATGCAGGTACAGCAAGCAGTAAAAAAGGCAAATGGTATGTTGGCCCTCATAGTAAGAGAATGTGAGTGTAGGGATGTTTTACTGCAACTGTACAGAGCATTGGTGAGGCCATACCTAGAATATTCTGCGCAGTTTTGGTGGCCTTATCTGAGGAACATAAGAACATAAGAAATAGGAGTAGGAGTTGGCCATCTAGCCCTTCGAGCCTGCCCCGCCATTCAATAAGATCATGGCTGATCTGAAGTGGATCAGTTCCACTTTCCCGCTTTCTCCCCATAATCCTTAATTCCCTTGTCTATCAGAAATCTATCTACCCATGACTTAAATATATTCAACGAGGTAGCCTCCACCACTTCAATGGGTAGAGAATTCCAGAGATTCACCACCCTTTGAGTGAAGAAGTTCCTCCTCAACTCCGTTCTAAACTGCCCCCCCCTCCTTATTTTGAGGCTATGCCCTTGAGTTCTGCTTTCCTTTCTAAGCAGAAAGAATCTCTCTATCTCTACCCTATCTAGCCCCTTCATTATCTTGTAAGTCTCTATAAAATCACCCCTCAGCCTTCTAAACTCCAACGAGTACAGGCCCTGTCTATTCAATCTCTCTTCATAAGCTAACCCCCTCATCTCCAGTATCAGCCTGGTGAACCTTCTCTGTGCTCCTTCCAAGGCCAATACATCCTTTCGCAAATAAGGGGACCAAAACTGCACACAGTACTCCAGTTGTGGCCTCACCAGTGCCCTGTACAGTTGCAAGACCTCCCTGCTTTTATATTCTATCCCGCTCACGATAAAGGCCAACATTCCATTTGCCTTCTTGGTCACCTGCTGCACCTGCAGACTGAGTTTCTGCAATTCATGCACAAGGGCCCCAGGTCCCTCTGCACTGTAGCATGCTGCAGCTTTTCACCCTTTAAATAATAATCCGTCCTACTATTATTTCTACCAAAGTGGATAACCTCACATTTGCTAACGTTATACTCCATCTGCCAGGTCCTCGCCCACTCACTCAGCCTATCCAAATCTCTCTGCAGACTTTCCGTGCCATCCACGCAATTCGCTTTTTCACTCAACTTCGTGTGAACAGCAAATTTTTGTTACCCTACACTCAGCCCCCTCCTCCAGGTCGTCTATGTAAATGGTACATAGTTGAGGCCCCAGCACCAATCCCTGCGGCACTCCACTAGTCACCAACTGCCAACCAGAAAAGCATCCATTGATTCCAACTCTCTGCTTCCTGTTAGATAACCAATCCTCAATCCACGCTAACACTTTACCCCCAACTCCGTGTACCCTAACCTTCTGCAGCAACCTTTTGTGAGGCACCTTATTGAAAGCCTTCTGGAAATCGAAAAACACCACATCCACCAGTTCCCCTGTCTACCGCATTAGTCACATCTTCATAGAAATCCAGTAAATTCGTTAAACATGACTTCCCCTTCACGAATCCGTGCTGTGTCTGCTTGTTCAAACCATTCTTTTCTAGATGTGTTGCTATTTCTTCTTTGATGATGGATTCTAGCATTTTTCCAACTACGGACGTTAAGCTAACTGGCCTATAATTCCCTGCCTTTTGTCTGCTACCTTTTTTAAATAGCAGTGTAACATTAGCTGTTTTCCAATCCTGCAGCATTTCCCCAGAGTCCAGCAAATTTTGATAAATAATTACCAAGGCATCTGCTATTACTTCCGCCATTTCTTTCAGAACCCTGGGATGCATTCCATCTGGTCCCAGGGACTTGTCTACCTTCAATCCCGTTAGTCTACCAAGCACTATCTCTCTAGTGACAGTAATTGTATGAAGGACTTCATCTCCTACCAACCCTCTATCTTTAATATTCAGTAAGCTATTTGTGTCCTCCTCCGTGAAGACCAACACAAAAACTTATTTAAAGTCTCAGCCATTTCCTCGTTACCCACTGCTAAATCCCCCCTCTCATCCTCCAAGGGTCCAACATTCACTCTAGCCAGTCTCTTCTTTATATATTTGTAAAAAGGAAGAATGTCCTCGTTATAGAGGAAGCACAGCAAAGGTTTACAGGATTCCTGGGAATGGCAGGTCTGTCATATGAAGGGAGACTAAGTCAGTTAAGATTATATTCACTGGCGTTTAGAAGAGCAAGAGGGGATCACATAGAAACTTCTAAAATTCTAACAGGGTTAGGCAGGGTAGATTCGGAAAGAACGTTCCCAATGGTGGGGCAGTCTAGAACTAGGGATCGTAGTTTGAGGGTAAGGGGTAAACCTTTTAGAACTGAGGTGAGAACTTTCTTCACCCAGGAGGTCAGTGAATGTGTGGAATTCACTACCACAGAAAGTAGTTGAGGGCAAAACGTTATCTGATTTCAAGGAGAAATTAGATATAGCTCTTGGAGCTAAAGGGATGGGGGCAAGGGTGGTGATTAAGATATTGCATTCGAAGATCAGCCATGGTCAAGAATGGCAGAGCACGCTCTAAGGACTGAATGGCCAACTCCTGCTTCTAGTTTCTATGCTTCTATATATGTTCCCACTTTTATTAGTTAAGTATTGAATATCAATAATTATTATTTTAAATATTGGAAAGAATGAAGCCATTCTTTTCAGGCCTCAGTCTATTTCTCAACTACCAACTTTATCGCTCTTCCTGGGTTCACAACATTAGTGTCACATTTGATCCCGAAATAAGCTTCCAATCTCTTAATCATGTTATGACTAAAACTGCTGATGTCCACCACCACAAAATCACGCCACTTCACCTGTCTCAGTCCATCCATTGCTGTAGTTCTTACTCTTGTCTTTGTTACCTTCTAAATGCAACTATTCCAACTCGTTCATGACTGGTCTCCCACATTCTACTGTCTAAACTTGTGGTCATCCAAACCTCTGCTGCCATATAAAGCATCTTTTGGAATTTTCTTGATTTTAAACTTACCAATATATTTTCACACCATTTATTTACTTTCCTCTTATTAAAATATGATCCTGTGCTATCTATATATTGAGCTCTATAAGACCTAAGCTTCCTTTCTTTTTTGCATTATCTTACTCTACGCTATTTGACAAAGTTTCAAGGGGAGGGGTGGAGGGTTTGGCGATGCCAGATTTGGAGGCCCACACTTGTTCTTTGTGGGTATGTATTTTTTCTGAACCCTCTTTAGTCTTTTGAATGCCTCTCAACGTTCTGATACTGGTTTCCCTTTAAGTCACTGTCCCATAGAACATAAGACAACTTTTGTCAAATTGCATCTCAGCCTACTGAAATTGGCCTCCTTCTTGGCCTATGCCCTTTTCTATAACTACACAAAATCTAACCAAATTATGATCACCATTAAAAATGCTTGGCCACAAATATCCTTTCTGACTGCCCAGCTCTCATTTCCTAAAACTAAGTCCCCAAACTGTCCTTGCTCTTGTTCGGCTTGCTACATAGTGGTAATTAGGCTTTCCTGAATGTATTAGAAATGCGCCTCTACTACTTTTTTTTAAACACTGATTTCATGGCTGTTAATAGCTGAATGCTTGAAATCCTGTACTTTACTGTTGTTTCGCCACATGAGCATTTACTACAAAATTGCTGTTCCATCTTTTTCTGCCTGTTTTGTGGTTCTATTGTATACTCCTAGGGGTGTGATTTCCCTTTCTTTTGTCCCTCAGATGAATCTATATGGCTTCACTTGATGTCTTATTAGCACATTATCATTCTTCACAACTGTAATTGTTCTTTTAACAATATTCCAACACCCTTTCTGTTTAAATCTCTTCTACTCCATCTGAAAACCATGTAATTGTGATTAAGCTGCCATTCTTGACCTTCAAGTTATTAATCATTAATAACTGCAACATACTTACGTGGCTCAACTCATCTGCCTTATTTGCTAGATTCCTTGTACTGAAGTTCATACAATTAACTCCCAAACAACTTTGTCCATTTTTAAGTCTTTGGTTTCTGTCTGCCTGCCATACTCGTTTACCAATTTCCTGCCCTCCCCATCAATACTTGCAAACTTCTTTACCACAATATTGAAGCCAGCCCTGCTAGGACATAACATATTCAGCTTGTACAGGTCACAGCTGCTCCAGAATCAGTCCCAATGTCCTAGAAAGCTAAAGCCCTTCTTCCTGGACCATCTACACATTCAGCCACACTATTACCTATTTCTGTACTGCACACCAGAAGTAACCCAGAGATTGTGAACTTTGAGCCCTGACTTTTTACATACATTTCCTCGCTCCATAAAATCTGCCTATCTGCATTCCCACGTTATTGATAGATATGCACCACAACCATGAGCTGTTACCCACTAACTCAGAACTGTCTACAGCCAGCAACATCCTTGACCCTGACATCAGGAAGGCAACATAGCATCCTGGAATCACATCTGCAGCTATGTCCATCTGCTCCCCCATCTATAGAACTCCCCATCGCACTCTGCTGTGTTTGGGTATAGGCCCGAATAAAGCATATATGGTCATCTTGATCATGTTTAGAGGAGAACCAATGAGCCAAATCCAGGTAATTCTCCAAAGAAGACAAAGCTTAAGTACAAGTCAGCATTACAGCTGCCACAGAGCAGTATATTGACAAAGATCTACAAGCAAGTTGCTTGCCTATTTCTATGGGTGTAAATGAAAAGTATTGTTCAGTAAAAGTTTAAAAAGTTTAATACATTTACTGAAGAAAAATATGTGCAGCACTTGTGGTACAATTTGTATAATTACCTGGGTAATGTGACCAACAATGGGTGCAAGAAAAGTCATCAGTTACAGGGGCTCGAGTTTAGGTTTAGGAGCTTGAGCAACAGCTGATGTCATTGCAATGCATCCGCAAGCTGAAAATTATGTTTCTGGAGGAGGTTATCTTGCAGACTAATAGAGTGCAAGCAGAGGGGGAATGGATGGATGTCAGACAAATAGGGCCAAATAGATAGTACAGATATCTTCTGAGCAGATCTTGCTCCGCAGCCAATGCCTGCCATACCAAACTAAGAAGTTATATTTGCAAAACAGAAAAATATGGTAGAACACAAATGATAATGTATTTTTCACTTTAACTTTGGATGGTGTTTTACAGCAGCAATGCATCAGATTGTATACTGTATACTGCATACTGTAGAGAAATGGTTATTCCTGATTGTGTTCCAAATGGCAAGATTTAGTGATTGGCAAACTAAGATTATTCTGACATCAGGAGAAAGTGGTCCATTTCTTTAAAGAAAACAGATTTTCATTGACTAACTAGAGGATTAAAAAAAAATTAAATCCTAGATACAAAATGGCAAAAATATTTTACTAAAAGCTTTTAAGTTTATTTTCTTTTCACAACAAAAGAAGAAATGTTAAGATCTTGAAGTAAAAAAAGGATATTCATGTTAACACTTGTTTCAATTGGTGCACTTTTTCACAAAATCACTTTTAACTACATACTTTTGCAATTAGGTTTACTGGCTTAGATAAAAGGAGTTAAGTTATTACTGCAGCTTACAAAATATAGTGGCATTTATACCGGAGGCAAAATTTACTTTGCACCGTCACTAAGTATGTATTGGTAGCAATGAAAACAATAGTAATGTATTTTAATCTAAACAACAGTGCAGGATTACTACAATGATCCATTATACAAAAGGTTAAGAAAATAGGTATTCAAATTGACTTCAATGTGATATGACAAATGGTCCTAACATCATATTCATTATGGATTTTGGCCAAGTCATTGCTATTGCAAATTAAACCAACCTTGATTACAAGTAGGAATTCATTCTATACTGGCATTCCAGCATAATGACAATATAAAAGTGTACCAGAATATTTGCAAGTAGAAACTGCAGTCTATTTTCCTCCAAATAGAAATTTAAATTTAGCTTTAGTGCTTCAAAATACACAATGAGCAAAATATCTTGCACTTAATGTTTTGCCTCAAATATATGCATCTCCTGATTAATTCACAAAGTGCCATGTTGCAACTCTACATCAACTGGCAAATTAACATTTGCAAATGCCATGACTTATCCAATAACCTATTTCAAATTCCCAATGAAAACAATATACCCCCATGTTTGAAAAGAGCAACTCTTGCCTGCCTTCTTAATCTTGTATAAATGATTGCAGCATTTTATATCTTATCCTGCTTGATCGTTAATCTTATATTGCATACTGAAGAGATTCCACAGTAGTTAACAGAGCCATTACCACAAATCAGAATACTGGGCTGTTGAAGAAAAGCCTATTTGACTGTAATGATACAGCCAGACTGCCACAGATCAGGTGGTTACTCACAGTTAATGATCTGTGACATACCACACAAGTAGTTATAAAAAGACTTCTTATACACAGCACGTGTAACAATATTTGCTTTCTGGATGGTTAAATGAATGAAGACATTGAATGCAACTGTAAATGTTAAATCAAAAGAAAACTTACAAGAAACATGTTTTTTTTGAGTAATGCAAATGTGAACATTTTCCATTAATACTTAACCTTTTTGCACAGGACAGTGACCACAAAGAGCACTCTAACCAATGAGGCAAATGTTTCTTTGAAAGTATGAAATTTACCAATTGCAAAAATAAAATGCCTGGCGATGCGAAAGAGGAATAATGTGCTGGATTGTAATTAACTTTTTGTTAGTTATTGTATGCATAAATATTGTTTTTGAGTATTACAATACTGCAAAGTTATTTTAATTTAAAAGATTCATTTCATATACTAGAAAAATGACAAAGTAGTTAGCATGATGATATCTTGCAAGGCTACCTGAAATTTACAAGTACAGTTGGGTATGTCAATTAACATCCATTTCAACCCACATTGAGGAGTATGAAATGAAATGAAAGAAGTTACTGAAGTGCCCCCACTGATTAGGGCCACAACAATACAACTTAATTAAAATGAATACCTTCATTATTAATTTGTTACACATATTCACCAAGTAAAATAATATTTAATTTCAAGGGAGCTCCTCTTGTTATCTAAAATTGATCCTTTGGAAAATCTGACACTGTTGGCTTGAACTTCGTTGTGCTAGTGATGGTGAAACTGTCAGTGCCCGCAATTATTGCATTGGAAAGGCCTAGCAAGCTCAGAAGTATGCATATTCCATGTTGCATGTAAATCCGGAAGTTGCCGCATGCAATTCTGTGCTGATTGAGAGACTTAGCTTTTGCACTCATCAACTCCAAGATTAAATGAGCAGAAATACATTGACTGATAGCAAAATATTTTCACTACAATATTTTAGGATTGGTTTTTCCGGACAGAAAGAGCCTTTGAAGTCACTTTGTGGATAATTAAAAAGTCCAGGCCAATGAGGATACTGATAGTGGAAGGAATTCCAACTTCCAAAACACCTATGAGATGATTTTAACTCTTTAAATGATTTAAAGTCTTTTTAAATATTTTTCTTATACCTTTGGGTCTCCCTTAATAAAGAAACAAATAAATTTATGATTTTTTGAAAATTCAGCTGACTTTGTTGCGGGGCGGGGGGAAAAAATTCTAACTGTCATAAAAGTCTGAAAACAGGAGTGGAATGTATGTGCAACATCAGTTACATCAGTATGTGGGAGTGTTCCACATGTTTTTTTGGACGAGTTTGGCACTGTAATCTTCCTGCACAGTCAGTTTTTCTGATAGCAGGGAGATTTGCCCTGGTAAAGGCGAGTGGGGGGGGTGGCATAGGCTGAGCTCACAAAGGAAATCAGTTTCACAGCATTTGTGGGCCACTGCACAGGACATCCTGTTCTCTTGGTGAACAGGGACATCTCCTGCCATCACGCTCCCTTCTCACATAGACATCCCCCCCCATCCCCCTACCACCACCACCTCCATCATCGGAGGCATGTTCTCCCCCCACACCCAACAACGATTGCCAACATCAGGACCCTTACAGTAAGACTGCCCCAAAAACTTTTGTTGCAACAGCTCACCACCACCTTCTCAAAGGTAATTAGAAATGGGCAATAAATCCTGGCCTTGCTAGTGACACTCACATCACATAAGATACTGCAGTCACTATAGTTTTGATAGATTCTTTTTGTGTGGCTTCTTTCTATTCATGTATCACATGATCTATCTTCTCCACCAACTTTGGAGAACGCTGCTGAACCTCCTGGGCCAAAAGCAAGATGAAGTCTTCTCTCCTTGCAAGTTAAATTATCTTCCTTCCTTCCTTCCCCCCCCCCAACCCCAACACCCCCACCTCCGTCCCACCCACCACCCCAGCAGAGACAAGTTCTCTCTTTACTTCAAGATCCCAGGGTTCTGAAGGAAATGGCAAAGGTGATAGTAGATGCCTTAGTGATTATTTACCAAACTTCACTGGATTCCGGGGAAGTGCCGGAAGATTGGAAAACAGCTAATGTTACGCCGCTGTTTAAAAAAGGTAGCAGGCAAAAGGCAGGGAATTATAGGCCGGTTAGTTTAACGTCTGTTGTTGCAAAAATGCTTGAATCCGTCATCAAAGAAGAAATAGCGAGGCACCTTGAGAAGAATTGTCTGATAGAGCAGACGCAGCACGGATTTGTTAAGGGGAAGTCGTGTCTGACAAATTTACTGGAATTCTATGAGGATGTGACTCGTGCAGTAGACAGAGGGGAACCAGCGGATGTGGTGTTTCTTGATTTTCAAAAGGCCGCACAAAAGGTTGCTTCAGAAGGTTAGGGGGCATGGAGTTGGGGGTAAGGTGTTAGCGTGGATAGAGGGTTGGTTGTCTAATAGGAGGCAGAGAGTTGGTATCAATGGGTGCTATTCTGATTGGCGGTTGGTGACTAGTGGAGTGCCGCAGGGATCGGTGCTGGGGCCTCAACTATTTACCATTTATATAGATGATCTGGAGGAGGGGGCTGAGAGTAGGGTGTCGAAATTTGCTGTTGACACAAAGATAAGTAGAAAAGCAAATTGTGCGGAGGGTGTGGAAAGTCTGCAGAGGGATCTGGATAGGCTGAGCGAGTGGGCGAGGACGTGGCAGATGGAGTACAATGTTAGCAAGTGTGAGGTTATCCACTTTGGCAGGAATAATAGTAGGAGGGATTACTATTTAAAGGGCGAAAAGCTGCAGCATGCTACGGTGCAGAGGGACCTGGGGGTCCTTGTGCATGAGTCACGAAAACCCAGTCTGCAGGTGCAGCAGGTGATCAAGAAGGCGAATGGGATGCTGGCCTTTATAGCGAGGGAGATAGAATATAAAAGCAGGGAGGTCTTGCTGCAACTGTACAAGGCACTGGTGAGGCTGCAGCTGGAGTACTGTGTGCAGTTTTGGTCGCTGCACTTGCGCAAGGATATTTTGGCCTTGGAGGGTGTGCAGAGGCGGTTCACTAGGCTGATACTGGAGATGAGGGGGTTGGACTATGAAGAGAGGCTGAATAGACTGGGTCTATACTCGTTGGAGTTTAGAAGGATGAGGGAGGATCTTATAGAGACGTATAAGATAATGAAGGGGATAGATAGGGTAGAGGTAGAGAGATTCTTCCCGCTCAGAAAGGACAGCAGGACTAGAGGCACAGCCTCAAGATAAGGGGGGAGCAGTTTAGAACGGAGTTGAGGAGGAGCTTCTTCACTCAAAGGGTGGTGAATCTCTGGAATTCTCTGCCCGTTGAAGTGGTGGAGGCTACCTCGCTAAATATATTTAAGACACGGGTAGATGGGTTTTTGGTAGGCAAGGGAATTAAGGGTTATGGGGAGAAAGTGGGAAAGTGGAACTGAGCCACTTCAGATCAGCCATGATCTTACTGAATGGCGGGGCAGGCTCGAAGGGCTAGATGGCCTGCTCCTGCTCCTATTTCTTATGTTATTAGTGCCAAGCACCGTCACTTCGTTGCTGATCACAAAATCTTTACTAAACCATTTATATAAATCATCTTTTTCCTTAAATTTCCACAGAATGAAAGAAACACCAGACACTTAAAACATTTTAGATGTCCAAAATTTCAAAGTACAAATTACAATACAAATTATTTTTCAAAAAGGAACTTCTTACAAGTGATTTTAAAGGATGTAGTGTGAAAGAAATCAAACAAATTTTAAATACTGTGAAAAGAACGTTAAAGGCATGTCAATGGTAATGGAGTAATATCACTGAAATAAAGAAAAATTTACGCTAAATCATAATAAAGAGTCTTCAGAATATTTAAAGTTCTTTGTGTACATCCCTTGACTGATTCTGCTTAAAGCTTGATCAATACTTTCCAAAGGTTTTTCTGAAAATAGATGGCAACATAGCAGACTTAACATATGTTTAGTTTTAGATGGTGTTATCAATTTAGTAATTCAGAAATTAGACATACTCCTGATGCTACATTTCATGAAAGCATCAAAGTGTTGTATATAGATATGAAAACAGGTCAGTCACAAGGACCCTCAGTCAGAAGACAGACATCTGGGACTTTAGAATGGAAAGCAACTGAAACCAAATAGAAAAGAAAAACATAGAAGATAGCATAAGATTTATAGTATGCAGAACTTAAACCAAAATACAAACCCATGTACGTCTGTTTACGATGGCAATTTAAAAAATGTTTTAAACATGTGTACTTACAATAAATACTAGTTAACAGCGTGCATGAACAATTTTTTTTTGCAAAGAATGCTGCATATCTTAAGATATGGCAAAAAAAGTCAACTTTTGCCACTTATTGTCAGACTCTCATTTATTGATTACAGTCAGCCTTCAAAACCATTTTTCCTATGAAACTCATCTCCAAACTCCGTGGATGGGCCTTGGCTCCTCCCTCTGTGCCTGGATCCTGAACTTCTTAACCCACAGACCACAATCAGTAAGGACAGGCAACAACACCTCCCCCACAATCATCCTCAACATCGGTGCTCCACAAGGCTGTGTTTTCAGCCTTCTACTATAGCCCTTAACACCAATGACTGTGTGGCCAAATTTCCCTCCAACTTGACTTTCAAGTTTGCTGGCAACACCACCATAGTGGGTCAGATTCAAACAATGATGAGACAGAGTACAAGAATGAGATAGAGAATCTGGTGAACTGCTGCAATGACGATAACCTCTCCCTCAACGAAAGAGATTGTCATCAACTTCAGGAAGCGTAGAGGAGAACATGCCCCGTCTACATCAATGGGGACAAAGTAGGAAGGGTCGAGAGCTTCAAGTTTTTAGGTGTCCAGATCACCAACAACCTGTCCTTGAACCCCCCCATGCTGACAGTATAGTTAAGAAAGCCCACCAATGCCTCTACTTTCTCAAAAGACCGAAGAAATTTGGCAGGTCAGCTACGGCTCTCAAGCACATTTACAGATGCGCCTTAGAAAACATTATTTCCGGTTATATCATGGCTTAGTATGGCTCCTACTCTGCCCAAGATTGCAAGAAACTACAAAAGGTCATGAATGTAACCCAATTCATCATGCAAACCAGACTCCAATCCATTGACTCTGTCTACACTTCCTGCTGCCTCAGCAAAGCAGCCAGCATAATTAAGGACCCCATGCACCACGGACATTGTCTCTTTCGCCTTCTTCCTTTGGGAAAAAGATAGAAAAGTCTGAGGTCACTTACCAACCAACTCAGGAATAGCTTCTTCCCTGCTGCCATCAGACTTTTGGATGGACCTATCTTGCATTAAGTTGCTCTTTCTCTACACCCTAGCTATGGCTGTAATACAGCACTCTCTTGTTTCCTTCTCTATGAATGGTATGCTTTGTCTGTATAGTGCACAAGAAACAATACTTTTCACTATATGTTAATACATGTGACAATAATAAATCAAATCAAAAGATGTCAAGCATTCCAATACTAATGGCTGCTTCAAATAATGATGAGAAATATGAAGTGGCCTACACAGACCAATAGCTTAAACTTTCTTCAAATCCATAGACTACTTTGCATATCAATTCTAATCATTATTTTTAGATAAAATTACAAGAAAAACTTCACACCATTGATTCTGAAAGTTTAACAACACGTATAAAAACTGTGTTGATTGCAATAAAACAAGTCAGGCACATTTTCTATCAGTTAGTCAAATTGCGAAGATCACACAAATACACCCTGATCTACAAATTGGAAACATGTGTGAAGATGGAATTTACACACTGGATTAGCATACCGCAGACAATGTAATTCAAATTATTTACAACTGAAATAATGCTTAGATCAGACTCTTTAAATATTTATCATACTCTTTCATCGAGGTTAGAACTTGAACAGTCTTTTTAATATTCCTACACCATTCTGCCCTTGTTAGCACTGATGAGGAGTTTTAGCAGACTGTTTTACAGTGGAGACATATTGCGAGTGGTAATACTGGCCAATTTGTTTTCCCTCTGTAAACCAGATGCTCAACCTAGTTTATGCTGACCCAGCATGGGCCTGAAATCTAATCTTGAATCTTCCTGGTCAGTATGTATCAGCAATTTTCAAGATAAACCTAAACCCATAGGATAATTTCCTACCTCAGTCTTACAATGAAAATATCCTTCCTGAACTTGCTGATTTTGCAGGAAAAGAAATTTTCAGACGCACATTGAATTTAAAGCTACCAACATTAACTGTAGGGAATCTTTTTTTTCTACATGGTAAACTATTTTTTTGATCATAGCTAAGTTAGGATTTAGACAATCCTTATAAGTCTTCCTTATGCTGCCAGACACTGTAGGCTTTTGAACAATTTCTATTCAAACTTAACCCAATTCAGTGTACCAATCTTGTTCACCATATGTCCATGATAGCATAACTATTCCCACTGGCACAATAAAAGGCTTCTTAATATAATATCCAACAGTTGTTAAATGCAATCAAGAGCCAGAAACAACACCTTTAGTGAACTACCATCAGAAGCCAATTTAGCTTACGTATCAGATTGTGTAACCATCCCTTTATTACAACATACAGAACCACAGAATTGTTACAGCTTAGCAGGAGGCTATTTTGCCCAGTGACTCCCTACAACAGCTGCTCAGCTAGTCCCACTCGCTACCTTTTCTCCATACCCTTGCAATTTCTCTCTCGTCAGATTACTATTCAAAAAGCTATGACTGTATTTGCTTTCACTACAAGCTCAGCCAGTGCATTCCAAATCCTAACCAACTGATGCATTAAATAAGGTAAAAGTTGTTACTTTTGCCAGTCAACTTAAATCTGTATCCTCTGGTTCTCAACGCTAATGTGCTGACAATAGAACAATTTCATCCTATGTGTTCTGTCTCAGCCCCTCATGACTTTGAGCAAATAATTAGGCATGTATTCCATATATAATGATTTTGTAGTTTCTCTATTAAGCTTTAGTTTTAGATTTTTTAAACCATTTGTTACACTGATCAGTGGTGTCAATCCAAACGCTGGAGTTTTCATAGTTTCTGAACACAAATGTACAATAAAAACTAAAATGCACTGAAATGTATTAAACAAGAGACTGAATAATTTTCTCAGCAAATCATATATTCAGGACATTATGTAGCAGTGTTGAAGATACCAGCCTATTTAAGTTGACATCTTGTTGGGGTAGACAGAGGGGTTGGGGTCAGGAGAGAGATCTTACCTAATCCCTCAGAGGTTTAAATGGTTACCCACTGTGTTTGGATGAGTGACCAGTGTACAGGAATTGCCAGCTCTTTCAAAATAACCACTGGGAAGGAAGGCCACATTGAAAAGTCAACACACCATGTAGGGAAATGAAATTGCATTCCCGCCATCCTCTGCAACCAAGTGAAAATTCAGTCTGATGGGTCAGTTTGACATACTTTGTAGCACCTGCCTCTGAATTTAAAACCACACTCATATTTGTGCCCAAACGCACTTCCAAAAAGTGTTCCTTTAGGTTGAATATTGCACCACAAGATTCTCTTCTATCTGAAGAACATAGCAATATGGATGACTAAAAGGGATGAAACGGACAATACTGGTGATTCCATTAATAACACTGGCCCTTGAGCCTGCTCCACCATTCAATAAGGTCATGGCTGATTTCATTGTAATCTCAACCCCAGATTCCTTTTCATCCCATTGTTAAGCAATAACATATCTAGCTCATATGAGTTGCAGTCACAACCCTCAGAAAAAAAATGAGTGACTCTTTTATAAACAGTGGCCCTTTATTCCAGATTCTCCGACAAGAGAAAACATCTGTTTCACAGCCACCCTCTCAATATCCCTCAGGATTTGGTCAAGTCGCTTCTCACTCTCCTAAATTTCAGTGGATATGAATTAAACCTCTTTAACCTTTCCTCGTAAGACAACTCATTCTGGGCATTTGCCTTGTAAACCTTCTCTAAAATGTTTCTAAAAGTATTTAGGTCTTTCTTTAGATGACGGAGGCCTGCACTGCACACAATATGCCAGATGTGGTCTCACCAAAGCCCTGCATAGCTGAAGCAAAACTTCCCTACTTTTGTAATCAATTCCCCTAACATTCACCTTCCTAATTACTTGTGGTACCTGTATGTTAGCCTCTTGTTATTCATGCAGTAGGACAACGAGATCCCCTTGCACTTCTGAGCTCTGCAATCCCATCCCATTTATTTATTAAGCTTCTTTTTGATTCTTCTGGCAAAAATGGACAATTTCACATTTGCCCACATTATACTTTGTTTCCCAGATTTTTGTTTGCTCACGTAACCTATGTCCATTTGTAGCCATTTTAAGTCCTCTTCACAATTTACTTTCCTACCTATCGTCATCAGCAAATTTAGCAACCATACCTTTGGTCTCTTCAGCCATGTCATTTATATAAATTGTAAGAAGCTGAGGCCCAAGCACTGATCTCTGTAGACACCACTCAATTATATTGTTCCAACCAAAAAATGACCCATTTATGCCAACTGTTTCCGATTAGCCAGCCAATCTTCAATTCATGCCACTATGTTACCCCATACACTGAGCTTTTATTTTTTGCTATAATCTTTGATGTGGCAACTTATCAAATGCCTTCTGGAAATCTAAGAACAGTACATCCACCGACTCCCCATTATTCACAGCACATTAGCCTTCAAAGAGGTCCAATAAATTGGTTGTTTTGTTTTTCACAAAACTATGTTGACTGCCTGATTGCTTGAATTTTTCCAAGTATCCAGCTATCACATCTTTAGTAATGGCTTCTAACATTTTTCCTATGACAGAGTTTGGGCTAACTGGCCTGCAGTCTCTAGCTTTTGGTCTCCCTCACTTTTTGAATGAAGGAGTTGCTGTTGATATCTTCAAATCTAATGGAATCTTCCCTGAATTTAGGGAATTTGGAAAATTAAAACCAACATTTCATTAGCCACTTCTTTAAAAACCTCGGATGAAGTCCATCAGGAGCTGGCAATTTGTTACGCAGCTCCATCAATCTTAATACAAGTTACTCCCTTCTTCATTTCCTGATATAGTTATTTCTGCGATGTTACTGGTATCCTCTACCATGAAGACTGAAGCAAAGTATCTGTTCAATTTATCTGCCATAGCTCTGATTTGAATGTGCATTTGGGGAATTGATATTCTTTAGGACCAACATTCTATTTTGTTAACTCTTTTATTTAAGTACCTATAGAAAATCTTACTATTCATCTTTATATTGCTAGCCATCTTTCTTTCATAATCTCCATCAATCTTTTTGTAATTTTTTGATGTTCTACATATTCTTTCCAATCTTCTGACCTGCTACTTGTCTTTGTGCAAATATATATATTTTTTGAGTTTAATATATCTTTAATTTTTTTTAGTTAATCATGGTTGAGAGGTCCTTCAATTGGAATTTTTCCACTCTCGTTGGAATATGCCTATTCTGTGTATTCTGAAATACCCCTTTAAATGTCTGCCCCTAAAGGCCCTAAGCATATTTGCCAGTTCACTTTAACTAGCTCCTCTTTCATACCCTCATAATTGCCCTTATTTAAGTTTAGAATACTAGCCTTGGACACAAACTTCTCTACCTCAAACCTAATATAAAATTCAATCACATTATGATCACTAGTACCTAGGGATACCTAGACTATGATGTTATCAATTAAGCCTATCTCACTGGGAAATACTACATCTAGCCTGGCCTCTGGTTGGCTCCAGAATGTGTAGTTCTAAGAAACTATCCCAAAAACATTTGATGAACTCCTTATCTACTCTACTTTTGCCCATCTGGTCTTTTCACAATTTGAATGTAGACTAAAATCCCACATGATTATTACTGTACCTTTCTGAAGTGTTCCCATGATCTCTTCTTTCATAATTGTGACCTGGTAGGACAGAGTAAGGAGGCAGTACACCGCATCCACAAGTAGCTTCTTGCCTTTATCATTCCTCATTGAACCCGACATATCCTGACATCTTGGTTTCTTGAACTTAGATCATCCTTCTTTAATGTGCTAATACCATCATTAATTAACAGAGCCACCCTCCAACTATTCTTAACTTGCTGCCAATTCTAAATGTAACATACCTCTTAATATTCAGGTCCCAATTTATGTCACCCAATAGCCATGTCTCTGCAATGGCTATCAGATATTTATTTCTATTTGTGTTATCAATTAATCTGCTTTTTTTTCCTGAATACTATGTGTCTTTAGATGCACAGCCTTTAGTTTTGTCCTTTTGTTATTTTTGCAGCATTCAACCTTTCCTGCTGACTTATTCTTAGATTTGTACTCTGTCCCTGCCTGCCATAGTCTGCTCATCAGTTCCCTTATTAGTATGTTCCTCTCTTGCCCTGAATGTTATGAAATGTCAAGTGCTCATCCAGATAATTTTTAAAGTATATGAAGCAACCTACCTCTATCGCCCTCCCAGGCAGTGCATTCCAGACCATCATCACCCTCTGGGTAAAAACATTTTTCCTCACATCCCCTCCAAACCTCCTGCCCTTCATTCTAGAACTTATGTCCCTCATGACTGACCCTTCAATTAAGGGGAACAGCTGCTCCTTATCCATTCTATCCAAGTCTCTCAATCTTGTACACTTCAAACAGGTCGCCCCTCAGTCTTTTCTGGTCCAATGAAAACAGGCCAAGCCTATGCAACCTCTCTTCCTAACTTAAATGTTCCATTTCAGGCAGCATCCTGACGAATCTCCTCAGCAGCCCCTCCAGTGTAATCACATCCTTCTAATAATGTGGCAACCAGAACTGCACACAGTATTCTAGCTGTGGCCTCACCAAAGTTCCATACAACTCCAAAATGACTTCCCCGCTTTTGTGATCTATGCCTCAATTGATAAAGGCAAGTGTTCCATATGTTGTTTTCAGCACCCTACTTACATGTCCTTCAGTTTTCAAAGATCTGTGGACAAACGTGCCAAGGTTCCTTTGTTTCACATAAATTACTAGTGTCCTACCATTCATTGAGTACTTCCTTGTCAAATTACTCCTTCTAAAGTATTTCACCTCATACTTTTCAGGGTTAAATTCCATCTGCCACTTATCTGTCCATTTGACCACTTCATCTATATCTTCTTGTAGCCCAAGACACTCCACTTCACTGTTAACCACCCATCTAGTCTTTGTCTCATCGTAAACTTACTAATCTTACCCCCACATATCATCAATGTCATTTATATAAATGACAAATAAGAGGCCCCACACAGTTTCCTATGGTTTGCCACTGGACACTGGCTTCCAGTCACTAAAGCAGCTTTCTGTCATCACCCTCCACCTCTGACAATTCAGCCAATTTTGAATCCACTTTATTAAGTTACCCTGTGTCCCATGGGAATTCACTTTCTTTACAAGTCTCCCTTGTGGAACCTTGTCAAAGGCTTCGCTGAAACATCAGCCTCAGATCTTCAATGATACAGATCCTACTTTCCCTAGTACTGGTGCTAGTGTCCCATGAACCACAACCTACTTCTCGCCACACCAGTATTTGAGCCTGCATTCATTTCTATAATCTTATTTGTCCTACGCCAATTTGCATGCGGCCCAGGTAATGATCCAGAAATAATTACCTTTGAGGTTTTGCTTCTTAATTTGGTGCCTAGGTCCTAATACTGACCATGCAAAACCTCCTTCTTCATACTGCCCATGTCACTGGCAGCACATGAGCCATGTCCACTGATCCTTTGTCTCCCACAGCAAGTTCCTCTCCAGCCCTGAGCAGATGCCCAAACTCTATTACTGAGCAGGAAACATGGCCACCTGAACTCTCATTCCTTGCTACATACAAGTGTCAGTTCCCCTCACTATATTGTCTCACTTCGCATTCTCATGTGCAATCGAGCCCCTATAGTGAGGATCTGTTTTTGTACTTCAAATTGGTAGGTTAAAGGTTTGCTCCACTTTGCTCATTAGTGGCCTACAGGCAGAGTCCTTCCTTTCCTGGACAAGGTCTCTTCCCTGAGTCTATTTGTCACCCAGACTAACTGGCATACGTCTATTCTCAACAAATGTGGTTATAAATGTGCTTTTCACAAGCTGGTTTCTGTCAGGTGACATAGTATCGGTTTTCCCACTGTCCACTCAAAGAGTTTCTGTTCCGGCCATTTGCATTTCATAATAAAATGGGTTCACCTACACAACCATTCATTTGAATCACATCCTGCAGTTGAGAAGTCTGTAGGAATGATTATGCACTGGTTTCTGTAGGTACTGGATGATAAAAAGCTGATGGTGTTGGGAGTGGACGAGGGTGTTGTGGAGGAAAAATTCCCTTTGGAATGCTGAAAAGGAATATTATTCATTCTTCAAGGAATTACCTTAATCAAATGCACACAAATGCCCCAAATGCTGAATAGGGAGTAGGAGTAGTACTGTGTTTGTACTCCAGTTACTCTGGATTATTGCTGAATTCTGTAAGAATGCTTTATTGGAATCATCCTGAAAATTGATCATTGACTATGTGAATGAAAACCCAGTTCCAATATTAAAAAGTAAATTGTATATAATTTACTGTAAACTCAATTTGTCCATGGTAACACGGTCGGCATTAATCAGCACCGACAACTATCTAAACAAATCTTCTTGCTGCTGCACCCTAGACCAGAGCAAGGACTCCAAGCTCAGTAGAGCCTTCCTAACCCTAGCTGCAGCTATCAAGCAATTGCAAGGACAAGGTGTAGAACCAGTCATTCATAAACAGGCCACTATTCAGTAAAATCCAAAGAGAGGGAAGAACACACAAATTTTAACTCCTTCACTGAATAACATTTAAACAACCCAAATGCTTAATCGCGGCACTAAATTTAGGTTACAGAGATTATTAAGAAAAGTCGCTGTTATTTTTAAATAAAACATGCCGTGCTTCCTTGTGCACTTCATGCATAGTATCACAGGGATGATGTATTATACAGTTGAAAGAAATAGAACACCTGAGCTGCTATCACTAGCAACTTTAAAATTAAAGTTAATGCAATTGGGTAGTGATTAGCAGTTTTTGGCCAACATACATGATTAACTTTTAAATGTGGTCCTTTTAAGTAATGGGGACTATACTGGAACATTCTATATAATATTTTGTATACACAGTAAAATGTGCAGATTAAAAAAATACAATTAGACTTTTCTTGATCCAGCAGTTACAGTATTGTTTGCCATCCTACTAATGCTGGTCTTGAAGTAGTGCTACTAATTTTCCATAAAATTTAGATACAGTATTCAGCAGTTGTGATTTGAATATTCACCACTTCTGCTCTTTAGCAATAAACTCCCCATATTTTCTCTGATCTATGTTTTTCCTCCCTGTAGGACTTCATTTCTAAGAGAGCTTCTAATCAAATATCTTCTTATCCTAACTAAATTATATCAATCTCTTTTTGCTTGATCTGGGATATTTGAGATACCATTGTTTTCTCCTTTCCTCCAACCTTGTTTCCATTTAAAGCACCTTGTTTGCAGAGTGAATATTATTTATTTCTACCATTTCAGTTTGATACAGAAATCCAGTTTTTTGATTTACTGTTTCCTGTTTTACAGGACTGATGTGATAGTAGTCATTCCCTTCAGAATCATACTGCTGGATTCAATCAGAATGTATAACATACATTTTCATCAAAAATTGTCATTTGCGCATTTACACACTTCTCAAAACTAAAATCATGAACACATTAGCTCTGTAAGTTCTTCAGAGACTTTAAGAATTGAGGTACAGAAATCGGAAAAATTGAGAAACAATTATAACCACAAAATGTTTCCAATTCCTAAATTTGGTTAAAATCTAAATTGAAAAATGATCTACATATAAAATTGCATTATGCTCCTGTGTCAAAAATTTTTAGTGTTTTAAAATAGCATCAATTTACACCGGTGAGCCTTAGAATTAAGCTTTTTTCCACAAAGAAGATGAAATAAATACTGAGCAGTTTTTTTCCCCTCCAATTTCTTTCCTTCTCTGCTTTCCTGACAGATACTGACTCGACAATTGCACAAGTAATGGCTAATCTCCAGTATTTTACCCAAATGTAAATGCATGCCAGGACTGGCATGTTAGTCAACCATCACAGCAGAGGCTGATCCTGCCGTCATGCAGGAGTCATGGGCCAGGCAATCAGAAATAGAAACCCCAGTTGCCTTTTTCCTAGTCTAGCCATTAGGCTGGAATCAATTGCAGCTTCCCTCCTTTTCAAAAGATGACAGAAAGCGAGTTCCAATCATTGCAAGCAAAAATTGGAATGTATCTTTTAACCTTTGAGTAACCTATGATGTACGAGAATGATTTCTGAAAAAGCGTGAATATTAATTTGAATACTTTTCATTTAAACTGCCCATTTGATAATCAAAGTGTTTCAAAAATGTAATTCACGAACCACAAGACTTGCCAAGAAAGTGAAACACCAACACCTGGAAGTGGAAAACAGAATGCAATTTTCCCTCCCACACACAAGTACAGATTTTTTATTGAATGTTGACACAAGAATATTTAGCTGAGTAGAATTTCACAATTTAAGGTAAAGGTGTTCAGACAAAGTGAAACATCCTGCAAAAATCCAAAGGCTACTGTTCACAAAAGGCTTCTGGAATAATTTATTTTAGTGCATCCATAAATGAATAAAAGTTTAAAGATTTACGAAATGCCAGAGGTCTTATTACTCATTGTGAATCAAGCTTTGCTACTTTTTTTATACATGAATGCAAGAGTAAAAATATACAAGTGTTACCTCCTATTGCTGTCCTTGGGGAAATTAACTGTATCCCACTATATTGAGTTTATAAATAGATTACAGAAATAGCTTTACCAAATGGTGTCACAGTAAATTCTGAAGCTAATGCATCACTACCAACAGCAGTGCACACAAATTAAAACATACTTTAAGATTTAACCTTTCACCTAGCAATGTATCACTGCATCATTTCCTGTGTAGAGATAGCACTCCTGTACTAATCAATCACAGCTAAAGAGAACATACAGTCAACATTCTTAATTAGAGTCTATCCACTCTCCTCCTCGCTCCCATCTGTCACAAGGACTGTTTAAAAATAAGTGTTATTAGTCTTTATTTGGGAGGAGATCTGGTTAACATCTCCATGTCTCAACAGCAGAAATCATTCATCCATCTGAAGTACACTGGTGCCTGATAATTCATACCCCTGCATAGAAGCTGCAGATAACCAGAGCCCCAAACCCACTTGAGTGTCATAAATCACAATGTATGCAGCTCCCATGCAACCTGGGTTAATTTCTGTTTACAATAAATCTGCTGAGAAGGTTCGTTTGACACTTAAGGAGTCTGGTTTCAAATCAGATGGTGGGAAAAGCAAAGAAACCTGACACAAGCTCCAACCAGGCTAAGCGTTTTGCCTTGGGGATGCATGAAGACATGGATGGAATTAACAGAGGTTGACACACTGTAAAAGATGACTGACTGCAAAGCAAAACACAATTGTTTCAAGTAATTCACTGCACAGGTAAACATGGACTAGCGGTAATGAATGTTATGCCTCTCTCAAAGGATGCACAAGCTCTTAAATAATCTCAGCAGTGTCACCTTACTATTTGATCATTACTAAACCTGAAGTATTAGTTTCAATAGTTAAAAACTAATATACACCGTACATTATTTCCCCAGCCATTTCCAGCAAATATGCACATTGCAACAGATTGTGAAGCTTAAACTGCAGTGAAATACCGCTAATATTTTCCTAAATAGTACAGAACAATTGAACTTCTTGTCAAAAAGCCAAAATGTATAAACCAAGCCAAAACAAATGCTCAGTCACACTTCACTAAGTAACAACTTTGTATATTGTTTAATACATGAACTTTTAATTGTTAAAAATTGCAAGAATAATCTTAAAATAAATCTAATTTTAAATTTTTCAATTACATAGCAAATAATAAATTCCAATGTTCAAATTTAAACCTGCGAATTTGCTTTGCGAGAAAGGTTTCTGGGTCCCTATTATTATTTTTCTGAACTTGAAAAGATTTTGAACACATTTATTGGATTTTTGGAACTTTGTAGACTATCAAATTCTCCTCAACATGGCAGCTATTACTATATGGATCTTATAATTAATAATAACTGCTATTACAAGAATAATTGAAGCACAACATATGATAAACATTAAAAGTAAAATATATGTCCAAAGCACATTGTTAATGTCTAAAATGGGTACATAATTTGGTTGAAATGTGTCTGTCTGAAGAACAATTTCATGAATATTGTAATTCATGTATCACCGTTCCAGTACAAACTTATTTTGGAAACAACATGTCCCGACATCAGAAGATGCCTTCTCTGTGACAAAACTCTCATTTTTAAATTCCAAGAAACATCAGAAATGGTCTCCACTAAATTAAATAAATTCCTGCAACTTCTACATTTGCACAGAAAATTGCTTCACGCAAAAAAATTGTTAATAAATACAATTAAATAAAATAGATATATCACAACATAAAATATTACTAATTAGCTATTTCAAACACAGTAAACCATGGCACGGCAGAGTTTTATTTTTACTTGTTTAAAATCATTGAATCCATCTGCAATTTAAATCAGGGATGTAATATCAAAAATGTATCCTCAACATCTAAAACAAAGGAAACAAACAATTTGGAATTGATCATACTTATAATCTGAAAAGGAAGTCTGTATCAAATTCATCCAAAAACTTTCTGTACTCTAACTTTGAATACAGTTAAATAAAACGTTTGTGTACAGCACCTTCTCAGAAAAAGTTTTGTCTGTGGATATAAGGAACGTTGCAGTGAATTGTTTGTATTGTTGCCTATTCAACATTGTGACAAAGTTCAGTAAGTTGGCAAAAGGTTTGCTTCCCAAGCTACCTTAAAATAATACAACTTTATTATAATTTTCTTTCTGCCCTTCCCTCTTTCGTCCTTCCTCGCCACCATGCATATCCATGAGCTTTAGACAGTAACATCAGTTTATACTAGCAGTTTCTATTATAAATGTGAACACATTATTTTATAATTAAAAGAGTATTGTACAATGTAATTCACAACGTATTATTCCCCTGCTTTTCAAGGTCACAAGTTGTAGCTGTTTAAAATAAACAGAATCTCAGATTGGTGAGGAAACTGTGTAAGGCGAGGTCAAAGTTTAACTGCACGTCAAGCAGCAAGTCACAACCCAAAATGAATGGTCCATCTTCCTTTCCTTAAAACAAGTTTAAAAGAACTTGACAAAAGATTTTAGGATTCATTTTAACTTTGGACAGTGGCAGAAAACAGGCAGAGTGGAATGGCTGCTGCCTATTTTACAGCTGCCAATTTAATGCAACAGCCAAAAGTTAAAAACATTTGATTTTATCAATATCAGGTTTGGCATGGTACAATAAACAGATAGATCATACTGCATTGAAAGCTATAGGCCATCGCCTAAACAGTGTTTAAAAGTATGGAAATAAATTGTATAAAAAACATATACTGACTGAAGTTTAACTCAGTTCAAAACTTTAAACTCAAATTCATCACTTGCGAGGGTCCTGTGTCAAACGAGTTTGGCATGTTCCGAGGGACAGAGTTGCTGTTTTGGCACATTTGCTAATTCCGGTGTAATTGTGTCCATTTTGAAAACTGTTTTCTTCATCCTCCCATCATACCCCCCTCCTCCTCCACATCCAGAACATCCCCCGCCCACAACTAAGCGTCTGCCATATATGGCCAAATTTAAAATCCACCAGGAACTTACACAATTGGACAATTGTTTTGTGATGGTTACCATATTGGAGAAATGTACCAGAAGTGCAATGAAACAGAAACTCCAGGCCACCGTATGTACAAATCCAGAGCACAAGACTGTCAGTAATTCAACAGTTTTACTTGGGCGGTCAGAAAATTGCCCGTTGTTGGAAATCAGTCCTGCAAATTAAGCATCTCAAGGTGTAACGTATTTAGAAAACAAAAAGGAAAAAAGGAGATGGAGGGCACCAGCCCCCATGTAATCTTGAATTTTCAATGAGATTACCTCTTATTCTGAACTCCAGAGAATATCTAGAAACCCTAGAGCCATTCAGTCATCGAGTCTGCACCAACTCTCCAAAGAGCATCTTACCCAGGCCATGTCCCTGTAACCTCACATATTTACCCAGTTAATCTCCTAAACCTACACATCTAGGACATTCAGGGGCAATTTACTATGGTCAATTAACCTAGCCTGCACATCTTTGGACTGTGAGAGGAAACCCACACAGACACTGGAAGAATGTGCATACTCCACACACTTACCCGAGAATGGATTCAAACCCAGATTCCTTGTGCTGTGAGACAGCAGTGCTAACCACTATGCCACCCTCAGTATCAACCCAATTTACTCATCCTCTTATCATAGTACAATTCTCTTAATCCAGGGACCAATCCAGTGAAGCTTTGCTGTACTTTCTTAAATACAGAGACCAAAATCACACATAATTGGCCCACATCATTGTGAGAGACGAATAACCAATGATAAGATCACTCCTTAAGCTGGTAAGATCACTCCATTGACCTCTAGGCCTGAAGGGAACCAAGATATACAGGGGTATGGCAGGAACTCAAGTTGATATTGAATTACAGCTTATTGAACGGTAGAGAAGGCTTGATGGACTATACAACATTCTCCTGCTTTCAATTAATGTTATTTTCAAGGAGGAAAATTTATGATCAATTTTAAGTATTATGTCAAGCCCTCCAACTTTCTCCTGAATAATTCCAGACTTCTTTTTATCCAAAATGCTACCCTGGTCATTTTAGGTATTGAATTTATTTTTGTACTTACGTTGCCTTTCCTCAATAACCATAGTTCAACAGAAACAGTGTTGCTCTAATGTATTTGCATTGTTTACCTTTTCTATCAAATTAAGTGTAAATTAACACTGTGGAATTCCTGTTCAGTTTGAAGAATCCCAACTTAGAGTTATTCCTTATGCTTCTTCCCTTTGCCACTGGTCAACCTCATTGCTTTTACCTACCCAGATTCTTGAATGATTCTCTAATATCATTGTGATTTGAAATCTAGGCCATGAATTTGGGGACTTGAATTCATCAGATTTGAAAGTATAATCCAGCATCCATTTGCTTTTCAATTAATGCTATTGATCAGCCTAGGTGCAAAGTTTGCTTTAAGATTGGGCCCTCATTTCAGCTTTCACAGCTTAAGTTATATACCAATTCAAGCTATTCAGCAATAATCACACAATTCCAATTTTGGTTTTTAAGTATACATACTAGGAACCAAATTTATCCAAGCACATTGCCCTGAGGCATCCCACATAATATGTGCCATTACTGCTGCCTTGATTAACCAATGAGTCATTACTTAACAAGGGAGTCAAGGATTACAGGGGACAAGAAGGAAAGTGGAGTTAATGTCACATCAAATCAGCCATAATCTTATTGGCTGGTGGAGCAGGCTCAGCAGCTGAATAATCTACTCCTGCTCTACTACTTAAGTTTCATGTATCTTACTCCTTAATGATTACAGCATCCTTCCTTTTTAATAGGCCATAGAAGATTGGCTGACTGATAGAAGGCAGAGAGTAGGGATAAAAGGTTCCTTTTCAGGATGGTAGCTGGTAACTAGTGGAGTTCTGAAGGGGTCAGTATTGGGGCCACCTCTTTTTGCTTTATACATCAAATGGTCTAGATGAAGGAACAGAAGGCATTGTGGCTAAGTTTGCAGATGATACAAAGATAAGTGGACAGGTAGTATTGTGGAGGTGGGAGGCTGCAGAAGGACTTAGACAGGTTATGAGAATGGGCAAAGAAGTGGCAGATGGAATACAATGTGAGAAAGAATGAGGTTTGCACTTTGGTAGGAAGAATAGAGGCATATACTATTTTCCAAATGGGGAGAGAATTCAGAAATCAGAAGTGCAAAGGGACTTGGGAGTAATTGTTCAAGATTTTCTTAAGGTTAATGTGCAGGTTCAGTCGGCAGTTAAGAACGCAAATGCAATGTTAGCATTCATGTTGAGAGGGCCAGAATACAAGAGCAGGGATGTATTTCTGAGGCTGTATAAGAACTGGGAGCAGGAGGAGGCCATCTGGCCCCTTGAGCCTGTTCCGCTATTCAATAAGATCATGGCTGATCTTTTCGTCGACTCAGCTCCACTTACCAGCTTGCTCACCATAACCCTTAATTCCTTTACTGTTCAAAAATTTATCTATCCTTGCCTTAAAAACATTCAATGAGATGGTCTCAACTGCTTCACTGGGCAGGGAATTCCAGATTCACAATCCTTTGTGTGACGAAGTTCCTGCACAACCCAGTCCTAAATCTGCTTCCCCTTATTTTGAGGCCATGCCCCTTTGTTCTAGTTTCACCTGCCAGTGGAAACAAATTCTCTGCTTCTGTCTTATCTATTCCCTTCATAATCTTATATGTTTCTATAAGATGTCCCTTCATTCTTCTGAATTCCAATGAGTATAGCCCCAGTCTACTCAGTCTCTCCTCATAAGCCAACCATCTCAACTCCAGAGTCAACCTAGTGAATCTCCTGTGCATCCTCTTCAGTGCCATAAGGCTCTGGTCAGACCTCATTTGGAGTACAGTAAGCTTTTTTTGGGCCCCATACCTAAGCAAATAGCCCGAGGAGGTTCACAAGAATTTTTCCTGGAATGAAGAGCTTATCATAGGAGGAATGGTTAAGGACTCTGGGTCTGTATTATTGAAGTGTAGAAGGATGAGGGGGGAACTTATTGAAACTTACAGGATACTGCAAGGCCTGGATACAGTGGATGTGGAGATGTTTCCACTAGTAGGAAATACTAGAACCAGAGTGCACAATCTCAGGTGAAAGGGGTGATCCTTTAAAACAGATGAGGAGGAATTTCAATGGTGAATCTGTAGAACTCTGATTCTCTCAAGATTAACTTGCAGATTGAGTTGGTAGTTAGGAAGAGAAACACAATGTTAGCGTTCATTTTGAGAGGGTTAGAAAACAAAAGCAGGGATGTACTGCTGAGGCTGTATAAAGCTCTGGTCAGACTACATTTGGAGTATTGAGCACAATTTTGGATACCGTAATTAAGAAAGGATGTGCTGGCCCTGGAGGCCCTGGAGGGTCCACAGGAGGTTCACAAGAATAATCCCAGGAATGCAAAGTTTGATGTATGAGGAGCATTTGAAGACTCTGGATCTGTGATCAATGGAGTTTAGAAGGATGAGGGGGAATCTCATTGAAACTTACAGAATACTGAAAGGCTTGGAATAGAGTGGATGTGGGGAAGATGTCTCCATTAGGACAGACTAGAATCTGAGGGCACAGCATCAGAATAAAGGGACGACCCTTTAGAGCCTAAACAAGAAGGAACTTCTTCAGCCAGGGGCTGGTAGAAACATAGAAAAACTACAGCACAAACAGGCCCTTCAGCCCACAAGTTGTGCTGAACATGTCCCTACCTACTGGGCATACCTGTAACCCTCTATCTTACTAAATTCCATGTACTTATCCAAAAGTCACTTAAAAGACCCTACCAAATCCACCTCCACCACCACCCGAATTCACACACCCACCATCCTGAGTGAAAAACTTACCCCTGACATCCCCTCTGTACCTACTCTCCAGCACCCTAGACCTGTGTCCTCTTGTGGCAACCATTTCAGCCCTGGGAAAAAGCTTCTGAGAATCCACTCGATCAATACCTCTCACCATCTTATACACCTCTATCAGGTCACCCCTCATCCTTTGTCTCTCCAAGGAGATCAGACTGAGCTCTCTCAACCTATCCTCATGAGGCATGCCACCCAATCCAGGCAACATGGTGAATCAATGGAATTCATTGCCAAAGATGGCTGTGAAGGCCATGTCGCTTAGTATAATTAACAAAGGTAAGTAGGTTCTTGATTGGTAAAGGGAACAAAGGTTACTGGGAAAAAGCGGGAGAATGGGGTCGAGAAACTTATCAACCATGATTGAACGGTGGAGTACTCTTATGGGCCAAATGACCTAATTCTGCTCCTACATTTTATGGTAATAGCCTAGCTCTTATCATCGAGACCCAAAGACCTTACTTTGTAAAGGTGTCTTTCATGTTAAGACAGACATTTTCAGTCTCAGTCTTTGTAATTCAGACCAAGGAGCTGAGGCAAGTAGGCTCTATTTACATTTATATATTTTGTGTGCTGGTTTGTTGCGGTTGGAACAGGGTGGTTCTTTTGTATTGTTACTGCAATGGCAAAATAAATCCAAAATTAGAACATAGAGATCCCCAGCTTGAGATCAATTGGAATGTTGACTTAAACTTTGTGTATGATGCAGAAGCCTCAAGATATGTACTTCATGCAAGAGGCCCACAAAAACAAAATTTTAATACATGGTTTAAAGGCTCAATAAATGCGCTAGTAACATATCAATTTAAATTCTTGAAGTTATGAAGATGTGGTTGGGTGGAGGGTGGTGCAATGAAGCTCAGCTAGGATATCTACTCTTCATAGTTATCCAAGGCCGATGACAGAAGACTATGCTGATAAAGATTTGGCTTGGTGAGAAGCTCCTTCTCCGAAGCACACCAGAAATTGGTTTTCTGAGTGTTTAGTGAAAGGCCCAAAGTCCTCTTCCATCCATCATCTGCAGCACAATGCATCAGCCCTTAAGATCAATGGAGAGATCCAAGAAAACATGGACACATACCATGGCACAGGGGTTAGCATTCTGCCTCACACCGCCAGGGACCCAGATTTGATTCTCAGCTTGGATCACTGTCAGTGAGGAGACTGCATGTTCTTCCTGTGTTTGCGTGGGTTTCCTCCAGGTGCTCTAGTTTCCTCCCACAGTCCAAAAGATGCGCTGGTTAGGTGCATTGGCCATGCTAAATTCTCCCTCAGTGCACCCGAACAGGTGCCAGAATGTAGTGACTAGGGGGTTTTCACAGTAACTTCATTGCACTGTTTATGTAAGCCTTACTTGTGACCTTAATAAATTAACTTTAAGCTTTAAAGTATTTCTGTACTCTTAAATGTCTGCCTCTGATGTGCCAGTTCAGTCTTTGGCCAACTGAAAAAAAGAACGTTTAAGAGCCAAGACCTCAAACCCATGAGGGACAATGGTGATGATTTATTGGATGGCAGTGAACTTACATTCTATGAACTCTTGAACAAGCTACAGCAGACACCTCAAAGCACTGAAAAAAGTGGTACCTTCATAACATCCTCCAAATTCAGTGGGAAGAAAGATAATCCAACAGCAGCTTACAAGCCAACATGCCCAGCACTGAACTACTAATCACTCAAAACCAGTTCCACTGGACAGAGCATGTTGTTTGTATGCCTGACACCAAACTCCAGAAGCAACTGTTCTACTCGGAACTCAGTGATGGCAGGAGACTCCCAGAAAGACAGTAGAAGTGCTTTGGGGATATCCTCAAATCATCCTTGATGAGATTAAACATCTCAACTGAATCTGGAAATTTCTGGCCTCTGACGAATCAAATGGAGATACTGAAGAAGGCTTGGTCAGGAACAGATAAACAAAGTCAATGCATCAAAGAGTGTGTAAAAAAAGCCTCCCAATAACACATCTACCAGAATCCACAAGTGTCATCTGCTCTGCAAATGGAGACAAATTAGACTTGATGGGCCAAATGGCTGAAATCTGTTCACATGTGGCAAAGTCTCCAAGTTGCACACTGGACTTAGCAGCCATTTCAGAACCCATCAGAGCAAAGTGGAAGCAAGTCATCCTGGGGACTGCTGAAGAACAAAAGCCCCCTCGTGATCGCAGCATTGACAAACTGGTCTGTTTAGGTTTAAAATTGAAATATGGCAACTTGTAAAGGTACAAAACAGTAATCAATTAGGTCACTGAGTCAGATAGATTTTTGAAAGAGGAGAGAATCAAGGGTTATGGGGGTAGGCAGGCAGACAGGAAAGTGGAGTTGAAACAGGTCGGAAAAACACAGGAGGAGCAAAATACAGCATTCTGTTGGCGTCAAAATTTGTTGTAATTTTGGTTTTAGGAATCATTGTGGTAGTTATGGTGTTGAGAACACCATCGTTCTTTACTTGAACATCACCTACGAACAGTACTATTTCTCTGGATTACCATGTCTATGCAAGCTATATAGATTCATTATTCCAGCAGTTCATTTCGAATGATGGTACAGTTTCATCAAACAGTCTTACTTCACGTCAATGTCCTTTTCTTTTGTCAGCAGAGTTAAATACTTCTACTCCTCAATCTCCATTTAGATCACATACAACTGCTGACAGATCTACATTTTTCTTCTCATAGATGACGAGCTGTTGTTGACAGTCCTGCAGTTTACGGTCAGGTAATTTCAACAACTTAGGAACAGGTTACAAATCAGTCAACTTTTCTTACATCTATTTCCGCACCTACTCACTTTCCTCATATAGATCATTGTCCGGTAACTTGTTCTCCTCCTCTGCCTTCACCAGTTTCACATTGCATTCGTCTACCTCTGTTTGTGTCTTCATTATCTGAGATTTGTAACCTTTCATTGTGTTTGATCGAAACTATAGGCTGCTGCATCTCAGACTGAGCAAACGTCAGCTCCTCCTTCTAAACCTGTGCCAACTTGAATGGATTAAGTCTATACGGATATTGTTTGATTGGAACAGCATTCTCTACATTGTGCACAATTACTTTACTACTTCCCAGTTTGTTCCAACATACAACTCTATGTGACAGTAATAACACTTTTAGGTCAATTTGATTTTCCGCTGGAAGGCAACTCAGTAATTTAGTCCAATTTTTGACTACTTCCTCACTATCCAATGTAATTTGAGGAATGTCAAATTCAGAATGATCTAGATTTGTTTCTTCACTCCAAGTTGTAACAACTAACATCCTCCCTTCTGCTTTCTTTCTCTATCAGAATACCATTTATGCACATTAACATGACACAGGGTTTTCCTTCTATCTGGTGTTCTTATCAAATAATTCCCCTTATTCAATGTCTTTTCAATTTGATAAGGCCTGCTAAACCTTGCTTTTAATGGTTCACCTGTTATTGGTAATAATAATACTTCATCCCCACTAGCAAAACTACAAATTTTTGACTTTTTATCCACTTCTCTTTTCACCACATGCTGTGCCACTTTCAAATGCTGTCTAGCCAACTCACCAGCTCTAGTTATAATGCCTCCCTAAAGTTTGACACATTGTTGTACCATGTATCTCAGAACTCTGACTCACCAATTTCTCCCTGATCAATGTAAGTGGTTTCTTACCTCATAACCAAAAATAAGTTCAAAGGGACTGAATTTTGTTGATTCATTTAGTATATCCCTAATTGCAAAATGTACAAATGGAATTCCTTTATCTCAATCCTCTTGGTAATCCTGACTATAGGCCCTCAACATGGAATTTAAAATTTGATGTCTCCATTTTAACGCTCCTTGTGATTCTGGATGGTATTCCGTTGATTTAAGTTGTTTTACTCCTAAGCTATCCATGACTTCTCTAAATAACTTCAGCATAAAATGTGATCTTTCATCTGAATGGACTTCTGTGGGTAGTCGGTATTGGTAAAAGAAATTAAGTAATTCCTCTACAATCCTTTTAATGTTACATAGTGGAATGGCCTGTGGAAGTCTAGTAGACTCCCATTATGGTCAACAAATACTAATTCCCACTCTCAATTAGGACCCTTGTAAAAGGTTCCTCAAATGCCAGAATGGGTATTAAGGGTGCTGGTTTGACTACCGCTTGAGGTTTTGCTATTACTTGACATTTACGACAAAATTCTACTACACCTTAATAAAGTCCCGGCCATTAAAAGTGTATTTGTATCTTCGTTTGATTTTCCTTACTCCAAAATCACCTCATAATGGTACCTCATGCGCTATCTGCAACATCTCCTTTCTGTAACCCACCAGTAATATGATTTGATGAAGTTCTACATGTAAAGGTCTCCACTTCCCCATTAAGACATCATTTTTTTATGTAATAACACTGCGGTATACACTCAGATTCTTATCTCTACATCTTTGTTGTAATTCTGCCAACTTTCCTGAATTAAAGATATCCAATTCTCTTCCCACCTGTTTTTCTTCTTTCACCACCATCTGGTCAAAAATGGTTTCTGATAACCAAACCTCTGTCTCCTTATCTTTACTCTTTAATTTTTCCTCCTGTGGCTTCATGTCTGCGTGGGTTTCCTCCGGACGCTCCAGTTTCCTTCCACAGTCTGAAAGATGTGCTGGTTAGGTGCATTTACCTGAACAGGTGCCGGGGACTGCGGTGACTAGGGAACTAGGAGACAGTAACTTCACTGCAATATAATGTAAGCCGTACATGTGACTAATAAATAAACTTCTACTTTACTACAGTCGGGAAAAATCCCAGGGTATGCTTCCTGCAACACACCAGTTGTTTGATTTTCCAATGGCTTTTCAACTACAGTAGGCATCATTCACACCTGTGATCCAGCTATATCATTACCCAGGATCAACTATATTCCTGAAAAAGGTAATTTCTCTATTCCCCCCACCACTTCTTCTCACCAGACTCTCCAACCTAACCTTACATAATGGAATACTACTCTTTTAATCATGAATTCCACATACTACCCTTTTCTGGCAATATTCCTCTCGAACACATATCTCCTCATCCCTTATCATTAAAGAGCGACATGCTCCTGTATCTCTTAAAATCTTAATTTCTTTACATACTCCTCCTGGTACATGAGTAAACTTTACCCAAACAAGTAAATTCTTCGAAGAGATTTGTCACTTGCTTATCAACCAATCCCTGAACAGGTTGTACATCCTTTTGCACCTCTTTAGCTTCAACCATGATTTCCTTTACTACTTTAACAAATCCCACTAGCTGATCATGTTTATCCACATCTGTCTTCCCAGTGCTTTTTTTAAACCACCAATACTGCAAATCCATGTATTCAGCTTTATTAAATGAATACATTCCAAGGTTTCTTATTTTACTTCCATCCTTATGCATTTCCTTTTTAACTAGAGGTAAACTACCTTACTATCTCAGATGAGATCTCCTTTGCCCTTACCACCTCCGGATCTCTTTTCCCCAGTTTTTATTCCTCACAAATTGAAATTGACGTCGAAACCCAAACTTTGATTTATCAACCAACATATAAATCAGATGGGCAGAATGGCCTCCTTCTGTACTGTAGGATTCTATGATTCTATGAGATGCCATTTCTGTTGCTAATCTCGCAGTTTTAACCCTCCTCCACATGAGTTCTCACTACTTCGGGAAGTGAATTTTTAAACTCCTCCAAAGTAACTGTTTCCCTAAGAGCATCATATATCTGGTCTATTTTCAAAGCTCTTATCCACCTGTCAAAGTTACTTTTGTTTGATTCTTTCAAATTTTATATAGGTTTTACCTGGTTCCTTCCTCGGACTTCTAAACTTCTGTCTGCAGGCTTCCGGCATTAGTTCTTATGCACTGAAGATGGCATTTTTCACCTCATTGTAATTCCTAGGTATCTCCTCTGATAGTGATGCAAACATCTCACGTGCTCTACCTACCAACTTCGATTGAATCAGCAATACCCACGTGGTCTGTGGCCATTTTACTTGTTTAGCTACTTTCTCAAACGAAATGAAAAGGGCTTCTACGTCCTTCTTATCAAACCTTGGGAGCACTTAAACCTATTTAAGCACATCCCCAACAGACGTTTGACTACAATGGGTTGGTTCAACAACAGATCTTCAACGCTCATTGTCTTACAGACTTGTAGATTTTGATCCCGGAAAAGAGCCCCCAATTTTGTTAGGGTACTAGATCAAATACTGCAAGGTATATTGTGTGGATTAATGTCACTACTCTGAACTTTTACCTTTGCCTCTGCCAGTTTAGTTGCTGTTTGTTTTCAGTTCCAGTTTCTGAAGTTCAAAAACTTTCTCCTCTTGCTTTGTCTTTTTGTTCTGCAACTGTTATTCTTTCTTTTTCTTTTTGTTCTGCCAGGGTTATTCTTTCTTTTTATGCTGCAATTGCCTCTCTCTTTCTTTTCTTTCTAATTCAAGCTGTTTTCATTTGTAACTGAATTCTCACCTTTTCCAACACTTGCGACTGTATTTTTGGTAAATATGAATGCTGAGTTATCACTGCAATTAACTGCACCTTCCTCACCCTTCCAGGCATAGTCAACTGCAGACAGCCCCCGAATTCCAAAAGGTTTGCTTTAACCACCTTTTATAAACCACTCCAAGTGACTTCCTCCACACCCAGGAACAATTCCGCCACAGAAAGAGCCATTGTTCCACGACTTACTCCCTATTTAAACTAACTGAATGCAACACCTAAAAAAAAACAACAGATCATCAACAGTCATTGTGTTATAGTTCTTAATCCCGGAAAAGAGCTCCCAATCTTGTTAGTGTATGAGATCAGAAACCCCAAGGTATATTATGAAGTTAGAGTGACCCCAACTATTTGCTATTTCACATTACTGTGAGGATATGATGTTTCAAGCCAGACCCGTCTATTTGTCTATTGACAAACTAGAAAGTTTTCATCAAAACAAATGTTATTTAACAACACAGTTTAACTATAACAAATCAATTAGCTGAACATTTACCAATTAAACAACAATTGAACGTGACAAGGTACAATCCATAATGCCAACCTATCTTTATTAGTTCCAGTTTAAGCAATATTCCATAAAAGACTGGAACTAGGCTGAGAAGGTGAGAGAGACACAGAGAGGGACGGGGAGAGCGAGAGCGAGAGCGGGAGGGGAAGGGAGGGGAAGGGAGGGGAGGGGAGGGGAGGGGAGGGGGTGACGATGAGCGCGACAGTGTGACCGAGAGCCGGTGCGACTGACAGACCTATCTTCTGGCAGCCCCAAACAGCAACCACCACACACACATGCAGAGAGAGACACACGCACACGCAGAGAAAAAGAGAGAGACACACGCACACGCAGAGAAAGAGAGACACACACACACACGCAGAGAGAGAGAGAGACACACGCACACGCAGAGAGAGAGAGAGAGACACACGCACACGCAGAGAAAGAGAGAGAGAGACACACACACACACACACACGCAGAGAGAGACGCACAGAAGCAGATGTTGACACACACAGAGGTGCGCACACACTCACAGAGAAAGAGAGAGACACACACACACACACACACATGCATGCAGAGAGAGACGCACAGAAGCATGTGTGCACGCAGAGGCGCACGCACATGCAGAGAGAGACACACAGAAGCAGACGCTGACACACGCATGTAGTGACACACACAGACTTCTTGCTTCTTACAGAACCAGGCAGAAATTGACTGTTTAAAGCACTGTGCCTCTTGCAGGCTTAGCTCCACCCATTAACACATGACTCTCTGTCAATCAATCAACCTAATCAAAACCCTATGTTGGAACCCCAAGTAAACTTAAATGCATTAACTCTGTTTAGACAAACCACCATTATCTAAAATCAGTCATTATCCTGCATTCTCAACATGTGAGCAGCCTGTTGCCCATATTAGTGGGCACCATGTAAAACAGAATTATCTTCTAAACATACCCCTTACAAGAAACATGATAAAAATAGGTTTCTTAAAGGCACAGTATCATCACAAGGTGCACAGCACAGTTAATCACAGCAGATGGATTTTATTATGAAGATATAGATTAACATATTTATAGTAGGCAATAATAAGCGTTTGCGTAACATGAACGGCAAGGTGGCACAATGGTTAACACTGCTTATCTCTGATGTAACAGACATGTTGAGTCATAAAACGTTACTGACTCTGGACTTCACATACTTAAAGGCATCAGATAATATTCATAGTGCAATGGTCTTAAAATAAATTTGTATGTTAACATTATCCACTATACAAAAAAAAAATTCTGCTAACTAAATAAATGAATTACTTACTTTTATTTCCAACTAATGCAACTGCAGGTTGTTGTTCGGACTCTTCATTTACTTTCTTCACTACAGCATACCAATCTTCAAGGTTTTCAAAGCTCTGGTAGTTTGTGATGTCATATACCAATAAGACACCCTGTGGGAGAGTGAAAACAATAAAACAGCACTTCAGTTACCTCAAAAGTCCCATCAGCATTAGCTTTGAGCGCAAGAAACATAAAACATAATGACCTATAAGTTGCACAAGTTGGCACAAGCAGTAAACCCAGTATGTTTTTATCAGGTTAATTATTTGATAAACTGCTCAATTCTGCAGGGCGGCACAGTGGCACAATGGTTAGCACTGTTGTGTCATAGCACTAGAGACCTGGGTTTGATTCCCTGCTTGTGTCTCTGTCTGTACGGAGTCTGCATGTTCTCCCTATGTCTGTGTAGATTTCCTCCGGGTTTCCTTTCACAGTTTGAAAGTCGCACTGGTTAGGTGCATTGGCCATTTTCCCTCCGTGTAGCCGAATAGGCACCGGCGTGTGGTGACTTGGGATTTTCACAGTAACTTTATATCAGTATTAATGTAAGCCTACTTGTGACTAATAAATAAACTTTTAACTTTTAGAATTATCATGGCCATCACTTGTTTCAAAGCACAGATCCTTCACTGTAAAATTGACTGTCAGTATACTAACAAAGACTTGTAAATAAAATCTTTTCATTAGATTACAACACTGGACACTGTCTTAGCAGTTTATTGTAGTGCAAAATATGGACATTGCTGATGAACAGACAGAAAAGTTATGTGACAGCTATGTCTCTAGTAAATCTGTCCCAATTTTCACCAGTAATTTCTAGATTCTTTTGATGGGTCATGAATTAATAAACACTGACTTATTTTCTAATTTGAGGGAAAAAACTAAAATTCCCAATAGTTTACTTAAAACAAATCATCCAGAGATGCATACAGATCATTTCTATAATGTAAACATGCATGCTAAAAATCCTTAATGTCTACTGTATCTCAGTAACAAAATACATATAATGATTGTAATAAACCATTCATAGCACATGAATGAAAATTTGGATTTTAGCATTAACTTCATATTTCAGTCAGACTTTAAACAACTTTGTAATACGTAATATAATGGAAGTGACATGCTACTTCAAACATGCATTTTAGCATTCAATATTTTTCAATGGAATTGATTAGTCATGAACAAAAAGGCAGCCAAATCATTTCAAGACTCAATCTCATCATACTTGATATGATAAACACAGGAATAGGAATAGACCATTTGGCCCTTCAAGTCTGCTCTGCCATTCAATAAGATCACGGCTGCTCCGTCTATCGTCTCAACTCCACCGTCCTGAATGCTCCCCCATTATGCCTGCCAATGCATAAGGAGAACCCCTCCCTCTTCCCACAAGCATCAAGGCTCTCTCCTCCTCCACTACCCTCCACCCCAGAACCACCACGGGAGTATTTCGGGCACTTTCCCCCTTCATTGGAAAGTCATCCCCTCCTCAACGGTATCAGCCCTTTCATCCCCCTCCTCAATGGTATCAGTCCTTCCACCCCCCCCCCCCCCACCTCCCTTTCAAACCCTCCACCCATTCAAAGGCATCAGCCATTTCACTCCCTCTCCCCTTCAACGGTATTGGGCCCTTCAAACCACCCCCTCCCCCCTTTAAATGGCAATCATTTTTCCATTCCACCCCCCCCACTCTTTTCAAAATGGTGCTCCCAAGAGGGCTTGACCCCGGCACTGTCCCAGCACAGACCGGCTCTGCCAACCTGTCCCAGGAAGCAGTGCCAACCTGTGCTATGTCATTCTCCTCCCAGGGGTATACTTCCCTTGGTGCCTCCAGCAGGATCCCCTCAACTGATTGCCATTTCTCAGCGGCTATTGTAAACCTTGTCAACATGACATCACATTGGTGAGGATTGAATATTTAGTGAGGGGGATATGTACTACTGAGGTCTGTTTATAATATTCCAACACATTAAAATTTTTGTACATGAGTTTTCACCATCATCCAAAGCAGAAGAATTAACAGTTTTTTTTAATTCATTGGAGGGATGTTACTGCCCGTCCTTAATTGTCCTCGATAGGTGGTGTGCTACCTTCTTGAACTATTTAAGTCCATGTGGTGTACGGAGAGTGTTCCAGGATTTTGACCCAGCATCCGTGAAGGAATGACGATATAGCTCCAAGTCAGGATGGTGTGAAACTTGGAAGCCAAATGGCCTAATTCTGCTCCTATATCTTTTGGGCTTATATTATGTATAATCCATTAATTTCACTCCTAGTATCACTGGTATCACCCAAATATAGTATTTTCTTCTTAGCCAAGATGCACATGCAAGGACTATATAAAAGATGCATCCTGCTGATGGATTTTGTGTGAGCCATCCAAAACTTCATAAATAAGTTAATTTTTTGTCCCCAGAAAGAAATATAATCCCAGAACAATTCAATGAATATGGAGAGTTTCAGAAACAATAAGCCAGTTTTTATATAAAGTATGAGAGCTCTTTAATAACTCAATGTAGTTCCCACTGTTAATAGCAATATTTGATATGTTGCATGTTCACAGTTCTTATCGGTAGGGTGCTCTTTGTTTGCCTAAAGTGACTTTTTCAAAATTATTCCAGTTGATTTAAAGATTTATCTTCATATTAAAATAAGCCAATTTGCACCAACATAATGGCTTAGGTTATCCAGTAGTGTATGCAGGTTTTAAAAATCAGCCAAAGAATTGAAGAACTTTTTAAGCTCAAGATGAACATTAATCAAGTTATTGCCATCTGTCTTGTTGATTTAAAAAATATTGCTTCCTTCCCAGCAGCACTGTGCATGTAGCTACTAAAACTGCTTGATGGCTCACCATCATCAACACAAGGGGAATGAGGGATTTGTAATAAATTCGGGTCTTGCTTGTAATGCTTGCAAAAGAAAATATTTTTAAAAATTGTACTGAAAGCCAGCCTGTCCACAAAACTATCACGCCCCTTTTTATGAAAATAATGGGCATGGTAATTTTCCATCGAACCCATTAGAAAACTCTCTTTAAAGCGCATGTTTTTTTATGTGACAAAGGTAAGAGCAGATGCATTTTTAAAGGTTATATTAAAAAATATTTCATTTACTAAGAAATGGACCAGTACACTACAATGAAACTGACAACAGGCTCAATACAGTTTCTTCCTTAAATAATTTTCTGCAATTTAGAAATCAGGTTATTCACAGGTAGCAGACTAAACATTTTGTGGAAAACCTATTTTCTGATGTTAAATAGAAATTCAGCATGGACACCACATCCCACCCAACTCACATGCACCCACCACCTAATTTCTACTCGTCACCCCAACACATAAAACCTTCCCCTTCCTCACATAATCCACCCCCTGCCACAAGTAACAGCCAGACACACACACACACCCCATTTTAATAACCTCAATTCTACTTTTGTCATAATCATGTTGGAATGTTTAGTCTCCCACTACAAAAATGTTACTACACTCTATCTTTCCAATTCCCATTCGATGAAGGGTCTTTTGTGATACTGTTTGCCAGTGCAATTCAAAAACATCCAGTTGGTCCAAAACAAGATAAAAAAAGAACCAATACAGTACTATTTTTTTCTAGTGGTCCAGTAAAAGACTGACAGTTAAACATTATAATTCATAAAAGGGCTGCAATGTTCAACTCCCCAAAGGATATTTTGTCCATTTATGCTTAATTAAGGATACACAGTAGTACAGAAAATTTTTTTTGCCCTAAGGAATGGTAGTATTAACTGCCTCTTAAATAGACATTCACAGTATTTAACTGCTTCTAAGTTTCTCCTACTCAGTGAATTCTCTATTTTATGTTTTTAAAAAGTGACTGAAAGCTTTGACTCACAATAAACCAATTTAATTAATGATGTACGTTGATCAAGTTTGCATTTTCTCCAACTTAGTGTATTTCAATTATTCACTTTTTACACATAGAGAAAACATTTTTTTCTGCATGGAAAATGCACTATGAAATAGGATCATGAATATCATAGCCTATTCTTACATAATTTGTTTTTTCAGATAAAAGTCAGATACAGGATGTAAAGGATCACTTAAATCAGGGAAATTAAGAACATTCAAAGATTGCACTGGAGTGCTGTTTTGGCCGCCATTAGAATGCTTAAATTGGGGGTCACGTGATGGGAGTGCAGAAATAGCTGCGCTTCCATGAACTTCAGCTCTGGCACCAGTCAGTCAGCAAATAGTGAGATAAAAGAAAGGATTTACACAGCTCGTAACTACCTAATCCGGGAGTGAGAACTCCATATTATGTCTTTGGAAGATTTCTGGTTAAATGTTGGTGACAAAATGCTGAGAAATATTAATAAGATCATTGACAAAAGAGAGCAGTCAGAAGTAACTGGGGTGAAGCCAACTCCTCAGTACAGCAATTTAATGAAAGAACAGACTCTTCATCCACCACCCTCAGGAGCATTACAGCTCATGACTACTAATACTGTTAAGGTCATTGCTCATGTAGAACTGCAGAATACCTGCAAACAGTTTGATGAAGCAGGGGAAAGAATTGTTACTGTCGCAAATGCAACTTCCTCCGTGAGGCCTGCTTACAATCCTTGGAAAAGCAGCTACACGGTATGTCAAAATTCTTTGATGATGTGGAGAACTGAGGCAAGAGGAAAAATGTCTGGATCATCAGTTTGCCAGAAGGAGCTGAGGGTAAGCTCCCAGTTAAATTTTCTGAGAGTTGACAGACATGTTTCCTTAATTTAGAAACGAAAGCAGGGTGAATTTAGTTAGAAAGGGCTCATGTCTCAGACCTTGGGACAATCAATGACCACAACCTATAATTATGTGCTTTCATAACGTCAAGGATTGGAGGCAGTTAGACATGATGAGGCCTTGTTCTATGATGGAGCGAAAGTCTCTTTTCTGCAAGACTTCTCAGCGACGATACAACAAAGGAGCAAGGGTTTTGATGAAGTTAGAAGACAACTGAAGGCCAGTAGAATGCAATATGCCCAACTACATCCTGCTGCACTGAGGGTGACATTCAACTTCGACAAATCTATAAAGATGCTTGACAATCTGGCTAAAGCCATTGTTTTTGTGAATACGATGTAGACTGCGTTTCATTGTAAAATCTGGGCTCTATCCCTTGTCATGTACAGGTTTATTTGGAATCACAAGCGTTCATAGCACTACTCTTTCATCAGATGACTCTACTAGGTATGGGGGAGAGCACCAGGGTATGGTGTTGAGACAGAATCAGCCATGATCATATTAGATAGAACTGGCTCAAAGGATCAAATGATCTAATCCTGCTCCCATTAAACAAGTGAAAGAAATGACTGAATCTTAAAAAAAAAGCAAAATCAATAGCGAGGAGGAATTAAACCAGAGGAAAAAAAATCAGATTAAAGTTACAAGCAAGGGAAAGACAATTAAGGGAAGAAAAATCAGAAGATGGCATAATTATACAGAAAGTGGAAAGAAACCAGTGTAATACTTACTTCCAGACCAATCCAGGTAATTATTGCATAGTTACAGCAGAGGAGAAAATTCAGCCAGTCATGTCTGTGCTGGCTTTCTGGAAGAACTTCCAAATCCCACACCAATACCTTTTCCCCATAGCTATGCCAATTGTTTTGCTTCTGATAATTATCCAATTAAATCTTCCTCCGCTATGTTTTTAGGTACTGAATGAACGAAAACATTTTTCCTCCTGTCACTACTGCTTCTTTTGTCAATAACCTTAAATTAGTGTTCTCTTGTTTAACATTTCTGCCAATGTGAACAGTTTCTCCTTCTGCCCAGATCTCCAATGATATTGAAAATCTCTCTCAGATCTTCACTTAACTTTAATACAAGAACAGAAAATACCGGGGGGAAAATAACCCAGCTGATTACACAGCATCAGTGTGGCGACAGAAACAAAGTTAACATGGTAGGTCAGTGATATTTCATTAGAACTGGAGAAGTTAGGGACGCATTGGATTTTAAGCAACATGCAGATGGAACAAGGGCAAAAGGAAAGCCTGTGATAGACTGGGCAATAGGAGAGGGAGAGAATGACTGAAAAGTTAGTCCTCCAGAGCCAAAGGGAATGGAGAAGTGGTAAAAACAAACAAACAATATGCCTATAATCAGGCATGCTGCTGACTGAAACAAGTAGAGAATAGAAAACGAAATGTTGTACAAAGTTTACAGTCTGAAATGAGGGCGGCGGGGGGGTGGGGGGTGGAATAGTTACAGCAGGAGAGAAGATTCAGCTGCTCATGTCCTTGGGCACACATGGGTGGCATAGTGATTAGCATTGCTGTCTCACAGCACCAGGGACCCCGGTTGAATTCCGGCTTCAGTTGACAGCTTCATTCTCTGCGTCGGTTTCCTCCCATACTCCAAAGATGTGTGGATTAGGCAGATCGGCTAAGATAAATTGTCCCTTAGTATCAAGGGGATTACCAGGGTAAACACATGACGATAGGTCTTGGGTGGAATTGTCGTCGGTTCAGGCTCAATGGGTCGAATGGCCTCCTTCTACACTGCCATGCCCTCTAACAGTTTCCACAATTGGATAACGTACGCAAGATGATGTATTGGGTGCTTATGATAAAGAGATAGCAATAATCATGGGTGATTTTAATCTACAATTAATTTAATCTACAATTTAATCCTGAGGATTCTATAGAATGAATCCTCAGGAAAACTACAATATCTCAGAAGCACTGTTGTGGAAGGTTGCAAGATAGAACAGATGTGGCACTTGCACAGACTGTTGGGTATGAGAAAATGTACTCGAGGTAGTTGTGAGTGTCAGTGGGCTATTAATAAATATTAGTTGATAGTCTATCACCAGAAGTGGAAACAGAGAAATTAAAGGAGGGGGAAGAGAAGAAACTGAATGAAGGATAGAAATTGGAAGCAAAATTCAGGAAGTTTTCCAATTCAGGCAAGAACAGAATATGATATACCAGAAAGAGTTGAGGGGGTCGCTGCAAAGTTCATCACCATCCACCTCACATTACTTCCTAGTGAGATGCAATCCACCAATTTTGAAATAGCACCCATTACACCAAAGTTTAAGTCATTATCATTCAAGAAAAGCAGTGGTCCTAACATTGACCCCTGTGAAACCTTACTATATACATGAATGTAGTACACAAAAATAACCCTCCCACTTAGTTTCCTGTCGCCTCATCAACTTTGTATCATGCAGCCACTGTCCCTTTTAAACTTTTCTGACAAGTCTGTTATCAAGCACTTTTATCAAAAGTCTTTTGGAAGTTCATGTGGACAATATCAACTGCATTACCCTCATCAACCCTGTAACCTCATCAAAAAAACTTAAGAAAGTTAATTAAACTTGATTTGCCTTTAATATATAAAGTAGGAGCAGATGTAGTCCATTCAGCTCCTCGAACTTGATCTGCATTCAATCAGATATTTTTGTATTTCATGTTCAACATTTCAATCAGCTCCGATAACCTTCAATTCTCTTGCATTATACCTTCACCTTAAAAATATTCAATGACACAACCTGCATTGCCTTCTGAGGCAAAGTGTTCCAAAATCTCTCAGCCCACAGAAAAAAATTCTCCTCACCTCTGTCCTAAAAGAGCACATCCTAATTTAATTTCCCCTAGTTCTGGACTCTTCCACTAGAGAAAACATCCTTTCCATGTCCACCCTGTGAAGACCATTCGGGTTCTTATATACTTCAATTAAGTCACCCCTCACTCTTCTAAACTCGAAAGGAAGCAAGCCCAGTCTGTCCACCTTTCCTCAGAAGACAATTTGGTCATTCCAGGTATCAATCGAGTAAATCTTCTCTGAATACCTGCAATGCATTTACATCCTTCCTTATTTAAGGAAGACCAAAACTGCTCGTATTATTCAAGATGTAGCATCACCAATGTCCTGTATAACATCCTTGGTTTATGTTCAATTCTTCACGCAAAAAGGATAGCATTTCATTAGCCTTCTTAATTACATATAAACTTCTTTGTGGCTTATGCACTTTTTAGTATAGACAGAGCTAAATGTTTGTTCGTTGTATCCCATATTTCTTTCTCCTGATTAACCTTTTAGTCATTCTCTGCCATCCTTAGATTCTAACCAATCATCTGACCTGACACTCATCTTTGTACAGTTGGGCTAGGGTAGCTTTATTATTAAGTTTGATGCTTTCCTCAACTTCTTTAGTTAACCATAGTTGGCAGGTCCTCCTCTTAGAATTTTTCTCTATAGTAGAAATACACTTTATCTGAATATTCGGACATATCCCCTTAAACGTCTGTCACTGCTTCACTATTGATGAATCCTCTGGGCTCGTGTCCCAGTTTTCATGCCCACATAGTTGCCTTTATTTAATTTTAAAAAACATTCCTCTTCCTTTCAAATTGGATGTAAATTTAATCATAATGTGATCACTGCAACCTAGAGTTGCTTTCACTCTGAGGTCACTAATTAATCCTGTTATATTCTATAGTATCAAGTCTAATATAGCCTGCTGTCTGGTTGGTCCCAGAAAGTGCTGCTCTAAGAAACTATTTCAAAAGCATTCTATGAACTTCTGATTCAGACTAATGCCAAATAATTCTCACAGTTTATATGTAGATTAAAATCACCCATGATTATTGCTATCTCTTTATCATAAGCACCCAATACGTCTTCTTGCATACGTTATCCAATTGTGGAAACTGTTACAGGGCATGTAGACCAGTTCCGCTAGCGATTTCTTTCCCCTACTATTCCTCATCTTCACCAAACTGATTCTACATCCTGATCTCCTAAAACAAAGTCATTTCCAACTATTACACAAATGCCATCCTTGATTAATATTGATATTTGTCAATTATATTAATGATTTGGATGAGAATTTAGGAGGCATGGTTAGTAAATTTGCAGATGACACCAAGGTCAGTGGCGTAGTGGACAGTGAAGAAGGTTACCTGGATTGCAACAGGATCTTGACCAATTGGGCCAATGAGCTGATGAATGGCAGGTGGAGTTTAATTTAAATAAATGCAAGGTGATGCATTTTGGTAGACTGGATTAGGCAGGGAGGAAATGGCCGAGTGAGGGAATGGCCGAGTGAGGGAACCATAGTTCACAAAGGGCATTGAATGTCTTGTCAATAGGAAAAAGGAAGCGTATGTAAGGATGAGAAAACAAGGTTCAGTTGGGTCGTTTGAGGGTTACAAGGTAGCTAGGAATGAGGTAAAAAAAAAAGGGCTTAGGAGAACTAAGAGGGGGCATGAGAAATCCTTGGCGGGTCGGATCAAGGAAAACCCCAAGGCTTTTTACTCTGATGTGAGAAATAAAAGAATGACCAGGGTGAGGTGAGAGCCAGTCAAGGACAGTAATGGGAACTTGTGCATGGAGTCAGAAGGCTTAGGTGAGGCGTTGAATGAATACTTTTCTTCAGTGTTCACTAAGGAAAGGGGCCATGTTTTTCAGGATGAGTGATACAGGTTGATAGGAAAGAGGAGATAGATGTTCTGAGGGAAGATATATTTTGAAAAACCTGAGGGTTATTAAGTCCCCTGGGCCAGATGGGATACATCCTCGGATACTTTGGGAGGCAAGGGATGAGAGTGCAGAGCCTTTAGCTTTGATCTTTGAGCACTCACTGACCACGGAGATTGTGCCAGAAGACTGGAGAGTGGCAAATGTTGTTCCTCTCTTCAAGGAAGGAAATAGGAATGACCCTGGTAATTATAGGCCAGTTAGTCTTATTCCAGTGGTCCGTAAGTTAATGGAAAGGGTCCTGAGAGATAGGATTTATGACCATTTGGAAAGATGCAGCTTAATCCAGGATAGTCAGCATGGTTTCATGAGGGGTAGGTGTTGCCTCACAAATTTGATTGAATTCTTTGAGGAAGTAACTAAGTGTGTAGACGAAGGTAGAGCAGTTGATGTCGTATATATGGATTTTAGTAAGGCGTTTGATAAGGTTCCCCATGGTAGGCTCATGAAGTAAGTAAGGAGGTGTGGGATAGAAGGAAATTTGACCAATTGGATAAGTAACTGGCTGTCTCATAGAAGACAGAGGATGGTGGTGGAGGGAAAATTTTCAGACTGGAGGCCAGTTACCAGCAGTGTGCCACAGGGATCAGTTTGGGTCCTCTGCTATTTGTGATTTTTATCAATGACTTGGAAGAGGGGGCTGAAGGGTGGGTTAATAAATTTGCTGATGACACCAAGATTGGTGGAGTAGTGGATGAGGTGGAAAACTCTTGTAGGCTGCAAAAAGACATTGACAGGATGCAGAGCTGGGCCAAAAAATGACAGATAGAGTTTAACCCTGATAAGTGTGAGGTAATTCATTTTGGTAGGACAAACTTGAATGCGGATTACAGGATCAACAGCAGGGTTCTGAGGAATGTGGAGGAACAGAGAGATCTTGGGGTTCATATCCACAGATCTCTGAAGGTTGCCACTCAAGTGGATAGAGCCATGAAGAAGGCTTATAGTGTGTTAGCGTTTATTAACGGGGGTTTGAGTTTAAGTCATGGGGTTATGCTGCAACTACACAAGACTTAGGTGAGAGCACATTTGGAATATTGTGTTCAGTTCTGGTCACCTCACTATAAAAATAGGATGTGGGAGCATTGGAGAGAGTGCAGGGGAGATTTACCAGGATGCTGCATGGTTTGGTGGGTAGGTCTTATGAGGAAAGGTTGAGGAAGCTGGGGCTTTTCTCTTTGGAGCGCAGGACGATGAGAGGTGACTTAATAGAAGTTTATATGATGATGAGGGGGATAGTCTCTGAACGTCCACTCTATCTATTTCCTTGGGTGGATGTAGCTGTTACTAGGGGGCATAACTATAAGGTTGATGGTAGGAGATATAGGAGGGATGTCCGAGATAGGTTGGGGTGTGGAATGCACTGCCTGCTATGATAGTGGAGTCAGGCACTTTAGGAACTTTCAAGCGGTCATTGGATAGACACATGGAACACACCAGAATGATAAGGAGTCGGATAGCTTGATTTCAGGTTTGGATGTAGCTCGGCGCAACATCGAGGGCCGAAGGGTCTGAACTGTTCTATGTTCTATGAACCAGGGCAGGACTTATTCAGTTAATGGTAGGGTGTTGGGGAGATTTATAAAACAAAGAGTTCCTGAGGTCCAGGTTCATTGTTTCTTGAAAGTGGAGTCACAGGTGGACAGGGTGGTGAGGAAGGCATTTGGCATGCTTGGTTTCATTGGCCAGAACATAGAATACAGGGTTTGGGATGTCTTGTTGAAGTTGTACAAGACATTGGTAAGACCACACTTGAAATACTGTGTACAGTTCTGGTCACCCTGTTGTAGAAAGGATATTAAACCAGAAATGAGTGCAGAAAAGATTTACTAGGATGATACCAGGATTTGATGATTTGAGTTATAAGGAAAGGCTGGATAGACTGGGACATTTTTCCCCTCAAGCAGAGGTGGCTTAGGGGTGATCTTAGAGGTTCGTAAAATAGTGAGGGGCATAGATAAAGTAGATACTCAATATCTTTTCCCAAAGGTAGGGGGTATTTCTAAAACTAGAGAGCAGTTCCGCACTGAGTGCAGTTAATCAAATTGTGAACGTGGTAATTTGGTGAGTGTGGGAATTCAGTGCAAAAAGAGAGGAGGGAAACTGGAAAGTGACAGGTAAAAATCCATCTAACATAGCATTAAAAATATTCAATGACCCTGCCTCCACTGCTATCTGGCGAAAGAGAATTCCACAGCTAATGACCCACAGAAAAGAAATTTCACCTCATCTCTGTCTTAAATGAGACACCTTTTTTTTTAAGCTGCATACCTCGTTCTAGTCTCTCTCATAAGGGGAAACATCCTCTCAGCATCTACCTTATCAAGTTCTTCGGATCTTATACATTTCAATACGATTCTTTTAAACTCCAAGGGATACAGGGCCAACCTGTTCCACATGGGACAATCCTTTCACCCCAAGAGTCAAGTTGTGTAAGCTTTTTCTGAACTGCTTGAAGGGGCACTGCATGTCATTTTAGGTTCCACATTGTAGGAAGAAAGCTCAAGAGTACAACATAGATTTGCTAAAATTTTGCAAGATATAAGGAAGTACAAATACCAAAAAAGACTTGAAAAATAGGGGCTTTGTTGTTACAACAGAGAAGATCGAGGTGATATAGAGGTATTTAAAGGATTGGGGCAAAGAGATTTAGGAGAGAGTATAAGAAACATTTATTTAAAAACAGAGGGTTTTGAGGGGGCATGGGATCCAAGGGGCTGTTGCCTTGTGGATCCAGAACTGGCTTGCTCGCAGAAGGCAGAAAGTGGTTGTAGATGGGTCTTTTTCTGCATGGAGGTCAGTCACCAGTGGAGCGCCCCAGGGATCTGTTCTGGGACTCTTGCTGTTTGTAATTTTCATAAATGACCTAGATTGGTAAGTTTGCCGATGACACAAAGGTTGGTGGTGTTGCGGATAGTTTGGAGGGAAGTCAGAAGTTGCAGTGTGATACAGGTAGGATGCAAGAGTGGGCGGAGAAGTGGCAGATGGACTTCAACCCAGATAAATGTGTAGTGGTCCATTTTGGAAGGTCAAATGGGATGAAGAAGTATAATATCAAGGGTAAGACTCTTAGCAGTTTAGAGGATCAGAAGGACCTTGGGGTCCGGATCCATAGGACTCTTAAATCAGCCTCACAGGTAGAGGATGTGGTTAAGAAGGCGTATGGTGTACTGGCCTTCATCAATCGAAGGATTGAGTTTAGGAGTCAGGAGATAATGCTGCAGATTTATAAGACCCTAGTCAAACCCCACATGGAGTACTGTGCTCAGTTCTAGTCGCCTCATTGCGAGAGGAAGCTATTGAAAGGGTGCAGGGGAGATTTACAAGGATGTTGCCTGGATTGAGTGGCATGCCTTAAGAGGATAGGTTGAGGGAGCACGGTCTTTTCTCCTTGGAGAGACAAAGGATAAGAGGGGGCCTAATAGAGGTATATAAGATGTTGAGAGGTATTGATCGGGAGGATTTTCAGAGGCTTTTTCCCAAGGCTGAAATGGTTGCTACGAGAGGACACAGGTTTAAGGTGATGGGGAGTTGGTACAGAGGAGATGTCAGGGGTAAGTTTTTCACTCAGAGGGTGGTGGGTGGGTGGAATCGGCTGCTGTCGGTGGTGGAGGCAAATTCGATAGGGTCTTTTAAGAGACTTCTGGATGAGTACATGGACTTAATAGGATTCAGGGTTATAGGTAAGCCTAGTAGGTAGTGATACGAGCAGCGCAACTTGTGGGCTGAAGGGCCTGTTTGTGCTGTAGTTTTTCTATGTTTCTAGAATGGACTGTTAAAGATAGTAATTGAAGCAAAGGTCATAATCAACTTTTAAAAATAGATCAGAAATGGAGTGGGAAAAAAAAGGACATAAGAACTAAGTAATTAAGATTATAGTTAATGGAGGACAAAGGTTAATGTGAACTATTGGCCAAATAACTGGTTTCACATTGAATTTCTCTTCATGCTCTCCCTTTATGCCAGAATTCTATTTATTTTAATACTACTCGATATTCTGTCAGTCTTGGTGAACAGAGGAAATGTGAGCCTGAAAATAGGCGTGTGTATTTCAATGCGAGATGACATGGTAATATCATATGTTCAATTTTCCATCATTACAATTCAATTCATGCTCAGCAGTAATCATACAAAGAACAGTACAGGAACAAGCCCTTCGGCCCTCCGAACCCCTGTCGATCATGATACCTTAGCTAAACTGAAGAAAAAAACCTTTTGCCCTTTCTCGTTGTCCTTCTATTCCCTCCCTATTCACATACCTATCCAGATGCCTCTTAAATGTTACTAATATGTCTGCTTCCACCATCTCCTTTGGCAGCACATTCCTGGTACCCACCACTCTGTGAAAAACTCCCCCCGCACATCTCCCTTAAACTTTCCTCCACTTACCATGAACCTGTGCCCCCTTGTAATTGACACTTCCACCTTTGAAAAAAGCCTCTGACTGTCCAACCAGTCTATTCTTCTCATAACTGTGGAGACCTATATCAGGTTTCCCCTTAGCCTCTGTCTTTCCAATGAAAACAATCCTAGTTTATTCAACCTCTCCTCATGGTCAACACCCTCGAGGCTAGGCAAATCCTGATGAACTTCTTTGCACTCTCTCCAAAGCTTCCACATTCTTCTGGTAGTGTGGTGACCAGAACATAAGAAATAGGAGCAGGAGTAGGCCATCTAGCCCTTCAAGCCTGCCCCGCCATTCAACAAGATCATGACTGATCTGAAGTGGATCAGTTCCACTTTCTCGCTTTCTCCCCATAACCCGTAATTCCCTTGTCTATCAGAAATCTATCTACCTGTGACTTAAATATATTCAGCGAGGTAGCCTCCACCACTTCAACGGGCAAAGAATTCCAAATAATCCCAGAGTCTCACCACCCTTTGAGTGAAGAAGTGCCTCCTCAACTCTGATCTAAACTGCACCCCCCCCCCCCAATTATTTTGAGGCTGCGCCCTCTAGTTCTGCAATCCTTTCTAAGTGGGAAGAATCTCTCTACCTCTACCCTATCTAGCCCCTTCATTATCTTGAAAGTCTCTATAAGATCCCCCCTCAGCCTTCTAAACTCTAACAAGTACAGACCCATTCTATTCAATCTCTCTTCAGAGGCTAACCCCCTCATCTCTGGTATCAGCCTGGTGAACCTTCTCTGTACTCCCAAGGCCAATATATCCTTTCGCAAATGCGGTGACCAAAACTGCACACAGAACTCCAGTTGCGGCCTCACCACTGCCCTGTACAGTTGCGGCAAGACCTCCCTGCTTTCATATTCTATCCCTCTCGCTATAAAGGCCAACATTCCATTCCCCTTCTTGATCACCTGCAGACTGGGTTTTTGCGACTCGTGCACAAGGGCCCCCAGGTCCCTCTGCACTGTAGCATGCTGCAGCTTTTTGCCTTTTAAATAATAATCCCTCCTATTATCATTCCTACCAAAGTGGATAACCTCACATTTGCTAACATTATACTTCATCTGCCAGGTCCTCACCCACTCACTCTGCCTATCCAGATCTCTGCAGACTTTCCGCGCCTTCCACGCAATTTGCTTTTCCACTCATCTTCATGTCATCAGCAAATTTTGTTACCCTACACTCAGCCCCCTCCTCCAGATTGTTTATGTAAATGGTAAACAGTTGAGGCCCCAGCACTGATCCCTGCGGCACTCCACTAGTCACCAACTGCCAACCAGAATAGCACCCATTGATTCCAACTCTCTGCTGCACACAATACTCCAAATACAGCCTAACCAAGATTTTACAGAGCTGCAACATGATTTCTCAATTCTTGTACTCAATAACTTGGCTGATGAAGGCAAGCATGACATATGACTTCTTAGTCACCTCGATCATCCATGTCGCCACTTTTAGGGAACTGTGGACCTGTACATCCAGATTCCTTTGTGTGTTAGTGTTTCTGAGGATTTGCCTTTTACAGTATAATTCACACCTAGTTTTGATCTTCCAAAATGCAGCATCTCGCATTTGTCTGGATTAAACTCCATTTGCTATTTCTGTGCCAAAGTTTCCAATCTATCCACATCCTGTTGTATCCTCTGGTAATCCCCAGCACCGTCAGCAACTCCGTCAACCTAGTGCTTTCGGCAAACTTACTAATCAAGCACACCACATTTTCCTCAGATCATTCATATATATTACAAACAACAGGGATCCAAGCACTGATCCCTGCAGATCTCCACTCTGAAAAACACACTTCCACGTTACTCTGTGACTCCTATAACCAAGCCAGTTTTGTATCCATCTAGCCAGCCCATCCCAAATTCCATGTGATTTTAGTTTCATGGGACCTTGTTAAACACCTTACTAAAGTCCACATAAACTACATCTACAGCCCTTCCTCATCAATCACCTCTGTCACCTCTTCAAAAAATTCGATCAAGTTGGTGAGACGTGATCTTCCCCATACAAAACCATGCTGCCTGTTACTAACTAGTCCATTTTCTTCCAAATGTGCCTACATCCTATTCCTCAGTATCTTCTCCAAAACTTCCCCATCACTGATATCAAGCTCACTGACCTATTATCCCTGCTTCCTTTCTTAAACAAGGGAACAACATTGGCTAATCTCCAGTCCTCTGGACCCTCGCCTGTGGTCAAAGAGGATGTGAAGATCTTTGTTAGCTATTTCTTCCCTTGCCTCCCGCAATATCCTGGGATAGATCCCATCCGGCCCTGGGGACCTGGCTGCTTTAATGTAATTTAGGATACGCAACATTTCCTCCTTCAATATATTGACGTGCCCTAGAGTGTTCACAAACCTATCCCTGACCTCAACATCCGTCATGTCCTTCCTCCTTAGTTAAGGATCTCACTTCCTGTAGCTCTACACATAAGTTTCCTCCATAGTCCTTGAGTGGGTCTACTCTTTCTCTTGCTTCTAATATATGCATTAAAAACCTTAGGATTTTCCTTGACCCTGTTTGCTAAGGACATTTCATGGCCCCTGTTAGCCCTTGTAATTCCATGTTTAAGTTTGTTGCTAGTTTCACTATACTCCTCAAGGGCTTTGTCAATTTTTAGATGCCTAGACCTACTGTATGCTTCCCTTATAAAAACAAATATCTAGCAATGCTCTTCCCTATGGAAAGCTCCAGCATGTATCTCACAAGAAAAATGTATTTCTTTCTCCACCCCCCGGGGATCATATTATTTGAAATTTACACTGCGACATAATAAACAGGATTTTTGTGCACCTCCTTATGCTAAATAATTTGGGCTCACATTTTTGAATCACTTTCACAAGCAACTCCTAATTCCTCAAACCTTTAAGTGTGTCAACACTTGCTTACAGATCTAGACAAGCCTTGAGTAAGAATCTTGGGTAAATGAACAGAAAGCCCTGTTTGATAATTTCAACTACCGGAAGAATATCTCATTTGACACTCTTCAATACTGATACAGTATCACATCAGGCCTTCTTTAGCAGATTAAAAGTTGAAGTAAACGTATTAAACAAACAACTAATCAGCAAATAATTCAATATAATAGCATAAATTTACACTGGGAAATAATTGAATAAAGTTGATTTAAAAAATATAAATAGAGCTTTTAAAAACAAAATTCTTGAATCTTTCTTTGTTCTTCAAGAATATTAAACTCATCTAAGTCTCCGTTACAAAAAAAACAAATGGCCTGTAAATGAATATGCAAAGCATTATTTCACTCTAAATTTTAATAATAATACAGCCATTATCGAAATGTGGTTTTAGTTCCCAACAGCTTCCAAAGCTAACTTTTTCTGGAGGGAGAAGGTCATTTTTTAAAATTCATTTGTGTTATTTATTCATGGGTGTTACTGGCAGGCCAGCATTTATTGCCCATTTTGAGTCAGCCTTGAACTGAGTGGCTTGCTCGGCCATTTCAGAGGACAGTTAAAAGTCAACCACATTGTTGTGGCTCTGGAGTTACATGTAGGCCAGATCAGGTAAGGACAGTAGATGTCCTTCCCTAAAGGGTATTAGTGAACCATATGGGTTTTCCAACAATCAACAATGGTTTCACGGTCATCAGTATATTCCTAATTCCAGATTTTTTTGATTGAATTCAAATTCCACCTCTGCCATGGCAGGATTCAAACCCAGGTCCCCAGAACTTTAGCTGAATTTCTGGGTTAATAGTCTAGCAATAATATTACTAGGCCATCCCCTCCCTGATGAGAGTATATTCTGTATATTGATGTTCAAAGGTCTTTTGATAAAGTACCAAGTAATAGATTTGTTAGCAAAATTGAAACCCATTAAGATTAAATGGAAAGCGGTAGTGTGGACATAAAATTGATTAAGAAACTCTGAGGAGTGATGAACAGTTGTTTTACAGACTGGACAATAGAATACAATAGTGCTTCTACCAATCAGCATTAGGAGTCCCTCTATTTTTTCTTTGGATTGCAGAGACAATTTGTTCAAGTGTGTAACCCCTTTAAACTTTTTCCAGTGGTAATGCATATGCAGGAATTAGAAGAGACTGACATGTGCATGGCTTGTGCAGGGACATTTTGGTTTCTGGTTGACCAAGCAGCTTAAAATAAATATTGAATAGAATCACTTCTTTTGATACTTGTTAATTACCGTAGCCTAGATGTACAGGACATAATTTCAAAGTACTGTAGGCAATAGCACAAAAAACTTAAAGGAGGAGGCTGCAGACGTACCAGTGAACGGACAGATACGTGCCAGATTAATGCAGAGAAGTGTGCTATGATACGTTTTGCTTGGAAGAATGGGGGAGAGGTAATATAAATTTTAATTTAGAAGTGGTGCAGAAAAACGCCTCCAGAACGCTAAAACACAAATCTTTGAAGATGGCAGGACAACTTGAGAATACTGCAGACAAACAGGAGTTCATTAGCTTTATTAACAATAAACAGCGTGAATGAAAAGAAATTATATCTAATCTTTATGAGGCACTAATTAGACCTCAGCTGGATGTGGGCGGCATGGTGGCACAGTGGTTAGCATCGCTGACTCACAGCGCCAGGGACCTAGGTTCGATTCCCGGCTTGGGTCACTGTCTGTGTAGAGTTTGCACATTCTCCCCTTGTTTCCTCCGGGTGCTTCAGTTTCCTCCCACGTCTGAAAGACATGCTGGTTAGGTGGATTGATCTGAACAGGCATCGGAGTGCAGCAACTAAGGGAATTTCATAGCAACTTCATTGCAGTATTAATGTAAGCCTTACGTGTGACTAATAAATAATAAACTTCATGTTCCACCCTGGGTGCCAAATTTTAGGCATGATGTCACGACCTTAAAGAGAGAGTGCAGAACAGATTTACTAGAAAGTTACTAAAGACGTGCGATTTCAATTATGGAGCGAGACTGGAGAAGCTGGAACTGTTGGCTCAAAACAGAAAAAAAGTAGAGGTTGGACAGAGGTTTTGACCACAGCATCAGAATGCATGGATGTTCTGGGAGGTCACACAAGGACAGAATTTACATGAGCAAAGACTTAAAATTGAAAAACAAGTTGTATGATTAACCAGGGTACTTTATTCCATTGCTTCATGGCCTGTGGACTGAAAATTAATACAATATGCGATAAAAGAACAAGCAGAAAAATAAAACATAAGAACAGAAATAAAAAATTTGCAAGTGTAATGACAAAACACCCAAGTACACAGACATTTTTTTTTGAACAATGGAGCTTATATCAAGTATGTTCACCAGTGTAGCCTGACTTCTATGGTGATTTCTTTAGTCATTTACATGGATCATTCTATATTACATATTGACCAGCTAACAGTGAGTGAAAAAGATTACATCAGATGTGTGAAATTCAGAAATATTTTAAAATCACACATTATTTCTCAATATAGGGAGTTCGTATTCTGTAAGAATACTTTCTCGCATAAATATGGGGTGACTTAAAAATTATTTATTGCAAGAAATAAGTTTTTTTTAAAAGAGTGTATACAGCTTTTGCATTCTAAAGTTTATGCTATAAAATATGTAAATTTATTCAATAAATACATTTATTAGTATCATAAGTATACGTATATTAACATTGCAATGAAGTTACTATGAAAATCCCCTGATCGCCACACTCTGGCGCCTGTTCAGGTACACCAAGGGACAATTTAAATGGCCAATGCACCTAACCTGCATGTCTTTCGGACTGTAGGAGGAAATTAGAGCACCCGGAGGTAAACCATGCAGACACAGGGAGACAGTGCAGACACCGCACAGGAAGTGATCCATGCTAGGAATCGAACCCGGGTCCCTGGCGCTGTCAGACAGCAGTGCTAACCACTGTGCCACCATGCCACCCAAATCCATCTCCTAAATGAGAGGAATGAAAACCATGCTGGGAAAACTCAGCAGATCTGGCAGCATCTGTGGAGAGAGAAACAGAATCCAATATCACTCTTCTCCAGAACTTCTAAATGAGAGGGTGCAGTCACCTTTTTAGTTTGCACTATTCTGATGAAAACAGAGCAAATCGGCAGTGACATATTTTTGTGACTTTCAAACCTACTACTGTCAGCTGTAAGTAATGAAGTCAAAAATCACATTTACCAAAATCTTTGACATATGAACACCGCCTATTGGAATCCTGGGATAACATGGTGGCAAATACTGCTGCCTCACTGTGCCAGGAACCCGGGTTCAATTCCAATCTCAGGTGACAGTCTCTGAGGAGTTTGCACATTCCCCCCGTGTCTGAATGGGTTTTTTCCAGGTGCTCCAGTTTCCTCCCACAGTCCATAACTGTGTGCGTTGATTGGCCATGATAAATTGCCCCTTAGCGTCAGAGGATTAGAACCGTGGTGTTATGGGGATGGGATCTGGGTGGGGTTGTTTTTAGTGCAGGCTCAATGGGCCAAATGGCCTCCTTTTGCTCTGAAAATTCTATGATTATTATGCAGAAGTGCAAGAAATTCAGCACTGAATATTACTTAACAAGCTTATCTTGTGTTTTCAATTCAAGAAGATAAAGTCAGTCTTGAGATAATTAGAACAAAACTAAATGTTAAAATCTGTTATTAAATGTTAATTCAATGCACTCATTCTTAAAGCAGCATTTACATTACTTTTAGTTTTATATTTTAAATGTACCACTTTGAATTTTAGATTTTGCACCAAGTGCAACAGCATTTTTCGGTTATATGATTAAATGATGCGCAAAAGTTCAATACAAAAATTACTCTGTTCCATCACAGCAAAATACTGTTGTACTCAATGCAAAATCTAAAATTCAAAACGGTACATTTAAAATATAAAACTAAAAGTAATGTAAATGCTGCTTTAAGAATGAGTGCATTGAATTAACACTTAGCAGCAGATTTTAAATTTTAATTTTGTACTAATTGTCTCATCATAAGAGTGACTTTATCTTTTTGAATTGAAAACACAAGATCAACTTGTTAAGTAATAGTCAGTGCTGAATTTCTTGCACTTTATTTAAGTACATATCATCTGTTTAAGTACAAAGAGTATGAGAAATATGTAGGAGGCAGCTGCATTATACATGGATCTCCATATACAACCTAATATTCTTTACAGACTATACTCATGAACATTGTCCAATTTAAAAGCACGTCTACAAAATTCACCTATCTTGCTGTTACTATACTTTTGCTTTATTTATGCAATACTCTGGCCTAACACAATCCCTATCAAATTCAAACTATTTCAAGAATATTTCTTCCAATGAAGGGCATAATGCATATCCCAGACCATTTATATCAAACACTATTATTTTAATGCTTTACATCCAGATATCATAACCTTATTTTAGTATTAAAAAAGATATTTTTAAAAAAATTACGTTCTCACCTGAGCTCCATAGATGTATTTGTCCAACATCTTTCCTCCTATTGTTTGTCCACCAATATCCCAGACTTGCAATGTAACATTTAAATTTCCTGCACAAGAGATGAATACACTTCTAAGTTGTACATGAGCTGGCACAACTGATGTTACAAATACAAAAGCAAATGATTTCCGTTAATGTTCCTGTGGTTTAGGAGTGAAACCATGATCAAGTAGGTGGTTCGTCCAGGACGAGGCTAGCCCATTGTACTTCGGGTTTGCTGACGCCTGCAACATCCCCAAATACGGGATACTCGACTGCAAAATTTGTAGCAGTGTTGAAGTAGCATCAACATTTTGGGCAGAGTTGCTTTGTTGTGAATGCTTGATTGGTATATTCAATACAAAAGCTACACAGAAAACATGAAGTCTAACTACTAAATGTATATGAATGAATACCACACAAGGAAGATGCCATTTATTTTGCCTCATCCCCTGAAAGAATTTCATCTTAAAACCATGCAAATAGTTTAGACAATATCCAACTAAGGAGTTAGAAAAGAACCTGGACCTCAAGTGTACACTTAAATTAATTAGAAAATGAATGTAATAATATTCATAACTACGTTAATTTCTGAAATACGGACTGACCAAGATCATTATTTAAAAGTTGGTATCACATTTTTCAGTAGTTTTCTTGCGGCTGCTACAGTCAACAAATTAGAGAGCAGGCATTCATCTAATACATTCTAGAGATCTTTCTGGGACAGCTTCAAGGACAGTCTCTCTTCTCCATCACTATGCATTACAGGAAGAAAGTGACAAATAGTTGCAATGGAGGAAATAAACAAAAATCAACAAATTTTACATTGCATTTAAAAAAAATCTAGGCCAACACACTGACCAGTTCATACTGGGCAGAATTTAAAACCACCACTGGGATTTAGCAATAACCTTGTAAAATATTTTTGGCAGAACTCTTAACACTATTTTAAGTGTCAAAAGCCAAGGAGGGAACTCAAACATTATTTTGGCTATTTTTCATTAACAAGACTGAAATAATCCATTCAGCAACATAGACCTATTTACTGGATGCTTCCCAACAAACTATTAAAACATGTTTTACAGGAGATCCTTTAAGAAAGAGTTTATTCTATAATAATCAGAACTCTGAACACATGCAATGGTGGGACAATCAGACATTTCTTTCATGCTAGTATTCAGGATACCCAATTTTGAATACTTCATTGCCAAAAGGCCTTTATATGGGATTTAAAATGTTCACACACAACTTTTGTCAACTATTAATCGAACCAAATTTATTAATCTTAGTATTTTCACCAAAGTTGATTTGGGCCTTCCACGATGTCAATCACTGAAGAGAAAGTAGGGCAGTTCTTTTACAACTCAAATTTGAGCCAAACAAGTTTATAACACATTATGAACATTTCAAGGCCATTTTTTGGGGGAAATATATCATTCTCCCAAGCTATTTGATTTGCTTCAGAAAAAAGTGAATTGTCCAAAACCTATATTTTCAAAGGTTTGTATTTGAATATTTTTATTAAAAATAAATAAATTTAGTACCATAGTAATATAGCGTGCAGCAGCACCTAGAAGCCAAGTATTCATAGCTCTGGCAAAATCACTTTTATTGCTAGTTTTCAACCACATCTCTTTCTTGGGGGGCAAATCAAAGGAGTGATTTGGTGACAAAGGCCATACTGTCACAATAGTGGTTTAGATGGCATGGGCAAAGAAGGGGATAACCAAGTAACATGAGGTTAGGACTTCAATAGAGGGTTAGGAATCTCCAGCCATGAACCAAGTTTCCTTTTAAAGCCATAACCATAGAATCATATGGCACAGGAGACATTTCACCTCACCATGTCTGTGCTAGCTCTTTTAAAGTGCTGTCTAATTTGGTCCCACACCACAGCTTTTTCATTACACTTCAAATTTGTCTTCTTAGATTACTTGCCCAATTGCCTTTTGAAAGTTCTTCTGGAATTTCATTCCACCCCTCCCCCCTTTCTGTCCAAAGAAATTCCTGCTTGTTTCCCCAAGAGCTCTCTTTTGCCAATTACTTTAAATCTATGATCTCTGATAATGAACTGACTTGACTGTGGAAATAGTGTCTCCCAGCTTGCTCTATCAAAGCCACTCATCATTTTGAATGTCTCTTGGGTCTACTTTTAACCTTCTCTCCTTTAAGGAAAACAAACCCAGCTGCTCCAATCTTTCTGTATAACTGAAATTCCTTAGTCACGTGTCATCCTATGAAACCACCTCTGCAACATCTCCAAAGCCCGGAGGTCCTTCTAAAGTAGGAGAATTGTGGACAATACTTCAGCTGAGACTTTACCAGATATTTGTAAAGGCTTACTGCAAGTTGGAGAATAATACTGTTTTATATTCTCTGCAATGGGAGGTTCGCAAGTAATGGAGGAAATAATATTGTGCAAGTACTAAGGAGGAAGGTAAAAGATGGTGCTAAGAAAAGCACTACTCTGTAAGCCAGGAACTTAACAGTGGAATGCTTTATGGCAGATCAGCAATAGGATCAGGGAAAGGAAATATGCAAAGGATAGTGGCAGCAGAAGCACAGAGAAGTTACGTTTGGACCAGACAGTCAAAAGTTTCTAGCAATGGTAGAAGGGAGTGGCAGTAGAAGAATGCTCAGATCAGGCAAAATAAAGATCAGAGGATGGAGGTTTGCCTTCATCAACTCTTCCCCCTCCAAGAAGTTTCACTTTTTTATAATGAATTAAAATAGCCCGTTATTTAAAATGCATACTTTGATTATATTGTAATTGTCAAATATAAATTAGTATTTACAGTACATGGGCTCGCTGTTTACAGAAACCCTTTAGGCAATTCTTCCATCCACAGCAAAGAAATCCCAAACGTTGGGTTCACGAGAACCAAAGTTCATTTGTTTAAGCATTTACTATGATTTCACTATCACATAGGGTGGTGGCATCAAAAAGCGGGATAAGAAAGTAGTATCCTGGAATATATGTGCATTAGTCATGGATGGTGGTAGCAGGGGTTGAGGAAGCAGTAAGTAAAGCATAAAGTAATCTTAGGCTTTAACAATAGTGCAAGAACAAGGAGGTTACGTTAAACTTTCATTGCACACTAGTTAGAACTCGGACTACCGCGAGCAGTTCTGGGCATCGCATTTTAGTAAGGATGGAAGGCATTGGAGAAAATGCAGAAGATTCATGAGAATGCTTCTCGGAATGAGGAACTTCAGTTATGAATATTGCAGTAATATTGGTGAAGAGAGGGCTGAAAGAAGATTTAATAGGATATTCAAAACCATGAGTAATCTGGACAGAATAGATAGGGAGAGACCATTCCTGTTCATGAAAGGATCAAGAGCAAGAGAGCACATTTAAAGAAGCAAGAGTAACATGAGGAAAAACTTTCTAGTGCAGCGGGCGAATAGAGTCTGGAATGCACTACCTGAGAGAATGTGCTGGAGACAGATTCAATTGAGGCATTCAGAAGGGAATGAAACTAATTTCTGAAAAGGAAGAATGTGCACGGTTATGTGGAGAAAATGGGTGAATTGCTCAGAGAGATGGTGTAGACACAACTGGCCTCATAGTCTCCTTCTGCCCTGTGTCAAATTCTCTATTGTGAAATAAGCCCCATATTAGAAGCCTCACTGAAGGCAACAAACACCATCTGCCTCAGAGACCGTGCAACAAGAAATACGTTACAGAACCACTATCTATTGTGGATAAATATGACGCATCCATTTAGTTTAGATTTGATACACATGGCAGAAAGTAATAACTTTCTGGCAAGTTTGCACTATCTACAAAACCTAATATTTTACTAGCTCATCTATGACACTGCTCATAGTGATTTGCACCCAGGAGTGCTTGTCATACAACATGTCAGTGTCATTGATTAATGACAGCTAAGTGAGATAAGTTTCATTTTTAGTGCGGGGTTCTAGGATTTTGGAAAACAAATTTGGGGCATAACATGATTTGCGCTACTGCCTCAGCACTAGGAACCCAGGTTCAACTCTAGCCTTGGGTGATTCTTCCTCCATCTAGTGGGTTTCCTCCCACATTCCAAAGATGTGCAGAGTAGGTGGACTGGCCATGCTAAACTGTCCCAAAAATGTTCAAGCTAGGGGGATCAGCATGTTAAATGTGTGGAGTTACAGGGCTAGACAAGATGTGTGCTGTTGGAGAATCAGTGCAGATCGGATGGGCTGAATGGCTGCCTTCTGCACTACAGAGATTCTACGATTCTATTAATTTTTCAACACTGTCTATTTTCACATACATGAGTAGCTTTGATTATGTGTTTCTTTATCTAGATTTCTTAATATACAGGAAGGCGATAGGCAGCATGCTGGAAATCAACTACGACATCTGAGGCACTGATTGTGAGATTTTGGACCACTCAACTTTAGTTGTGTTTAGCAGTGGTTCTGGAACGTCATTATTGTGGAGCGTGAAGTTGTGATTTGGTAGCACATTCCAGCTATAATGCTGATGGCCTGCGTTCCAGTTCAAGTCAAGCTATTTCAATTGCAGCTACAACACTGACAAAGGTGAGAAATTGCCCAGAGATGTCCTGTCCACAAAAAAGCAGGAAAAATCCTATCCGGGAAAATCCCAATTATCAAAGTAATGGAAGGAGTCACAATAGTACCTTCCAGCAGCAGTTATCAACCAATAACCTGCTCACTGATGCTCAACTTGCACTCCACCAGAACCGTTTAGCTCCAGATATATTTACAGCCTTAGTCCAAACATAGAAGAACTCAACTCCTCGACATCATGGCAGCATTTGACACAGGGCATCAAGGAGTACCAGAAAAATTGAAGTCAATGGGTAATGAGCAGAAAAGTCTCTATTGGAGTCATACCTAGCACAGGCACGTATGGGGTGTCAGGGAGGGGTAATACCTTTGGTGGGGGAACATGTCGCATCCTTTCAGGGCAGTTTGTCCATCCTTTGTCCCCACCTGGCACTCAGCTCTCATCTGTGGCTCCCCGTAGCCGTTTGCATGCGACAGCGGCCACACCCCGGGCAACGGCCTCGACAAGCCGGCTAAACCAGGCGAGGGTAGCCGACGGGTCTCAACCCTCGGTGAGGTTGGGAGATGTCTATCACAGCACGTGAAGACAGAGTCCGGCAGATTGAGCGGAAGAGGCCAGTGGAAGGTCCAACGGTCAAGAAGGCAGACTCTGCAAGCGTCGTGGAATGCAAAGAGCAGGACAAGACACAGAAGACATCCCTGGTCATCCACTGCGCCTAGTCCCACCTCCAGCCGTCTTGACTCGTCTTGCCACTGGATCTAGATGGCAATTGGAGAGAGAGAGAGAGAGAGAGAGAGAGAGAGAGAGAGAGAGAGAGAGAGAGAGAGAGAGAGAGAGAGAGAGAGAGGCTGACGCTGCATAACTCTCCTTCACTCTAATTCAAGTCAAGCGCTAGTTTTGACACCATCATCACCATCATCGTCAGTGTCCTGTTCAACCCTTGAAGTCCTGTGGCAATTGGCGAGCAACAAAGCAGCAGGCATGGATACACTGGGAGCTGTAGTCACGGACCTGCACGCAGGCAGCTCAGGTCTAATGGTCGTTTTCCGCTGACCGAAGCAGCAGTGGAACATAAGAACATATAAGAACATAAGAAATAGGAGCAGGAGTAGGCCATCTAGCCCCTCGAGCCTGCCCCGCCATTCAATAAGATCATGGCTGATCTGTCGTGACTCAGTTCCACATTCCCGCCCTCTCCCCATAACCCTTAATCCCCTTGCCTATCAAAAACCTATCAACCCACATCTTAAAAATACTGAGCGAGGCAGCCTCCACCACTTCAACAGGCAGAGAATTCCAGAGATTCACCACCCTTTGAGTGAAGAAGTTCCTCCTCAACTCCATTCTAAACCGCCCCCCCCTTTACCTTGAGGCTGTGCCCTCTAGTCCTACTGTCCTTTCTGAGCAGGAAGAGCCTCTCCACCTGTATCCTATCCATCCCATTCAACATCATATACGTCTCAACGAGATCTCCCCTCATTCTTCTAAACTCTAACGAGTACAAGCCTAGTTTATTCAGCCTCTCCTCATAGTTCAACCCCCTCAACTCCAGAATCAGCCTAGTAAACTTCCTCTGCACGCCCTCAAAGGCCAAAATATCCTTGCGTAAGTGCGACGACCAAAACTGCACACAGTACTCCAGCTGCAGCCTCACCAGTGCCCTATACAGCTGCAGCAAGACCTCCCTATTTTTATATTCAATCCCCCTCGCTATGAAGGCCAGCATCCCATTCGCCTTCCTGACCACCTGCTGCACCTGCAAGCTGGGTTTTTGCAACTCATGCACAAGGACCCCGAGGTCCCTCTGTACCGTCGCATGCTGCAGTTTTTCGCCACGTAAGTAATAGTCCTTCCTACCATTATTCCTACCAAAGTGGACAACCTCACATTTGCCAACATTAAATTCCATTCGCCAGTTCCTGGCCCATTCGCCCAGCCTATCTAGAACCTTCTGCAGACTCTCCACACCCTCTGCACAATCTACACCTCGCAGGCAGCGCTGAGGACGACACTTTAGGGACACTATCCACACATTTGCGCTGAAGACGCTCAGGCCCTCCACTCGCAAGCAGCATGATTGGTTTGATGAGAATGAAGAGGAGATACAGGCTTTACTTGTTGAAAAGCACCGTCTTCATCGGGCCTGTCAGAACAACCCATCTTCAGCTGCCAAGAAAAATGCTTTTACCAGTGCTCGCAGGACAGTCCAGAATAAACTGCGTAAAATGCAGGATGCCTGGCTGAGCGCCAAGGCAGATGAAATACAGGGATAGGCTGACAGAAATGACTTGAAACAGTTCTATGAGACCCTCAACACTCTCTATGGACTTCAATCTCTCGGTAGTTTCCCCCCTCCTGAGTACAGATGGTACAACTCTCACTACAGAGAAGGCTCAGATCCTGCAGAGATGGGCTGAATACTGTGAGGCTGTCCTCAACCGACTGTCATCTATTCACAATGAGGCAATAGACAGGATTCTCCAGGTTGATATCAACAGCACCATGGATGATCCACCAGTAATAACCAAAGTCACAAAAGCTGTCAGCCAGCTATCCAGTGGCAAAGCCCCAGGGGCAGATGCCATACCCGCAGAGATCTATAAAGCTGCTGGTCCTGCACTTATCGGGAAGCTCACCGAGTTGTTCCAGTCCTTTTGGGAAGCAAGGATCCATTCCTCAGGAACTTAAAGATGCTTCCATCGTACACCTCTACAAGAGGAAGGGCAATCTCGAGGAGTCTTACTGCTCTCCATCGCAGGAAAAACCCTCGCAAGAGTCCTGCTAAATCGCCTGGTCACTCATCTGGAGCTGGGCCTGCTTCCAGAGTCACAGTGTGGCTTCCGCAAAGGTCGTGGGACTACTGACATGATTTTTGCAGCGCGCCAACTTCAGGAGAAGTGTCAGGAGCAGAATTGCAAGCTCTACACAACCATTGTTGATCTAGCGAAAGCCTTCGATACTGTAAGCCAATAAGGCCTGTGTAGGATCATGTGAAAGTTTGGCTGTTCCCCCAAATTCATTCAGATGTTACGCCAGTTCCATGATGGCATGATGGCCAGAGTACTGGATGGCGGAGAATTCTGAGGCAATCCCAGTTACCAATGGCATCAAACAGGGCTTGTGCTCGCACCCACACTGTTCAGCATGATGTTTGCTGCCATGGTGAATGATGCCTTCCAGGACAGTGTTGCTGGAATCAGCCCCAAGTACAGAATGGATGGGAAGCTTTTCAACCTGAGGAGACTTCAAGCTATTAGCAAAGTGAAAGAGACTGTTCTGAGAGATTTCCTCTTTGCCAATGACTGCACCCTGAATGCTGGCTCAGAGCCAGAGATGCAAGTCAGTATGGACAAATTTTCCACAGCTTGTGACAACTTTGGACTCACTATCAACATTAAAAAGACCAAAGTTATGCACCAGCCTGTTCTTCATGTACCGTACATAGAACCCATAATCACAATCAAAGCACAGAAACTACAGGCAGTTCACTTATCTTGGCAGCACACTGTCCCAAGCAGTGACTATTGATGCAGAAGTTAACTGCAGAAGAGCAAAGGCACGTTCTGTTTTTGGTAGACTGCGCTCCACTGATTGGGAACATTAAGGAATCAGCCCAGCAACAAAACTGAAGGTCTACAGCACCATGGTACTCACTACTCTCCTGTATGCCTGTGAAACATGGACTGTGTATCGAAGGCATGCAAGACAGCTCAATCATTTCCACATGACTTGTCTTCGCAGAATATTATGCATCCGATGGCAAGACAAAGTACCAGACACTGAAGTTCTCTCTAGAGCAGGTCTACCATCAGTCCACATACTTGATCAGAGCACAGACCTGGTGGGCAGGTCATGCCATCCATATGTCAGACGAGCGCATACCCAAGCAGCTCCTTTTTGGGGAACTCTCTGCTGGAAGACGCTCGCGTGGAGGGCAGAAGAAACATTTCAAAGACACACTCAAAGCCTCCTGAAGTCGCTTGACATTGACACAACCACCTGGGAAACGCTGGCACAAAACCGCCCTACCTGGCACTGCCTCATCCATAAAGGCTGTCAAACTCACGAAGCAAGGAGTATTGCTGAAGCACAACTTAAGCATGAGCTGCACAAGTCCTGAGCCACCAGCGCAACAACTACAGTGTCTACACAAGTCTGTCCAATATGTGCCAGGACATTCTGTGCCCGAATTGGCCTGATCAGTCATCTTCAACACACACCGCAACCAGCCTCAAAATGACTAATGGTATCGAGGTCCTCATCGATTACGATGGACAAACAACAACAACCTAGCACAAAATGAGGATGGTTATGGTTGTTAAAGACCAATCAACTAAATTCCAGGACATTGCTGCAGGAGCTCCTTAGGGTAGTGTCCTTGGCATGACCATCTTCAGTTCATAGATCATCGAACCCTACAGTGCAGAAAGAGGCCCTTCGGCCCATCAAGGCTGCATCGACCACAATCCCACCCAGGCTCTACCCCCATATCTCTACACATTTACCCGCTAATCCCTCAAACCTAAGCATCCCAGGACACTAAGGGGCAATTTTAGCATGGCCAATCAACCTAACCCGCACATCTTTGGACTGTGGGAGGAAACAAAGAACCCGGAGGAAACCCACGCAAACATGAAGAGAATGTGCGAACTCCACACAGACAGTGACCTGAGCCGGGAATCGAACCAAGGTCCCTGGAGCAGTGAAGCAGCAGTGTTAACAACTGTGCTACCGTGCCGCCTGTTGCTTCATCAACGACCTTCCTTCTATCATAAGGTCAGAAACGGGAATGGTCCCTGATGATTATGCAGTGTTCAGTACTGCTCATAACTCCTCGAGCAAAACAGTCTATATGTTTGCATACAGCAAACCGCAATGACATTCAGACTTTGGCAGATGAGCGGCAAGTAACAGACATGCTACACAAATGCCAAGCAATGACCATCTCCGAGAGAGTGAATATAACCACCAACATTCGCTGACTTTAACATCTTCAAATCACCCTGCATCAAAATGCAGGGTCACCGCCGATTAGACACTGAACTGCAGCAGCCACATAAATGCCAATGATACAAAAGTAGGCCAGGGTAATCTGCAATGAATCACAACTCCTGACTTCCCAAAGCCTTTCCACCACCTACAATGGCCCAAGTTAAAAGTATGGTGGAATAAACTTCACTTGCCTGGATGACTGCAGCTCAAACGCTCCAGAAGGTTTACATTATTCAGGGCAAAAAGCAGCCTGCTTGACTTGCTGCCTATCCAGCTCTTACAATGTTAAGGTTGTTGTATAAATGCAAGCTGTTCCTGCTTTAAAAAAAACAAATCTGCAGTCTCACCTTAAAAGAACTATAGAGTTGTACCACTGGATTACTTTATTTCTAAACTATGTTGAGAATGTTTGCAATTAAGAAAAAAAAGTATATCCTAAATGTAGTGTTATATTTTTCTATACTGATTTGTACTTCACACTTACCTACCCGCTATGCAAATTACTCGCTCTTAACTCCTTTTACAGTTTGGTATCATTGGCAAATTTTAGCATCCCACGGCATTTTTCTTGTGCTTATTTCCAAATCACACAAATAAAAAGGGAAAATACCACACCCCAATATGAATATCAATTTGCAACCATCCTTTGCATGGGATGAGCGATAGCTGGAGGGTAGAACACAGTCCAATTTCCTTCCATAACAGTGGTTTTAAGTTTCATAATGTGTTAATTTCTTTGAAAATCCAGCAATAATATCCATCACAGTACCTTTATTTATCTTTGCATCCTGATCTCCTCAGAATATTTGATGAAATTAGTCAGGCATAAACTGTCCTTTCTGAGTGCAACCAATGTGATGATTTGAATTATAATTTTATATCTCACCTTCTCTTTCCTGCACCCCATTCCCTCCACCCCACTCCAAAACCAAAATCCATCCAGTTTCTTGAACAAGGGCATACCATTTGTCACTCTCCAGTACAAGACACAATTTTCTTTTCCAAATATTTTCAAGTCTTTACTATCCTTCATTACTTTGGGATTTGTGCTATGATTTTTTTGTATTTTAAGGGCCATTGACTTTGTTAATAGATAGCTTCAATAGTATCGCTTTCACAATCATCTTCTGCTGGATCAACAGCAAATTAACATTAGACTATACTATAGGGACAGGGAAGAATATTTAATGGATAGTTTGTCCCACTGACAAAACACTCGGGTAAAATTAATTGATGATTAGATGAAGAAAGATGAAGAAATGTCAGAAAAAAGCTGGACACAATACACCGATGGTCAGGTTCATATCTGCTTAAAACCAGCACGCACAAAATCTAACCCAACAAGATTCTAGACAGGTTTTTTTATACCACATAAGTTAACAGGTAATTTATAAGCTTTGTTTTCAAAGAGGAATTGAGAATCTTGAAGCACTAAAGTATTATAATTCAAGTTATGTAGATGATAACTGCAATATTTATCTACATAGAACGATAATATAGAGACTTGCAGCCTCATGGCTGCCAGTCAGCTCTCAGGATCAAGCTGATACCGAAGCTTACATTTGTTAGGGTAATCCACCCACCCTGGTCCCTGATTGATTACCCGAGTCACATCACAGCATTCGGCCGAACGCTCCCTAAAAGGAGACAAACACCACATCCCTCCCCCTCTAAGTTCTTTTTACATTAATAATAAAGTTATTCAGTCCCCAATAACTAGAACATTAAGCACATGCATTCAGTCCCTCATAAATAGAGTTTTTCAGGTGGTTTCCAATTTCTAGTGGAGTAGCATAATTATTCTGTTGGGGGTGCTTTCTGCAAAAACTGTTATACCAGGCATCTCCTCAGATACGAGCAACTTAGCTACATCCATTTCCATAGGGATTACAGGCTAACCTACAACAGGCTGACTTGGTACTTCATTGCTTGGATAGCCAACAATGTTTCCCACTGGCAAAATGGTGTCAATACTGGGTGCTGCTCACGCCCTTGTAAAAGGTCTACATGCTTCTGGACGATCCCTTGTATGTCCACTTCATAAGACAAAAGGTCCTATTTTTTATACAGCAACTCCTGGGACTCAAAATTTCTGATATATATGGCATCCTCATTGAAAACCTTATTGATTTGCCTGAATCTTTATTTTTCTACTGACTGGCCTCTACACTTTCCAGGAAATTCGGAAATATCAGGTTTAGTCTGGTCCTAAGATGCCAACCCATCAACAACTCTGCTAGCAGCACTCTCGTTGTAAAGTGCAGAATGGTTTGATAGCCCAGGAGGAATCATGAGGTTCTGGTCCTGAAAGTCACCTCTAAACTGCTTCTTAAGGCCTGCCTTGATGGTTTGGACTGCTTGTTCAGCCAGTCTGTTGGACGATGGTTGGTAAGGTGCAGTCCTGACGTGCTCAATATGATTTAAGAAAATGAAATTTAGAAATTCAGCACTCAGGGACTGTTCCATTATCCCTATGACTTCAGGTATCCCATGGATTGAAAAACACTGATACAATTTCTTAATTATAGCGTGCAATGTCATAGAATTTATTTCAAACACTTCTATCTATTTTGAATAGGCAACAAGAAGCAAAAACATTATGCCCAAGAATGGACCCACATAATCAACATGAACTCATACCCATGGCTAACCCAGCAATTCCCAAGGTGCAGTGGGGCTATAGCAGGCTACCTTTGTTGCAACCGGCACACAATGTTTCACAAGGTTCTCAATGTCAGCATCGATGCCAAGCCACCACACATGATTCCTAGTGAGCATCTTCATCTTAGATATACCCAGATGGGCAAAGCGTAATTCGACTAGGAGCAACTCCCTTCCTGGTACAGGGATGAGTACTCTGGCTGCCCGAGATATGATGTCACCTTTGCAACTTATCACTTCAGAAACTGGCTCACTGGCCCAATCTATTAGTATCCTGTGCCTCACTTTGGACAAAAGCAGATCCCTGCTGGTCCAGCACTTGATTTGCTGAACTGAAGCTAGCAACGTGTCCAAGAAATTAAAATCCATAATAATTTCCTGCAGTATAAGGTGAAATGCTATACATCCTGGTAAAGACAAGCAAAGCACATCTGCAATAGGTGTTCTAATAAGAAGTCCAATCCTAAGGATTTAAATGTTCACTCATTGGTCAATGTGAAAATGGGTAAAGTTTTATGATGCTTTTGATAAACGGTAGGCCTTTAAAGACGGGAGTTGATACAGGAGTCTCTTCTATGGTGATAGGAGAATTTGATGTGGAGATGCTAGTGTTGTACCAGGGTAAATACAGTAAGGAGTCTCACAATACCAGGTTAAAGTCCAACAGGTTTATCTGGTAGTACAAGCCACTAGCTTTCAGAGCGCTGCTCCTTCATCAGGTGAATGGGAGTTCTATTCACAAATAGGGCAAATAAAGACACAAACTCAGCTTACAAAATAATGGTTGGAATGCAAGCCTTTACAGGTAATCAAGTCTTAAAGATACAGACAATGTGTGTGGAGAGAAGGTTAAGCCCAGGTTAAAGAGATGTTAAAGTCCAACAGGTTTATTTAGTAGCACAAGCCACAAGCTTTCGCAGTGCTGCCCTTTCACCGGGTGAGTGGGAGTTTGGTTCACTTCTGTACTCTTGAAGGCTTCTCCTGTGTAAGTTGTTAGTTTTGCTGCGATACGCCTCAAACCCAATGGTTAGAGTCCTTCCTGTAAATATTGAAATGTGTGTTCTCCTGAAGGAAAGGATGCCCCGAGGCGTGGTACACTGAGGACACCATGCAAACGCTACAACAACAGATGAATGAACACCGTTCGACAATCACCAGGCAATCGTGTTCTCTTCCTGTTGGGGAACACTTCAGTGGTCACGGGCATTTGGCCTCTGATTTTTGGATAAGCGTTCTCCAAGCTGGCCTTCATGACATACGACAACGCAGAGTACCTGAGCAGAGACTCATAACCAAGTTCTGCACATATGAGGATTGCCTCAACCAGGATCTTGGGTTCACGTCACACTATCTGTAACCCCCATGACTCGCCTGGGCTTGCAAAATCTCACTAACTTTCCTGGTTATAGACAATACACATCTCTTTAACCTGTGCTTAATCCTCTCTCCACTCACATTGTCTGTACCTTTAAGGCTTGATTACCTGTAAAGACTTGCATTCCACCATTATTTTGTAAATTGAGTTTGTGTCTTTATATGCCCTATTTGTGAATAGAACTCCCACTCACCGGATGAAGGAACAGCGCTCTGAAAGCTAGTGGCTTGTGCTACCAAATAAACCTGTTGGACTTTAACCTGGTATTGTGAGACTTCTTACTGTATTTATCCCAGTACAACACTGGCATCTCCACATCATGTTCTCCTATCGCCATAGAAGAGGCTCCTGTATCAACTTCCATCTTTAAGGACCGTTTATTAAAAGCATCACAAAACTTTACCCACTTTCACATTGAACAATGAGTGAACACTTAAATCCTTAGGATTGGGATCTTCCAACTTACGCACTTGCGATGTATTACTAATTCTGTTATCAAGTAGATCTGACTTACTTCAATGTTGGTGCCTTAAGTGTCGTTTCCTGTTGCAGAAAAAACATTCAGCCTCTTTATACCTGTAGACTTCAGGGGTGTGATTACCCCACACTGGTAATACTGCTTCAAACTTAGATGATTGATTGGCTCTTTTAAATCTTCCCACTCTAGTCATAGCTGCATTTTCTTTCTGTTTTAAAATTACACATTTATTTTTGGTACCACTGCTGACTGCAGCTTCCCACCCTATCTGGTAAACCATGCCAATTTTTAGGCTCTGAAGCTCCCGTGCACCCGTCTCAGTGCCCTCCACCAGCAGCATTATCTCCAGCACCTTCTTAAAATTTATATCTGCTTCTACTAATAGCCTCCTTTGGATGGCCTCATTATTTACCCTGCAGACTAAACGTTGAGTGGCTGCAAAGTTGCAGTGCTCTGAGCTCTGTCTTAACTTGGTAATATAAATTGCAATAATTTCCCAAGGGCTCTCCTGGTTAAGTTAAACTTAAGTTACTGCAATATTACAAATGGCTGTGCGTGATTGTGTGTTTTCACTAATTCAGCTATCCTAGTTGATGACTTGCAGTAGAGCATGTTTGAGGATATGAGGCTCATATTAAACTGTAGGCCTAGGTCCCATACATGCACAGGAGGATTGTCTTTCTCTTCCTCTCCTCCGCTATTCCATTGACCTGAAAATAATAGCCCCAGAGTTCAATGTATTGTGTGCAACCCTCCACAGAGTCATCAAAAGGATCTAACTGAATAGGGACATTTTTGCAAACACTTCTGTTTCGCAAGCTGAATTGAACTTCACCATGACATTATACTCATGATCTTGGGACTGCTTTTTTTCTCTTTTATCCTTTTGCCAATGCAATAACTCATGTCCACCAATTAGGTAAATAACAACTGCCAACTGCAATGTTTATTTACACATAACTGTAATATAGTGGTTTGCAGTCTCATAGCAGCCAGTCAGCCCCCCTGGATCAATCTACTACAAAATCTTGCGCTTGTTAGGGTGATTCCCCCACCTTGGACTCTGAGACCTGAGTTAGCTGGGTCACGTAATCCTCTCGACATAGCACCCCATAAACAGGACAATTACCACAGATACCATTAAAAGGTATAACGAAGCAAATGTTTCATTCCCACCAGGACATTCCAATTTCTTGACACAAATCTTAGATTCATAACAGTTATAGATCCCTTCAGCACAGGAGGCCATATGGCCCATCAAGCCTGTGCCAACAACAATCCCACCCAGGCCCTATTCCTGTGACCCACATATCTACCCTGCTCTTTCCCCTGACACTAAGGAGCAATTTAGCATGACCAATCAACCAAACCTGCACATCTTTGAACTGTGGGAGGAAAACAGAGCAGCCAGAGGAAACCCATGTTGATGCAGGGAGAATATACGAATTCCACACAAACAGTCCTGGAAGAATTTTCCCAACCTCTCAAGAAAATAATGAGACATACTAGATACAAGGTATTTAAAAGGAAAAAAGGTAAAATTAATCCCTTAAAAATGAGGTTAAAAACAAGTCTCTAGTTCTTACTTTGAAGACAGAGCAATGATGGAAATCATAAATATATTTTCTTGAATCCAGATTACTTTTCTAGGTCCAGGTTCTTTTTTGTTATCTTTAGGTTTCTCAGTTCTGTACTTTATTTGAAAGCTTGCTCAGTTTGATCATGAAAACAAAAAAAAACAACAATCTGAAGGAGAATAAGTTCCTCATTACCATATCAGAGTCTGGGACCATGCGCAGTACAGAATTCAAAAAAATATTTGTCATTTGTTTGGGTCAACAAGTTTTACAATGATCAGCAATAAAAAAAAAAGGAAGTAGCTCTACTAAAATTACACAGCAAAATCTAGCCAACTCTTGTGTTTCCAGCAGGTAGAAACAGAGATAAAAGGAGAAGCCTCACAAATAGACAGAGAGATCATACAATGTGCACAAAGTTCCAATATGTGCTTTCATTGGACAAGGTTCCAGAATGCAGTCCAATTATTTTCCAATACAACTCCCTTCAATTTCCACGCAGAATGTTAACCTTAAAGCAGATTCTGATCACTGCCAATTAAGTAGAGTGTACGCGATGTCCCCCATAAATTAAAACTTAGTTCTGAGTAGAAAAAACAATATTTCATGGGCAAAGGAGCACCAAATATTTTCTGGGGAGAGAACAGTGTTATAGTTCAGTCTGGATGACCCTTTGTGCTCTGACATTTCCAGACTCAAAACATTAGCCCTGTTCTCTCTCCACAGATGCTGTCCGACCTCTGAAATTTTCCAGCATTTTCGGTTTTTGTTTCAGGTCCAGCATCCACAGTTATTTACTTTTACCAAACATTTTCCACTCATCACATCAATAGTATTCCAGTGTTGGAAACTGAAAAGATAAAGTAAAAGGACAATGAAAAACAAAGGAAAAAAGAGGGGAAGGACAGCAAGAGCAAAAAAAAAAGGCTTGCAATTCTACAGCACTTTTTGTGACCACTGTCTCCAAGCAATGAAATACTTTCAAAGTGTGGTCATTGTTGTATTCTAGAAAACACAGCAGTCAATTGGTTCACAGCAAGCTCACAAACACAGCAATGAATGAAGGACCAGCTATTGTTAAACAGAGGACATGTATACCCTCCTGGATGGATGTAAAAGTTCCCATAACTCAATTTTGAAGAAGAGTAATGATGTTCTCCCTCGATTCTTGACCAATTTTCTTCCTGAAACTTTTTTTTAGAAAGATTATGCAGTCACTATCTCCTTGCTATTGGTAGAAGCTTGCTGTGGCACAGCTCTCATCAGATCACTATCTGAAACATTAACTCTGGATTTAACATTTTCTCACCATTTGAATATTAAATCCCACATCAGACCTTGGGTAGCCCACCCAACAATGGATCAATTAAGGTCTGAAAACAGGCAATGTCCACATAAGCAACTCATCCCACCATCACTGGGATTAAATCGATGGTGACAAGCAGTCAGCCCAGCAGATTTTCCTCCCCCCAGCATCTCTCAAATCCCAAACCCAGGAAATGCACATCACTATGAGTAAGACACAATGACAATGTGACAATTTACATGAGCATTTTTCCACTATTAATAGGGACATAGAAATTCATAATGGGATAGGAAGATCGCACAGATGCAAAATTGATATCAATAATGTACTATTCCAATTTACACTTCTTACACTTTGTAGGTGGTGCACCTTTGCTGAATGTTATTACCTGGTAGCGATATCCTTTTCAGAAAAAAGTCCAACCCGATCGTTTGCTTGTATTGTTTTCCGAAAGCTTCCTGGGCGAAACGCATTGCCAAACAAGTCTGTAAAAGAAACCACGAGTTAACACACAGCATCAATATTCGCTGTTAGCAGGAGTGAGCGATCCCACCAAGACAAGCCTGGGACGAGTGAGCGATCCCACCAGGGCAAGCCTGGGTGCCCAGCTTTTGATCGCCGCGCTCTCACCTTTCCCGAGGCGCCATCCCCTAAAATTACGATCTTCAGCTGCCGGTCGTGAATTTCATCCTCGGAGTCGGACATGCTGCAGCCCGGCTCTGGGAGCCCTGGCACCGCCCACCGCCGGCTCGGTGTCCCCAGGCCCGCTCTCCCTCTCCGCCTACCTCCTGCCTCTGTACACCCCACTCTCAATCTATTCCGTCTCTCTCTATATATATACACACACCCCGCTCTAACTTTATCCTCTCTCTATTTATCCAACACTCTTACCATCTCCCTTTATATATCTATACCAATCCCTCTCCCCCTGCGTCTCTATCCCTCTCTATGTCTCTATCTATCCCTCAAGTTCTATCTCTCTCAATCCCTCTATCTCAATCTCTGTCTGCCTTTCTCTCCCTATCTCAATCTTTCCCTCTCTCTATCTCAGCTTCTCTCCCTCCCTCTCTATCTATCCCACTCTGTCTCAGCCTCTCTCTCTGTCTCTATTTCTCTCTCCGCTCTGCCGGGCCGTTGCCAGGAGCCATTTTCACACCGGGATTAGCGCAATATTCCTGGGGACGGGAATTTGTCACAATCACATTTTCTTCTTCCTCTACAGAGAGAGGGAGGGGTCGGATGATAAAAATAGCAGTGAAGAAATGGTTAGATCCTTTGGTGAAGCCATCGCCTGCAGTGTTTTGTTGTTTCTTATCGGTAGATTCCTTTATCCCCTCTCCCACTCCCCCCGCGTTAGTGATGGGCTCTTCCAATCCTGACGCAGTTTGGTAGCTAAGGGAAAGGTTAAAGTTCACTCAGAGCCTGAGAGCCAAGTGTGAACATCCAGTGAAACGGGGCAAAGCGTGAATACCCAGTGAAACGGGGCAAAGTGTAAATACCTTCCAGTGAAACAGGGCAAAGTGTAAATACCTTCCAGTGAAACAGGGCAAAGTGTAAATACCTCACAGTGAAACAGGGCAAAGTGTAAATACCTCACAGTGAAACAGGGCAAAGTGTAAATACCTCCCAGTGAAACAGGGCAAAGTGTGAATACCTCACAGTGAAACAGGGAAAAGTGTAAATACCCTGAAACAGGGCAAAATGTGAACACCCAGTGAAACAGGGAAAAGTGTAAATACCCAGTGAAACAGGGCAAAATGTGAACACCCAGTGAAACAGGACAAAGTGTAAATACCTGTAGTGAGACAGGGGAAAGTAAAAATGCCTCCAGTGAAACAGGGCAAAGTGTGAACACCTCCAGTGAAACTATGTCATTGAAATGGTGATATTGTTCCAAGTCAAGATGATGTGTGACTTGGAGGAGAATTTTCAGGAGGTAATGTTCCCATAAATCTGCTGCTCTTGTCCTTCTATGTGGCAGAGATTGTGCATTTGGAAGATACTACTGAAGGAGCCTTAGTAAGTCATAGTCGATTGTGTTTTTTTAAACAAACTGGTTTTATAGTAATTGGAAAATACTATGGAATTAATATATCTAAGTTTAATATTGATTGTTTTATTTATAGCAATGAGATGAGCAAAAACAAATTGCAGTCAGTCACTATAATTAAATGAAACTTAACTATGTTATATTTATGATGGTAACATCATAGTATTTCAGAAGTGTATGCCAAACCAGTGACCATGGATACCCCATATACATAAATAAAGTCTGTAGTTTCTATGGCTGTAATACAAGAAGGAAAATGTAATGACATAACTAACCCAGCCTCATACAATGAATCTAGTGCTTTGTTGAACAGTTCCTTGAATTTATTTTACAATTGTAACTGACTCTACTGATAAGAAAAGACGCAGTTGAGTAAGGTATTCCATCTATTAAGCCTAATATTAACACACAGCTAAGGGCAAGCTAAAAAAACTTTTGATGTTGATGAAGTTAACAGTGAAATAGTTTAGAACTGATGTGTCTCATTTTATCTCATGAACAATTTGGTTGTGCATTCATACAGGCACAATTTTATTGTTATTTGTTCAAGGAATGTCAGCATTACTAGAAAGCCCAGTATTTATTGGCCATCTTTAATTGTCCTTGAGAAGATGATGATACCTTCATGAACTGCTGCAGTCCATGTCATGTAGGTACTCCCACAGAGCTGTTAGGGAGGGTATTCCAAGAATTTGACCCAGTGACAGTGAAGGAACGGTGATATATTTCCAAGTAAGGGTGATGTATGACATGGGGCATCTTGCAAGGTATGAGCCTTCTGTCCTTCAAAGCAGTTGAGGTCATAATTTGGATGGTGCTGTCAAAGAGGCCTTAGTGAATTGCTGAAGTGCATCTTGTAAACCAGTAATTGGCAACCTGCTGAGTGAATGGGTGGCACGCATGACCCTCCTTCATCTCAGTGGGCCACAAGATTGTAATCCAACATGTTCATTATGATCCTTGAATAAAATTGAATACATTTAATACATGCTGAATATTTCACAACTATATATAGAAAATAGAAAAAGCTTAATCATTCATATATTAATAGAATTGTCATCAACTTCAAGAGGTAAAAACAAAATAAGTATTTATGCTTGATTGGAAATAGACAGCTCTCATAGTCAATGTTGTGTACTATCAGCATGCACTTCATTTCACGTGCCCTTGATTTATATGTGTATCACTTCTGTCATACAGTTAGGAAAAAAGCTACGTGGATGGAAACCAGCGGAATGTGGCATTTCTGCGTGTGGGCATTTGGTCAACAAAATGTCTCGTGGGCCAGACTCAGAACCCTGATGGCCACACGTAGCCCCTGGACCACAAGTTGTCCACCACTGTTGTGATACATCCATGTAATCTTTCCCAGGTACCATATTGGTTAACTTCTCAGAAAGTTTATGTAATTCAGAGAGATTTACTGGTCTTGGCTTTTGTCTGGAAAATATCTGGTGGCCATTCAAATTGTATACTTAATATCGAAGACTATTCTTTGCAGGGACTTCTGCCTCTTTACGTATAAAAGAATAATTGACTTAATGATTTTATAATAAAAGTTTGAACAATACAAGAAATAATATCACTACTGATCTTTTAAATCATCTCACAAATTGTCATTGCATCCATTTTAAGCTGCTAGACTTACCGGAGAATACATTATTTTTTACAAAGAATACAAGCAGGAACGTTAGCATCATGTATGAAATAAAGCTTTAGTTTTGAGTTTGAGATTTATGGAAAAATTAGCACTGTCAACAATGTAAATTTCAATAGTGTTGCAAGAGTAAAAATATCACTGTATATAAATTATGAAGATCAGAAACGTAAAATTGAAAATAAAGGTTTAAAGTTGACAGAGAGGTGCAGAGAAGGTGAATATTGGGTCTGTTTTCCTGACCTCAGAATCCAATTTGATGGCATAACAGCCAACTCCTTACCAGTTGAACATGTTTTGCATTAAAGTCATTTGTAAAATCCAATTCCTTTTCTCCATAGCACAAAACCTATGAATGGAGGCAGTAAGAGAATAGGTGACCAATAGGCAGTCAAAGAGTACTTAGGAAGGTAGTGCAGGACCTCCCTGGGGTCCCGATCAGAAATTGGTTTTCCATTTTGGAAGCAGATTCCGCAGGTTTCCGCAGTCAGAGCCAAGTTTGTGGCACCATGAACAGTTCAGTTGTACAGGAGTTGAGGAAGAAGAAAGGAAGAGCAATAATGATAGGAATGGACAAGCATTTCTGTAGATGTGACTCCAGGATGGTGTATTGCCTCCCTGCTACCAGAGTCAACGATGTTACAGAGCAGCTGCAGGACATTCTTCTCGGGTAGAGTGAAAAGCCAGAGGTCGTAGTTTACATTGATACCAATGACATAGATAAGAACAGGGATGGTCTTACGATCAGAAAGTAGGGAGCTAGATAGAAAATTAGCAAGCAGGACCACAAATGTGATAATCTCCAGATTAATTCCAGTGCCATGTGCAAATGAATTCAGAAATAGGAGGATAAGACAGATGAATGTGTGGCTGGAAAGATGGTGCAGGAGTGTGGGCTTTCGATCCCTAGGACACTGCGACTGGCTTTGGAGGAGATGGCAGTTGTAAAGCTGGACACATTGCACCTGATTGAATTTCTTGTGGGATATTTTGCCAATAGTCTTGGGAGAGCTTTAAACTAATTTGGCAGGGGCGTAGAAACCAAGAAGAAATATTAGGGAGGGATGCTAGGATGCAGAAAATACTGGGAAGGACAGAATGCGTTGACATAATGAATAAGTTAATAAGTGAAGTTAAAATAAGAGAGAAAGTAATGACATCTAAATCAGGTTACTGTGCATGTATGTGAATGCCCGAAGTACAGTAAATAAGATTGGGGAGCTAAAGGTACAGATTGTAGAAATATGATGTGGCATTAACAGAGGGAGGGCATAGGTGGATGGATTGCAGCTGCAGGGTCACACTGTATGTTTCCATTGATACACTTGCTAGCACAGATTGAGCTGGCAGGAAATCAAGTTCTCATGGGAGGAGGCCACCATGGGATGGGAAGAATCCTGGATATGATTTGTAAGGGGTCATGCATTCCTGTTGGTTAACTGCTCTATGGCAGTATTCTGCTGAGTCTCCTCTGCACCCCCTCCAGCACAATCACATCCTTCTTATAATGTGGTGACAAGAATTGCACACAGTACTCTAGGGATGGCCTCACCAAAGTTCTATCCAACTCCAACATGACTTCCCTGCTTTTGTAATCTATGCCTCAATTGATAAAGGCAAGTGTCCCTTATGCTTTTTTCAGCATCCTACTAACATGCCCTTCCGCCTTCAGAGATCTGTAGATAAACACACTAAGGTCTCTTTGTTCCACAGAACCTCCTCATGTCCTACCATTCATTGAGTACTTTCTTGTCAAATTACTCCTTCCAAAGTGTATCACCTCACACTTTACATGATTAAATTCCATCTGCAGATTATCTGCCCATTTGACCATTCTGTCTATATCTTCTTGGAGCCCACTCTGCCTCATTGTTAACCATCTGGCCAATCTTTGTGTCATCTGCAAATTTACTAATCCTACCCACATAGTCATCTATGTCATTGATATAAATGACAAATAATAGGGGGCCCAACACAGATCAATGTGCTACGCCACTAGACACTGCCTTCCAGTCACTAAAGCAGCCTTTTGTCACCCCCTCTGTCTTCTACAACTGAACCAATTTTGAATCCACTTTAGCCCATGTGCATTTACCTTCTGTACTAGTCTCCCAAGTAGGACCTTGTCAAAGGCTTTGCTGAAATCCATATAAGCTACATCAACTGCATGACCCTCATCTACAACCTGGTCATCTCAAAAAGATCAATCAAATTTATTCATCATGACCTCCCTCTGATGAAGCTATGCTGACTATCCTTGATCAAGCCTTGCCTTTCCAAGTGGAGATAGATGGTCTCTTTCAGAAGCTTCTCTAATAGTTAAAGACTCACTGGTCTGTAGTTCCCTGGTTTACGTCTACAACCCTAAATAGTGGAACCACATTAACTGTTCCCCAGTCCTTCTGACACCACCCCTATGGCCAGAGAGAAATTGAAAATTTGGGTCAGAGCCCCTGCAGTCTCCTCCCTTGCCTCCCACAGAAGTCTAGGGCACAATTCATCCAGACCTGAAGATTTATCCACTTTTAAGGCGGCCAACACCTCCAATACCTTGTCTTTCCCATTCAATTTGTTCAAGAGCCTCAGTCTCTCTCCCTGAATTCCACACCATCGTCCTCATTCTTTTGGGTGAAGTATTCATTCAACGCTCTATCAATGCCCTCTGGCGCCACCCACAGATTACCCCCTTGGTCCCTAATTCTTTCCCTGGTTACCCTCTTCCCATTGACACAAATATAGAATATATTCTCAACTTTTACCAGACTGAGTTTTCTCATATTGCCCTTTGCTTTCCTAATTGTTTTCTTAAGCTCAACCCTGCACTTTCTACACCTCCCTAATGGCTCCCCTGATCTGCCCTCCTTGTATTTTTTAAAAGCATGTATTTTCCTTCTCATTGTATCCTGAATATCGCCGGTCATCCAGGTTCTCTGGGCTTGTTACTCCTACCTATTATCCTAAGGGAACATGCACGGCTTGCATCCTCCCCATTTCTTTTTCAAATGCCATCCCATCCCATTGCTCTTCTGTAGGTTTTCTCGTTAGTAGCTGTTCCCAATCTACCTTGGCCAGACCCTGTCATATTATACTGAAATCCACTCTCCCCCAATCCAAACTGTTTCCTTGTCCATAACAAGCTTAAATTGTATCATGTGGTAATCATTATTACTAAAATGCTCCCCCATATTGATCTAAAATGTTTCCCTGTACACATTTCAAGAAATCTACCCCATTCAAGTTCTTAACACTATGAATATCACAGTTAATGTTGGGATAGTTGAAATCACCTAATGAAGTAATCCTATTGTTACTGTTTTTACACAACTCCACAAATTGAGCACATATTTGCTCCTCAATATCCCTCTGACCATCTGTGGGTCTATAACAAACTCTTAACAATGTGGCTTTTCCTTTCTTAAACCTAAGCTCTACCCACAGAGCTTTATTTGATGCCCCTTCCAAGATATCATCTCTCCTTACTGCAGGAACCAACTCCTTAACTAATAATGCAATGCCTCCTCTTTTACCTTTATTTTGAACCTTCTCATCTTTGCCTGCCTTCTTTACTTTGTAGGTTCACAATGGGTGTTACACGCTGAATCTTTATGCAACCATGAGCAGTAGTAGAGAGGATTCACCAAATAAGTGCTGTGGCTGAACAAGAGCATAGGCAACATAATCATCATTCAGACCCAACAGAGGGCAGGGAGGTTGGGAGAAAGGCAACCAGGACCATCATCATCAGATAGCAAGACTTTCCTAGGAGGTGATCACTGATTCCTACTCACTCCTGCAACAAGACTTGCAGTCCCATGAATTTAGAGGGAAACTGATGTCAGTTATCCTAAGGTAACTACAAAGCTGAATTTCCATGCCAGGGGATTATTTTAGGGCTCTACTGGGGACATATGTGGCCAGTCTGCATCATCAGTGAGATGACCCTGTTCAGAAGGGCCAATTAACTCATTCAGTTCACACTGATATTGATAGCCGGGCCATAAGAGCACTGGACTTCAGGGCCATTGCTTGGTTCCAATACATGCAGAAGGTAATTGACTGCATTCATGTGATTATTAGAACTCCCTGAAAACAACCAGCTCGAAATGTGAATTGGAAGGGATTTAATTCTTTTAACATTCAGGTATTTGCGACCATAGAAAACAAATTATGCACGTGTGTGTGTTTCTCAGGGAGCCCTCATGATTCCTATATTTGACACAACTCTCAGCTACCAGTTATTTGAGGCCCCTGCCCAAGTTCAATGTTGAATCCTGGGTGACAAGAGCTAAGCCCTCAGGACGTGGCACGTGCTACCAGTGCACCATTTCAACAGCCCCTCAGAGGAAGCTGAAAATGCATTTCCGCTGCCTTCACCAATCCAGTATGGATTCCAGATGTTATCCAGGATTTTCATAGTCTGTCTGCATTGCATAAAATGGCACTGCAATATGCAGACATAGAGGAACTGCTCGCCTCCTTCGACAAAAATAACAGAGAAGGATATGAGGAGGTGGCCAGAAATATTGTGCACCTTTCCAAGATGCCGGACCCTATAGTCGCGCCAGAGTTGTCAGAGACAACTTCATCTTTAATCAGTTTGCACAGGAATGGTGAACTATCTGACCAAATCATCTGAAAACCATCGCCTGCTCTGCATGTACACCCACCTCTGCCAGTTTACCACAGCTACCTCATTACCTATGTAATCTAATCCACGGAGAATGGACCTTTAATACATAAAATCAAAAGATGCTACTGCTCCCCAGGATACAGGTTTCACATTTGAAGGTGAAGCAATGAGTGAATTTTCTGCACCTTGGCCACAGTGACAAGAACATGAGCACAAACAGCGCATCACTTCTGTAATTTGTAAACTTGGGCAATTGTTACAAACACGTAAAATCGTCTTTCATATGTTTTAGGAATATAATTTTAGTTTAGAGATTGAAATGTTAAAATGTCAGATAGATGATAACACTAGTTTGAGAAAGCTCTAAAGTAATTGCAAATTAAAAGGTTTAATTTATTTGATCATTGTGGGAAGTATTGGAAAACTAATATTGGGCTACTTCTCTGAGCTTCTTGGTGGAGACGGGACGTCTACAGCTGTCCCAATAAGGATTTAATCATTCATATGGCTTCACAGAACAAAGGGAAGGTTTGAGAATGGGGGAAAATTAGTTTAAACCCCAGGATTGTCAGATTGCCAGGGGATAATTGGCAGGGAAGTTTCTTTTGATTTTGGGTTGTATCTTTGGGATTTCTGAGTGTAACAGGCAGTCAGCCTGGGGACAGCTTTGAGATAGGCAAAGAAAAATACTGCCAGAGCTGTAAAACAGCTCTGGAATCATTAACAGAGGATACCTGAAACCAGGCGTATTTCTGATGTGGAGTTACTAAGCAAGGATGCAATAAGGCCCGTGTTTGAACTGGGGAGTCCACAATTGTGATGTTTTGAAGGCGAGCTGGAAGATTTACTTAGCTAGATGCTAGTGGAAAGACCCCAAGAAATCTCATACTTTGGAGAAAATGAATGAACACCAAGGAGAGTCAAAATGAATTCCTTTGTGCTGTGACACACATTGATTTGGTCCGAGGTGAAGCGAAGAAACTCTCAAAACCCTGTAAAATACACAAGGACTCTTGAGTAGAAATAGAAGTATGGGAAAGGTTCTGTTGAGATTTTCAGGTTTAAAGTATTAGTATTTATGAAAGATAGTGTTAAATTAAAAGTATTTGCTATGTTTAAATCTTCACCAGCATATGCCCTGATTCCATATGTAAACTCTTCAAGACCTGTATGAATGTAACTGCACTGGTTGGGGTTGAAAGAGCAGCAGATTACATTGTACCATCTGGATGTTCTTGTTCTTCGTTATTAGAGGTGGAGTTGTCACTTTCTTCTGTGAGCTTGGGCCTTCACACCATATGGGGACAACCTGCAGTGAAGAACAAAAAGAAAGACATGGGGGAGGCAGTTTGACCAAAAACATTCTAAGTCCAGAACTAGCATGAAAACAGGAGAGTTTCCTATCTACCAATGCTCCAAGGCCACCAATCGAATCTCATGTTCTGTGCAATAAAAAATACCTCAATCCGTTTTCTGACAGTGGGGGGAGAGAGGCTGAATCACTTGAAAGATGGCTGATAGAAGCACAGGGCACCATTGCACATATGCATGTGCAGGTTTTTGTGCCCTGAGAGCACAGAGACCAGTTGTCACTGTCTCTGCTGCTAATAGCCGGCCCCCATGGCGGAGCACCCCTCCACCATCTGCAACCACGAGGCCCCATGGTCGCTCGAAACCCCCCTGCCCAGAATGATCCCAGGGGAGTATCGATGAGAGGAGTTCTACTGGCAAGGACATCATGTCTGGTCCCCATTGATGAGGGACCATACGTGATTCTTGCCGGAGAGAACATGCCCCGGTGAGACCACAGATGCAAGCGAGCCTGGACAATTCTATTTAAATTCTACTTAAATCTGGATTTAACTATATTTAAATAATATAATCAGCCTCGTGCCGGATATCTAGTGCCAGTAAGATTTTAAGAGGCGAGAAATCGAGCATGAACCTGATTTTTCGGCTCTCTCATAACCTTACCAGCTCACCCTGCCCATCATCCAGCCCCTATTGAGTTTATCAGGAAGCAACAGCTTCATGCATGTCTCTGGTGTTCCCACGTCTCAGCACTGGGTTGGAAACATTCTCACTCTACTGTCTGGCTCATCCAGCCTCGCTGTCTGCAATGCAATGCCTCCCCTTGCCCTCCCACAGTTTCCACCACTTGCTTCTCACAGGGCATTTCAACCTTCAGTTTAGAAACAAATGATGCTGCTATCTAAGTGCTCATAAATGACACAATTAGAAACAATCTGTTTCGACATGTTATTAAATTTGGTTATAATATACCACCCTTGCCAAGCACATAACAAAGTTTAAAGTATCCATTGAGCAATCAGGCACAGCAGCACACTTGGGCAGCTAGGCCAAGAATTAAAAACATACAAACCTGGTGGGACATAGCTACAAACATTAAGATTCATCCTTGGCTGAGAATCATATTTCAAGTCCTGGTGATTTTGCAATTGTTCATTGTTAGCGACCCCCCAACAGAATCAGTTAATATAGAAAAAGAATGACACAAATATTTGCTTAGTATGGTGGAGAAGGCTAAATGAAACAAATGTTAATTGTTCTGTGTGTTGAGCTGAGGGTTGTGTGTTAGGAATATAAGTCCATTTTCTTTACACAATTTTCAAGCTGGACATTCAACAGTATGAATGGAGAAAAAGCTCATTTTAATATCGAAAACTGACAGTTTGAAAATCAGCAAAACCAGATGGTGTTTTCGAGGTGCAACAAAGGACCTCGGCCTAAATCTTTAAGTCTCTGGATTATTGGAGATAGGATATAAATTGGGAGATGCACATCAGGATTCCATGAAAGTCCTGATGCACAGATATGCGCTGTAATTGCTTGTGAAGTTTTAACTCCTGATGGGCTGATTTCCACTGCCGGTGGCCCTTTGTGAATTTCTCCGACACTGAGTTCAGGATAGAAACTTGGGCCAGATATGAGAGACTTTTTTTACACTGTTTAATCCTGGTCTAACTCAGTGATCAGCCACATTACCCAACTGAGCACACAACCAACCTGTCCAAACACCCCTTCAATCCAACCTAAAACAGCTACAATCAACAGCCTCATCATTTCATGGCCCATTCCAACTCCTTCCCTGATTACCTGACTACCCCCACCCAACTACACCCAACCCCTCATCAACTACTTTGAGGGCAGCTTAGTGGAACAGTGGTTAGCAGTTCTGCCTCACAGCGCCAGGGACCCAGATTTGATTGCTGGGCTTGGGTAACTGTCTGTGTGGAGTGTACATATTCTCCCCATGTCTGCGTGGATTTCCTCCTGGTTTTCCGGTTTCCTCCCACAGTCCAAAAGACGTGCAGGTTACGTGCATTGACCATACAAAATCCTCCCTCAGTGTACTTGAACAGGTGCCAGAATGTGGTGATTACGGGATTTTCACAATAACTTCATTGCAGTGTTAATGTAAGCCTACTTGTTACACTAATGAGTAAACTTTAATTAAGATATTACAGTGTGCTTTCATTATTTCTCATAAAACTTAAATCCAAACCATATGATAATCTATTAAAGGTAGAAGGTTACATCCTAAGCAACACTGTCACAGCAGGTTAAATTGACAATGGATAGGATCATTGAAAAACTGCACAACAATATATAGCAAAATTTGTAGGTTTTTTTCACATTTGAAGGGAAATTGCTGCCTGTTGTTGACATTCATTCCTACTCTCTGTTACCTAATCTTTTTAAATTATTGATAGGTTATGAGAGTGACACTTTTTCCTCTTTGTGGTTACAGAACAATGTGCACTTAGAGTTGAACTGTACTATGTAGTGTGAGAAAGATTAGTATGAAATCAGTATCTGCTTTCAAGAAAAAAGTACATTGGACAAGCAAACGCTATCCAGAACATTGATCATCTCTGTAAAATGTAACAACTGACAATTATCTTGGTAAGTATGTATATATATATACATATATATATATATACCATGAACGTCCTAAGTGAGTTCAACCTACCTCTAAATAAGAGAGAGGATAATTCCTTATTGTTCCCACTCCTGATGCTGATCAATTCTCAGCAAACCTAACATGAAGTGCACCATTTATGGATTAAGTGAGGACTCAGCTGTGGTGCCTCTGAAGTCAATAACCTGTTGACTTTCAGCATCAGGACTCGTACAATATACTGATGGATAGTTGGGCAATGGATCTGGTGCTGATAGAATTGTATCCCAGAAAAGACTTGGTGACTTCAGGAGAGAAAAACAGGTGAGAAAGTTGGCAGTTATTTATTTTAAATAAATAAAACTTGTTCATGAAGTTCTGGAGAGGAAACCAGGCTAATGAGTGTCAGCCAAAAACACCGAAGGATACAGTAATGCTGCGAAAGTAGCTCGTGAGAATGTAATCGCTATGGGGGAAGTTTCGTCTGCATGCTTTCTTGTAGCTGACAAGAGAAGTGTTGAGGTACAGTTTCTAAGGATTCCTCTGGATCAAGCTACTAAAGATGAAATCAAGCAAAACTTTTCTTCTTAACTATTATTGGACATTAATTGATTCCTCATGGCAATGCTCATAGACTTTTTTTTTAATTGAAGCACCTTTCTCTTCTTATATTTAACTGTTCTCTTCCTTTCTATAATTCTTTCAGTTTGAACCTCCCTTTGTCAACATTCTGTTTGTTTTTTCCTCTTTCTCTATCCGTCTCTCTCTGTCTCTGTGTGTCTTCCTTTCATCCTATCTCATTCTGTCTCATACTGCATCTCACTATATTTTGCCCAGATTTTGTGAAAGAGGTAACTGTGACGTTACAACAATCATGTTATGGTTGAGTAAATCTGACTGCAACTTCTATTGTATACACATACACACTTAAACATGAAAATCTGGATCAGTATTTTCAACAGATATTGCTGTGAGAACTATGCAAGTGTGCTGCGGCCAACTCAGGCGTCAGTGGAGGGGAATGGCCTATCAATCATGCCTGTCTTTTCTCTGAGGGAGTAACTGCTTGATCAATGGAATGGCTTGGAAGCTGAGTGGGGGGACAGAGATGGCACAGGAGTATGCAGGAAGCACATGATTAACAACACATCTGCCTGGTGTTCAAAAAAAGCTAAACCAAAACCTTTTGTCAGCCATTAATGAATTTTTCAGTGCTTTCCATTTTACTTATAATGGATTGTAAAACTCAGTATTTCTTCAAATAAAATAAAAACTTGATTGATATTGTCTTGATGTGGTAGTGCAGACCACAGATTTCATGGTGCATGTTGGCTTTCCGTAATTATCTTGTATGGCACTGAGATAGTTTGGTTGAAAGTGCATAAATGCACTTCAAAAACATGCATATTATGTCAGGTTATCATCAGGAAATTGATTTATAAGTATGGATGAAATTTTTTTTTATATCACTTGAATGAAATGGCGCTGGTGGGGGCCCTACACCAGGTGGAGTTTTCAAAAAGGACCCTGACTTGCTACTGGTGTTTTTATCTGGGAGACAATGGCCTAGTGTTATTATCGCTAGGTTATTAATCGAGAAACTCAGTTAATGTTCTGGTGACCTGGGTTCGAATCTCACCACGGCAGATGCAATTAAGAATCTACTGATAACCATGAAATCATTATCAATTCACTAATATCCTTTAGGGAAGAAAATCTGTCATCCTTACCTAGCCTGGTCTACATGTGACTCCAGAGCCACAGTAATGTGATTGACTGTCAATTGCCCTCTAAAATAGCCTAGTAAGCTACTCACAACCATCACTGCCAGGGCAACTAGGGATGGGCAATAAATACAGGCCAACCAACGATGTGCATGTCCCACAAATGAATAATAAAAAAAAATGGTCTGTAGGTTTTGTCTGTGTTGAATTACTTTTAGCCATAACCTGTTAAAGAAGGGTCAAAAATTGGGGGCAGCAGGGAGCTTGTCTTCTTCTATTAGTGTTGGGTGCAGGAGAGGAAGAGAGTGAGAGATGATTCCAGAATCATCATGTCCGTTTGGGGTGACATTTCATTATTTCATTGAGTGATCTAACTTTCGACCAACATCCAACTCAGGTTGCCAGCAACCTCCCTCTGCCACCTGCCACCAACTCCCCCATGCAATCCCGCCATCCCCAACAACTTCAGTTAGTCTTCCATTTAGATGGTTGTTTTTTTTGTCGCCTTTCTGAAAATCCACTGAAGTTCTGCGGTAGCACAGACATAATCTTTTTACTACTCTACGAATTGTTGGACCTCACAGCATAATAGACATTGTCACATGCTGACACTAAAAAGATGATGATGTGTGACATGGACTGAGTTATTACTTTCCCGCAATCTATTCAGATTCTTTTTAAATTCGGTATGTGTCAATGTTTGTACCCAAATTTCACGCATTTGTACTTTGCAGAAGAAGCAATCTGTGGGTATCAGAACCAGAAATTATAGTTTTCTTTCTCAGTCCAGCAGTGGCAAAAGGAAAAGGAGTTCACACAATGGTAAATGGCAGGAACGTGACACATGAATTCCAAATGTGTCCTTCCAAATTTATTAGTGGAACATGGTGGAGGCAAATGGCCCAGACCACCGATTGCAAATGTTTGTCAGATAATCTGAAGCTGCCCAAACATGGACTTCCTGAGCTCTATATACCTTATTCTACTTTGAAATACAATAAGAAACAACCACGGGTGTTTTGATTATTCACAGTATTTCCTGCCCATTGGTGTTGCACTAAATAATGCCTAGATGCGCTTTATGAGGTATTAGTGATAAAAGGCTTTTGCTTGAGGACTACTCAGTTGGAGAATATCAGAGGTATACCTCAAGATTTTAATAGAATAAAGGTGTGCCATGACAGATAAAATATTGGGAACTGCTAATCTAGATGTTGCTTTCAGGAATACATGGTGTGTGCCATAAGAGTTCCCCTTATTAGACATGAACTGAAATCACTGTAATGGCATGAATTTAGGATCCTTAGCCAGTATGCCACACAAAACTTAGGGTTCATGCATTCAGGAGTAAGTAAATTTTTAACAGCATGATAAGTGACAATTATTCCCATATAGCCTCTCTGGCACTGAAAGTTTACTGTTACAACTGTGCAGTCTGATTTCCTACAATGTTGGATATATAAAAAGAAACAAAGATGCTTTTTAAATTGAAAAGCAGAATGCTGGGATTCTGGGAATCTGAAAATGTTGTCATTATCTTACCCACCCCTTGCTTAAAACATTTTACATTTGTAACTTTTCAAGTTTTCATGTAGGTAATGAATCAGAAATATTGGGCAAGATTCTGTCACACTGATTTATGCTGCCTAGACCTGACCTCCTGAATCTCTTTCATTTGCTTAACATTGAGACTGAAGCTGACATGAAATCTACAATCCTCAACCCCAACCTTTTGCAGTAATGAGTTCCGCTATAACCCTGAAGGTGTTTCAACAACTTTGAAGAAACGTGCAGTGATTTCCAGCCAGAAAAAAGAAAGTGGAGTGATTGAATGTGCCTTCCAAAAAATTCCAACAATCCCTCAAAGTATCATTGGAATTGACAGTTTAAGGCCCAAATTATTCATGACTAATGGGCAGGCCCAGCACTCAGCAAGCTTCATGCTGGACTGTAGCAAATGTAAGAGTGTTGAAGAACTCCAATGTAAATGTTTCATTGAGGCTCCCACCTGTTTCTGGAGGAAGCACCTGTTACCTAAATCAAACTTTGCTTGTAGCAGAATGTCCATAAGCAAGAAATCTAAGGTTGGATGAGCAGAAGCATCTTGCAGTTAAATTGTAAAGCAATCTATTGTGTTCAACTTCTGGCATAAACTTGGTACCCTCAACAAATCCACTACCTTCCCAAGCCACTATTTCAAGCACTTGCAACTTTGACTTTTTGTTTGAATCTAAGCTGCTTGTTCTGTTTCAGTTCAAATTGCAAAATCTCTAGTCAGGTGAAAGATCATATTTTCAACAATAAAGGGATATAGCTTTCTGACACTCCTGATATCTAATTCCATTTTTTTTGTAACTCAGTGAAGTGTTTTGGGATGTTTTGTTAGAAGTGCTTTATAAATTCAAGTTGTTTTTTCAGAAAAAAAGCATTGTTGAAATTCCGATTCTCTTCACGCAGCTGGTAGTGCACTAAGGCAGACTTTTATCTGCTCAAACCTGGAGCTTCCAGCTCAGAGGCAAGGACACTACCCACTGCGCCATAAGACCTCTGCATAGTGGCAGATTAACCATTAGGCTGAGTAGGCTTAAGCCTAGGGGCCCGGAAGGGAGGAGGGCCCCAAGAGCAAAACAAATTGGTTTAACCCTTTTAAGGGTGAATAAATTTTCATAACTACGCCCCGTGGGTGAATTAATATAACAAATACCTATAAATAGAGGATCTTCACCCCCAGACTTGTACTACATGCAAACAAATACAAAATAAATGCAACAAAGAGTTTATTGTCATGCTATACATTGTATACTTACTTACTTTAGTGCATACTTAGTTACATATTGTGTATCCAAATACATACATTTGCTTTAGAATTTATCTGTCCTTAATGATCACTAACTGTTCAGGTGAGCGTTCATTTTCAGCACTGAAGAGGATCAAAATCTATTTGCGCTCAACAATGAGTCATCTGGCACTCATGCACATTGAATCAGACATGCTTTGATCTGTTGATTTACATGCTGTTATCAACACTTTTGTAAACCAAAAAACACGGAAGCTTTTTAAAGTATAAATGTAAAGATAATGAAAAATAAATGAATAAAAGGGCTGTAATTGATTCATATAACTTTATGATATTATACATGTGGTACATTATACATAGTACAGTGATATAAGTTATCTAATGTCACTTAACGTCACTTTATTCTATTCAACAAAGGGTAGGACAGGAGGCAGGGGGCAAGGTCAGGGAGCTTTACTAAAGCTCAGCCTAGGGGTCCAAGTGGTAGTTAATCCGCCACTGCCTCTGCATTGCTGAAAAGAGCCCTGGAAGTGTATTGTTCATCACACGTCAATACTGTACAGCCGTTAAATTATATAGTTTTGCTTTCAAACTTTAATATTGTCATGGTGAATCACCTACTAATATGAACAAAGAGAGCACAATAAGAAGAAAATAAAAAGGAACACAATAGTTTTCACCATATAGAAGACAGACAATATCAAAGGGGCATTATGGCTTCTGTCTATGCAAAATATCTTCAATTTATTAAATTTGGTAAATTACTACCACTGTTCCAGTGTTTGTCACAAGAATATCACAGGCAAATTTATAAGATCATTTCTAGAATCCTTCAAGGTTAGTTGGGTGAAGTAGCAAAACTGACATCTTTAATTACAGATGATCGGATGTCTTGTGCTTACATGTATAAGTTGAAGGAGTTAAGATGCTGAAGGAGTTAAGAAAATTTTAGCAGATACTAATGGGCAGACACAGTTTGTATCATGACTATAGTTATCTCTTTGTGCCAGCCAACTTCCATTTGTGGAAAAATCAGCCAGCCATTTAAAACCAGTTTTCTCCATCATTTCCATAATATGATATAAATTGTACATAACAAGAAAATCTTGTGGTATTTTCTTTGTATTTACTAATGAGGACTCTTGGGACTAGATTTTCTACCCATTGACTAAATGATCTTGGTAATTAAATTGAAAATTATAAGGAATAAAAGAGGTAAAAATTGCTATTTGTCACTGATTATCCTGAATGCAGCCAACTATGTTGAGGATGGCTCAATTGCAGAAAGAAGGCTTCGAATTGCCATTAAGCCCTATTTGCAAAGGACTAATTTCTAGTTCCAACATGGGCCTTGCTTTCTATACTAGAGCCTTTAACAATGTAGCAGGCAGAGGACTTCTGCCACAGGATGGGTGCACTGCCTTCCATATTGGTCAATTAGCATCCATTCTACACCTGATAATTAGGCAAGTTGCTCACTAATTTCTAGGCTATGGTGCCTCAAACCCCTCTTGCACAGGCCCGCAAAGGTTTGTATGCAATTGCCATTTATAAACTGATGTGAAATCATAGATAAAACACATTATTAACATTGTTCTTTTGGCTTTCTAAAGTTCAGGGTATATTGAAGGATATCATGTTTGCTCCTTCAAAAAATAGTGTTAGCCATTTTTCAGTTTGTTTATCTGTGAACATGGGTTATTCACTTCATGTAACTATGTTTGATTTACAGAATCCTGGCAGAAGACTTCCTTTGGTCAAGGTTTGGTCTATTTTTTAAATTGGCCTTAATAGAACTCTAAACATCCAGCATCATTTAATTGATACACATCTCTCAAAAATGCTTTATCAGTTCTTCAATGTTTTTAAATAATTTACCTATTACCACAGAATATTTCTCTGTTTTATATTTACAGACACACACACACATACACATAAACATGCAGTTTTGTTGTCACTAAAGTTTATATATTTTTTTAGTGCCACAAACAGTAATGTGGAAAACCCTGTGGTAGATAAAGCTTACAACATAAATAAAGATTTTCTATTTACAAATTCAAATAACGTTTAAATATTTGCATTCTATTTTTCCGTTAAATTAGGCCTGAATTCTGAATAATTTCCAAAACCACCTCTATCCACACTCTCCTGGCTAGGGAATTTTTAAAGTGTTGCTCACTTTTCCAGTAAAAATTCCATGGACAGCCATCCAAACCTTATGTTGTGTTCCTGGGTTTAGGCCTTATTACTGTTCCGAATTCTTCATGAAAAATGTTTTTTGTGGGTGTCAGTTGATCTTGATTTAGAATTAGGAGCCAAGTTTGTTTAAAGCAGGATTCAGGATCTTTTAAGGTAAAGCAAGAAGAAGGGCATTTAATGAAAAGTACCTAACTACTGTATTAAATTCCACCATCACCCACTTCATTAAGTTTGACAAGCTTACTTACAAAGAGTTCAATTTTCCATAGCTATATGGCTAAACTTTTTCCTGCCCGTCCCCAAACGCAAAAATTCTCTTGAATTCAAGTATAGACGTCTAGTCTGTTTAATGAGAAAACGTTTCAGTTCCAGTTAAACTGGCTCTGACTTTGTAAACATCTTTACATCAAGCATATTACTCATTCTAGCATCTTTTTCTGTGTCTCCAGAATCTGGGCCTTTTCATGATTTTATTTTGTGTAGAAGCAATGTAGATATCCAAGGCATTATACATGTTCTTGCTTTCCTCAGTTTTTCTTCATATACTCATTCAAATGTGGTCTTTGTAAGTATCTATAATGATATTTATAATAAATAACTTTAGTATGTAATCTTACTATACTATCAGCAAGGGCATTGTTTTCTCTTTGCTTTCAGGAGAAGAGTACATCAGAACTTCAGGTTCCCAATTGCCAGGCAAGAATGATTGACGCATGTTGCTGGCCAATGTTTACTATCGATGTAAAACAGTTGGCAGTCATGTCCAATTGTAACAATTTTATCTTATTGAAAGTGATCAGAACCACCGCCTGGACCATTGTTTTCCTTGTCTTTGACTCCGTTATTTGTCATTGGTTGATTTTGAACAGCAAACAGCATGTCTCAATTCTCTCATGACATTCACAATGATATGCAGAGTATCATCTATGAAACGGACCTTTTAACACCTTACCACTTCCATCAGAATTCCAATGAGTGCATTTCATATACGGATTAATGCAGCATTCATATTTTACATATTTATTAAGGAGTTTATAGATTAATAAGCAGCATTATAGCATGTTTCTTCCAGTTGACTGCCGTGTGCCTGTTCCAGTACATCTGAGTTTCAAGAAAGCACATTGTATAAACCTGTATATTTATGCAAGCTACAAAAAGGCAAGAAAAATAAACTTTCACGTAACATACTAAGTGAAAATTAGCTGACTTGAAATCCTAATTTAAAGCTGGAAAGACAAGTCAAAAACAGGCTTCAGTATATTCCTCTGAACAGCTACATGGGTCAAATCTTCCCCTCAGCATCAGGAAACAGAATTTGTGTCTTCTCCTGATTTTGCAATCCTGATCCCATCAAATCCCTTCATTTCCATGTATTTCATCTCTGTGAGAGGTGGTGGGCGAGGTTTAGGTCTGCCACTTACCTAGATAGGTCTGGGACAACAACAGAGTCACCCTATGTGTCTACTATGTACAGAACCAGTGAGCCATTGGCAAATCTTTGATATGTTCCTGAAACTGACACAATCAGCAGGACGTTTTTAAAATATCTTTTGAAATTAACAGCTAATACTTTAACCTGATAAAAGCTTATCTACCACAGTCATCATTGTGTCAATGACAAAAGCATTAACCCACTCAATTTTAACTGGGAAAAGGTGAAAAGGCACCATGAAATTTTTGGCTTGCTGGTCCCATGCTTGGGGCAACCAGGCACCATTATCCACATTAAGGCACTGAGGTTTAGCATTTGCAAGCCCATGGTCAGAGATGAGCGGTGGTTGCTGCTGCACATTTGTTGCTTAATTATAGAGTGAGCAGCATATCTGGGCAATGAGTAGTAATGACACTTTATGTGCTTGGAGGAGGAGCATGTTCAAAATGCTAGGGAGTGTCAATGAACAGGAGGTGGAGTGCCATTCATCACTGTAATGATGCCATACCAATGGAAGAAGAAACAATGAAGATTGAATGAGTCATGGGAGGATCTGAGGATGATGTGATGTAGAATCTATGATGAATGAGTAGAGCAATAGTTGTATCCATTATTTCTTTGACTATTTGTGACCTCTGGCAACTGTGTTGGGCTTTAAATTTATTGGAAACTTTAGATCAAGAGGTAGCACCAGGCATTGGTTGAAGGAGCCACTGTCTCACTTAATCATGACTCTCAAAGAGGTCCAGTAGTGGATGAGACAGAGACGAGGGCTGTTGGTATACTGGATAATTCAGGGGAGCCGCCACCACTGAGGAAATAGAATCACTTCAGTCCAAACGTGCCTTTCACCAGCACAGAACCTCTTCTGTTGATGGGCATAGTCATGTTTATAGAATGTGTGGCATCAGCTGGTGAGCTCTATATAGATGCAAGGAAGGGGGTAGGGAAGTCAGTGATAATGGCAGCCACTTTGCCTCAGGGGAGTGAGGAGAATTCCAGTGATTTTTCAGCCTCAAGCTGATGGCAAACCTCAAGTACCATCACTAAAGCAGTGGATGCTGAAGCACAAATGTGAAATACGTGAACATCTGTCAGGATTTCCAGAGGCTGAATACTCCCATATGTATCCAATGGAGGGGTCCATGAGTGTCGCTCTGTCTCTGACATGAGAGTGCATGGCATTCTCCACTGAGAGTGGTGACGCTCATAGAGAGGCATATGGAACATGGCATCAAGTGAATGTTGGGATTGCACACAGACCTGCAAGGAATGACCTTTTCCATGAAAGATGTGGAAAGATGGGTGAGCGAGAATTTCCAACTATGCATGTCCTTTTGCCAGCAGCTGAACCCCGCCAGGTTGTTCGGTGCCAAACAACATGATGAAGGTCATCCTCAATGTGAAGACGGGACTTCAGGTAGGAGCGGTTACTCTTACCTATACTGTCATGGACAGATGCATCTGCAGAGAATAGATTGGAGGAGGAGGTCAAATATGCTGGTTCCCTCATCACCTGCCACAGACCCAGTCAAGCAGCTATAAGGCTAGCTGAGTCTGTCCTCATGCTACCAAGCCACTCTTTGTGATTGACATTGAAATCCCCATCCAGAATACATTCTGCACCCTTGCTACTGTCAATGCTTCCTCCAAATGGTGTTCAACACAGAGGAGTACTGATTCACCAGCTGAGGGGCAAAGGTAATGATGTAAGGAGGAGATGGTGAACTAGTAATCCAGAGACCTAGGGTAATACTCTGGGGATCCAGGTTCAAATCCCACCACGGCAGATGATGGAATTTGAATTCAATAAAAATCTGGAATTGTTGATTATCCTTAGTTGGCCTGGACTACATATGACTCCAAATCCACAGTAATGTGATTGACTCTTAACTGCCCTCTGAAGGTCAGTTCAATTAAGGATGGGCAACAAATGCCCGCATCCCATGAAAGAATAAAGAAAAAATACACCCTCAATAACATTTCTAAAGGAAGGATGAAAATCTGAAATAAATACTCCAGAGATCAAGCTGCATCTGTGAACAGAAACAAAGTTAATGGGTGGAATTTATTTGTGGCAATGGAGAACCACTGGGAACCCAATGTCATTGGAGACCCAATGATACTTCAGTGCAATTAGGCACTTAATTGGACAAGTGTCAGACACTGAATTAAGGTCTCAGTAGATCAGAAATTCTGACACCACGAATTCTTGGCAAATCAGAGACCAGCAGTTCTGTAGTACAAAAAGTGCCACCAGAAGCAGAGACCACTGCCAGTATTGGACCAGGGTCCAGGCAGAGGATTGGTAACAGCTTCTTCATAATCAAGTGAGCCAGGCAGGTTGGAGGTCCCAAGGAATGGTCAATGGCTAGGAGGTAAGGTCAGGGGGTTAGTTTCCTGAAGGGTTCCCCCTTCCTGATACCAGGTCCATCCATCAGGCAGAGAATACTGTAGACAAGGGATCCCACCCCTTAAAAGGCTGCAGAGAAACTCAAGAAGACTTAGCCAGAGGAGGCAGGAAGATGGCAGGAAATCCACCTGCACATCCTCCCTCCTACACGCCGATCTCATATGTGGCCTCCAATTCTGAACTTGCCTCCAAAGCGAGGCATTAATTTCCACTCAAAGTTTCAGGTTGATGACTTTTCATCAGTGGTCTGTTTTATATAGTCATGATTATTGCTGTGAAGAGGGATACTTTGCCTATCATGACTCAGGAAGCCTGACTGGAATGGAACATAGTTTATCACAAATGCAAAATAAAACAACTACCATGGTGTACACACGCTAGTCCCACCCAGGAACAACTGTTCAGCAGGCCCAGTCCTGGGCCTGCCTTATAAAAGGCTCAGGTAATGAATTCTAGCTGGCCAGGCCACTGCCTGTTACCAGGGGAACTCATACTTCAAGGAGCTCCACAATCAATCAGTGATTCCCCATGGACCTCATGAGAGTTATCACATTGCTGAAGTTTTTCATCTTGCACTCATCAGGACAAACACAAGAATGCCAAATTTCAAACAAGCACAATAATGAATGCTAGAAAAGCAAAGAATGCTGACTGGTTGAAAAAAGTTGACTGATTGACCAAGGAGAAAGCAACCAAGAAGTAAAGGTACATGTTCAAGCTTTGTATCTATTTTGAATTCCCTGGATGCTTGGGGAGCTGATATTGCTCATTTATCATATTTCTTATTTGTTGTATCTTATAGTGAGCAAAACTGACTCCAGTTTGCCTAAGCACACTTTAAAAATAATTAATTGGCAGTGAAGCACTTCTGGGGATCCTGACCACTTGAAAGGCACTACACGAATGCAAATCTTTCTTTAAATCCAGCATCCTTATTCCTACAGCAGATTTATCTGATTTTTTTTTGTAAATCTGAGATTCTGCAGCTGGAAAAAGAGTCAGATTTAGCAGTGTAAACATGGTGAGCTGACTCACTTGAGGAGCTGACTCATGGACATAAGTTTCCCGGAATTTGAGCCAAATAAACAGCAGTATAAAAGTGCTTTTGAAGACATTCACCAGATTCAGTGCTGCTAGTCATCTCCTTTGGGCAGTAAGAATCTCAGTGCATTAGCTTCTTCTCCAGTGCCACCTCCCCAAACCAAGGATTTTAAGCATAATTTCTTGACAGTGTTGAATCATTTTTATATAACTGACAGTAATATTCAACAGTTCAGGAATGTTTTTCAGGCAATTCTGTATTGAACACAGATTTCAAGGATTCATGGTAATTCCAAAGAGAGATCTACCTCCTGTGCTCTTCTTTAATGTCAAGTGTTATCTTCTGCTTAGTAACTCTTGGCCCTGAACTCAGTCGATAATGGAATTTTGCACATTTTTATAACTGGTATTATTTATGGGGTCAAGGGCCTACTTTGATAAATTAAGCTGCATAAAACAATTACTTAAAATATGTTTTCATCTCGTGGCTTGATTTACAAAAGATGGTAGACCTGAAATAATAAATCCATTAAATTAAATGTTCATCAGTTGAGTACTCGATGTGTACAACTGCCACTTACTTTGCACTTGAAATTGCCAAAGAGAAAATATCCTTCTTTATAAAAGTTGTTCACAAATGTTATTCATATGACTTGTCCAATTCAGGTTTCAAGCTTATGCCTCTAGCTTTTCCTGTTTAGCCAAGAGAGCTTTGCTTTATGTAGAGTGCATGCACACATAGAAAAGTATGTCTACTCTCCCAGAGAAGTGATGGGTCAACCACAGAGATGCCATTCATTTCCTAAAAGATTGAAAAAACTTTGAAGAATTCATTAATGCTATGATGGCCCAAGAATGAACCATTCATAATACATCCTCTTTCAGAAGAGAGGAATATATTCCAATATCCAAATTTGTTTTTTTTCTGATATGTGGTAAAACATTGGCCTGGGTGCGATTCATAGTGAAGGCCAAAAGCTGATTAATCTAAGGGCAGACACCTTTGCCCAGTAATACACATATTTGACCACAACTTGAATCTCACAACAAACATGCTTAATTGCCTAGGTCTGCATGTTAGCTGCCCAAGCTGCAATTTAAAACTAGGATGTCAATTTTAATTCTTTTAAACTGGCATGAATGGGGCAGTAAGTTCCACAAAATGGAGTTAGTGGACTTACCATTCTGTTAATGCTGACACTTCAGCTACTGTCATTTTGAAAGGGACCTGCTCATAGACATCTGCATGTGTCTGTCTTACTTGTCAAAATTGGGGTTCTAATAACATTCCTAGGTTTTTATAGGATATTATTGGACAGAAACAGGCAAGTCCACCCAAAACAGTCCGTGCCCTTGTTTATGCTCCACTTGCCTCTTTCCCTCTAATTCCTTCTCCCTCAACCGTTTCTGACCTTACATCCATACATAGTATTCACTTTAAGCAGTACCTTTGGTAAGCAAGTTTCACATTCTCTCAGCACTCTTTGGATTTTTTGACAACAATTTATATTGATGGGCTCTAGTAATGTTCTTTCCTAAAAGAGGAAACACTGCCTCTTCATCCACCTCATCAAAACTTCAAAATTTATATACCTCTAATAGGTCACCCTTCAGCCTTCCTTTTTGGGGAACATTCTTTTCCTGATAATGTATACCCCATGCATTCCTGGTATCATCCTTCTCAATCTTCTTTGCACCCTCTCCACTGGACTCCAACTCCTTTTTTTATAATATGACAGCTAGAACTGCCTGCTATATTCTAAGTCTGGTCTAACCAATATGGACCCCAGCTGCAATATTAGAAGATGCATGAGCAAAATGTGTGATGCGCACACTTAAGCCATGTGTAATCGTATTTTGCAGCCTAAGCAGCAGACCATAGTAGGCACAGAACAAAGCCACAAAAATGTCTTGTGTTTATATTCTTTGCCTGACTCCACATAAATAATGCTGACCGCTGCTGGTCTGAGCTCACCATCCTTGACCCTATCATTCCTCCCCCACCCACCTGGGTCTTCCTACAGTTGGACATCCTAGGCAATCTGTGGCCCAAAATTAACAAGCTGCCTAAAGATGTCTGTTTGATGTCCAAGGTTCACTGGTTGAATTCAAACAAGATTGGGTCGTTAAATTCGGTGCTGCTGAATTTGATGACCAATTGAGTTGGCCCAGAGCTTTAAATAAAAAAATGACTTCCTCCCTGAAAGGAGCTCCATCATTGAAAACTCACTGACTATCTGAGTGTGACGCTTATTCATAAATGGAAAAGGACATTTTTATAAATTAAAATAGGTACACTTCTTCTCTAAAAAGATTTTAAACAGATTTTAAATCTGAAACACTCTTAGTTAAAGCCGCTCCCCCAAAGAAAATAATTTTGGCACTTCTCCTGATGTTTTTTTTAAAACCATCTTTTAACATTAACATGTTATTCATACTCCTTTATATAAATAAGCCATTTTAAGCTGCTGGGCATCAATTCAATGTAGTTTGTGATGGGAAGCATTCTTGTATTTGACCTCTATTACTGCTTACGCACTGCATGATAACCTCTTCAGAATATTGACCATAAATCACAATGTAATAAATCTCTTCTTCTCTCAGCTCAGTTTTGACCAGTTCTATAAAGGGGCCCTCTTCCTGACCATGCAAGGTTGACAAAGATCCACACCAGATATATTAATCTCGCTTGGAGATGCTGACTGTCCAGAATATTATTTTTGTTGTTGTTTTTACTGCAATAAAGCTGTTTAATCCTAGTATATATGTCAAGTCAAGCAGAGTTAATAAATCATAATAATATAAACACATAAATGTGGCAGCTACATCTCTTATTCACTGCATATATTTCTTCTCTTAACTTGGACACTCTCCAGAGGATAAACAAGCAACAGGACTTCTGGGCTTTACACCCTTTGGATTCAACCAGTTTAAATGAATCTTTCCTTCTCATCACTTTAATGCTCCAGCAAACCAACTCTAATAAAATCTCTCCAAATGGTGTATAAACTGTGTCCATACTTAACATTGGAAGCCATAACTCATTTATCCATAGCTTCTAATTATTCCATCTGTTTGAAATGTTCTTTAATCTTTTATTTCTTCCCTTTTTATTATTCCCACATTTTTCCATTCCATTCCTCCCACTCTTTTGTTCTCATTATTGTTGATTTTTTCCTCTCATAATAACATCTTCTTCTTTCCTCTATCAAATTTAATCCCGATTTAGTCTTAAAAGCAATAATGGATAACATTTGTCAACATCAGTACCAATCTCCATACAGTAGTCTTCATTGATCCTTCATCATAAACATGTTCTCATTATTATTTACCACCAACACTCAGTCAGTGGCAACAAAATTAACATTTTGCTCCTTGCTCCTTCGTGTAAGTAGTACCTTTTTGACATTTCCATGCATTGGCCATTAGGGCTTCCATAATTGCCAGTATTTAGAAATATTTAGAAATGTAAACTAGAGAATGTTAACAAGAAAATTTCATCTACGTTTATATATTGTGCTTTTTTCTTTTTTTTCGTTGCTATATGATTTTTCATTAACTAAAACCTGACCCCAGCAGAAAGCTGTTTCCACTCTTGAACTGAAAAATAGATCTGCACTTAACAATAACCAGCACAATAATCCAAGTTTGAAAACGTAACCAAAATTACATCATAGAAAAAGTATTGACAACCAATGGTAAGTCGCTCATGAGAAGCTTTTGGCAACAAAAACACAGCAAAATTGATAGAACGTGTAGTAATAAAACAAATTGCATAGTACTTTAGAATTCACTAATTATGGAAACATTTGGAAAGAAAACATATTCTATACATTCCACTCTTGTTACACGTTTTCCATATTTGTTTTGCTCATTCTTTCATGAGACGTGGGTGTCGCTGACCAAGCCAGCATTTTTTCTCTATCTCTAATTCATAGAATCATAAAATTCTACAGTGCAGAAGGAGTCCATTCGGCCCATCGAAGACACACTGACCATAGTCCCATCCAGACCCTATCCCCATCACCCCATGCATTTACCCGAGCTAGTCCCACTGAGACTAAGGGGCAATTTAGCATGACCAATCCACCTAACCGACACATCTTTGGAGTGTGGGAGGAAACCAGAGCACCCTGCGGAAACCTATGCAGACATGCGGAGAATGTGCAAACTCCACACAGACAGTGACCCAAGCCTGGAATCAAACCCGGGTCCCTGCACTGTGAGGCAGCAGTGCTAACCGCTGTGCCACCATGCCACCTCAACTGGCCTTGAGAAAGTGGTGGTGAGTTATTAACAACTGTTGTCCAAGTGGTGTAGGCATACCTAGAGTGCTCTTACTAAGGGAGTTCCAAGATTTTGACCAAATGATACTTGCCAATTATCAACCCAAGCCTGAATATTGTCCAGGTCTTGCTGTGAATTAACAATGGACTGTTTCAGTACCTGAGGAGTCATGAATGATACCAAATATTGTGCAATCATCAGTGAACATCCCCATTCCTGACCTTATAATGGAGGGACAATCATTGACGAAACAGCTAAAGATGGTTAAGCATAAGTCTGCCCTGAGGAACTTCTGCAGTGATGTCTTACGACTGAGACGATTGACCTTCGACAATCACAAACATTGTCCTTTGTGCTGAGAATGACTCCAGCCAGATTCCCATTAACCCCAATTTTGGCAGGGCTCTGGGATGCTGTACCCAGTCAAATGCTGCCTTGATTTCAAGGACAATCACTTCCAACTCACCTTACTTCTTGAGCTCAGCTCTTTTGTCCATGTTTGAACCAACTCTGAGGTCAGGATCTGAATAGCCTGGGCAAAACCCAAACTGAGCATTAGCCAGCAGGTTGTTACAGAGAAAGTGCTGCATAACAGCACTGTCAATGACGTCTTCAACTCTTTGCTAATGACTGGAAATAGAATGGGGCAGTAATTGGCCACTTAGATTTGTCCTGCTTTCTGTGGACAGGACTTACCTGAGCAATTTTGCACATTGCTGAGTAGATGCCTGTGTTGTAACTGTCCTGGAACAGCTTGGCAAGGGCATGCAGCATCATGTGAATTGAATCAAATTGGCAGAATCAAGTAAGCTCTGTTGTGCCAGGGAACTCAGGAGAAGGCTGAGATGGATCACTGACTTGGCACTTTGTTTTGATTTCATTTATTATTCTCACATGTTTTAACATGCAGTGAAAAGAATTCTTTCTTGCATGCTGTACAGACAAAGTATACCATTCATAGAGAAGGAAATGAGAGAGTGTAGAATGTAGTGTTACAATTATAGCCAGGGCGTAGAGAAAGATCAACTTAGTGCAAGGTAGTTCCATTCAAAAGTCTGATGGCAGCAGGAAAGAAGTGGTTGGTATGTGACCTCAGACATTTGTATCCTTTTCCGGAAGGAGAAAGATGGAAGAGAATGTTTACGGTGCATGGGATCCTTAATTATGCTGGCTGCTTTGCTGAAGCAGCAGGAAGTGTAATCAATGGATGGGAGGCTAGTTTGCATGATGCATGGGGCTACATTCACAACCATTTGTAGTTTCTTGCAGTCTTGGGCAGAGCAGAAGCCATACTGTGCTGTGATAAAACCAGAAAGAATGTTTTCTATGGTGCATCTGTAAAAGTTGGGGAGAGTCATAGCTGACGTATCAAATTTCCTTAGTCTTCTGAGAAAGTAGAGGCATTGGTGGGCTTTCTTAACTATAGTGAAGGCATGGGGGCGACCAGGACAGGTTGTTGGTGATCTGAACACCTAAAAACTTGAAGCCCTCGACCCTTTCTACTTTGTCCCCGTTAGTGTAGACAGGGGCATGTTCTCCTCTACACTTCCTGAAGTCGATGACAATCCACTTTGTTTTGACATTGAGGGAGAGATTATTGTCATCACACCAGTTCACCAAATTCTCTATCTCATTCCTGTACTCTGTCTCATCATTGTTTGAGATCCAACCCACTATGGTTGGAGGGGAATTTGGCTACACAGTCAAAGTTGTACAAGGAGTACAGTAGAGAGCTGAGAACACAGCCTTGTGGGGCACCGGTGTTGAGGATGATCGTGTAGGAGGTATTGTTGCCTATCCTTACTTATTGTGATCTGTGGGTTAGGAAGTTCAGGATCCAGTCGCAGAGAGGGGAGCCGAGGCCCAGGCCATAGGGTTTGGATCTGAGTTTTGTAGGAATAATGGTGTTGAAGGCTGAGCTTTGGTCAATAAATAAGAGTCTGACATAGGCATCTTTGTTATTAAGGTGTTCCAGGGTTGAGTGCAGGGCCAGCGAGATGGTGTCTGCTGGCTGTAGGTGAACTGTAGTGGATCCCAGCAGTCTGGGAGGCTGGAATTGATTTGTGCCATGACTAGCCTTTCAAAGCACTTCATAATGATGGATGTCAGAGCCACTGGACCATAATCATTAAGGCACACTGCTTGGTTCTTCTTTGGTACTGGGATGATGGTCATCATCTTGAAGCAGATAGGGACCTCAGATTGTTGTAAAGAGAGGTTGAAGATGTCTGCCCACCAGCTGATCTATACAGAATCTGAGTACGCATCCGGGTACTCCATCTGGGGCTGTTGCTTTCCATGGGTTGACATTTGAGAAAGCTGCTCTGACATTTGCAATGGTGACCTCAGACCTTCATCGAGAGCTTGCAGGGTAGAGAGCATGTTCTCACTGATCTCACTGACATAGAATGCATTGAGCTCATCAGGGAGGTGTGTGTTGGAGCTGGCGATTTTACATGACTTCATCTTGTAGCCTGTTATGTTTTGCAGACTTTGTCATAGTTGCTGGGGTTCTGTGTGGTTAGCCTGGGACTCTAGCTTGGCCCCATACTGCCTTTTGGCATCTTTGATGTATTTCCTTAGATTGTGTCTGGCTCTCTTGTATAGGTAAGGGTCACCTGATTTGAACGCCTCAGACCTAGACTTCAGCAAGCAGTGACTATCCCTGTTCATCATGGTTTCTGGTTTGGAAACATGCAGACTTGCTTCTTTGGCATACAGTCTTCTACACACTTGCTAATGAAGTCAGTTACTATAGTGGCATACTCGTTCAGGCTGGTTGCAGAGTTGTTAAATACCGATCAGTCCACTGCCTGCAAGCAGTCCTGTAGGAGATCACCCAATTCCTCAGACCAACATTGCATGACTTTTTTCGATGGGTTCTCCCGTTTCAGTTTTTGCTTGTGTCGGGAGCAGGAGCGCAGCCTTGTGGTCTGATTTGCCAAAGTGTGTGTGTGTTTGGGGGGGAGGGATGATAGAGCGGTAGGCATGTTTGATATTTGTGTAGTAGTGGTCTAGGATGTTTGGGCCTCTGATGGAATAGGAGACATGTTGATGATAACTTGATAGTACACTCTTGAGCTCGGCCTGATTGACGTCCCCGGCCACAAGGCTCTGGGATGTTTCATCTCAAGGCTATTTGTGGTGGTGTATGTTTCATCCAGTGCGATCTTCATGTCCACATGTGGTGGGATGTAAACTGCCATCAGGATAACAGAGGTGAACTCCCGCAGAAGGTAATAGGGGCGACATTTTAGCATCGGGTATTCTAAGTCCAAGGAGCAGAAATTCATCAATGGTTGCTACATCTAGGCACCACGAGGTATTAATTAGGAAGCAGATTCACCTTCCCTAGCCTTGCCTGAGGCCGCTACGTGGTCAATTTGATGGATTGAAAAACCTTCAGGTTGTAGGGCACAGTCCGGTGAAGCAACAGGGAGCCACATCTCCATGAAACAGAGCACAGAGCAGTCCCTCAGTGTTCTTCGAAAAGTGAGTCAGGCTTTAAGTTCATCTAGCTTGTTTTCCAGAGACAGGACATTTGCAAGCAGTAAGCTGGGGAGGGAGGCCTTGGGGCTGCATTGTTTCACTCTCACCTGCAAGCTTGAACATTTTCCACACCATGCTTCTTTTCAAGCCTGGGAGATAGTGAGTGTGGTTTGCGGTGTTAAGGGTATAGTTATGTCCAATGAGGTTCTTTGCTGTGGTCGATGTCTGAAGGTAATTACAAATGCTTCAGCCTACCAATCTGCACTGATGTGCTAGACTGCTAGACACCCAAATCATTGAGCATGGGGATATTTGTGCAGCCACCTCCTTCATTTAGTTGTTTAATCATTCATGCCTGGATATGTCAGGGCTGCAGATCTTAGATCTGACTCATTAGTGGTGGAATCACCCAGCTCTGACTACTGCATACTGCTTGTGCTGTTTGGCACACAAATAGTCTTATATTACAGCTTCATCAGGTTGACTTCTCTTTTTTAGGTATGCCTGGTGAACAAGGCATGCTTTTCTTCACTATTAATATTTTATAAACTCCTGTGCTGTATACTGAATTTACTTAATAATAGCCTTAAAAATCTGGTTTCTATATCATCACATGTATTATGTAATAATTTAGTAAAAAGGGCCCAAAATCTCCAAGAAGTGCAATCGCCATTGGATTGCTGCTCAGCTCCTTCTTTTCACTGTCATGTCGGAGCTCTTGAATTCCTGATGGGATTTCTGACTTGACATCTCCAGAAATGCAGAGGATCGAACTATTTCTTTCTAGCACTGGATTGTCAGGGGAAGGCATGCCTCCTTTTTAAAGAACTAGCTACTGTATTCTGGTAAGTGAATGTCCCAAAGCTTCTTTGAAACTCTATTGAGAACACTTAAGTGGGTGAGGGGTTATAGTGGGTGAGGCAAATGGGTGAAGGGGCAGGGTAGCTCAGCAGGTATGGCAGGTGAGAAAGTTGGCTGAGTAAGGTAAGGCAGTAGGATAGATAAGGGTGTAGGGTGGCAATTGGGTTGGTTGGTGAGATAAGTGCATAAGGAGGAGGACAATTAAAGGGGTAAAGGGATACGCGGGGTAAGGAAAATGGAAAGGGGGTGAGATGAATGAGAGGTTGGGTTGCAACTGGATAGGGTGGTGAGGTCAGGTTAGATTAAGGGAGTCGGGTGGGTCAGTTGGAAGTAAGGGTGAGCGGGTAATTGGGTAGCGGGGTCATGGAAAGTTGGGAAGTGGGGTCAGGTCCAGTTAGGTTTGAGGGTGTCAGGGATTGAGGGGAGAGCTGTGGGGAGGGGGTTGTGATATTTCAACATTCGTTGGATCCTGGTAAAGTTCCAGTGGATTGGAAACATTCTAATGTGATGCCCCCACTCAAAAAGGGAGAGAGGCAAAAAGGCGAACTATAGGCCAATTAACTTGACCTTTGTGGTTGGGAAGTTACTGGAAGTTACTGGAATCAATTCTAAAGATGAGATGACTGAGTATATGGAACGTCAAGGCTCAATCCACTATTGTCAGCATGTTTTATGAAGGGAAAGCCATGCTTGACAAACTTGTTTGGGTTCATTGAGGACATAACCTGCAAGGCAGATAGTGGGGAATCTATGGATGTGGTATTTCTAGAGTTCCAGAAGGCATTTGGCATGATCCAGAAGGTGATATTGCAGGGATCAGGATAGAGTACTAGATTGGATTGAGGATTGACAGAAAGCAGAGAGTCGAGATAAATGGGTTCTTCTCTGGCTGGTAAATTGTAACTAGTGGCGTGCTGCAAGGTCAGTCCTCCAACCTCAATTGTTTACAATCTATATAAATTATCTGCAAGCCGGGACAGAGTGTAACAGAGCAAAATTTGCAGATGACACTAAAATAGGTGGGAAAGCAGGCAGTGAAGAGGATATAAAGATTTGTTCTATGTTCTATATTTCCCAGGGCTGAAATGGTCACTACGAGAGGAAAGCAGATTCAAAATGTGTCTGGGCAGAGGGATCTAGGTGGCTATGTTCATGAATTGCAGAAAGTTGATACACATAATAAAAAAAGCAAATGGGATATTGGCATTTATTGCAAAAGGACTGGGGTATAAAATTAGAGAAGTGTTGTTGCAATTGTATAAGATGCTGGTGAGACCATATCTGGAGTATTGTGTCCAGTTTTGGTCTCCTTATTTGAGGAAGAATGTAGTGGCACTGAAGGCAGTTCAGAGGAGGTTCATCAGATTGATTTCAGGGATGAAGAGGTTGGCATATGAGGAGAGATTAAACAATTTAGGCTTATACTTGCTGGAGTTTAGAAGGATGAGAGGGGAACTGATCAAGGTAAATAAAATTTTTAAAGGGATTGATGAAGTAAATGTGGATGAAATGTTTCCTCTTATGGGGCAATCTAGAACTGAAGGTCACAGGTATCGGTTGAGAGGCAGTAGATTTAAAACTGAGATGAGGAGGAACTACTTCCCACAGAGCATGGTGAATTTGTGGAACTCACTGTCCCATTGCACGGTGGAGTCTGAATTATTGAATAGCTCCAGGAGGGAGATAGACACATTCCTAATAAAAAAAAAGAGACGGATATGGGGAAACAGGTGGGGATGTGGATTTGACACAGGGAGAGATCAGCCATGATCTGATTGAATGGCAAAGCAGGCTCGAAGTGCTGAATAAACCTACTTCTGCTCCTAATTCCTATGTTCTTATGTTCCTATGTTTGGTGTAAAGTTACCTATGAGTTGGACTAATACTTTTCTGTCTAACATTTCTTGGGGAGTTATCCAGGTATGTTAGTCAGAACTGTCCAAAATCTCCAATTCTATTCAGAGTTGAAGACTTTTTCAGAGGGTTCCTGGGAGCAGGGAAATTATTCAATAGATGTTCAAACTTCCTCAGCAATTCCCACAGTCATTGCATGGGATCCCATAGTGCATTTTCCAGGGTATGTCTGATTTACAACTATCCACAAGATCAAGGCCAATGTATCTAGCAATTAAACCACTCTCAAAGTTCATTAGTAGTTCTTTCTTCTGCTCTTCAAGAAAACTGCACAATCATGGAAAGACAATAGATGATCCTGATGGTCTGTGGAAGTGACATTATAATAGCAGGCAAGGCTTTAGGGAATAGTTGGCTTGTTTTGATCTGTTTTTCGATGTGTATAAAATATCAGTGAACAGAAACTAAAAAAATCCAAAATTATTGGTAGTGTTTATTTTTTAATTCTTTCACAGGATGTGGCTTTGTTGGCAACACCACCGTTTGTTGCCCATCCCTAATTGCTCTCGAAAATGTAGTGGCAAGCCATCTTCTTGAACTGCATATGGTTATAGTACATCCACAATACTGTTGTGGAAGTGGGGGGAGGGTGGGGCTCCAGGATGTTGATCCAGTGCCAGTGACAACAAAGCTAGAATCTAACATTAATGGCACAATGAAAACTATTGAAAATGTATTTTTAACAAAGTACCAGTAACATGTACTTGTCCTGAATGAAATTGTGTGTCCAAATAGTAAGGTAGATTACATTTCAAGCATCATATTTGTAAGTAACAAAACTTATTTGTATTAGCCTGTTTTGCTTTGCCGATGTATATTTTTTATTGTGACAGGTTATACATTGCAGGTAATAATGTTTTCAGTGAATACAATTTTACGTGTTCACATTCACATACTATCAAGCATGGTTCACACATGACAGCTCATAAAGTGAAAAGGGCTTAACCCTCAGCATAGTTTTGGTGCAGACTGACTTTCATGGATCATTATTTGTTGTAACATCATCCAAGAACTAAGAGCATTTAGCTTCAAAAGTTAATTAATTGAATGTTTTGTAACATAGGTAACAAATGCAAATTAACTACCATCATTAGTATGTCTATGATACCACAATGTATATCCCAAGAGGGAATGGCAAATGTCAGTTAAACACAACTAAATTATTCCAAATTTTAAGATTAAAGACACTACAAAAAAATGAGCATTTTGATTACCTTATTGGATGTGAGCCCATAGCTCAAAACTACTATTCTGGTGTTGATTGAACAGTTTAACCCAGAATGATTAAAAGATGGTTGGTGTCAGAAGTAAAAATAGCAGTTCATTCCCTGGCATACAATAGCTGTTTTCTAAGGGTATATATGTATACTTTATATGTATTATTTTAAAAACATACTGTAAATCATTGTGATTTATTCATACACAACTTCCTGTCTGCTTTTCAAAACCACAGCTGAAAATACCCAACCTGCAACAATGTTATTTTGACATCTTAACAATTTCATTTTGTCTTGTGCTTGTCAGCTGACTTCACTGCAGACAGTTTTTAAAGGAAGAATGGTTCCAGGTGGAGCATGTTATTCCAAGTGCTTCATCATTGTATTTTGCAACCCAATATTCTGGATAGTGTATCCCACGTAGAATCATTTTTACTGAAAGCCATAAAAGAATAATAATAATGTCTTCTTGCCTATTAATTAGTATCTTTGGAAGATTGTCCTCTAAAATGTTTTTGTTTGACACTTCAGAAAAGCAAACTCTACTATTTGTGAGAAAATATGTATCCAGGAAGCCAAATCTGTTGTATTCGGTAACTGTTTTGAAAACGACAAAATATATGGTAGGTATCATAATAAATGGGAATTAGTTGTTGTCACACGGACCGTGCATTCTTCGGCACAAATTTTCTCTTAATGCCCATTTATAAAAGTTATTATGTGAATTTTATATGCTTAAATTTAGCTTATCAAGCACTGTCAGGTCCTTTTAATTCAAGCCTTTTGGATTTTATTTTTCGAATAGTTATAGTAATTTATTTTAAAACTTGCAATATTTACTGATTAATCACATCGCTTGAGCAGTTAAATTGGAATCTAAGATGCATCCCCAAAATAACAAGATGATTGTTGTGTCCCAGTTACTGTACATTAACCGCTTGGAAGTTTTGCCGCCTCACTTGTTACCTGTGCGTTTGATATATATTACAGCTTTTGTTAGGAAATTTAGATTTGACTTTCTAATACTGATTAATACCGCTTCCCAGCCATCCGCTATGGGTAGAGCAGAAGGAACACATACACAGTACACGCCTGAATATATGTCAATGTAACCCAGAGTGCCAGGTGGTATGAGGCATAAAAGATTAAATATGATCTTTTGATTTAAAAATGTTTAAAATCATTGTATCCACCGTCCGATGGACAAAGAACCTATCAAAACTAAATGAATGATGTCCAACATCAGTAAGTATAACTACTTTACAATGAAATAAAAAGTGAAAAAGCTGGAAATACTCAGCGGGTCGGCAGCGTCGACGAGAAACAAAGTGAAAGGTCGATGAACTTTCATCGGAACATATATCCCTAATTGTGAATAGGGTAACCCATCCTTATGAGAATATCTCTGGGCATAGTGAACGGATTCTGACAAGACTTGCATCATTACAGAAACCGACATTTGGGAAACATTTTGAGTTAATGCATTTTCCTTTGGTCCTGGGTGTTTCCATACTTCTATTACGTTCAATAATAATCTATTGTGCCGCGGTGGCACAGTTTGTGGTTGCATACGTTTTAGGAGTTCGAAAGTTGCAAGGAAATGTGCTATTTAAATATTCAGTGAGTAGAGCCGAAGGAATACATACATAGTACACGCCTGAATATATGTCCAAGTAACCCAGAGTGTCATGTGTTGTTGCCACTGAGCAAGTTTTAGTCAGAATGAGTGACTTTGAATGGTCTATGCTCCAGCTGAAGAACTTCTTCCAGCTGCTTTCTCGCTGTGTTGTGAATAAACATTTTCATGGCGCTGCCTGTTTTCAGATCATTTCAATCTGTCGCGTAACTGCATTTCATTTTTATCACAAGTGAATTCACAAGTCACCCTATAGACCAAACAAAAGCCAGCGTCCAATGGGTGTGTTGAAATAAGCTGGCAGAAATAGCTTTCGAAAGCAAAAGAAGTAAAATAATGTTATAAAAAGGCACTGACACGAGGGGCCGAATGGCCTCCTCCTGTGTTGTATATCTTTCCATGTTTAACAACTGCGATTTGCCTACTTAGCGGTCATGTTTAATTCGAAATTATATTTGTTTCTTTGACTTTTGATTCATCTTTCAAAGTAAGTTTATATTAAATGTGTATTTAGGGTGCTTTGTTTCCTATTTTACACAGTAAGATCTTTTTCTAAAATAAAAGGCTGACTAGTTCGGCCAGTTTTACGAAAAGCCGATACATTGCCATCTGTTGGCGTTACCCTGGAGCGGGAACTGTACTAAATTCGCCTTGTTTTGGCCGTAAATGACCCTGTACAGGTTAGACAGTTGGCCTTCTGTTGGGAAATGTTAGGTTGGACTTCAATGTTAAAACACAATCTTCTTTTGTTAGTTTACGGTGCAATCCAAAGAAACAGCCAAAATTAAATGTCATGTCAATTCCTGAGATGCTGTCAAAAGTTCAGTGTTAATTACAAAATGACTCCATCAAACTTATGATTGAATAAGCGCTGGGAGAATTATTGAAAGGTGACTTGTGTTTCATTAATAGAGGCCGTTTTGAACCACTCAACATTTCAAATGCCTAGGTTATGTGATACGCATTAAAGTGCATAGTATCATTGGGTTTTAAGGACACGGCAGGGTTAACACTGAAGCCGTCCCTTGGGTTCTTTATTCAACGTGTTACATTACCTAGCCTATTTCGTAACTTGATTTCCTTTTCTTTAAATTTTTGTAGCGCAAGTCATGGTACTTCAATTCCTGGAAACGCCATTACTATTCTGAAGTAGGTAAAAGAAAACTACAATAGAGTTGCAGCCTTCCTATGTGTTAAGCCTTTTTACACAATGCAATAGCTGTCATTCTAGCTAGCTTTCTAGACAGATAGATAGATAGATGCAAATATAAAAATATCATCTCGAAAAACGACTGTTTTAACTAAAATTCATTTAGTGTGTTAAAATTGTCACATTTTTAATCAAAGGAGTCGGTCAAATCTATACTTTGAGTAGTTATGGGAGAAAATAGCGTTAATGGTCAAATGTATTTCCATTATTATTTGGTTCATTCTGATAAAGAAAGTCACTACATGATGTTCTCTTGATACTGTTTCTTATAGTATCACCGAAAATAGACTTCGTGTTATAAAGTATGGAAGTGGGCTAAATAGTCATAAACAAATCTCTATCGTTATGTATGTTAACAGATACATTAATTTATGTCATTAGGCCACTCTTTTCCATGAACTCTAGAACGCATTTGATTAGCAACATGTATTTCTATTGAAATCAATTTATGTTGCGCTAAATCAAATGGACTTCTTGCTTCTCCTTGAGTAATCCCGTTGTGTTACTGAACAATTAGTGAGTTTCAGGTCTGGAGTTGGACAGAACATTGACAGCAACCGATATGTTAGAAATAAGCACAGACTATAAGTACTCGCTTATTTAAAAAACAGACAAATTATATTCGTTTGATTTTTTACCGCTTGTTTTTAAAAAGCTGAACATTTTCTTCTGTTACATTTATCTTCTCAAATGTCAAAAAACTTGGGGGGGGGATCAATTGGGCTGTGATATGAGGGAATGGAAGGGAAATTATCCCCGCCAACTACGTCGCCAATAAGTTATTTTAAAATTGGATGTTTTGGCGTAAAATATTTCCAGAAGAACTGGATAGATCAGTTTAATATGTTGTCAGAGGCATTTACAAAGCAATAAATGGGGAAGTCAAAATATAATGATTAATGGAATAAGAAACAGATAGGCATGGACTAGATGTCAAAATGCTAGCGTTGGCAAGCTGGTAATTTGGGCTCATTAAGTGTGAAACTGGATATGGAACAACAAATGGAACATGTCTGTGCAATTGAGAATAATTTTAATGATTAAGTGCTATTATGGCTGTCAAGTACATTGGGGTTAGTTGTATAACATGCTAGCTTTGAACACTTTAAAACTTTCCCAGATCCTATAGGAATTTACAATACACAATAAAGCTATTAAAATTGTGGCTATATTTTTATACATAAAAAGAACATTCTCACACAAACTGGTAAGGAAATGCCCGCATTATGACACGAATGCTTTAGATTGAAATGGCACTTTACCCCTTTCCAACAATTTTCTTGTCAATTTCACATGTTTAAAACAACCTATGGATAGCGAGACTCGGGAAGAAAACGTCTTTCTGTCATCTGATTTAATTAACTTTAAAAGGAGAAAGGTTACCGAGTCGAAATAATTATGAAACATAAGATGAACAATGTACTTTTGTGGTTTTTTTTTAACAAATGTCGCTCTAAGCCTCTAGAAATAAAGGAATACTGTAACATTGGGTTTATGAATAGGCTCCATTTAAACCAAACAGTACGCCGGCTCATTGGATAAGTTCCACGCAAATGCAAATTTATAGAGGAGTTGGAAATCAATGTGCAACTGGTACAAGATAATCCATTTTAGGGGATGGGGAGGAGGGTGAATGGATGTCCTGGCAATCCATTTGATGCGTGAGGTGCTTGTTTGAACACGCAATTAAATGCAACGAAACACGAAAGTTTTCACTGTAGCTGGCTGGGAGACAATACAATTTTCGCCCTGAAGCAGTGCGGAGTGAAAGCATCTCTATGTCCGGTTCTGGTCCATCGCATTAAATAAGGATTTGATACCACCTGTTGGCCTCGGCGCTGTCAGCTGGACTGTCTGTTGCTTTCAGACTTGCTGCCTCCTTGATCCGTCCCTACTACCGCCACCGCACAGCCACCGCCCCCCCCCCCCGCCCCATGATTGATGACGCCAACAGGGGCACTGACTGCGATTAATATTCTTTCATTTCAACAGGCACCAACCAAGAATAGCTCCATGCAGCCATTTGCTGAAAAAACAAGGCCAAGTATTAGCAATCCCATCTCGCCTTGAGTGGATTCATCTAAATGCAGCGAAAGAAAGGTGTAGATGAATTCGCTTTGGCGGCGTGCCATGTTAATGGAAACATACTTTTGACTGAGCTGCAAACTGCCACTTTTACAATCTATCTACAACCAGTTTCTTCCTGATAACCAAGCACCATTCAATGTCGGCTGATCTCAGGAGGACATGTGGACAGAGAGATGGCAATGAAACCTGTACTCGTGAAATCATATATTTTGCTTCTGAACCTAAATTATATTGAAATAACATTTACAAAAACTTTTCAAAATATTGCCTAATGAAGAAAATTGATCAGATACACAGAGGGGAAAAAACTCCAAATTGCGACAATCTAAAGAAAAAAATTGGAAATATGGAACTACTCCATCAGCATATAAATATATTGGAATAATTAACGTATCGACTTAGAAAATAAATTGCAAATGTTACATTTAAACCGTTTAGGTGGTTTCGAATTTTCTAAGATCCCTTTGCGCTGCATATCAGAAACGTTATCCAACACACTTGTTTTCACGTTATAAGGTGTGACAAATGAATTGCTTTGACGACACCTTCGGGGTGAAACTGTTTGAACAGCGACAACATCTACCATTGTAATCGGTTTTGATAAATGATTGACTTAATATTCTCGCTGATATATTGTGTACCTCAATACTGGAAACGTGCCTGTTTGCATTTTGAAGTTGCATGCGTTTCATTGAATACATATTAATAATCATGTTATAATAGTCAAGCAAGTTTTTTTCTGAAGAGTGTAAAAATAAGTCGATTGTGAAAATAATTTATAAGAACCTGCGTTGCAATTGGTAAAAGTTGAATTGGATGTTACCTCAATAATCTGCTGCTTCCCAAATTAAATTAAAGTGCAAAAGCGCATTGTATCTCGTTAAACTTGAGTTTATTGCTGTGTTTGTGAATGTTTTGCGTTGCTATGCTGTATGCAAAGGGCTGCATGTTGCTACATGCCGTTGCAAAATTACCACGGCGCTCATTTTTAAAGCCTTGTCTAATTCGCGTCCAGACCGACAGTAAGAAAATGAAATGACTGATCAGTACAATGTATGCTTACCTAAAAAGATTGTGCAAACATTAACGGATGGGTTATAGGAACTGACTACAATTATGAGCCTGTAGTTATTTTACTATTTATTGTGCAGATATATTTGGAGCGCCGCTGCAATGTAATTGTTTGGAACTGTACTGTCCACTGGAGTGCAAGATATCAAATTTTGTATGCCCTCAAGTTCTAAATAATACATAAAACAAATCGCGTTAAAACACGTTTGTGGAACATGTTTATATCGACATTTAACTTTTGAATTTCTATTGAATTTTTGACATAGAAGTAAAACCGTGCTGATTCTCTCTCGCATTAAATTATTTTCAAATCCCACAGTTAAATTGACAAGCGATTATTTTTCTCTCTCAAATTATATAAGAATCATCGTGGAAAGGGGTATGCCTCGTGTATAGATTACTTTTTATATCATTCAAATCATATCTTCGTCATTAAGTGCCATTTGTGAAACGATGCCACAATGTATCAAGACAATATAATTTTGAGTTGATTGTGAACATGCCACAGTTTGAGCATATTTTCCAAATGTTGTTAGCCGTCTAATATAGCTACTCATCTGCAGAAAGTTGAAGAGCAGCTCGCGTTTTTTTATAGCCTGACATGTGAAATCAAAGGTATTTATTTTGTAAGCTAAAAAAAATCTCTCCAAGTCCCCAAAGCCTAGCCTCCCATACCATACACAGGAGAATCGTTTCTAGTTTAGACAGGGCTGCTCTTTCACTGGTGATCTGTGGACTCCTTTCTGGTCCCCCTTATGCATTACTGCATTGGATTCTTTTTTTAAAAAAATACCGGCAACGGCGTATATTGAGATTGTGATTAAATTGCAGTGATGATTTTTCATTATTAAGAGTGCATTTCTGTAAATCACATGACTTGTCCTCGTCTTTTGAGGTGCATATAATCGTTCTTAAAAAGAAACGCCTGATTTCAGTTAACCCAAATAACCTACTCAACCACAAAATCTAGGCATTGAAGCATGGCCCCAAGTGGAACAGCAGTTAATGTTGCACGCTACTGCCATTAGAAAATATTTTGATAGATATGCATTTATTGTCGGTACATGTAATCGTACATTTTTCCGATTCATTTTCTGCAAAAGGATTTTTTTTCAGTTGGATCACATCCAGGGACAAATAAAGTTACAGAACCGAAGTGTCTCATCTGGGGCGGCACCCGGAAAGTACAAATTAACACAAATATCCATTGCCAGGCACGCTCGCAGAATCATTTAGTAATTTAGAGTGGATGCTATTATTTTCTTTCCAACCTGTGCATCTTTAAAAGAAATGGGGATGTAGCCGATGTTAAATTACCTGAATGTTGTCCTGATTCTTCAGAGTATTGTGAAACTACACACTGCAAAGCTTTCGAATAAAAGATCGGTTTCATTTTTGCAAACATCAAATGGCTTTTACCGTAAATTTAATGGAATATGGCATAGCGATGCATGCAACTAATTTTAACCGAGATATCCACCGGCTTAGTATAACTCGGAATTGTATTCGATTCTATTCTAATTAATTTTAAAGGCATTATGCTGTGTTTGAACACATGATTATTGGGGCTTAATTGTTTGCACTGGTTTGGTTCAACAAATCACTGAATATCGAAAATTAAAAATTAAAAATGCAGATCCAAATTGTAACTATACTTCAAGCAAGAACTGACTAACTTAAAAAGAAATGTTATGTACATAAGAACATAAGAAATAGGAGCAGGAGTAGGCCATCTAGCCCTTCGAGCCTGCTCCGCCATTCAATAAGATCATGGCTGATCTGAAGTGGATCAGTTCCACTTTCCCGCTTTCTCCCCATAACCCTTAATTCCCTTGTCTGTCAAAAACCTATCTACCCGTGACTTCAATATATTTAGCGAGGTAGCCTCCACCACTTCAACGGGCAGAGAATTTCAGAGATTCACCACCCTCTGAGTAAAGAAGTTCCTCCTCAACTCCGATCTAAACTGCATCCCCCCCCCCCCCTTATCTTGAGGCTGTGCCCTCTAGCCCTGCTATCCTTTCTAACCGGGAAGAACCTCTCTACCTCTACCCTATCCATCCCGTTCATTATCTTATACGTCTCTATAAGATCCCCCCCTCATCCTTCTAAACTCCAGCGAGTACAGACCCAGTCTATTTAATCTCTCTTCATAGCCCAACCCCCTCATCTCCGGTATCAGCCTAGTGAATGTAATCCCTGTGTGTCTCTATTATGATCCTTTGCTAACGATAGCATTTAAACATACTTTTCACTGTATACCAATACACGTGACAATAATAAATCAAAATAAAGCAAACTCGGTATATCAGAGTTGAAGTCAAGGATTTTTGGAATTTTGTTTCTATTCAATGCGAAGATTTCTTCATCTGTAAGAAATAGCGATTTATAGGAATATAATTACATCTGTATAGCTTCTTTTCTCTAACAAATAAATATCCGAGATTCTACATGTATTTTCAAGTGCCATAGAATCTTTGGGGCTATAAAATGTTTCCAGAAACGCACAGCTGGACTTTTCCACATCTGCACTGTTCTGTCCATTTGTGATCTTTTCAGTGATTTCTCACTCATTTGCCGTTACAATTCATAACCTCGTCAGGAGTCGACCCTGTTGGCACAAAGCTCTCATCCCACTTCAGTAACATATGGGTAAAGGGCGAGACTTTTTGTATATGTAAACACATGTATGCATCAGTGCTTTTGGTTTTGACTTTGCAACATTGCAAGCGGCCCATGCATCAAAACGTTGCAAAATCCACCTTCTGAGGGACATTTTCATAAAAGTGTTTGCGATAGTTATTGTTTAATTATAGCACGCAATCGTGACATTGCAAGTTTTCTGTAGATGTTAATAGATAATTAAATCTACGGACCAGATTAATCTAAAGGGCAGCTTAAAAAAAAACTGGACAATTTGACTGTAAAAAGGAGAAGCCAGTTCCCTGCAGGCGGCGCTACATCTTCCCTAACAGCCCCGTTATTTTCCGATGAAGTCCCAGAAAAACAGAGAAGGAGTTTAGAGGCAGCCTCAAAAATTTCGCTTCCCATGCGGCCTGCTGCCACTAAACTCATTCCCCATTTTCGCGAAAGTATACTGGAAAAAACGTCATTTGTTTCGATCTTGTAACTACATTATATGAACCATTTTACATTATCATTATATAAAGTAAATTAACATTGTTGTTTTAGCATTGAAATTGAAGTAGATATATGTGCGTTATTGTATTTTGTTTGGAAGCATAAGGATGCCACATTTCTTGCAGAAAAGAATCTGACCGGGGTGAAGGAGTAAAAGGATCTGCGGACATAGAAACATCACTAAAAGTAGCAAGGTAGTTTCATGGGGCCGTTAAGTAAAAAGACTAATCAAGCACTATGTTCAGTTGGAATTTAGAAAAGTTATGTTAGACCTGTGTCCAGCCTGGGTTACACTATACTTGGAGTACGATGCATCATTCTGACCTTATAAAAAGGGTGCAGAGGCGTTGGAGAAGATGCAATAAAAATCACAAGGCTGATATCAGGATTGAGAGGCTATATTTAGAGGAAAGGTTGAACAGGCTGGGCTTTAAAAAGAAGGGTGACCTGATAAAAACTCCTTAAAGAAATGAAAGATTTGAAACGGTAGGCGTGGAGAAAATTCGTTGGCAATCCAAAAATAGAGGTTCTAAATATCATTAATAATAATCATTAATAAACCCAAATGAAAACTCAAGAGAAACTATTTTGCCCAAGCTCTGATTTCACACCGCCATAAGGAGCTGTCTTTTAAAAGGAAGTTGGATAAATAAATTAAGAAATGAGAAGAGGGGAATGCTGATAGGATTAGTTGAAATACGGCGAAAGAAGGAAGATGGAGAGCCTAAACGCTCCAATGGAGTACTTCTGAATTGAAGTCCCTCTTGTTAATTTAGGAGTTGCGAGGGGCAAAAGTAAACATTGACTTTCTAGATCTATGCCTGGTTTTGTACAATGAGATTGTTTAAAATCAGTCGGCTAGTTGTTACGTGTATTTGAGACGAATCATGCCGTGTGGCCAATCTCTGGGCTGTAAACTCGACATGATTTTGTTTTAAACCGGTGGCATCAGTGGATAGTTTCTGAAGTAAGAGCGCGTGTCTCATTTTAGGTTCAACGCCATCAAAAGCAGTTGCATTTTAACGCAATGGCAATTTAATTTTATATTGAATAAAGGCTCGTCTATTTTACCAAGAAAATGGACGTCCGGATATAGTGAGATCAGGATTTGGGTGCACTGGAAGAAGTAGTAAATCTCCGCGAGACCAGCCCACTTAACCGTTGATTCAGCGATATAAACTGATCAGAATCAATCACAAACCCATATATTACAACCAAAAAGTCACTAAAGTTGGGAAATTTGAACTTTGGCCGTGGGTTATGTTGCGTATGACCGAGGCTATACACCAAATGATTGAGGGTATTTCTTGGCCGGGTTAGGATTTTGCAAATTATTCTGAATGTTATGTCTAGAAAATGAAATCTTTATTACATTAGAAACCAATACTTGGATCACGATCGGCCAAGGAATATGGAAGGTGTTAATCTGTATTTTAAATCCGTAATATAATTCACTATTAAATGGCTGCATCCAAAGATTAGCAATCTGATCAAAGTTTTGCAAAACGTTGATTGTCTTTAAATAGTAGTTTCAGCAAGCTGATTCTGGCGCGACACCTTTATTAGTTGTGTGATAAACTCATTATAAATAACTTGCATTTATATAGCACCTCCTTTACGACTTTATGATGTCCAAAAACACTTTACATCCAATGAAGTACATTTGAATTGAAATTGCTGTTATAGTATTGGAGTTGCGGGGGATAAAACAAGCATTTGCTTTCGAGATATATGGCATGTTCTGCACAATAGATTGTTTAAAATGTTTCGGCTAATCGCTACGTGTATTTGAGGCTAATTGTCCAACTATTAATGATCAGATGGAAAGCGCACTCTTCTCCCCGGTATAGATTTATCAGTTGAATAATACACTGGAGGCATTTAGGTTTCCGGCCAGCAGGGCAGTAGCCGCGCCATTGACTCGGGGCATTCCCAGATTCAGTCAGTGAAGCTCTTACTCTTTTACAATCTGCTCCTTGTCCACACACGTTCTCAAAACAAACGGAGAAGCCCATCAGGTTCGTTCTAGTTGACCGCAAATTTTAAAAGGGATACCGAAAGAGAGGCAAGCTTCCGGAAAGAGAAGAAACAAGAACTTTTGCCTGTTTGGCTATCAGCAATGTTTCCTGTTTGTGTGTACCACAAACTGTTACAGATGTCATGCCTTCAAGATGAAGTTCCAAGGGCAATCGTGCAATCTGACAATATAGAGCGTGGTCGACCAGGCACAGCTATTAAGACCCAACGCAGGGCGGGACGATGGCATAAAGGGCAAATGTACGATAAATCAGTGCAACTTGAACTGGATGAGTAATTCAGACAAAATAAACAAACAAGACAGATGATATTGGAAAGAGCCGTACTGTTGAAGTATAACACTCATATGTCATATGTCTGCATTTACAAGAACAACAAATTCACATGGAACTAAGCAAATAATTTTCAGTTTGCAATAAATTATGATATTGCTGCTGTGGGTAACTCTCAAAAGCCCCATTGTTAACTGATCCGTTATATCAAGTGCCAGCCATATGATTAATAATCAGGTTCATGGTTAGCCTATTACCATCCAAACGCCTTCCTAGTCATTTAACAATGGCGCAAAGTAGTATCAGTTTAAGTGTTCCTAATAAGAGCAGGTTTTACTAAGATCAAGTTTGTAATAGCCCTCTACACAATTCACTCTGAGAAAAGTCCATAGCTCCAGGACAAATTGGTCGCGTAAACGAATGTAATGGTTACTTTGCTTTTTATCAGTTCTTATGAAAGCATGATAACTGTCGGGATCAATCATCCAAGTTACGCTACCCTCCATTTCCGAAGAAATGTAACCGCGCTTGCAGGTTGGATAATTGATATGACTTAACCTGCAATTTGATCGACTGAGCGTATTATTACCCCTATTACCGCGTTGTGCTAAACATAATTTACTTAACAGCTGAATTTGTAACTTTGACAAAAGTGCATTGCAAGAATTTTCTAACTTGAGATGGTCAGTATAACAACTTTTACCAATTCCACACTGCTTAAGGTTTTCTTAAGTTCTCTTAAGTCTTTCTCCACCTTTCCCCACAAATGGGGCATAAATGGACACGCTGTTACCATCGTATCAATGTATCCACATTACCAGCATGACTAAACAATAGGTAAAGGAGGAATGCAGGTGCAAACCCAATGGAAAGCATTTGGACACATTGGCGTTCGCAACTCTTCGAACCGTGTTAAGTGCTATAGCGGGAGAGCCAAAGGGTGCTACCACGCCCTCATATTACGGCAGCTGAAACCCTGTTGCTGTTTCCAGTTCGCAAGATCACAGAGGTTGCACATTTGAAATTAACTTGAGCCAAAATAATGCGGTCATATTCGCTAAAATGCGCGCCTGCAGTTGAAGTCCTACATTTCTCACCTGCGGCGTTATGGATGAATGAAATATGTTGCTACTATTGATCATTCGAGTTTGATTATTTTTCTTCACCTATTTCTGTTCACTTTAAAAAACATAATGCTCGATTATAGCACGGAGATATTGAAATTGTTAACCGCTGCAAAATACTGGATATTTTCCTAATGTCCTGCATTGGAATATGATTAAAAGAGATCACGCATAATTGAGTAGCTACTTGAATTTCAATGCACCGGTTAATATCAGTTATTGCTATCTTGTTATATAATATGTAATACAGTGTTTACTAATACTGCCTACATTTATACATTTCACTGTGAAATTTAATTCAGAAATCCGGCCTTTCTAATATTTCATAGACTCGGGTCACAGTGGTATCAATAATTACTGCTCAACAAATAGACGTTGTAAAATGTAACGTAGTATTCCTGTGGGGGTAATTATGAACACGGAAGATTGTTTAAAAGGGAATATATATACATAACAGTAAATTAAGGACGAAACCAACTAGTTTATAGTATTGTATTATGCTGAAAGATCGTACCTAAACATATATCAAAAAGCAACAGAAGTCGCTGGAATTATTCAGCAGGTAAAACAGCATGTTAGAAAACGGTACTGGATATAGGTACTGTTATACAGTATAACAAATTGAGCTTTCCCTTCAAAGATGTTGCCTGGCCTACCGATTGACTCACTGGTTTGGTACCCGTAAACCAACTTCTGCAGCATTTGTTTGGATGCAGAAACAAAAAGCTGTGACGCTGTCAACACATGCAACTCTTCATCAATTAACATTATGCATTGAATAAAAGTAGCACAACTGTGCGTGTTTTAGCGACAATAAATGAACTTGCATCCACTGTGATGAATTGCTAATGAGGAAAGGTGTATACAATATTTCAGGTCTCTGATGATATCACAACCCGCTTCTTATATGGAACAACCCAAGTCATGATTACCCACAAAGCATCCCCTCCTCCCCCCATTGATTGCCCAAGAGAATCTATCTCTATTTTACTGTAAATAGATCTATCTAATGATGGCATTAGAGATTTGTCGCTAACGCCGATAACGGATTAATGCATAATCATTTATCTTTTCTCAGTGTACCGATCGCAGCTTTTCCTTCACAGAGGATATTTGTTTCCCATCGCCCCCGTAACATTAATCAAGCAGGAACAACATCAGTGTTATCTCTTAAAACAATTCCTTGGAGACAAGTTAACTTCATTCATTAATTTAGGGAGCATGTCAGCAAAAGGGTACAAACTGTGTAAGTGCAGCCTGGTCTGTGTGCGGTTGCCTTAACCCTCATGGTGATAATGCTATTCTTATTATTGTACACTTTACAGTTCGTAAGCAATGTTTGTTGTCATTATTGTTTGCCCTTTTCCCCAGGGTAACACGCTGAGGTGGGTTCCTTCTAACTAATGAAGTTAACAGATGTAATTTTGTCCAAACATGCCGACAGAGTAAGATTCATATTTTTGCAAGGGATAGTTACATCTTTGCCTGTTGCTCCATGAAAGCATTACTTTGGAGATCCAAAAAATGAGAATGTGAGTTGGTTTAATGTGTACAATAATAAGGCGCCTTTATTCACTGTTAATGAGCTTTGCTGCTCTCAGATTGCGCATTGCCTGCGAAATATTCAGCAGTAAAAGGACCAGATTTATTACCATTGTTGTCGCGTAAGCATCCTGCAGTGTACCCTCCAATAATCTGCCCCATCACTATATACTGGTGCTACACGACATTGGACAAGAAGAGTCATTTCGATACATGAAACTTGTTTTTCAAATGCAGAAATATCAGAATGTCAAGTTACATCTGCCACAGTTATCCAAAGAAGATTCCCGAGAAAATGTGCTGCGAATGAAAATATAATATTACTTAAATGATGCAGCGCAAGTGGACTTTACTATCAGTAAGTAAGACGCCAAGCTTTTATGTTCGCTATTGCAGAGGATACTTTGAGTAGATTCCAGTTTTTAAAAAATCAAATAGAAACGACAATCAAAAATCTGTCCTGTGACTTTGATAGTATTAAACGTCCAAACTCCCCACCAGCTTTTTGATACCCAAAATAGAAAGGATAGGAATCACCGAATTTGAACGTTTCCGAATGCTTTTGTCCTTTCGTCTACGCCGACGCCTTTTCGGCTGGTTTGACGCCGTTCACCAGTTAATCTTCACAATTATAATTAGTTTTAAACAGGAAACAGCGTCCTCCCAATAATAGCTTCTAAAGTGCGAGTTCTTCCGATCCAAGCGGAATCTAATCGGCCAATTCTGTGTGGAATTGACTGACCACGCTAAACTATCCCATCGAGCAATTAACATGGCATCATTGCAGTTTTCGGCATTGTTAAAGCAGGATAATAATTGGTTATCGTGGCACATCAGGTATGTTTCTATCTCATAAATGTATTAGCCGAGAAGTGAAATGAGTATATTGTAATTTTAAAACAGTTCCTTGACAGCAATGTATTTGATTGCTGTACATGTTTGGCTGGCAAACCTATAGTCATGGTTCTGCCAGTCTGTCCGTTGGTTTGCAGTTACCAGGAAAGTGCATTACGGAGAAATACCTTTATGACTGTTCAATGCACTGCACGATTTATATTTTTGGCACCTAATCCGTAATGTTACCAAGTCGGATGCATCGCAATTAAGCTGGTTCAATGAACGTTGCAGAATATGAATGTTATGACACAAATAAATTGTATTTGGAAAAGTAAATAAATACCCGGTCGATCCTTGTGAATTAAATTTCATATAACCGCATCACCAAATGAGCTTAATTATTCTTGCCGTATAGTTCCGTAAGCTTTAAGTATAATTCTTTTGTCAAAGGGGAAATGTCCGAGATATATTAGACACTTTGCCTTACAGGCCTTTCTGACGCTGGCAAGCGTTGCAGACTCAAGAAGCTTTAATTATCTTTATCACTCTAACGCTCTGCACAAGGATCGGTTTGAACGTTTCGAATTGCAGTGCAAATCAAAGAAAAAAATGCCAAGTTTGTTCAAAAAAGTCCCTAGATAACAGTGGCTATCTTAGAATCTCCATATTCACCAAACACAAATCTTAAGATTGTTTACATGATAGGTTGATGATGTGTGCAGCGTGGAATTTAAAATCTAGCGTTTAGCAAAATAACATGACCGTTGTTAATTAAGTTGGATATTTACAGAGAACAAAAGGCACGTTTTCTTTCAGTCATAGTAAATTTTATTATTTTAAGACGGGAAATAATGCAGAGCGCACGCTTTCGTAAGAGGGATACAACTCCAGATGCACTATCCTGAACCGAGCCATCCTTTGTCGCGGTAGTGTTGGTGCTGCGAGTGTTTAAACATTCATTCCTAATTTTAAAAAAAATCCTGGATCCATTCAGGAGAAACTATTAACCAGTTATAATTTTAAACGCTGCTATTACAAAAAAAAGCCTGCAATAAAATCGCCCACACTAATCACTACTAAATATCAAAAAGAACGGAAAGTGCTAAATTCTTACCCCTCTATGCTCGGATATAATCACATATCGAAATGTTTTGAGATTGGGGCAAATTTCTTCACAACATCACCCAAAGCAGTCTGCCAGAGAATGTTAAACGTTCTGCTCTTTCCTGGGCTGTTCTGAACCAGGAAGTACAATAAAACAATATATATCTCTATAGAGACAACCCACAGTTTCTCTATGGTTCATACATTCAACGCATATTGCTTCGCAAACAAGAAAGAAAATAATGTCCAACCGAGGCAAAACTTGGAGGTTCTCTTCGGTTGAAGTTGAGACATGAGTGTGTCCGCACCGTTTCCTCTGCTTGTCCCTCTCCGGCAGTCTCTCATTATTTGAAACTGGATTCGAATTAAATATCAAAGACATGGATACCATGAAAACTCCATCTGCTGAACCCAGTCTGCAGCTTATACTTAAAACCAAAGGCAAATAAATACTGTAGTTCTAAGGGCGGGTGTTTGAAACTTTTGTTCTTTCTAAAAAAAATCTATTGAGTTCCTGTGCAAGCGGCGACTGCCCATGCAGGCAGACAGTAAGTGAATGGGTAGTACTGGTAAGACGGCTGGAGTGAAAGCAGTGACGGTCTGAGCAATTCTCCTGGGTTGTACTGTCTTTGATCGTCCCGGATTAACACTTTCACCGCCACTTTCTTAGCTGCTGGGGCCGAAGCCATCAGGTCAGCGGCGAGCTGTCGGCGTTTGGTTTTGTAGCGGCGGTTCTGGAACCAGATTTTAACCTGAGTTTCGGTGAGTTTGAGAGAAGCGGCCAGGTCCGCCCGCTCGGGACCAGACAGATATCTCTGGTGATTGAAGCGGCGTTCGAGCTCAAATACCTGAGCGTGAGAGAAGGCTGCCCGGGAGCGTTTCTTTCTCTGTTTGGGCTGATCCGGGCTCTGGTCAGATTTACAGTCTTCCTCAACGAGGCTCGGAGCTGCGGAGTGAAGAATAATATCTTAACTGAAAAGCATTCATCTATCTATCTAATCCATCCAGAGGCCATTTAATCTCTACATTGCAGCGGGTGACTTCTTAATTAAAACGTTTTCAAACAATCTGGAGTTTTAAACCAAAGCGTTAAATGTGAAATTCTCACTAACTTATTTCTAGATTGCTTAGGAAATCAATGGTTAGCAAGCTTGTATGTGGATGCAAGAGTTATGGAGTTAAATCGCAGAGACTTTATTAGCGAATAAATGTATATAGTATGCTACCTGATAAGTGCTCTGAAATTCCCCCATTGCACAGATAGTCCTGAGCATCACTCCTCTCGGTCTCCTCGCTCAGACTTCCTGCTGCTTCCTTCATTGGTTTCGACTGTAGGGGACATGCTGCAGCAATCTCCAGCTCCTTTTCCGAGGTGCAGATCGAATGATTTTTGCAGTCATTTTCATCACTGACGCCTGAATCGGAGTCACAGCAGAGCTGCTCACTCGGCACTTCCCCCCCTGCCTCGGTTTTCCCAGAAGAGGCACTCATCTTCGGACAGGAATTCAAACCATTCAACATCTTCCAACAGGTAGCGGGCGAAAAGCAGGAGACGTCCAAACTTTTCGAGTGTCGATTCTCATCCTTTCTGGTTAAGATAGCTTGGATGGAGAACGGAGTCAAGGTGTTACCACGAACAGCCATTTTTAACATATGATATTCTCCTCTAACTTTGAGAAAAGTTGTTTTCTCTCCCCTTCCCTGTGGAGCTACCGGTAGTATCTGTCTTTTCCCGGTGGGATGAGCCAGAAAGTCATCGCTTCTTCTTGGCGTTGTATCTGGGTGTTGGGGAGATTAGCAGCAAAGCTCTCACTCGCCTCTTCCTCTCTTTCGTGTCATTGCTCCTTAAGATGATTGACAGCCGCACCACCAAAAGGCAGAATCCTATTGGGCCACCAGAAAGAGGCTTGTTGTTTCAGCGTGCCCTCATTGGGTGCTCGGTTTCATCCTTTGCAACAGGGATATACGGAAAGGGGACTTTAAGGAGCTGCTGCACCTTGGGCTTGTAGTTTTGAAATGCTCTGGAAACCTGTATGTAGCAAGATACCGCAATTATATTAAAAACAAACATTAATCTAGCCACATGCTGCTTTAGCTGCATTTTATCCGCTTCAAGGATCCTAAATATATGCTTCATAGACTGCATATCACAACATTTGAAACATTTATAAGAATTTCCTAACAATCATTGATGTATATTTAATAAGCTTATGAAAATCATAAATCATAATACCTGGTCATATGCATTTAGGTACTATTGTTCCCCATGTAGGCTATATATGCACATATTAGATCAACATATTGGATGGATACATTACTGTCATATCAATAGTAAGTGCACGGTGGATAGATGTATACACATATTAGACATATTATTCATATAGACCTATGTTGGCGAGATAAACATACATCATAGACATATATAGATCGACATAAGGTTTTAATTATTAGAGAGACACGCATAAACAAGTGGACAAACAACATTTATATAACCATAATAACATCGTTGGGAAATAGAAGGAAAACTCCACGTGGAAACAAAGGTTTCTGATGTTTCAAGGCCGAATTCCAAAAGTACTTCATAAACCGTGTTGGTCAGCAAAAAATGCAATTGAATTAATCACATCATTCAATGTCGATGTTTGCAAGCTAACATATAAACATGTCCATTTTCGTGACAACCATAAAGAACTGGGGGGGGGGGGGCGGTGGGGGGGAGGCAAAAACACACAGAAAAAAAAACACCTGTAAGTATCCTTCATGAGCCGGGCTAGTCAAGGCATTAGGATTTGTGCTATTACAGGATAGGGGGTAAAAACAGAACAGCGTACACATTAAAAGGTAAGATAAACCGTTTTAGGCACAGCTTTGCTTCCTGAGTTTTGGCAGTCGAACTGGGTGGTCCCGTGTTCATTTCAACAGCTTAGCAAGCTCCGAATGCCTTCCTCTGATGCAGCTCCCAGCTCCTAACCAATAGGGAGTGGTCGGCCTGAGAAACGATATAAATTATATCACGTTCGTTTGTTTGCACAGCAATGATGTTGCTAATTTATACCCAGCCCCATTCCGCAAAGCTGCCTCACTCAACCCTTTCCAGTATCTCTGAACCTTTTCACACCAATTTGTCTGAACAACAAGGAGTGTACTGGTTATATATATTTATATGTGTATAAAGTGCTACCTGGAAGCATTTGTTGCATCAGACATTTTTTCTCTGAATGTGGAATATTATTTATTGATAACATTGAAATTGTAAACATTGAGTTGGATTTAAAAAGAACAGCGTAAAGTGGTCCATTTAAATCATGTTTAAATTGTGGTCGAACTCACTGTTAATCCTTTATCAAATGGAACTTGAGTATAGACAAAAAAAAACAGGCCGGGGAGGCTTTGTTAGGTCGGCTCTCATCACCTGTTACATTTGCAAACATCCAAATTGATTTGGCGTAAAAAGAAAGTGCGAAGATGAAACGAAAGACGGAAGCACACAGCTTGCTTAAGTGCTGAGCGCTCCGCTTTCTGACATGCAGAAGTAAAAAGGCGTGACTGAAGGTCCTCCTTGAATGAGTAGATTGTGTGTCCGCTCCATGGTCAGAATCTCCCATTATTGCAAAGCAAAGAGGCACGGGCCCTAGGTGATACAATACAGGGGACATCACTCCTCAATAACACAGGAACCTATCACCACTAAAACACTGCAGAAAATGTCTCAACAATATTCGCATAAAGAGAAAACACGTGAAAATTGCACATACACTGTAACCAACACATACATCACAAATATCACAACATTGATATGTTATTGTAACACCGGGCCCGCGCCAAGAACATCTAGGAACTGGAAAACTAACTTTCCCGATACGAGCAGGGCCATATCCTTGAAGGGTGTTCTGATATTGCACTGCGGAATGAACGGGAAAATCACGAACGGAGAGATCACTGCAGCACATTTTGGCCAAACGTGTGTGTAAAGCGAAACACGTTGTGTTAAAGTCGCAACCTCGCCGTTTGCTTTAAGCAGCATCGCCAAACTGGGCGAGGTTGGCAAGTTTGTGGACACATCGCGGCAGACTGCTTCACAGACCGGCCTTCCCCTCACTCAACCCCTAGAAACTTACATGTGACATTGACAAAAGATCATGTGTCAGAGATAAGAAACATGGTCAATAGACTTGCTTTAGAAACACAACAGCCCAAGTCAACACTAACATTGTGATGCAACCAGAACTTGGTTGAACTTGGTCACCTCTTTTCTGTATTTCTGAACGCGATGCTGCATCATTCTCAACAGCTACATCAGCGATGCACTTTTTTACTTTCAGGTGGCGCGGTGTGGGTACACTAGCCACATGATCAGAGATAGATGGTGAGAATAGTTTGATCCTTGCCAATCTCCCAGCTCAGAAACTCCAATGACTTTGAGCTGCTTTCGCGCGCCATCTAGAGTCCTTAGTCTTCATTGTTATTTTCTAGTCGGAAACGAACACTATTATTCATTATTTTGAAAGTAATTTTAACTTTACATTTGTGAAAATTAATAAAGTTCTGATTTCAATTTGATAACCGTCTTCCAGCGCTTAAAAGTCATAACTTAAGGCAGTCCATAAGAGCGTTTTAAAATATAAAATGATCCTAGAAAAGAGAAAGAGTTCCCGTCTGAAAGACAAAAACAGTGCAGAACCTGATGCGAGGTTAGGCATTCCGCGGGAATTATCTCAATCTTAAATATAATAAAATTATTATTTCAATACATGCTCATTGCGGGTGCCTGTTAATTACTCTCAGTTACTCTCCGTTATGCTTGAGACGCGGTAATTATGGAGAATCTAGAAACAGGTACTCTATACAGAATTGCACCCTCATGTAAACGCAATGAAGTTGCGACTCGGTGACACCATAAACGGGAACAATGGGGCTTTCTGACTCTCCCATTCATGATAACACTGCCGCAGAATTTCACCATTGTCTATAAGGGAAGAATTCTGCACATAATCTCTCCTCCCAGGCTTCTTCTAGGCTGCAGCTTTAAAGTAGGATAACAAAGGATGACTTAGAACATTCCTGGTAATGTTACAACAGGATAAACGACACTAAATAAACGCTGACATTTTATGTAGCGAATACTAAGTACATGAGTGGTCTCATAGTTTCATTTAATTTTCATTGCAGAGGTGATATTTGATAAGAGGTTCTTAGAAGACATAGGCCACAAAATTTGGTCATGTGGTGGCTATATTTTCAACCCTACAAGGTGTCATTACGGGTCCAAATGTATCCATTATACCTGCGCACTTGTGGTGCTGACGAAGCTGGAGGGAATTTTAGTGAGGTTGTTAGTGTGGAAAGTGGCAGATGAGTTAAATAAACACTTTGCGTCAGTCTGATGGAAGACACTAATAACATTCCAAAATACGAAATAATCAAGGGGTAAAAGGAGGGAGGAAAGAAGTATGATTACCACCAGAGAAAAGTGCTAGGGAAATTAATGGGGTTAATGGGTTATATCCCAGGATACTAAATGAAATAGCTACAGAGATAATGGATGCAGATATAGATTTTTAATCAGTCAAGGAATCAAGGGTTATGGGGATAAAGTGAGAAAGTGGATTATCATATCAGATCACTGATGAATGGTACAGCAGACTCGATGGGCTGAGTGGCCTAATTCTGCTCATACATCTTATGTTCATATGGAGAGTAGTGAAAATAGATTCAATTGAGATCTGCAAATGTGAGCTAGATAGTTATCTGATGACTAACAAGTTGCAAAGCCTTGGGAAAAGATGGGGCAGTGGGACCAGCTGAGTTCCTTCACTAAGCTAGCACAGACACAATGGGCTGAATATGCTCCTTCTGTGCTACAACCATTCTATGATTGTATGATTAAACATGGGATGGTGAGTTGAAATAATGAATGTCAAATATAAGTAATAACTAATGGCGATTGTTGGAGGCAAATGGTGCATTGTTTTGGTGCATTGAACAGAGTATGAGTCTACTAGGCCAGTTGGTGGAATGTGGCACTTTAAGATGCATTTACTGACCTTGAGCAGTCATGCAATATCATTGGACTTGCGGCACTACATCCAAGCCCCTGGAATCAGATTGTTAGTATTGACCACAATGGCTATCTGCTCCCTCTGCCTTTTAAGCATTTGTTTGGAGGGTTTCCAGTGCCCACTGTATAGATGACATCTTTCCTCCTCTACTGGCATAGTTGTTCTTCTTGTATGTTAGTCACATTTCCCCAGCTACTCCCAGCATCTGCTCCAATCGAACTTTAAGAGGTGAGGCTGGTTGGTTTGAACTTGTGCTAATCTCTCCTCATTTGTGCCCCTGCTCTGGCATGCAGTCACTCAACATTGTACTTAGCATTGGCTGCATAATTTAAATGAGGAGACAGCACAAAATTTGCATATTGCCTGTGTCATTACTATTGACTACAAGAGTGATCAGTGTGTGTTGGAGCCAATGAGGGACTGTGTGTTGGAGCCCTTGAACAGTGTGTGTTGGAGCCGACGAGGGAGCGAGCTATCTTGGATCTGGTGTTATGTAATGAGGCAGGCAGAATTAGGGACCTTGTGGTGAAGGATCCTCTTGGGAAGAGTGATCATTGTATGGTGGAGTTACTGATGCAGGTGGAGGAGGAGAAAGTGGGTTCCTGGACATGTGTCCTTTGTTTGAATAGAGGGGAGTATGGTAGGATGAGAGAGGAATTGGCGAATGTTGATTGGGGGAGCACGTTGGAAGGTAGGTCTGCTGAGGAACAGTGGAGGATCTTTAAGGAGATCTTTCTTAGTGCTCAGCAGAAATTTATTCCAATGGTTAATAAGGATCGTAGGAGGAGAGATAATCAGCCATGGATAACGAAGGAGGTAAAGGAAAGTGTTAAGTTAAAAACGGATGCGTTTAGAGTAGCTAAGAGTAGTGGGCGAGAAGAGGATTGGGAGAAAGAATGACAAAGAAGTTGATAAAGAAGGGTAGGATAAACTATGAAGCTGGGCTAGCGCTTAATATAAAAAAGGATAGCAAGAGTTTTTATAAATACATAAAAAGGAAGAGGCTGGCTAGGGTGAACGTTGGACCCTTAGAGGATGAGAAGGGGGACTTAGTGGTAGGGGATGGGGAAATGGCTGAGGCCCTGAATAACTTTTTTGTTTCGGTCTTCACGGAGGAGGACGTGAATAATTTGCTGGGTGTTGGCAATGGAAAGATGGTAGGAGTGGAGGCCCTGAATGACGTTATTGTTACTAGAGAGACGGTGCTCGACAGACTGGAGGGACTGATTGTGGACAAGTCCCCAGGACCGGATGGAATGCATCCAAGGGTTCTGAAAGAAATGGCGGAGGTGATAGTGGATGCCTTGGTGATTATTTTCCAAACGTCTCTGGATTCCGGGGAAGTGCCGGAAGATTGGAAAACGGCTAATGTTACGCCGTTGTTTAAGAAGGGCGGCAGGCAAAAGGCGGGGAATTACAGGCCGGTTAGTTCAACGTCTGTTGTAGGAAAAATGTTAGAATCCGTGATCAAGGAGAAAATAGCGTGGCATCTTGAGGAGAATTGTTTGGTAGAGCAGACGCAGCACGGTTTCATTAAGGGGAAGTCGTGTCTGACAAATTTATTGGAGTTCTATGAGGATGTGTCTAGGGTGGTGGATAGAGGAGAGCGGTGGATGTGGTGTTTCTTGATTTTCAGAAGGCGTTTGACAAGTTGCCTCACAAGAGGTTATTACAGAAGGTCAGGGGGCATGGAGTTGGGGGTAGGGTGTTAGCGTGGATAGAGGATTGGCTGTCAAATAGGAGGCAGAGAGTGGGGGTCAATGGGTGCTATTCGGATTGGTGGTTGGTGACCAGTGGAGTGCCCCAGGGGTCGGTGCTGGGGCCTCAGCTATTTATCATTTATATAGATGATCTGGAGGAGGGAACCGAGTGTATGGTGTCGAAATTTGCTGATGACACCAAGATTGGTGGAACGGCAAATTGTGCAGAGGGTGTGGAGAGTCTGCAGAAGGATCTAGATAGGCTGGGCGAATGGGCCAGGAACTGGCAAATGGAATTTAGTGTTGGCAAGTGTGAGGTTGTCCACTTTGGTAGGAATAATGGTAGGAAGGACTATTACTTACGTGGTGAAAAGCTGCAGCATGCGACGGTGCAGAGGGACCTTGGGGTCCTTGTGCATGAGTCGCAAAAACCCAGCCTACAGGTGCAGCAGGTGGTGAGGAAGGCGAATGGGATGCTGGCCTTCATAGCGAGGGGGATTGAATATAAAAGTAGGGAGGTCTTGCTGCAGCTGTATAGGGCACTGGTGAGGCCGCAGCTGGAGTACTGTGTGCAGTTTTGGTCGCCGCACTTACGCAAGGATATTTTGGCCTTGGAGGGAGTGCAGAGGAGGTTTACTAGGCTGATTCCGGAGTTGAGGGGGTTGAGCTATGAGGAGAGGCTGAATAAACTAGGCTTGTACTCGTTAGAGTTTAGAAGAATGAGGGGAGATCTCATTGAGACGTATAAGATGATGAATGGGATGGATAGGATAGAGGTGGAGAGACTCTTCCCGCTCAAAAAAGACAGTAGGACTAGGGGGCACAGCCTCAAGATAAAGGGGAGGCGGTTTAGAACGGAGTTGAGGAGGAACTTCTTCACTCAAAGGGTGGTGAATCTCTGGAATTCTCTGCCCGTTGAAGTGGTGGAGGCTGCCTCGCTAAATATTTTTAAGAAGCGGGTTGATGGGTTCTTGATAAGTATGGGGAGAGGGCGGGAAAGTGGAACTGAGCCACAACAGATCAGCCATGATCTTATTGAATGGCGGGGCAGGCTCGAAGGGCTAGATGGCCTACTCCTGCTCCTATTTCTTATGTTCTTATGTTCTTATAGGATAGAGGTGGAGAGGCTCTTCCCACTCAGAAAGGACAGTAGGACTAGAGGGCATAGCCTCAAGAAAAAGGGGGGGGGTGCGGTTTAGAACAGAGTTGAGGAGGAACTTCTTCACCCAAAGGGTGGTGAATCTCTGGAATTCTCTGCCCATTGAAGTGGTGGAGGCTGCCTTGCTCAATACTTTTAAGATGCGGGTTGATGGGTTTTTGATAAGAGAGGGGATTAAGGGTTATGGGGAGAAAGTGGGAATGTGGAACTGAGTCACGACAGATCAGCCATGATCTTATTGAATGGCGGGGCAGGCTCGAGGGGCTGGATGGCCTACTCCTGCTCCTATTTCTTATGTTCTTATTATGTTCTTATGATCATATATCATGACTCCCATGCTTGTTTCTGGGCCTTATTGAATATTGCAATTATAAAATCATCATTCCGGTAACTTTAATCAGATTGTTTAATTTATGATCGGCGGATAGAACTTGAAAGTGAGCACACAAAGTAATAAACCTCTGAAGCAAGACGAGATACTGGAAGAACTTTTCCCCTTTCACACTTCCAGATGGGTAGGCATGCAGAATAAATTCTCAACAAAAGCAATTAATACTAGCAATTATACCTTTGAAATATAATCAGATAAAAGATTGTATATCAATATGTGTAGAGCTAAAAGACCAAATTCTTTGTGGAACAAGTGCATCTCTATGTACTGTGATCAATGAAATGTCAGCTGAGGAATGCAACAGTCAGAGTTGAATAATGCTGATTGTAATGTTAGATTGATAAACTGGAGTTTGGTTAGATTATGTTAGAAGGTAGACAGAGATATCACAGAGATTGATATTTTTACAAACCTGCCCTGGGGTTATTAGTCTCTTTCAATTGTTTGGATAGTTGTGGAGCACATAATTGCAAATTGTACACAATGTCTGTTGACACCACTATCCCAGTCAATGAGTTGAAGTGGTGCAAAATTTAAAGCAGTACTCACAGCAAACAGTGTATCCAGCAAACAAACTATTTACTCAGCAGCATTTGTTTAAGTAGCACACTATAGCAAACTGTCTACAGGGTCTATTTATGAAAGGAATGGGCATGATAAATCAAGTATGGCCTTCCACATTTTCTTATGTTTCTTTCTTGGTTCTCAGATAATGAAAATGAAATACATTTTAATTCAAACTTTTCAAGTTAGATTATTTTGTTGCTGCCATATCTTCAATTTATCACAAATAAAACATAAATATGATGAAAGGACTTACCAGAAGATAGTGAGGAGCAGCTGGGACAGACCTAGAAGAGAATGGTTAGAACTGTAGAAAGGATAAATTGGAGCCTAGGCTCAGGGCTTTGTATTTACTAGAGATTCAGGGATTACTGGAGCTCATTAGAATTTATGAAATAAATGGAGGAAATCAAACTGTGACATCACAAGAAAGTTGTGACTGGTGAGTGCGACTGCTTAGGGTCAGAGTATAAACAACTAGGAGATGGCAACATCAAAATGTTTAAGTTGTTATAAATATCTGAATTCTAGAGTGTACATCCTATGTGGGAACTCCAAGGCCTTCCTTTGCGCAAGAAGTGTCATCAGTTGCAGGAGGTCAGACTCCAGGTTTCAAAACTTGAGCTGCATTTGGTATCACTACATGCCTCCTTGAGGTTGAGAGTTTTATAGAGATTTGGTTACAGTTTAAGAACATACAGGGAAGGAATGGATGACCACCAGACAGTCAAGAAGAAATAGGCAGGTGTAGCCAAACAGGCCATCTAAAATGGTGTTTTGTAAAGCACTCTGGGACAACTGGGCAAGAAACTAAACCGACAGGCTGCAGTTTAAAGACAGACAAACAGGCTGCAACCCTGATGACTGAATACACAGGATATGGGACATCTCCAGGATGAAAGAGACTTTCTGGTCACTGAGTTGTGTGCCAGACATAGGGGCACCATGAATCCTTATTTAGGAGGAAGGTATGTGACCTATGTGCCTACAACACCTACAGGCATGGCCACTGGGGACACACCCAGAGATTGGTGTGGTAGCACCTGATTGGACTCTTATCGATCAGGGTGATCAAGTCCTGATCGATTGATTGGCAATGGCCAAAAAAGGGGCGTGAAACCAAACGGGGTATAAAGGATGCTGCACAACCAGGAATCTCTCTCTCTCTGACCCCACAAACGAACCACAACGATGGAGAGCCACCTGAGAAGGAAGGAAAGAAAGAAGATCAGAGCCAGAGTGCCACACCAGACCAAAGGACCAGACTACACAGACAACTACCAAGACCAGTGCAGAGACAAAGGCCAATATCTGTTTGGGTACTTGTCAGTCACGCAAAGTTAAGTCAAGGTCTTGTATTGTACTTGAATTCTAGTATTTTCTGTAAGATAACTTATTGTTGGTCGGGTGGGTGATTATTGATTGTGTGGGTTTAAATAAATATTATTTGTACTAATAAGATGTCTACTCAAAATTATTTGTCCACCGTATAAGGGTTAAAACAGATTGATTTTACAACACAGGTAATGCAGGAGTTCCCTGAGTATATCCCATTCACCAACTTGTTCTGAAAACTGATGAGATTGACGGTTCATCTGGCAAGTGCAGCTCGAGCCAAGTCCATGGCACCTTGGGTGTTTCAGCTGCACAGGAGTCCACAAAAAGGTCTGGAAGAGAATAGTGATAGGAGATTCAATAGTTATGGGACTGGACAGGTGTCTTGGAGACCACAGACATGAATGTAGGATGGTGCATTGTCTCCCTGGTGTCTGAATAAAGGATGTCACTGAATGTCTGGAGAGCATTTTGAGAGGGGGGGTGTGGTAGTAGGGGGGGATGGGGAGGTCGGGGGTAAAGGTGAAGAGTCAACACTCATTGTCCACATTGGTACCAGCAAGGTAGATAGAAAGAAGGATTAGGTCCTGCAATCAGAATTTAGGGAGCTAGGTAGGAAATTAGTAAACAAGACCTCAAAAGTTATAATCTCTGGATTACTCCAAGTATCACATCCAAGTGAATATAGAAAGAGGTGAATAAAGCAGATGAATGTATGGCTGGAAAGCTGGTGCAACAGGGAAACCTTTAGAATCCTGGGATAGTGGGACTGGCTCTGGGAGACAGAGTACCTGTAGAGGCCAGATGGACTACACTTAAATAGAGCCAGGACTGAGTTCCTTGTGGGGCAATTTGTTAATGTTATTGGAGAAAGTTTAAATTAGCTTGGCAGAGGTGTGGAAATTCAAAGATAATATCACCGTCAGAGGTAGAATGTACAGAATTATTGGGAGCAGGTGAGGGAATGGCATTTGTTGAATTGCTCATTTGGAGAGTCAGCTCAGACATAACATGCTAAGTCGTCCCTTTCTGTATTGTAAAATGCTGTAACTCTGTGATATAGCAGCAGCATTTATAACCAAAAGGTGTGATGCTAACCTGATGTCCTGTGAAAGCTCTGTTGTATTTTCAATAGGGCTGGACAAAATGCCCTATTCACACAATGACATCTTCTCTCAACAATTAATTTGATGATGCTTAATTTCTAACATAATTTCAAAATTACGAGTATTAGGCTATCAAAGCCTTGGATTCAGAGAAGCTTTATCAGAATTATACTGAGGGTGAGAGACTTCAGTTATGCAGGGAGATTGTATAACTTCTTCTTCTTAGAGCAGAGAAAATTAATTAAGGTTTAATAGAAATGGTCAAAATGTTATGGGGTTTTGATAAAGTACTTAGGGAGAAACTGTTTCTATTGTCAAGAGAATCAGTAGCCAGAGGACACAGATTTCAGATAATTGGCAAAAGAACCAGTGGACTAATGTGCAGGGGATTTTTTTATACAGTAAGTTGTTACAATCTGGATTGCATTGTCAGAAAGGGTGGTGGAAGGAAATTCAACAGTCATTTTCAAAAAGTATGTAAATGTGCACTTGAAAAGGAACAGCAATGGGGAAAGAGCAGGGCTGGTTGGATAGCTCATACAAAGAGCTGTCACAGGCACAATAGGCCAGATGGCCTCCCTGTTTGCTGTTTGATTCTATGAATCTATATCAGTTGCAGTGTATTAATGGGATTGTTCATCTTAGAGCAGAGAAAGTTAAGTGAAGGTTTAATAGAAATGTTCAAAATGGTATGCGGTTTTGATAAAGTACTTAGGGAGAAACTATTCCTACTGGCAAGAGGATCAGTAACTAGAGGACGCAGATTTCAGATAATTGGCAAAAGAACCAGTGGACTAATGTGCAGGGTTTTTTTTAATTGGTAAAATATCACTGCTGTACCTATTCATCTTGGATTATTTTATACATAATTCAGTTTTATATATCTGTGAATAAGCTGCAGTTCTATAATCAAAACAAAGTGCAACTCATGCTATAAATAATTAAAATTAAGGAACAGTTGTCTTCTGCATCTGCTGCCCTAACTCCCTGCTGGGTGTGTTATTTCATTTATTGATCTAAGGTGTGGCATCAACCCTGTCTCTAATCTTTGAAAATTACAAGTATGAAAAGTTAGGGGGAAAAGTCATGAAAAATAAATTACTGCAAATAAACCAAGGGAAATGGAGATGGCCCTCCCGCAGTCAACCACAGCAATCCCAGCATCTCCAGAGTCAATGGGTCAGCTTAGATAAATGCCCCTGAGGTCAAACTGGCTTCAAATTGGAGATGTTCACTGATGATTGCACAATGTTAAGCACCATTTGTCAATTCCCAGATTCTGAAGCAGTCCATATCCAAATGCAGTGAGAACCGGACAGTATCCAGGCTTGGGCTGACAAGTGGCAATACTCTCCATTTGTCTGAATGAATGCAGTTCCAACAACACTGAGGAGCTCGACACCACGTAAGGCAAAACAGCCCACTTGATTGTTACTCCTTCCACAAACAATCACTTCTTCCACCACAAATGATCAGTTGCAACAGTGTGTACCATTTATGAAATGCACTGCAGAAACTCAGAAAGACACCTTAGGCAGCAACTTCCAAACCTATTGTGTCTGTGACAGCTCTTTGTATGATCTATCTAACCAGTCCTGCTCTTTCCCCATAGCTGTTCCCTTTTAAGTGCAATTTACATTCTTTTTGCAAGTTACTGGTGAATTTCCTTCCACCACCCTTTCTGACAATGTATTACAGATTGTAACAACTTACTGTGCAAAGAAAACCCATTAGCCCACTGGTTCTTTTGCCCATTATTTGGCAGAAGGACAAAGGCAGCAGATACTGGGGACACCACTACCTGGAGGCTCCCCGCCATGTCACTCACCTTGACTTGGAAATATATTGCCATTTCTTCATTGTTGCTGCGTCAAAATCCTGGAACTCCGTCCCTTCTGTGTGTTTGTACCCAGACCTCAGGGACTTCAGCAGTTTAAAAAGGCAGCTCATCACTACCTTCTCGGGCAACTAGAGATAATAGGACTTTGACTGGGAGAAATGCTGACCTTCATAATGGAGGGGGAATTAAAACCTAGGCCTCAGAAATATATTAATACATAAAATCAAAAGCATGCAAAGAAGCTTGTAGAAAATTAATTTTAAAATCACTTACCTGTGGAGAAACAGTTAGCTTGTGAAAAATAAAAATTGTGTTGGAGCTGGAGAGAAAGTTTAATTTAGTAAATATATCCTTCAAAAATTTATTGAGGGAGAAGGTGCAAAGCATTAAAAATGTTTGAACAATTACTTTGAAGGAATGTTTTGAGACTAATAACAGATCATGTATCTTTATAGACAACACATGCTATCTGTATCTAATGTATGTGTGAATCTGTGACAGGCAAGATGTGACAATCTTAACATTAAAGATATCTATCTCAGCATGACTCATGGGCATAACTTCTACAGCAAATGCATTAATGGGTTGCCCTTACTGACAAGTTCCGTTAAAGTTCTCAATGGAATCTACCCAATATATTGAAATTATTATATTATATATGTTTCATATTTTCGTAGGTATCTTTTTAGAGTACCAGCTGACTCAAGAACAGCTTCTTTCCTGCTGCCATCAGACTTTTGAATGGACCTATCTTGCATTAAGTTGCTCTTTCTCTACAACCTAGCTATCACTTTAACACTCCGTTCTGCACCCTCTTCATTCCTTCTCTATGTACAGTATACTTTGTCCATACAGCCTCAAGGAACAATACTTTTCACTGTATACCAATACATATGACAATGATAAATCAGATCAAATCAAAACTTACACAATGAGTGGAACTCTTTTAGTAGTCTCTCAATTCTTGTAAGAAAATCTTACCCTTGAACATGCTGCCAGCTACAATGGGGCCAGTGCTTTGCATGCATAACTGCATTTATGAATGAGTCACTGAGTTAAAATTTTATTTTTAATCTCTATGTTATGATATGAACACAAAATATTGAATGCTGTCTGAATTTTAGTCCATTACTGTACAGAAATAAAACTTACCCATTGCAACCCACTGTGCAGAACTCAGCCCAGAAGCATACATTTTATTTCCACTCAGTGGGCAGCAGACAATTTGAAGGTTTTTATTATCTATATGGAGTCATACCATTGAAAATTCATACCAACTGCATGAGTCACTGTTGAAATTAGCCATGTCTGTTGATGAGGCAACACAAAGTCACTGGACTGAGGACAACTCAGCTCATGTGAGAAAACAGAGGATAGCAAATCCACACTCAGAAACTTGTTTATTTCTATTCAAAATTTTTTGAAGGTTAAATCAAATATTTTATATGCACAACATAAAAATACAATGTTTGAAAAAATGGTCTGTATTTCACCATATGAGATGATCAGAAATGTACTTTGTGATTTTTTGATCGCACATGCAAAACAAAGATCAGTTCCTATTCTGCAACCCTTGTATTGCCTCATGAACAGACATGGCTAATTTCAACAGTGACTCATGCAGTTGGTATGAATTTTCAATTTATGACTCCATATTGATAATCAAAATCTTCAAATTGTCTGTTGCCCACTGTGTCGAAATAAAATGTATGTTTCTCTGAGACAGGATTAATTCCCACTTGGAAATCAGTGGACATATCAGTGTGCTGCAACATGGTTTACTGAAGAGGAGGTCGTGTCTCACTAACTTGATCGAGTTTTTCAAGGAAGTGACAAAGATGATTGATGAGGGTAAGGCAGTGGGTGTAGTCTACATGGACTTCAGTAAGGCTTTTGATAAGGTCCCTCATGGCAGATTGGTGCAGAGGGTGAAGTCACATGGGATCAGAGGTGAGCTGGCTATGTGGATACAAAACTGGCTCAGTCAAAGAAGACAGAGGGTAGCAGTGGAAGGGTGCATTCCTGAATGGAGGGCTGTGACAAATGGCGTTCCTCAGGGACCTTTACTGTTTGTAGTAGATATAAATGATTTGAAGGAAATTGTAATCGGATTGATTAGTAAGTTTGTGGATGACACAAAGGTTGATGGATTTGTGGAGAGCGATGAGGATCATCAGAGGATGCAGCAGGACATAGATCCGTTGGCAATTGGGTGGAGAGGGGCAGATGGAGTTTAATCCGGACAAATGTGAGGTAATGCATTTTGGAAGGTCTAATACAAATAGGAAAAAACAGCAAATGGCAGAACCCTTAAGAGTATTGATAGGCAAGGGGATCTGGGTGTACAGATACACAGGTCACTGAAAGTAGCAATGCAGGTGGAGAAGGTAGTCAAGAAGGCATACGGCAAGTTTGCCTTAATCGGACAGGACATTGAATTTAAAAATTGGCAAGTCATATTGCAGCTTTATAGAACCCTAGTTAGGCCACACTTGGGAAATATAGTGTTCATTTCTGTTCACCATGCTACCAGAAGAGTGTGGAGGCATTGGAGAGGGTACAGAAAAGATTTACCAGGATGTTGTCTGGTATGGAGGGCATCAGCTATGAGGAGAAGTTGGAGAAACTTGATTTGTTCTCACTGGAACGACGGAGGTTGAAGGGTGACTTGAAAGAAGTTTACAAGATTATGAGAGGCATGGATAAAGTAGATTGTCAGAAGGTTTTCTCAGGGTGAAAGGGTTAATTACTAGGGAACACAAGTTTAAGGTGCGAGGGACAGGGTTTAAAGGAGATGTAGGAGGCAGATTTTTGTACACCGAGGGTGGTGATTGCCTGGATCTTTTTGCTGGGGCGATAGTGGAAGCAGATATGATAGTAATCTTTAAGGGGCATTATGACAAATATAAGCATAGGATGGGAATAGAGGGATATGGCCCCAGGAAGGGTAGCGGTTTTAGGTAAGTCGGGTAGCATGGTCAGTGCAGGCTTGGAGGGCTGAAGGGCCTGTTTTTGCATTGTAATTTTCTTTGTTCTTTGTTCTTAGCTCTGGACTGAGTAGGATAAATGCTCAACAGACAAGGAAAGATTTAAAATATAATATATAAAATATAATACAAGTTGCCTTATATTAACATTGCAATGAAGTTACTGTGAAAATTTCCAGTCGCCCCACTCTGCCCTCTTTTTGGGGTACACCGAGGGAGTATTTATCATGGTCAATGCGCCTAACCAGCACGTCTTTTGGACTGTGGGAGGAAACTGGAGCACCTGGAGGAAACACACGCAGACACAGGAAGAACTTGCAAACTTCACAGAGACAGTGACCTAAACCAAGAATTGAACCCAGGTTCCTGGCTCAGTGAGATAACAGTGCTAACCACTGTGCTATCATGCTATCCCAACTAATTTAATATTAATTCCTCATATATTCTGAGCCAGTTGCATACAATCAGGTTAGTATAAGTTACTACAATTTGTCTCTGTTTCCTCAGACTACAGAGAGGAAAATTGTCCACGGTTCCCATTTCTGAATGTTATCCTGATCATTATCATAACCCTATTGAAATTGCATATTTGTGAACAACAGCTGAGAACAGCATCTAATTCAAACATACTCATTGCCCAGGCAGACAGATGCAATGGTTAATTGAATGACTTGCCAGCTTGCAAAAAGGACTGGAGTGGGGATGGATGTGAGTGTAAATGAAGGAAGACGAGAGGGGAACACTGTATTTTATTATCCACCCTCTCTTTGGTCCTGATTCCACCACTGCTCCAACTCATTTGCTGTTGAAACCATCATTCATGCTTTTGTGACTTCTGAACTGGACAATTCCAATGCAGTTTCCAGCTTCCACATTTCACCATCTGTAAAGAATGTCATCCCAAATGCTGCTATTTATGTCCTTCAATGTACCAAGTCCCATTCACCTATCATCCCTGTACTCGTTGAACTACATTGGCTCCCAGCCAAGCAATGCCTTGATTGTAAAATTTGCATCATTGTTTTCTAGTATCTTTGTCACCCTGTCCTGCCCAACTCATAATATCCCCTACCCCACAACACTTTGAGTTTTTTCATTCATCTAATTCTGGCCACTTAAGCAATCCCAATTTTTATTGATTCACCATTGGTGGGCATGAAGCACAGGAACTCCTTCCCTCAATCTCTCTCCTCTCTACCTCCCTCACCTTTAAGATGATCCTTATCATTTTTCTTTATGGCCAAGTATTTGGCCATCTGCTCTCATACTACCTAACTTGGCTCAGTGTCAAATTTTGCTTCATAACACTCTGTGAAACGTCTTGGGGTATTTTATTATGTTATTCGTTATGTATAAATAAAAGTCAATTGAAAAGCTTAAATGTTAGTGTGAAAGCTTAAGGCGTACCTAACATATTAAGGAATATCGGAGAAAGTAGTTTAATGCCAATGACAATGTCAAATACTATCTCTTCCCCTTGTAAAGGCTTGCAAACATTGCAACAAATAATTTACATTGTTTATAAGGCAAATCATTATTTCCCTACAATGCAGAAGGAGACCATTTGGTTCATCAAGTCTGCACTGATTCTCTAACAGAAAATCTTACCAAGACCCTCTCCCTCACCCTATCCATATAACCCCACACATTTACCATGACTGATCCATCTAACCTATACAACTTCAGACAATAAGGGGCAAGTTAGCATGGCTAAACCATCTAATTTGCACATTTTTGGACTGTGGGGGGAAACACCTGGGAGGGAGCACCCAGACAAAATGCATGCAGACATGGGGAGAATGTGGAAAATCCACACAGATAGTCACCCAAGACTGGAATTGAATCTGGGTTCCTAGCATTGTGAAGCAGCAGTGCTAATCATTGTGCAAACGTGCCGTCTGGTGCTACACAATGCTACACAAGTCATGTTATTGAAATATAAAATAACACAGGGTTCCAGCTAAATTAGAAAGAACACACATTGTGTCAGGGCCATGTAATGCTGATGAATAATATATATCTGGAATTTATCACAAGTGCAAGAGAACAATTGGTGTTTGATTGATGTGCAATATCCAGAGATATATCACCTAACATTCTGACATGCACCAATGCAGTTCATAGGATATCACTGTCAGAAGATCAGGGACATAAGTACTTTAAAAATTTGTACTCACTTCATCAATCACTTTAGTTTAACCATGTAGGTGAAATGGAAGACTTGTTCAATGCAGATGCAGTTACACAGAGATCAACAGATGGGTCGCATTATTGTGGTGTGACTCCAGAAGTCTCACTAAATATAGCTTTGATATTACAAGCTCTTTAATGGAAACACACTGGGTGAGGCTTCAAATGGGGATCTCAAGAGGGCAGTGTGTCCTCCAATTCAATCCTTTCTGTGGTGGTCTGCAAGTTTGCTGTGCTATGCAGAGTGGCCCAACTGGTAGGTTCTGCTCTGGTGCAGGGGTGGCTGCTGTTTAGGTGGGTTACAGATGGTGAGGGTGCCTTAAGGTGGAGCCTGTACAACAGGACATAAATAAACAGGATCCAGGACTGGGCTCAAGCACAACTGCATCTTTCCTGGCTGCAACTTCATCACTGGTCACGAAGACTCTAACTCCGAAGATCCTTCCTCTCCCTTTCCCAGGAGTTGCAGGGAAGCTGCTTCCATTGAGCGGTGTTCCCGCTGAATGATCAGCGAGACAGCAAAATCCAGGCTTTAACTATCACTCTGCGGTGTTGGCAGTTCCGGGGTTGGCGGGGATGTGTCGGCGATCCATCCTCACACTTACTCCCGGATTCCCTTCTCTAAGACTGTTCCCTCAGGGCTGGGAAGTTACCACCGACAATTGCTAAGTTTCAGAATATTGGAGATGACAGCAGTTTGCATTGCAATACACAGGGTTCATTTCAACATTTCTAAACAGGATGGATCATTGTTTGCTTCTGTCAATATAGTATTAACATAATTCTCATGAGAGGAGGGGTATTGATTCCCTTAAGCATCTCATTTAACAGTAAACTTTTGAACATGGGACCAATAGTTTTGTGAGAAAGGCAATGTTGGAGAATTAATCCAACTCCACTGCCAGTTATTTATTGATTGGTCCCAGGGGATTTCACTGAGTGGTCGATAAATAAACCAAGTGGCTGATGTGTAAGATGTTGCTGTTAATTTATTGGACCGCATTTAATCACATTTACTCCATTAGAGTCACAAGTCAAAGAAGAAGCAGATGCTCTTTCTGTGGCCTGGTCTTACAAAAAGACCAAACAAGTTGCTACGTGTTGAATTATGTTGGCAAAAGAAAAGACAAGCAGTGTTACTAAATGATTATAAATGTATATAATTGCATTCAAACAAAAAAAAGGAAAGCAAGGGGAAATGTTGGTTAACTTCAATTCTAGTAGAAATGTTGCCATCTTGTGGCTGGCTTATTTTGTACGACTGCCCTTTCAAAATCATTGCAGTTTCTGGAATGTAACTTATAGAACACATTAACATCAAAAAACAATTCAATGCTCTCCTTGACAGTCACACTTCCTCCACCAACAACAAAGTTCCACTTATTCAGATCTCCATGGCTTGCTCCTATCTCACACATAATCCTACAGTCCCACCCTTTCCGCCCTTCATTCACTGTGTCAGTCATTCAATTAATATTGGACTTTGCGCGAAATCAGGCAAGAATGTTACATCATTCATAATATAAATATTCCATACAAAATTGTTCTGCAATTTTGTGCTGTGTTTAAATAGTGTTAGCTGAAGTTTAAATTGTTTTTAAAGTCATTTGTAAAGACTCATCAGTGTGTTTGTAAGAATAGCCTGAATATACATTTGTTTAATATTCCCATTAAAAAAATTGGTGTAATTTTATAATCCCATCACATGGGAAAATGTTGTTAATCGGGTGTGATGTGACTACAGGAATGGTGCCCATTTTCCCGCCCATTTCCAATTTACAAAAAAAAGGCACAATCGGGAGTCCACCCAAAACGGGTGAAATGTCAATTTGCATTTTTTGCATTCATCACAATGTAATTAATGAGCTTCACTCCCAATCATCCCAGCTCACCTGCCTTAACAAACTCGGTCGCTGCAGCCGGATCAGTCAGGAAACAACCTCCTCTATAAAAATCGGTTTCAGACGCTTGATCAGTGAGGGTGAGTGAGGAGATGTCTCCAGTTCAAACTGCTCTGTGCTGCTCAGAGTGGGTTGCTTCACGATGGCCATATTGCATTTTGGATTGGGGGGGGAGCCTGCAAGTGGGTGGGTGGGAGGGCTGTTGTTCCTCATGGAGTTCAACCGTGGACTCTCAGCACAGACCCGGCTCAGAACACTGACCTCAAGTCTTAGCGCTGATTCTGGGTCCTAGTACTGGCAGCAGCAAACACTGTTGCTGGCGGGGAATGGGCTGGAAACTCTATGAAGTGACAGTGCTGCAACCTCAGGACTTGTCAAGCAGCATTCTCAGTGCCCTCTACTGCATGAGTTCTGGGTATGTGTTTGTGAGCGGGGGGGAAGGAAGGTGGGGGGGTGCTCTGATGCCATTGTGGGATCTGTGGGGGAGTATGGAGAGTGTGTGTTGCAGTGGGGTTGTGGGGGGGGGAGGTATGAGGAGTATGCGTTGCTGGCCAGAGGGCAAGCAGAATTCTTTAACCTCTCCATCTGTCTCTCCCCTTCCCCAATTTCCCTCCCCCCTTCAGATTGACGAGATGGGTTTTGCAATGCAATCCATTGATCTTGCTGTTCTTTTGGTTGCTGCTAGAGCTGAGGAGGAGGAGCTGGAGGATGAATTGTGGGTGGAGGAGGCCCAGGTTTACAACTCACAGGAGTAGAGAAGGCAGGACATGGCCACCATTCACCTGGGCGGGGGGGAGGTGCAGGAGAAGGAGGGACTGGAGACAGAGGAGAGAGAGGGTCATATCAGCCTGCCATTGGGGCTGGGGAGGTGATGAGGGGGCTATGTGCAAGAGGGTTTGGGGGAGGTCATGGGATAGGGGGTAAGGGCATCAGTAATGTTGGGGAGGGTCTCCAATGTTGGTGGGGAGGAGGGGGATGCTATATGTGGCCTGGGCCAGATTCTGTCAGCAGAAATTTTTTTCCTGCTTTTTCTGTGGGTATGCAGTTTGTGGCTCCAATCTGCAGGCTGCCTGGTGCATTAAGTCCCGCCCACTGCCTCTACTGGCTAGAAATGGTCTAGCCTACTTTTTCAAAGACTAAGTGCATAAAAGTGAGACTGAAAACTTATCTGAAAAACAGACCAGGAACTCTTCCATTTTCACACTGGCTTGGCACTAAAGGAAAAGTCTTGTAAAATTCTGTTCAATGTCTCACCTATTGTCCTATATTAGCTTCTTATCTGTCTCATAAATGCTATATTTAGTTATTTCTTTCCTGACCTTTATTGTCAATTTTCTTTTGTCCCCTCCTGAGGCTTTGACTGGTTTGTAAACTGTTGTCCCTGTGCCCAATACATGTCCTTTGGTATTTTATCCATACACACCTTCATGTGTGTTGGCTGGATGTGTAAATTTCCTAATCCTCGACCAACATTCATTTACAAGTGCAGGTGACTAGGTAGCAATCATGTCTGATCTGCTCACAGACCACAAAGGCCATTTGCCATAGATCACAGAGGCATCGGAACTGTCCATGGGGGGGAGGCCTGGCCGGAGGGGGGTGTGCAGAGATCGGGACTGGTCCGATAAGCCAGCAATCAGGGAAGTTGAGGATTCTGGAAGACTGGCGATCACGGGAGTTGTGGGGCAGGTCAACAATTGAGAGGCCAGCAATAAGGATCCAGTACGCATGCGCCGATCTCCGCGCTGATAGATCGGCACATGCGTAACTGCCCACTCAGCACTCTGCTGCCAGCATCTCGGGCAGGAATAGGCCCCGCCCACTGTTAAGGCACTCTGCAATGCTCAGAGTGTTGGAGATTGGTTCTGGTAAGTACACCAAAAAAACGGGCAGGAAATACTCTCGTTTTCCAACCCATTGGTCACTTAGTTTTGTTTTTGGAGAATCCCAGCCAATATGTCAGGGATGTGTGAGGTCCTTGATTGTTCTGGCTGCTTTGCTGAGGCAGCGGGAAGTGTAGACAGAGTCAATGGAAGGGAGGTTGGTTTGCATGGTGGACTGGGCTATGTTTCTTGTGGTATTGGTCAGAGCAGGAGCCATACCAAGCTGTGATACAACCGGAAAGTATTCTTTCTCTGGTGCAACTGAAAGCATCTATAAAAGAAGAGAACTGTCCAGGAATATTCTGTCCACAAAAAATAAAGCAAATCCAGTCCTCCTATTAGTCTTTGCTCAAAAATCAGCAAATAGAAATGTCAATGACAGTACTATCAGGCAGCATTTCCTCAGCAATAACCTACTCATTGACACAGTTTGGGCTCTGTCAGTGCCATTCAGCTCCTGACCTCATTGCAGCCCTGGTCCAAATGTGATATGATAGTGACAGCCCTTGACATCAAGGCAACATTTGACCGAATATGACATTAAGGAGTCCTAGTAAAACTAATGTCACTGGAAGTAGGGGAGAACTCTCCAGTGGTTGGAGTCGTATCCTAGTACAAAGGAAGAAGGTTGTTGGAGTTGAATAATTTTGGTTCCAGGACAATACTGAAGGAGTTCTGCAAGCTAGTGTCTCTGGCCCAACCATCTTCAGTTACTTCATGAATGACCTTCCCTCCGTCATAAGGTCAGAAATGGGGATGTTTGCTAATGATTGCACAATGTTCAGTACCATTTGTGATTCTTCAGATACAGAAGCAGTCCTTGTCCATATGCAGCAGGACCTGGCTGCAAAATCATCTTAGACTTATAAATGCCATGTAATATTCACACCACACAAATGCCAGGAAATAACCATCTCCAACAGGAGAGAATATAACCAGCTCCCTTGATAATCAATCCACTGAATCCCTAATAATCAACATCATGGAGGTTACTATTGACTAAAAACTGACCAGCCAGATAAATACTGTGGTTACAAAAGCAGATCAGAAGCCTGGAATTCTGGAATTCTGACTCCCAAAAGCCTATCTACAAGACACAAGTTATGGGTGTGGTGGAATACCCTCCACTTGCCTGGATGGGTGCAGCTCCAACAACACTCAAGAAGCCTGACACTATCCAGGACAAGATGTGGAAATGCCGGTGTTGGACTGGGGTAAACACAGTAAGAAGTCTCACGACGCCAGGTTAAAGTCCAACCAGTTTACTTGATAGTAAACCCTCACCTGACAAAGGGGCAAACCCTGAAAGTTTGTGGGTTTACTATCAAATAAACTGGTTGGACTTTAACCTGGTGTTGTGAGACTTCTTACTGTGGCTATCCAGGACAAAGCAGCCTGCTTGACTGGCACTCTATTTAGTAGCTTAAACCTTCTGTAGAACTGATGGACAGTGGTAACACTGTACAATATGCAAGATATGCTGCAGCAATATATTAAAGCCTTTTCAACGGCACCTTCCAAATCCACAAATTTTACCACCAGAAGGACAAGGATGGTAGATCCATGGGGTCTCTGCCACCTGCAAGTTCCCCTTAAAGTCACACAACACTATGATTTGAAACAATGTCAGTGTTACTTCACTGCGGCTGGGTGAAAATCTGGAACTTGCTATCTTACAGCTCTGGGTGCATCTACACCACATGGACTGCAGTAGTTCAATAAGGTGGCTCATCACCAACTTCTTAAGGTCAATTAGGGATGAACAACAAATGCTCACCTAGACAGTGACACCCACTGCCTGTGAAAGATTTTTTGAAAACTGTACCTAAGAACATAAGAACATAAGAAATAGGAGCAGGAGTAGGCCATCTAGCCCTTCGAGCCTGCCCCGCCATTCAATAAGATCATGGCTGATCTGTTGTGGCTCAGTTCCACTTTCCCGCCCTCTCCCCATAACCCTTAATCCCCTCTCTTATCAAGAACCCATCAACCCGCTTCTTAAAAATGTTTAGCGAGGCAGCCTCCACCACTTCAACAGGCAGAGAATTCCAGAGATTCACCACCCTTTGAGTGAAGAAGTTCCTCCTCAACTCCGTTCTAAACCACCTCCCCTTTATCTTGAGGCTGTGCCCCCTAGTCCTACTGTCTTTTTTGAGCGGGAAGAGTCTCTCCACCTCTATCCTATCCATCCCATTCATCATCTTATATGTCTCAATGAGATCTCCCCTCATTCTTCTAAACTCTAACGAGTACAAGCCTAGTTTATTCAGCCTCTCCTCATAGCTCAATCCCCTCAACTCTGGTATCAGCCTAGTAAACCTCCTCTGCACTCCCTCCAGGGCCAAAATATCCTTGCGCAGGTGCGGCGCCCAAAACTGCACACAGTACTCCAGCTGCGGCCTCACCAATGCCCTATACAGCTGCAGCAAGACCTCCCTACTTTTATATTCAATCCCCCTCGCTATGAAGGCCAGCATCCCATTCGCCTTCCTGACCACCTGCTGCACCTGCAAGCTGGGTTTTTGCGACTCATGCACAAGGACCCTGAGGTCCCTCTGCACCGTCGCCTGCTGCAGTTTTTCGCCACGTAAGTAATAGTCCTTCCTACCATTCTTCCTACCAAAGTGGACCAAATTCTTCCTACCAAAGAGAATGGCTAACATGGAGGTGTCCAGGTAGGGAGTGACCTCCCAGAAAGTTTTTCTGATGGGTGCAGTAATGTTATACATCGGCCTTGCCATTATAGTACCAAAATGGTTTGATGAAAGTCACGAATGCTATCCTAATTTATTAAGGTGATTTACTTCTCTTCATCCTCCCTGACCCATTTTTAGCCTTTGACATATTGACCATGGAATTTTGCTCTGTGGTCGCTGCACTATTATCCAGCTGTATGGAATGCATTGGACACTTTCATTCTTATTTATCACATCAGGGGTGGAAAAACACCTGTAAATGCCTCTCTTCCTGCTCCTGTACCAATAGCTAATGTGACCCCCAAGGATCTATTCTTGGTTCCCCTCCTATTTCACACCCACATGCTGTCCTTAAACGACATCATCTGAAATCATGGCATCAATTTCCTGTCAATCACCCAACTTTGTAATGGTGTTGCCAGTCTACCTTTCATTCTAAGAACTTCAACTTTGCCAGTAAGCCTATTATATGGTACTTTATCAAACGCCTTTTGGAAATCCATAATTGCTACATCAGTTGCATCATCATCATCAATCCTCTCTGTTGCTTCATCAAAACTTCAATTGAGTTAGCAAAACATGATTTGCCTTTAACAAATTTGTTCTGACTCTCCTTAGTAAATCTACACCACTACTTTCTCCGAGGGTATCAGACTTGATTTCTTTGGGGCAATGTGGCCTTGATGACATGCTGAAAAGTCAGGGGTGGCCAAACCTCGGCCATTTTGAGCAGCTGCCGTATAAATCCAGTCAAGGTTCTTGTGCTCTTAGGGATGAGATCCCATGTTCAAGAGTCGCAGGCCATTTGGAGGGCTGGGAGCATTAACCACCACACCAAGCTGGGAAAAGCAGATTGAACATTGCCCTCAGAACAAACGGCCAAGAAGGCCCTATCGAGGGGAGCTCATAGATGGTGATGACGGGAGGGGTTGCTTTCAGTGTTGGTGGGGGGGGGGGGGGGGGGGGGAGGTGGGGTGCAGTGGAATCTATCATGGACTGCAGGTTCCTGATTAGGGGTGCTAGGGAGCTGTGCCAAAGGCAATGCAAGCATGAAATGCCAAGATACTGCCCAGACATGACCCTCTCCCTCCTGGGGGCTGCAATCACCGTGCACCTCCAGCAGGTTCTGCTCAGCTGGTGCATGTCATGAGAAACCAGTTGTTTACGCCAAGGTGGAAGGACACAGGGAGCTATCAGGCCTAAAGGCCTGGAATTATATTTAAATGAATGCACATATCAATCTTAACATTTAAAGTTGGTTTGCTTATTATTGGCAGGGGGATGGTGACAATTGATTGGGAAAATCCCACTGGCATAAAAGCCATTTTCAGACTCCTGTGAGATTTTCTACTTCCACCACCATCCCCATCTCTTGATAACTGATCTCCCCATTGAGTCGGTGCTGGCTCCTAGAAAGAACAGTCATACTTAGTCTCACATTCCTACTTTTTTGTCAATAAGTCTATGATTCCTTATCCTCAAGTATCTGTCCAAATACTTTTAAAATTATTCATGAAACCAGATTCTTTAGTGTTCCAGATCACATCTGAGTGAAATAAAATCTCCTCAAGTCCCTTTTAGATCTTTTTCCAGTGATTTTTTATTCTAGTCAATGATCTTTATTTATTGACCAACTCACTGGAGAGAATAGGCTTTCTTTATTTCTTCTGTGAAAACCTCTCACCAGCTTGTAAATTTATGTCACATCAACTCAAAATCCTCTGTTCTAAGGAGAATGGTCCTAATTCTTCCAACTGCTCTTTATAATAGAATGATAGAAGCCCTAAAGGCAAATTGACCATCAAGCGTGCACAAGCTCTCTGACAGAGCATCTTTCCCAGGCCCACCCTGCTGCTCTTTCCCCATAACCCAACATAGTTATCCTGTTAAGGGGGAATTTAGCATGGCCAATCAAACTAACCTGCACATCTTTGGAGTGTGGGAGGAAACCCACACACACATGGGGAGAATATACAAACTCCACACCAACAATCACCTGAAGCCAGAACTGAACCCGGGTCCCTGGTGCTGGGAGGCAGCAGTGCTAACCACTGTGCCATCATGTCACCTTCATTCCTGCTAACATCTTGGTAAACCTTCTCTGTATCATTTCTAATGCATGCACTTTCCAAAGCGTGGTGCCCTAAACTATCCACAATACGCCAGCCGTGGTCTAACCAGAGATTAATAACATTCCAGCATGATCTCTTTGCTTTTGTATTTCCCTATATAAACATATGTAACCCATAAACCTTTTAACCACCCTTATCAATTTGCTCTGACACCTTTAATGATTTATGTACATGGACATCACGTTCTCTGTTCATTGTAACACTTTACAAAATCATCTCTTTCCATTTCAATATCAATAAAGCACATCATTTCACATCTCTTGATTTTGAACTCCATGTGCCGTGCTTCTGTCCATTTCACCATTCTGTCCATATCTTCCTGTATGCTATACTGCTTTTCTGATTATCATACAATCTGCCAACTTTATATTGCTGCTTCCTACACTCTGTATTGTTTATAAAAATTGGATGGACCCAAAACTGATCTGTGGAGAATACCACTGCAAACATGCTCAGTCTAATAAACACCCAACCTTTCTCACTGAGCCGATTTTGCATCCCTAAGATCACGTTGTACTGAATTCCATGTTCTTCCATTTCTTAATAAGCCTCCTGTGTGATATTTTGTTGAGTACATGCACAAGGTCCATGTAGAATGTACAGCTTCTATTTCACTGCAGCCTCCTATTAACTCTCCTTGATTAATCCATGTCTTTCCAATGAATGTTTGTGATTGATAATAGTTTCCAGTCACTTCCCCACCTCTAATATTAGGCTGAATGGTCCATAGTTTCCATGGCCAAAACTTTATGCTCCCCCACCAGTAGGTTTTTTGGCAGGGGGTGTGTGAAATTGAAGGGATTGGATTGCTTCCTGGTTCCCATGCACCCCGACCATGCAGTGATCTTACTTTGAGGTAGGAAAGGATCCATATGGGAAGACTGCCCATACCCCATTTGAGGCCCATAAATGGCCAATTGTTGGCCACTTAAGGGCTGTTTCCTGCCCAACATCAATTTTTTAGGTGAAGAAGACGATTGAATTTTAGGAGAAGGTCGAAAATCAACAGTTACCTCTCAGGTAAGAAGCAGGGAGACCTCTATCATGTCACCTTCTGAAGTAGGGCATTTAACCGTCTTAATGTCTGGTAGTTCCTGCACCTCTCAGACTCCATCTGGCCTCTCTCTCAAAACCCTAATTACCTCCTTCCTGCCCTCCTCAGGCCTACCCTATTCTCCCCACCCTGGGACCCATTGAAATTACCTGAGCTTCTGGTGCCCAGACGTAGTCTCAGGCATCCTCCTGCATTTCTTCTCCTGTCCTCTGCTGGACTGTCTCAAAGGGACTCTTCTCGAGTGAGGAGTGGAAGTCCCATCTACAGCAACTTAATGCTCATTTGAGCATCAATTGACTGCAGGCACTTGGAGTTGGCTAGAAATGAGACTTTGCCATCTGAAAAATTCAGGTCCACGTTTATCCCTCTCCCCTTTCGTGAATAATGGGATAACATTAGCAAACTTTCAGTCCTCTAGCACACTGCAGTGTCTAATGAGGATAAAAAGATTGTAATCAATACTTTTGCAATTTCCGCCTTTGCTTCTTTCAGCAATATAGAACGCATTTACTGCCAGTAATGTTAATTATTTTACTGAATTTTTATTATCTATTATTATCCCGTCCATAATGTCCCTTTTTACTTTTAGTGTAACCTTAATTCATCCACTTCCTTTATGCAGATGGATACAAAGTATTCATTCAATAATTTTGCTATGCTCTCTGCCTATATGCGAAGATTTTTCTTTGGGTCCTTAATAGACCTAATTTTTCCCTTGTCAACATTTGCACTTTATACATTTATTAAAATGTTAGGGCTTAATTTAGTGTTGCTTGCTAATCTTTATTCATGATCCCTATTTGCCTTCTGTATTTTTGATTCTCTCCTGTACTTACCATAATCTTTCTGTTAACAACTGAATCTTGCTCCTAAGATTTGTCACAAGTTTCCATTTATTACTTTACCTTTTCATTTACTTTGTCATTCAAGTCTCATTAGCTTTGGATTCTTTATCTTTACTGTTCTGAAGAATACACCTAGTTTACACTCAAATTATCTCTGCCTTGAATGCCCTTCATTGCTTCATAACTGCTTTATCAAGGAATCACCTTTTCCAATCTGCCTATGTTTACTTTCTTCATTGTTCTTCCTCACTGACCATTTTTACTTTTGACATTTCTTGGTGCCTTTCCAAAATATTTAGGACATGTGCATAGCTCCCTGAAAGTTGGCACCCAGGTTGATAAGGTTGTTAAGAAGGCATATGGTGTGTTAGCTTTTATTGGTAGAGGGATTGAATTTCGGAGCCGTGAGGTCATGTTACAACTGTACAAAACTCTGGTGTGGCTGCACTTGGAGTATTGTGTACAGTTCTGGTCGCCACATTATAAGAAAGATGTGGAGGCATTGGAAAGGGTGCAGAGGAGGTTTACCAGGATGTTGCCTGGTATGGTGGGGAGGTCTTATGAGGAAAGGCTGAGGGACTTGAGGTTATTTTCATTGGAGAGAAGAAGGTTATGAGGTGACCTGATTGAGGCATACAAGATGATCAAAGGATTGGATAGGGTAGACAGTGAGAGCCTTTTACCTCGGATGGTGATGGATAACACAAGGGAACATAGCTTTAAATTAAGGGGTGGTAATTATAGGACGGATGTCAGAGGTAGGTTCTTTACTCAGAGGGTAGTAAGGTCTTGGAATGCCCTGCCTGCAGCAGTTGTGGACTCGCCAACTTTAAGGGCGTTCAAATGGTCAGTGGATAGGCATATGGATAACATTGGAATAGTTTAGGTTAGAGGGTCTTTAGATTGGTTCCACTGGTCGGCGCAACATCGAGGGCCGAAGGGCCTGTACTGCGCTGTAATGTTCTATGTTCTATGTAAAATATTTTGTGGTCACTGTTAGCATGATGATCATTTATTGTGACATATTCCATTCGCCCGACTCCATTTCGCAGAATGAAATCTAACATTGCCTCTTTCCTTCTTGGACGTTATATACTGGATGATCAAGTCCTTCCATGCACATGTCAATAATTGCTCTCCTTCCCTACCATTAACACTTATGGGCTGAATTATATGCTTCATCCTCCGGTGGTGGATTGTACACCCGGAGGTCAGTGGCTAAAAAAGCAACACAGCAGGGTGGGAGAATTGCCCCAGTCATATTTAGTTTGCATTTTCACCTTATTTACAACAGCCTAGTTAACAGACTAAGGATAGTTACACAAAATAAGGTCAGTTAACTTATCTTAATTGACCCATTCAGAAAGTCCCAGAGTGTCCCTGAAACTGTATCTAATTGTTTCTTAAATAATTTGCATCAATCGCTTTGCTCAGAGGTCCATTCCAAATGTTGATCACCTTCTGTGTGAAGTGAAACTCCTGATGTAAGTTCTAAGGTCACCTTCAGCCAGCCTGAGTTGTGTCCTGTTTACCTTTTCTCTCTGTTTCATTTAAAGTGATATTCTGGCTTCATTTTTTTTTTGCAAAATGCTCAATTGCAGGAAATTGTTGGAATAAGATTTTAAAAAACTCTGGGATCCGTGTCAATTCAATATGTTTCTTTGGGGAATTGAATTTGAATTCTAGCTGTCTTCATTTCTGAGAGTTTCTTCCAATACTAGGCCCCAACTTGATAACGTGCAGGCCATTTCCTCAACTCAGCCAAAAACTATGGAATAGAGAAATCTTCATCAAATTCAAAGAACAAAGAACAGTACAGCACAGGAACAGACCCTTCAGCCCACCAGCTTGTGCTGACACAGGCGCCTCTCTAATCTAATATTTTCTTGCCTCTATGTGGTCCATATCCCTCTATTCCTTGTCGATTCATGTATCTATTCAGATGCCTCTTGAACATTGCTATAGAATCTCCTTCCACCACCTCCTCTGGCAATGCATTCCAGGCATTCACCACCATGTGTGAAAAACTTGCCCCTTACATCTCTTTTAAACTTTCCCTCTCTTGCTTTCAACCTGTGCCCATGAGTAATTGATCTTTGACCCTGGGAAAATGTCTCTGACTATCCATTCTATCCAAGCCTGTCATTATCTTGTAAACTTTTATCAGGTCTCCCCTTATCCTCTGATGCTCTAATGAAAACAATCCAAGTTTGTTCAACCTTTCTTCATTGTCCATATCCTTCAAACCAGGCAATATCCTGGTAACTCTTCTGCAACCTTTCCAATTTGGCATGGCACAGTGGCACATTGGTTAGCATACTACCTCACAGCACCAGGGACCCGGGTTCAGTTCCCAGCTTGGGTCACTGTCTATGCAAAATTTATACATTGTCCCTGTCCCTGTGTCGGTTTCCTCCGGGTGATCTTGTTTCCTCCAAGAGTTTGAAAGATGTGCTGGTTAGGTACATTGACCCAAACAGGCACTGGAGTGTAGCAACTAGGGGAATTTCACAATAACTTCATTGCAGTGTTAATATAAGCCTTACTTGTAACTAATAAATATATTTTACTTTACAATCCATCAACATCCTTCTGATAGTGTGGTGACCAGAATTGTACACAATACTCCAAATGCGACCTAACCATAGTCTTATACAACTGCAATATAATTTTTCAATTCCTATACTTAATGCCCTGACCAATGAAAGCCAGCATGCCATATGCCTTCTTGACCACCTTGTCACCTGAGTTGCCACCTTCAGGGAACTGTCAATCTGCATGCCTAGACTCCTCTGCATGCAAATATTTCTAAGAGCTTTATTTGTTGTATACTTTCCTTCTGCAGTAGACCTTACAAGTTGCATCACCTCACATCTGTACAGGTCAAATACTATTCTCTTTCAGATGTGAGTATATCCTATCCTTAAGAATTTTCTCCAATAATTTCCCCACCACTGATGTAAGACTCACAGGCCTGTAATTTCCCAGATTGTCTTTTCTGCCCTTCTTAAACAGAGAAACAATGTGAGCTACTCTAAATTCACTGACTTATTTTAATATTTTTGCCTGGTTAAATTTAGTTTTACATCAAACTCAAGGTTTAATTCAAAGCCAGGGAAATATAGCACTCCCTAACAAGATCTGTGATTTACTTTGTTTTAATTTATTTTGTTAGTGTCACAAGTAGGCTTATATTAACACTGCAATGAAGTTACTGTGAAAATCCCCAAGTTGCCACACTCTGGCACTTATTCGGGTACACTGAGGTAGAATTTAGCTTGTCCAATGCCCCTAACCAGCACATCCTTCAGACTGTGGGAGGAAACCGGAGCACATGGAAGAAACCCACACAGACATGGGGAGAACATGCTGACTATATACAGACATTAACCCAAGCCGGGAATCGAACCCAAGGTCCCTGACACTGTGAGGCAACAGTGCCTGAGCTGGTGCTGAGTGTGAGAAATCTAGCAATTGTGCTGGCTTTTCATCACCACTCTCTTCTTGGACTATATCTACTGCTTGGCCAGGTTACACTTCTTGAGTATTTGAAAGGGAAAAGACACAAAGATTAAGTTATGGTGAGGCAAGTGGGTGGGGTGGAGGGGCTGTGCGGGGAGAAAAGGTACCTGCTTCTACCATCTACAGTATGTGTGAGATGAGGGAGGAGATTAGATGTGAGGACACTGTGATTTACAACTCTGCTTCTGGTCATGGCCTCAGCAATGGTTGTTTCAATAATGGTAAGCATCTTCAAGGACATGAGAAGATGCAACTACGCCCGTTCCCCACAGATACACTCCTGCTGCTCCTCATTGTGCATCAGCTTGTGCTGGTAAGGTGAAAGAAATTTTGTCAGTGACTGTTTTGCAATCTGGTGGGTGATGTGCCTTTCACAGTAGAATATCTGGCCATGTGTGCAAGCTGTGAGATGTGAGTGTGAGGCTTGAAGGAGTGTGTTTGGTTGTAGTGAAACTTATGAATGATAGGTATGAGTTCTGATTACACAAATTATTGGGAGATGAAGTATGGGGTATTGTGAATTGAACAGTGGCTGAAGTTAGTGGTACAGTTGGAAGCACATGGTATTTAAAAATGCATTTACTGATCTTAATCACTCATGTGAGGTCATTGAACTTCTTGCAGCGTATATCCAGATCATCAAAGTCTGACTTTTAGCAATGACTTCCCACTAGTATTTGTTTGGAGGGACTTCTGCCCATAAGCAAATATAGGATATCGCTCCGATTTTCTCCCTCCTCCATCATGACATCCAGTGCAGCATCTGAAAACATTGGAGCTCATTCCAGTGCCATTCCTCTCTGTTTCCCAGGACAGATTCACTTTCTGCATGATTCCCTGCAGCTACTGCAGTAGAATTGTGCGTCCTTTTTAGGATTAGCAGACCAGCTTTAAGCAGTGCAGGCTTAGCTTTATGTGGAGCAGGGAAGTAACAATTCTGGGCCTTCTGCTGGTGTGAGTAGGCAGTGAGTGATGTGTTTAGCCCTGGGTGCATGTGGAATTCAGTTTAATCAGCAGGCAGCATGAAATTGGCATGCTACATACATTTCAATCAACACTGTGGGTTCATTGTACATCACAACATTTGTGTCCAGGGATTGTTCACTGTTCAAGACCATTATCCATCTTTTCAACTCTTTTTGTATTACCTTCTGTTATTGAATAATTTTGATATTATCCCAGGAGTAAATGCTGCCAATTCATGAGTAAAGACTGAGGCATTAGCAATATTGGATAGGATAAAAATCCATATAAGTTTGGCAAACCTCAAAGTAGAAAGCTTATCGGATCCAAATAGGTGCATTTTATGTTACTGAAAGGAATAAGGGTGAATTTTTTCAGGGCTCAGGTCACAATCCTGAAATCCAGCTTAGATATGGGGGTGGTGCCATAGGACTGGAAGATTGCAAATGTTATTCCCCTGTATAAAAAGGGGGATATAGGCCCTGGCAAGGCCAGCATTCATTGCCCATCCCTAATTGCGTTTGAAAAGTTGGTAGTAATTTACCTTCTTAAACACTGCAGTCCATGTGGCGTAGGTGCACCCAGAGTGCTGTTAAGAAAGTAGGTCCAGGATTTTGACCCAGCGACAGTGAAGGGGTGGCATTATGTTGTACAGGATATGAGTTTCATGTCAGAGTTGGGGAAAATTTTAAAAGAAAATAATCCAGCATGAAATTAATTGACATGTGGTAAAATATGGCTAATTAATGGAAATCATTACAGACTAGTAAAGGGCAAAATGCATTTGACTAACTAGTTTGAGTTATTTGACGAAGTAACAGAGGGGGTTGCTGAGGATAGTGTGGGTGATGTTATGCATCAGCATCTCAAAAAGTATTTGATAAACTGACACATAATAGATTTTCTTTTCCAATATTGAAGCCCATGGGATTAAAGGGACAGTGTGGATGTGAAGTTTATTGAGGAACAGGAAGTCATAAGAAATAGTGATTGGTTGTTTGTCAAGCTGAAGGCAAGTATGCAGTGGTGTTCCCCAGATGTCAGTATGAGAGCTACTACTCTTTTTGATATATATAATGAATTAGACATTGGTATACAAGGCATAATTTTAAAGTTTGTTGAGCTCACAGAACTTGGGAATGTAGCAAACAATGAGAACGGTAACAGGGCTGTGAATTGGGCAGACACATGGCAAATGTGGTTTACCATAGAGAAATGGTGAAATTATACATTTTAGTTGAAAGAATATGGAGAAGCAATATGAACTAAATGGTGTTAGTTTACAGGGGACTCAGGAGCAGACAGACCCAGGAAATATTGGAAGGTGGCAACACAAGTTGGGAGGCTATTTAATAGCCTGTAGTTTGTAGGTCCTTTATATCCCAATTGGCATATCATGTTCAATCCTGGATGCCAGATATTAGAAAGAATGTCAATGTCTTAGAGAGAATGCAGAATACATTTACCAGAATGGTATCAGGGATGAGGGACTAGTGAAGCAGAGAGACTGGACAAACTGACTTGTCCTCAGTTTGGACAAGGTTAATAGAAGATGTGATAAAGGTATTCAAAATCAAGAAAGATTTTGACATAGTAAATAAAGATAAATTATTTCCAATGACAGAAGGTTAGTAAGCAGGACACAGATTTAAGGTGATTGACAAAAGAATCAAAGTCAACATGACAAAACACTGTGAATAGTGGAGATCAGGAATTTACTGCCCCTAACCATAAGAGTGGTGGAAGCAGATTCCATGGCAAATGTCAAAAGGGAACTGGATAAATACTTGAAGGGTAAATCTAAATAAATACTTGTGGGATTTTGGGGAAAGAAGGGGGCATGGGTTCAATTGGACAGCTTTTACCAAGCTGATAGAGACATAATGAGATGAATAACCTTTATCTATGCTGTATTCTATGATTCCACCAAACTACTCAATGCATTTTTTTTTGCTCAAATGTTTAGGATCCAAGTTGATGTCTCTGTCACATATTGCATGTTTTTTAAATTCAATTTCAGGCATCTGCAAAGCAATTACTTAAAGGTAAAAACAGTTCAAAGCTATACTTGTGAAATTCTACAAATTACAATTCAAATTATGTAATAAATTCCAAAGAAATAAATCCCTTAACATCACACACTGAATTCCTCATAAGTGAATATTCTTGATAAGTGAACAGTCCATTTAGAACAAACTGTTATTTCCTTATCAGAAATTTATGTTTTAAAAGTGTTTGGACATAAGACAGATACATAGTTTAACGTAGCCCTGTGTACTAGAGACAACTCGCTTCCCTTGAGCTCAAGCAGACCAACATTTTAGGAAAGATTGTCTGGCATGCAGCTATTCACTGTTGCCCTATTATTAGTCTCTAGTCACCAGACTATATTAGATGCATAGTATATGAAAATGTAATCATATAAACTGAAACATCATACTAATGATTGTAGACCAATATTATTGTGCCTATGCTATAGCTGTCACAACTTATCTAACAATGAAGCATCCCATACCAGATAACAGATGAATCTAGATAACTTACAGACATGGGTTGACATGTAACAAATAACATTCACACCATATATACCAGGTAATGACCATCATAAAGAGAGAAAGTCAATCTCTCCTGGAACTTCAGCAGCACTATCATCACTAAGGACCCCACTATTAGCATCTTAAAGGGTTGCCAAAGAACTACACCAACCATCCCAACACAATCACTACAAATAAAAGCAGAAAATGCTGGAAAATCTCAGCTGATCTGACAGCATCTGTAGAGAGAGAATAGAGGCAATGTTTCAAGTCTGGATGACCCTTCATCAGACAAGGTGTGCAACAGGTCACAAAGAAGGCTCATCACCATCTTTCCAGAAAATCTAGGGATGGGCAGTAAATGGAATCTTGTCTGTGCTGCCCAAGAAATGCCACTTCTGACATCTGAAACTTAAGACATCAAAATTCTTTTGGGATGCAGACTATATACCGCTCCTTATGCTATCACCTCTACATCTGCTAACAAACATTTTTGTCACTGGTAAAATTTTCTTTTATTCTATTTCATTTTGAAAATGAAAAGAAAATATTGCATTACATTAGAAAATTACAAGAGTGGAAAATAATTACTTGAAATTTCAAAAATAGTATTTTTCACAATATTTTTAAAAAAGATATCAGAGTTATTAAGACTTTCTAGGAAAAATTATTTTACTGTTCTCTTTTTGTTTGACAGAATTTCCTAATTTTTATTCAATTGAAAAATGATAGCTTCATTCCAGTTCCCTAAGCACATTATAGCTTTATTCCAGTTTCCAAAGCACATGTAGTGTGCAGACATTTTTCTGTTTCCATTGCTAGTAATTCCTGAAACAGGTTGCTTGAGGCTTATTGCTTGAGGGCCACCATTTGTCATCAAGTTTAGTTGACCTGGAATCGCTCTCTTTCTTACCATTGGTGTGTTTGGAAGGATTTGCAGGTTGACTAACTCAACGTGTTTGACCGCATTATGAACGCACCTTTCTTGGCCATCAAGTCCTCGTGTGAGACTTGAACCTGGAGCTTTTGGTTCAGAGGCAGGATACTACCCACTGTCCCACAGGATCTCCTATAGCTTAACTAACACATTGAAACATCTCATACAACAATTTTGAAATATTTTGAAATGCAGTGACTTTTTTGCAGGCAAAGCATGATGTAGTCATAACTACATTATAAGTGAAAAGTTTTCTAACATTATTTTTATCACTGTAGAAAATACAAATGTTTCTAACAATTAAGTCATTTTTAATTGGGTATAAGTACACCACAATCAGTATATTAGTTCCATTTCAGATAATAAGCTTACAAGTACTTATCCGTGCTATTGTTGAGATAGTCTATTTCCACCTCTATAAAATTGCTTGACTCTGCCCCTGCCTGAGCTCATCTGCTGCTGAATCATCAGTGCCCTTGTTACTTCTAGAATGTGACTACTTCTTTGCACTCACGACCAGCTTCCCACATTCTGCAAACTTGACAGCATCCAAAACTCAACAGCTGTAGATTGCACCAAGTCCCATTTGTTCATCACGCCTGTGCTTGCCAACCTAAGTACCTCCCCAGTTAAGCAACACCTTGGGCGGGATTTTACGGCCATGCTTGCCCCTAAACTGGAAAATCCCACCCAAGGTCAACGGACCTTTCCATAGTCCACCCCTTCCTTGCATGCTATGATTCCTGTGCCGGGCATAACAGGAAAATTCACCTCTTTGTCTTTAAATCCCTTTAAAGTCTCCTCTGCCCTTTTGCTGTAACCTTCTCCAGCCACACAACTTCCTTGAGATATCTGCGCTCCTCTATTTGTTGCCTCTTGAGCATCACCAAATTTAATTGCTCCACCATTCAGCATCTTGGATTCTTAGCTTTGGAATTCCCACCTAAACCTCTCAGCCTCTGGATCTCACCATTCTCTTTTAAGACACTCTTTAAACCTACCACTTTTATTGAACTTTTGGTCATCTTCCCTCATGTCTCCTTACATGAGTAGGTGTTAAATTTTGTTTTATAACACCCTTGCAAAGCTTTTTGGGACATGTACTGTAACATCAAAGGTGTTACGTACATACAAATTGTTTTAACACATCAGAGTGTGATAATCTTCTCCAGTGCATGAATTTTGTGTAAGATCTTCAGATTACGCATCAATTATACATAAGAACATAAGAAATAGGAGCAGGAGTAGGCCATCTGGCCCTTCGAGCCTGCCCCGCCAGTCAATAAGATCATGGCTGATCTGTCGTGGCTCAGTTCCACATTCCCGCCCTCTCCCCATAACCCTTAATCCCCTCTCTTATCAAAAACCCATCAACCCGCTTCTTAAAAATATTTAGCGAGGTAGCCTCCACCACTTCAACGGGCAGAGAATTCCAGAGATTCACCACCCTTTGAGTGAAGAAATTCTTCCTCAACTCCGTTCTAAACCGCCCTCCCCTTTATCTTGAGGCTGTGCCCCCTAGTCCTACTGTCCTTTCTGAGCGGGAAGAGTCTCTCCACCTCTATCCTATCCATCCCATTCATCATCTTATACGTCTCAATGAGATCTCCCCTCATTCTTCTAAACTCTAACGAGTACAAGCCTAGTTTATTCAGCCTCTCCTCATAGCTCAACCCCCTCAACTCCGGCATCAGCCTAGTAAACCTCCTCTGCACTCCCTCCAAGGCCAAAATATCCTTGCGTAAGTACGGCGCCCAAAACTGCACACAGTACTCCAGCTGCGGCCTCACCAATGCCCTATATAGCCGCAGCAAGACCTCCCTACTTTTATATTCAATCCCCCTCGCTATGAAGGCCAGCATCCCATTCGCCTTCCTGACCACCTGCTGCACCTGCAGGCTGGGTTTTTGCGACTCATGCACAAGGACCCCGAGGTCCCTCTGCACTGTCGCCTGCTGCAGTTTTTCTCCACGTAAGTAATAATCCTTCCTACCATTATTCCTACCAAAGTGGACCACCTCGCACTTGCCAACATTAAATTCCATTTGCCATTTCCTGGCCCATTCGCCCAGCCTATCTAGATCCTTCTGTAGACTCTCCACACCCTCCGCGCAATTTGCCGTTCCACCAATCTTGGTGTCATCAGCAAATTTCGACACCATACACTCGGTTCCCTCCTCCAGATCATCTATATAAATGGTAAATAGCTGAGGGCCCAGCACCGACCCCTGGGGCACTCCACTAGTCATCAACCGCCAATCCGAATAGCACCCATTGACCCCCACTCTCTGCCTCCTATTTGACAACCAGTCCTCTATCCACGCTAACACCCTACCCCCAACTCCATGTCCCCTGACCTTCTGCAATAACCTCTTGTGAGGTACCTTGTCAAACGCCTTCTGAAAATCAAGAAAGACCACATCCACTGGCTCTCCTCTATCCACTGCCCTAGACACATCCTCATAGAACTCCAGTAAATTTGTCAGACACGACTTCCCCTTAATGAAACCGTGCTGCGTCTGCTCTATCAAGCAATTCCCCTTAAGATGCCTCACTATTTCCTCCTTGATGACGGATTTTAACATTTTACCTACAACAGACGTTAAACTAACCAGCATATAATTCCCCGCCTTTTGCCTGGCACCCTTCTTAAACAACGGCGTAACATTAGCCGCTTTCCAATCTTCCGGCACTTCCCCGGAATCCAGCGACGTCTGGAAAATAACCACCAAGGCATCCACTAACACCTCCGCCATTTCTTTCAGAACCCTTGGATGCATTCCATCCGGTCCTGGGGACTTGTCCACAATCAGCCCCTCCAGTCTGTCGAGCACCGCCTCTCTACTAACAGTAATGTCATTGAGACCCTCCAGTCCTACCACCTTTCCATCTCTAATACCCAGCAAATTATTCACGTCCTCCTCCGTGAAGACCGAAACAAAAAAGTTATTCAAGACCTCAGCCATTTCCCCATCCCCTACCACTAAGTCCCCCTTCTCATCCTCATTGTCTGATATTACAGCCCTAATATTCTTCTAATTACTCTCTCCAGAAATGACTTCCTTTAACCTCAACATTTTTATGGTTTCTCATCATCTATATTTTTGTCCAGCAATAACATTCTTAAGTTGCAGTTTATAAACACATTTCTGTCATTACTGTTGTCACTAATTAATACCATCACTTGATTTTCCTTAGTAAATGAAACCTCGTGTTGTTCTTTGAAGACAACAACTATTTGCCAAAATATGAACAGTACCTAACTGTAATCATGGATTTAACAGCCACAAAGTCTCTGCAAAAATAGTTTCCCTGCTCTCTGTCCTAAATCACATATATAGTCCCTCATTTCTGAGCCCTCAATTACTGGAAATAGTCCATTTTTATGTAATTTTAAACACATCTATCAAATCACTGCATAATCTCCCCTGTTCAAATGAGACTGCCCAATGTTATGTCATTCCTTGTATTTTCTCATAACAAGCGCCAAGGATAATGAGGAAATGTGGGAAAGTGCAATATCAGGGTATGCCTATCTGAGTGAGAATACATAAATAAACCAATTGAAAAGACTGACAGCACTTTAATGTCCTGATTCATCATCTGAGCCTCTCATCTGGCAACGACTCATCCAGGGACCATACATTTTGTATAATAAAAACAAAAGACTGAAGATGCTGGAAATCTGAAATAACAGGAAATGCAGGAAAAGCTCAGCAGGTCTGGCAGAAACTGTGGAGAGAGAAAAACGGATTTGAGTCCATGTGACTGTTCTTCATTTTGTTTCTATTTGAATATTGTATACTTAAATAATCAGAAATAATTCTGGTGTTGATTTATTGTATATGTATTGATATTGTATTGGTCTCCTGAACTGACAGTTGTTGTTATTGCCAAAATATGTGCAAAATAATTGAAACTTATGGGTGGGATTTTTTGGTCTTGGGCGAGAGTGGCCTGAGATCAATGAACCTTTGCATGGCCTGTCCCCTCCTGCTACAATTCACATGGTGGGTGGGACAGGAAAACTCTGCCTTGTATATTTGAGTTTTTACGCTGAAATAGAAATTTCACATTAAAACGGGTTCTTGGTGTCTCAGTCTGCAATATCATAAAATTCCTGCAGTGCAGAAGGAGGTGACTTGGATTGAGTCTGCACCCATTCTCTGAGAGGACATCTTACCCAGTAAGGGGGTCACCTACCCCATAACTCCACATATTTACCCCACTAACCCACACATTTTGGGACACTAAGGGGCAACTTACCATGGCCAATCTACCTACCCTGCATACCTTCAGACTATGGGAGGAAACTGGAGGACACGGAGAAAATCTGCAGACATGGGGAGAATGTGGCAGCTCCATACAGACTGTCATCCAAGACTGGAATCATATCTAGGCCTCTGGCTGTGAGGCAGCGGTGCTAACCATTGTGCCACAGTGAGGCTCCTATCCCAAATGATGGAGTCATTCTACAAACAGATCCAAATCTGACTGCAGAGCATATGAACAGGAAGAACCTCTTGAGGAGACCGTCCCACGCGTTGAGGATTGACTGCATAGAAGTCTCCAAGAATGCTGAGTGGTGAAAAGGAAATGCTTGGATGAAGATTGAGAGCATGGTCCCAGGCTTCTGAGGCACCTCATGAACGGAAACAGAGCCTATACAAATATTTCGGAGGTGCCGTTCTCTCAATATGATTTAACAATCCCAGGTGAATCTCTTTCTGTGGTTAATACCACAGCTCAAACCAAGCGTTGGTTGAGCCACTTGAAGCCCATTTCGACAGCCTAGTTGAGAGACGAATTACTGTTGAATCTGCTTCAGGGTTGAATGAGCCAGGGCTCTTCCATTCAAAATTTCTATTTGAGAGCATTAGAATGATTATCTGAATGGAAACGATGCGCAGGGGTACGGGGAAAAGGCGCCAAGTTAAAATACTCATTTTGGAGAGCCGGTGCAGACAGGGCAGGCCGAATGGCCTCCGACTATCCTGTCACAATTCTTTGATTGCGCGGAACTCCACTCTGATCATTTAGTGACCTCACAGCTCGAAACAAAAATGCACCTTATCCCTCTGATGAACAACTAATTGTGAAATGGTCTGGGACAGTTACCCCCCACCACCCCCCCCACCCCCCATTCGAGCCCTGCGGAACTCCGCCTTTTCCTAGCCAGCTCATTTGTGTTTATACAGTAGACTTTAAAATGGAACAAATTCTAATATCGGTAATCCCTGTTCTAATTGTCTCCTCCAATGAATCCGGGGCAAAGTCTATTTTGGACTCCTCCTCTGCAATCCTAAGGAGATAAACATATTGGCTGAAACACAATTGAAACTTCATAAAGAGGTATGTGTCTTATCATTCCCTCCCTATCTGAGCATCCTGTAGTTCAATTAAGTCTTGAAACAATTACACGGAAGTACTTGGGCATGTATTTCGGAGGGCAAAGATTGGAGTGATGTTTGAGTTACAGGAGAGGATATTTCGGTAGCATTTACTGCACAAGATGTCACAGGCTTTTTATTGATGGATGTTGTACTGACTGTATTCACTGGTGAAGTATATTGGTAAAGGTTACTGCGATTTTGAAAGGTTATTTAGAGGAAGGTTGACGGTTCTCTAAAAACAGTTTACATTGTGCCCAAAGGTCTGTCATTTATCCAGCTCGCGTATCCATAATGATAGCCCAAAAGACTAATGCCTTAGAAGATTATTGCCTCAAATGATCGATGCTAAGGGCATACACAAATCATGACTTTGTACAGTTCTGGCTAAACGTTTCAGAAAAACGCTTCACTAAAAGTTAAAATTATTCCAATGTTCAGTCATTTTTATGGACAGCAGATCCAGATAAGTCAACAGCCCTAAGAGCTTAAAAGAAATTTTAATACGACTCCTACAATTTCAGACAAATTATGAGTTCCTCTTCTTAATCAATTATATCGCCATTATTTGTTTCAACATCACCAATAGATCCTACCATTTGTCCCATTGTCCTGTTTTTTTAAAACCAAGACTAAATTAAAAGCTTCCGGTTGGATTAACTGTTGATAGATCTCCGAAAATAACAGACTAGATATATGTTCCTGTAAATGGTCTGTTTAGTTTCTCTCGCTCTGAATAAATACAAACAGGATTATACGGGTGATAAAAGCGACTTTTTCTCCAGGCAGCGACAGGCTGACGCCGCTGCTGTTTACCCCATTATCTCCATTAGCACTGACAGTTAGATCCCACTGCCGATTGTCATTGTACAAGTCGAGAAACAACCGTCTTCACTAGCCACGCCACAGACAAGTTTCAAATGTCGCTTGCGCCGACATTGGTCACGTTTCTTCCTCAAGAATTATGAACCGTGCAACTAACAGATGGCAGTAAGAGAGAGACAGTCAGTTCCAGAGAAAGGGCCACGTTAAGAGGTTACAGTACTGGAAATGGGTCATTTGTGAAACACTTAATAGGCGCTTTGAGACTGTTCCATAAATAATAGCCGCGGATAGAAGGATATCATTAGGACAACAAAAAATCCCACGTGAAATCAATTTCAGGGACCGACAAAAACTGCTCCGTATAATTTATCATTCACTGAAAAAATCACACAGTGCAAGAACGGCTAAAATACATTCTGACATCGAGAGCTAACAGCGTAAGAAACTCAAGTACATCCGACAAGGCACTTTAGTTATCTGTCACACCAACTAGAATCAATAGAATCGCCATCTTAAACATAAACAATAGATTATTTTCATTATATTGGACTATGGTAAAAGCAATATTAAAATATATATTTCAAAATCGCATTGCTATGTTAGATCCCATTGTATGATAATACTAATGGCATTAGCAAAAGGTACAATTAATCCACATGAAAATCCGCGAATATTCTGTGCCGTGCAAAGCGCTGGTGACTAAGGACTTCAAACTAACTTGCACCGTCTTCCAGAAACAACAAATGAATAAAACACAGTTTTATTTCCCCCAAGCATCGTTTCACATTATGTTTCTATCACTGCTCTCAGCGATCAGTAAACGCGCCCAATGTTAAATAACATAATATCAGTGTAGACTTTGCCAGGAATAAAAACAGCAAGTGTTGGATAAACCTAGCAGGTTTGGCAGCATCTGTGAAGAGAGAAACAGAGTTAACGTTTCAAGTCCAATGTGACTTCTTCGGAGACTTTGTCAGGATGCGTTGTATCAGTAGCAGCAAAGCGACTCACTGATTGGTATCAAATCCGTCACTGTCCGGTTATTTTACTCATCTTGCAGCAATGTGTTAATTACTAGTTAAATATTTTAAAGAACGACATAAAGGATGCAGGAATCAGATTTAAATTTAATGAGTTTAATTCGGTTCAGTATTCATTGCCAACACACCAACATTCCCATCACAGAGTTGATTCAGTTCCCGCATTCTATCCATCTTTCTGGTGCCCGGATAATAATTGGTTAACCGATTGTAGCTGGTCCGTGCCTTCCTGGCGAAAAGCCTATCTTGGCTTGGAACTGGCAGCAAGTGAGCTGAGCCAGAATGTGCAAACTAGGCAAAACACCAAACGCAACCCGAGCCGACAGGCTGAACACATTCATATAAGCGATACATTTGTATTTATGCACGCCCTTTTTACGTCTCAACACGCGTAAATATATTTGATTCTCAGAACTGAATTAACTTTGAGATGGAGAGATTTTACTTTCAACACTTTCTTGAACCTTCTCTCAGGCGGATCCTGGACACTTTCCAAAAGGTGTTTCTTTTTCAAAGTAAACTGTTGATGTTTAAACATGTACAACCAAATAACATTTCGTCCAGTCGTTTCAACAATGGATTTAACACACTGCTTTATTAACTGTTCAGAGGTTACAAAATATTTATATTGTTGAAGTGGCAAACTTTTGCCAGAAAACAGGTTGCAAATTGTCTGACACTGAGACAAGCTTTAGACCCACAATGGGTCATGTAACCAAAAGCACATCCGAAAACCTTAGTTTTCCACTCAAATAGATCCGACCACGCGTTACAAGCAACCCGAATTTTTCCAGATTTAAAATACTATAATAAATAGAGTTCTTCGCTTTCTTTTACTCAAATTTCTCGCCACTCCAGAGAATTTGTGTTCCTTTTAATTTATTCATAAATTGAAAATTGCTCACATTGTACTAAAGTCTCTTTCATTCTTGTTTGCCGAGCAGGTCGGTTGCAATCTCACCACGCTCTGATTCCGTGGAAAGTCCCTTGCAGAGCCGAGACCCCGGTGCTTTGGTGGGCCTGAGTCGGCGCTGTCGAGTAATTCATGTTGCCAACGTTAAAATTCATGCTGGCAAAGGGACTGGCAGCGGCATTCTGCTGCACGGCGGGCATGCTGGAGTACATGCAGCTGTAGTCTCCATCACAGGTGCCAGTGCTGTAGCTGGGGTAGCTGGGGTAAATGCTGTAGCTGTACGGTGCCATGCTGACATTATATGGTGCGCTGTATGGAGGTGACGCTCCCAGGCAAGGCTTGCCATCGTGTACCAGCACCGGCACTGCCACCCGGCGAGGAGCAGCAGGGGCCGTGCCCAGCTCCAGATGTTTATCCTGGCGCTGCCGCTTGCATTTGTACCTGCGATTCTGGAACCAGATCTTGACCTGTGTGGATGTCAGTTTTAAGACGTTTGCCAGGTGATCTCTTTCTGGGGCGGACAGGTATCTTTGCTGCTTAAAGCGTCTCTCCAACTCATAGACTTGAGCCTGAGAAAACAAGACTCGCGGTTTCCTCCGAACTCTCCTTCCAATGCCTTCAAAAGCCTCCTTTCTCTTTGCTTCGCCAATCAGAGTTTGTCCTTCTAGTTCACAAACACAAAAACTGAAGTTAAAGGAAAGCAAACGGCCTATTAATCGTGCTCAGTCTTTCTAAAACAATCGCTTGCTCTTCGGTTTAGCAATCGTTTTGAAAACAGCCAGCATAATTAAGAACCCTATGCACCCCGGACATTCTCTCTTCCGCCTTCTTTGGTCGAAAAAATATATAAAAGTCTGAGGTCGCGTACCAACCGACTTCAGAACAGCTTCTTCCCTGCTACCATCACACTTTTGAATCCATCCACCGTACATTAAGTAGATCTTTCTCTACGCTCTAGCTATGACTGTAACACTATATTCTGCACCCAATCGTTTCCTTCTCAATGAATGGCATGTTTTGTCATTCAGCGCGCAACAAACAATACTTTCCACTGCATATCAATACATGTGACAATAACAAATCAAATCAAATTAAAACTCACTGAGATTAGGCACTCAGAGAAATCCATAAAGAATGACCATAGCTAAATTTGGACTATTTGTCGAGCTTGTTTTGTATTTCATGCTAACTCATGGACTGTCAAATCAAACCATTTCATTTTTTTAAAGTTCCAGCCAACAGGTTGTCTTGTTGATGAAGATTTACCGGAGATGTTCAGCATTATCAGTCTCCACACTTCCTAACTGATCCAGCTCATTTTCATAAACAACCAACATCATTACACTTAATCCACTATGGACAAGATTTCCCTACGCATTTCATATTATCAATACAATTCATATATAATTAGTTGATCTTTCTCCTCATCCTATCTGTAACTGTAACACCACATTTAGCATCCTATCCTTTCCTTCTCCCCTATGTACTGTATGTACGATATGCTTTGTCTGTATAGCACGCAAGTAACAATACTTTTCACTGTGTATTAATACATGTAACAATAATACATCAAATCAAATCAGTTGTAATCAGCTTGGCGCTGCCCTTCATTTCAATTGACTCTGGTTCAACAAAGGAGGCCACAAAATACCTAATAACTTTAGGCGGTAAAATTGGCGAGAAGCGAAGCAAAATCAAAAGAACAAATCAGAAAGTCGCAGTGAACCCGGTTCAGTTAACCCGGCTCAAGGCACCACACTTGGATTTGATGATTTTCCCAGATTCTGTATCTAAATGAGTTAAATTGTGCTCTAATTCTTTCCTAGGCTCTCTAATAATCGGCTAAACGATGCAAAGAGGCTCTGATCACTGGTAACACTGAGCAGCTATTCAGGGTCGTTTACCTTGATTGTTGCTTTGAAGAGAGATGTTCACCAGCGATTCTCCGGAGATCTCAGCATCATTGACTCCCAGGCCAGGTGAAAATGCCGCCCGATTCCTCTGGACATGGGATTTGCTAACCTCATTTGCAAGAGCTGGGAGGAGTGTGGTTTTGGGTTGATGCGCTGACTCCAGCATACAGGAGGAAGGCAGGAGATCTAAAGTTGCGCTCAAATGATCCGGAATCCACTGCTTCTGATGACGATGTTCGAGATTTAAAATGTCCTTGACAGAGAATGGTGTGCTCGATGCTGCAGGGCTCGGAAGCATCTCGGGATAACTCCAGGGCAGCAAGGGTGCTTCTGAATGCTTAGGAGGACGGTGTACAATTCGTGGGCCACATTACTGTTTTAATGACGCAAGTTTTAATGGCGCTTACCCAGTTAAAGGGTGACTGACGTTAACAGAGGCAGAGCCTGGCAGCTTCAAGTTAAATACGGAGGTTTCTATTGGCCACAAGGTAGCCCTGTGAAAACATGGCTTTACCCTGGGCTATGGACAAGTGCCAATTTCCCCTTTAAAAAATTAAATTGGTAAGGGTTCCTTTAAAATCCAGGATTCCTTTTGCCTGGGCGACACTAAAAATATTACATTGACAGCAGGGTTTAATAATCTTGTTACAAATCTCTTTGTAATAAAAGTCCGTTTGGTGATCCTGTATGCTTATATCAACAGAGACAGCAAAAGTGTTCGCAATTAGCAAGTTTTTGTTAAAGTAACAAACACACCTCTTTGAGCTACGAACACTTTTACGAGTTCCACAAGCTCTCGTGGTAAATATTTGTGTAATGAGTATCGTAAAACTCACCTGTCATTGGATGACCTGCCAAGTAAATGTGTACAGTGCGATTCTTGCCCAGGCCGCTGTCGCCGAGGGCAATTTCTATTTAGAGATTCCTTCCGGTGACATTGAATGGGATGTGGATTTGACTAAACGGATGCTTTTCATATGAAACAGCGTTTCCCCGCACGCTGAATGACTTCTCTATTTTTTTCATCAGTGGCGATCTTGCTGCATTTCTTCTGTACGGATAAGTCAGTACGTTATTGGAATATCGATGTTAAATTCCCCATTCCGTGCTCCAAGTGCAGCGAAAGGTCCCGCCGTCCTGAAGGGCGCTGAGGAGATGGGTGGAATGGAGAAGGGTTTATCTAATCTTGGAAGTGAGCTGGTACTTTTAAATGACCTGACTTATTGTGGAAACTTCAAGAGTCAAGTGAAGGATCTTTTCAGATGAAGAGCAGGGGTTTAAATTTGGCTGCAATTGCCATTCATCTAGGAATGAGCAAATAAGGGACTTTGCTTTAATGGGTTCTAAGTGCTCGAGTTTGGCTCAGACAAATAAAATCCACAAAAAAATGATATTGGTTACATGACATTAAAGTTGTCTGTTTATTTCTGTACTTAGAATTGAAGAGGGTTTAATAAGCTCGCTTTAATGTGCCCCGATTACTAGAGCAATAAATTTCTCCGCAGAAAACGTTTCATTTGGCAAATCCATCAGCTTTAAATGCACACATCATTGCATTCAGCGAATGACATGGAGGTAACCCGGTGATCACTGGTGTCATTAATGCCTCAGGTGAATGGGATCTAAAGCACCGACAGGCCGTTCTAATGGTTGACTTTGTCACAGATACAGTGTTCCGGTGGATCACAGGGCGTGATAAGTGCTGACCTGCAATCTCTCCCTGACTCAATTAGCATTTTGAGAAGGACCTTGTCGAGTTGCATTTCTGTCTGTCCGAGTAATTAAAAGCCAGATAGTTGAAGAGGCGAAAGAGCTGAAACATGTACCTCCTTTGTGTTCAAATCGCTTTTCACGGGCTGACACGGTGGATAACGATTCCGTGCCTGTTATTTAAACTGAATATCATTAAAGAACATTTACAAATAGACAATGAATCCTCCACAAGACAAGGAATATCAAAGCGATTCTTAAGATTCACAGTAGAAATAATTTAGCAACAGACCTCAGTTCATAGTTTATTTATTTTCTTAATGGGTCAGATGCAGTATGATTTGAAAATACCTGAATAAAAATGTCGACATTCTCCAGTGTACTGTTCATGTGGACGCGCTTTACTTATTTCTTTCTATTTTAGGTATTTACTTTGACAATTAATAAGGCCACAAAATTAAGTGAAGGAGTTAAACAGACTATTGCTATTGACGGGTTAATGTTCGTATTTATAAGTTGCATTTCGATCCTTTAGTTTGCATTCGTTCTTCAACGTTTAAAAGGTTCCACTAAAATTCGCTTATTTTAAATTGTGGAAGATATGTAATTCTAAGAACTTGTAAATAAAAAAAAGGAATATATACCAGAAAAGATCCAACAGTGTGCAGATTGCGGTTTCAATGTTAATTAATGTTCTACTTAGAAACATAACATGATACTTGACGGTGCATTACTTTTGAAAGTCTTGAATGCAACACTTGCTGATGATTATTATTACTGAGCATCCCCATACTTTTTTGGAATTCTTTGTTTAGCATGACATGCTAAGAGGCGGGTACAATGTTGTCTTTTAAAAAGTATTTAGAGAGTTACATGGGTACGATGGGTATAGAGGGATGTGGGCCAAATGCAGGCAAATAGGATTAGTTTAGGGGTTTAAGAAAAAGGGTGGCATGGACAAGTTGGGCCGAAGGGCCTGTTTCCATGCTGTAAACCTCTATGGCTCTATGACATTGCAGGCATATTAAAACATTAATCCGTGAAAAGTAGTTGTTTCACTGTAACATTCATTCCATTAGGAAATCCCGTGTAATCCAGTTTTACTGTATATGTCGTTAAAATCATATATTTAACCGAGCGTTTTCTTTTTTAATATACAGTAAAACTTACTATTTAACATCATCGATTTAATTCGAAAATGAATATCCCCGGATGGACGATAAGTGAGACATTGATGGCACATGCCATCAGATGGAGATTGTTTTTACTCTATGCTCCTCAGTCAGACATTAACTTACTCTTAAAGTAATTGTCAATCTTCACCAAAGCGATTATTTTGCTCTAATTTCCTAAGGATATCCTAATAAATTTAAAGACATCGAATTTCGGCAAGTTAGCTGGTACCATCTCTTTTATTTCATTAGCTGCGGTGCTGATGGTTACACTCCAGGGTCACCTGATAAAACATTTTATCAGCAATGCATTAATTCTTTTATCAAACTGATATCACGGCGTCTGTTTCAATTAAAATTCCTTTGACAAAAGTAGTGATAATACTGGACAGTTTTCTGATGCCGGGCTGTTTGGAGAGGCTGGCCTGACCTGGACAGCAATCTGCCCAGCAGAAATAAAAACAAGAGCAGAATGTAAAAGGACCAAAGGGCTGTGTCGAATCCGTTCAAAGCAATAAACTCAATTGGAACTGACCTTGCACTGCTAACATCAAATATGTTAACGCCAAAGAGAAGCAGGGCGATTTTAGAACATTTTCGATGGAGAATGATAACCGAACATTGCACCAAATAATGTCCTTTCCCATTGACCAGGTTAGATTTCAGTAAATATTTTTTTCCACAACAGAAATTTCAAGATACACACTGGCTTACAATGGTGGAGCGTTTTGGCTTGATCGATGGTTTTGCTTTTCGACAAAGAGCTAATCGTATCCTAAGACAAGGCACCCAATTCTCAGCAAGTAAACACATGTCCAAGTCTGCTTTAACTGTTTCATTTCAAGGAGATTAATAACAATTCAGATTTGCCCTCACACTTATTAATAAGAAATTCAGAATAACGTGGCTATTTTATCACCTGCTGCAACCAAAATCTCATCCTTTTCATTGCGAAATCCGTCCAATATCACTCATGCTGAATTTTAAAACAGCAATATAATTTTTTTATTTAAAAAGTTGATTTTGATACTAAAGTATTTCACTTAGACAGTCACTAACTGAATTATATTTTTGAAATATCCCTTACGAATGGCAATTTATTAGGTTAAATTGAATTAAACTAAATATGGGACGGAATTAGAAAACATGGGTAAATGTCTATCTTGTTGTACATAGTTCACTGTTTCAACTGATATCGCAAACTCGGTGTGAATTTCAATATCGGATTCTTTATAAAGTTGTTTATAAAGTTCTTTTAATGTGAACTTGGAATTGAGTGGGGTTTAAAATTATCTGAATGGTGTTGGATTTAATGTCAAAAATACAAAACGAGAAATGTTTTCCCCTTTGGTGTGACACAAACTGAAATCGCCGCTGACACACTAAGTTGCTCCCAATATTAAATAGTTGCCTGTTGCCTACAGAGGCCGACAATGTAGAAATGTCACTCGAGGCTCAACTCCCTTTATCAGGAGTCCAATCTCCAAGCCGCCCCTGTTCGGTTGCGCTCTGGGACGCATCCATTTCATGCAGCTGAGATAGGAGAGAGGAAGTCGCCATAAGCATTAAGTGTCGGGCTATTTCTTTTCCGCCCTCTTTAGCTACTGTCAGTCAACATTTCAGAGCCAGCAGCTAATCACTGAGCCGGCAATCGACATATTCCTAGCAGCTGCTAGCTGGATGCTACGTTAACTCCGCATAACTCACACAAAAAGGGACGGGGTGGGGGATCTGTCTGGCTTCCAAAGCAGCCAAAGTAGTGGTGAGTCATAAGGCCAATTCATGTCTTATGCTGGGCAATTAGACATTTAAGTCGTTTTACATCTGTTGTGGATTTTTTAATAACCCGGTTTATATGGGCACTCTGAACTATACAGTAATTTGGGAACCCAGAGAAATACATCTCACAATGCTAAAAGAAGAAATAGTTAAGAAATGTTTAAAACAAAGAGCGTTTCCATCGGGCACGTTCTGTCTTTTACCTAGCATTAACGGCACAGAAACAGGCCATTCGGCCCAACCAATCCATGTCATATAAAGTCCATTCTTGCTTCCTTCCATCCTTGTCTAAACCTGGCGGCATAGTCTCATTTTCCAATCTCCTGCGCTTACTTTTAAACACATCTACACCATTTGCTTCTCTGATCGTGCGTTACGCTCTCTCACCACTCTTCGAGCTGTGGTGGAGATAACTGTGACATTTATTCCGCATCCATTAAAACGAACTTTAAAGTTTTGGAGGATACAATTACATCTCAAAACGCATAATATAAAGCTGGCCCTTTATTCTATAGAGGTCCCAACTCGAATGGATAAAGATGTCTTTTGCACCAGAATATAGGACTCGTTTGTGCACTAATGCGTTTTTGAAAACTTTTCCCCCCAAGATTTTTATTCGAGCTATGGCAACGAAGCCTGCCAGCCACTGGGGATTCAATGCTTGAAAATAACAGAGCTTAATCATCTGATAAATGAGACAATGAAGTGCATGTTTAGGAGTATAATTTTTAAAATAATGTAGGGTTATGTTACTGCATCCACAAAAATCATGTTAAGACTATTTTTGTCGTGACAGCGAATTCATTTGGAATGATGACTGACAAAAAGGCGGACGGGATGAATATTTAGACATACACGTTACTGGATATCTGTCAATACGTCTGTCAATAACCCCCGTGACTTGCCTGGGTTTGCAAAACCTCACTTACTGTACTGTCTGGAGACAATACACATCTCTTTAACCTGTGATCAGTGCTCCTTCCACTCACACTGTTGGCCACTTTAAGACTTGAACAGCAGGTTAGGTGTAAAGATTCGCATTCTAATCAGTAATCTGTAAACTGTCTGTGCTTTATAGGCTCTGTCTGAGGTCAGAACTCTCCATTCACCTGACGAAGAGTTTAACCTCGAAAGCTAGTGAGTTTACTATCAAATAAATCGGTTGGACTTAAACCTGGTGTTGTCAGACTTTTTACTGTATCTGTCAATACCACAGCAAGAGGAAGAACTGCAGAAAGTTAAAGAGTTTTTCATATTAGTTCCAACTTGGAGTTAGGGCGCAATGTGCTGTGCTCTTCAAAATGAGATATAATGGTAAATAATGGAGTGCTACAGCACTCAATCAGTATTAATCTCTCCCAGGCTTTAGTATTCTAACAACAGAACTAACAGCAACTTTACACTGATGAAATATGCACAGAACAGGTAAAATATAACATTTTAAACACGCTTGCTCATCTTCTTTCGTCTTTCTTTCCAATAGTTCATTTTAAAAACAATTTTACCTTCACCTTTTCTGCTAACTTAATACCAGCCTATGTATCAGTTTCAGTGAAATTAACTTTTATCCAGTGCCTACCCGTCCAATTACGAGTAGCCCAAAACCAATCCCACAAAAGCCGAAGTTTTAGTCACTGAAAGCGTAGATATCTGACGGTTGACTTAGTCAAGTCACCGACAAGTCGATGAGTGAACTCCCTGTCCTGGATCAGGCAGAGGAACTCGACATCAGCTATCTTGTCTAGGCTACAAGAAAAAAGACAATGGGCTACATACAGTAAAAATACAACTGCATATATGACATTAAAATGTAGCCATGTTCATAGCGATGGAGTGAGAATAATTGGATGGAGGAGGTTAATTGATTCTCAAAGTATAATTTGAGTTACATTTTCCCAAAATCAGAATGGATTACCTCAATGCTGAGAATGACATTGTTGCCTCACTTTGACCAGCTAGTATCAGTGTGAGTATCAAACACTTGCTGATCGGCTGCAGCAGAGGTACGCAACCGCGAGCATGTTCCAAATAGTTAGGTCTTCCTTATATGTACTTTAACTCAGGTGGCGTTAACCTTCACCCTGTACCTGTGCGACATCAGTTGATGGAGCTCGCATTTGGCAGTGAAACCCTCTACTCCCAAATATCCTTCTTGTCGGAAACAATTTTCTTCCGACCAGTCTTTCTGTTTAAGGAGAATCGACTAACTTGACGACAAAGTGTGTGGAACCCATCAAGCAGGGAATGAATGAATATAGCGGCTATCGATTCATCTTTGAGAAGCACTATTTTCCAGGAGTAGGATGCATATCTCATCGCTAAACAGTGAAATTAGTGACTAGCTTTTATTTCAAACATCCTGTGGCGAAATCATTTAGGAAATAATTACACCCCGCCCCCCACCACCCCCGCCGAGAAAGAAGACCATTTGCACAGAAAATCTCTCGAACTATTTCCAAGGCCTTTATAAACTGGCATTTAGGGTTATCTTAAAGAAGTGGTTCTCAGTACAAACCAATATCATTAATATTGATCTCTGACACTCGTGCTAAAGCTCCAGCACACAAGAAAGTGTACTGATTAGCAATAGCCTGTGAAAGGTCTGTCAACACTTAATTATACGAACTAACTAAACGATTCATTATTGCTTACACATTAAGGTAAAAGGTTGATAGAATTATATTTAGAACAAATGACACGCGGATATTTTAGTAGTTTTAGGAACAAACACAAATTGTGGCAGAACAGACTCACAAGCCTGCTGGTGGAATTGGAAATCCAGTTGGGATGATTCCTACACTGTTTGCTAAAGTGATGGATATAATTGTTTGCGAACTTTAATAATGAAATCACTCAGAATTAAACGCAATGGAAATACTACTTATATAATTAAGACAATCTTATGAAATACACTTGCGGGTTTTATTTTAAGTTGCCTATAAGGAATACAACAGCCAGTGAGTACATCATGGTTGGGTTTAAGCAGCAATAAGAATGGAATATGCTGAATGTATGGATCAGATCAGTCACTGTCTGCAAAGGCAGAGTTGATATCTGGGTTATCGAACAACATGTAAGCTGTGGTCCAGTGAGAATATACCAGCCTCCGAGTCAGAAAGCTGTACTATTAAGTACCACCCGAAAAGACTTCAACTTATGAATCCAGGCTGGTACTCCGGAGTAGGTTTTTACACCCTCAGCAGTGCCTTATTTAGGATCTGAAGTTAAACAAAGACAAAGGACAGAATCTTGTGCCCTTTCCAAGGCACATTTGATTGTGAAGGAGCCAAGCAGGAGAGCTGGCGTGTGTGTGTGTGTGTGTGTGTGTGGGGGGGGGGGGGGGGGGGAGGGGGATGGTTGGGGGGGTGGGGGGAGGCGATATTGCTTTTAAACACATCTACACATCTACAACTGAACCTGGAAGAACTGAAGACTATTTCATAAAATGTGAGTAGGTTAGATGTAACTCAAATTTGACAAATATATCACATAGTATCCTGATTTTATCTTTTGGAGGTAAAGAAACATTCATAGAATCCCTATAGTGCAGAAGGAGGTCATTCGGCCCATTGAGTGCGTACCGACGGTCTGTCAGAGTGTATTACCCAGGCCCTCTCCCCTACACTATCCCTATAACCATTGACTAATCCACCTAACCTACACATTTTGGGACACAAAGGGGTAATTTAGCACGGCCAATCCACCTAACCCGCACATCTTTGGACTGTGGGAGGAAACCGGAGCACCAGAAGGAAACCCACGCAGACACAGGGAGAACGTGCAAACAGTCACCCTCCACACAGTCACCTGAGACCAGAATTAAACTGGGGTCCCTGGTGTTGCAATGCAGCAGTGTTAACCATTATGCTACCATGCTGAGGTACTAAATGAGTATTTTTCATCAGATGAAAAATACTGAAGAAGAGCGTGCTGCCAATGTCACATTAAAAGGGAAATAGAAGAGCAATTGGATAGAATAAAAATCGATGATGAAGAGCCGCTTAAGATGCTGGCAACCGAGAAAGTGGAAACTTCACCCAGTCCACAGGAAATGCAACTCTCATTAGTGAGGGAAATAAGCATAAAAATTGCACTTGGAAATGAGTGATGCCAGAGGACTGGGAAATTAGAAATATTACAGACATGGTTAAAAACAAAACAGCAGAGGTATAAACCCCAGCAACTACAGTCTACTGTCAATAATAGCAAAACTTTTAGAGACATATCTAGGAACAAAATAATTGCCAATTGGAATAATGTGAGGTAATAAATGGAAGCCAGCACAGGTTTGTTCATAATGGAGCAGGTTTGTGAAAATGGGTGACTGTGTATGGCTGAATATAGCCTTTCAAAAGGCATCTGATAAGACAATGGCTTCCTAATTCTTTTCACAGTGTGACCCTGTTTTAATGCCTCAGAATTTAAGAGATACTGGACTGAAAATTTGGGAGGTACAAGATCTGGTTTCCGGTGATGAGAGTGGGGTTGTGGTGGTGGAGAGGGAATGGTTTTCCCTCCTTCACCCTCATCTCTGCCCCCCTTCATCTCCCTCTCTGCTATCTACCATTCCACGGTGGCACAGTGGTTAGCACTGCTACCTCACAGCACCAGGGACCCAGGTTCGATTCCCAGTTTGGGTCACTGTTGGTGTGGAGTCAGCACATTCTCCTTGTGTCTGCATGGGTTTCCTCCAGGTGCTCTGGTTTCCTCCTGATGTCCAAAAGGCATGTTGGTTAAGTCCATTGGCCATGCTAAATTCTCCCTCAGTGTACCTGAACTCGTGCCAGAATGCAGTGACGAGGGGATTTTCACGGTAACTTGGAGTGTTGCAGTGTTAATATAAGCCTACTCGTGACACTAATAAATAAACTTTAACCTCCTTCATCATTCTACTATCTGCCATATCCAACTCCTTTATCACATCTCCCTTGCCTTCATCTCTTATACCCATCACATCCTCACCTCCTCCTCCACCTCCCTCATTTCCCCCTCTTTTATCTCCATTTCCTCTTTCACCCACCAGAACCCACTCTTTCAACTCCAATTTTCTCCCCTTCACCCACTCCATATTCCTTGAGCGGGCAGCTGATAAAAAGCCAGGGCTTCACCAAAAAATGGAGATCTACCTGTTGTTATAACGCCATGCTTTATATTAAAATATTTTTATGGATTACTGGCTGAAAAACACTGGTGAATTTTAAAAGACTAAGACTGCATTCCGATGACTTGAAGATGGTTGAACATTTGCAGGAGTGTACCTTACATGTCATAAAATGGAATCAACCTGTCCAGAAAATCCCAGTAGAGCAAGTTATCTTGAAAGAGTTTAAATTCAATCATCTCCATTCAAAGAACTTCTGGACAATCACCTCACCTATTGACCTAGTGGGGACTATACGGCTCAGACAATGAACTCTGGCTGAGAATGGAACTCATCCAGCCATAATTTAATCATGTACACTCTTGACCTGGACTCCACTAGCCACGACAATGTTTGGGTAACTGGTCAGTTGAAGAGAGTGCATCATGTGAAAGCCAGCTGACTCCCTTTTGTGTTCAAGAAACTAGACCATAAGACATAGGAGCAGAATTAGGCCACTCGGCCCGTTGAGTCTGCTCTGCCATTCAATCATGGCTGATTTTTTTCTCATCGCCATTCTCCTGCCTTTTCCCCATAACCCCTGATTCCCTTATTAATCAAGAACCTATCTATCTCTGTCTTAAAGACACTCAATGACCTGGCTTCCACAGCCTTCTGTGGCAAAGCATTTCACAGATCCGCCACTCTCTGGCTGAAAAAGTCCTCCTCATCTGTGTTTTAAAGGATCATCCCTTTAGTGTGAGGTTGTGCCCTCTGGTTCTAGTTTTTCCTAATGTCCCTATCCACTCTATCCAGGCCTTGTAGTATCCTGTAAGTTTCAATATTGAAACTCTTTGGAGTTCAGAAGTTCATCCTTCTGAACTCCAACAAGTACAGACCCAGAGTCCTCAATTGTTCCTCATACGACAAGTTCTTCATTCCAGGGATCATTCTTGTGAACCTCCTCCAGATCCTTTCCAAGGCCAGCACATCCTTTCTTAGATATGGGGCCCAAAACTGCTCGCAATACTCCATATAGGATCTGAGCAGAGTCTTATACAGCTTCAGAAATACATCTCTGCTCTTGTTTTCTAGCCCTCTCGACATGAGTGCTAACATTGTATTTGCCTTACTACCTGCCTTCAGAACCTGCACATTAATCTTAAGAGAATCTTGAACAATGACTCCCAAGTCCCTTTATATTTTTGATTTCCTAAGCACCTTCCCATTTAGAAAATAGTCTATTTTTCTTGGGGACCACAAGAGCAGACCTGAAGAGACACCAGGGAAGCAGGTGAGGAGTGTCTCCCTCTCAACCTATTTGCAAGTTTGAACTTTCTCTGCTGATTAATGATTCACCCTCAGTAAGTAATGATATAAGAGCTACCCCAACTCCACCATCTATCTTCTTATTGGAATTGTTTCACTGCAGAATACAGTTGGATCACTGAGCTCAGCTTAAAACTATCCAAGTCCTCTGCCTACAAGACCCTTACATACCTTTAGTATTTATTAAAGGTTTTTTTTAGAATCTATCCTCCAGCCCTGTAGCTTAATGATTGTGTGCGTGCGTATGTGCATGAAAGTTGGAGTATTTTGTACTTTTTTATTAGACTGAGTTAAATATTCTTTCCTTTTTAAAGAAAATTCAAGGAAACCTGTTTGTGTATGTAGAATCATAGAACCCTACAGTGCAGAAAGAGGCCCTTCGGCCCATCGAGTCTGCACTGACCACAATCCCACCCAGGTCCTACCCCCATATCGCTACATAGTCCCTCTAACCTATGCATCCCGGGACACACTAAGGGGCAATTTTAAGCATGGCCAATCAACCTAACCCGCACACCTTTGGACTGTGGGAGGAAACCGGAGCACCCGGAGGAAACCCACACAGACACGAGGAGAATGTGCAAACTCCACACAGACAGTGACCCGAGCCGGGAATCGAACCCAGGTCCCTGGAGCTGTGAAGCAGCAGTGCTAACCACTGTGCTACTGTGCCGCCCTTTTTTTATGCTTTTGGATTTTCCTTAATCCTATCAGCCAAAGCCATTTCATGCCCTCTTTTCGCCCTTCTAACTCCCCTTTTTAGCTCCCTCCTACTCTCTCTATATTCCTCCAGTGCACTCTCCGTTCCCAGTTGTTTCGACCTAACATATGCCTCCCTCTTCTTCCTGACCAAGTCTTTGATACCCCTTGTAATCCACGGCTCTCTAATCCTGCCTTTCCCATCCTTCCTCTTTACCGGCACATGCCTTTCCTGCAACATTATCAGTTTGCCCTTAAAAGCCTCCCACTTACCAACCGTGGACTTGCCAGCTAACAACCCCTCCCAATCAGTGTCCTTCAGCTCCCTCCTAATCCGGCTATAGCTCGCCTTCCCCCAGTTCAGAACGCTCCCCTTCGGACGGCACTCATCCCTTTCCATTTTTATCCTAAAGTAGGCGGACTTGTGGTCACTGTTAGCCACACGTTCGCCTACCTCAACCTCAACCACCTGCCCCGGTTCATTTCCCAACACTAAATCCAGTATAGCCCCCTCCCTAGTCGGGCTAGTCACGTACTGCTCTAGGGACCCTTCCAACACACATTTTACAAACTCCTCCCCATCCGTACCCCCAGCTCTAGGCACCTTCCAATCCACTCCAGGAAGATTAAAGTCACCCACTACAACCACCTTATTCTTTCTGCACCTATCTAAAACGCCTCTGCAAATACCTTCCTCCACTGACCTCGGGCTGTTGGGTGGCCTATAGTATACCCCTAGCATCGTAATCTCTCCCTTTTTATTCCTCAACTCCACCCACAGTGACTCAATCCCTAACTCCTCCATATTGTCCTCCCTCTGCACCGCTGTGATGTGCTCCTTTACTAACAACGCCACCCCGCCACCTCTCTTCAACCCTCCTCTGTCACACCTAAAACACTTATACCCAGGAACATTCAGCTGCCAATCCTGCCCTTCATGTAACCACGTCTCCGTTACTGCCACCACATCTAACTTCCTCACAAACATCAAGGCCCTAAGCTCATCCATCTTACCCATCACACTCCGCGCATTGAAACAGACGCAGTCCAACCCGCCAGGGCCACTCAGAACCTCCTTCTCCCTGATAATTTTCCTTTCATCCAAACCTACCCTATCACCCAACTCACTCCCGACCCCAGTGTGTAATGAGCTATCAGTCACATCCCCACCCTCCCCCATTAGTTTAAGCCCTGCCTAAACACTCCAACTAACCTCCCTGCTAAGACATTTGTCCCTCTCCCATTCAAATTTTCCCCATCCCTCCTGTACAGTTGCCCTTCTCTCACAAATACCTCCCAGTGGTCTACAAAAGTAAAGCCCTCTACCTTGCACCAATCCCTCAACCATGCATTCAGCTGCATGATCTCGTTATTCCTAGCCCTGCTTGTACTAGGCAGCAGCCCAGAGAATGCCACCCTGGAGGTCCTGCTCTTCAGTTTGGACCCCAACTCCCTAAATTGCCTACGTACATCTGCCCTATTCCTCCTTCCTACGTCCCTCTCCCCTGCGTGTATTATTACCTCTGCCTGGGTCCCCTCCCCTTTCAAAATTCCCTCTATCCTTTCCGTTATGTCCTGTACCCCTGCTCCAGGGAGGCAGACCACCATCCTGGAGTCACGCCTCTGCCCACAGAACCTCCTGTCAATTTCTTTAACCTTCCCATCCCCTACCACTATCACATTCCCAGCCCCCTTCTGTCCCTCTAAGTCATTCTGGCCCTCCTGTCTATCCTTTTGTGCCCCTGTCGATGAATCTTGGGGGGCCACTTGGGAGGTCTGAGGACCAGGACTATTCTTCTTCTTCCTCTTAACAGTTGTCCACCCATCCTGCTCCTCAACCCCTGGGACCTCCTCTTGCTCATGGGTCCTAGCCATTAACTCCTCATTTTCCCTGACCAGAAACGCATCCTCTAAACGCCCCTCTAGTTGCCTGACCCGGGCCCTCAAGCGCTGCAACTCTAAACACTTAACACAGATGTGGACCTTCGGGAGACGTGATGCCTCCAAGAACTCCCACATGTGGCACCTAACACAGCTTATGTTCCTCCCCATAGCCCCTGCCATGTCCCAACCTCCCTTGGGTTTGTATGTGCCGAAAACGCAACCCGGGAAAGGTAGAAACTGCAACTCACTTTCTCTAAGCCTGCTCTCGCCTAAGCCCAGCAAGCCAAAGCCCTTATAACTCTCACTCAGCTCCCCACTCACTCCGCTGCCCACTGTCTATCACTACCTTCTTTTTATACCCCCTGGTCTCCCTTCCCGACAATCCCCTCGCCTAACTTCCGGTATGGAAGTAAAATACACACACAGAAACCCCGCAAACCGGAAGTGCAGTCAGAAAGTGATTCCAAGTAAATCCAACACTCACCAAAGCCACCAGGTACACTGCTCCGGAGAACAATGAGGTGGATCCACGGGTGAGTATCAGATTTATACTCCCCACTCCCCCTTCCCAACTATCCCCTCGCCTAACTTCCGGTACGGAAGTAAAATACACACACAGAAATGTATTTTAGAGTCACAGCATTTAAACAGCTAACACTCACTGAATTGGCAACGGTATCCTTAAAAAAAGGCATAGCAGTCTAACAAAGGGGGAAAATGAGGAGAGTCATTCTACCCCCCTTCTCTCTGATCATAACACTATTCAAAGGCTTTTGCTGCAGCAGCAATCTGCCCCCTAAGGGATATAGGTGATAACCTCATAGATAATGACAGTCATGATGTGGAGATGCTGGCATTGGACTGGGGTAGGCATATAAGAAGTCTCACAACACCAGGTTAAAGTCCAATAGGTTTATTTGGAATCAGGAGGTTTCAGCATGTTGCTCCTTCATCAGGTAAGTGGAGAGATAGCATATTTGCAAGATAATGGTTGGAATGTGAATCTTTTCATGTAATCAAGTCTTTACAGGTACAGACAGTGCAAGTGGAGAGAGGGATAATCACAGGTTAAAAAGATGTGAATTGTCTCAAACCCGGACAGTTAATAGGATTTTGCAAGTCCAGGCCAAATGTTGGGGTGTTACATGTAGTGTCATATGAACCTAAGATTCAGGTTGAGGCCATCCTCCTGCAATATGGAACTTGGCTATCAGTTTCTGCTCGGCGATTCTGCATTGTCACGTTGTGATAGTGACAATGTCATCGTAGAAATATTAAATACTTATTTTCCTCAGTATTTATCAGAGAGGCTAATATGACATTAAAGAAGGAGGAATCAAAAAAGAAATAAAGGCACTCAAGATAAAAAGGGGGTTGATAATTATAAACTAATCAAACTTAGAAAGGATAATATCCTGAGTCAGATGGATTCCCTCCCTGCATTGTAAAATGAATGAGGGAAGTGATAGTAGAGGCACCATATAATAAATATAATTCATTAATAAGGAATAGTGCCAGGTGCCTGGAAGGCAACTAAAATATGTTTTTTCAATTTAAAAAAGGTAGAACAGGGCTGTACCCTGGTGTTATACAGCGCTGTACCCTGGAGTTACACAGTGCTGTACCCCAGTGTTATACAGTGCTGTATCCCAGTGCTACAGACCACTTAACATAATATTGGCAGTAGAAAATGGAATCCTCACCCAAACACGTGCTAGAAAAACAACTAGAAACTCAATCTACAATAAATAGTAGTCAGCACACATTTTAAAAGAGAAAATAATGTCGTAAATGTAATATATTAGGGTGGCATGGCAGCTCAGTGGTTAGCACTGCTGCCTCACAGTGCCAAGGACATGGGTCCGATTCCCACCTGGGTCAGAATCTAATCAAACTTAGAAAGGCTAATACCCTGAGTCAGATGGACTTCGTTGCAGTTTTAATATAAGCTTACTTGTGACTAATAAATAAATAAATTATAATTTTTTTGGATTTCTTAGGACATTTGGTAAGGTGGGCCCATTCAGAACATGTGAAGTCAGGGGAGAAGTAACAGAATAGATAGCAAACGGGCTACAAAACAGAAAACAAAGAGCAGGGGTTAAAAGGTAGTCACTGAACTTGGCAAAAGTGGTGTTCTACATGGAATGACACTCAGACCAGTCTCATTCACCATTTACCTAACCGATTTGGATTCAGGAATAAGATGTACAATTTTAAAATTTGTGAATGATCCCCAATTACAAGTGCAATTAGTTTGTAAAAACAATCTGTGACACAACACAGGAAAATGTTATTAATTTGCAGGTTGAAAACGTAGATGAAGTGCGAGAAAGTAAATTTTGCAACCAAGAATAAGGAGGCCAAATACTCAGTGGAAAGTAAATGGTGTAATAGAGGAACAGAAGGATTCAGGATGCAGGTACAGAAATAATTCAAACTAATAATGCAGGTTAATAACGTGATTAAAACAAAACAAAGCATTGGAATTCATTTCTAGAGCAATAGAGGTATATAACCTTGGTTAGAGTATACTTGGTGTAGTATGAACATTACTTCTGATCTTTACATTGTATCAAGAATAAATAAGTCACTGGTGAAGATGAAAATAAAATTTTATTAGATGCAACAAAAAAACTGAGAAGTTATAGCTCTGAGAAAAGATTGAGCAGGCTTGGGCTCTTTTTTGTAGAAAAGAGAGAAGTGGTAGGTAATCTGATAGAGGATTTTATGATAATGAAAGTCATAGAGAGATGTTTCCACCTCTGGGCAAATCAGAACCATGAACCATAAAATATAAAATAGACACTAACAAACACAAAAAAAATCAGGAGAAACAGAGGAACAAAGGAATTAGGAGCAGAAGTAGACAATTCAACCTTTCAAGAGAGAGACTTGATCATGGAACTCACCACCACAAGAAATAGCTGAGATAAACAGTATTGATGCATTAAGATAAACAAATGCAGGAGAAAGAAATAGAAGGAAATGATGAATAGGTTAGAAGGTAGGGAGAAGATTCCTATGGAACAAACATACAGGCTGAATGTCCTATCTGTGTGCTGTAACTGCTATTAAATTGACAATGGTTAACTGGCATTTTTGTTTTACAAATGTTATAAGACAATTGTAAGCCTGTTGCAGGGTGGGAATGGGTTGCTTCTTTACTGGAGCAATTGTGAATGGAATTGAACACCTTTATTTTGTAGTGAACAGCTTACAGTAATCAAAAAAGGTTGTATTTTCACACTTCACAGTCATTGATAAAATATATCATACTTACTTTATACTTGTGGAAAAGCTAGCAAACATGTTTTCCTCAACAAAAATGAAATAAAAACTTAAGAGTGCTTTTCACATGTTGCATTAATTTGAACAAATATAATGAATGTGCACAAAATTACATCCTGAATAGATGCCCCTTTAATTGTATTTTTTGTAAATATCTAACATCTGCCTTGATCAGCAGTTGTTTACCCATTAAAAATGTTAGTCTGGCGTCTTTACTTCAATGACACAATCAGGTCCATTCTTAAAAGCCCAAACCTTGATTAACTATAATGTACCTTTTGGAGCTGGTCTTCAACCAGAGAGCAATTTTGGACAATGGTTGTGGAGGGGAGGGGGGGATGTGTCCCCATTTTCACAACTTAATAACAATGTCCCAAAGACTTAAGAAAATAATAAATATATATGTTTTTGAAAGAGCGCTTTAATGGTTGATTAGGGAAAATTAGAAATACAGCAAAACTAAAATTAACATATTAAAAGAGAACATGGGGGAGGGGAAGAGAAGGTGCAAACAGAAATAAGTAGCTCAAGCATAGGGGAAAGTTGATACTGCAAAAACAAAGTTTCACCCTGCAGAAATGTTAAGGTTTACTCCATCATCATGGCAAAGATATGGGGACAATGGAAATTATGAAGGGGATTCCAGGGCTTGGGCCTACATGCTGGAAGGCATCAACATCAGTGGTGGAAGAGACCCGAGTCAGGACATCAGAGAAGTCATTGGGTTATTGTAATGTCCAACCATGTTAGGGGTTGTGGGTTTTAAAATAAAAAGATGTGGTTTGCACATGTAAATTCAAACTAACATACAATGGGTTTATTGAAAGAGATATTCTCTGCTCAGAGTATAAACTGGAACTAAAACAGCAGCCTGTGCAATATCCCAGTAAGATCACCATCAAATCATGTGACTGTCTCTTAAAGCAATCATGCAACTAAAATATATCACCGTTGTAGCTCTAGATGAAGTTAAAGATATAGGAAGAGGTGAGGGCAAGATAATATCAAAATCCAGATAACAGTTTTAGATTTGAAGTTTTTGAGGACCAGAAGTCAGTGTACTTCAGGAAGGATAGGGTGATTGATGAGTGAAGGTTATTATGCAATAAGATAGGCAGCCGAGTTTTGGATGAACTGACGTTTATGGAGGGTGTCCAATGGAAAGCCTTCTGGGACAGAAAATAAGTCAGGTTGGGAAGTGATTAACTATAAGGATGAGGGTCTCAACAGCAGATGGATTGTGATGAGGACAGTTAAGGTGGGCCATATTAACTGATATGGAAGTATAGCATCCTTATGATGGAAAGGATATGAATCATTTCAGGCTATTTTAGTTAGAAGTAACTGTATTATTGGATGAATGGTATAAAATCTTTCATCAGCAAAAAATATATATTTTTCTAAATGAAATATTATCAGCACATTCATTTTTTCTGATAGTTAATATGTATTCATCCAAAGAGCTATTTCAACTTTATGCATGCCTGCTAAACAACTCATTTGTTTTTTATAATTCATTGCACATTTTATGATTCTATGAAAATTATTTAGCCATGTGTGTCTGGTGTCCATTGCAAATTGCAACAGTTAAATCACATCCGCCAGTAAAACACCACAATGTCACCAAAGCAAAATATAACTTTAAAGTTTATATTTATTGTATGCATGATAAAGTGTAGATCATATCAAAATAAATTCTAGATTACACACAGACACGTTTAAAGTTCCAAATGCAGGTATGGTTAGTGGTGATAATTTTCTACCATGGATTTTTCTAGTTTCTGAAGGTACATCAGTAAAAAAAAATATAATTCTCATCAGGTCAAACTGGATGGGGTCAAAGTGTGTCTGGAAACTGGTCTTGAAACAAGGGGAAATGAAGTCATCTGACAAAGGCTGAATGATGGAACATTTGATACATCAGGCGTAAATCTCATGCTTTTAAATCTCTGGAAATCCAGTTTTACATTCTTCAACCTTCTTACAGAAAATGGATTTCTGATTTCCTGCTTTCCTACAGGGATCAACTGTAGAGAGAAAATTGACACACTGTTCACAAGCATGCATGTTGTGTACAGAGAGGAATATTTTCAAACCCAAAATGTGGCTAAGTTGTAATTATGTGCATACAGTAATTATCACAAATAATTGCATGTTTTTAAATATTTTTCAAATTATATATTCTCTAATAACACTAGTAATGGTTAGATATTTGTAGCCAAATGCAATATTTGCATCTTTGCAGGTAGAGAATTGCCTGAATTACTGTCTATATTGTCGTTAGCAATTCTAAAAATAAATCTTTGAAAATCCTGTTTTATTCCTAATTCTTGCATTACACAACCTTCACCTATAACATACAAGATATCAATCAGCCTTATTCTGTTCAATTCTATACAATGATCTGTCTTACAGCCACTGCAGTAGCAACACCCTCAGCAGTTCATGAATCTCAACAAAATGTATCTGACAGAGGCTGAATGATGGGAAAATTTGATACATCAGGCACAAGTAGTTGTCATAGTTGTCAAGTTGTCAAAGTAGCACCTCCTGAATATTATAGGAAGTGAAACAAAAACAGCAGGGAAAACTGGCTGAAGGTAAGAATGACCCATCCATGTTAGGGGATCAGGTGATATTTTTATACCAACCAAATACAATTATTTATCTGGAATTATTGTCTTGCAATTTATATTGAGTTCTCTGTTTGAAAACTTTCTAAGGAAACATAAATATATACATAAAAATAGTGCATTTATCCAAGATAAAAATTTAAACACGCCAACCGGCTGTTACATATTTCAGGCTAGTGATTGAAAAATGTTTATGCTACATCTATTTGTGACATTTTAAAATACTATGGTTTTTCAGGTAATTGGAGAACTCAAGAAAAGAGTTCAATCTATTTTTCACACATTGCTATTGGAGAAAATGCTTCCGAGATGGATTCTTAACCCTGGACAGAAAATGTTAATTTTTAGGTTTTTTTAATTTAGTGTTCAAAACCATCCAACTTTTCTCACTGTTAAACATTGTTAGTTGATATGCTCGGATGTGTCAGAACCAAATACAGTCTTCAAATGGGTTAGAGGGCAGGGAACAGGTTGTCCATGCCACGCAATAGAATTCAGTTCCCATTTAATTTTGCATTGCCTTTATGAAATGCTACGTCTGTGTTTATAGTGGAATTTGCCTATGTAAACATAGCACACTGCAATCACCACCCTTTGCCAATGGTAGTGCCGCAACACCTCCACTGGAGGAAGACTGCAATTACAACATACAAGTTTGCACATTCTCATTATATGGCATAACAACATAGACTTGCAGGCATAATATTTTTATTCTAAATAATAATGAGCAATATTTCCCTCAGGCAAGACATGTCATGCAGTTAACTACTTTTTTTTATCTTCAGCTTGAACATTTTTTGCCCAATAAATTGCTGGATGCACAAGCTGATTGTAGCACATCAAGAGCAACGAGGCGGGATCAACAGTGTTGTCCAAGCCAATGAGAGTCAATGATTGAGAAACAAACATAGGGATGATAGACAAAGCTAAGAGGATGGTTTAACGCCAAATCAGGTGCAGAAAAATAAATATAGAGAGAAACAAAAGTTTGATTAAGAGAAACAAAAAAAATCTAATTTCACAGAGAAAGGAAAGGAAAATCAACAATGAATGTTTTCAAACAATTCCTTGCATTAGCAATGGCTTGAGAACAGCAACATCTCTTGCTTTCTTAGTGGGAAAGTAATAGGGAGCAATCAAAACCTTAAAAAGGGTATTAAGCTAGAATCTTTTTTGATATTTGTTACACCATACAACAAAACTTGCTGAATTTAATTTCAAAGTTGTTTTAATTATTTGTGAATTTGTCATTTAACTTAGGCAAAAAGAAATATAAACTACGAGTGACTCTAGCAAAATAGACATCCAGCAAGAGTAATTTCATGGGAAAGGGAAGGGAGAAAATAAGCCAAAAAGTCCACTCAGTGTAGAAAAGCAGTTGTTCAAAAACCAGCAGCTGTACAACTGCTTACCCAATGTTCAATATACAAAATATTTACCACTGTCTCAAACTGCATTAGGAGAACATTTTATTGGTAATGATTACTTCATTTGCCCCCGGATCTCATGAGAATGTCTTTGTCTGTAATAGTCTATCTAAAATATAGTTTTTTGTCATAAATTTAACAATATATATTCTTTAAATCTATGCAACGTATAATGATTGAATGTACTATTATTTTTACATATGATATATACCAATAAATTAATCATAGAAGTAATAAATAAAGGCCTGAACATGATTGATTGAAAAAAAGAATGAAGATTTGTGTATTTTGAAGATATCTTGACAGCCCTTGGATTGAAATGCAGCATTTAACTGACCCAGTACAAAAGATTAAACAGGAAAGTTCCATTACATGGTTCATGACCTCCTGCAGTGTAAATAGCTGTAACTGCAGCACACTTTAAAGATTCATTTCCTTTACTTAACCATACCGATTAAGCTTTGGGATTTGTTCATTTACTGCAGGACAAATCAGTTGTGTTTTGTTTCAAACCTGTTAAGAAAAGCAATAACTTCAAGGGGTATGGTAATGTCTTGAACCCCTTTATCGTTTATTAGCAGATAGTTTGCCAAATAAAGGTACAAGATCTAGATAATACACCTGTTTTCAATACCAAAGTACTGAACTGTAAGCTCATTTGTTTGTGACAAATTGCTGTTCATTTTAAATGTCTCTTGTTGCTGTTGGGTGATTTATTTGCCAGCAGTCCATTGCTGCAGCTTTTTTCTGTTACAGGCAAGTTAATGGGATGTGTAACAATGCCACTCAGCATATAGAGAAAAAAAACACTAACCCAAACACCTCATAAAATGCTGCTGAAACTGCATTGTAAGCAGTTCAATGAACTCTCAGACATTTGTACATAGTTTGGGAAGACTGCAGCAGCCTTATTTGGAGTGCCTCTGGAAAATGTGACTGAAGTATTATAAACTGTTAACACTTGCAAATGATTCAGTATGACATGCTACAAGTTTGTCTTAAACAAGCAGAATAAGGCAACCATCTGGCATGCAAAGCAAAAATAAATTTGTGGAAGGCTAAAGGAATATTTTCCCTGAAGTATTTATCCATATTACATAAACCCTTTACTTTAAAATACACATGGTGACTGAATTAAATGAGTTGATGAAAATATCTGTGAGCAAAAATAGATGATGATTAAAATGAACATCAAGGCTTTGAAATTGTGAGAATCATTTTTGCTGAAAATTATTGATATTTCATGCCGGTGAAGTTCAACATTATTTTTTAACGTTAACAGATGAATGCGTGAGCAATTTATATGACATTTTCTTGCACACTACATCCACGGATGAACTATCATTCAGTGTACATCATTCTTTTCTGGTTGTTGATTAATGCATGTTAGACATTCATTTTGATTCTGTGAAGTGGCCACATACAATGTTCTCCTAAGTTACAGATGTGTGCAGTTGCTCAGCAACCGAGAAAATACCATGCAGGCTACTCGTGGGTTGTCCCCTTCAAAATACCAAGAATGAGCAGCAGCACAAATATATTTAAAGATACCATGCATTGAAATGTACAGGCTGTACAAAAGCAAGAATATTAAAGGTACATTGGCATAAAAACATGGCCAATCAAATCAATACTGCAGTCTGTTTATTGAAACCACAACATTCAGTAAACGATAATTATGGAAGATGAAGATTCTACTTCAACACATATTAATCCTGAAACTAAAATTAAAATAATTGTACGCTTTAATTTGAAGTCCTTGAAATTGTTGTTATTTTCCAAATCCAAACAGTAATTCTATATTTGAAATTCTCCAATCAGGCTTCAGTATATTACCAAAATAAGCCTTCTCAAAGTCACTAATGTCACCCTATGTGACTGTGGCAAATGTAAACTATTCTTCTTAACCTTTCTCGATCAGTCTGCAATCTTACCACACAGTCCTCCTTCAACACCTCTCCCCTGTCACTGGGCTGGATCCAATTGACTTCTCCTGGTTCCATTCTTACTTATAGACAAAGAAAAGTCTGGAGTGGCTTCTGTTCCTACCACTTCTTCTGCTGTCCTCCAAGGATCTATTCTTAGGCCCCTCCGATTTCTCATTGACATGCTGCTCTCCAAAACATAAAGCACAATACCAGATTCCATATGTAGACCCAGAATACCCAGATCTATATTACTACTACCTCTGTTAACCCCTTCACTGTCTCTGATTGATCAGAATGCTTATCTGATATCCTCTTTTGGATGAATAGACATTTCCTTCAACAACCAATTGGGCAGACCAAAGTCATTGTCTTCCATCCTGATGACAAGTTTCCTTCCCACGCCACTGATTTCAGTCCTCTCCCTGGCAAATGTTTTGACTTTAAGATGAACTTCCAACCACTTGCCTGTTTCATCACCAAGACTTCCTGTTTGCAGCTCTGTAACATTGTCCATCTCTGTGCTTGCATCAGTTCCTCTACTGCTGAAATTCCTCATCCATGCCTTTGTTACCTCTAGACTCGACTATTTCAATGCTCTCTTGGTTGGCCTCCCATCTTTCACCCTCCATAAACGTAAGCTCACCTGAGACACTTCTGTGCGTATTCAAACCATTTTTCATTCACCCTCTGCTCAGTGCTCGCTGATCTAAATTGGCTTCTGAGAGGCTCATCATCAGAGATGTAGAATGGCTTTTAGGGAATCCCAGCCTGCAATTTCAAGAGATAAAAGCCAGGAATTGGCTTTTGATTTACGTGCAGGTAATAGCCACAAGGGCTCATCTGGGACTTTAGGAAAGTCCATTATTTCAATTAGAAAGCATCATGGGAGTGAAGATTTAGAATATGGCTATGTTTTAAACTGTTACTTTTAATTCAAGATAAAATAGAGCATTTAACCACCTACCAGTTTGGCCCCATGATAAGCACCAATAAGTCCAATTGAAACGCAAGTGCCAGATTTAACACCTGAACACAACTGGAAAGGCAGCAGCTCTTGCTATTGCAGGTTTTCAGACTCTCAGATTCCTGATTCAGAAACCCTGGACAGAGTGCTGGATGAAAACACAGGGAAGCTATCATTGTGAGAATCAGGAGAAAAGCTGTTTTCTATTAGCCGTTAATGCAGGTGGGAGCACATTCTTTGATTGAAGAGACAACCCACGGACACTAGAAGATTCACCCTGGTGAGGCTAGGTGAAGGAATCATTGGAATGGGCCTTACTGCTAGAATTTGGTTTGGGAATTCTCAGAAAACTGAGGGAAATGACTTCAAATGGACACGGAATATTACAACTCAGTGAAATGGAGAGAAGCAAGTGCACTGAAAGTAACTTTGGAAGGATTCCTATAATGATTACAATTCTGCAAAGAGTGGCATAATGTATAAATGTGTCATATGGTTATTGGTTGTTTTAAAAATTTAGAGTGTTAGTAGTTTAGAGTGTTAGTTGGCTACTAAGAAATGTTTAGTTGATGTTGATTTTAGTTTTGCTGTTATTGTAAAAGTTTTAAAATTTGAAATCTAGTTGTGCAATTCCTTTAAGTTGATCATTGGCAATTGACATCTCTTTTTAAATGTTATCAATCTCTATGGAGATTGTAACAAAAGACGCTAAACAACAGGCCCTTACAAAATTTGTGACTTGGAAGAGTAATTAAATGTTCTTCCTGAGAATGTTCCTCCACCTGAGTGGCTGCTCCTTCCTGCTATTAACCCTACCTTTGCCTCCCACCACTGACCACCCTCATCACTTTCCACACCTGAGTGATCCTACCCTGCTCATCACCTGCACTCATCAGAAAAGGCTGAGTGTGGTCCAGATTATTTTCGCTGCCATGACCTATGGCTCAATATACAGCCCTGACCATTTGACCTGCATCACCAGGTGCCCGCCTATTCTGTCCTATATCACATAGCCACAAGGGAGCACGATGGCGGTGGCTAGCACTGCTACCTTATTGCACCAGGAACACAGGTTCAATTCTGACCTTGGGTGACTGTCTGTGTGGAGTTTGCACGTTCTCCCCACGTCTATGTGGGTTTCCTCTGGGTGCTCTGATTTCCTCCCACATTTCAAAGATGTGCGGGTTAGATGGATTGGCCATGATAAATGTGTAGGATTATGGAAATAGGGCTGAGGAGAAGGTCTGAGTGGGACGATCCTTCACAGAATCAGTGCAGACTCAATGGGCCAATTGACATTTTTCTGAATTGTAGGAATTCTATGATTCTAAGTCATCAGCAGACTACTCCTCATCTGCCTACCTCTGATTTTCAATCACTGGCCCTCTATTTTTGAGGTCTAACATTCCTCTCCTATAGTGTGATATGGTATTTTCAAAATTTAGCATTCCCCAAGGTATGACCTGCATAATCCCTTTTATCTAAATACAATGTGTGATACTATGCTAACAAGACCATTCATGTCTGAAAATAAAATTGGGAATAGTTAATAGAAGGAATTAGCACAAAATCATTATAGTGGGTGTCAACCACTTAATTTGAAAAGGTGTCTTTTATGCAATATATTTTTAAAAACTCTAAATATGTTTTATAATCCCAGCCACCAATATAGGAAATTGCACAATTCTAGAGGTTATGTTGTTCTTACAAACATAATCATTCAATTTTAGTGTCAATGTCTAAATGTAATCTGACTAAAAGCAGAAGAAATTACACAATCTAGACCAATAGTTCAAATTTAACCAAATTTCTTCTCTGGACAACCAAGCGCTTGAATACATTTGCAAAACCACAAGGTGGCGCACTAACAAGAATTATTGCGAGTAATTTCTCATCAAATGAAAAGCAATATTGAAGCCTCTAACACAGTAAAATACCTCAAGGTGATTTACAGGAATATTAAAAGACAAGAAATGACACTGAGCCACATGAGGAGATGGTGGGCCAATAATCAGATGTTTGGACAATTAGGCAGCAGCTTAAAGGAAGACATAGGAATTAGAAGCAAAAGTAGGCAAATTCAGCCCTTCGAGCCTGCCTTGTCATTCAATCTCACCTTAGTCTCAAATCCACCTCCCCATATCCCTTTTTTAAATTAGAGAGATATCAATCTCCCCCTTGAAACAATTCACCGATTCAGACTCCACCGTGCTATGGGGCAGTGAGTTCCACAAGTTCATCACCCTCTGTGAGTAGTTCCTCCTCCTCAGTTTTAAATCTACCGTCTTTTAACCTATACCTGCGACCTCCTGTTCTAGATTACCCCGTAAGAAGAAACATGTGGCGGGGGGGGGGGTGTGATTTTCCCAGTGCAATGGGCTGGGAGACTCGAACACAGTCTGTTTTGTGCGCTTCCCGCTGGGCGTCATGGTCTCTGCGGGTCTCCAACCGCCAGATTTCCAGCGCCATCAGCTCCACACCACAAATCGGCGCAGAGCTGCATGATATATGCAGATTTTAAATTTAAATACAATTTAAATTCCATTAGCAGGCCGTGACTGAAATCTTTGGGCCCACTCGCATCTCCCCCTGTCCCGTCAAGAATGGTTCACTCCAGCAGGGCTTATGGCTGACCAACCCTGCTGGAGGGAAGAGGTGCCAGTGAGGCTGCCTCGAAGGTCAGGAGCCAGGGGTTGCCCCAGGCGTTGCTACCTTGGCAATGCCAGCCAGGGCCCCTGGATACTGCCCCTTGGGCAGTGCCCACTGATGTTGGAAATCATATCTTATAGTGACACACCTACAGAGTACACAATAGCCATTTAGACCAAGAGAAGCCACAAAACTCTGGCAAGTAGCTACATTTCAGTCCGACACATTCTAAACTCCCTGTCATTTAAAAATAGGGTACTTATAAATTGAACAAAGCTGTTGTAAGACAGGCTCCAAGTTTAGTTCACTGGCACTATTTCTGTTATACAAATCTAAACAATTGCTTAATATACAAAATTATTTCAAAGCCAGTGACATGCTACTGCTTTGCACGCGATGGACAACTTTGAGGAATTAATTGATAGCCATTTGCTTCAAGGTGCAGGAAAAGCAATAATTCCATTGACCTTATTCTCAAATATCTTGTATATCCTTGCCACGTTACTGACTCTGAACTTCAACTTCCTTAACCCCAACTTCTACTTTCCCAACCCTAGTACCTACTCTGTTCAACCTTTGAGGAGACTATCAAGTTTTATCCTGATAAGTGACTTTTGAACACACTTTCCCTTCCCTACCCACATACCCACCCACCCAAAGTGTTGCATAGAATAAGCTGGAAGGTTTTTGGAGTTGGAGGATTCAGTAGAATTTAGTACAATATTAGTTTAATGTAGTGCCGACTTTTTCATCGGGGTGGCTATTTACCAGGATTAATTTAATCAAACCCTTTCTTTAACGTCATTGCTTTAAAAAAAATCCCAAAATACAGTTTTTCGATGTCTGTTTTCTGCGAAAACTAAATTAGCATCTTTCAAATTTTACATCTTTCCTCACATTGCATTTAACTTTTACCTCTGAATGCCAACTGCACAGCCAAGAAGGTATACAAGTTTGACCAAGTGAGGGTTAAGTCTTTGGTATTCAGCTGCAAAAAGAAGCAAAGATGTGTCCAGGGATATAGTAGAAATTGAGCTCTGCCTGGACTGCGGTCACATGGATGGGCTGAAGAGTCATCCCGAGACTTGGCAGCATTAAACCAGGAATCTTGCATTTAGCAGCATTGACTTGGCCTGATAGCCCTGGTTGGCAAGCTTCTAGAAAATCCATGTAATCAATGAATGAATTGTTCTGTGACTGGAAAAAAAGATTTTCCTTAAATAAATAAATATCACCGCTGCATAAGTAAATATACAGATTCCACTCCCTGTCTTTGCTTCACTGGAATGGTAAATATTTATGGATGCTAAATTCAGCAAGGAATTTTTAATGTCGCTTGGAAAGTGGTTGAGAGCAGGCAGGGCTTGGCACCAACATCCTCTTAAATGGCCAGTTGTTCTGTCAATTTTAAACATTTCCGGAAATCTCAAATAGTTAGATGAGGTAAGAGTCCCAAAAAAAGAAGTCCTTACTTGGCTGTGCAGGCCATTCAGATACATGGATATGGGATGCAGAAAGGAGAGGTGCCTACCTACTCAGCTCTGTGCCTCCAACATGAGTTGGATTACTCTGTTGCCCCAGTGTGTTCTGTCCCTGGTGATTATTGAGGCAAGCAGCAGGGAATGAAATAAACACAAACAGCTGGTTTTCCAGTTTCAACCTCCACAATTTGAGTCACTAAACTCCCTTCAATTCTTGTCTGAGGAAAATCCAGCTCTGATACAATAAGTGAATTAGCCTGGTAATGTAAGTTTAAAAGTTTATTTATTAATGTCACCAGTAGGCTTACATCATCATTGCAATGAAGTTACTGTGAAAATCCCCTAGTTGCCACACATCTTTCTGACTGTGAGAGGAAGCTGGAGTACCCAGAAGAAACTCATGCAGACACAGGGAGAACATGCAGACTCTGTCCAGGCAGTGATCAAAGCTGGAAATTGAGCCTGGGTCTCTAGCACTGTGAGGCAGCAGTGCTAACCACCATGCCACCATGCCATCACGGAGATTATAACTTACAACATCCTAAGGTAGACTGAGCAGCACACTCATATTAGCAGAGTAACTTTGCACAGGTAGTCCCTGGCCAGGTAGATGAATTTCCTGCAGCTCCAAAAACATCCTTGGCACAATTTGTGAATTCAACTAGAGTAAGTAATGCATCCACAAGTAGGCCGCCAAATCCAAACTTACAACATCAATATTGTTATGAAGTCATCATGAACAATTCTATTAGGATATTCACTGGCAAATTCTGTTCAGGATCTACACTCCACTTAGTTAGATACAAAAGGGGAGAAATTCAGCTCGTGACTGTCCATTCCTCTGGCCTATAAAAATAGTAGCAAATCTCAAATGTTCATGCCATGAGCTGCCCACTCAAACACTCGGCTGGAATTGTGCTGAGGCAATACTGACTCGAATGACCTTTAGTCATCCAGTCTACAGCCTGAAATCAGGTAGGCCCAGGAAATTGATGCAAGTTAAGGCCCTGTAATATATCCAAATTGAACTTTGGACATATTTGTTCATTTTGCCCACAAATCCTTGGTGGGAACATTTGGAAAGGAGGCTGTACCAATGGTAGTTGAAGGAAAACTCATTCAGTAATCACTGGTTAGTCACTTTAGAACATGTGCGCTTTTAGGCCTACAGCAACTACTTACTTTTATAATAGCACCTCAAACATAAAATACGCAAAGCTGCTTCACAGATCCATTATAAAATACTTCACTGAGCCACGCAAGCAGATGTTAGGGCAAATAACAAAAAGCTTGCTCAAAGAGGAAGGTTTTAAGGAGCATCTTCACGGACGAAAGCTTGCTTGGATACAGTAAGTTTAGAAATTGTTTTTAGAAGAAAAGGACAATCTTGCATGCAAGTTTTATCTACCAAAGATGGGCCGGTTTGGGGGATTCGCCATAGTATTTTGTCCCCTAGTGTCCCAGGATGTGCAGGTTGGAGGTAAATACAGAGCCTGAGTAAGATGCTCTGTCAGAAAGTCAATGCAGACTCAATGGGGCAAATGGCCTCCTTCTGCACTGTAGGGATTCTATGAACATGGATGTGCATCCTGGTTTGCCTGATGAGAAAGAAGACGAGCAGAAATCAGATTGCAGAGAATTACATCAGCTGGAAGAAGAAAGGATCGTGGGGCGTGTGTGTGTGTTTTTAGAATGGGGTGGAGTGGGGAAGAGAGGGCTGTATCAGGCCTTAAACCACACGAGTGCACAGAAACAAAACATCTTACCTGCAGCTAAGTGAGCAGCAATGCTTCTGACAGTTCTGTTTCACTGGGACAGGCAGTAACAGGGTGACTGTCCTGTTGAAACACCAACTGCGACACTGCACTGATCGCACACGTCAATGCTGATAGCTCCAAAGATGACCCTGGTCCTGAAATTCTTTCACTTCCTGGTCATTCCAGAGGGCAATGGTTGACATTAGGAAGATGGGTCAATTTGCAGCTGCATCAAATCACTCAATTGCATCCTTTCCTAAGCAAAATATTTTCATCACTTTTCCCAGTAATGAATCAAGAAGACAGCCTTCAGGACAATCCGTTGCCCAAATTGCTGGACATAATTGGCCAAAACCACATATTCTAGTATGTTCCATATCAAAAGATAAGGAATGCATTCACTTTACACTGGTGTTTGCTACAGGGAGTGTATCTCGTCTTGTTTACCAGTACTGAAGTTGTCATGATGCCTCTATCCTGCAGATGTTTTCAATCCCCACTCTTCCACTAGGTCACTGGATATTAGACAGAATTACTTAAAGATTAGTGGCATCCTCCGAGTGCATGGCTCATGGTATTGGTCAGGAACTCGATCACAGGCGGAGGAGAAAATATGATCAGAGCCACAGCTCTACTAGAACTCTGACTGAACGGACCTTTGGCAGTGTCCTTGCCTGAGTAGGTCCTGAGGCATCCTGCAAAATAACCCTGAGAAAGCCTTGGGATTTGTCATCATTTACTGTCTGCTCCAGTACTTTGCTCTGCAATGGGGCACAACTATTATAAGCAGTTGAGGAGAAGGAGGAAATGCAGGAGCAGGAAGAATAGCAGAATAATAATAAATTACAAGGTACAGCCACTCGACAATTATACTCATTAAACATTGAGAAATACTTTGAATTATCTCCCATCCCATTCCACACCAAAAGTCATTTCTAGCATCAAAAGTCTGAGGTCACATACCAACCGACTCAAGAACAGCTTCTTTCCTGTTGTCATCAGACTTTTGAATAGACCTACCTCACGCTAAGTTGATAAAAGCAAATTACTGTGGATGCTGGAATCGGAAACCGAAAGAGAAAATGCTGTCAACTCTTTTCTCTCCTTACAGATGCTGCCAGACCCTGCAGAGATTTTCCAGCATTTTCTTTTTTGGTTTCAGATTAAGCTGATCATTCTCTATGCTAGCTATGACTGTAACACTATATTCTGCACTTTTTCCTTTCCATCTCCCCATGTACTCTATGAATGGTATGCTTCATCTGTATAGCTTGCAACAAACAATACTTTTAACTACATGTCAATATGTGACAATAATAAATCAAATCAATTCATCAGACATAGCCTTTATGTCAACACCAGGATGGGCATAGTCATTATTTCATTAGGCATAGTGAAATGCTAATCCAAAGAAACTGTGCACATCAATAAACTGGTTTCAATTGTGATTGAACAATGTTTTTATTTGTTTAGATGTGAACCTTGTTGGCAACACCATTTGTTATCCATCCCCAATTGCCCTTTAAGATGATGAGCTGTTCTCTTGAATTACTGAAGTCCATTTGATAGAGGTATTCCCATAGTGCTGTTAGGAAGGAAGTTTCAGGTTTTTGACCCAGTGACAGTGAAGGAACAGGTGTATAACTCCCAAGGTCAGAGTGCTGTGCAGTTTGCAGGGGAACTTACAAGTGGTGGCCTGTTGCCCTTTATCTTCTAGGTAGTTGAAGTTGTGGGCTTGGAAGGTGCTGTCAATGCAGCCTTGGCAAGTTGCTTGAAAAACTAAGCTATTTGTAAAACTAAATGTCATTCCCATGCAAAGGTCTAGTGCTGGTCTTAAATACTCTTCTTTTAGCTCTGGTGTTGCTACAATAGCTGCAACATGGAAGGTGTAAGGCTGTTGCTCATCCAGATAGAACAATTCTGATGGCTATGGACAGCAAGGTCAAAGAGCTTTGGCTTGAAAGAATTCACTTACAGACTGTGGGATCCCTGTCATCCTCTGCCAGGTCATCTGGCAGAGCCCTCAGTTTGGTAATGTGCGCATTGGAGAGTGAGCAGGTATGCTGTTAACTTGAGAGATGGCATCAGATCCCTCTCCCATGGCACCATTCACAAGGGTCTACACCTCAAACACTTCCACTGTTCTACATGAAAACTGAGAGCGGCTTGGCATGGTGTTTTCATGCTATCCTTGCATTTGTTCATGGAGGGGATATTGGAATCCAAAGCAAGAATAGCAGTCATCACCAAAGACTTCATTACTAAGGACCCTGCTGCAGTGTGCAGAGGTGACATATACTCAATGATTTGTTGCATTGTGACTCTGCATGTTTGAAGTGGGTTCAGCCATAATCTCCCAGAAGCTAAGCAGACTCTCTGGGTGCCAGTCGTTTCACGGAGAAGTTGATGGTGCACAGCTCATCTTCTTCTACAGGTTTGACTTTTGAAGAGAATGTCTATGGCCACTGCTGCAGGATTAGAATGTAGGTTCTCCCTGGAGTAAGCTGGCTTCTCAGCCATCCTAGCTCTCCCAACCCCCTAGTTACTCCTATATGCTTGTGCTTTGTGAATTCCCTCAGCCTTCCCACTAACCCCTCTGAATTATGCAGGATGCCAACTTCTGAGCTGGTATTTGCAAGGGTAAGGTTGACAGATGGCATGCCTTCAGGAGGGCAGTCCTTCCTTTCCTGCTCCAACTGGGGCTGTTATTTGTGATGCATCTAAAAGAGGAAGACAGAGTCGGTCTGGCAGTTAGCAATAAAAGAGAGACGTGTGGTAGCTTAAAGTGCCCTATTTTATCATGCAGAGTGGGTGAGGGGAGAATGCAGTAACTTGACTTTACAACCCACAACACACTATTACACTTCTAAAATGAATCCTGAAAGGTATTTTTAAAATTCTCCAAGACAACCTAATACTCTTAACCTTCTCCTTACCTTTGTAACTACACAAAAGAAAGAAGAAAGTTCAACAGATTTGTCCTAGATTTTGCACTTTTACCCGGTTAACTTACAATACTGGAGCTCTGATTTGTAATTAATCCCTTCACAATCAATGAAGCTGAGACTGGAACAGTTCACATAAAACTCAAATGCAGCCAGACAAAGGAGAGCTCTGATCTTGCCCTATAAGTCTGGGCTGAAAAGGAATCCAGGTTCCAAGAGGTGAAGAAAACTACTACAATCTGCGAGACAATCCCATTGTACAATTATTGTGAAACACACTGAGATGCTTTATTACTAAATAAATATAATTGGCAGCAACTTGGGCTTCAAGTCTTGAGCAGCAGCTGGAGTCACTGAGGTGCATTCATGAGGTTGAGAGCTTTGTGAAGGTCATGTTTATAGATGTGGTCACCCCACATCTATATTAAAGGGAACGAAAAAGAGAAGAGAATGGATGACTACCAGGCCATCAAAAAGAAACAGGTAGATGGTGCAGGAGTCCACCCCCAAAGTGATGATTCGCATGGGAAGTGCAGACAGAGCCAAATCCAGGGCATTGGATTCATGAGTGTTCCAGCTGTACTGGGGGCACAAAGACCGAAGAAAAATAGCGAGAGGATATTTGATAATTAGGGGAATGGACAGGTGTGAATCTTGGATGGTGTGTCGTCGCCCTGCTGCCAGAATGGCACTAAATGGCAGCTGTGCATTCTGATGGGGGGGCGGTGGGTGCGAACAGTCAATCATCTTTATCCACATCGATACCAACAACATCAGCAAAGAGATGGGGATGTGGTTCTGCAGTCAGAATTTAGGGAGCTAGGCAGGACATTTGCAAGCAGGATCTCAAAAGTTGTCATCTCCAGATTATTCCCAGTACCACGTGCGAGTGAGGAGGATAAAGCAGATGAATGCATAGCTGGAAAGATGGTGCTGGAGATAGAACTTTCAGATTGCTGGGATCCTGGGACTGGCACTGGGTGCAAGGTGGTGGTGAACACAATCAGAACTGGATCCTGTGCAATGATTTGCTCGTGCTATTGGAGAGGGTTTAAACTAATTGGCAGGGTTGTGAGAATCAGGAGGTAATATCAGAGAGGCAGACCAAGATGCCCAGGACCTTGAGAGAAATAGAGTAGAAAATGGTAAGTTAGAGATTCAGAGAAGGGAGAAAGCAATGACATCTAAATCAGGGTTACTGTGCATGTATGTGAATGTGCTGAATGTGGTAAATAAGACTGGGGAATTACACTGCCATGTGGAAATATGATACTGCGACGAAAACAGACACATGGCTCAAAGGAGAGACCGGACTGGATTTAAATATTCCTGGATATAAGGTGATCAGGAAAGGTAGGAAAGGGGAAAAAGGAGGAGGGGTCGTCATAATGATTAAGGAGAATATTGCGGTGCTGGAGAGAGACTTTCCTGAATATATCAAAGGTGGAAGTGTTGAGTATCCTAAATTGCATTAAAGGTAGACAAGTCCCCAGGGCCCAATGGGTTATTGTGGGAGGCAAGGGGGCCTTAACAGATATCTTCACATTCTCTTTGAACACGGGCAGAGGACTGGAGATTAGCCAGTGTTGTTCTTTTGTTTAAGAAAGGAAGTAGAGATAATCGAGGAAATTATGAGCTGGTGAGCCTGATGTCAGTGCTGGGGAAGTTTTTGGAGAAAATATTGGAGGGGAGGATATATGCACACTTGGAAGTAAATGGACTAGTTAGTGACAGACAGCACAGTTTTGTATGGGGAAGGTCATGTCTCACCAACTTAATTTAGTTTTTTGAACAGGTGATAATTGATGAGGAATGGCTGTAGATGTAGTTTATATGGACTTTAGTAAGGCATTTGACAGTGTCTCACATCGTAGACCAGTACAGTGGTTAGCACTGCTACCTCCCAGTGCCAGGGACCCGGGTTCAATTCCAGCCTTGGGTGACTGTGTGGAGTTTACACATTCTCCTTGTATCTATGTGGGTTTCCTCTGGGTGCTCTGGTTTCCTCCCACAGTTCAAAGATGTGTGAGTTAAAAAAAATGTTCATTGGTGTCACAAGTAGGCTAATGTTAACACTACAATGAAGTTACTATGACAATCCCCAAGTCACCATCCTGTTTGGGTACACTGAGGGAGAATTTAGCATGGCCAATGCACCTAACCAGCACGTCTTTTGGACAGTGGGAGAAAACGAATGCAGACACAAGGAGAACGTGCAAACACCACACAGTGACCCAAGCCAGGAATCAAACCTGGGCTCCTGGTGGCATGAGGCAGAGTACTAACCACAGTGCCACCGTGTCATGTATTGGGTTGATTGACCATGCAAAATTACTTCTTGGTATCAGGGGAGCTAGCTAGTATAAATAAATGGGGGTTATGGGGATAGGGCCTGGGTGGGTTTGTGCTTGGTGCAGACTCGATGGGCCAAATGGTCTCCTCCTGCACTGTAGAGATTCTAAGAAAGACTAAAATCACACAGGATTTGGGCTGTGCTGGCTGGCTGGATACAGAACTGGCTTGGTTATAGAATAAGAAGTCTCAACACCAGGTTAAAGTCCAACAGGTTTATTTGGTAGCAAAAGCCACTAGCTTTCGGAACACTGCTCCTTTGTCAGGCAAGCAGGAATTCTGTTCACAAAGAGGACATAAAGACAAATTCAATTTACAATATAATGGTTGGAATGTGAGTCTTTACAAATAATCAAGTCTTAAAAGGTACAGACAATGTAAGTAGAGAGAGGGTTAAGCACAAGTTAAAGAGATGTGTATTTCTCTAGCCAGGATTGTTAGTGAGATTTCACAAGCCCAGGCAAGTTATGGGGGTTACAGATAGTGTGACATGAACCCCAGATCCTGGTTGAGGCCGTCCTCATGTGTGTGGAACGGTTCTGACAGGCCACAGTGAAAAACCACACCAACCACCTCAGAAGAGAAACATGGGACACAGCAGACAGGGTATCCTTTGTCATCCAGTACTTCCCCGGAGCAAAGAAGCTACGACATCTTCTCTGGAGCCTTCAACATGTCATTGATGAAGATGAACATCTTGCCAAGGCCATTACCACACCCCCACTTCTTACCTTCAAACAACCGCACAACCTCAAACAGACCATTGCCCACAGCAAACTATCCAGCCTTCAGGAGGACAGTGAACATGACACCACACAACCCCGCCACAGCAACCTTTGCAAGACATGCTGGATCATTGACACAGATGCTATCATCTCACGTGAGAACACCATCCACCAGGTACACAGTACACACTCTTGCAATTCGGCCAACGTTGTCTACCTGATATGTTGCAGGAAAGGATGTCCTGAGGCATGGTACACTGGGAAGACCCTGCAGACGCTACAACAACTGATAAATGAACACCGCTCGACAATCATCAGGCAAAAGCGTTCTCTTCCTGTTGGAGAACACCTCAGCGATCACGGGCATTCATTCAGTGGCCTTCACGACACATGACAGCGCAGAGTCGCTGAGCAGACTAATAGCCAAGTTCCACATGCGAGAACGGCCTCAACCGGGATCTTGGGTTCATGTCACACTATCTGTAACCCCCACGACTTGCCTGGGCTTGCAAAATCTCACTAACTGTCCTGGCTGGAGACAATACACATCTCTTTAACCTGTGCTTAACCTTCTCTCCACTCACATTGTCTGTCTGTACCTTTAAGATTTGATTACCCATAAAGACTAGCATTCCAACTATTATTTTGTAAATTGAGTGTGTGTCTTTATATGCCCTGTTTGTGAACAGAACTCCCATTTACCTGATGAAGAGGCGGCGCTCCGAAAGCTAGTGGCTTTTGCTACCAAATAAATCTGTTAGGCTTTAACCTGGTGTTGAGAGACTTCTTACTGTGTTTACCCCAGTCCAACGCGTGTACATTGGTTATAGAAGATAGAGAGTAGTGATGGAAGGGTGTTTTTTGTTTCAGAATGGAAATCTGAATTAGTGGTGTTCCACAGGGATCAATCCTGGGACCTCTGTTGTTTGAAGTACATATAAATGATCTGGAGGAAAACGTGGTTGGTCTGATTCGTAAGTTTGAAGATGTCACAAAGATCGATGGAGTTGCCGACAGTGCAGGATACAACAGGATTTGGATAGATTGGAAATCTGGGCACAGAAATAGCCAATGGAGTTTAACCTGAATAAATACAAGGTGATGCATTTCGGAGGATTAAATTTAAGTATGAATTATATTGTAAATGGCAGTTCGCTTGGGGACATTAACGTACAGAGGGATCCAGGTGTCCAGGTCCACCATTCCCTAAACATGGCAACATAGGTGGCCAAGATGATTAAGGCGGCATATGGCATGCTTGCCTTCGTCATAGAATAATAGAATCCCTACGGTGCAAAAACAGTCCATTCAGCCCATCGAGTCCACACCAACCATAATCCCACCCAGGTCCTATTCCCATAGCCCCATCTATTTACCCTTGCTAATCCCCTGACACAGGGGTCAATTTATCATCACCAATCAACCTAACCCGTACATCTTTGGACTGTGGGAGGAAACCGGAGCACCTGGTGGAAACCCACACAGACATGGGGAGAATGTGCAAACTCCACACAAACAGTGACCTGAAACTGGAATTGAACTGGGGTCCCTGGTGCTGTGAAGCAGCAATGTTAACGACTGTGCTGGGCATTGATCACTCATTAGCCAGGGAATTGAGAATTCATGTTGCAGCTATATAAAACTTTGCTTAGGCCACATTTGGAGTATTGCATGCAGTTCTAGTCACCACACCACCAGAACGATGTGAAAGCTTTGGAGAGAGTGCAAAGAAGCTTCACCGGGATGTTGCCTGGTCTCAAGGGTGTTGATTACGAGGAGAGGTTGAATAAACTAGGCCTGTTTTCACCGGAAGTGTGGAGGCTGAGGGGAGACCTGATAGAGGTCTACAAAATTGTGTGAGGCAGAGACAGGATGGATAGTCAGAGGCTTTTTTCTAGGGTGGAAGTGTCTATTACAAAGGGTTCAGGTGAAAAGGGATAAGTTTAAGGGAGGTGTGCTGGGAAGATTTTCTAAGCAGAGAGCAGTGAGTGCCTGGAACACACTGGCAGAGGTGGTGGTGGAAGCAGGCACATTAGCAACATTTAAGAGGTATCTGGATGGGTACTGAATAGGGAGGAAATAGAGGGATACGGACGAGTAAGGGCACAAGATTTCTCAAGTTTAGTTCGGGTATCATGATCAGTTTATGCTTGGAGGGCCGAAGGGCCTGTTCCTGTGCTGTACTTCTTGTTCTTTAAAATACTGTGGTTAGAAGAGCGGGTCAGGTCTGGAAATTCAGAAGTGGGTAATTCAACTTCTGATTCCCCACAGCATGTTGACCATCTACAAGGCACAAGTCAGGAGTGTGATGGAATATCCTCCACTTGCCTGGATGGGTACAGCTCAAAAACACTCAAGAAGCTCAACCCTACCAAGGACAAAGCAGCTCGCTTGATTGGCACCCCATCCACCATTTTAAACACACTCTCCCTCCATCTATGCACAGTGACAGCAATATGCACCACCACAAGATGCACTGCAGAAACTCACCAAGGCTGTAAAGACAACACCTTCCAACCCATGACCTCTACCACCTAGAAGGACAAGGGCAGCAAAGGTTTGGCAACACTACCATCTACAAGTTCTTCTCCAAGCCACATATCATTCTGATGTGAAGCTGTTCCTTCAATGTCACGGAGTCAAAATCCTACATCTCACTTCCTAACAGCATTATCGATGTTTCTACAACACACGGACTCCAGCAACTCAAGGTAGCTCACCACCACTCAACGCCAAGTAGGGACAAGCAGCAAATGTTGCTGAGCCAGCAATGTCACATCCTGTGAAAGAATAAATAAAAACACAGCAAGCTCCCATAAACAGCAATGTTGTAAGGACCAGTCTGTTTTTGGACTGTTGATTGAGAGATAAAAATATTGACCAAGTCACTGGAGATAGCCTCCATGCTTTATTTTGAAATAGTATGAGTTTTTTTTTTAAAACCATCTACCTTGAGCAAATAACACCTCAGAGTAGCATCTCACACGAAAGATGGCACCTCTGACAGCCTTGACGTGGAGATGCCGGCGTTGGACTGGGGAAAGCACAGTAAGAAGTCTCACAATACCAGGTTAAAGTCCAACAGCTTTATTTGGTAGCACAAGGCACAAGCTTTCAGAGCGCTTCCCCTTCATCAAGTGAGTGGGAGCTCTGTTCACAAATATAACATATAAAGACACAAACTCAGTACCTCTGACAGTGCAGCACTTCCTCAATCCTGTACTGAAATATCAATCTAGATTTTCCATTCAAGTTTCCAAAATACGACTTTAACCCACAACCTTCTAACTCAGAGACAGAGTGTTACCAACTGAGACACATCTGACATCTTTACATAGAAAGATACCACAATCAGTTCAACATCAATGGTTATGCAAAGAATAAGTGGATGCCTTGCTGCTGCAAAGTTTTCTGGAAACTTTAACAACTGGGGCCCATTTTAAGCTACATTCTGACAGGAAGAAGCTGTAGGGTTTTTTTTTTAAAAAAAAACAGCCAATATCCTAACTTCAGCCAAACCAATTACTTCTAAAAGGTATAGATTTGCCTTTTCGCTTTTGCATTCACTGGCCATTATTACAGATGTGGAGTTGCTGGCATTGGACTGGGGTAGGCACAGTAAGTAGTCTCACAACACCAGGTTAAAGTCCAATAAGTTTATTTGGTAGCGCGAGCTTTCGGAGCGCTGTCCCTTTCTCAGATGAGTGAAGAGTTCAGTTCACAAACAGGGCATATATAGACACAAGACTCGCATTTCAACCATTATCTTGTAATTGAGTCTAAGAGGTAATCAAGTCTTTACAGATGCAGACAAATGTGAATGAAGAGAGGGTTAAGCACGGGTTAAAGAGACGTGTATTGTCTCCAGCCAGGACAGTTAGTGAGATTTTGCAAACCCAGGCAAGTTGTGGAAGTTACGGTTAGCGTGACATGAACCCAAGATCCCGATTGAAGCCATCCTCATATGTGCGGAACTTAGCTATCAGTTTCTGCTCAGTGATTCTGTGTTGTCAAGTGTCGTGAAGACCGCCTTGGAGAACGCTTACCCGAAGATCAAATGCTGAATGCCCGTGACTGCTGAAGTGTTTCCTGACAGGAAGGGAACACTCCTACCTGGTGATTGTTGAGAGGTGTCCATTCATCCACTGTTGTAGTGTCTGCATGGTCTCCCCAGTGTACCATGCCAATGTAACATGTCATCGAAGATGATGAACATCTCGCCAAGGCCATCCCCAATCCTCCACTATTTGCCTTCAAACAACCACATAACCTCAAGCAGACCATTGTACTCAAACTACCTAGTCTTCAGGATTACTGTGACTACGACATCACACAACCCTGCCACAGCAACCTCTGCAAGACATGCAAGATCATCAACATTAATGCCATCATCTCACGTGAGAGCACCATCCACCAGGTACATGGTACATACTCGTGACTCGGCCAACACTGTCTACCTGATACGTTGCAGGAAAGGATGCTCCGAGGCATGACACAGAATGTGCAAACCCCACACAGTGACCTGAGGCCGGAATTGCATCTGGACCCTGTTGCTGAGGCAGCAGTGCTAACCACCGTGCTCTTTAAATGTAAGTGTTTTACTAAGCCTGCGATCTCATATGCTTTGTTAACCACACTCTGAATACCACCTGCCATCTTCAAAGATCTAAGCACATACACCGCTAGGTCCCTTTGGCCCTGCAGGTTTTAGAATTGTACCAATCTATTCCCTTCCTACCCTTTCTGCAAAATGCATCCCCCCACTTCTCAGTATTAAATTATGTCTGCCGCTTGCCTGCCTTTTCTGCAAGCCAATGTCCTGTTGCAGTTAATTTGTATCATCCTCCCTAGTTGCCATTTAGTTAAGTTTGGAATCATCAGTAACTTTACTCTATATTCTAATATCTAAATCATTTATATATAAAAAAAGTGGTTCTAGCACAGCTCCTTGGGGAACAACTGTCTACTGCCCTTCAGATTCAAAAATAACAATTTACCATGATTTACTTCAGCTTTTAATTTACCACAACTTGCTGTTTCTATCCTTAAGCCATTTTAAAACAAAACAAGCTAGCCTTCGTCATTCTATTCCATGAGCCACAATTTTGATGTGGGACTTTGACAAACAACATTCAAATCCATACAGACAACACCCACCGCATTTCCTTCATCAACCTCCTCTGTTATATCATTAAATAATTAAATTAGATGCAAACATGATCCATCTTTTACAAGTCTGTGCTGGTTGTCCTTAATCAGGTCAGATTTTACCCTCCTGATTACTGTTTCTATAATATTACCCACCAATGATATTAAACTATCTGGCCTGTAGGTATTCAAACTGTCCTTACACCCTTTCTTGAACTTTGCCACCTTCCAATCCACTGACATTTTCTCTGTATCTGGGAAAGGTTAGTAGATTATGGCAAGCCTTTCTGCTGTCTCCACCCCACTTCATTTAGTAACCTTGGACACTAGTCATTTGGAACAGGTGAGCAGCAGGTGACATATCTATTCAAAGCAACACCAGCCATTCGAGTACTTCCTGCCTCTCAACTTTCACCCCATCCATTACCTCTACCATTTCTGCTTTTACAGATATCTTGTCAGCTTCCTCTTCCTTGGTAAATACCGGTACAAGTAACCTAGTCTTCCCAGCTGCTTCCAAATAGTTACCACAATCTTTGTTCCAAATAGCACACACTTCACCATTACCCACTAGCTATTTACCCACTAGCTATTTACATGTCGATAGACGATCTTTGGATTCTCTTTTATGTTACGTGCCATTCTTTCTTATATTCTCTCTTTGCCAGTCTTCAGTTCCTCTTCACTTGCCATGTCAACCTATTGTATTTGACCAGGTTATCACTTGAAAAATTCACCTGATATGCATTCCACATTCTCGTTTTTGTTTCATCATCTTTTCTATCTCCTTTGTCATCCAAGGATCTCTGGCTTTGATTCCCCCAATCTTTCCATTTTTTGAATGTACCAGTCCGTTCCTGAATTCTCTCTTCTGTAACAATCACGCAGTGTTCTGGTACAGCTTTCCCTGTCAGTCTTTGGCTCCATCTTACCCTGGCTAGATTCCTTTTCATCCCACTGAAATTAGCCTTCTGACAATTTAGATGCTCTGCTTTAGCTTGTTCCTTGCTCTTTTGCATTACTCGTCTAAACCTTATGGTACGATCATCCTTATCCACTAACACTTAGTTCATTTAGCCTATGTTATTCATCCAGCACCAGGTCCAGCAATGCCTCATTTCCAGTTCGACTGAGAACAAACTTGTCAAGGAAATTCTCCTGAACACATTTCAAAAATTCCTCTCCCCTCTCTGCCCTTTACTCTAACACTAATTCCCCAAGTCCTCCAATGTCACCATTCTATATTTCTTGCAGATCTCTGCAACTTCCTTGCAGATTTAATCTTCCAATTCTATTTCTATCTCTCACCATTTGGAGGCTTATAGAATACCCTGGTAGCCAGATCAAATGCTTTATTCCCTCTCAACTTTGATCAAATTGATTATAACATTGCCCTCTCCAGCATCTCTTCCCAACACTATAATGTCTTCACTAATGAATACTGCTGCCCCATCTCTCTTGTTCTCTTTCCCATGTTTTTTCTGAATACTTTATATCCTTGAATATTTAGTGCTCAGTCCTCATCAGTTTTAAAAAATACATTTCTGTCACTGCCACTAAATCATCTTCCCACACCCAAATACAGTGCAGTGAATAAGCCTTGGTAAGGCCACACTTGGAATATTGTGAGAAGTTTTGGTTTCCTTATCTGAGAAAAGATGTTCCTGATATTCGGAGTGCAACAAAGGTTTAGTAGACTGATTTCTAGGATGGTGGGACTACATGTGAGGAGAAATTGCATTGGTTAGGTTTATATTCACTGGAGTTTAGAAGCATGAGGGGGATCTTGTAGAAACCTATAAAATTCGAACAGGACTAAACAGGGGTAGATGCATGAAGGATGTTCCTGATGGTGGGTGTGTCCAGAATTGGGGGTCATATTCTAAGGATACGTGGTAACCCTTTTAGGGCAGAGATGAAGAGAAATGTCTTCAGTGGCAAGCCTGTGGAATTTGTTAATACAGAAAACAGTTGAGGCCAGAATAGTTTACGTTTTCAAGGAGGAGTTAGATATAACTCTTGAGGCAAAAGGGATCAAATAATTGGGGGAGGCAGGATCAGGCTGTTGAGATAGATGATCAGCCAAGATCATAATGGTGGAGCAGGCTTGAAGGGTCAAATGGCCTACTCCTATTCACTACGGTATTACTTCTCTAGCATTGTCCAACACTCACTTCATGTACTTTATTCCTCCTTTCACTACTTTTTGCTGGTGCCCAACCCACTATTTAACTTAAACCATCCCCAACCACACTAGTTAGCCTTCCCATGACAATCTTGGTCCCAATCCTGTTGGGGTGTAACCCTTCCCTTTCAAATAGGTACCTCCTACCCCAGCACTTGTTCCAATATCCCAAGAATCTAACAACTTTCTTCCTCCCTCAAGCCACACTGGTTAGTGTATGATACCAGGAGCAATCCAGAAATCACTAATTTTTGAGGTCCAATTTTTTAAAACTTCCTCTTAACTCCTGAAAATCTGACTGTAGAACCTCAAAACCCACCTCATTATTCATATTGCTGATACTGACATATACAACTTCTGGCTCACTCCCAGTCTCCTGAATATTCTGCACCCACTCGGTGATGTCCTTTATTCTTGGACCAGTGGGGGGACAATACATCATGTGGCATTCACTTTGATGACTACAGAAATGCCTGTTTGCACCCGACCACAGGATTGCCTGTAATGCTGCAATTTCTACTAATTGATGCACACAGTCTACTGGCACTGTGGTGTGGGCTGCACTTCTCAGGATTCTGTCACTCCCAGTCATCTAATATGGAGTACCCGTTTGAAACTCCTGCACTATATTTTTCCTACTTTTTCCGATGGCCACTCACCTTCCTATCCAGAACTCTCGCAGCATGCGGGGTAACCGCTTCTTGAAATGAATGCACTAGGAAACACTCATCTGACCTGAAGATCTGCATGACTATATCTGCCCCTGAAGCTCTGAAATTCTGAGCTTGAACTGAAGCAACTGGAGACATCACTTACTTACATGGTCATCCAAAACATGTGGAAATGTCCTGAGGTTCCTCTGTGGTGTAGGGAGTGTTAGCAACAGGTCTTAAGATACTGATCCATGATCTAAAAACACACCCCTTTTTAAAAAAATCTTAATATCTTGATTAAACTATTAATTTTAACTAATTCCTTTAGACTTATTCAGTATTTATGCTCTTATTAATTCACTGTTGTACTTACCCTTGTTATAGATTCTAATTTCTCAATTTCGAAACTAAAGGAATGCCCTAATTTTGAGAGAAAAAGAGAACTACTTACTAATCACTTACCTGCTTTCCTGTTTCGAATGGGGTCAGTCAGCTCTGAACTCACCCATCCACAAAACTCTTTAACCGTTGAAGTCCTACGATGTAGGTGAGCCCCCAGTGCTAGTAGGGAGGGAGTTCAGGGATTTTGACCCAGTGGCAGTGAAGGAATGACAATATAGTTCCAAGTCCAGATGGTGGGTGGCTTGGAGGGGGACCTGCAGGTGGTAGTGTTTCCTTGCCTCTGTCCCCCTCCATACTCTGGGGATAAAGTTTGTTGGTTTGAAAGATGCTGTCAAAGGAGGTTTGGAGAGTCCCTGCCAGACAGATTTCTGCCACTATGCATGGATGGTAGAGGTAGGGGAATATTAAAAGTGGTGGGAGGGGGTACTGGTCAAGGGGATTACTTTGTCACGGGTGACGTCAATCTCTTTATTGTTAGAGTTGCACTCATCAAACAAGTGAAGAGCATTTCATCATATTCCTGCTTTTTCCCCAGTTGTTGGACCTCTCAGGGACACAGGAGGGGAATTATGCTTAGAACCCAGGGGAATAGGGGAGATCCTAAATGAATACTTTGCATCAGTATTCACAAGGGAGAGGGACGTGTTGACTGGAAGTGTCTCAGAGGGGAGTGTTGACCCAATAGAGAAAATCTCCATTACAAGGGAGGAAGTGTTAGGTTTTTTAGGGAACATTAAGACTGATAAATCTCCAGGGCCTGATGGCATCTACCCTAGACTGCTCAGGGAGACAAAGAGATGAAATTGCAGGGCTTCTGATGGAAATCTTTGTCTCTTCACTGGACACAGGGGAGATCCCTGAGGATTGGAGGATAATGAACATGGTACCGTTATTTAAGAAGGGTAGCAGGGATAACCCGGGTAATTATAGGCTGGAGAGCTTGACATCCATGGTAGGGAAGTTGTTGGAAAGGATTCTTAGAGATAGGATGTATGTGCATTTAAATCGGAACAATCTCATTAGGTGACAGACAGCATGGTTTTGTAAGAGGGAGGTCGTGCCTTACAAAATTTGGTAGAGTTTTTTTGAGGAGATGACAAAAACAGTTGAAGGGCGGGCCGTGGATGTCATCTATTTGGATTTCAGTAAGGCGTTTGACAAATTCCCTCATGGCAGGTTGGTTAAGGCTCATGGGATACAAGGAGAGGTGGCTAGATGGGTAGAGAACTGGCTTGGTCACAGGAGACAGAGGGTGGCAGTCGAAGGGTCTTTTTCCGGCTGGAGGTCTGTGACCAGTGGTGTTCTGCAGGGCTCTGTACTAGGATCTCTGCTATTTGTAATATATATTAAATGATCTGGAAGAAAGTGTAACTGGTGTTATCAGCAAGTTTGCGGATGACATGAAGATGGCTGGACTTGCAGATAGCTATGAACATTGTCGGAGAACACAGCAGGATATAGATAGGCTGGAAAATTGGGCTGAGAAATGGCAGATGGAATTTAATCCAGATAAATGCAAAGTGATGCATTTTGGAAGAACTAATGTAGGGGGGAGTTGTACAATAAATGGCAGGGCCATCAAGAGTATAGAAACACAGAGGGACCTAGGTGTGCAAGTCCACAAATCCCTGAAGGTGGCAGCAGAGGTGGAGAAGGTGGTGAAGGAGGCATATGGTATGCTTGCCTTTATAGGACAGGGTATAGAGTATGGAGTCTGATGTTGCACCTGTATAGAACACTGGTTGGAACATAAGAAATAGGAGCAGGAGTAGGCCATCTAGCCCTTCGAGCCTGCCCCGCCATTCAATAAGATCATGGCTGATCTGAAGTGGATCAGTTCCACTTTCCCGCTCTCTCCCCATAACCCTTAATTCCCCTGTCTATCAAAAACCTATCTACCCGTGACTTAAATATATTTAGCTAGGTAGCCTCCACCACTTCAACGGGCAGAGAATTCCAGAGATTCACCACCCTTTGAGTGAAGAAGTTCCTCCTCAACTCTGATCTAAACTGCCTCCCCTTATCTTGAGGCTGTGTCCTCTAGTCCTGCTATTCTTTCTAAGCGGGAAGAATCTCTCTACTTCTACCCTATCCATCCCTTTCATTATCTTATATGTCTCTGTAAGATCCCCCCTCGTCCTTCTAAACTCCGAGTACAGGCCTAGTCTATTTAGTCTCTCTTTTAGGCCATATTTGGAGTACTGTGTCCAATTTTGGTCACAGCACTATCAGAAGGATGTGGAGGCTTTACAGAGAGTGCAGAGAAGGTTTACCAGGATGTTGCCTGGTATGGAGGGTCTTAGCTATGAGGAGAGATTGGGTAGACTGGGGTTGTTGTCCCTGGAATGACGGAGAATGAGGGAAGACCTAAGAGGTGCACAAAATTATGAAGGGTATAGATAGGGTGAACAGAGGGAAGCTTTTTCCCAGGTCGGAAGTGACGATCACGAGGGATCACAGGCTCAAGGAGAGCGGGGCAAGGTATAACTCTGACATCAGAGGGACTTTTTTTTTTAAAAACGCAGAGGGGATGGGGGCCTGGAATGCACTGCTAAGTAGGGTGGTGGAGGCAGACACGCTGGCATCGTTTAATTACCTGGATAGTCACATGAGCAGCCTGGAACTGGAGGGATAAAAACGAATGGTCTAGTTGGACCAATGAGCAGCACAGGCTTGGTGGGCCGAAGGGCCTGTTTCCTGTGCTGTACTGTTCTTTGTTCTTTATATAGTGGATATGTTTTGGGGAGTCAGAAGGTGAATTAGTCACTGCAGAATTGTCAGCCTCTGATTGCTTGTGTAACTACATTAAGTTTCTGATATTGCCTCTAGGATGTTGATGGTTAGGGAACTAGTAATTGGATGTCAAGGGAAAATGGTTAGACTGGACAGTCAGTGTCCATTGTTTGTGTGGCACAGAGGTTACTTGGCATTCATCAACCCAAGCCTGAATATTGTCCAGGTCTTGCTGCATGTAAACATGGGCTGCTTCAGTATCTGAGGAGTTGCAAATGGAACAGGGCACAATACAATTACTGGTAAAATGTCCATTATGGACCTTACACTGAAGAGAAGCTTATTGATGAAGCAGCTGAAGATGGTTGGGCAAAGGACACTACCCTGATGGCTGGCATCCATTATTTCACACAACCACTATCCTTTGTGCTGGCTATGACTTCAACCAAAGGAGTGGTTTCCCTTATAATTCTGATTGACTTCTACATTGTAGCATCAAATAGCACCAGCAATCAGTCAAATGCTGCCTTGGCATCAAGGGCAGTCACTCTCACCTAACCTATTTTGTCCACGGTTGGACCAGAGCTGAGTAGCCCTGGCGGAACGTAAACTGGGCATTGGCGAGCAAGTTTTTGCGGTAGAAGTGCCATTTGATACAACTGTCACTGACACCTACCACTTTGATGATTCAGGGTAAGCTGATGGGTGCTAATTGCTCAGATTGGATTTGTCTTACTTGTTGTGGACAGCACATAGCTGGGCAATTTTCCCGACTGTCATGTAGATGCCAGTATTGTAGCTGCACAGGATCAGCTCGACTTGAGGTGTGGCTAATTCTGGAGCAACAACTTTCATTACTCCAACACAACCCATAACCTTCCTGTACTCAGTATTGTCTAAGATGCATGATGCAAATGCCACATGCCTTTGAGAATTTAAACACTTTTTCTGTACCATGCCAACATATTTAATTCCTTTCATTCCTACCACTGCAGTCTTGTGTAGTCATTGTATTGCTAGCATTCCTTCTTCAGGTCCAAAGCAGCACTACCCTTTTGCTTTACATTTATAAAATTCTTTACTATTTCTTTTTCTGTTGCCTAAAAGTGTTCTTTCATATTCCTCCAGCCTTCAGAATGTCTTGCTTCCCTTCAATTTTTATTTCCACTTCATTTTTCTGTAATAAATACTTGTTGACCCTTGCCTATGATAAATTGGTAAGGAGTCAACATTAATATAAATTAAAGTACAATGGCCCTAATTAGGCAGGCAATGGTATACAGGCCATCACAGAGGCAAGTACCCTGGAATGAATATTGGCAAGTCTTTCTAAATTCAGCAGGAAATGGGAGGCAAACCAATAGATAAAAAAAAGTTCTATATTACACTGGAGGCAAAATAACAAAATGAAGATAGGGGAACATTAGAACTATGAGTTCTCCCAATGATCATAAAATTTGGGCTTGATCATTACAGTACTCAAAATTAAGACAACATATATTCTGAAGACTGTTGCAGCAAACATAAACTCCCAAAAAACTCAAGATCCTTCAGAAGAACTCCAGAGATCTTGGACTCAAAAGGAGGAAGGGGGGGAAAACGTAGGTCCAAAACAGACAGAATAAAAACAACTTGCATTCATACAAAGCCAGATCATGTCATAGAACCATCTCAAAGATTTTCACATATCATTACTTTGAAATTCACTGTTGTTAAGCTTTGGACTATTCTTGTGTATAGCAATATACCTCAAATAATAATGAAATGAACAGTCCATTTGGATTTAAAGAAAGAAAGGAAGTCTTGAAACATGTATCTATCTTGCATGATCACAGATGTCTTGAGGCGCTTTATTGCCAAAGTACTTTTGAAGTGGACTGTAATGTAGTAACAATGACTATTTCAGTAATTAAGGAATAATAATTATTGCTGTTTTATTAATTAGCTTCACAATTCACTGGAATTGTGAGTCAGTACTGCATCTATCCACCACAAATTAAACAAAATCACACATTTAAACAGCAAGACTGAATGAATTATAAAAACTTAATGTGTATTACTAATCCAGCATGGCTGCCCATTATAATCTTGCTCCAGCATTGATCCATATACAATATTGTTTCCTCCATCTCCTTTACATGATGTGGTGATGCAAAAGAGATACCTCATAAAGAAAGACTCCTTCCTTATATTCAAAGTGGAGCAACAAGACTAGGTTTAATTTAACCAAGTGTCCTTGGCAAGTTATTTTAGTTATCCTTGATAACATCTTCTGATCATTTGGAAATTCATTAAAATGGTTCAAACCTATCATACTAATTACTGATTGTGCAAAGTCATCTCAAATGTATTTTCTTTCACATAGAACGTGATAAACATTCATGAATTCTGCAACATTCACCAAGGGACTTGCACACAAACAGAACACTTCAGCATGAAAATCTGTATACTCATTACTTGTTGCACAAATTGGCACAAACACAAACCACAGGATTGCTGTGAAAGGAAAACTGTAAAATATACCAGTGCAGCCCTGTTATTGCAGTTATTCCAAGGTTGGGGCCTTGGCACATTGTTGAGGCAGCTTAGATGCTTTACCATTGTAAATCTATGAGGCAGTTTTTGAAGTGGCTGTTGACTGCTCTTAAAGGTTACAGTTCTCAACATACCTCACGCATTTTAAAAAAAAAGCGAAAGAAATAAATTTACTAAGTTAACCAGCTAGGTAGTTCACTCCAGGCAAATAATAGCCCAAGGTAATACTCACACTAAGCTATTCAAAATTATTGGAAAAACAGACCTGGATCAGCAGCGCCCAGATGAACAGCTGAACAGAGGACCAGGGGACAGTAGCCACCACCTAGAAGAATGGCTGAAAAGAGGGCCCAGAAACAGTAAACTATTTCTTCATTTCGTTAGTTTGCTTCCAGGACTTTTTAATCTATTGGTTTGCCTCCTGTTACCCTGCTGAATTTTGATCCTGCCAATATTAATTCCTTGCCTCTGTGATGGCCTGAATACCAATGTCTACTTCATTAGATTGAGTTTGTGTCTTTATAAGCCCTGTTTGTGAACAGAACTCCCACTCACCCGATGAAGGGGCAGCACTCTGAAAGCTAGCGGCTTGTGCTACCAAATAAACCTGTTGGACTTTAACCTGGTGTTGTGAGACTTCTTACTGTGTCTACCTCATTAAACTAAATAAAAGTGCAATGGCCATAATGCTGACTCCTTATAGACCCTTGCCAAGGATAAACTGGGGAGTATGGCAGTGGAATTGAACAAATATTTTGTTTGTCTTCAATCCCAGAACTAGTTATGAATCAGGTGGTGTTCTGCAATCTCTCAATTAAAATAATTGCATTTCTATTCTTCCTGCCAAAGTGAACAAGTTCGCATTTCTGTGTTATGCTCCAGTTGACGAATGTTTGCCCACTTCCCTAACCAATTGGTATCCCCATAGTCCTCATGTCCTCTTCACAGCTTACTTTCCTATCTTTGTGTCACCAGCAAATTTAGCAATCATACATTCAGTCCCTTCATCCCAAGGTGTTGTTTTAATAATTGTTGAGGCCACAGCATAGACCCCTATGGAACTCCACTTATCACACCCTACCAACTCAAAAATAACTCATTAATGCCTATTCTGTTTCCTGACAGCTAAGCAATCCTCTATCTGTGCTAATATGTTACCCCCTATACCATGAACTATTATTTTGCACAATAACCTTTCACGTGGCACCATGTCAGATGACTTCTAGAAATCCAGCTACACCACAGGTTCCCCTTTATCCACATGGCTTGTTACTTCCGCAAAGAAATCAAATAAATTAGTGAAACTTGATTTCTTTTTGACAGATCCATGCTGACTCTGCTTGATTGCATTAATATCTTCCGAGTCCCCTGCTATAATCTCTTTTAATAATAGTTCCCTGCAATTTCCCTACAATAGATGTTAAAATAACAGGCTTGGAGTTTCCTGCTCTTTTGTCTCCTCCCCTCCTTTCTTGACAAGGAATGACATTTGCTATTTTCCAACCTGATAGGACCTTTCCAGAATCTGGGGAGCTTTGGAAAGTTAAAACCAATGCATCTACTATCTCAGCAGCTACTTCTTTCAAGACAATAGGATGAAGTCATTAGAACCCTGGGGGATTGGCAGAGTAAATATGTGGGGTTATGGCCTGGGTGGAATTATTGTCAGTGTAGGCTCCTTCTGTACGGTAGCGATTCTATGATTGTAACTGGAGGGGAGATGAAGAGAATTTTTGGGATGGCATGGTGACACAGTGGTTAGCACTGCTGCCTTACAGCGCCAGAGGATCAGGTTCAATTCTGACCTGTGTGGAGTTTGCACATTCTCCCCGTGTCTGTGTGGGTTTCCTCCAGCTGTTCCAGTTTCCTCCCACAATCCAAAAATGTGTGTGTTAGGTTGATTTGCAATGCTAAATTGACTCTAGTGTATGGGAATTAGCAGGGTAAATATGTGGGATTTCAGGAATAGAGCCTGGGTGGGATTGTGGTCGGTGCAGATTTGATAGGCCAAATCCCCTCTTTCTGCACTGTAGGGATTCTATGACTTGTCAGCTTTTAATTCTAATAATTTTCTCAGTTAGCTTTCCCTGGTGATTGTAATTGTTTTTAAGTTCCTCCCTCAGCACAGAGCCACCTTAAGCAAGCCATGGTATGTAGCAACCCCCACTGTCCAGCTAACAGTAAGTCTCATAACACCAGGTTAAAGTCCAATAGATTTATTTGTAATCACAAGCTTTGCCATTTTAAGATAGTTCAGGGCAAAAGAGGCAGCTCTGAAGGAAGAGAAAAAGACTGCTTGCAGATGGTATATATAAAACTTCAATATTTGTTTGCCACCATTATTTACAATGGCTATAATAATGGCTATAACCATGGCCTGATGAAGGAGCAGCGCTCTGAAAGCTCATGATTGCAAATAAGCCTGTTGGACTTTAATCTGGTGTTGTAAAATTTCTTACTGTGCCCACCCCAGTCCAACGCCAGCATCTCCACATGACAGTTAGTAAAACAGCAGAGAAGCAGTAACATTCTAGGCCACAGTTATAGAAATCATTCTGGAACAATTAAGTTATAGCAGCAAACAAATATTTGAAGCCACATACATCATCTGCAATCAGTCTTTTTCTCTTCTTTCAGAGGTGCCTCCGTCGTTCTAAACCATCTTAAAATGGCAAAGATGGCAAAACAGCCTGTGTCATCAATTAAATTGGCTGCAAGCTTCTGAAAGCACCAACAGAAATGATACTCTCAACCTTGACTTCATCTCTGAATTGTTTGAAGAGTGGGTTTGCCCATTTTGTTCACAGGTGCCAGAAGCTCATTGTTGGTTAGGCCAGCCAAGCTCTCAGCTGGTTACCATGGCGCCTCGAGTGGAAGGCAGCCAAGGAATAAACCAGCAGCAAAAACAGCTTCAATCTCCAGCTCAGATTTGTTGGTAGTACATCTCAAGAGACCACAACACAGACGCTGCAGCCTCTGGTCAGCTATAACTGTTACCCAGATGATGCTGGAACTGAGAAAAATTACCAACAGCAGCACAGCTCAACAAGGCAAGGAAACTAACCAATGGCAGCATCATTGCACAGAAAGCCAAAATGCAAGGCGAGCCCATTGATAAATCACACCCACACATCTGGAAGAGATATCCTCCATCACAATATGCATCATGGAATAGTACACATAGGAAGAAAAACAATATGAGCACTATAACCAGCTACACATTCATTCTCACCATAAGGAATAGGATAAGCCAATGACCATCTCCAACACCAGATGGAAAATTGAGGAGTGGTTCAACTTAAGAATGAAGAGAGAATTAAGATCAACCAAATGCCTAAATTAACACATTCAAAGCAACTTTGATTCAAAAACATTTACCCAGTACAACAGAGTTTGTCACCTCTCCAATTGTTGTGGAGACAAGATCTGGAAGAATTATAAAGCCCCCAGACTGCTTGAACCTGTAAAGCCCGTCCACCAACTACAAGGCACAAGTCAGAAGTGTGACGGAATACTCCCCACTTGCCTGGATCGGTGCAGCTCCAACAAAAGAAGCTTGACGCCATCCAGGCCAAAGCAGCCCGCTTGATTGACACCACATCTACAAACATCCATTCCCTCCACCACTGATGCTCAGTAGCAACAGTGTGTATTATCCACAAGATACAAGGCAGCAATTCACCAGATGGTTGGGAGAGGGGGTGGTGTTGAAGGGAGAAAGGGTAGAAGTAATAAAGGAACAAATCTGTTGGGTAAATGGGAATACATTGTGAACAAGTTGGATAAAGTCTAGGTGGGGGTGGTAATATTGGAGTCTGGCACAGAACGAGTTAACATTGGATTGGGTACAGTACTACCCACAATTTAATGCAAAGGAACACATGACCCAAGTCTCAATGCCAATCTTGTATTAGACAGAGATGTGTATCAAGACAAGCATGAAGACAGCTCTCAGTTTAGACCTCACACACATATATACATACATAGTTAGAAATCATTAACGCTGTTAAAGTATACAAGACTCAAACTCTTCACGAGACCTACCAAACTATGTGCAAATATCCTGTAAGATGTAAGTGTTTCATTAGAGGCATAGTTGTATCTGGAGCACAACACACCTTCCATACTACAGTTGAATTTTAATTCAGTTTTGTGAAGAAGCAGCATATTCTGGCCGAACACAGCTTAAGAACCCACTAATGGAATCCCAAAAGTCGAAATACAATGTAGCGTAGATGGCACATTTTATCACCAAAAACTGTTCTAATAGGTTACTGCATCTGGCTATCAATACTTAAATTGGATCCATTTCAATGTCAGTTTAGCTACCTTTCAAGTTATGTGGTTAACCCATTACATGGAGGATAGCACCCATTATATTTTAAAAATAGTTAACATACATTATTGTCAAACATAAGGAGGTAAAGAAGTTGGACACAGGGGAAATTGGGTTTAAAAGCACTGCTGGCATATTTTGCATACAAGAACTCTGTTTTCACTTTCAGACAAGAAATATTAAATAGCTGGCATAAAGGAATGCAATCAAACACAAGCCAGTTCAACATTTCCCACATTTAGCATGCCACCAGCATTTACATAAAACGTCTTGAGGGAATTCTACAAGCTTCACATTTGGTAACTAGCACTGCTTTGACTTTTGAGATGTTGCAACATTTTGCAACCTCCTGCCGAAAACCTCCTGGAGAAAAGCTGTTATGTATGTCCAGCACAATAGACTCACTCACTCAGTGGATAGCAGAGTCCCCATCAATGAACACTTGGCATAGTTCCTAGTCCTTCATCTCAGATTGAGGCATGCGAGACTCGAGCATTTAATACCAGCTGGGTACTGAACGTTCCTGTCCCAGACAAATGTTAATTGGCATCGAGGATCAAGAAAGATGCCAAGTTGCTGGAATCCTATACATACGATGGCTAGTGGGAGCTCATAATAGCAGCAGCTCTTCGTTGGAAGATCTCGGATGGAAAAAGGTGTATGGAAGATAGGCACAATCAAAAAGGTTTCTTTGCTTGTGAGAGGCATTGAGTAATCCAGCAACTAAATCATCTAATCTCTTGATGGCTAAACTGCACATCATCGCTCAGCTTGAGAGGAAAACAGGCCAATAAGATCACCTGTTTGAACCATTTATCTTTCCCCAGTCAGAAAACAATATTTGGCCTCCACAACCCCAGACCAGAAAAAAAGGCAGAAATTTAATGCCAGGCTTCCCATTGCTCATTATATAATGATACCTACTGAAAGTACATCTTAGTGCACATTAAGATCACACCACTCATCCCTGTCTACAACCCAATCGCTTGTCAAAACAGGTATATAAAGAACGGTCTCTGAAGAGGAGTCACATGGACTTTAATCGTAAACTCTGTTCTCTCTGCAGATGCTGCCAGATTTGTTGAGTTTTTCCAGCATTTTCTCTTTTTATTGCATAAAGAATGGTATCTTGACCAGTGCCTAAAGAAGCCAGTATTTGTTGTAGGCAGAAGCAAATGACAATAATCGTTGAATAAAAAGTAAGATCAATAAGAAAGATTTCAAAGTCAGACATTCAGCTAATCAGATTGGAATAAGTGAGTCAACGTCTAGTAAATAAAGAACAGCACAACACCAACTGATCCACAGGACATGATTTCTCCCAACATACTGCATTTTTGCCATAGCCTCCTTAGTTGGTCGGCCAGCAATGAAGTAATGACTTATTTAGGAAGAAAAATCATATACACAGGTATATATGAACAATAGGTTACAAGTGTGGAGGAATGCAAAGGCTTAACTTTGGTACATGATTAAGATAATGTAAAGCTGAGACCAAATACTTAAGCGTACGTCAGGTCATTGTTTTCACATCTCCTAGGGTCAAGGAACAGTTACAGCATCAAGTTACGGACCAGAGCCAGGGGAAAAAAGGAAATATGTATGAAACCTATCGAAATTCTCTTCAAACTAAGTGGGAACTAAATTGATTACCTGCCTCTAAATTGGTCAAAAGAACAGCCGTGAAACTCAACACACATAACTTGGCAAAATCTTAGCAAATACTCACATGCTCGTGCAAACACCCCTCCCTTTTTTTTTATTTTATTAAATAATATTTAGGGGTTCATTTTGGCCACAATTAACTAATTGTGCAGGTAAATGGATTCAATGAAGGCCATATATCTCAGTGCAACATAAACCTGGCCTGCAACAAGGGAAAAAAAACAGATATAATTAAGTAGGTTTAATTAGTAAAAAGGTGCATGAGCAAAAAAATCATTGTACAACTATTTACATCTTTTCCAACTCTATATACACAAGTTGATTAGTACTGAACAATCAAAGCCATTGGATGTTTACAGATAGATATTTTACAGTAAGCAAATGAATTTGACAGTGATTGAGACTTCATTTTTAAATTCCTCTTCCAATCCAAGGAAGATTGATACTTTACACTAAATAATTACTTAACTACACAGGAATATTCCGATCATCCAGTTATGAAATTGCCTTTAAAATATCGTGCATTATAACTTTATAGCTTCCTTTTTAAGAGGTTGAATTTTCACTAGTAGTAGAACTATTGCATTCAACAGTAACAGTTAATGCCCGACTTGGGGAAAATAGATAAAAAGGTGCTGTACTACTAGTAGCTTGATAAAACTAGTGTATTTACCAAACTGCACATTCAACTGCTAAATACAGAAATCTGTGCACAATTATGGAAATCTATATATAGGCTTTTCAGTTTTCTGGTTCCAATATTCATCTCTAGATGTAATGTTGTCTAATCCAATGCTTCTTCCTTTTCTACTGACCTTCTTGGGTTTCATAGTAGATCCTGGTGTTTGATTTTCACCGACTAATGCTGCTTTCTCAGCTAGTCTGCAGGAGTCATCTTGTACCATTCTCCTCAAAACACCAAGTTTTGAACCAATTCGAGATTGTATACTTCTCCTTATGGTATCAGCAATGGCAGTATCACAGTCAAATAATATCTTTACAAATTCCAAGTATGCCCTGTTTAAACAAAGGACATCCACAGTTTTACATTAATATGTAATTACATCTCTTCGAAGAATAAATGTTAATTTCTTTACACTGCATTTAATTGTAAGCTCACAAAACACACAGCTATCTTCTGGAAGGTACAACGCAGTGGTTGGAATTTGAACTTGGCCCTACCAAAATACTCACTCAGTCATTTGCAATGGTATTTAATGGAGAGGATGGGCGTCTTATTCACTGAAGAGTGGCAGAAACCCTGAGTTGCCATTTCTCAGGAAGGCTGGCCATTTGAGTGCTAATCAGGCACTCAATGGGCAGTGACAGGCTTTTCTCAGGATCAAGGACCCCAGGGGGAGGGGGTTCTAACCATCCAGAGGCTGACAGCTCTTCGTTGCTCAGCAGTGCTGGCAGCTGCTGCTGCCACCAATGGACCCAAGGGCAGGTGGTGATCATAGGAGGGAAGGAGAGTTGGGGTAGAAGGTGGGTTAGCTGCAAGAGATAGGCTCTCAAATGAGCCCTCTCCCCTTCCCATTGCTAGGCACATCAATCAGGCACTCGTCTTTGAGCAAGGAACCCTGCCACCCTCCTTGGAAGCCCGCAAGGAACCCTGATAGGGGTTAATGTCTTGTGCTTAAGGACAGCACAGCTGCCTCACAGCGCCAGGGACCTGGATTCAAATCCAGCCTCAGGTTACTTTCTCCCCACCCATGAGTTTCCTCTGGGTGCTCCAGTTTCCTCCCCCACTCCAACAATGGTGTCCATTAGTGTTGAGAGAACCAGCAGGGCAAATTTTTGGGGTTACAGAGAGAGGGCCTGGGTGGGATTGCTGTATGTGCAGGCTCAATGGGCCAAACGGCCTTCTTCTGTGCTATAAGCAGTCTATAATTTTATGCTTTGTGTCCCTGGAAAAATAGCAGTGGTAGTGGGAAGAGTCTCAATCAATGGCAGGGCAGGTTGGCCGACCCTGGGCCTTCCTGCCACAGACTGGTCCCCACCTGTCATTCTCTTACCCTATTAAATGCAACCAAACTCACCAGGGGGGAGGTCATTAAATTCCACCCAATGAGTCTTCCTTTCCACCAGTGCTGCCATTTTTAAGGGATGACAGAATGTCCTGGAAAACACTGAACATAGAAACTTCTAGAATGGTGTCTGCATCACAACACAGCTTATTTGGGTTATCCAACTTTTTCCAATAATATATGTATATCAAATCTTTTAATCATGTTCTAATGGTATCAGCAAAGAAAATTACATAGCTGTATGTTAGTTATTTCAATAGATGGACCTCCTTCTTAACATTTAAAAAGAAATGTCTTGATTCACTTCTAAAGGTGTGGCAGCAGCCTTTAATTGTATTGGAACCTAATTCTGATTGATTCAAAATACTTTTGCACATTAACTTTCAAACATACGCCATAGGGCTTTCTAGAAAGTCTGCACCCAAACATTATTCGGAATGGGAGTACAGGGGAGTATCTGCCTTCAACATCATGGCAGCACATATACACAGTACAGTGTGAAAGGAACCACAGCAAAATTGATGTCAATGGAAAAATCCTCAGGTGGCAGCAGTTGCTAGAGACCAGCAATCCAAATCATTCTTGGATTTTCACCTGATGATACTTTGGCACAGCCACCTTTACTTGCTTCCTCACCATCTTCCCTCAGCCATAAGGTCAGCAGTGGAGCTGCTCATTGATGCTAGTATTGGCTCCACTCACAACTCTGCCAATAAAGTGCCCATACCAGCCTCCACTGGGACCTAAATAATATCTAGGCTTGGACTGACAAAAATAACATTTGAACTCTTGTATAAAAAGGACAATGAGAAAATAGCCAAATAATCTTCCCTGAATTCCAATTGCACTATTATCATTAAATCACTACCATCAATATCCTTAAGACAGGTGCCACCATTCACCATTGACCATTGAAGCGGAACTGGATCAGCCTGATCATGGTTGCAAGAACATGGATAGTTTGCCACAGGTAGTTTAAGCCATTATTTACAAAGTTCAATGTGATGAAACACACACATCTCACTGAGATGGACTGCAGCTCAACACCATCCTGAACAATGGTGAGGCCACTGAGCTTAATATTCACCCCTTCCATCATTGACATGACGTCTAAGTATAGCAATGTCATAGAAACATGGTCAGCTCCAATTTCCCTTCCAGGTCACAAACATAGGCTATTTGTCCGATTGGTGTGTTTACACCCCACAGGAACCCGCTCTATCCTCATTTCATCTTACCAATCAACATACTTTCCTAATTGGAAATACAGGAACTTACAAATTGCCAGATGACAAAAGTGCAAGTTCCATTTAGCTTGTCTTCTACTGTCCTGCTAGTTGCATGATACAACGATTGGACTGTTGACTAACTATAAATTGATTCAGATCTTTTGAAACCATAGCTGTAAAATCGCCTGTTCTTCCAAAGCAGACCACATTTACCCAGTTATATCTGAAATCACTCACAACAGCTTAATACTTTTCTCACTTTCTTCAGAGCTTAATATCATACACTGACATTTGTAAACTCTTATTCTAGGGCAGAACAGCCCCACAGAAAGGAACAGCAAGGCCACAAAAAGGCAGATGTTTAATGATAAAAATACAATAGGAATGCATAGTTGAAGGTCACGTGGTGCAGTGGGTAGCATCCCTATCTTTGGTCAGAAGCCCTAGCTTCAAGGCCCACTTCAGGACTTGATGGTCACAGAGGTGTGTTCAGAAAGTTACCAGATAGGTGGATTATGAGCCTGCAAATGATGACTGGTACTAACAGCAGGAGAGTTTCCTGGTCAGCCACACTGCAGAAGGCAACAGCAATCCTCAGCAATATTTTCCCGCAAGCAAAATCATGGACTGATCCAATGGAAGTCTTTGGTGGCCAATGTCCTCTTAGGGCATGGTATCTAAAGGAGGAGGAGTGCCCAAAAATCAGCCTGGACTGTCATACTTGAGCATGCATAATTTCTCTTTACTCCATTCAGATAGGATGAAACAAATTCAATCATAATTCTTTGCATTCTTCACATGCTAACTTTTTCTAATCTGTTCAGCTAATATCAATTGGCCAATACTCGCAGCCCAGCATTGGGATATGCCTGTCCATTCAACTAAAGCAAATACAAATTTGCTAAACTGGCAAGTTATGGGCAATGGCATGTGAGATAACAATTTCAGACAACAAAGCAATTTAAATCCCATTTCTTTTTGATTATTTACAATGGCCCCAACTCCAAATACAACTGGCTTTAATCCAACAGCAAAATCCACCTATGCAGATTAGATGATTAAAAATCAATTACTTTCCATTCTACAAGTCAAGGTTACAGTGCTGTTCATTGTCAGAACATTGGATCTAATGGGGGACTAATCTATTAGTTTTGTATACTTTGGCCACCATCGACTTAAAAACTATTACTAGGTAACTCATTCCTGTACTTTTAAACATACTGAAAGCAAGACAGCCTAGCTTTTTCTTCCCCCTTAAGGAACTAAAATTTAAAGCCAAAATGGTCTTTCCTACACATAACAGTTTAAAGATTGGTTGTTCCTGGGCCAATGATCCAAACCAAAGATTATAAAGCAGGCCAAAATATTTTACTAGCGCACTAAGAAAACCACAAACATTCAAGAATCCAGCAAGCTTTAGTTGCAGTATCCACACAGAAAATGTAATTATAAAGACCATCACAAGTTTTTGTGCTGTAGTTTAAGCTATGACACATTTATTGTACTGCAATTGAGTTGCTAAGGACAGGAGCACAATCATGTCATGTTAGGAACTGCAAACTTATTTTAAGAAAACGTAAAGCCACAATTTGGTAAAATGACAACATACTCCACATACCATTGGCAAGATATCCCCCTCACCATTTGAGTTGGCTAAGTATAAAAACCTCTGCAATAGACTCTCATTTACTGCTGATATGGTATGTTCAGACTACTTAATTTTTGTAAAGTTCCTTCTAGTGTGCATCATTATACTTTATCCAATCTTGGGAAAACTGTAATTTTTATTTCTGCGCTAGCCTGCCTTGATTTGAATTGCTCATTTCCGCCTCATTATGAACAGTTTTGCCTCAGAATTTCTACTCCCCCTACTCAAAATCCAGGAGTCAACATCACACAAATTTAAGTTTCACAAGGAAGCTTGACAGTTAGCCCAGTTTGAGCTAATTTGAAGTGAAAGGACAATTTTTGTTTTAGTCCATTTGGTTCTGTACACTCAGTCCACTTCCAAGGTTGTAGAGACTGAAGTCCAACATACAAAGTGAATGGATGAAGAAACCCATAATATACTGATCTCTCACTTCTGGGATTACTTTAATTTCAGCCCAAACTGCCCATGGGTGCTGGGTATTTCACTCTAAAGCTAGTAGGTGCAGGAGATACAAAAATCCACACTTCTGCAAGAATTGTTCTTTCCAAGATTGAAAGAACTAATCCTTTTAAATCAGTTTATGCTTGAACCAAAAGATCAACGATGGCACTGGGTGAGAAATGGGGAGTGGGGAGTAAAGCAAGCACCAGCATTCTTCCCTATTGATCAGTAAAAGAACCGACAAAATCAAAATTACACATCATACTTGGAACAATCCTGGATCATCTTCACATTTACTGTGACATTTTCGTTGTAAACAGATTCTCTTCCCTCCATTTACTACAGAAAAAAAAAAATCAAATTGGCTACAAATCAATATAATTGATACAGAAATCACCAACTGCAGTTCATAATTTATTACATCAAGTTGTTGGCAAAAAATCTGGAGAACAAAATAATGGTTTCTAAATTAATTGCACGTTGCTGTCCCAAGATAAACTAGTGGATTATGAGCATTGTGTTAACAAGGCAGAGTGCAACATATTATGGCAAGTGCTAATATTGGAAACTAGAACCTTTCATGGAATTGGCAATAGTTATTCAGCTCCGAAAGCAGAGCCAACACATCCCTAACAAACGGCATATGGATCGTTACTTAAAACAATTCTACATTTGAACTTCAGCCACATGTCCAGCCAACATTCAAGCTATTTATCAAGATTCACTGCAAAAAGAGAGGTCATAACTTAAGGAGCATTAGCAACATTGCAGACAGGGTGCAGTTGTACTGTTTAATTCTACTGATAACAGTCATTTTGATTAAAAAAGTGAATCATACAATGGACAGAATTAAGCAATTTCAATAATTGCACTGGCGAGTTTTCACTCTAAAGAAAAGTTCAAAGTGAACAGAATTTCAGATTACCAAGAATATGCTAAAATTGAAAGGATAAGATGCCAAACCGTTCTTCAAAAACTGGAATGCTAACCATAGGACAAAGAGATTTTTATTTTCTTCAGATTGATGTAGAATGCACACTAGCTTTTCAAATGTTAACAGTGGAGTATACTACAGTACTGCCAACTTTCAATCTTTCAGGCTCAAACTCAGTGTTAAGCTGAATTCATTAGCTCATAAAACTCAAACTATTGTCATATTAAATCTGAGCATTACAGCTTTTTCCTTTTTTGCAGTCAGCACTGCTTTCAAATATTTGTCCCTCAGCTGACCTGGAAAACTAAAACAGCTGTTGGTCTTCAAATTTAGGCAAGTCTCAGGATTAAAATCTGATTTTCTTTCTCTTCAATGCCAAACAGCTTAATTCTGATAGTACTTAATTCTGATAGTTCTTTTATTTTAGAAATCAAGTTTCCCCAACTTCTATTTGAGCTTTTATTCATCAAAGGTAGAGGGGTCCCGACTCTTATACATTGATTATTAGAATGTCTTTTTTGAAATGTTGAATGAGCACTAAATATTGCTCCGTAGTTTGCTGCTCTACAGTAAACTAACAGGTAATGGTTGTCCCATACAGGTATTATGTAATTTCAGTATATCACCCAGCCTCTTCAACTCATAAAAATCAATTGGAATAAACAATACGTCAACCAAATTTAGGGAAAGAAAAACTAGTCAAATCCTCTAACTCCAAACTTGACCAAATTCCAGCCACTGGATAGCAATCCTAATAAACCACCTGTTCTTGATCATCGCCCTATCGGCTGGAAGTACACATTCACATATGTTGGTTAACTTGCTCTAGAGGCTAGCAGTTCTAAAAAGAGATCTATCCTCCAGCATCTAAACTAGTTTTATGCAAGTTATGTTGTGTTCTAGTCCTACCTAGTATATCTGGCATGGAGCTTATTCATCAACCTAATGCTTCTCCTCTGAAATGTTTCCAAGGCTTCTTAACACCCATGTTTTCTTTTGGAGGAAATCTAATTTTCCTCAGCGTTTGCCAGCCCAATTTCCCTCTGGCTTTAGCAGGTTACAAATGCTGAGTTGCTCCTGCTGAGATTGGTTTCCCCATTGTAAATTGTGAATGAAAGTTGAATTGCCTCCCACACACCGTTTTTATCTGGTGCTGTGGTATTTTACAAACTGATTAGAAGCGTGCCAGTTTGTGAAGAAAATGGAAAGTCTGCTGAGGAATCTAGGAGATTCTGTAAAAGAAGTGTAAATGATGTTCATTCCTCAACTGTCACTATCAGGTGCTGTTTTGTAATGTAGCTGTGTTGTTAATACAATGATTCATCATTGACATATGGCTTTTCAAAGTAAGTTGACACTTGCATTGACCAACTTTCTTTATTTGTTCACATGCATCACGGTGCTTTTCCAATGAAGAACGCACCATAATGCAACGGACAATGTTTCAAATTGCTCTGTCAACCTGTAAAGTCATTTTTCCTATTTTGAATAAAAGTGGTTCTGGCTGATATAAAAAAAACTGGTTTTGATATTTGAAAGAAATACCTACTCCCTTACACTGATTGAGGGGAGATCTGCTTTGAAACTGAAATGAGCACTTTCTGTTCTTATCTTCCCAGAGGGTAGTCTTTTGCTTGAAAGGTTATGGCAATTATCAATGCTTGGATGAGTTTCAAGTGCAATAAGTTTCAGCACATTAGGTGTTCCATTCATCTGAAAATGAATGACAGCTTAAAAAAGTTGTAATAACAGGTTGTCTCTCTGATGTGATTTCTGGCTCATTGGCGTAAGAATTACAAGTCTTACCAGTTTTCTTCCACATTGCAGAATACAATATTTTTGAAAGGATAAAGTTTATTCCCACCCTTGCCAAAGAATGTAAAATATTTCCATTGACAATACATGAAATCTCAAAATTATACTTAGTGCAAAGTAGATTTGATTGGGATGATGGACAGGTCAGGTCATATGACTGGGGATGGCTAGGCTTTCACAAAGGATTCCAGCTTAGTTGTTTTCAGATGCTGTTTGGAGTTGAGAAAGAGAGCAGTGTCTCATTTCCCCTCTCTGGAATTAGAGATCCTGCTGTCTAAGTTTTGATGTTTTGGAAGCTGCAGAGAGAGGGAGGTATCCTTTCCTATCTCTAAAGTCTGAAGAATTAAGACTTTACTAGACACTAAGTTTAGTTCTGTTTTGAGGATACATCCTCCTTTAAAAACTACAGTTTGGATTTCTGTCTATAGGCGTTAAAAGCTGAAAATCTGGTATCACGTGACCATACTTGTTTTAGTGCTAACTAATCCTGAAGAAGGGTATATGCCTATGGGGTATTGCTTTTAAATTGGAACAACAGAGAAAGCTAGCTGTGAAGAATGGTACTGTATCATGTGTAAGTCTTATAATTAGTAAAAGAAAAGCTAATTCTTTTTGTTATATTTTAACTGTGTTCTTAAGTAAACTTTGTTGTATAAAAGCTTCCTCATCAGTCTCTTGAATCATACCTGGAGTAAAACAGCTAATGGTCACCATTGCCAAAATCAAATGCAAAACTTAGAGTCTAGGCTTACTTCACAAAACACCTTGGAGTTTCTGGCCTGGGCCTTAACACTTCTTTCAGTATTTGTTTGTATTTGTCAGAAGTGGCTAGAGAAAAAAATTATAGTTGCAAAGTTAATGATTATACTAAAATTGCTCTATTTGCATGAGCAACATGGAAATTACATTTTCAAGTTGCCAATACATGAAGGGCACCATTAAAACATGTCAAACTTCCTCCAGATCATTACAGGATAAGAGGGTGAACCAGAGTAATAATCCAATCTTTTGTATGCAGCATTCTTTGTCTTCCAGGATCGACATATATAGTTTAGCTGGACTTCGATTTTCATTCAAAAATTGGCAAATGGCTTTTATCACAATTTTAACAAAGTTAATAAAAAAGATATCTGCACAGACTTGGCAAGCAAATGCTTTGGAGGAGTTTCCTATTCCTTTAAAAGTTTAATTGTCATGGACAGGTATATGAAAATAATTGTAAAGGCTCGTGAAACTCTATTTTTTATATCTAGAATTAGACTGCAAGGGGGTAGAGGTCATGCTACAGCTTTACAAAGCCCTCATTAGACCACACCCTAGGAAGGCTATATTAGCCATGGAAGGGTTGCCATGTAGATTTACCAGAATAATTCCTGAACTCAAAGGGTTAAATTATGAGCAATTACACAATTGTAGCGTAATGAAAATGTCTGTATTTTGTCCACTTAAGGCTACCATGCACAAATATACCAGCAGAGGAAGTTTAGAGAAATCAAAAGGATTCCATGTTATAACAGCATATACAGTTCAGATTCTGAATGCTTATGTAATATCTTATTGTTTCTTCCCAAGAACTTCACAGCAACTAGAGACATATTCCTAGGTAACTGCGGGTAAAAGAGTGACACTGTTTTTGATGGGTTGGACTTTAGAATTGAGTACATAATGTAAAAATTAGAGGCAGATCTTTCAGGAGTAAAGCTAGAATCACAACTACATGCACAAGAAGAAATTGGAACTCTTCCTGAAAATGACAGTTGGTGCTTGGTCAGTTGAACTCAGATTGCCATCCAAAGGAGTCAATGAGTACAGACCAAAAGTAGATAGAGTTAGAAGACAAACATGTTACAACATAGGAGGCCATTCAGTCCATTGCATCTGCATTGACTCTAAATGAGTAATTCACTTAGTGCAATTCATTCTCCCCGTAGTCCTGCACATTTTTCCTTTTCCCAGTCCAATTCCCTTTTGAATGCTTCAGCTGATCCCATCGCCATCACACTCTCGGGCAGAGCAATCCCGACTTTAGCCAGTCGGTGACTGAAAAAGTTCTCCCTCATTTTGCTTTCTTTGCTAAGTATTTTCAATCTGTGCCCTCTCATTCCTTTCACAAGTGGGAGCAGCTTCTTCCCATGTATTCAGTCCAGACCCCTCATGCTTTTAAATACCTCAATCAAATCTCCTCAGTTTTCCTTTCCACAAGGAAAACAGTCCAAACTTCTCCAATCTAGTTTCATAACTGAAGTTCCTCAGCCTGGAATGATTCTTGCAAATTTTTACTGCACTATTTCGCATGCCTTCACATCTTTCTTAAAGCATGGTGCCCAGAACGGGATACAATATTCCAGCTGAGGACGAACTAATATCCGATAAAAATTCAACACAAGCATCTTGCTCTTGTATTCTATTTCCCTATAAATAAAGCCTAGAATGGCATATATTTTATTAACTTCTTTCTCAACCCATTCTGCCACCTTCAATGAGTTAACACATATACCCCAGGTCCCGATGCTCCTGCACATCCTTTAGATTGGTACCCTTTACTTAATATTGTCTCTCCCATGGTTCCTCCTATCAAAATGAATCACTTCACACTTTGCCACATTGAACTTCATCTGCAATTTGTCCACCCCTTCCACCAAATTGTCTATGGCCTTTAGAAGTTCTATACAATCCTCCTCACAGTTCACAATACTTCTAAGCTTATCATCTGCAAATTTTAAATTTTTGCCCTGTGCACCAGAGTCTAGGTCATTAACGCATATCAGGAAAAAGGAACATTTATTCCTGGTGAACTCCACTATAAACCGTCCTCCAACCATTTACTACTACTCTGGTTGAGTGACGGGACATATCTATGTTTCTATTGCCCCTTTTAATCCACGGGCCATAAAAAAAAAAATCACAGGTCAGTTTTGTGACATTATTTCAAATGCCTTTTAGAAGTACATCCACAGCATTGCCCTTATCAACCCTCCCTGTATCTCTTCAAACAAAAACACTCCAGCAAGTTAAACACTATATTGCCTCAAGAAATCCATGCTGCCTTTTCTAATTGACCCACATTTGAACATATGATTAATAATTGATTATTGTTTCTAGAAGTTTCCCCACCTCTGAAATTAAATTGACTGGCCTACACATATGATCACACTGAGAAGCAAAATAGCTTTTAAAGGCCTACTCCTGTTCCAGCGACAATGAGGAGAGTATTCTGTGTAAATCACTTTACGGAATTGACTTGTTGGAAGTGGGGGACAATGGAGAGATGAAGTCAGATGAATCATTTTAATGAGTGGTGGCATGCTGATTCAGCAGTTAGTACTGCTGCCTCACAGCACCAGGGACCCAGGTTCAATTCCAGCCTCGAGTTTCTGTGTGGAATTGTATTTTCTCCCCGCATCTGCGTGGGTTTCCTCTGGGCGCTTCGGTTTCGTCCCACACTCCAAAGATATGCAGGTTAGGATGATTGGCCATGCTAAATTGGCCCTAGTGTCAGGGACGTTAGCACGGTAAATGTGTGGGGTTACAGGAATAGGATCTGGATGGTATTGCGGTCAGTAGAGACTCGATGGGCTGGATGGCCTCCTTCTATACTATAGAGATTCTATGATAACGGCTTTTTTTATACCAATATCTAAAATCTCAGTTGGAGGGGGAAGTGCAGATTTCACTTTTTCAGTTTCCACTCTTGTCAATGCTTTCAGATAGTTGCCAGACTAGCAAAATATTTCTTGCAAATATAAAATAAGCCTGTTAAAACCAATGGCTGAAAAATACTGAATAACATGATACAAAAAAATTCAACAAGCAATGCTTTTTTTTTAAAAAAAAGAAAATCTCGAAATGCAAGCAACTTGAAAAATGCCAGGTGAGAAAGTAATGACAAGATAAGCCAACATAATCTTAGATAATCCATGAAGGAAAAGCAGCGTGTCCTGGTAATGTTTACAATTTTATTACCTACCTTATCCACATAGGTGCAACAAAAACAGGCCAGACAACCCAATATAACTTACCCATTTAATAGCATATTGTGTAGATCAATCATTTCAGCAAAAGCATTAACATTATTGTTTGCTACAGCACAGATGTCATGCTTCTGGTAACAGGTCTCCTGCAGTTCAGAAAGGATCTCCTGTATGGCAGGACATCTTCGAATACTACAGCTGAATCTGGATTTAATCCCAATAGCATTACACCTCAGGAAATCTTTGATAAATTGCTTTCCCTGGAAGGGAACAGAAAAAACAGATAAAAACAAGTGCACTAGGTCATAAACATCAAAAGAAATTAATGCATCTTTCATTGCTTCATAATCATAGAATCCCAACAGTGCAGAAGGAGGCTGTTCAGCCCATCAAGTTTGCACCGACCACAATCCCACCCAGGCCCTAACCCCGTAACCCCACCTTTTTACCCTGCTAATCCCTGATACTAGGGTCAATTTAGCATGGCCAATCCACCTAACCTACACATCTTTGGACTGTGGGTGGAAACCAGAGCACCCGGAGGAAACTACGGGGTGCAGACACGGGGAGAATGAGTGGAGTTCACTCAATCACCGGAGAGCAGAATTGAACCCTGGTCCCTGGCACTGTAAAGCAGCAGTGCTAACCACTGTCTCGCCAAAATAAGAGAGAGTTTCTGCTCGACTGTACTCTTTCTTCAGTGAAATTCACCTAAGAACAGCTAAAACAGCTCGAGAGGAATTTCAAATGCAAACTGCATTTCTGCAACCTTTGTAATTATTTAGAAACAGTGCAGAAAGCTGGTCTTTCCCAAAGAGACCACACCCCATATTGAATTAACCACCATTTCAAATTTGCTTCTTAAGCAGATTTTTTTGAACATAAAAAATAGGGGCAAGAAGAAGCCACATAGACCATCAAATCTGCTCCGCGTTCAACACAATCATAACATTTTGTGCTTCAACTCTGTTTCCCCACCCGCTTTCATAGGACCGAGAGTAAGCAACTCAGCCCTTCGAGCCCAGTTTCGCCATGCTATATAATCATGGCTGATCTTCATCTTATTCTAACTCCACTTCCCTGCCTTTTCCCCATAGCCCTTTATCCCTTCTTTATCCATATCCCTTGATTCCCCGAGGAAATTGCTTTGGCACAAGGACATTAATAAGCATCTCTTAAGAAACTGACTACTATACATCATTATAACAAGTGAATAATTCTATAGTTCATCAGTTCAATTTTAGTTATTCAGTTATCCGAGTCGGTGAACTAAGTAACTTACATTTAAATAGCACCTTTAACATAATGAAACATCCCAAGGTATTTCACAGGAGCATTAGAAAACAAAGTAGACACTGAGGAGATATTAAGTTTGATTATTGAAAAGCAGGTAACTATTCGTTCATGTGGGCATCACTGGGAAGGTCAGCATTTGTTGCCCATTTCCGATTGCCCTTTGACTGAGTGGCTTATTAGGCCACTCAGAGGGGAATTAAAAGTCAACCACATCACACAGTAAGGATGACAGATTCCTTTTCCGAGAGGGTATTAGTCAACCAGATGGGTTTTTATGACAATGGCTTAATGGTCACCGTGACAGAGGTGCACTTTTAATTCCAGATTTATTAATCAAATTTAAATTACTCCAGCTGCCATTGTGGATTCGAACCCTTGTCTCTGGAGTTTCAGTCTGGCTTCTGGATTACTAATCCAGTAACATTACCACTATGCCACCGTCTCCCTTGTAGAGGGTTGTGGGGCTGGAGGAGATTGAGACAGGGAGAGGAAAGCCCATGGAGATAATTGAAAATAAGTGAGAATTTTAAAATCACATTGTTACTTCACAAGGACTGATGTGGGTCAGTGAGCACAGATAAAGGTGATAGGGGAATGAGATCTGCTGGGATTTAAGATACAGGCAACAGAATTTGGGATGACTTCAAGTTTACAGATGGTAGAATGTGAGACACCAGCCCCAGATTTGTTGAAATAAATCAAGAGGGAACAAAAGCAGAAATGAAGGTTTCAACTAAAGAGCTGCGACTGCAAAGTCAGGAAGTGTTAGGAGGTGAAAATGATGACAAACACGAGGTTGGAAGCTCATCTCAGGATCAATGTTACACCAAGGTTGCAAACAGACTGGCTTAATCTCAATCAGTCTGGCAGCATCTGTGGAGAGAGAAAGACAGATTAAAGTTTTAAGTTCAAAATGACTCTTCTTTAGAAGCAAAATAAAGTCACATTGGACTCAAAACCCGAACCTGTTTCTGTCTCCACAGATGCTGCTAGGCCTGCTGAGTTTTTGCCAGCACATTCTGCTTTTATTTCAGATCTTCAGCATCCACAGTATTTTGCAAGAGGGATGGGACTGTTAGAAAGGGAGCCAAAGTTGGAGCGGGGATTATCAACATGGCTTCACAGGTTTCCCAACATTTAACCGGACGAAATTTCTGCAGTTTTATCACTGGCTTTCAGGTAAGCAGTCTGATGGTTTAGCAGCAGATGTGGAAGTGGGCCAAACGAGCTGGGGGCTGTCAATGAATTTGTGGAAACCAATGCTGCACTTCTTTAGGTGATGCCACAGGGGAGGGGGGTCAGGGATTGATCCATAATAGATATCAGAGACAACAGTGTGGGAACAGGAAGAGAAGCCATTGCAAGTGATTCTCAGGCCACATGAGGTAGGCAAGAATCAACCAGCTGACTGAAGTCCCACCCAGTTGGCCGACAGTGGAGAGGCCATGCTTAGTTCATGTAACCCATTTTCAGCTGTATTAATAATTACAAACTGGCTATTTTGTTGAATCTTGTTTAAAAGAGACTGTTTATAAGTACATGGGCTGGAATGTTACGGACATTCATGCCGGCAGGGTTTTCCCAACCTGCTGCAGTGAACGGCACCAAATTCTCCGACTTCACTGCAGCGGGTGTGAAACATAAACAGCCCTTAAGATCGCGCCCAGTCTCATTGCACTGGTTCACGAAGGTTTTTAAACGCTGTTGGTGTACAAGTGCTTTTGAGCAGAACATGAAGGAACAAAAATTCTCAAAAAGCAACACAATTTGCCAAAATAAAAAAATTCAGATGTTTTTAACTTTTTTTAAAAAGACAGCAAGCATAAAAAAAAACACGTGGACCACTTATAATTATTCCTTCTTAGGAAGAGCAAATCTCACGTTTGAGGACCAGTTGTCATGCTAAATGAGGGAAAGAGGAGAAAAGGGCAAGTGTATTCTGATTCATATGTAGCGAGATGAATTAATACAGGATGACAAGCTCACACTCATGACTCTCCTGGCAGCAAACTGTGGATTCCAGCCAAATCACCACAGATGACCAGACCCTCCAGCTCTAATCACCTCCCCATATGGGAAGAATTTGAAAGAAGGCACCAAAGATGTTCCTGCAACCCATGCTCAGTTCCTCTGCCAATGTTGCCATGGGTTGAGATCAGGTGAAAAGATAGGAAATGCAAAAATCTCCTTGAAGGTTATTCCACTGCTCCAATTACACAAACAGAATTCACTTTGCAGTTGTACTCAGCTCCCCTGTATTGTGGATCAATTCTTCTTTCATATAGTCAACCTTGAGTTCTCTCAGCTAGTCATCTCCTAGTAACAGGTCACTCACTCATCATTGCAAGGATCATAGAATGGTTGCAGGACAGAAGCAGACTATTTACCCTACCACGTCTGTGCTGAATCTCTGCAAGGTCAAACATCTAGATCCACAACACTAACACGTAGAATAGCAAATACTGCAGATGATAGAAATCCAAAAAGAAAAATAAATACAAAGTGTGGGAAATACTCAGCAGGTCCGGCAGCATCTGTGGAGAGAGAAACAGAGTTAACATTTCAAGTCCATGACTTTTCACAATTACTATAGTAGCCAAATATTTCATCAGAGCATTAACAAAATTTGATACTGAACCGCACTAGGAGGTATTAAAACACATGACCGAATGTTTGGTCATAGAGTTAGGTTCTAAGGAAAGTCTAAAAGATAGGGTAAAAATAGTTTAGGATTAGAATTTATGTTTAGATGCCAGGCAACTGAAGGTCCAGCTACCAATGGTGGAATACTTGAAACTATTTGGGGAGAGTGGAGATTTGAGGTGAGGCAAAACCACACAGGGATTTGAATACATAAGAACTTTAAAATACAGGTGTTGCTAGACTGGGAGGCAATGCAAGGTCAGAGGTGAATTAGGTTTAAGGGTGAGCATCTTGGATGAACTCAAGTTTATATTGATTAGGACGAGTGATGGAGGCCAGCCAAGACAGCGTTGCAATAGTCAAGTCTAGAGGAAACAAAAGCATGAAAGGTGACCGTAGCAGCATATAATCTGAGGCAACAGTGGAGTTGGGCAATACTATGGAGATAAAAGTCTGCAGTCTTGGCAACAGAGGGATGTGGATGATAATGCATGTCGGGTCAAAATAACACCAAGGTTGCAAACTGTCTGGTTCAGCTTCATACAGTAGCCGGGGAAGGATGTAATTGCTCTCCCAAACAGGAACTGAAAACCATTGCTTTGCTCTTTCTCATCTTTAGTTCAAAGCAATTCCTGTTCATCCAGTACTAGATGTCAGACAAACAATGTGACAATTCCTTTCATGCCCTAATTTACCCGCGTCAAAGGCACATTCCATCTGTCCAAACATTCACTTCACCATCACCGTCCTGACCTAAAAATGGCATTGATCTCCTCAAATATTTGTTTACTCGCTGCCAATCTTTGCTCCATGTAAAGATTTATAATGAATGAGTATTTTAGAAAAAGATATTAAGAGTGTGAGAAGTGATAAAAACCTGGTAAAGACATACACAAAAACCTAGAATTAACCTCATTATACAGCCTCGATTGCAAATCTATACTCGATCACTTGGATGAAAGGACTGAGCATATTGTAGCCAAGTTTGTTGATGTTTCAAAGATAGGTGGGAGTTTCAGAGGAGGATACAATTGAGTCTGCAAAGGGAAATAGATAGGCTAAGAGGGTGGGTAAAGATTTGACAGGTGGAGTAAATGTGGGAAAACGTGAACTTGCTCACTTTGTTGGGAAGTATAGATAGCAGAATATCATTCAAATGGAGAGAGACTGCAGAATGCTGTGGTACAGCAGGAACTGGGTGTCCTTGTATGTGAATCACAAATGTCAGTATGCAGGTACAAGTAGTAATTAGGAAGGCAAATGGAATATGGTTTCAGTTACAAGGGGATGGAGCATGAAATTCCTGTAACAGAGTCCCATTACTGCTAGAATAGGCTCAAGGGGCTGAATGGTTACACCTGCCCCTATTTCCTATATTTCTTACTGTACAGGGCATTGCTGAGACTACATCTGGAGTAGTGTGTACAGTTTTAGTTTCCTTATTTAACAAAGGATATACTTGAATTGGAGGCAGTTCAGAGATGGTTCACTAAGTTGATTCAAAGGTTAAAAGAGTTTGTCTTATGAGGAAATGCTGAGCAGGTTGGACCTATACTCATTGGAGTTTAGAAGAATGAAAGAGGTGTTCACATTTAAACATGCAAGATTCTGAAGGAGGCTTGAAAGGTTACATGCTGAGAGGATATTTCCCATCATGGGGAAATCTAGAATCAGGGAGCACAGTTTCGAAACAAAGGGCCTCCCATTTAAGATGGAGATGAGGTGGAATTTTTTTTTTTCCCCAAGCGTTATTAATTTTTGCAATTGCCTAGGACAAAGAACAGTGGAAGTTGGATCATTAAGTATATTCAAGGTCAAGTCAGACAGATTTTTGATTACAAGAGAGTCAAAGATTACATAGGGCAGAATGGAAAGTAGAATTAAAACAGATCAGATCAGCCAGGATATTACTAATTATGGAACAAGCTCGAGGGGCCAAATGGCTTAGTCCTGTTCCTATTTCCAAATGCAAGGAAGTGTACTGAATCATTTAAAAAAAATCTATGCATTAAAGAGACATCAACAGCCGCTCACGTAGGGAACAGGTAATTTACAATTCTGTGCACAATGTAACAAACTATTTGCATTAAGTCTAAGTAGCTGGATTCTTTGAAGTTTAATTAAAGATGTGGATTATGGCTTTAGTTTATATTAACATCTAGCTGAAAAGTTCAATATTCAAGCTTTGGCTGTGATGGCACTGTGTCAAATGTTGCAGCTGGACCTCCTCATTGCAGTAGAAGCACAGATAAATCCATATAAACAAGCTTCAAGAGGCAGCTAATAGCCAAAGTTTATGCAACATGATGATTTACATCAGATACAGAGCTACAATAATCCAAAGAGGACAAGGTAGAGAGGGATCATAAACATTTACAAGGCAGTGGGAAACTTCACTGCTTGTCAGTTATTGGAGAAGGGTTTAAGAAACAAATTCCAAAAGTAGAATCCTTTTGCACAGATAACACGAGGAGAAAAATTAATCCTGCTATTTTTGACCCACCTTCATATGCATTAATTTGGTGCAGTTTCTGCGGTGCTACAAAGTGCTTAATTAAACTGTACAAAGTACATCCAACTGTTGACACGATGCTGGATTTAAACACCAGAAAAAGAGTGGTAGCAAAGACAGGCCTACTGGTCTATCTAACCTATCCCATGTAGCTGCAAAGTCCCAAGGTTCAAAAATCAAGTCACGTTCTCACAAGTCTTATCGACCTGAAACATTAACTCAGTTTTTCTCTCCACCTGTCCTACTGTTTTTATTTTGATTTCTAGAATCTGCAGTAATTGGTGAATAATCAAGTCTGCATGTTTAGTGGACACCTGAGAAGTAATACACAAGACCATGCTTTCTCCTTTCAATTAAAAGGGAATCATTGGAAAGGTGCAGGAATAAATAAAAAAGGCAGTATACTCTAATCTTAACTCCCTATGAGCAGGAATTAAAAAAAGAACCTAAAATTTAAAATAAAAAAAGAAACAAAAGTAATATCTGCACCTTGAATTAAACCTCATTTGACGAATCTACGCTTTTTCATATTAACATGCACTTCCAGCTTTACAGCGCACAGAATTGTAAAATATCCATCCCCAGCATAAACTGTTCACCTTGATGTAGCACAGCTCTCAAATGCATAGGTTCAATCAATTTATTTTTAAATTATTCAAGTATTTACAATTTCTAGTATTTGAACACAAGAAATAAGAGGTCGTTGTCACTTGGCACTTCAGAGTCTGCACCGCCATTCAATAATATCATGATTGATCTAACTGCAGCCAGATATATCCTTCAAAGTTATACCATTCAATCCCCAGAGGGAAATCTACCACCTGGCTAAGTCACAAAGGTGGAATGAACTCGGAGAAAATTCCCCAAGTTTATCTTGCAATACTATCTGAAAAATTCAAGTTCTGGAAAAGAACAGGGATAGTTAGTTATCTGCTGTAGCCTCTTTCAGGGAATTTGAAGTGTTTCCCACAAACAATAGCACTCAGCACCAGGGACCCGGGTTCGATTCCCGGCTTCAGTCACTATGTGCGGAGTCTGTGCCTTCTCCCCTTGTCTCCGTGGGTTTTCTCCAGATGCGCCACTTTCCTCCCACAGCCCAAAGATGTGCTGGTTGGGTGCATTGTCCATGCTAATTTTTCCCCTCAGTGCAACATGGTGCTGGAGTGTGGCAACTAGGGGATTTTCACAGTAACTTCATTGCAGTGTTAATGTAAGCCTATTTATGACACTAATAAACAAACTGTTAAACTTAATTTTGCAGCCAATCACCTGTTTAGCGTAGCCTCATGTTTTACCTGAAAAAAAATCACATTTAAAAAAATGTTTTCTCAGGAAAAGCACTCATTACATTTAATGGAAACTTTAACATTAAAATGCATAATAAGTGCTCATTTTTCTGTTTTAGACACATAACTCCTAATAGTCTATGCATGACCAACTTACAATATTCAAATCTTCACCTAATTAAAAAGAAATATTTCCATTGATAAGAAGGTGGACCTAGTTACATATGACCATACAAATTAGGCGTAGGCCATTTGGGCCCTCAAACTTGCTCCACCATTTTGATAAGATCACGGCTTAGCTAATTGTAGTCTCAACTCCACATTCTTGCCTAGCCCCCCTGAGAACCTTTGACTCCCTTTTTAGTCAAACATCCATCTACTGCAACCTTAAAAAATATTCAATGACCCTGCTTCTGTCACTCTTGGTGAAAAAATAAAGAGAGCTCCACAGACTGACGACCCTCAGAGAACTCTCACCACTGCTGCCTCACAGCACCAGGGACCCAGGCTCGATTCCTGGCTTGGGTCACTGTCTGTGTGGAGTCTGCACGTTCTTCCCGTGTCTGTGTGAGTTTCCTCCCAGTGCTCCCACAGTCCAAAAGTTCTGCTGATTAGGTGCCTTGGCAGTTCTTAATTCCCCCTCAGTGTAGCGAGCAGGCGCAGCAGTGTGGTAACCAGGGGATTTTCACAGTAACTTCATTGCAGTATTAGTGTAACCTACTTGTGATACTAATAAATAAATTTAAACGGGAGACTCGTTATTTTTAATTTGTATTCCCTAGCTCTTATCTTTTCCATAAGAGGGAACATCCTTTCAGCATCCATTCTGTCAAGTCCCCTCAGGATCTTACATATCAATAAGATCGCCTCTCAATCTTCGAAAACCAATGGATACACTCCCAACTTGTCCAGTCTTTCCTTATTAGAATAATGCCCTCAATCCTGGATTTAGTCGAGTCAACTTTATCTGAACTGCTTCTGAAGCAACTATGTCATTTCTCAACCGAGGCCACAAATGTACATAGTACTCCAGATGTGGCTTACCAATACCCTGTACAAACGCATAATAACATCCTACTCCATTGTCATTGCAATAAATGGCAACATTCCATTTGCCTTCCTAATCACTTGTTGTACCTGGAATTAACTTCCTCTGATTCATGAGCCTGTACACCTAGGTCCCTCAGTACCACAGAGTTCTGCAATCTCTGTCCATTCAGATATTGTGCTACTTTTCTGTTCTTCCTATCAATGTGGAAAAGTTCACATTTTCCCACGTAATCCATCCACTAAATTTTTGCCCACTCACTTAAAGAATCTGCAAAGAGATAAAAATTGGACATGAAAACTTGATAACTTGATAACTTACTTTTCTATGTATCCTTGCAGTAAATTTAACAACCATTCATATGGTCTCATCATCCAAGTCTTTGGCTTAGTTAATATTCGAATCCCCAGCACTGATGTCTATGGCGCTTCACTCATTACGTATCTAGCCAACCTGAAAATGACCCACTTACACATACTTTCTGTTTCCTATTAGCTAGTCAATCCCCTACCTATGTTAATATGTTAATTCCTGCACCACAAGCTCTTATTTTGCATAGTAATCTTTGATGTGGCATCTTGTCAGATGCCTTCTGGAAATCTAAGTACACGTCTGCAGGTTACCTTTTATATATGTTGCTTGTCATGCTCTCAAAGAACTCTAATAAATTAGTTAAACATGATTTCGCTTTCACAAAATCGTGTTGACTTTACCTATTTGCACTGGGATTTAAGCGACCTGCTATAACCTATTTAATAACATACTCCAGCATCTTCCTTATGAGAGATGTTATGTTAACTAGCTTATAGTTTCCTGCTTTCTGTCTCCCTCCTCTCTTGAATTGAAGAGTCACATCAATCTGACGGGAGCTTTCCAGAATCTAGGGAACTTTAGAAAATTAAAAACAATGCAACTTCTCTCTGATCAAATACTTATTCTAAGGCCCTAGGATAAAGTCCATCAGAACCCTGGCACTTTTCAGCTTTCAGTTCTAATAATTTTCTCATCATGTTTTCCTGCTGACTGTAATCGTTTAATGTTCCTCCTAGCCTTTCACCTTTCAATTTATAATTATTTTTGAAATGTATTTATACCCTGTACAGTAAAGGCAGGTGGAAAATATCTGTTCAAGTTATCTGCCATTTCATTATTTTCCATTATTAATTTCCCAGATACTCTCTCAGAAACTTGCATGACCATTGAAACCATTGCTGTTCCTGCTCCCAAAGCATTAGCTCGGATGTGCCCTATAGATACAGTCTCAGCCCCTTCCTATTTCTTATTAACATGCTGCCCTCATCTAAACGCACAGCATTAGTTTCCCAACATAAGCTGAAGTCACCCAGCTCTATGATATCCACAACCTCCCTCAACTCCAGCACTATAACTGCCTTATTGGACTGCTTACCCGACATCCATTACTGGATGAGCAGAAATTTCCCCCAAATATATGCTTTGAAGGTCGAAAACATTGTCTTCAATCCTCCCTCCAAATTCCATTCCCATGCTACCAACCCCATCCTCCTCCCTGGTAATGGTCTACAACTAAGCCTGCCTCTTTGCATCCTCAGCATCATATCCAGCCCTGAAATGTGCTTCTGGCCACAAATTTACACCATCACAAACGCCACCTATTTCCACCTCTAACATTATTTGAGTTCACGTCATCTCAGTTCACCAACCGTTGAAACTCCCATTTATGCCTTTGTTACCTCTAGACTAGCTATTGTTACAAAAGCCAGCTTACCTTCTCGTCGAAAGCAAGAGGTCAGGAACTCCAAGTTCCAAACAGGCCTCAGAGTTTCCACACTTATACAATTCAACATTTTAAGTTCTTGGGCCAAGGACACTCTGATCCTCAGCAGGCTATGAGTTTCATCACATCCACAGTATGTAGCTGTGTGTCTGGCCATGCATGTTCTGTTCTGGGCTTCTCCTCTGGATGTTAAAGGGCTCGGACGTAGTGTGCCTGCATAAAAGGGAAAATGCCATGAAAACCTGTATCATGTGACTGGGAGCAGAGAAGAGTCCCGGGCAGGAGACAGGGAGAGGTCCCAGTTAAGAAGAAAGAGGAGCCGAGAAAAAGGGCTCATGTTGGCAAACTTTATGGGGGCTCAGGGGAAGCCCTGTCAATCAAATAGGGCTCAGAAGAAGCACTGAAGATCTCAGAGGACAATGAAAAGTTGTGTCATCGGGATGAAGCAGAAGTACTCTGCTCAGTGCATATTTGGGAATCCAGACAACCAAGCCTCAGGAGATAAAATTAACATCCTGCAAAGTAGGCCGTTATTGAAGCTATGAGTTGGAATTCTCTCCAAAAGTCACTCCAAGATCATATTGCCGAAGGTGAAGACTGGACTCCCTCATGAGAAAGATAGAGTTCCAGTGAGATTGGTTGGCTTTCAGTATTACTGATATCTGGGTGGATTGTTGAGAAATCTGTGGTATGTATCTTGGTTGCATCTCCCATTTATTGTGCAGCATCGTGTGTTTGACGACACTTTTGCCTGTTAATTCACATATATCTTATATTAACACGGCGTGTTAGAGTGTCCAAAAGAGATGTAGTTAATTGTTTTATCTTTCTGACCTTGTGTAGTAAAGTTTATTTTTGCGTGTTCAAAATTTATGGAATCTTGTTGTTTTATTCACTTAGCAACTATCCTGAATATCAATCTTTGTCTACTTTAAATAAAATGTTTTTGGTTCCTAACTGAAAGTACCAAACACTTGGTCTGGTGCCAGATCATAACATTATTCCAATGCATTTCTACTTGTCTCAAACATCCTACCCTCAGTAAACTTGAGGTCTTACAAAACTCTACTGTTCATGTTACAACTTATACCAAGTCCCATTCATCTGCCAACCAGGTGCTCACTGACCTATACCTACATTGGCTTATGATCAAGCAACACCTCAATTTAAAAATTCCAATCTTTGCTCTCAAACCTCCCCATGGCTTCACCTCTCCATTCTTTAATCTCCCCCATTCCACAACCCTTCTTGATATCAGCACTCATCTATTTCTCCCCTTTTGAGCATCATTGATTGAAATCATTCTACGATTGGTGGTCATGTACTCAATCTTAAACTCTGGGAATCCTCACACTGCTCTGTCCATCTTTACTCCTTTAAAACACTCCTTAAAACCTATTTCTTTGACCAGGATTTTGGTCATCTGACCAAAAACGTACTCATGCAACTTGGTGTCACTTTCTTTTATAATACTCATGTCAAATACCTTGGGACATTTTATTACATCAAACCCATTAACATTATTGTTTTTGCTCCATTAATCCAAATACAGGAGCAAGCACGTCAAGAAACAGCTGGGTGGAGTGGTCCTCCTGAACTCCCAAATTCAAACTATTGGGAATGATTTCATTCCATTTGACCCTGTCCCAACAAGAGAAAATGCAAACGGAAACTTCAACCATGCTCTCTGCTACCTCCTCCTTAAGGAAACGTCCACCACTTTGAAACTGGAACAAAGTTTTGTTTAAGAAAAGGAGCTATTACCTGTGTGTTAAAACTTCCTGCATTCTGGAGGAGAAGTCTGCAGATATCGTACAGATTATCTAGTTCACATGTGCTGTTTTCCAAACATTCAAAAACATCACACCCCACATCTGGAGCATTTTGCAAACAGTTATTGATTTCAACTGTTGGAAATAGAAAGTAACAGACAATAAGTTTCCATAGTATCTCACTATACTTGAGCAGCAAACATAACCCAAGGACAATTCTCAAAGGGTAGGATTGGCATTATGGTACAGTGAAAAGCTCTCAACTATACAATGACCTGAACTGTAGCAATGTTATTACTATGTTATCTTTTAATCAGAGAATTTTACATTATCTCTCACAAAGAAAGATTTGAATTTATTCCACAATATGGTGGAAGAGGAGGGAGAGAGAGACACACACACACACACACACTGTGCTACAAAATCCTAGATATCTATAATGTCATTTTATTGGGTCACACGAACAGGAAGCATTAGGACTTGGACATCAGCAACATCATAAGTAGCGCATACAGAAACATGTAAACATAGGAATTGAAGATACAGAACTATTTTACGCCATAAACGAGTGATACTGATCAGGTCGATTCAACCTCAGATCAGATAACGCTCATCATGCGGGTACGGGAATGTGATTACCACGCCATTGTATGCAACAAGTCTCTGTTCATACATTTCATTTTAAAATGGAATTGAAGGCAGAGAGTTTATTTAAGTTAAAGGAGGCGCACACTAATTAGGACGACGCGATACTAAAAGCCAGATTGGAAAACGAAGGGCGGGCAGAAGTGGAAAGGACAGAAGGCGATACGGGACAAGAAGTCACCTCGGCTTTTCCTCAACCTGCAGGAACACTGGAGTGTTAAACAGAAAAGTGGTGGAGCAGATTTATCCAACTCAGCTCTCAAGTCCTCTCTCCCGCACCCTTACCCACTTTCTCCAACGTCCTCAGTTTTCTGTCACACTCTAGTCTCCCCCCTCCCCACCCCCAGCCCCTCGCCCACCCTCCTCCTCCAGCTGCGCCTGTCCAGGAGCTCACCTGCACGCTGCGTGTACCCTCGCACCTTCCCCTGTGCAGCAGCGCCGCCGCTGCTGCTGCTGCTGCTGCTGCTGCCTCCGCCGCTGCCGCCACTGGACTGCCTCTCCCCCAGCGGCTCACTCACATCCGAGCGCTGCCCAACAGCGAGCTGAAATTGGAGAACCAAGAGCAGCAGCGACAGACAACCTTCCATCTCCGCGGCCAGACTTCCACTTAGCAACCTCTGAACGCCTAGAAGCAGCAGCAGGTTAAGATTAGGATTTTTTTTTAAATATCACGTGAGCAAAGGTGGGAGGGGGACTTGAAATAGAGCGAGGAGGAAAATCACCACTAGAGACACTTGCAGCAAATCTCACACAGGAACTGCTAAATCTCAGACTGACAAGGTGAGGTATCTCATAAAAACAGTGTCATCAAGAAGAAAAATCACATTTGCACATGATCTCTAACAAGCCTTTTTTTAAGTAATCCTAAGGACACTGACTTGTCAGGAATGTTATGTTTCTTTGCATTGAAGGAGATACTAGGTTGTCCCCGTGTCATCAGCATTACCATGACCAGGGGGCAGAATTAGTTCCCATCCAAATCAGCATAAAATGGAAACGTATCAAATTATTATGACTTTCTCTGCCAAATGTGCACTCCGGTCCTGCCACTGCTCACTCTGAATTTTTATGAGATGTAATAACTATGTGGTGTGTTGCACCCCCCCCCCCTTTTAATTCAGATTTTTTAGCTACACTGCGTCTGCCTCTACATGTACTCCCAACTCGTACTTTACCCACACATTTTGAATAAAACTGCATCAATGATGATTTGGGGCTAAAAGTTTCTATATCCATGACCGATTTCATTTTTTTTAAACCACCCCTCTGCGAAGTGCTTTGAAACATTTCCTCCCCTCAAGCTTTATATAAAATGATAGACATCTCTTACCTCATTTTTCTCACTTTGGGAAGTCTGAATATACCAGCGTTAAGCTAACACATCCCAACCTTAAAGTAGTGCGGCGCTCAGGTACAATCGTTTGAGGGCAGACCAGTAACCAAGATGGTGTTCTATTTTAATACTTCAGGGTGTTCTGAGAAAGGTCGGAGAGCTATAGGAATTAAAGTTTGTTCTTGATTAATACGGAGAACTAAATTGTACCTCTAATGTTAACAATCTTGTCCAGCGCATACATTTCCTGCCCAAAAGTGATACTTTGTCACGCTTCATGTTAAGATTTAAAATATAACCACAACAGAATTTTGTGTACAAATATTTTATGATTGGGACACAATGTAAACATTTTGCCATCGTAATTTGTCGAATCAATTGAATTATTTAAAGTTTTCAACTGTCATTTTTAATATTCAGTTTTAAACAAAAATACTTCTTTACAACATTATTTAACTTATTAGTTTTTTGTGTGTACTACTTTCGTTAAAGTTTCTATCTGGAGGCTTCTGCCTCTCCCCAAAGCCACAGCTTGGATTTGATATTTTTGCTTGTGAGCTGAAGGCGGCTCCTGTCGTCTTGAGCATATGCAGTGTGTGCACAATTTCCCAGGATACAGTAGCAATGTTTTAACCTAGCCAAGTGATTGAATACTTCTCTCAGTCTCTAACTAAATCTGTCTGGCTGGTTTTCAAAATTATATTTCAAGAGAAGGCACACAGGCCACATTTCAAAACGTTTATATTCTGATAACATGTATATAAACTATAACATACTGATATTGATGCATATATTGTGTACTCTGTTGATAAATGTAACGTAAACATTCCTGTAGGGTTTTTCATGCTAAGTATTGGCGATGGTTTCCCAGATGTTCCTTGTAATACCAGTAGGTGTCATTGTAGCAAAATTTCCAATGTTAATCTGAACACTCACCGAAATTGGAATACAAGAATAGAAGTAAGCCATCAAGCCTGTTCTACTCTTCAGTAAGATCATGACTGATTTGTACCTTACTTTCATCCATCTCTTTGGCTCCACATAGATTTTCCCTAACTTTTTTATCTCAGATTTAAAATTATTAAACTGGCATTGGCTGATATTGTGGGAGAGAGTTTCACACTGTTACCAGTCTTCCCATGAAGAAGTATTTCCTAACTTCTCTCCTGAATGACTTCACTTTGACTTTAAGATCATGTCCCTTTGTTCTAGACTCTCACGTCAGCTGAATAAGTTTTTCCTCTATCTACCTTATCAATTTCTTTAAAATCCTGAACATTTAAATCAAATCACCCCTTAACTTTCCATGTTCCAGAGAGTATAAATCTAGTTTATTGTAATTTTGCCTCATCACCTAGATCCTGGATCCCTGGTAACATTTTGCTAATTGGCATTACTTTCCTTTCGAGATTAATATATCCTTTCTAAGGTGTGGTGGCCACATTATAAACAGTACTCCGGGGCTTTGTATAACTGTAGAAAAACTTCCTCCTTTATGTTCTATCTCTCCGGTTAGAGAAGCTACCATCTCATTAACTTTTGTTTACTTGAATAACCCATATTGTGATGTACATAAATGGGCTCCTAAATCACTTTGGACCGTCATTGTTCCTAGTCTTTCAACATATAAATAGTAAACTGATTAAAGCAGATGGCCCTATAATTACCTGCTTAAAATTCATCTGTAAAAAGTTCATCCATTCACTTAAATTAATATTTCTAATATTAATCATATGCTTTCACAAAACATTTGGTTATTGTTGGATAAATGTTTCCTTACTGCTAATTTTTGTTTAATGTCTAAAGTGCAGAAGGAGGCTATTTAACCGACTCAGCATTGACGAACTCTCCATGACAGAGGGCCTGACCCAGGCCCTTTTCCCCACCCTATCCCCTTAATGAAGTCTGGCTTGCTACTCATTATTAATCTGGAATGGTCTATTCCCTTATCAGTTCTAGAACATGTCATGTACTCTGTTCAAAGGCAGGTTATTGGATCATTGTCTGTGGAGTCTTCATCCTGGGCCATTTTCCTGGCAACTTTCCTCAGTGGTGGTTTGCCATTCCACACTCCTGAGTAGGGACAGAAGGCAAGTCCAAAATCTACCTCAGCCAGAATGGGAATCGAACTATTGCTGTTGGCATTATTCTGAACCATGTACTACTCATTAAGCCAACTGAGCTAATCAGCCCCCTTTCTAGAATACATTGTTCATGAAAATGACCTTGAATCCAGTCGACCAATTCACTACCTTTCTGAGTAGAGCCAATCTGCTCTTCTGAATCTTTATGAAAATTAACAACTTCCATTAAAGCAGCCTTGCTTTTGCTGCACTTCTCTATAATCTTTAAATTAATACATGCTACCATCTTGTTGCTGCTATCAGGAGACCTGTAGATAATTACATTACAGTTTTATTCCCCCTGATTCCTCAATTCTATTTATGGAGCTTCTGCTGCTTGCTTTCTATTGCTTGTGTCCTTCACTAATGTTGTAATGACACCTTTCCCCACTAAGGCTACCCTTTTCATTTTCCAGTTTCCTTATTTTTTTCTTAAGCCCTTATAATATGGAATATTTAACACCCAGTCATGATAACTTTGCAGCCTTGTCTTTGCAATGGCCACCATGACATGCTTTCTAACTGCATTTGAGCCTTTTAGTTACTTAGTTTATTTCTTATCGTAGAGTCATTCACTCCCTACAATGCAGAAGGAGGTCATTTAGCCTATCTAGCCGACTCTCTGACAGTGTGTCCTACCCAGGCCCAGTGCCTGTAACCCACATATTCACCCAGCTAATTCCCCTAACCTACACATCTAAGGGACAATTTAGCATGACCAATCAATCTAACCTGCACATCTTTAGACTGTGGGAAGAAACCAGAGCACCCAGAGGAAACCCATGCAGAACAGAGAGAATGTGCAAACTCCACACAGTCACCCAAGGCCAGAATTGAACCTGTGTCCTTGGTGCTGTGAGGCAGCAGTGCTAACCATTGTGCCATCGTGCTGCCTATATTCCATGTGTTAGTATATATAAAATTATTTTTTGGGTCAGAGACTCACATTGAACCTTCTGCCCTGATGCTGTCTTTCTGACATCATTTAACCTAATATGTAACTTATTTGTCACTCCTACCATAACTATCTTCATTATTTTAGTAGTCCCTTCACCTGGAACTTCTGTATTATTGTTTGTGACCGAAACTTGTTTTATCCCCTTTTCCAAATCTATAAATTATAATTTTAACCATTGCTTCCAACCAAACTCTGTCCAATTTCTTAGCTTAAAGTCGTTTTTATCAATCTGTTGGTCCCTTTTGCTCACACCTTGGTTCCAACCCAGTGCACATGCAGCTGGTCCCAATGGTACAGCTCCCACCTACCCAACTGCAGCTATCAAACTCCCGTAAAATGGAACTCTTCATCCTCATGCCAGTCCTTTAGCTCACGTATTTATCTTTCTGATATGTAGTTCCACTGCTAATTAGCCTGTGGCTCAGACAATATTTCTGATATTACTGCCATTGAGATAGAATCTGTACAGTGCAGAAGAAGGTCCTACAGCCCATTGAGTCTGCACCAACCACAATCCCACCCAGGCCCTGGTCCCGCAACACTTACCTTGCTAATTCCCTTGACACTAGGGTCAATTTAGCATGGCCAATCAACCTAATCAGCGCATCTTTTGGACTGTGGGAGGAAACCGGAGCACCCGGAGGAAACCCATGCAGACAAGGGGAGAATGTGCAAACTCCACACAGACAGTGGCCTCCAAGGCCAGAATTGAACCTGGTCCCTGGTGCTGAGGCAGCAGTGCTAACTATTGTGCCACCGTGCCAGTGGCACAGTGGTTTAATTGCATTTCAATTTAGTACTTAACTCATAAAACTCCCTCAGTACAACCTCCTTCCATTTCTTCCCTGAGTCATGATATAGACAACAACAGCTGGATCTTCCCCCTTCCCAATCCTTTTCAACTACATTAAGTTAGCCCTTGTCCTGGCACTAGACAAGCACTAGGCAACTGCCTGTAATGTCCCAAACCACAATGCTTTTATTTACAATGTAGTTACAGGCTTCCCACCATTGGTGATGCTGTGTAGCACCTCTGTCTGCTACTTTCCTGCTATATCACCAGTGCTGGCATTTTAGGCCTCAATGCTCAATCATCTGTTGGTGATTTTTTTTCCAAGTGGGTTTTGAATTTGTATTTGTATTTCTATCTAATTAAAACATTTTAATATATTTTTGCTCTTCAGGATCTACAGACCAAAATATTGCCCCGATCCCCCTGTCTTCGGACTGTTGAGGACTGGTCATGTGATTGATATACGCATTGGGGCCTTTGGAAGTCCTGAGGTGCTGCCCTATGTGGGAACTGCCTGGAAAGTTTGGTCCTCCACAGCAGCAATTCCTTTGCTCCACATTAGAATCTGAGTTAGTCAGCGATTTTGGACAGTTCCACAGTACACACTTGAACAATTAGCCAGGCAATGTTAGACTGATTAAAACCTATTCCTGGTAACTGCATCATATGCCCTGACCATATGACAACCCCTTGACCCAAATTGAACTAATACACTGATGAACTGACTAACCCCCTGACCACCTAACTATCCACCTGACCAGACCTGACCACCCTTATGACCACCTTACTAACCCTGACCATCTGACTAACACCCTAAACACAAACTGGTTATCCTCAGAACCAACTACTGCCTCACCCACCTATCCACACTACCCAGCCTACCCACATACCTCAGTCAACCACCCACCCTACCATGCTACCTATTCATCCAATGACACCATTCATCGAAACACTAACATTCACACTCAACCTTTAAACTTTGCATGCGATGGCGAGTGCTATAGAAAGGGGGTGTGTTCTGTCTTCCCCCCCAACTTTACTGTGCTGCAACAGAGAACCCTCATGGCACTACGCTCTACATTCCTGTGAAAGGTGGGCTTGGAATATCCTGGAAGACATCTGGAGCAGCATCAAGACAGGGGAATGTTTGAGTGGAGCAGCAATCCAACAGCTATTGCTGCCCCTCAGAAAATAGAGTCATAGAGATTTACAGCATGGAAACAGGCCCTTAGGCCCAATATGTCCATGCTATCCCTTTTTTGACCACTAAGCTAGTCCGCATTTGGCCCACATTGCTCTATACCCATCTTGGCTATTTAACTGTCTAAATGCTTTTTAAATGACAAAATCGTACCTGCCTGGACTATTGATTCATCTTCTTTCTTCAGTATCCACTCATCATCTCTGACTTCACTCCATGGATTGCCACTTTTCCTCCGCTCCTGTTGTTTACTCAGTCCACTGACAGTCCAAACTGTGACTGTTCATGGCTCGCTCCCTCTCCTTCAGTTCTGTTTGGTAGTTCCTTTGACCTTTTGCTACAGAGTAACCTATGCGATCTCCTAAATGTACTGCACATTGTGACAGATCCAGTCCTAAATGGACTCCGCAGTCATCTACCTGCTCCCTAACTCCAGGGTGGACTTTGGTATCTTGTCTGTCAGTATCAGCCCATTCTCTGCTTTGACCAGTCTGTAGCCTCTCCCTGCTCTCGGTACAAGATCTTTTGCCTATTTTCAGCTGATCCCAGCCTGAAATCTGTCCTCTATCACCTGACATCCTCAGGAACCCAGACCTCAGAACATGTAGAGCTGTATCTACAAATTTGTGATTAGGCTGATAGATGCACTCTAAGAAACAAAGAGCTAATTTTCTTCTTTGGATTTCAAGAAAGGTGGGCAAAAGAGAAAGGATGGGGAGAAACGGCTATGCTAAGTGCCGAGAGATACACATCAGAGGTGAGGAACAACAGGAAAGGAAGGTAGCAGAATGGTAAGTGAAGATATAGACAAAGAGGAAATTCCCTTTGGAATTCTCTTTCTAAGAGAGCTATAAATGTTCAATTGAGTATATTCAAGACTTAGTTTTTTGGAGTGGAAAGGAATTAAGGAAATGGGGATATTGTGAAACAGCCATGTTCTTAATGACTGGTTGAGCAGATACTAAGGGCCAAATAGCCTACTCCTGCTCCTATTTCTTATCTTCTAACACGTTGACAATGGTGTGTTGATAGTCATACGATTATAAGATAAAGGAGCAGGAATATGTCATTCGATTTACCAATTACATTCCCCCTGCCAACCAATCAGCACTCCCTTCTCATACAGTACAAAGTTGTTGTTTTCCCTGACATCGATACTCTTGTGACTGTCCTGTTGAGTGCAAGATGTAAAACTTTGAAAAGAAGTCACTTCTCAACAATATACATCACCATCCTAAATGGGAAACTTTTTATTTTTAAATTATGCCTTCTATTTCTGGACTTCCCCACAAGGGGAAACATTTTCCCAGCATCCATCTTGTCACATCTCCTCCGAACCTTATATGTTTCAATATGATCACCTCTCATTCTTCGCAACTCTAATGAGTGTTGGTGTGAACTACTCAACCTTCATAATACAATTACTTCACCTCAGAAATCGGTCAAGTACATCTTCTATATACTGCTTGCAATGCAATTATATCCCTCCTTAAGTAAGGATGCACACATGCACACAGTACTCCTGATGTATTTTCACTAAGATCTAGCTATAGTAACACTTCCCCAATTCATACTCCATTTCCTTTGCAGTTAGGCCTAACATTCCATTTGTCTTTGCAATCACTTGCTGTACCTACATGGGAGCTATTTGTGATTAATGTGCCAGGACACCCAGATCTCTCTGTTCCACAGATTTCTGCAGTCTCTCTCCATTTAAATAGTGTTCTGCTCTTTTATTCTTCCAGCCAAAGTGAACAAGCACACATTTTCCCACATTATGCTCAATCTGTCAAATTTTTGCCGACTCACTTAACCACTCACTCACTGTCTTGGATGGCATGGAGGCACAATGGTTATCACTGCTGCCTTGCAGCACCAGGGACCCGGGTTCAATTCCAACCCTGGGTCACTATCTATATGGAGTTTGCATGTTCTTCCTGTGTCTACATGGGTTTCTATTGGCTGCTCCAGTTTCCTCCCACAGCCCAAGGATGTGCAGGTTAGGTTGATTGGCCATGCTAAATTGATCCCAGGGTCAGGGGGATTAGCAGGTGGGTTACGGGAATAGGGCCGATGCAGTCTCGATGGGCTGAATGGCCTCCTTCTACACTGTAGGGATTCTATGATTCTATCTATATCCCTTTGCAGACTGTTTGGCCTGAATTTGTGCTGCAGGATCAGGAGCAAAGAGATGAGACAGTTCTAGTCCCCACAAACCCACGCCAGATAAAAGTGCCCTGAAGCTTCAGATTTACATTCTGGGGGTGGCAGTGTGTAATGGGAGTTGTGGCAGTGACCCTGGAGCCGGTGCAGAAGCAGCTCAGGAGTTGTGGGTTGTGGAGGTTGGCTTGGCAGAAAGGCCATTTCACTGCTGTGGAACGTTGTCACAGCTTTGGAAAAGAAACAAAAAACAGCCCTAACTCCACTTCACACTTCCTTTACCCCCTCCAGGCCAAGTCCATATCAATCCACCAACCCGTGGCTCTTATTAGCCCCATGTCTTCTTAGTGCCAAGTTATACAACTGCAATGAAGTTACACTTCAGCACCTGTTCAGGCACACTGAGGGAGAATTTAACATGACCAATGCATCTAACCAGCATGTCTTTTGGACTGTGGGAGGAAAGTGGAGCACCCGGAGCAGAACCACACAGACATGGGGAGAACACACAGACAGTCACCCAAGCTGGGAATCGAACATGGGTCTCTGGTGCTGTGAGGCTAACCACCATGCCTCCTTATGTCAATTCAATATGTTCACCAAGAATGCATCCCTTTAAAAATCAAAAACATAGTATATCTCTGGCTGAGTAAGGAAGTTAAAGATAATATTAGATTTTAAAAAAACTTATGTGGCAAAGAAAATCAGAAGACCTGCAGATTAGGAATGTTTTCGAAGCCAGCATATTTTAAGATCTATAAGGTTATGTGGAACCATATGGAGAGAGTTAGCTTTGAACGTAGCTAAAGGAAGGTTGTTTGAAACTTTTTTAAATTCGTGATACCATGGTCTTATTTAAGTGTACTTCTAGTTTACGTTACTGTTGTTTATTTTACTGCTAATAAACATTTAGTTTATTTCAAATCGTCACAAAATACCTGGGGCATTATTCTCTGCATTCCAAACCTTTTCTCACATTATACCAAATTACAAAAATACAGTTGAGGGCAAGTGTTTCTAATTCCCCTCTGGGTTTGGAACAATTCAGCATTTATGTTCTTAACAAAATGCACTGGCTATGATTTTCCAAACTTCCCTACATACGAGAGCATTTGAGCTGAGTGACAGAGGGAGGAAGGCCATTGATCTAGGGGTGCAGAGAAGGGGTCAGCCAGCTGAGGGGATCGGGGCTGCTGGAGGTGGAGGGGGGGTTGGCACTTCTGGTGTGGGGTGTGGAGGGGGGGGCAAATGGGAAGTGTGCAGTGTCAGAAGATCGGGCTGGGGGCAGGGGTTGAGGCTGACCCAGGCATTTCAGCGGGCCAGCCATCGGGCCATGGGGGGCGGGGGGGGTATTGCATGACTGACAATGCAGGATCACAGGGCTGGCCAGCGATCGAGAGGCTGGCAGTGCGAGGCCACTGTGCACACGCCAATCTTGGTGCTGACAGATCGGCGCATGCACAGTGCCCGCTCAGCTCTATGTTGCCAGTCTCTTCAACAAGAGTAGGCCCCACCCACTGATATTCAGTGTGATTCACGCTGAGGCACTCTGCAGTGCACAGAGTGTGGGAGATTCATTTTGAAATTCCTGCTGAAAAAACAGTGGGATTTACTCGAGTTTTTACCTGAATTCCACACTTAGAATTCTTTGGGAAAATTGCCCCAACTGAGTTTGTTCAGTCTCAAACATGTTGTCAATGAGTGGGATAGAGTTAGTGGCTAGGGAAAGGAGTTTGTGATAGGGCTGACTATAATGGCTTCAAATGTTTCCAATATTTAACTGGAAGGAGTATATGCTTATCCAAACAATCAGTCTGATAATTTAGTGACAGAGGAGAAGTTGAGAGAGGTGCTGGTGATGTTAAGCTGCACGTCATCATCTTACATGTAGAAATTGATGTATATTTAGATGATGTTGCTGAGAAGCAGCATATGGATGAGAAATAGAAGTGGGCTATGAATAAATTCTTGGGGGATGCCATATGAAACTGTGTGGGACCCTGGAAAAGAAGTCATTGATGGTAATTCTCATGCTATGATTCGATAGGTAAGAATAGAAACAAGTATGTGCAGTCCCATCCGGCCAAATAACAGTGGAGAGGCATTGGAAGAGGATAATGTGATCAACTGTGTCAAATTTTAGTAAAGTGTTTGACAAAGTCCCTCATGGCAGGTTGGTGCAAAAGGTTAAATCTCACAGGATAAAAGGAGAGCTAGCTAGATGGGTGGAGAACTGGCTTGGCTGTAGAAGACAGAAGGTAACAGTGGAAGGGTCTTTTTCTGGCTGGAGGTCTGTGACTAGTGGTGTTCTGCAGGGCTCTGTACAGGGACCTCTGTTGTTTGTGATATATATAAATGATTTGGAAGAAGGTGTAACTAGTGTGATCAGTAAGTTTGCGGAGGACACAAGATGGCTGGACTTGCGGATAGCAATGAACATTGTCGGAGAATACAGCAGGATATCGATAGGCTGGAAAATTGGGCAGAGAAATGGCAGATGGAAGTTAATCCAGATAAATGCAAAGTGATGCATTTTGGTAGGACTAATGTAGTGGGGAGCTATACAATAAATGGCAGAACTATCAGGAGTATAGACACACAGAAGGACCTGGGCGTGCAGGTCCACAGATCCTTAAAGGTGGCAGCACAGGTGGAGAAGGTGGTGAAGAAGGCATATGGCATGCTTGCCTTTATAGGACGGGGCATAGAGTATAAAAGTTGGCATATAATGTTGCAGCTACATAGAACGTTGGTTAGGCCACATTTGGAATACTGCGTCCAGTTCTGGTCGCCACACTACCAGAAGGACGTAGAGGCTTTAGAGAGAGTACAGAAAAGGTTTACCAGGATGTTGCCTGATATGGAGGGTCTTAGCTATGAGGAGAGATTGGGTAAACTGGGTTTGTTCTCCCTGGAAAGACAGAGGATGAGGGGCGACCTAATAGAGGCATATAAAATTATGAAGGGCATAGATAGGGTGAACAGTGGGAAACTTTTTCCCAGGTCGGAGGTGACGAACACAAGGGGGCACAGGTTCAAGGTGAGGGGGGCAAGGTTTAACACAGATGTCAGAGGGATGTATTTTACACAGAGGGTGGTGGGGGCCTGGAATGCACTGCCAAGCAAGGTGGTAGAGGCAGACATGCAGGGATCGTTTAAGACTTATCTGGATAGCCACATGAACAGACTGGGAATGGAGGGGTACAAACGAATGGTCTACTTGGAAGCATGAGCGGCGCAGGCTTGGAGGGCCGAAGGACCTGTTTCCTGTGCTGTATTGTTCTTTGTTCTTTGTTAAACGCTGCAGGTCGGTAAAGAAGGATAAGGAGGGATAATTTACATTTGTTACAGCCACATAAGAATAAAGCTATAGAGCAATGAAGGACAAATGGAGATGAAGCAACAGTCATCAATGATCAAATTGAATGGTGAATTCGGAACAAGAAACTCAACAACCTTCCCCTATCGGTGTAACTGCACTTGGTTCTGATCACTGGAAAACAAAGGGGATATTCAAATGCTGAAGGTAATATAGAGAAGAGCCTTGAGCCTGATTCCGGGAGTACAGCCATTCCCAACCAGCCTCCAATCCTCCCCCTTCCAGTTATGCAGAGGTTGATCAGTCGGGTGTGATCAGTCTGCTCGCAGTGTCGGGTCCATCACCAAAATATTTTAAAGAAGTTACATGCCTCCATTTTTATAGAATTCCTACAGTGCAGAAGGAGGCCATTTGGCCCATCCAGTCTGCACTGACAACAATCCCACCCAAGCCCTATCCCCGTATCCCCACTTATTTACCCTGCTAATCTCCCTGTCACAAAGGGACACCTAATCCACCTAACCTACACATCTTTAGACTGTGGGAGGAAACAGGAGCAGCCAGAGGAAATGCACGCGGACAATGGGAGAATGTGCAAACTCCATACAGGCAGTCACTCAAGGCCAGAATTGAACCCGGTTCCCTGGTGCTGTGAGGCAGCAGTACTAACCACTGTGCCATTGGGCTACCCATAGATGGGCAAGTGGAGTTAGTATGGAGGACCAGCCATGATCTTAAACAATGAGGCAGGCTGGAGGGACCATATAGCTGACTCCTCCAATTTTTAATGTTTTTCAATCCTCCTCCACTCTGCTTTCTTCCAGGGAATTACTGAGCCTCTAGTGTCAGTTGTTCAATTAGGAGATACTACAGGAAACACTTGGGCTTTCCAGCCTGATATAAGATAGAGGAGGAGTAATCCTGTAGAGGTATATGTATCCTTTTAGTCAACTCAAAGTAAAGTACATTCAAAGTATACATAACTGGCTTTATGGTTTTCTTTAAAAAACTAAACTTCCAAAATTTCTACAAGTATTTGACCGTTACAGTATCTTGCGCTGAAATTACATAAGCGATTTTCTTCTTCAGATTCATTGTGGTTCACTGCACTTAAATACATGGGCTTAGGTCTGCAATGTGGATGGATCCAAGCAGAACTGGAACTTAGCCCACAGGTCTGCCTTAAGGGTGAAGCTTAAACTAAAACTTGCATAATTATCCTTCTGAGATTGCTTTCACACATTGTTGGAATAGCGAGGAAGGATTAAGTATTTTTTTGTACACACATTTTGAACATTTATGCAACTAACAATGTACCAGAAGGAAACTGTCCTGTTGGTTATTTTGTGATCACAGCATATAACCAGTTAAGTACTCACTGAATTGGCAAAATATGTTCTCTTCAAAGAAAAAAGAACTTGTTTTGGTTAAATGAGGAGAGGGAAAAGAAGGGAATTATTTAACCCTTGTTGACCTGGCCATAACACAAGGATGCTGCCAATATTGTAGTCTAAGACAAGGTAGATGTGACTTTGGATGGGCTAAAAATTGACAAAGAGGAGTGATTAGAAAGGTTGTTTGCAATTAAAAGTTGATAGGTGACTGGGACTGATTGAGATACATCCAAGGACCATTGAAGGAAGTCAGACTAGATGTTATGGATGCACTCGTCGTAATCTTCCAAAACTCCTTGCATACAAGTGCTTGGTACCAGAACATTGGAGAGTCACCAGTGTTGCACCCTTATTCAAAAGCATGTGGCAGATAAATTAATACAGATATATTTTGGTAGAAAGAATGAGAGATCATGTAACCTAAAAGATATAATTCTAATAGAGTTGCAGGAACAGAGGGACCTGGGGATATGTGTGCACCAAACTTTGTTGGTAGCGTGGCAGCTTGAGAAAATGGTTGAAATAGTTCCACAAATACTCATGGGAGATGTTTGGTTGGGTTGTCATTACCTATGCTGTGTAATGTTTAGATACCATTAAGCAGCCTTGTACAAGTTTCCAAGAAGTCTTGACTGACATTACTGAACTATGTACATATTTACAGCAGAGGGCACAGATATGGTGAGGACTACATGACATGTCATTGCATGTTGCTACCTTGCAGTACACTGCTGTCCTGAGCTCTAGGTCAGGTGCCTTCTTACATTACTGGTAGATGGTACTATAGTCAGGGGCAGATTAACTCTTAATATGCTAGATCCTTCTACTACAGGAGACATAAAAAGACATTTGACAAGCCACAGTTCCTGCCATTGTAGGTGTTCCTGAAAGAAATATACTTATCACCCCACTGTACAAATTCCCTGCAAGTCTATTGAACAAGATGAAAGACACTGAGGACTCCATAGAAGAATTCCATATGCACAGATATTACATAAATAAAGCCATAAACTAACCAATAGGTGATATTCCTTTAAGAGCATCTGTAAGGCATTGTACATTTAATTTTTTTTTTATAGTGGACTACAGGTTTCAGAGTCATTTTACCGCAACAACTCCAAACTCAGGTTTTAAAACGTAGAAGTAATTGGTTCTCATTCAAATGACAGAGCTTGTGTGAAATTTAGTTTTACATGTTATTGCATTCCACGCGGTGTAAAGTCACCTTCTGTCCAACTATTTCGGATTATTGGATCGCTGCTGAGTAAATGAGCTGTAATTTAGCATAGCAGCCAAGTTTGGCTCAAATTAATTCACATAACTCAAGGACAGGACTATTTGAAAAATGCTAGTAAGACATTGGCCTTTTTAAATATTTGCTAAGTAAAGAGCAGTACTGTAATTACAGATTGGTTTACACTCAGCGTTAATCAAAATGTCTCAGATATTTCTTCCTATGCTTATTCAAAAAAAAATTTGTTTATCTAAGTTAAATCCACGGAGTTTTAAATCAGACAAATGATAAGACGAAAGAAAGGCAAGAAGAAGAAGTAAAAGAAACTAACTAAGAAATAAGAAATTTGGAGCAACCAAGTAATACTGATAATCATAGAATCATGGAATCCTACAGTGCAGAAGGAGGACATTTAGCTCATCGAGCCTGTACCAACACAATTCCACCCAGGCCCTATCCCCACAACCCCATGCATTTATCCTAGCTAGTCCTCCTGACACTAAGGGGTGATTTATGATGGCCAATTCACTGAGCCTGCACATCTTTGGAGTGTGGAAGGAAATCAGAGCACCCAAAGGAAAACCATGCAGACTTGACGAGAATGTGCAAACTCCACATAGATAATGACCCAAGCGGGAATCGAACCTGGGTCCCTGGCACTGTGAGGCAACAGTGCTAATCACTGTGCCAATGGTTAGAAGTAAGGTGATTAGCCATAATCCATAAAGACCATAGACATCTCTGTTAGAGAGAGACAATTAGTGTTATATACACATTTCTAAGTTATACAAGATGGAAAGGCAGGGTTCCATGAACTACTACAGCTCGTATGGGGATTGAACCTGCCATTGCCATCATTCTGCAACACTCCAGCCACCTGAGCTAACCAACCCCACAATGATTAAAAGTATTGAACTTTTTATAACTTACAAATGTAAGCGCTAAAACTGTGGCTCTGCTTCTCTTGACGGTTGACCAGATTGCTGAATCTTTACAGTAGACTTGTTAAAGTGAATAGGATTATTTTTGTTGGATATTTTTCTGCTTTATGCTGTAAGTTTGAATACTTGGCAATGCCCCCCGTCCTCCCCACTCTGCCGTCTCCCTGCAGTGTGAGAGCAACCCCACTGTTTCAGTCAAAAGTTAAAAACTTGGTATCTGGCACGTTGTTGTTAAATTACACCTTTCGATGGAATTACGAGGTGAACTTCATTGCATTTTTGGAAGCCTGGGCGGCAGTGGAAGTATTATTCAGGAGGGAACTGAGGAGGAAGGGCGTTTTTGTTGCTCATACATCTTTGAAAAAAGTCCCCAAAGTTTTCTGATTTGTGTTTTAACTTCCCATGATCCTCCTGCCAATGTCACCTCATTTCCACAAGTCAGAGTGTGAGCCAGTTGTCCACGTTGATGTTGTAAGGAACTAGCTTGGAGGACGGTATCAGTTGAGAAATGTGTGTCAAATGGCATGGGAAAGCTGCTATAAGGGATGTGGGGATATGAAGCTGTGTTATGTTAGAGAGCAGAGATTTTGTGTTGTGTATGGAAGTAATTAGTGCGAAGGGAGCAGGCCAGCCATAATACCAGATGTCGATTTAGAACCCCCCCATAACCAGAGAGGATTGTAAAGTATTAGTTGTATAATTTTGTTGCTTTTTTTAAAACTTCATTCCAATCCAATCCAATCAAATCAAATTCAATTCAGAGTCCCAACGAGTTGGGACGTTCCCGATCCAAGCTGACAAGACAGGGCTCTCACCTCCTGTCTTGGGCTTGCTCTAGATATTCCAAGCTGATTGGAGTAGGTGTAGCTCCTCCTCCAAGGTTTGATCTTATTTGCATCTTAGCCAAAAGGCCGAGATGCCGCTTTAAAAAAATTGCTTCAAGTGAAGCTGAAATGTAACCTAATGACTTCAACCAAGCGCAGCATGTCGATACTACACTTGATCTTCGCCAAAAGGCCGAGATGGGTGTGCTGGTGCCCAAACCTGAATTTTCTCAAGCCTTATATAGAGTCATAGTTATAAGGCAAGATTTAGCAGCAACATCAGCCTTAGGCACAAATTCCATCATGGCTGTTAAATCTCACATTAGCCAGAAACAGGATTGCACCAGCGAGAATTCAGATCGCAATCTTCCCCTATGACACAATCAGGTTCACGTCAAGGAAGGGCGTGAGCGTGACTTGCATGAATTTGAATCATTTACCATGTACTTAGTGTGGTTACCGGAGCATCTTCAGCCCTCAATGAATCTTCCCACACAACTAGGGGGTGAAAGCACAAATTACTACTGCTTTTAGTACTACTACTACTCCAGGTGCTGTGACCCCCAAGAGGGGGGTGGGGTGGGCGGGGGCAGGGTGGGGGGAGGCGGGGGTGGTGGGGGCGGGGTGGGGGCAGGGGGCGGGGTGGGTGGTCAGGTCATTGAGTGTCTTTAAGACAGGGATGGATAGGTTCTTGATTAATAAGGGGATCAGGGGTTATGGGGAAAAGAGCAGAAGAATGGGGATGAGAAAAATATCAGCCATGATTGAATGGCAGAATAGACTCCGTGGGCCGAGTGGCCTAATTGTGCTCCGATGTTTTATGGTCTTATGGGTGTTGGAGAAAGAGAAGGGAAGGTGCTGGGTGTATAAGGCTGCAGTAGTGCAGCAAGTCTGGGGGGGGTGTCAAGATTGGTGTGGTGGTCTTGAAGACTGCTGTCTGCTGCTAAATGAGCTTTCAGTATAGTGTCAGTCTGCAAGAATGGGCGTATGGGGTGGGAGTGTCTGCGGGGCACATCGGGTGGGGGAGGGGGGGTGGGAATGTGAGAGATAAGAAGCCCGGCCTAATGGTTCGGGTGGATAAGACCCTGAAAGTGAAGGTTACACGTTATCCACCTTGGATGGGGGGGTGGTTTGGGTTGGGGATTTGGTGCACAGCTTCTAGAGTGTCTGTCCTGGTCCTGTCCCACCCCACCACTGCCCTCATACGCTGACTCCATCTCCCATTCAAATCAACCACTTTATGGCAGGTGTCACTGGTCGTTCCCATAAATAGCTCTTGTATCCCCCGTGGAACAGAATACTCAGAAATGTAGCCAGACCAGGAATAAAAACAGGAAGTACTGGAAAAACTCAGCAGGCCTGGCAGCATCTGGGGAGAGAGAAACAGTTAATATTTCATGTCCAACATGAAACCGAGAGAGGCAGGAATGTGAAAAGGGGAGGGGCAGATGAAGCAAAAGGGGTCAGGAATTGTGAATGAAATTATATTACAAAAATATCATAAACCAAAGGCAAAAGGAGTGAGAACGATAGTACTAAAGAATAAAAAATTGGTCATGAAGAGATGTGAATAGCAGAATAAAGGTCAGCACTGTCTGTACACAAATCTTCAGGATCTTTATCATTTTGTTGTTAGTTTAGTAATACCCAGGGTTCAACATTGAACATTGAACTTTCAACATTGATTCAATTATCATTGAATCGCTTGGAATATAGAATGACCTGTCATGTAACGCACTTTACTTTGAAAGATAGAAAGTAATAACTCTACCAGACTGAAACCTTAAAATACTGGATACATTTATTAAACATTAAGCAGGAATAATGCTCAGTGCCAAACAGTATTTTAACAGTAATTACTATTCTTCAGAATACTAAAATAACAGCCACTACTACGTCTGCTAACTAGTAACCATAAAATTGGTCTCCAAAGCAGTCACTACTTCCTATGTGGCTAATTGTTTCATAGAGCCACAGTATCCTACAGTGTAGAAAAAGGCCAATTCACCCATCAAGCCTGCATTGATTCTCTGAAAGAGCATCCCATCCAAGCCCTCCCTTCTGCCCTATCCCCATAACCCTGTGCATTTACCATGGTTAATCCACTTAATCTACACATCTTTGGACATGCCGGGGGAATTTAGCATGGCCAATTCACCATTTTGCATGGCACATTCCACGATGCGCTTTGAATGAGGAGCCAAATGCAGGAAACTAAATACAAATGCACAATTGGAAGCTCTTTGATAAAGAACTGCCTGTTAATAAATCATCTATCCAAATTCCTCACAAACCTTTAATACAGACATGGCAGACAATAAAGCCTACTATCCCCTGTATTTTAAAATGACCCCTATTACGTCAATCACACAATACGTTTGTATTAAATAAAACGTTAGCCCATTCCAAATACAAGTATCAACATGTCAAACCTCTGTTTTAATTGAGAAAAATCAAAATGTGTCCGTCAAGACGCTCCTAAACTACGCATGTCTCTACCTTGTCCTGTGGTGTGAATATCAGACATATTTTTGTATATATTCTGTACTGCTAGGAAAGTGAGCTCACAGACCTAACATTTAACTTGCTATGTACTGTAACCAAAGGGAAAGAATCCATCAAATAATCCATTAGGGACAAAAAGACTTGATTCTTGTCACACTTCTTTTATTCATTCATTCATTCATTCATGACATGAGAGCATCACTAACAACAGCAGCGTTTATTATCCATCCCAAACTGCCTTCTTGTAATAACACTTGTTCACCAGGTAAGAGGAAAAAAACACATTTATTTACAGCGAAGAACAATACAGAGGCTTACAGCCTCATGGCTGCTACCAGCTCCTGAGAAGGTTCTGAAACAGAAACACCTGTTGACCAAGGTGATCCCTCATCAAGTTCTCCAATTGTTTCCCCAACTCACATGACCGTTACTTTGCAGATTGATCCTTAAAGGGACAATCACTAAATCCCTCCCCCTCTGATCCCTTTATACAAATGTCAATACTCAAGTTACACAATCCCAGATAATTCATTTAATACTTGAATCTAGTCCATTATAAGTTAAGTGTTTCTGGTGGTTTCCGATTACTAGTGGCATGAAATAACTCCTTTGTCTGGGGTGCTTCCACTGGAGCGCTGTCTGTAGAAACTACAATCTTCAGGCACAGGCACATCAGTTTCATCCATTTCCATAGAGATGTCAGTTGTGCCCTATAGCAGGATGACCTGGTGCATCAATGCTGGGGTGGTCAACAACATTCCCAGATGGTAATATCGCTCCTGCTGGCTGTATTAGCTGCTGGGACAATGCTTGCTGTTTCAAACGGTCCACGTGTTTCCAGCGGATTCTTCTTTCCATGTGCACTTGATAAGTCAGGGCTCCAGTTCTGGATACAATGACTCCATGGACCTAAAGTGACCCACTTCCAAATTTCTCTCGTACACGTCTTCATCCACTGAAAATGGCCGTGTTGGCTTACGTGAATCATGGTTTGTCTTCTGATTGCTTTGGCTGATCTCTACCCTTCTCAGAAAATTTGGAAACATGAGGCTCAGTCTCATTCTGTGATGATGGCTCATTCACAACACTGCTGGTGGCAGTCCTGCTGTTGCATGTGGAGTGGTCCTGTAGCCCAGAACAAATTGTGATTTGGGTCTCCAGAGTCTCTCCTGACTGCTTCTTTAGGCCAGACATTAAAGGTTTGGATCGTGCATAGTTCAGCTAATTGGATACTGGATGGAAAGGTGCAGCCTAATGTGCTTGATGCCATTGAGGGTGGTAAAGTTCTGAATCTCAGCACTGGTGAAGGCTGCTCCATTAATAGACACAAAGACTTCTGTGGGTGGAAAAACATTGGGGTAATTTCTCAGCTAATACTTGTGGTGTTGGAGACTTCACATCAAACACCTCCATCCACTTTGTGTATCAGCAAGGAGGGAAAATATTATGCATATGAATAGATCAATATAATCAATATGGACTCATACCCATGGCTGACCAGACAACTCTCAAGGGTGCAGTGGGGCTGCAGCAGGCAACCTTTTTACAGTTGGCACTGTTCACAGTGGTTGATGAGTTTCTCAATGTCAGCATCAATGCCAAGCCAACAGACACAACTCCTTGTGAGCATCTCCATCTTAAGTATACCCAGATGGGCACCATAATTCAATTTGGAGCAACATTCTTCCTGGTTCAGAGACGACTAATCTTGATCCCCAAAGTATGATGCATTTTGGCAATTCATCTCATCTTTTGGTATAAAATACGGTTTCATCTCTTCAGAAACTGGCTCATTATCTCAACCTATTAGTATTGTGTTTCTTACTTTGGACTGCAGTGAATCCTGACTGGCCTTGTACTTGATTCTTTTCTCCAAGACTGGCAATGTGTCCAAGAAGGTCAATGCCATGACAATTTCCTGCGGTACGGGGGAGGTGCAACATTTTCTTACAAAGGTAGGTGACTATGTGCATCCACGTTCATTGTATGTGTTCCTGGCCAATGCTTGAAGGTATATTCGTAGGGGGAGAGGATTAACACCCAATGTTGAATTCTTGCCAATGTGATTGGTGGAATCATCATTAAAGAAACATAAAAGTGACTTGTAGTCAGAAACAATGGTAAAGTGCCTACCGTATAAATTCTGGTGAAGTGTCTTGACGCTAGAAGTTACAGATGATCCTTCTTTCTCAATTTGTAAGCCATTTTATCTTCTGAATCTGTTGCTGAGACATATCCTTTTGGCCTATCAGATCAATTGGCATGGTACTGACCCTCACAAAAGTTGGTGGACTGAAAGTTAATGCTGGTTAATTCATTTTTCCAGTGGTGTTGATTTCACACAATGAGGTAGGCATGCAGAGATGAATCAGTCTTGTAGGTGATGCTACAGAAGTCCTTGTAGAAACAGTGTAAAATGGGGCTTGCTATTCAAACATGGCCCCTTCTCTGCAAGGCCACTTATAGGATAGTAAATAGCAAACTGAGCCTGCAGTTCCGCAAGGCAATATTGCTGGTTTCACAAAATAATGGTCCATGTCACATGACTCCCATCTCTCCTCATTACCTTTGATGAAGGATGTGTATTCCTTGACTGGGTCCTAGAGATTGTTAAATGTCCCAACCGTTAAGAATTGAAGGGAAGATTATGGGATCCTTTGTCCTAGCAGATGCGTAACTCCATTTTGCCAGCCTGGGTTATTAAATGCAGATGGGCTTTGTACAGTTCCCTTTATATTTGGTCTGTGCAGCTCCCAGGGGACTGTTTGTGTCTCTTCAGAGATAACGAGGTGTGAGTTTCTTCGCTATTGCTCAGGAACTTCTTTTGTTTGAACGTTGCAGACAGAAATAGCTTCAGCCATTTTAAAAGATTTTTGTTCAGTTTTTGAAACTTTAGAAATAGGCATGAGGATATATATATTATAAAGATATGCAGTGTAAAGTCTTAGTCCCCTCACATGTCTGACAAACCTGTTAGTGTTTTTTGAGGATGTAACTAGCAGAATAGATAAGGAGAAACTCAGTAGATGGGGTGTATTTGAATTTTCAGAAGGCTTTCAATAAGTTCCCACACAAAAGATCAGTAAGCAAAATTAGAGCTTATGGATTTGAGAGTGATATAGCCATATGGATTGTGAATTGGTTAACTGGCTGAAAACACAGAGTAGGAATAAGTGGATCATTCTTAGATTGGCAGCTGTGACTAGTGGGATACCACAAGGATTAGTGCTAGGGTCTCAGCTATTCACAACCTGTATCAATAATTTGGATGTGGGGACCAAATGTAATATTTTTAAGTTTGCTGATGAAACAAAAATTGGCAGGAAAATGAGTTGTGAAGAGAATGCAAGAGGATTCAAGGAGATTTAGGCAGGCTGCGTGAGTGAATCAGCAAAAACATGGGAAATGGAATATAAGGTGGAAAAATGTGAAGTTATCCACTCTGCAAAAAGTTCCTAAAGGTGAGAGTTTGAGAAACATTGATGTCCAAAGGTACCTGGGTATCCTTGTTCATAAGCCACTAAAGCTAACATGCAGGTGAAACAAGCAATTGGGAAGGTGAATGGTAAGTTGGCCTTTATTGCAAGAGGATTTGCATACAGGAGTGAAGATGTCTTGCTGCTGCTTTATAGAACTTTAGTAAGACCACACAAGGAGTATTGTGTACAGTATTAGTCTCCTTAACTAAGGAAGGATATACGGCATAGAGATGGTGCTGGAGGCATTAGTGATGGAGCTGAACAGGAGACATGCCATGGTTTTGATGAAGGGTGGCCACTGGAAGCAGAAGGCGCTCAAGGGCCATGCTATGAAGGGAGTGGGAACAAATGGCTGGGGAAGTCAATGCCCACCTTCTGAAGCCACGGGTGTGGCAAGAATGCCAGGAAGTCTAAGGACCTCACATGGGTGGTCTTACTAGTGAATGTATCTTCCCCAGATAACTCCTACCAACATATTGCCAATCTGACATGCTACTCAATGTACCACACCCTCAAGATGCTGGGTACAATGGATGATTTGCCACTCAGCCTACTGTCACTATCAATGACTATGAATGATTCTGGCTCCAAGTTGTCAGAGGTCTCATGCAGTACTTTCCTGTCCTCAGTCTCTTCTCCGCCTACTCTGATGTGTTGCGTATACAGAGACATTGTCATTGCTATCCCCATATTTGCTACAGCCTTTATGTGGACAGATTACCCAAATCAGCTGCTGTGTCTAGCAGGATGCATCAACATCCTCTGTCAAATCCAGGAACTCACAATACCAGCTTCACAAAAAATACAGGCACTTTGGAAAAAGTAGAAGTTCTTAAAAGTGACCTTACCTGCAAATTAGGTACCTGTCGTTCTAAGGAATACAGATTCTGGGTCCATCTTGCACCTTTATTGGTCAGACCTTAATGATCCAAATGGGTTTTTCTGGCATTTTATTAGCTGCTTGGGCTATGAGATATCAAGATGGCAGTGATTCAGAGCCTTCCGGCATGTATGAGTGATAAATCCTCATAGTCCTGTACCCGATGGGATGCAGTGCAGGCCATGCAGGAAGTGGCTGACAGGGCCTCATGTCCAAGCTTGCACTCATTCCACATGTTCCCTCATCTGCACTAGGCAATGCTACGTGATAAACTTCTACCCCTTATATCAACATTGTGGTAGGTAACAATCACCAACTCACAAACATTGTAAGAGGAAGTCTACAAGGATTGAGGACTTTAAAAATCTTGCAAATTATCAGCTTGGGCAAGATATACATTCTGAAGAAAATAATGAAGCCCTCAGAGACAAAGTCCAGTATATTTAAAACTTTGGGCAGCCAACCAACAGAGAATGTTGACTAACCTCCGATGCCATAGAGACTAAAACCATTTTGAGGGCTAAAATTCATTTAAATAGAACCAGTGACCCACTACCTAAGTGGGCCATTTTTCAGATTAGGGATAACACAAGATTAGGCAGCGCCGAGGCCACCTAGCATTGGTGCAAGGGGATGGATGAGTGGGGGCAGGGGGGTGGTTTGAAGGAGGAGAGCCCAAAGTGCCAGCGCACCAGATTATTTTGTGAGCCTGCAGGAATGGGAGGTAGCTACAGAAATAAGGTAAATGAAGCCATGAAATGGCTTGAACACAAGGATGAGAATTTTTAAATGACAGATACATGTGTTAGGTAATTAAATCCGTACTATTTTTTAAATAACAGATTTATAAAGCTTGAGAAAGTAACATGTCCTGCAACTAACTTCATTATTATTGTTTCAAAATGATCATCTGAAGACTGCATTCAGGGTAGCACACACAGTCCAAATCTAGAAACCTCCACGTATAGAACTTGCTGAGAATTTTGAGCAATACTTATCCAAAGTTGTTCACAATGCCCGACCTTGAAGGTAGCATAGTTCCTATAGAATTTTGTTTTGTATCTGTCCTTTATACTATTTTGAAAACAAGCTTTCATTGTCCAATTCTTACTGAGGTTAACTATGTTGGGTATTTTATTGCCATAGGCCATTGAACATTTAGTGATAAAGATCTCAGGTCCTGGTTAATATTGTGCCACACTGTCTAGGAAGGGTTTTAACCTTCATCAACCTTAGCTTCCTATGTTTTCTTTTTCTGAGCTAGGGCTTTTGGCCTGGGGGTGTCACTGTGATCCGAAGATAGGATCTGCCAGCATACAGTTTAAACCAGTTCTGATTTACTCACATGGTTTAGCCATAGTTGCTACAAAAGCTGTTCTGTTTTAAAATAATGGAAAAGCATATCTACATACTTATATGTAGGGACCAGAAGCTATTGTAAGTTAATAAATGCAGGAATGCTGGACAATTGGGATTTGATGCATGATACAATACAGTCAATAGACATTTGGTGAAAGCTGGCCTTCATTCAGATATTATGAAAAATCTTAATCAAATGGGTAGGTTATGAAAGGAGCATCTTAAAGGTGGAGAGAGAAGTTGACCTGTTTAGAGAGGGAATTTCAGGGTTTAGGACCTATGGTTGTCAAGTGTGCACAATTTAAACTGAGGATGCACAAGAAGCCAATATTGGAGGAGAACAGAGACTTTGAAGGGTTACAAGGCACAAGAAGCTTACACCAACACCCACCTTCAATGTAATTAGACATCCCAAGGCATCTTATAAAGCAAAACATGACACCAAGCTACATAAGGAGATATGCAGGCAGAAAACTAAAAGCTTGGTTAAAATGAACGTATTAACAGGGGAAGGGGAGGTGAAGAGGTGAAGAAAATTAAGGAGGAAATTCCACAGTTTGAGGCCTAGACGACTGAAGGCATGACCACAATTAATGAAACAATTGTCATTAGGACTGCACAAGAGGCTATAATAAGAAGAGCATAGATATCTCGGAGGGTGATGGATCTGAAGGAGATTAATGCATGGTGAGTGCTGCCTGGCTGTGAGGAGTGCTTTGTAGTAGGATGAAAACAGGGAATTCGAAGAAACAGGCAGCAGAGACCACAAGGGAGAGCGCTGCCTGGTCAGTAAGGGAGAGCGCTGGCTGGTCAGTAAGGGAGAGCGCTGCCTGGTCAGTAAGGGAGAGCGCTGCCTGGTCAGTAAGGGAGAGCGCTGCCTGGTCAGTAAGGGAGAGCGCTGGCTGGTCAGTAAGGGAGAGCACTGGCTGGTCAGTAAGGGAGAGCGCTGCCTGGTCAGTAAGGGAGAGCGCTGCCTGGTCAGTAAGGGAGAGCGCTGCCTGGTCAGTAAGGGAGAGCGCTGATTGGTCAGTAAGGGAGAGCGCTGATTGGTCAGTAAGGGAGAGCGTTGCCTGGTCAGTAAGGGAGAGCGCTGGCTGGTCAGTAAGGGAGAGCGCTGGCTGGTCAGTAAGGGAGAGCGCTGATTGGTCAGTAAGGGAGAGCGCTGCCTGGTCAGTAAGGGAGAGCGTTGCCTGGTCAGTAAGGGAGAGCGCTGGCTGGTCAGTAAGGGAGAGCGCTGGCTGGTCAGTAAGGGAGAGCGCTGGCTGGTCAGTAAGGGAGAGCGCTGGCTGGTCAGTAAGGGAGAGCGCTGATTGGTCAGTAAGGGAGAGCGCTGCCTGGTCAGTAAGGGAGAGCGTTGCCTGGTCAGTAAGGGAGAGCGCTGGCTGGTCAGTAAGGGAGAGCGCTGGCTCGTCAGTAAGGGAGAGCGCTGGCTGGTCAGTAAGGGAGAGCGTCAGTAAGGGAGAGCGCTGATTGGTCAGTAAGGGAGAGCGTCAGTAAGGGAGAGCGCTGATTGGTCAGTAAGGGAGAGCGCTGCCTGGTCAGTAAGGGAGAGCGCTGGCTGGTCAGTAAGGGAGAGTGCTGGCTGGTCAGTAAGGGAGAGCGCTGGCTGGTCAGTAAGGGAGAGCGCTGCCTGGTCAGTAAGGGAGAGCGTTGCCTGGTCAGTAAGGGAGAGCGCTGCCTGGTCAGTAAGGGAGAGCGCTGGCTGGTCAGTAAGGGAGAGCGCTGGCTGGTCAGTAAGGGAGAGCGCTGATTGGTCAGTAAGGGAGAGCGCTGCCTGGTCAGTAAGGGAGAGCGCTGGCTGGTCAGTAAGGGAGAGCGCTGCCTGGTCAGTAAGGGAGAGCGCTGCCTGGTCAGTAAGGGAGAGCGCTGCCTGGTCAGTAAGGGAGAGCGCTGGCTGGTCAGTAAGGGAGAGCGCTGATTGGTCAGTAAGGGAGAGCGCTGCCTGGTCAGTAAGGGAGAGCGTTGCCTGGTCAGTAAGGGAGAGCGTTGCCTGGTCAGTAAGGGAGAGCGCTGGCTGGTCAGTAAGGGAGAGCGCTGGCTCGTCAGTAACGGAGAGCGCTGCCTGGTCAGTAAGGGAGAGCGCTGGCTGGTCAGTAAGGGAGAGCGTTGCCTGGTCAGTAAGGGAGAGCGCTGGCTGGTCAGTAAGGGAGAGCGCTGGCTGGTCAGTAAGGGAGAGCGCTGCCTGGTCAGTAAGGGAGAGCGCTGGCTGGTCAGTAAGGGAGAGCGCTGCCTGGTCAGTAAGGGAGAGCGCTGATTGGTCAGTAAGGGAGAGCGCTGATTGGTCAGTAAGGGAGAGCGTTGCCTCGTCAGTAAGGGAGAGCGCTGGCTGGTCAGTAAGGGAGAGCGCTGGCTGGTCAGTAAGGGAGAGCGCTGGCTGGTCAGTAAGGGAGAGTGCTGGCTGGTCAGTAAGGGAGAGCGCTGATTGGTCAGTAAGGGAGAGCGTTGCCTGGTCAGTAAGGGAGAGCGCTGGCTGGTCAGTAAGGGAGAGTGCTGGCTGGTCAGTAAGGGAGAGTGCTGGCTGGTCAGTAAGGGAGAGCGCTGCCTGGTCAGTAAGGGAGAGTGCTGGCTGGTCAGTAAGGGAGAGCGCTGATTGGTCAGTAAGGGAGAGCGTTGCCTGGTCAGTAAGGGAGAGTGCTGGCTGGTCAGTAAGGGAGAGCGCTGATTGGTCAGTAAGGGAGAGCGCTGGCTGGTCAGTAAGGGAGAGCGCTGGCTGGTCAGTAAGGGAGAGTGCTGGCTGGTCAGTAAGGGAGAGCGCTGGCTGGTCAGTAAGGGAGAGCGCTGGCTGGTCAGTAAGGGAGAGCGCTGGCTGGTCAGTAAGGGAGAGCGCTGGCTGGTCAGTAAGGGAGAGCGCTGGCTGGTCAGTAAGGGAGAGCGCTGGCTGGTCAGTAAGGGAGAGCGCTGCCTGGTCAGTAAGGGAGAGCGCTGGCTGGTCAGTAAGGGAGAGCGCTGCCTGGTCAGTAAGGGAGAGCGCTGGCTGGTCAGTAAGGGAGAGCGCTGGCTGGTCAGTAAGGGAGAGCGCTGCCTGGTCAGTAAGGGAGAGCGCTGGCTGGTCAGTAAGGGAGAGCGCTGGCTCGTCAGTAAGGGAGAGCGTTGCCTGGTCAGTAAGGGAGAGCGCTGATTGGTCAGTAAGGGAGAGCGTTGCCTGGTCAGTAAGGGAGAGCGTTGCCTGGTCAGTAAGGGAGAGCGCTGGCTGGTCAGTAAGGGAGAGCGCTGGCTGGTCAGTAAGGGAGAGCGCTGCCTGGTCAGTAAGGGAGAGCGTTGCCTGGTCAGTAAGGGAGAGCGCTGCCTGGTCAGTAAGGGAGAGCGCTGCCTGGTCAGTAAGGGAGAGCGCTGATTGGTCAGTAAGGGAGAGCGCTGATTGGTCAGTAAGGGAGAGCGTTGCCTGGTCAGTAAGGGAGAGCGCTGGCTGGTCAGTAAGGGAGAGTGCTGGCTGGTCAGTAAGGGAGAGTGCTGGCTGGTCAGTAAGGGAGAGCGCTGATTGGTCAGTAAGGGAGAGCGTTGCCTGGTCAGTAAGGGAGAGTGCTGGCTGGTCAGTAAGGGAGAGCGCTGCCTGGTCAGTAAGGGAGAGCGCTGATTGGTCAGTAAGGGAGAGCGCTGATTGGTCAGTAAGGGAGAGCGTTGCCTGGTCAGTAAGGGAGAGCGCTGGCTGGTCAGTAAGGGAGAGTGCTGGCTGGTCAGTAAGGGAGAGCGCTGGCTGGTCAGTAAGGGAGAGCGTTGCCTGGTCAGTAAGGGAGAGCGCTGGCTGGTCAGTAAGGGAGAGCGCTGCCTGGTCAGTAAGGGAGAGCGCTGCCTGGTCAGTAAGGGAGAGCGCTGATTGGTCAGTAAGGGAGAGCGCTGATTGGTCAGTAAGGGAGAGCGTTGCCTGGTCAGTAAGGGAGAGCGCTGGCTGGTCAGTAAGGGAGAGTGCTGGCTGGTCAGTAAGGGAGAGTGCTGGCTGGTCAGTAAGGGAGAGCGCTGATTGGTCAGTAAGGGAGAGCGTTGCCTGGTCAGTAAGGGAGAGTGCTGGCTGGTCAGTAAGGGAGAGCGCTGATTGGTCAGTAAGGGAGAGCGCTGGCTGGTCAGTAAGGGAGAGCGCTGGCTGGTCAGTAAGGGAGAGCGCTGGCTGGTCAGTAAGGGAGAGCGCTGGCTGGTCAGTAAGGGAGAGCGCTGCCTGGTCAGTAAGGGAGAGCGCTGGCTGGTCAGTAAGGGAGAGCGCTGGCTGGTCAGTAAGGGAGAGCGCTGCCTGGTCAGTAAGGGAGAGCGCTGCCTGGTCAGTAAGGGAGAGCGCTGGCTGGTCAGTAAGGGAGAGCGCTGCCTGGTCAGTAAGGGAGAGCGCTGGCTGGTCAGTAAGGGAGAGCGCTGGCTGGTCAGTAAGGGAGAGCGCTGCCTGGTCAGTAAGGGAGAGCGCTGGCTGGTCAGTAAGGGAGAGCGCTGATTGGTCAGTAAGGGAGAGCGCTGCCTGGTCAGTAAGGGAGAGCGTTGCCTGGTCAGTAAGGGAGAGCGCTGGCTGTTCAGTAAGGGAGAGCGCTGGCTCGTCAGTAACGGAGAGCGCTGGCTGGTCAGTAAGGGAGAGCGCTGCCTGGTCAGTAAGGGAGAGCGCTGCCTGGTCAGTAAGGGAGAGCGCTGGCTGGTCAGTAAGGGAGAGCGTTGCCTGGTCAGTAAGGGAGAGCGCTGCCTGGTCAGTAAGGGAGAGCGCTGATTGGTCAGTAAGGGAGAGCGCTGATTGGTCAGTAAGGGAGAGCGTTGCCTGGTCAGTAAGGGAGAGCGCTGGCTGGTCAGTAAGGGAGAGTGCTGGCTGGTCAGTAAGGGAGAGCGCTGGCTGGTCAGTAAGGGAGAGCGCTGGCTGGTCAGTAAGGGAGAGCGCTGCCTGGTCAGTAAGGGAGAGCGCTGCCTGGTCAGTAAGGGAGAGCGCTGCCTGGTCAGTAAGGGAGAGCGCTGCCTGGTCAGTAAGGGAGAGCGCTGGCTGGTCAGTAAGGGAGAGCGCTGGCTGGTCAGTAAGGGAGAGCGCTGCCTGGTCAGTAAGGGAGAGCGCTGCCTGGTCAGTAAGGGAGAGCGCTGATTGGTCAGTAAGGGAGAGCGCTGCCTGGTCAGTAAGGGAGAGCGTTGCCTGGTCAGTAAGGGAGAGCGCTGGCTGGTCAGTAAGGGAGAGCGCTGATTGGTCAGTAAGGGAGAGCGCTGCCTGGTCAGTAAGGGAGAGCGTTGCCTGGTCAGTAAGGGAGAGCGCTGGCTGGTCAGTAAGGGAGAGCGCTGGCTCGTCAGTAAGGGAGAGCGCTGATTGGTCAGTAAGGGAGAGCGCTGCCTGGTCAGTAAGGGAGAGCGTTGCCTGGTCAGTAAGGGAGAGCGCTGGCTGGTCAGTAAGGGAGAGCGCTGGCTCGTCAGTAAGGGAGAGCGCTGATTGGTCAGTAAGGGAGAGCGCTGATTGGTCAGTAAGGGAGAGCGCTGCCTGGTCAGTAAGGGAGAGCGCTGGCTGGTCAGTAAGGGAGAGCGCTGATTGGTCAGTAAGGGAGAGCGCTGCCTGGTCAGTAAGGGAGAGCGTTGCCTGGTCAGTAAGGGAGAGCGCTGGCTGGTCAGTAAGGGAGAGCGCTGCCTGGTCAGTAAGGGAGAGCGCTGGCTGGTCAGTAAGGGAGAGCGCTGGCTGGTCAGTAAGGGAGAGCGCTGGCTGGTCAGTAAGGGAGAGCGCTGATTGGTCAGTAAGGGAGAGCGCTGATTGGTCAGTAAGGGAGAGCGCTGCCTGGTCAGTAAGGGAGAGCGTTGCCTGGTCAGTAAGGGAGAGCGCTGGCTGGTCAGTAAGGGAGAGCGCTGGCTCGTCAGTAACGGAGAGCGCTGGCTGGTCAGTAAGGGAGAGCGTCAGTAAGGGAGAGTGCTGATTGGTCAGTAAGGGAGAGCGTCAGTAAGGGAGAGTGCTGATTGGTCAGTAAGGGAGAGCGTCAGTAAGGGAGAGTGCTGATTGGTCAGTAAGGGAGAGCGTCAGTAAGGGAGAGTGCTGATTGGTCAGTAAGGGTTACTCTTAATTCTCTGAAAATGACAGTGAATTCGGACTAAAAAAACTTAAAAGTGGCATCACAGGAAGGCTGTGATTTCATTGGCTAACAAGGAGCTGTGCTAAATTTAAAAATCCATTTAAATTACCGGATTGAAATTGCATTGAGACTGAGCTAATAAGGAGATTATATTAAAAAAAAGTTTCTTTAAAAAATTTAAAACCCAAATTAAAAACTAATCAGATAAAATAGAGATGGAAGGTCAGGTGATGAGTTGTTCATGCATGGGAGCTGGTGGACTCCATTGTGGTTCCCAGTGATCGTGTCTGTATTAAGTGTTGGTTGCTTGAGGAACTTTGGCTCAGAGTGGCTGAGCTGGATTCTGAGCTTTGGATGCTGCAACACATCAGGGAGGGGGAGAGACACCTGAACACTGTGTTCCAGGAGGCAGTCACACCCATTAGATTAAATATCTTGAATTCGGCCAGTGGACAGGAACAGGAGGGTGTGGCTGTGAGCGAGGCAGATAGAGGGATCCAGGAGATTGGAGCCTCAGTCCCGGAACTTGTCCAATAGGTTTGAAATTCTTGTTCCTTGTGTGGACGAGAGTGGTACTGCAGGGAAGATGAGCAAACTGACCACAGCACTGTGGTACAAGGAGCCGTTCAAATAGGGGAAGAAAAAAGAAATGTAGTTGTAATTGTGGATAGTATAGTTAGGGGCATTGACACTGGTCTCTGTGATCAGAATCGAGAGTTCCGAAGGCTATTTGCCTGCTTCGTGCTCAGGTTCAGGATATCTCATCTGAGCTGCAGAGGAACTTGGAGTGGGAAGGGAAAGACCCAGTTGTCATGGTCCACATAGGTACCAATGAAAAAGGTAGAACAGGAAAAAGGGTTGTGCTAAGGGAGTATGAACAGCTCGGAGCTAAATTAAAAAGCAGAACCAAAAAGGTAATAATCTCTGGATTACTGCCTGAGCCACGAGTTAATTGGCACAGGGTCAATAAGATTAAGGAGGTAAATGTGTGGCTCAAAGATTGGTGTGGGAGGGATGGGTTTGAATTCATGGGACATTGGCAGCAGTATTGGGGAAGAGAGGACCTGTTCCCATGGGACGCGCTTCGTCTCATCGTGCTGGGATCAGAGTCCTGGCGAATCATATAACTAGTGCTGTAGATAGGGCTTTAAACTAATTAGTGGGGGGGGAGGGTTCAGTTTTATGGAGAATTAAAAACTCAAAGTTAAAGGAGAGGGTGGCAGGTTAATGGAGTTGAGGCTTAGGAGAGATTAGTAAAGTTTCAAGACCATGTAATAGAACAGAGAGTATAGAAGGTGGCATGGATCTAATCTGAGGCAGAGCAAAAAAATTGACAAGCATGAGAAGGGAGGTGGTCAATGCAGGACTGTGGATGTTGTACCTAAATGTGCACAGTATATGGAACAAGGTAAATGAGCTTGTTGTGCACATTGAAATTGGCCAGTATGATGTTGTGGGCATCATACAGAAATGGCTGCAAGGGGCTGGGATCTAAATATCCAAGGATCTGTGTCCTATCAAGACAGATGGGCAGAGGGGGTGGTGTTGCATTGTTAGTAAGGAATGAAGTTAAATCAATAGCAAGAAACAATATAGGATCAGAAGGCATAGAATCTCTGTGGGTAGAGTTGAGGGATCACAAAGGTAGAAAGACCCTAATGGGAGTTACGTACAGGCACCTGAGAAGTAGTCAGGATGTGGGGCAGAAAATAAATCAGGAAATAGAAAAGGCATATAAAAAAAAGGCAATATTACAATAATTATGGGGGACTTCAGTGCGCAGGTAGACTGGGAAAATCAGGTAGGTAGTGGATCCCAAGAAAAGGAATTTGTGCAATATCTGAGAGATGGTTTTTTACAGCAGCTTGTATCAGAGCTTGCTAGACAATTCTGGATTTGGTGATGTGTAATGAGGCAGACATGATTTGGGAACTTGAGGTGAAGGAACCCTTAGGGAGTAGTGACCACAATATGATAAAATTTACCCTGCACTTTGAGAGGGAGAAGCTGGAATCAGATGTAACGGCATTACAATTAAATAAAGGTAACTACAAAGGCAGGCATGAGGGAGGAACTGGCCAGAGAAAGGGAGCCTAGCAGGGAAGACAGTGGAACAGCAATGCAGGAGTTTTTAGGCTTTATTCGGGAGGCACAACAGAAATTCATCCCAAGGAGAAGGAGACATGCTAAAGGGAGGACAAGGCATCCATGGCTGACGAGGATAAAAGCAAAAGAAAAAACTTACAAAGTGCCGAGGATTAGTGGGAAGCCAGAGGATTGGGAAGCCTTTAAAAGTGAACAGAAAACAACTAAAAAAGCATTAAGGGGGGAGAAGATGAAATATGAATGTAAGCTAACTAGTAATATAAAAGAAGATAGAAAGAGTTTTTTCCATATAGAAAAGGTAAGCGAGAGGCAAAAATAGCCATTGGTCACTGGAAAATGAGGCTGGAGAAGTAATAATAGGAAACAAAGAAATGACAGAGGAACTGATTAGTTACTTTGCATCAGTGGAAGTGGAAGAAAGCAATGGGATGCCAGAGTTCCAGGAGAATCGGGGACATAGGTGAGTGTAGTTGTCATCACTAAGAAGTTCTGGGGCAACTGAAAGGTCTGAAGGTGAATAAATCACCTGGATCAGATGGACCACACCTCCCAGGTTCCAAAAGAGATAGCTGAGGAAATTGTGGAAGCTGTCAGGGTTCCAGAGGACTGGAAAATAGCTATTGTAACACCACTGTTTAAGAATTGAGGGAGGCAGCAGATGGGGAGTTATAGGCTGGTTAGCCTGACTTTGATCATTGGCAAGATTTTAGAGTCCATTATTAAAAATGAGACCACAGAGTACTTGGAAGCGGATGATAAAATAGAACTGAGTCAGCTTGGCTTCTTCAAGGGGAGGTCACGTCTGACAAATCTGTTAGAGTTCTTTGAAAGGGTAAGAAGGAAGTTAGATAAAGGAGAACGAGTGGATGTGATTTATTTAGATTTCCAGAAGGCCTTTGATAAGGTGCCGCATAGGAGACTGTTAAATAAGTTAAGAGCCCATGGTATGGATAGAGAATTGACTGACTGACAGAAGACAGAGAGTGGGGATAAAGGGGTCTTTTTTCAAGATGGCAGCCGGTTACTAGTGGTGTGCCTCAGGGGCAGTGCTGGGACCACAACTTTTCACAATATACATCAACAATTTAGAAGAAGGAGCTAAAGACTCTGTTGCTAAGTTTGTAGATGATATAAAGATATGTAGAGAGACAGGTAGTATTGAGGAAGCAGTGGATGCTGCAGAAGGACTTGGACTGGTTAAGAGAGTGGACAAGGAAGTGGCAGATGGAATACAATGTGGAAAAGTGTGAGGTTATGCATTTTGGAAGGAGGAATGGAAGCATAGACTATTTTCTAAATGGGGAAATGCTTAGAAAATCAGAAACACAAAGGGACTTGGGAGTCCTTATTTGAGATTCTCTTATGGTTAGCATGCAGGTGAAATTTTAAAACTCAAACACCTAGAATTAAAACCTGAAAACCATGAAACCATTGTCGATTGTTGTATAAAACCATTGGTTTACTAATGTCTTAAGGGAAGGAAACTTGCTGTCCTTACCTGGTCTGGCCTACATGTGATGCTAGACTCACAGCAGTTAGGTTGACTCTTAAATGTCGTAGAAACATAGAACAGTACAGCACAGAACAGGCCCTTTGGCCCTCAATGTTGTGCCGAGCTATGTCCAAACCCAAGATCAAGCTATCCCACTCCCTATTATTCTGGTGTGTTCCATGTGCCGATCCAATAACCGCTTGAAAGTTCATAAAGTGTCCGACTCCACTATCACAGCAGGCAGTCCATTCCACATCCCAACCACTCTCTGAGTAAAGAATCTACCTCGGACATCCCTCCTATATCTCCCACCATGAACCTTATAGTTATGCCCCCTAGTAACAGCTACATCCACCCGAGGAAACAGTCTTTGCACGTCCACTCTATCTATCCCCCTCATCATCTTATAAACCTCTATTAAGTCGCCTCCTCCACTTTAAAGAGAAAAGCCCCAGCTCCCTCAACCTTTCCTCATAAGACCTACCCTCCAAACGAGGCAGTAGCCTGGTAAATCTCCTCTACACTCTCTCCACTGCTTCCACATCCTTCTTATAGTGAGGTGACCAGAACTGAACACAAAATTCCAAATGTGGTCTCACCAAGATCTGATATAGTTGCAGCAGAACCCCATGACTCTTAAACTCAAACCCCCTGTTAATAAACACTAACATACTATAAGCCTTCTTCATGGCTCTATCCACTTGAGTGGTAACCTTCAGAGATCTGTGGATATGAACCCCAAGACCTCTCTGTTCCTCCACATTCCTCAGAACCCTGCTGTTGACCCTGTAATCTGCATTCAAGTTTGTCCTACAAAATGAATCACCTTGCACTTATCAGGGTTAAACTCCATTTGCCACTTTTCGGACCAGCTCTGCATCTTGTCAGTGTCTCTTTGCAGCCTGCAAGAGCCCTCCACCTCATCCACTACTCCACCAATCTTGGAGTCATTAGCAAATTTACTAACCCATCCCTCAGCCCCCTCTTCCATGCACTCTGAAATGGCCTGTCAAGCCACTCAGCTCCAATCACTGTAAAGGAGACAAAAAGGAGTGAAACCAAGCGGACTACCCGGCATCAATGTTGGCACCGGAAATAACAGTGGCAAACCCAGCCCTGTCAACCCTGTAAAGTCCTTCTTACTAACATCTGGGATCTTGTGACAAAATTGCCAAGCAACAGCCTGATTGGCAAGAATTTTCAGCCAGACATGCTGAATGGATAACCCATCTCAGCTTCCCCCAGAGATCCCCAGCATCACAGGTATCAATTTTCAGTCAATTTGATTCACTGCACATGAAATCAAGAAATGGCTGAAGGTATTGGATACAGCAAAGACTATGGGCTCTGATAACATTCCAGCAATAGTACTGAAGATGTATGCTCTTTAATTTGCAGTGCCCCTAGCCATGCTCTTCCAGTACAGTTTAAACACTGGCATCTAACTGGCATTGAGGAGAATTGCCCAGGTATGTCCTGTACACAAGAAACAGATAAAATCCAACCCGGCCAATTATCACCCCCACAGTCTGCTCTCGATCATCGGGAAAGTGATGGAAGGGGTCATCAACAGTGCTATCAAGCAGCACCTGCTCGGCAATAACCTGCTCAGTAACACCCAGTTTGGGTTTCATCAGCGTCACTTAGCTCCTGACCTCATTACAGCCTTGGTTCAAACCATGGACCAAAGAGCTGAATTCCAGAAGTGAGATGAAAGTTAAAGCCTTTGACATCAAGGCAACACTTGAATAAGTATGACATTAAGGACCCCTAGCAAAACTGAAGTCAATGGGAATCAGGAGGAAAACCCTCTACTGATTGGAATCATACCTAGTACAAAGGAAGATGGTTGTGGTGATTGAATGTCAATCATCCCAGCTTCAGCACCTCACTGCAGGAGCTCCTCAGTATCATGCCTACGACCCAACCATCTTCAGCTGCTTCATCAATGACCTTCCTTCCATCATAAGGCTAGAAGTGGGGATGTTCACTGATGATTGCACAATGTTCAGTATTATTTACCTGCCTACCTGCCTCTTCCTTCTCGATGTTCTGCCCCTCAATGCCCTCCTGTATTTATTCTTTTATTAATGGTATCTGCAGCTTTTCTTGACTTCATATCGCCTTCCATACTGACTGTGATGTTGGTACCTTTCCTCAGTGGTGTGGCTGATTAACCACCAGGAACTCTACATTGGCAACTTACAAGCTTACAATGTTATTTAAGATATGGAGCTAGGAGTTTGCATAACTGTGAAATCAGTATTCCTCTGTTGTGTAATAGTGTGCTAGCTGTCGATCTGGGAGGGCTAACAGTAACAGTCTGCAGGATCTTCCACCCTACAGGAACTTGTGCAAAAGGCGATCTTCAAGTTTAAACAGAACTATCAAATAAATAGTGAGTTGTCATTTATTTTTAACAAAACTAGCCATAGTGTCATTGACAAAGAAACAAGATCAAGAACATAGTTCGGCTCGAGCAAGGTTAAAGGGGAGGAAAGATAGGTAAATTGGATCAGGGTGAAGGAAGAAGAGAGCCAGGCACAGAGAGAGGGGAAAGGAGGTGAAGAAAGGAAAGGATAGGATGTTAAAGAGAGAGGAGAGATGGTGAAGGGAGGCAAGAAGAGGAGAAGAAAAGGGGGAGAAACTATTCAGTTATATCAGCGAAGGCCAAAGAATGGTTTAGAGGAGATTGGAGTGCTGAAGACTGGATGCTCTTCAGTAAGACCTGAGCTGAATCCTGCACAATGTGGTGTGTGTGTGTGTGTGTGTGTGTGTGTGTGTGTGTGTGTGTGTGTGTGTGTGTGTGTGTGTGTGTGGGGGGGGGGGGGGGGGGGGCGGGGGGAGCGGGGGGGGAGCGGTGGGAGGGGAGGTGTGGTACGGTTGCGGGGAGATTATTTCAAGGCCAATTGGCTTCTCAGTGGATGTGAGGAGGACTCAAATATACTAGGGGTTGAATTTTGTATTGCAGCCAGCTCCACCTCCCCCACTCCCCACCCCCATAGAAAAGTCAGTTGTGAGCTGACTGACTTTAAAAAAGGCTGCCCACAGTGATAATATGATGGAGATGGCCTTAACAAAGTGAGAGCGGGACGTCTGCCTCTCAGGGACAGGAGGTCACGCCGTTGAGAGCGGATGGCTAATCTGGTTGGCTGGTAGCTGAGTAGTCGCAGCAGCGCCAGAACTCAGTTAGTGGGCTTGCCCATGAAGAAGATCATGGCGACTAGACACAAAGACCCAAGGCTTTGGATGAGTGATATTGCAGGGAGGCACATCCTGGGAGCTGACCTTGGTGCGTACAGGTCACCCCTTCCTTCCCGCCTTTTTATCTCAGGTGATGAAAAAAGCAGGCTGGGCACCTTCCTCGATTGCCCACCACTGACTGGTGGCAGAGGCAGAACTAGGTCTTTAAATGTCAATTAATTGGTCAGTGAAGGGCCTTAGTAGGCCTCAGGGTGAGCAGTTTGGCTGATTCCTTACCCATTCACCATTTTATGGTACATAGTTCACAGGAGGGTGGAAAGGTGGTGGCTTGCCACCCATCCCATTTTACATGCCTCTCTCCACCTCAAACCTGCCTGGAGGGAGACTATAAAATCTCTGCCCCCCCCCAACCAGATTATTGGAGTTTTGAGTTGGAGTTAGTGCCAGGATTGGAATTTGTTGCCAAGAGCTCCAACCTGAAAATTCATTGAAGAACAGAAGCACTGGGCTGACAGGAAGTCTTCTGGATCAGCTAGGTGGGTAGACAAACCAAAGCCACAGCAAGAATGCATGTCAGAGTGTAAAACATTGGGCTGGAACAGGTCTGGGATCTGAGAGGTGACAACATTAGACCATCTAGACAGCAAGGACCTAGATTTTGGCATTCAGCGCAGCAAAGAAAGGATGTGGAAGTTACTATAGCTAAAATAATATCAATATAATAATATTGATTCTACCTGTAATTGAAGATTTTTACCCATTCTTGGTAGATTATTTAAATATTTAGCCTTGCCAGGCTAGCATAGTTCCTGATCCTAATGTCCAAGCACGTGTGCTTTGAAGCACAGGCTACCTGATGCCAGTCAGAAGCAGGAACATTTCACAGAGCCAGACCTGTTAGTTTGTGGCTCCTTCTTATTTCTCACACTTCTCCATGAAAGACAATTCAAAAAACCTTTGAAATTTGACACTACACTTGTAAAATTCTTAACACCTTGACTCAACCAAAATTCAGTGACTATTCTCAATTCAAACCATGTAAGTGATTTGAGACTGATAAAAGCTAAACAATTGGTATGCAGTGCTCACCCCATGCAACAGGTGACACTTGCTTTGCGTAAGGGCCTAAGATCTGTTTGAAGTCCCCACTGCAAGATGCCCTGCTGTAAGGCAGCCAGCACCAGCAGTGTGTCAAGAGGTTTTCTATCGTGATTGTATGGATGGAGTGGGAGAAACTTCAAAAGAAGATCTTATTTTTATCACTGGAGCTTTGGGGTTAAGTATTGAATATTAACCATGTTTGCCCTATTAGAGGACAAGTAACTGCAAGTTAACTTCAAGTGCACCCTTAGCAGCCAGCTCCAGATTGACATTGGCAGAAGCCTCGAAGTGGGTCAGATTACAAAAATGCCTCCAAGAAGTTCTTATTAATACTTGTAATTATTTTGAAATGATACTCCTGTCTAAAACCTTCTATTGCAATTCTTTGTCTCTTCCTTTCTTTGAAGCCTGGCCTGCTTTACTTTTTTTCTGTTGTTTTGACTATTTGTCTGCATCTTGGAGCATTTCTCTTTCCCTGCTTTCTCCTGTAAGATACTTAAACGCTAGACAGCTGCTTATCAGTTCCAACACTCCACTGACTGGCTGTTGTGCAGGCAGCAGATTGCACAATTTACTAAAAATAGAAATATCAAGGGTTAAGAGACAGGCTAGAATTCTCCCCAAATCATTGCATTTAATTGTGCCTTTCATGCTCACACGCTACAGTGTTTCACAGCCAATGAATGATGTTCTGTTTCTATGAATTACGTTTGAAGTTTAGTTGCTGCTGTAATACATGGAACTGCAGCAAATAATTTGCAACAAATAGGCCCCAAGATTCGCACAAAGGTTGTTCTGATACCAGTTGCATTTTCAGTAGAATCCCAAAATAAGCAGGAGCTGAAAATGGCTAGTGTGCCCTTTTTCCAGGGAACCATCAAGGCTACAACATGAGATCAGGGACAATTCTGTGCAAATCCAGAGCTGCAATTTCAAAGAGCGGTTTGGTGTACAGAACTTGAAAATTGCTGAAAAAAGAGACATGTTGTTGAAGCTTTTCATCTCAAACTCATCAGTTGGCAAGATTACTAATTGTAAAGGGAAGAACAGTTGTTCAACAAATCATGCGGACTAACTTGTTGTCCACTTTACAATTGGTATTCTCTTGAATCTGTTATGACGAATGCAAGATGAAAAGCTTTGTTATTTTCTTATGGTGGCAATGTTCTTAACAGAAATTGGATAGCCAGCCTTTCTGAAGATTATCCTATTAATCATTGAGAGATGGAAGTAAATGGCAGTTCCAAAATGGCAATTGAAATTGCACCCCTGAATTTGCACAAAATTGTCCCTGATGGTTCGCCAATGAAAGGACACACTAGCTATTTTTAGCTCCTGCTTATCTTGGAGTTCTACCAAAAATGCAACAGGAATCAGGACAATCTTTGTTGGAATCTTGGGGCCTATCTGTTTTAATATCCAAGTGCATTACTACGCAAAATTTTTATCTGAGATTATCCATGAATGTAAATAGAGTCATAGAGATACAAAGCATGGAAACAGGACTTTCAACTCAACTTGTCCATGCCAACCAGGTTTCCTATACCAAACTAATCCCATTTGCCTGCATTTGACCCTATCCCTCTACACCTTTCCTATCCATGTACCTGTTCAAATGTCTTATAACATTGTAACTGTACCACCTCCTCTCATAGTTCTTTCCATATGGTTAGTATGTTTGCGGCTGACACCAAAATTGGTGGTGTAGTGGACGGTGAAGAAGATTACCTAAGACTACAATGGGATCTTGATCAACAGGGCCATTGGGCCGAGGAATGGCAGATGGAGTTTAATTCAGATAAATGCGAGCTGCTAAGTTTTGGTAAGACAAACCAGGGCAGGTCTTACACAGTTAATGGTAGGTCCTGGGGAGGGTTGGCAAACAGACGGTGTAAAGATAGACATAAAAACAGGCAAAGGAGAGATGGCAGCTTTATAATAGTGTCATTCGACTAGTAATTCAAAGATGTGCAGGTTAGCAGATTGATCGTGCTAAATTGCCCCTTAGTGTCCATAAATGTGTAGGTTAGCTGGATTAACCATTGTAAATTTGCAGGGTAATAGGGATAGGATGAGGGAGGTAGGGTGGGGGGCGTGTTGCTGGGTAAAACGTTCTTTCAGAGAGTGGTTGCAGCCTTGTTTGACTGAATGCCTCCTTCTGCATTGTAGGGATTCTATGGTTCAAAGGTCCAGACCTCTAAGGATCTAAGGATAATGGTTGAAATCCCACCATGGGAGTAGGTGGAATTTAAATTCAATTACTAAATTTGGAATTGAAAACAAATTTCAGGAATGGTGATATTGGAAAAGCTGCTGTCCTCATCTGGTCTGGCCCACATATGACCCACATCAATGTGGTTGACTCTTATCTGCCCTCTATCTAGCATGCCAGCCACTCATTTTGAGGGCAATTAGGGATGGACAACAAATGCTGGGTTTGCCAGTGACATGCACATCTCAGAAAAGAATAAAGAAAAAAATCATTACCAGCTCAAAACAGTCAAACCATTTCTTATTTGATTGTAATACTCTTTGAATAGTACCTCGAAAATAATATTATTAATGAAGCATTTAAATTCATAACACTTTAAAATTCCTCAGTAAGTTAGAAGTTCACATTTTAAATTTGCAAGTTCTCAAGTATCTGCACATTTGCAACAGGCTGACCGATGCTGTGTGTCTGACAGCTCTTTTCAATGGTTATAATGATCTGATAATAAAAATCAATTTATTTTCAAATCTAAGTAGTTCCAGGAGGTGTACTTTCCTGAGCCAAGTTTCTCCATGAAAAGTGCATATTTTATTTGATTGCAATAATGATCAGTCTCATAATGTATTAAGCAGGGAGAATGACTAACACAGCTTGCTGCCAGAGAAAAGGTTGATTCTCTTTGAATCCCTTTGAAATGTTGAGATTAGTGCACGGCACATGTGGTGTTTAAATTCAAGCAAACTTCCTCATTGATATTCACATTAGCTGGAATTTAATCTTGTATTTTCGATGTGGGAGAATCCACCAGTGACTGGCAACTTGTGGAAAATATCGTTACAAAAGTGGGGAGCAGTCAAAATCGGAGCAATGTAGTAGACTCCCATTGGGGTTGGGCCTCCTGTCGATATCTTCTTGGGAAAACTACTACTAACTTCTTTCATAAGCTGATCTTACTTGATTTGTGGTGCGCAACATGCAAGATAACACCACCCAAATGCATTTTGAACCATATATTTCTGTCTTTTGCATGGGTGTTTTAGAAACTGGTGAGTTCCTTAAATCAGCGAAATCACCAGCCAACAAAGGTAGGTAATTCTTAACTCCACAGCTATAGACAGTACTTGTGCTCTGCCTGCACTCCCAGGGATAACTCTCACGCTCCCGCCATGTGACCTCATCTGGAGCCACGTCATCACGTTCTCACGTGACCACTCAGTTTACAGCTGCTTCATCAGTCTCTTTGACAGACAAATTTCATAAACCCAGTTCTGTAGAAATGTAACGTGGACTCGAAACGTTAACCTTGTTTCTCTTTCAACAGACGCTGCCGGACCTGCAGTATTTTAAGTTTTATCCAGTATTTTAAGTTTTCATTTCAAAATTAATAAATACTCTGATAAGACAAGGTTAATGTCAAATCAACAAGTTGGTTTATTTTGCGGAATCTTTTTGCATAGCTGACCAAAATCCAGATTTTATAAAACTTCCTTTAAAAGCACAAAACAACAAAACACCCCGGCCTGTTCTGTATAACGTATGCTATATTCACATGGTTTTCTTTGGGGAGGGTGGGAGCTTGGATGTCAGCTTCTGACTAGAAAGCTGACTCTATTTGATTGATTTGGTCGTGGCTGGAACCGAGCGCTGCAGTTTCACAACCGGTCCTTTGCCATGGATTTCTTTCTCGTTAGTTATTTTTCAGTTCTTTCTTGTCCTCACAGGAAGTTGAAACTTCTTTGATGACCACTCCACCCCCGTAAAGTTTCATGAGAAGACTTACCTACAAGTCATACTACTTATCACATCTGTTGTCACAATTCCCTTTCTTTTGAAACTGGTTACCTATAGAAGTTAACAAGAAGGGATATTTGATCCTTAGATAAAAAAACCTGAAGCCATCTTGAGTAAAGAGGGAGCTTTGATGCATTAGGCTAGACTGTTTCTGGGCTGCTTGCAGTAATGGAGGAGCAAAGTGTTATGAAACTCAAGCACTTAATTCAGAGGTCAGAGATTCCAGTTTCAAGCAGGCTACAGGCGTTTTGTGCATGTACCAACAGGGAACTGGCCACACCTACAAGTTTGTATATTTTACAGAGAATGGGCTCTGCGCATTTGCACAGAAGGAAAGAGGTGAAACTGTAGGTCAGGTGACTTCAAGCAGAGAGGGCCATTACCAAACAATGTGTCCTGAAGAGCAGGAAGGGAACAGGGAAAGGTCCAAGAAGATAGTCCTGGGCTGGGTCAAAGACAGGGATCAATGAAAGGCCCCCAAAGTCAAGTGAAAAGAAAGGAGTAGAGCAAAAGGATCCAAGTTAAAGATGCAGCTGGATGGAGCATATCTGAAGCAAAGCAGACTTGAGAGAAGTCCTGCAGGGTCGAAGGTGACAGTCAAAGGTTGGTGCTGCCTTACTGTGGGATCTTTGGAGCATCAAAGTTCTGCTTTGCACAGCTGAAGATATGAAATTGTGCTTGAAGGTGAAGCTTGAGTGTAATTGGAGATCCAGGGGAAAGGAAGAAAGTAATCTTGGGCGTTGAGATTGAAACCCTGGAGTTGGATTCTTGTCAAAGCAATCTAAGTGAATGTTTGAAGAGAATTCCAAATGTGGAGTTTGGAAGCCTAGTGAGAAAGACAAAGTTTCAATGAGGGTAGTTGGCTTGCAATGTGACAAATGTCTGTGTGGGCCATTGAAAAATCCATGGAATCTGCTTTGGTTTCATCTGTAATTTACTCTGGCATGTGGTGCATCTGATGATAGTTTGCCTGTTAATTCACATGCACCTCTTACTTACCCTGAATATTAGAGTTTCAGATAGATATTGTAAATTGTTTTATCTTTCTCGTTCTTTTTTCTGTAAATATGTTACTAGCATAAAGAAATAAGAATGTTTGAATCAATTTTCTTGTATTTCAAATCTTTTGTCTGGTATAATGTAGTTCATTTTTCTTGTTGAATAAATACATTACTTTTATGTTAAAAGTTTATTGGCAGACTCCTGTGAAGTTGTTCAGTAACTTTCTTCACAGTTTTTAAAAAGTTTAGGGGATGGAATTCTCCCAAAAAGTTCTAACTGTCAAAATCACGTGGAAACTAAAGTAATACACTGTTTATTTCAGTGTAAGTTCAGGGAAGAATCTCCCATTCTGCGCACTGCAGAAGCCACCAGTGTGAATATCATTAAATTTCAGGGGGCAGGGCCTATGCCCACTGGAGAGACTAAAATCAGTGCACTGAGCGGGCCACTGCACATGCGCAGATCGGTTAGTGCCAATGTTGGTGCACATGCACTGATGGCCTCCCGATCGCTGGCCAGTTCCACGACCTCCACAGTGCCAGCTCTCCACCTCCCCCATGGCCCGATTGCTGCCCCCAACCATTCCCAGGCCTAACCTGAATTCCTCCCCCCTCCCACCCCGGCCCACCGCAATCTCCAGCCCCTCCGCGACAGTAACCCACCCCACCCCACAATTCCCTCCCCCACCTTTCCCTCTGCAGTGTCATCCCCCCAGCAGGCTGACCGTGCCCCTGGCTGACCCCCCCCTTCCCATCCTGCCCTGATCGCTGACCTCCCTGCTGATCTATATGTAGGGTGGCAATGGGACCCCCACCCTCATCGATTGCCTTGCTCCCAGCAGGCCCCATCCCTGAGACCATGCCCCCATATGTCCCAACTCCTTGGTATTGTCCCATGCTTAATGGGCAGTGCCAAGGATCCCCTGGGCATTGGCACTTTGCCTCTTGTGCAGTGTAAGGGGGCATAGGCTGGCACTGCCAGGATGCCAATGCCCAGGGGACACCATCCCCCTACTGCCCGACCCTTTAGGAGGGCCCTTATTGCACCACCACCACCACCACCCCCCCTCCCGCCCCCCGGCACTTCACTCAAGTAGTCGGACCACCAGCTCCCCGCTGGAGTGAAATACTTTGGAGAGGTAGAAGATGCTAGCAGGCCCAGAGACTTCAGTCCCGAGCCCTGTAATCGTATTTAAATTCTATTACAATGACCATGTAAATGGTCTTTGTGCCTCCCCACCAATTTCCAGTGCGGAGCAGACACTGCTGGAAATCCGGCACTGGGAGATGCAAGCGGGGCGCGAATGCTCATAAAGATCCCATAAAATCGGCCAACGTGAGAATCTCCTGGCCTGCTACATTGAAGAATTAGCACAGCGGGATGGGAAAATTGCAGCCAGGATCTATCTAACAATCTTCCACCCTGAGACCTGACTTGTTCAGTATTAACTTTAGTTGGGATCATAACAATAGTTTAGCAGTTTTGTGGTGAAGTGGCTGTCAGAGGAATAGGACATAAATTTACCTTAACCACTCCGACCAGTAGGCTCCAGTCCCTCTCCATGTGCCCCTTAGCCTAATCCCTGACACATCCACAGCCCTTTGTGCACTCTTAGGTTTGCCCTTGAGATGTTCCTTTCTTGGCTTTCCATTCATCTTTGCCCTGAGCAAAAGTTGAGGCTAATGATTTTTGAATGAGACCATACACTCATTTTTTTAATAATTATTTTGTTTTAAATCAATGTTTAAGAATTTTGTTAAAAATATTAGCCTTCTCTGAATTGGAACAAAAGTAATTTTCTGAGGGAAACAATTTGAAGTTCCGACACAGTTTCTAGTGAAATCAGTGGACCATTGATAAACATCTGCTCTTGAGATGTTCAGTCAAGTCCAAATTCAACCAAGCACAACCCACACAGCTACTATTATCTGGCAGCTTCAATACTTTAGCCCACAAATGCAAAACTATCTTGACCAAAAAAGGAAAAGAAATAAAAAAAAACCATTGAAAGGAAAACAACCAAAATAACAAGATTGTTAATATAACTTACTTTTAAGAAAAGGAAATGACTTCATAGGAAGTGCCAATGAAGAGTGGCGATGTGAAACATTAACCGACTGCATTTGTTTTAAAACCTTCGAAACTGATTACTTCTGCTGAACTGTACAAAGGATCACAATGACAGTAAAGATTTCAAGAATTCAGCTCTTTACCTGGCTTTCTATTGTTACTGGTAAGTAATACAGGAAACAAAAGGTATCAAAGGCCCTCAGATTGGAGATGAGTTGAAAATGATGCATCAAAATGGTTAGTGTGGGATCCACTTATGCTATCAATATCTGTAGATTATTTGAACTTGAGCATAATTGTCATTAAACTAAAAGTTGCAAAAATTATCAATTTTTATTACAAAAATGTGTGCTAATAATTGTTTCAGTGTCTCCAAAGATTCCAAAATTGAATTTATTACTAAAATTTCAGTGTTTTCATCTGTTACTTTATAATATTTTCTGGTCATTTTAAGAGATGCTTATGTTACCAAAGTATTTTTCAAATTTCTTTCTCACTGTCAGCACCTTCAGGGTCATTGTGTATACCAAGTGTTTAATAAATTCCCCGCTCCCCAAATCTTTAGCACATCTTAGTACCAGTATCAGCATTGTATCTCTTCTCTCAGCACCTGTGTGAATTGTTCTATTTCCCATGCAGTTGAGTGTTATTACCAGTTACTGCTGAATTATGTGCAGAACTACATCATGGAGATATATCAATTCGGTTTTAGGGTGAGAATGTTCAGATCTCTTTATGGAGGTGTTAACTAAGAATAACGATGAAAGGGCGGTTTTCCTTGTGGCGCCACTTAGTCCCCTATACGCTGTTGAACTTGCATAAAGCAAGAATTGACCATGTTAACAATAATAAAACTGGTACATAACCACAAAAACTAACATCATTTGATTTTTAAAAGCATACAAAAAAATCTCTTCTGACTGCTAACTTCCTAGAAGATATTTGTTAATAAAGTCCCCCAAAATGTGTTGCATTCTCCGATTACAGAGTGGTGAGGAGTAAGTCTTCTGGTCTCCGGACTGTCAGCCACTGGATTTGTGACTGGTGATGTTTGTCAGAATCCTATGAAAGTATTTGTGAATGGATCTATGTGGGAATTGCCTGGAACTTTCAACTGGGGCAATTCCTCTGCTCCCCAAGCCCACCATAAATGTCTCTGACTCTGATTGGAAACTTGGGAGTGTTCCACACGGTATACCTGGATACATGCCCAAGAAATGGTAGACAGATTAAAATGTAATCTAACACCTAGGTAACCCCGTGCCTCTGAACTTGACTATTCTCGACCACCCAACTACCCCCGATCAGCCAGCTGACTCCTGACCGAAGCTGACTCCACTAATTCCCCACAACCCAACCTCACTGCACTTTGACACAACCCAACTACTTTCTGACTCGTTTACCTACTTACAAATCTCATCCATGTAGCACCTCACACACCTACCCATCTGGCAATCATTGTCATTGCCCTGAAGATTGGAACCCCTGTTTCCTTTACTACAATCCCCATAGAAACCGATAATGTTTCAAGAGAAAGAAATCCCCATACACCATGGAAATTGCTGAAAGACAGGGTTTCATTTCATAAGGATTTTACTGTAACAAGCTAAAATCAAAACAGATCAAACATTAATTTTAAGTTAACTGATACATCAAACTAAATGAAATGGAACCATATACATTAATGTAAATGCACCCGAAACAGGCTTTACAAAAGATTACTCAATATCATGCTTCTGGTAGTTATGTGGCATCAAAGGGTCAGTCTCAAAGTTGCTTCTAGCTCTCTATCAGAGGTTCACCACACCCCATCATTCTAGGTCAAAACTTTTGGTGTCCCTCAACTATTGTTCCACTGTGTCTGAGTTTTCCAAATTTAGTTATCACCAGCAAGACACACCTCGATGAAAGCCCTACTCCCTCAGGTTATGGCAGTTTTAACAATGCAGAATTACAGAGATTCATAGCCTGCATTTTTAGTATGTTCCCCGGAATCGGAAGTCAGCATATGTGAGTCAACACACCCCTGCCAACTTCAAGAGCACTGCTGCCGTTTAATATTCTAATACACGTTGATAGGCATAAGGCAGGACTTCTATTGCTCAGTCTGGAAGAAATCTGACTTTGGACAGCCAATCAGAATGGCCTGCTGCCCCCCCCCAGGTCCTCCAGAAACAGCGCTACAGTGGCCAGAAGAGACACTGCAGAAAGATTCCTGAGTCTAAGTGCTGGGACCAGAGGCCCAGCTAGATGTCAGTGGTCATAGAGCCAGGAGGGTAGGGAAAGCCATGAGAGTGATTGCAGTCTCTGAGAAAAGATCAGAGGAGAGAGAGCAGTCATGAGGTTGCCAGCCCTCAAGCAGAGGGCACCCCACTGCCATGCCTCAGAAGCTGCCATGGGTTTGTGTATAAGTCTAGCCTTGTGTTCAAACACTTAAAAGGGTTTAGATGACTCTATTAAAATCATTTACTCCAATAGAGGCTTTTATTTCCGTCACCATCAAGAACAGAGAAGACCTTTTCCTAGCCCTGCCTACATCTCAGCAGCAGCTTTTCTCTGTTCTGTCAGCTACTTGTGAGAGGTGCTAAAACTGCCATTCGACATCCCAGTGAGTTTCTATTTGAGTTTCCCTCCCCATGGCAACGTGAGATCACATGGACATTTCTTCAAACCGTGGTGTTTACCAGGAATTCTAGTTACACGTGCGTTTCCAGAATTTTCTGTTTTACTTTAGGTTAAAGGTACGTATTAAAACATATTGTATTGCAAAGTTCATGACACCCTTTTCTACTCTCAGTCCTCTCAGCTTTAACTCAAAAGGTTGTAGATTTAAGCCCCACCCCAGAGACTTGACTGTGTAATTACAATAACATTTCAGTGCAGCATTGAGGGAGTTCTGCACTATTGGTGTCACTGTCTTTTGGATGATTCATTGGTCCAGATTTTCCCATTTCCAGCTAGTCGAAGAGGAGATGTATTCCACAGAATGTGCAATGGGACCCCTTGGAAGTCCCAACACGAGGAATTTTCCCGTCCCTCCCATCACGGGAATTGTAGCAGGTAGGGGTGGATCATGCAAAGGTCCATTGATCTCGGGCAGGATTTTCTGGTCTTGGGGCGAGATCGGCCGAAAAATCCCGCCCCATACTTCATGAGTATTGACTGGAAAGTTTGAACTTCCAGTGGGCAATTGCCCTGTTTACTGGAACCCCATAATAACATTCTGAATTAGAGTGGGAGACTTTGGACATTTTAATTTACTCAGCTGGACAGTTACTGAAATGTTGGATAAAGAGAAACCTACTCTGACTCTGGGGTAACTATACAGCTGATGCCCCAATCACTCACACTAACTGCTCAAACTCTTGATTCCCTAATTACACTCCAAACCGATGTGACCCGACCCTACGACCTGACTCACCTCTTGGCTCCCCGAGTCTCCCCTGATCCTTCCTGACCCAAACCCACCAGATTCCCTGTCCCTCTGATCTGACCTAACTAGCCTTGATATGACCTGACTAACCCCTGACCCAACTACAGCCCAACCCACCTACCCAATAAACCATCTGCTTTCCTGCCATGCTACTGACCTGCCACCCTGCCACCTCACCCACCTGTCCTGCTGCTCTGCCACCTCATCAAACTGCAGTCTACCTACTTATCAGGATCTTGGCGACTAGTGCAATAAAAAGGGGGGTATGGTTTCTTCATGGATTCTGTCTGCTGCTCCCTCGCAGGATTCCTACTCCAAATCAGTTGTGAAGGGTTCTCCATCAGAATGCTGCCCTGTAAAATTGGAGGAAGGTAGGTGTGAACTTTGCCGCCTGTTCAGAATCCAAAACAAAGATCCCAGCCCTGAATGGAAGATTTGGGCCATTATTTCAATGGCCTCTAGTGGGATAGGAACAACAACGTTGTACTTTTGGTAGGGCTGTTCCCCTGGTGTTATGGCCAACATTATCCCTCTTACTGTTTGTAAGACCTTGGTGTTTGCAAATTGGCTGTTAAGTTTCCCATCACTCAAACAGCGACTACATTTTAAAATACTTTGTGGCTGTAAATCGTTTTGGGACATCTTGAGGTTATTATGAAAGGCACAACCTGAAGATAAGATAATTTCTATCCTCAATATCTATCATATTAACTACAATAATATATACTATCATGCAAGTAGAACTCCTTGAATATTCTCATTAGTTGTTTCTCACTAGAATCATGGAAACCTGACAATGAGATATCTGGGTAAGCCGGTCCAAAATGGGCTCACTGTAATCTTGGACCACACTTTATTGATGCTTCAATTCCATCCACAATCTGAGAATTCAGTGTATACCATTTAGGACAGAGGTGAGGAGGCATTTCTTCCCAAAGAGTAGTGAGCCTGTGGAATTCATTACCACAGGAAGCAGTTGATGCTAAAACACTGAATGTATTCAAGAGGTGGCTAGAAAAAATACTTGGGACAAATGGGATCAAAGGTGGTGGGGTAGAAGCAAGATGAGGCTAATGCGTTGGATGATCAGCCATGATCGTAATGAATAGTGGAGCAGGCTCGAAGGGCCAAATAGCCTCCTCCTGCTTCAATTTTTCTACATCTCTATTATACATAACAGATCTGAGTGAAAGAGAATGATGTTACAAGTTGTATTAGAAGCATTACCAGTATGATTGCAATCCTCTGACTTTAATCTTCAATATGTTTTAATGGGAGAGTGAATTTGACATTATTTTCAGTCTCAGTGACAAACTTGATCAAACGTATGTGGGTTTCATTCTCTCTTTGCATTGATGGCAGTGTGGAGGCATAGGGGTTATTGAAACTCATCAAAAATTGACTGAGTCCCCAAGATGTCCATGTGAATGTGGAAAGTATTTTAAAAGACTATTACCCTCCCTTCTGGTATAATTGGTATGTAAGTAGACCTTATTCTGAAATCATTTAAAAATGTCAGGAAAATATTTTGTAAAATAAAGTGGAAATTCATTATTTAGAAATTATTTATCTCTCTGCTTGTTTCTTTGCAGTTTCTGTTAGTCAAGCGCAGCTAAATAAGGTGAATGGGTCAGTCGGGAGAAGTGTGTTGCTCCCGTGTTCTTTCAGTTTCATTCATCACCAATTCACCAGCTTCAGTTGGTTGAAGAATAATTCAGTGTTCATCATGGGGACTGCTGTTAATAATAGCAATTCTAAAGTCAATGTTCAAGATAAAACTTATGGGAACAGGATTCAACTACCAGGAAGTTCTTCATCTGGGAATCTCTCACTTCTAATCACTCAGCTAAGACTGGAAGATCTTGGATTGTACAGGTGTGAGGCACATGGCAAGAACGAAAGTGTCAGATCTAAAGAGACTTTCCTTATGGTCACCAGAGGTAAGATGGCAGGTGTTCAAAGAAAACTATTTTAAAAGACTTTCACTAACTTTCTCATTTTATTTTTCCTGCTGCATGATGTGGGAATGCAGCAAAGTTTTAACATTTCCAATGATTAAAGGGAAATGTTTCCATTGACACGTCATAGAACCTGAAATCATTTGATGGGAGACATCTGCACATTTCCTGGTGCCTTTTATTACTGAACCTTGCTGCAGATAATCCCTTGTAATTGTGACCTTCCTGTGATGTGTCTTGATTAAATTCTTCTGCACCAGCAAAAAATGAGTGGATGGTGGGCAGTGGAGAGAACTTTCCTACTCAACGTCATTGGCAAATAACTTCGTACTCACTTAAGGGCCAGGTAAAAAAATGTATCATGGAATCTTTATTATTTTGTTACTTATGGAGTCATAATGCTCGTCCTAGTCAAATAACAGTTTTCACGCAGCTTCTGTAAACAAGAAGACTAAGGAAATTTGGCATGTCAGCTACAACTGTCGCCAACTTTTACAGATGCACCATAGAACGCATTCTTTCTGGTTGTATCACAGCTTGGTATGGCTCCTGCTTTGCCCAAGACTGCAAGAAACTACAAAGGGTTGTGAATGTAGCCCAATCTATCATGTAAACCTGCCTCCCATCCATTGACTCTGTCTAAATTTCCCACTGTCTCAGAAAAGCAGCCAGCATAATTAAGGGCTCCTCCCACCGTGGACACATTCTCTTCCACCTTCTTCCATCAGGAAAAAGATAACAAAAGTCTGAGATCACGCATCAACTGACTCAAGAACAGCTTTTTTCCTGCTGCCATCAGACTTTTGAATTGAACTACCTTGCATTAAATTAATTTCTCTCCACTCCCTAGCTATGACTGTAATACTACATTCTGCACCCTCTGTTTTCGTTCTCTGTGAATGGTATGTTTTGTCTGTATAATGTGCAAGAAACAATACTTTTCACTGTATCCCAATATGTGACAATAATAAATCAAATCAAAAATAAGGAATAACTGATAGTGTAGATTGTTTACAATAAACTATTCATTGGTCAAAGTTTTATTTCTTCCCATTTTGAAAAATACCCTCTTTTTTTCAGATGCCGTTTCAAAACCCATTGTCAGAGTTTTTCACACTCAAAATATTACCGAACAAAGCTCAGTGGTATTGAAATGTGAAGTTTCAAGAGGCTCTTTACCTATCCTTTATATGTGGCACAGGAAGGCCAGCAAGACAGCAAAAGCCAAGAAAATAAAACATTATGAACAAACGCTGGTGCTTAATCCCAGAGTGAAGGAGGGGAATGGCCTTTTCTTCTGTAAAGTCAGTAATGATCTTGGTACTGAGAAAAGCAACCTAGTGGAAATACCAACGTCTGGTAATCTACCTTATTATTGTATTCTGACATCTTATTTAAGAAAAGTGAATTTCACAGAAAATGATTTAGCTGGGATTTATTTCTGTAGGTTCTGTCACATCCTCAGTGGAAACCACACTCAGCACGTCAAACAATACCAGTGAGACCGGAATTCCATGGCTGGTGATCACCAGCACTTCAGCAGTCGTAATACTTATTGTTTGCATAATCTTGACAACAATAAGGATGGTTAAAAAAAGAATGAAAGGTACTAAAATAGTACTATCAGTTTAATTTATTGATATGACAAACAATTCTACTTTCTTCCCTGTGTCCTGATGACAGGAGGGTGCTGGAATTAATTTTGTCGGTTTTGAGGATGGTATTATTTAGGATCCATCCTGAAATCTGTAAGTGACTTTCTAAGAAAATACTAACATTTGTCTAGATAACCATATTGACTGCACTTCACAATAAAGAAGCATTCGCTGTTAAGCACTTATGAAAGATGCTACATTAATGCAAATTCTCTTTCAGTATTATTAGTTTTTATATATATATATTCATGGATAGGAAGAAAAAATACTTGTTTTCCCCCTGTTTCTTCACTCCCTTTCTCTCTAGTTGTGGCCCAAAAGATAATTGAGAAAACAGCTATTGCTGTCAAGGGAACCACTGGGATAAATTCTCCTTCATTTTATCCTCACTTTTACAGGGAAGAAAACAAAGATTTGAAATGTGTGCCTCCAGAGCACATTTTATCAAATATTATCCTCTCAGAATCGTGCATGAAGTATCCAAATGATCATTGAATTTACTTGACTGAAAGAACTTTTGAGTAATAACTCTGATGACACTGTGGGGATTAATTTGAAAGTTTCTTCTCCTGGAATGCACACTTTGACACTTACCCTTGTGAATATTAGTTCAGTCAATATTTAAAGAGTTTTTTCATTACCACTAATCTCATTTTATAAATGGAGAGACTTAAAATTCTTTATTCAGTTTTCTCTCAAGAATTTTAAGAACAAGGAAAAGATTAGAGTCTTAGCTTCAGTTGTTTTAGCTAAACTAGCTCTTTTAATCAAACAGAAAATACTGGGAATTCTCAGCATGTCTGGTGGATGTGTGAAAAGAGAAACAGTGCCTGTAATTTTCAGGACATGGAGTGCTTGGTACCTATCATTCGGGTAGGGGCCTATCCCCTCCAACTCTGACAGGCCCACTGCCATTTCCCACTCGAATGAGCATTTATTGGCAGGAGGTGGGACTTCCATCTGCACATGGAAGGAAATCCTGTCTTGGAGAGCTGTCAGCCAATCAGATTGGTGGATACCTCTCCAGCTCATCCATGCACAGTGCTGCAGTGGTTGGAAGAGGTACTGCAGTGCCATGCCTGAGACTCAGCACATAGCCCTGGGCTTTGAAATGTGCCAGTCTGCAATACTCGGTCGAAGACCCAACAAGTTTGGACAGACTAAAAAGTGTTTTTCACCTAGTAGATAATCGCACAACAAGAGCAGATGTTTGTCTCGGTGTGCATCCCTGGGAACAGCCCGTAGAGCTCAGAATCCTGCATCACAGAACTGCTCGGAATGAAGCTTGACAAAAACCACCTCATCTCTCTCCAGGCCTTCTTTGCAAGGACACATTCCACGAGGAGGTGGACAAAGATCTCTTCCGCACCCCAGTCACCTCGAAGGCGGACTCCAAGCATGTAGGAAGGATCTAACAGGAAGAGCCTTTCTCACCACCAGCCACACTAGGTCTTGGTGCTTGTTTGAAAGTTCTGGTGATGAGGCATTCTGCCAAATTACTCTGCTAGTCTGCTCAGGGAACCATTCGACAGGATCCACTGTCTTCTTTTCCAGTAGGCCCTCTAGGGTGTTATGTGCAGACTACTGCCTTTTGGACTTGTGGTCAAAGATGTATCTTTGCATAATTTATTCCATGAGGGACATGTCCAACTACTTGCAGCAGCTTGGCCTGACCCATCCTTCACAACACTGAGGATAGATAAAATCTCAGTCCGTAATGCACTTGGTGTTTGCGTTATGAGGATCTAAGCATAACTTGATACAGCCACACACAAAGATGGCCGTCAGGATTATGTTGGACATGTTTTTCCCTCTTTTTCAAAAGACTTGTACATTGTGTCCCTGCAAACATGATCCATTTTTGAACTCTAGATGAAGCGAAAAATGGCTTGGGTGATTGCTCAGGAAGGAATGGGCCAAAACCTGCACTATGTGCAGTAACGTCAAAAGTGCCTCACACCTAATGATTAGATACTTACCTGCAGTGGAGAGGGAGCATCGTTCCCATATAGCCATTGTTTGTTCTATTAAAGCTAGATGCTCCTTTTGGTTTCTAATGCGTGTCCTGTTCCCTCTGAACTATACCCACAGCTCTATCAGGCATCTTTGAGCTATGTGAGAAATGGTGATAACTGACAGGATAACAAAAAATAGGAGATGACTATTGGGCATGAAAGATTAGTGCTGGAGGATGCAAGTTTGTTGTAGCTGACAAAATGATTTGGCCATCAATTGCTCGGATCTTCCCCATTCAGGAAATAGGCTGAATAATATAAAGTTTTTCATTTAGATCCTAAATACTTAACATGTGCCAGTGGCATCTTTGATCTCATATAAAGGGATACATTCATGTTTGCATATGACTGAGTTGCATGATATCAATACATGAACCAAAGAATCAATTCTAATCTCAGATTTGATGATGTTTCCTTTGGCTTTATAAACATTGTTCTTAATTTCCACTCATTTGCCAACAACATCTTCAACTTTTTTAACACTTTATGAAATATGTTAAGTATTGCCTCTGACAAATGTCCACAGTTTCTAACTACAGTACTATACAGTACTCAAGGCTTCAGGTGGTAGCTAAGACGTTCTCTGATCTTAAGATCACATTAATCATTCATCACATTCATCAAAAAGATGTAAATGACAAAATCAGAAACTTTGTGGGAGTGTATATACTACAAGTCCTAAGATGTTTTATGATGTCTAACTTATTATAGAAAGACAACAGCCAAGTTCAATTCTCCTACTCAGAGACCAAAGAGATATTGCCGTACAAACCAATGAAGAGGTAAATCCCCACTTTCCACCTTTCAAAAAATTGTAATGTATTTTATTGAATTGGGTTAAGTAATGTTGCTATCTGTGTTGCTTTTTTAATCATTTCCCTGCTTTCCTCTTTCCATTCTCTTTCCAAAGGTCGATGATGTAGTCAGCAGCTGTCCAACACAGCTATTGTAGACTATTCTTCATGTTCATGTTCAACTTCCTCTGCTTCTTTAAGATACTCCTTAAAATTTATTCTCACCTATCGTAATACCTCTTTTTGTGACTTAGTGTAAAATGTTTCTGATAATGCTTCTATGAAGTGCTGTGGATTTTTTCCCACAATGTACAACCAGTGAAGAAGGCTATTCAGTCCATCATGCCTATGCTGTACTATGATAGAGTAATCATGCTTGGTCCCAGATCCGCATCTTTTCTATAATGAGTAACTGGAGATATTCATACCCTGGACCACGAAGTACCATTACAACATTCAGAACAAAATAATACTTATCTAGATCTTTTTAGCCTGATTCCGCTCTTTCAACTTCAAGACTAAAATTGCGTCAGCACCCGAATTATGTCTTTGAATCCTGACATTTGTAAAAAGTTCAGAAGTTAAAATCTGGTTGGGGAGAGGAAAGCAGGAAGGGGCTAGCATTGAGAAAACATAGCAAGTTCTGCCTGACCACCATCTTAATACTTTTCCCAGACCTCGAGTATCTGGCAGATCATTTAATTGTACTGTGTCAGTGTCAAGCAAAACCCTGGCCTGACCTGACATCTGCATAATATATACATCTCATCAAGGATAGAAGCCAAGAGTGGCAATCCTGGCTGAATTTTCTCCTTACACGGGGCGGCACGGTAGCACGTGGTTAGCTGTGCTGCTTCAGAGCTCCAAGGACCTGGGTTCAATTCCCGGCTTGGGTCACTGTCTGTGTGGAGTTTGCACATTATCCTCGTGTCTGCGTGGGTTTCCTCCGGGTGTTCCGGTTTCCAACAGTCCAAAAGATGTGTGGGTTAGGTTGATTGGCCATGCTAAAATTACCCGTTAGTGTCTTGAGAGGTGTAGGTTAGGGATTAGCGGGTAAAATATGTAGGGATGTGGGGCTAGGGCCTGGATGGGATTGTGGTTGGCGCAGACGCGATGGGCCAAAGGGCCTCTTTCTGCACTGTAGAGTTCTATGATCTATGATCTATATAGGATAGCACTGGATATATTGCATGGAAACAGGCTGTTTGCTGCATTCAAATCTGCTCCCATCTTTCTTCATCTAAGTCTGTCATTATACCCCTCTATTCCCTCATATGGGCGGCACGGTAGCACAGTGGTTAGCACTGCTGCCTCACAGCACCAGGGACCCAGGTTTGATTCCCTGCTTGGGTTACTGTCTGTCTGGAGTTTGCACGTTCACCTCGTGTTTGTGTGGGTTTCCGGGGGTGCTCCAGTTTCCTCCGACATTCTGAAAGATGTGCTGGTTAGGTGCATTGACCCAAACAGGTGCTGGACTGTGGTGACTAGGGGAATTTCACAGTAACTTCATTGCAGTGTTAATGTAAGCCTTACCTGTGACTGATAAATAAACTTTTAACTTTAAAAATACTTTATTTCCCTCTCCCTCATATGCTTGTCTAATATGCACTTATGCTGTTAACTCCTTCTAGTAACCATAGGATTCCTACAATGCAGAAAGAGGCCATCCAGCCCATCGAGTCTGCACCGACTTTTGAAAAGAGGATCCCACCCAGCCCCTCCCCTCTACCCTATGCCTGTAACCCTGTGCATTTACCATAACTAATTCAGCTAACCTACATGTCTTTGGACACTAAAGGGCAATTTAGCATGGTCAAGCCACCTAGCCTGCACATCTTTGGACTGTGGGAGGAAATCACAATACCCAGAAAAAACCCATGCACACACTGGGGGGGGTGAGGGGGGGGGAATGTAACAAGTTCCATGTTATCACCACTCTTTGGGTGAAGAAGTTTCTTCTGAATTTCCTATTAGTTTTCTTGGTAACCATTTACATTTTAAGATTGTAATGCAGTGGTTATGCTCCTGCTTGCAAGAGGAAATGTTCTCTATCCACTTATGGGGAGGTAGCGTATTATCACTAGTCTAGTAAACTAGAGACACAGGATAATGGACCTAGGGACCACAGCAGATGGTGAAATTTGAATTCATTAAAAATCTGGAATTAAAAGTCTAATGGTGACCATGAATCCATTAGGTTCACCAGTGTCCTTTAGGGAAAGAAATCTGCCATTCTTACCTGATCTGACTTACACATGACTCCAGATCTACAGCAATGTGGTTGACTTTTAAATAGCCTCAGAATTGAATGCCGGCCCAAACGAGTGATGCCCACATCACATGAATCAATAAACGATAAAACTCAAAAAAAATCTCTATTATATTAGCCCTCAGCTTTCTTTTTCAAGAGGAAAGTGACACATTTCTGGTAGCACCCTTATAAATCTCTGGGGGATAGGACAGATGAGTTGGCTAGATGGCTAGAGTATGATGCAATATGACACCAAAAATGTAGTTTAATTTCCATACTGGCTATGGTGGTTCACAAAGAGCTGCTACCTGCCCCATGCTTGCAGAGTGATGCCTCTCGAGAGGGATAGTGATGCTTTTTGTAAATAATGGATAATGAGCTAATTACCTTGTAAAGCTTTCCTGCAACTTCTTCAGTACCTCTATATCCTTTCTATAAGACCAGAGCTACATGCAATACTCCTCTGTGTGTTCTAACCAAGATCTAATACAGGTTTAGCATAACTTACCTAATTTATAGTTTCATCCCTTTGGAAATAAAGATTACTGCTTGGCTTTAATTTTGTGGCTTCACTGGCCTGTGATGTAATTTTTAGTGATTGGTACATTAGTACTCTAAGATCCCTTTGTTTCTCCAGCCCACCTATATTTGCACCATGTAATAAATGACCTCCCTGTTCTCCCAACCTAAATGTTATTATCTCATATTGTTAATCTTAATTTACCAATTATTTGTCCACTCTGCAAGTTTATCAAAATTCTCCTGTAATCTGTTACAGTTCTTCTCAGTGTTAACTATCTCCCCTCTCGCCCAATTTGATATCATCCACAAACTTAGAAATTATATTTTGATTCCACATCCAATTCATTAAATTGTGAATAGCAGTGGTCTCAGCACAGATCCTTTTATTTCTTTATGCCCACTCTGCTTTCTGTTTGGAAGCCAGCTAGTAATCCATTCAGCCACTTGTCCCCCTAACTCCATATTCTCTGATGTGAAGATGCTGGAGTTGGACTGAGGTGGGCATAGTAAGAAGTTTCCCAACACCAAGTTAAAGTCCAACAGGTTTATTTGGAATCATGAGCTTTCGGAGTGCTACTCCTTCACCACTCACCTGATGAAGAAGCAGTGCTCTGAAAGCTCATGATTCCAAATAATTCTGTTTTGAGTTTAACCTGGTGTTATGAGACTTCTTACTGGTCCATATTCTCTGACCGTATTCATTTGTCTCTTAGGGGGCAGCTTATTAAAGGCTTTTCAAAAATCCAGGTAAATTACATTTGCCATTGCCATTGTCTACTCTTTTAACTCAAAAAAAGCTGGTTATTATTAAATATTTCATTTCTATGTGTTGCTCTACACTCTTTTAGACGAGATTCCATTTTTCTTACTCCGCACATTAAAATAACTGGTGTATAAACTTCAGATGTGACTTGTCCCCCTTCATAATATAGGAATTATATTAGCTATTCTCCAGCCTTTTGGCACTCTTTTTCAAACAGATTATTCAATTTGTGTAATATCGCTGACATCCTGATATCATTTTAAAATACATGACTGCAGTTCATCTGGACCAGGGCTTTTACTCTCCTTTTATTTATTCAAGACAGCCCTCTTTTTTATTTTAAATGCAATTATTTCATTGCTTAACTCACCTTTCATTTGCAAGTCTACCTGTTCCATCTTCATGAAATACCGAAGGTAAATATTTATTTTGAAACAAAACAATAATTTAACATGTCTGTCATCTATACCTGTGGTATTAACCTGGCTATCCATTAATGGTCCCGTTCCAATCACCATCATTTTAAATTAATGTGCCCATAAATAAGTTATTATATGTGCTTCGATAATTCAAAGCTATAGTTTCTTTCTGCCTTCCTTCTCGACAAAGGGATGCAAAGCAGAAGCCAGTTGTTGAGCCCCAGTTACAATCAGCAGGGAGCAGAATAAAAGCTAAACCTGGGACAGAATTTTCTGTGCAACTTATTACACCATGCAATATAGTGACTCAGTAAGCCATCAAATGAGTTGTTGGTGACAGGGTGAGGGGGTTTACCAGGTATCTCTATCTCCATTTTTACCAGTTTTTTTTTCCCCCAATTACAAGCCTATTTTTGTAAAGAATGTAGCTGTCAACGTCATAACTTTTTTTGGGGAATTGGGCTTTTTTTTTTCTTTTTGCTTCTTTCCAGGTTCTTGACATTGTCAACTTCCGATCTCTGATGATGTCTGGTTAGCATTAGGAATCATGTCCAGTCAATTTCCATTTGAAATGAGATAGTTCCAAAAAATTGTTGTTTGTTCTTTTATTATATAGAGTGTACACTACAGAAGCAGATCACTTAGCTCACTAGTCCACGTCAGCCCTAATTTAATCTCCACTCATCCTTCCCCTAACTTTCAGCAGAACTCTCTGCTCTCTGAAATTAATGTATATACTCTCAACTACTCTGTGTCAGCATGTTCCACTCTCTGGGTAAAGACATTTCCTCTAAAATCACTATTTGACTTCTTGGTGACTTTCCTCAATTGAGGGCTTCTAGCCATAGGTGGAAACACACTGGGTGGCATTTAACAGAGGTGATGCAGGACTCACTAGCTGGCTGGAAAGCCAGTGATAATTCCATGTTCACTTTGTTCAGATCGGCTGCTGGATTAAGAATCCATCAGACACTAAACTCTATACTGATGGGCCTGTAGAATCCACACCGCTTGAGAGTTGCTGGTCAATCAGAAGCCAGCAACTGTGTTTTGCACAGCAGCAGCACCAGGGGGAACTGCTGCCGGAAATGCATTCACCCAAGGCCTAGGATCACTAAGATCCACACCACAGGTGAGTGATGGCGGGATGGTTTGTCCAGTAGCAAGATCACCAAAAATCATATGATTTTGGCAGCATGCCATTGACCAACAAACCCTTTAACCCTCCCAGAAATTTGCAAAAAAAAAAGGATTTGTTTTTTGGTTTCCACATGGCAAGTCCGTTACCTGTATTGGTTGAATATCAGCATTGGCAAGGTATCAGGATAAGACCTTTACCTAGGCATTAATTGCCTTCTTGAGGACCTCAATTGGTATCAGGATAGAAAGGTTGTCTGTAAATTTTCTGGCTGTGAACTTAATCCAGACAATGCAGTATCCCCTCGCACCTGCTTAAATGCATCCACTCTATGGTCAAATTTTAAAAATGAATTCAAAGACCTCCATTAGGTCACTCCCCCATTTCAAGAGAAAAGAGACCCTGACTGATTATACTTTACTGATAAGTATGATTTCTCAGTTCTGCAACACCCTTCTATATCTGTTTTGCATTCTTCAGTGCCTCTATATCTTGTTTTCTCCTTAATGTAGCAGCCAGAATGGCACAGTACTGCAAGCAGGACCTAATCAAAGTTTCATACAAATTCAGCATAACTTCTCCATTTTTCAATTGTATCCCTCTGGAATCAAACCTGAGTGCTTGGTTTGCATTTGTTAGTTTTATTGACCATGGTGACAACTGTTAAGTGATTTACATATTTGTACTCTCCACTCCCTTTGCTTCTCTAGTCTATTTAAATACCTACTTTTCAATATGTGATTTGAACATTTCCTTACCAAAATGTAATACAGGTTGAAATACATTTGCCAATTACATGTCCATTCAAGTTTATTAATGTAATAAATAATATTTTCACATGTTTTATGCACTGTCAATTGGCATGTGACTTGTAAAATACATATATTCTTAACATTCTTTTTAATAATTTCCCATTGAATTGCCACTTTGCTCCTCGTGTAGGATTTGGAATCTAGAGATTTTCGGAAAGAAAATAATGACGTCACTTATGCTACCATTGACCATACTAGACGACTGCCTAGACTACCTGTCAATCCAGGAAGCACTTCAATACAGTTTACTGAAACTGCCTCAACAGTCCAACAACCATATACCAATTTCCATGTAATGTACTGAAGTACAAACTGTGTACTGTGAAGAGCATCAACTACATTGTGCTCAACATCTAAAAACTGTGAAATGAAATGTATTTTAGTGCATTTACTTATCAGACTAAAGATCAAATACTTAACCCAATTGCTTTTCAGTTATCAAAAAACAATATTTGTTCACTTTTATATTACTAACAAAAGTCAAATAAAATGCTTCAAAAACTAACCTATTAAAGTCCTCTCAGTACCAACACCCTTTTCTGGACAAATCAAAAGTGTCTTTCAGAAATTTAAGATTTGAGAGAAAATATTTCCAACTTTTACAGGAAATGCTCAATTTTTTAAAGGTTAAATGGGACCTCAAATAGAACACAGTTGGGTGTTCAGGCTGTGATCTTATGAAACAACAGTTCTGGTAGAGGAATTTGTTGAGATGGAAACAGAATGCAAAGATTCAAGCTATTTAATATAATCATGAAAGAAATCTTGCTAATTTTCTGTACAGAAGGACAGGCATCACTAAACTAGAAATCCCTCACATAGGAGCAGGAGTACCCTTTCAAGCCTGCTGTCATTCTGGAAACCCAGCCGCCCTTAATGTCAAACAATTTTGTGGTGGGGCAGGTTGGGCCAAGGGGCAAACTCACCCTTGCCCCAGTTAAGCCTCTTATGTGGCCATTCAAGGGCCATTTCCTGCCCAGCCTCATTTTCTAGGTTGTGGGCAGATGACATATCAGGTAGGGAGAATGTTAAAAACTTACATCTTGGGCCAGAAATGGCACCTCCATCAGAAACCCTCTTCTGATGGTGACACCCTCCCACAATGCCTCCCTTGCTCCCTGGCCTATCTTCTGGGATCAAACCAGCCCCAATGCTATCCACTACGCTCCTCTCATAGAATCACAGAACTCTACAGTGCAGAAAGAGGCCCTTCAGCCCATCGAGTGCACCAAACACAATCCCACCCAGGTCCTACCCCAATATCCCTACATACTATACCCACTAATCCCTCTAACCTATGCATCCCTGGATACTAAGGGGCAATTTCTTAGCATAGCCAATCAATCTAACCCTAATCTTTGGACTGTGGAAGGAAACCGGAGTACCCGGAGGAAACTCACGCAGACACGAGGAGAACGTGCAAACTCCACAGTGACCTGGGCTGGGAATTGAACCCAAGACCCTGGAGCTGTAAAGCAGCACTACTAACCACTGTGCTGCCGTGCCACCCCATCTGGACCCCCTGCCACTTACCTGTCCTCCATGTCCAAGCTTGTCACTGCAGCACTGCCTGGAGAGCTGCTAGCCAAACTGATTGGGCAGCAGCTCGCCAAGGTATGACATCATCCCCACAAAGGATGGAAGCCCAATTTGCTGCCAAACCATCTGTTAGAACATAAAGTGACAAATCTATTGGGAGTCAGCTGGGATATGTTACCTGCCAACTCTCCTGGTGATGGGGGTTTGGTCCCTGCCATCCAAAAAGGTCAGGCCCTCATTTCAGTTCTAAGTAGCTTCCCCCTTATTTTGTAAGTGTCCCCTGATTCTAGACTCCTTAACTGGGAAACAGCTCAAATGCATGTTCCGTCTGTCCCTTTAAATATTTTGTAGGATTCAATCAGTTTGCCCTTCATTCTTCAAAACTCTAGAAAATACAGGCCCAGTTTCCTAATCTCTCTGCCAACCCAAGATGAGAGAACCTGGTGAACCTTTGTTACGCTCCATCTATGACAGTATCCTTCCCAAAGGTAAGGGGACCAAAATTGCACACTACTTCAGGTGCAGTCTACTCAAGGTTCTATGCATTTGAAACAAGACTTGACTATCCCTCTACTCAAGCCCTCATGAAAAGAACTGTTGCTAAGTTTCTGTACGCAAGGACATATGTTAACTCCTTGCTAGAAATACCTCATATTGGTATTAATAGAATAGACCATTCAAGGCCACCATTAGCTTTCCTAATTGCCTGCTGCACTTGCATGTTAGCTTTCAGTGACTTACTGACAAAGGCACCTAAGGTCCTTTTGTATAGCTACACTTTGAATCTCCTAATTTAAGAAATCCCGTGCATCGGTTCCTACCAAAGTGGATAACCTCACATTCTTCCACTTTATATTCCATCCGCTGTTCTGCCCACTCATTAAGTCTGCCCAAATCCTCTTGAAGCTGCTTTGCATCTTCCTCATAACATATTCCCATCTGTGTTACCCGTGAACATATAAGTATTACACTTGGTCCCCATATCCAAATCATGGATATCTATTGTGAACATCTGGTAGATAATCAGCTTTCTTTTAAATGCTGACACTGTCAATAAATAAATTATCTTTGTGTTCTTTATACATAAAGGGAATTTCTTAAAACATTTCAAATATATTACAAACATCAAAATTCTATTTTGAAATTTAAAAGTGTAAAATTCCACGTATTCATGCATTATGTTGTAAATAAAAAGTGCTATTTCAAGAAGAAATTGAACTTATGTTTTCCCACGAGTTCCATCCCTGAGCATTCATTGTCAGTAATTCTAACTGGGCTGACCCTATAACCAACAAATTTTGAATACCGTGATGTTCACCCTAACATTTTTGATACTTTCATAACCAGCATGGTTAGATGCATGCATTTCGATTTTAATTTTTGGAAAGCACAATTACTGTGAACAAGTTTAATTTTGTTTGGCAAAAGAACTGTGGAATTCTGGAAGACTGGTCAGCTGAGACTCTTAGAAGTATTAAGACTGCCCTTTTCTCTTTTAAATGACTCTATTGCATTCACATCAAAGCCAGAACTTAGTTATATGATGAGAAAACTACAAGATTGGAAAATACACATTAGAACTAGACTCTAGATAAGAAGCTCCCAACATTGATGGCTATCTTACTGTCTTTTTATGAAAAAGTTCACATGTTTAACAAAGTATGATGTCAGGAACATGATGGACAAAGTATTCACACAGTACCACATATTACAGAAGTTATCAAAACATTATACGATGCATTAAAATTAAACCTCAATACAGTCTTTGCCTAATTAGCAGTCAATGCACCTTGAAATTATTTCATGGTGTGAAGTGTTTCCAGGTGTCTCTGCATGATAAGGCACGATATAAACAAGTTTTGTTTTATTATAAACCATTTGTACATGCTCAATGAGTTTTACTTGAATACAAAATATTTTGGTCACCCATTCCAAGGATGTAACATATGGAACATTACAAAGAGATGCCTGTTAAATGTACAGTATTATATTGTGAATAGCTGCATCCCTCAGTTGCTTAGTCTCAGCAAACAACTTTGTCAATTAAATAGGATTTGGTAAAAATAAAATACATTCATAGAATGAAAACTTCGTACTTAAAATTGCAAGTTACAACAGGTAAAAGCACGTTAACATTTTCGTTACCATTTCCCATATACAACACAAAATTTTAAGTACAGTAAAAAGACAGATTTAACCTATCAATACTGACTTCACGTTTCCCTTACGTTACTACAACAAATATAACTTAATTTATAATATACAATGTACATGATAGCTTAACAATTTTGAGTCAGAACAACATCTAGCATTCTTAGTTATCGCCTTGTTCTTTTTGGTGGCACTTCAATTTTATGTTGTCCCCTTCTTCGTTCTCCTGGACTTGCTTCACGTTTGCGTCCTTGTTTAGTCACAGGAGATGGCTGACTCCTTGATCTGTGAAACAACAGAATTGTGACATATAGTAGATATTGTACTTGGATTTAAACGTTCTGTTTAGAATTTTATTCCTGATCGCAATTAACTAAAAGGGTCATATGGACTCAAAATGTTAACTCTGTTTGTCTCTTCACAGATGCTGCCCAACCTGCTGGATTTAGAGCATTTTCTGTTTTTATTTCAGCTTTTCAGCACCCACATCATTTCTTTTATCACAATTTTCTATACTCCATTACTATGTGATCCAGATTTTCCTTAGTGGTTTTATAGCCAAATCTTTGATGGGGCACAATTTCATTCTCACTTCATCAAATTAGTACTCATCCTGTTAAATTGTCCAGTATCAGTCTGATTTGCATTTTTCAAGTGAGCACCCACAGAGATTATTACCTTTAGAAAGATGTTGCTTACACCAGCAAAGTGGGATCGGCCAGCTATTAAGCCGGGAAAACTAAGGTATGGTTTACTCCTTAAATTTCTAAATTGTAGTCAAAAGAAATGAATTGATCAGCAAGTTGCTAAAATTCTGAAAGGCTTTCCACTGATGTTAAAAACAGACTTCCAATGCCATAATCCTTAATTGAATGATCACCATCCAATGATGGTATGAAAAATGGGAGGTTGACCATGAGTGTATATACTTCAGCAACAAAGTACATTTTTCTTTGTATATGAAATTACATGCAAATTGCATTTTTTAAACTGATGCAGGTAATTTAATTCATAACAGATGACCCCAGGAAATCACAAAAATGATTCTGCTGAGCTAAATCCTATTCAGTTTTCGATTCTAAAATTAGGTGACCTGTATCAGTCAAAAAAGCAATTTACACCATGTAATTACTGAACAAAGAGAAATGTACTTGCCACTGAAGTATATACACTCATGGTCAACCTCCCATTTTCACACTGTAAAATGGTGGTCATCCAAAATTCTGCTGCTCATGTCTTAACAATTACTTTGCTACTAATTAGTAGCACTAGCAAAGCACACTACTGATGAACTCAGTAATCATATCAGCAAGTGGTACAGGAGAAATTAGTTCAAATCCCACTTGGCGGCTGGGAAACTTGAGTTCTATTCATAAAAACATTCCATCACCAATGGTGATCATGAAACTACTGGACCATCATAAAAATCCATCTGGTTCACCTATGTTCTTCAGGGAAGAAAAACTGCCGCCTTACCCAATCAGGCTGTTGAGCAACTCCAGACCCATAGCAATGTGGCTAACTCTTAACTGTCTTCTGAAATGTCCCAGCAAGCCATTCACTTGTAGTCAAGGTGATGGCTCATCACTAACTTCTCAAAGCCAATTAGCCATGGCCAATACATGGCAGCAATGCTCACATCCCATGAATGAAACAAAAAAAAAAATCAGGGAACAGATAGGTCATCTGGCCCAAAAATTTATTATTCCATTTAGTTATCCATCTCAAGTAAGTCTATCTGCAGCCATGATTTCTATAGTCTTGCAAATTTGTATAAATAAATATTTTTCCTGAATTTGTATTCAACGATTACAAGCTAATGCCTCTTTTCTGGATTACTTTACGAGATAGAACATTAGAGCATAAGAAATGCAAGCAGCAATAGATCATATGGCCCCCTCAAACATGCTCTACCATTCAATACAATCATCAAGGACCTCTGGCTCAATTCTACCTTCCTGACGTCTCCCCATTTTTCTTGATTTCTTGGGAGATCAAAATCTATTTCAACCTAAAATACATTTGATAATAGAGCATTAGGTGGGGGGTGCTCTTCAGCAATGTGATGGGAAGTCAGGCTTTTTCCAAGTTTGTGTCCAGTTTTTATTTTGTGTATTAAAATGCTGTGTTCATCATACTACTAATCTTTTATATTCTGTTTATTTCCCCTCCACAGAGGCACCAGACAGGGTCATCTATTAGTCCAATTTCTTTTTGATATCGTCATTGAACCACTGTGTCCTTTAGATTTAAGAAGGATGTCACTGGAATTAATAGGTCTCCTTTTATGCTGGTGACGTTTTGTTGGACATAACAGACCCTGTGTGAATACCCAATATTTTTGGCACTCTGCTCCAGTTTGCTAAGTTTTCAAGCTACAAATCTTCAAAAAGGTTTACTGCTTCCAATTAATTCATTTGCATTCAGTCTAGCTTTTAACTTACTCCCCTGTAATTTGGCTTCTGATAATCTTAGTTACTTGGGAATATCTGAGACATGCGAGTTCAACAATCTTAAGTATAACTTCAGACCTTTGGTAGAAAACACAAAGCAAGACTTTGCTCGTTGGCCAGTGCTGGTCATATCAAATCTGTCAAAACAATGATTTTACCTAAATTTTCATATTTATTACAGACCATTCCTATTTTTAAAATATTTTTAACCTCGATTAATTGATTTCCTCTTTCATTTAGGAGAAAATAAACACGCTTGAATTCGTAAAATCTTTTTGAAAAGGCCAAAATTTCAAGAGGGTTTTGCTTTGCAAACGTTTTGCATTATTATTGATCTGCCAGTATTCATAAGCTTACCTAATGAGCTCATTTATTTTTAAGCAATAACAGCCCTGTTTGGACAACTATGGAACATTACTCTTGCCTGTCCATCTCTCTTGTTTCCTTATGTTCACATTTAACTGGCTTGTATATAATGTTACAAATAGCATAGTGTTGAATTCCCTTAAAAAATGGTTCCAATACAGAAAAGGGAGGAAAATGGGGCTGAGAAACTTATGAACAGTATGCTTTGTCTGTATAGCACACAAGAAGCAATACTTTCTACTGTATGTTAATACATGTGAAAATAATAAATCAAACTTTAAAAAAATCAGAGGAACAGATTCAAATAGCCGGGCATCGGAAGTTTTAAGTCTAGAGGAACAATGGAGTGAAACAGGATTTCGGTGGCATCAGAAGCAAGGCAGAGAAATGGGGGTGGAAGAAAGCAATATTAGTGATGGACTGAATATAGGGTTTGAAACTTCAGCTGAAAAAGATGCCCCCCACTCCTCAACCAATATTTGAGACATTGTTTGTATGAAGCTGCCTACAACTTGTGTGCAGCTTAATTTATTAGTGATAGTGGTTTGCTAGTAAAAGATTAAAACAACTGGATCTGTTCTTCCTTCTATTCCTATCGATCCTAACCAAATTTTTCTGCCTTCTCTAATTGATTCAACCTTCCATCTTTGATCCAGATATGGTTTGAAATTTTTGGAAGACCTTTCCTCTGAGGGTTTGCTTGCTCCTTTGCTTATCCAGTAATGGAGCCTTGTGCTCCCAAATTTCATGTTTTTTTTTAGGTACCTGCAGGTTCACAGTTTTGCCAGTAAATATTTTACTTCCTTTCCTTCTCTATCTCCTGACAGTCCCATTGATCTTTGTTCAGATGTTAATCCCATTTTAAAAGACTGCATTTATAACATTATTCAAAAATTCTTTGGTCTGTCTTTAGCTAATATTAAAATATCTTGGGAGCAGGACTGGAACATTAAGCTTTCTATTGGTCTATGGCAGTCAATTCCTTTCAGAGTGCATTCTTCATTGTCATGTCTGTTGTAGGTAAAATGTCAGAATCCGTCATCAAGGAGGAAATAGCTAGGCATCTTGAGGGGAATTGCTTGATAGAGCAGACGCAGCATGGTTTCGTTAAGGGGAAGTTGTGTCTGACAAACTTATTGAAGTTCTATGAGGATGTGTCTAGGGCAGTGGATAGAGGAGAGTCGGTGGATGTGGTCTTTCTTGATTTTCAGAAGGCATTTGACAAAGTACCTCACAAGAGGTTATTGCAGAAGGTAAGGGGGCATGGAGTTGGGGGTAGGGTGTTAGCGTGGACAGAGGATTGGTTGTCAAATAGGAGGCAGAGAGTGGGGGTTAATGGGTGCTATTCAGATTGGCGGTTGGTGACTAGTGGAGTGCCCCAGGGGTCGGTGCTGGGGCCTCAGCTATTTACCATTTATATAGATGATCTGGAGGAGGGAACCGAGTGTATGGTGTCGAAATTTGCTGATGACAACAAGATTGGTGGAATGGCAAATTGTGCGGAGGGTGTGGAGAGTCTGCAGAAGGATCTAGATAGGCTGGGCAAATGGGCCAGGAACTGGCAAATGGAATTTAATGTTGGCAAGTGCGAGGTGGTCCACTTTGGTAGGAATAATGGTAGGAAGGACTATTACTTACGGGGCAAAAAACTGCAGCAGGCGACGGTGCAGAGGGACCTCGTGCATGAGTCGCAAAAACCCAGCCTGCAGGTGCAGCAGGTGGTCAGGAAGGCTAATGGGATGCTGGCCTTCATAGCGAGGGGGATTGAATATAAAAGTAGGGAGGTCTTGCTGCGGCTGTATAGGGCATTGGTGAGGCCGCAGCTGGAGTACTGTGTGCAGTTTTGGTCGCCGTACTTACGCAAGGATATTTTGGCCTTGGGAGGGAGTGCAGAGGAGGTTTACTAGGCTGATACCGGAGTTGAGGGGGTTGAGCTATGAGGAGAGGCTGAATAAACTAGGCTTGTACTCGTTAGAGTTTAGAAGAATGAGGGGAGATCTCATTGAGACATATAAGATGATGAATGGGATGGATAGGATAGAGGTGGAGAGACTCTTCCCGCTCAGAAAGGACAGTAGGACTAGAGGGCACAGCCTCAAGATGGGGGGGGGGGGGGGAAGCGGTTAGAACAGAGTTGAGGGAGAACTTCTTCACTCAAAGGGTGGTGAATCTCTGGAATTCTCTGCCCGTTGAGGTGGTGGAGGCTGCCTCGCTAAGTATTTTTAAGACGCGGGTTGATGGGTTTTTGATAAGCGAGGGGATTAAGGGTTATGGGGAGAGGGCGGGAATGTGGAACTGAGCCACGACAGATCAGCCATGATCTTATTGAATGGCGGGGCAGGCTCGAAGGGCTGGATGGCCTACTCCTGTTCCTATTTCTTATGTTCTTGTGTTCTTATGTATTAGACATGATCAGCTTCAATTTAATGTTTCTTGTCAGCTCTGTATTTCTAGGGCAAGACTTGCCTGAACAGGTGCCAGAGTGTGGCGACTAGGGGATTTTCACAGCAACTTCATTATAGTATTAATGTAAGCCTACTTGTGACAAATAAATAAACTTTGCTCAGATGAATTCCGGACTGGATCGCACATGTGCACAGATGTCTTTTGGCTCTTGCAACACTTTTGGTCACAGCCAAGGCAGCTACTTTCTGGTCCACTGTGTTCTTAGTCTTTTGTACATATGTAGCAAATTTATTGAATTTAACTGAATTATTGGTTACTTTGGGGTAATTGCTGGCACGTTAGCTGTAGATCACCACCAGTCAGATGCCTTGGCCTTTGCCTCACCTCTTGCACATTTACTTATCTTATTCAGTTGGATGCCTGCGGCTTTACCCTGCCACTTACATGAGTCAGAGAGATGACGATACTTCTTAAACTTGAAAAGATTAAATTTACTTCATGCAGATCAATTAAAAATTGATTCAGTCTGGCAACCTTTTATTTGTTACTTTAACAACTTTTCTTTTTCATCTACAAGCTGCGTATTTCTGTCTATTCCTTTCTTCCTTTGTCTCTTTTACTGCTTTTTCTTAGCCTGCATTTTACAATGCACTTTTTTGTAACAACCATTAAAGTTTTAAAAAAGGAGCATCCACACATGAAGTAGAGAATTCTAAAGACTCTCAATCATTTAGATCAAGAGATTTCTCATCACAATCCTAAAAGTCTTGCTTTGTGTTTTCTATCAAAAGTCTGAAGTTATACTTAAGATTGTTGAACTCATGTCTCAGACATTCCCAAGTAACTAAGATTATCAGAAGCCAAATTAAAGGGGAGTAAGTTAAAATCCTTTTACTGCTTTTTCTTAGCCTGCATTTTACAATGCACTTTTTTGTAAAAACCATTAAAGTTTTAAAAAAGGAGCATCCACACATGAAGTAGAGAATTCCAAAGACTCTCAATCATTTAGATCAAGAAATTTCTCACCACAATCATAATCAATCCCTTATCCTGAGATGGTACCAGTGTTCTCAATTCCCCAGCCAGGAGAAGCAATATGTGTCTATCATATCCAACTTCTTCAGAATCTTTTACATTTCAATGATATTAACTCTTGCTTTTCTAATCTCAAGCATATAGGTTCAATTTACACATCCAATTATACTATAATCCTCTCATCCCTGGAGCCAATCTAGTGAACAGTTTCCAATGCAGGTACATCCATTATTGATCCAAGAGATCAGACTGTGCCTAGTACTCCAGTTGTGATTTCACCGAAGTCCTGTACAGTTCTAGCAAGACTTCCTTGCTCCTGTACGCCAATTCCCTAGCAATGAATGCCAACATTATTTGCCTTCCTAATTGTGTGCTATATTTGCAATCTAGCTTTCTGTTCCTTGTACAAGTATGAATAGGAGTTGAATCCTAGAGGTCCTAACAATTTTCTTAATTAAGTTACCCGATGCGATCATTTCTTAATCGTCTCAGCTCCTGTCAAAATAATCCAGGTTTATCCAGTCTACCATCAAAGTTTTCTCCAAAGTCAGTACATCCTTAAGATACACATCCATATTCAAAAATAGTTTGGCTTCTACTCCGTAAAAATGTAGAGGCACCTCATTGTCTTCACTTCAACTATCTGTTCTGATGAAGTCCAGCATCTTAGTAACATCCCTGCTTACTTTTTTGTACCAACATTACCTCCCTTGCCCCCAAAACATACTCGGAAAGCTACATATTGAATTTGGCACCTTTCAGGATTGACATAAACTGTAACTTTAACTTGCTTTTAATTGCAAATTTACTCGACAAATATCACTCGAATCAAGTTTACACCCCAACTTGTTATGGTATGCAAGCACATTAGCTAAAATTGGTGACAAAATCAAGATAGCCTATTTAATAGTTGTAACTTGTGACAATAAATTTAACACAAATGTTCTCCACCCTCCAAAAAATTGTGAATGACAAAATTAAACATGTGGTAACTTTGTTGGCGATAGAGTGCTAAGTCCAAATGAAATGCGTCAATAGAAAGTTAATTTAACTATGCACTACATTTCAACAAGAGGGATAAATAGATCGTTATAAAATGAAGATTTGCTTTATGGCTTTACCTTGTAATCGTCATTGTTGCTGGAGGATTCCCAGCCTTTGCATCAGAAGTTAGTTTCTCTTTTGCTGAAACTGATGAACGTCGGTCTCGTTCAGTTACTGGCAAATGCTCAGGGCTGCTTAGTCTTTTGGCTGCACGAGTGGTTGGTTTATTCTGAATGCTCAAACCAGATGTCTGGCTTCTACAAAATGGATAAAATATCAGAACTGTATGTACTGAACTTGCGAGTAGTCTGTCCTTTGTAGTCAAGATTCTAAATGTCAGTTATGATAGAAGGTTATGGTTATAACATTTTGTTACTGCCAAAATTCAAGCAGTAACATGGACAACTAATTCCTTCATTACTATGCGATTATTACAGTTATTTCCAAAAAGATACTCAACGTTTGAAGGTCAGTTATGTAACTAAGTCCAAAATGGATAAACCTATATACTGATGCAAGAAAAATTACTAAAACCTTGGATCTCTGGAAAATATTAAAATTGCACCAGGAGTTGGTATTATCTGAAACAGAAAGCTCTAGGCACAAAATTCACTGCAGAATTTGAACACAGTTCTGTGTAGGTGCTGTGTTGCAATGCTGCAGGTGCACTTTTCAGTTAATACATCAACCAAGACGTTGACTGTTCTTAGCTATGCGTAAAAGGTGCAATTAGAAGACAAACAAGAATTTGCCCGGTGCCCTGATCAACCTCCTTCTCTCATGAAAGGCCACTAGTTCATACTGTAGCTACTGTATCTGATTACAGAGCATTAGATGAGTTAAGTTTGTTCTTTCTGATGTAAAAGGCAAGTGAAACTTTGCTAACCTATTAGGTCTCTCACAATTCATTGAAGTTTTAGACTTCAAGAGTTAATGGCATCAAGGGGTATGGGAGGAATGTGGGAATATGACATTGAGATAGAGGATCGGCTGTGATCAGAATTGAATGGTAGAGCAGGCTTGAAGGGCTGAATTGCCGACTCCTGCTCCTAATTTCTCTGCAAAGTAGCTCTAACCAAAGACTATGAAGTAGTAACATACATCAGTCTTTCCATGTCATTCAGAAGCAACATTTAAGTAAATATCATTGTAATTGTACAAAGTAAGTGTTGCTTTTAGGTTTATCCCTAAATAAAAAATGAATACATTAAAAATGGATATCAGTAGAAGGGATACAAAAAATGAATTTTTCCCTTTCCAAAGTATGCATCTTGAAATGATAGCTATACAGGAAAATATTACCTTGTTTTTTCTTCAAGTTTAGTAATTTTAGCTTCAGATTGTGTTGGTTTTTCTTCATCTTCTAACTGAATTGGTTCAGCTTCTGCATCTACTTCTTTTTCCTCAACTGCAGTTATCTCCTCTAAAGGCATTAAAGACACAAAGAAATCTCTTAACACTGATAATAGCAGGCTTAGATTCTTTCGATATGTTTTCAATTAAAATCAAACCCTAAAAGGATGTGGAGGCTATGGAGAGGGTACAGAAAAGATTTACTAGGATGTTGCCTGGCATAAAGGACATCAGCTATGAAAAGAGATTGGAGAAACTTGGTTTGTTTTCACTCGAATGACAGAGGTTGAGGGCCGACCTGATAGAAGTCTACAAGATTATGAGCATGGACAGAATGGATAGTCAGAAGCTTTTTCTCAGGGTGGAAGAGTCAATTACTGGGGGGGGGGGGCGCACAGGTTTAAGGTGCGAGAGGCAAGGTCTAAAGGAGATGTACGAAGCATAAAGGGTAGTGGGTGCCTGGAAGTTGCTGCCAGGAAAGTTGTGGAAGCAGGTACAATAGTGACTTTTAAGGGGTGTCTTGATAAATACACGAATAGGATGGAAATAGAAGGATATGGTCCCTGGAAGGGTAGGGGGTTTTAATTCAATCGGGCAGCATGGTTGGTGTAGGCTTGGAGGGCCAAAGGGCCTGTTCCTGTACTGTAATTTTCTTGTTCTAAAAAGGAAAAACGCATGAAGCCGAGATGATTGTTTATACCTGAACTAAGATGTCTTCGCTTGGGGGGATTTTCTACTGGAGTGTATGGGCGCTTGGGTTTTCTTTCTCTTCGAGAGGGTGTTTGCTCTTCAGCAGACTGCTTCACCTACATTGGGAGGAAAACCTGCATTAATATATCATATTTAACTCCTTCAAAAAGCAAGATATACATCTGAGCAGAAAACGGAGTTGCATAAAACATACATCCAGAGCCCTCAAAAAGTTCATCTGCACAAGACATGTGCGTTCTGTTCATTAGAAAGTGCAATCATTACAATGCATTATTTTGCTTATATAACTATGACAATTTCAAAAGTAATTGCGCAAAGCACCGATACTATTAGATGCAAACGCACAAGTATTTTTGATTTCCAGGAACAATTTTAATGAGTTTATGCAGTGGCCCATACTAGCAGTGCAACTGTATGAATATCGGCTGTTCAGAGGATTGGCATCATCTGTTGAATAGCCTGCCAACATTCACCAACTAGGATGCCATGAAGAATGGCTACTTTGGTGGCACAGGGATAGTTGAGAGTGACAATCTTGGTATGGCATAGACTAGAATCTTCAGAAGGATGAATACTGGAAAAAGATAGGCAAGAGTACTTGGCAATAAGAAAACGACTGGCAGAAATCCAAAAGATTCATGTGCAATCAAATCATAATAAAAAGAAAAGTTTTAGATTCAGTCTTTTATGTATCTTTCAAAAACAAATTGCACATTCCCTTTTACTTTAAATACCAGAACACTTAACCCATGACAATGCTGATCAGATTGATATCTATACATCCAACATGAGACCAATATTTGAAAATTTGAATAGAAAACCATTAAGTTTCTCCAAATCTTCCAGATCATTGTGACAAAATCATACAAAGCAAGTACCTATGCAGCAAAATAAATGAGGCTCAGCAAAACAAGCACTCCTACTTGTTGGATTACCTGCACCTGGTAGTTCCTTACAACTATAACAAAAGCCATAAAATATTTTTAAAATAAAAAACTTGCCTCCCTAATAAAAGCAAATATTTTAATAATTAATGGAAAACATTTAATACCAACAACTAGAAAAACAAACAACTCATTGCTTGACAACACAAGATCTGAATTTCTTTGTGGGGACAGGGACAGTGTGCATAAGGTATATTCCTTTCTACTTATTGAAGACGGAGCCACTTTGGTGAGTGAGGGTGTACAGGCATGTGTAAGTGGTAATAAAGCAGAGCAGAGAAATGGTTTATTTCCTAATTGGGATTAAGACCATCTCTGTTTGCTGATTATATGTTTACTTCAGAAAGATATTAGGTAAACTAGTTAAAATAGTGCCATAATAATGAACACTTTAATGTAAATAGTCTTTCAAGGATGAAAATAAGCAGAACAAAAATGAATCGAGAGACATTAACGCAAAATCAAGATCAGGGAAAAGTAGTCAGCACAGAGCACAATTTGGTGCAAGGGGAAATTCAGTACTGATAGCAAATGCGATGCTGCTTTTTGCTTCAAACGTTTGGGGAAGTTTCTGTAAGCTTGAGGCAGAACATATTTAGAATTGCTGTCCTTCCTAATGCAAGTCAGTACACAGAAAAAGAAAACAAATTAAAGTGGATACAAATAATCTAGACTAAGATTTGGCAAAGTAAATTAAGTGTCCAGACTGCAATATGTAGGTGTTTGTGGACAGGTAGGCTGCCCAGAGTGAACACATTCGTTAGTAGATGTCTCAAATCTTGCTTGGAGTCATTGAGATGTGGTAAGTTGAAGGCACCCGAACACAATGGAGGGGGAGCAGCATCTGGACAGTTGCTCCAGGCTTCGATCACACCTAAAGGTGTAGGTTCAGAATGGTTGGTATGGCTGTTAGTGTGCAGTTAAGAGGAATCAAGGAACGCAAGGGATAAAATAGAGAACAAAAAGAGCGATCGGTATCAACACGCAAGATGCATTTGCTACCAGTGAGGATAAGGATTAAGACTGTTGGAAGAACAGCTAGAATACAGGCCCTAGCATCATGGAGCAGGAGTTTGCCCAAAAGGAGGGAAGAGCAATGTGGTAGTTGCATGTGATTCAATACGTAAGGAGACTGATAAACATCCTTTCCTAGCAGGATGGTAGAGCCCCACATGATACGTTGCCTATCTGTTGCCAGAGTGAAGAACATCTCAAACAGACTTGAACAGATACTGGAGAAGGGATAAGATCCAGTGCAGTTTGGACCACAACATGGGGACTAGTAGGCAACAGACCCTGCTTGGAGAACATCAAGAAATGGAAGATAAATTAAAAAACAAGGCGTCAAAGATTATATTCTCTGGATTATTACCTGAGCCATATGCAAATTGGCATAGAGATAAGTAAATAGGAATAAGGAACCTTGGTTCTCAAGGGAGATTGTAACACTGATTAAGAGGAAGAGAGAATTGTATGAAATGTACAGGCAGCAAGGAACAGATCAGATGCTCGAGGAGTATAAAAAATGCAAGAAACTACTTGAGGGAAATCAGGACAACTAAAAGAAAACATGAGGTTGCTTTGGCAGACAGTGAAGGAAAGTCCAAAGAGCTTCTATAGGTATGTTAGGAGCAAAAGGATAGTGAAGGATAAAATTAGTCCTCTTGAAGACCAGAGTGGTAGGCTGTGTATGGAACCAAAAGAGATGGGGGAGATACTAAATGGGTTTTTTGCATCCTTATTTACTGAGGAAATGGGCATGGAGTCTACGAAAATAGGGCAAACAGGTAGGGGGGGTGGGTCACGGAACCTTTACAGATTAAAGAGGTGGTGGTGCTGGCTGTCTTGAGGCAAATAAGAGTGGATAAATCCCCAGGACCAGATAGGGTATTCCCACGGACCTTGAGGGAGGCTAGTGTTGAACTTGCAAGGGCCCTGGCAGACATTTTTAAAATGTCAATATTCACGGGGGAGGTGCTGGATGATTGGAGGGCGGTTCATGTTGTCCCGTTGTTTAAAAAAGGTTCCAAAAAATATCCTGGAAATTACAGGCCAATAAGTTTGACGTCGGTGGTTGGCGAGTTATTGGAAGGTGTGATAAGGGATACGATCTACAAATATTCGGATAGACAGGGACTTATTAGGGAGAGTCAACATGGCTTTGTGTGTGGTAGGTCATGTTTGACCAATCTATTAGAGTTTTTCAAAGAGGTTAACAGGAAAGTGGATGAAGGGAAGGCGGTGGAAGTTGTCTACCTGGATTTCAGCAAGGCCTTTGACAAGGTCCCCCATGGGAGATCAGTTAGGAAGGTTCAGTCGGTAGGTATACAGGGGGAGGTTGTAAATTGGATTAGACACTGGCTCAATGGAAGAAGCCAGAGAGTGGTTGTAGAGGATTGCTTCTGAGTGGAGGCTTGTGACTAGTGGAGTGCTGCAGGGATCAGTGTTGGGTCCATTGTTGTTTGTCATCTATGTCAATGATCTGGATGATAACGTGGTAAATTGGATCAGCAAATTTGCTGATGATACAAAGATTGGAGGTGTAGTGGACAGTGAGGAAGGTTTTCAAAGCTTGCAGAGGGACTTGGGCCAACCAGAAAAATGGGCTGAAAAATGGCAACTGGAATTTAACGCAGACAAGTGTGAGGTATTGCACTTTGGAAGGACAAACCAAAGTAGAACGTACAGGCTAAATGGTAGGACTCCAAAGAGTGCAGTTGAACAGAGGGATCTGGGAATATAGGTACAGAATTCACTAGAAGTGACGTCACAGGTGGATAGGGTTGTAAAGAGTGCTTTTGGTACACTGGCCTTTATAAATTGGAGTATCGAGTATAAAGTAAAAGTTGGAGTGTTATGGTAAGGTTATATAAGGCATTGGTGAGGCTGAATTTAGAATATTGTGTACCGTTTTGGTCATCTAGTTACAGGAAGGATGTAAATAAAGTTGAAAGAGTGCAGAGAAGGTTCACAAGCATGTTTTCGGGACTTGAGGAGCTGAGTTAGAGAGAGAGATGGAATAGGTCAGGACTTTATTCCCTGGAGCGTAGAAGAATGAGGGGATATTTGATAGAGATGTGTAAGATTTTGATGGGTATAGATAGGGTGAACGCAAGCAGGCTTTTTCCACTGAGGCTATGGGAGAAAAAAACCAGAGGGCATGGGTTAAGAGAGAAAGGAGAAAAGTTTAAAGGGAATATTAGGCCGGGGGGGGGGGGGGGGGGGAGCTTCTTCACGCAGAGTGGTGGGAGTGTGGAATGAGCTGCTGGATAAACTGGTAAATGCGGGGTCACTTTTAACATTTAAGAAAAACTTGGACAGGTTCATGGATGAGAGGGGTGTGGAGGGATATGGTTCAAGTGAAGGTCAGTGGGAACAGACAAAAAAATGGTTCGGCACAGACAAGGAGGACCAAAAGGCCTGTTTCTGAGCTGTAATTTTCTATGGTTCTGTAAGATTAGGTAAGTAAACATGTGGCTGAATGAGTGCACTGGGAAGTGGGGGGAGGTGGGGTTCCATTTAGACTAAGACACTGGAGCAGAAGGCAGCCATTTGGCCCACCGAGTCTGCTTCACCAGTAAATGAAATCATAACTGACTATGATAATCCTCAACTGCACTTTCCCATTTTGAAGTTAACCATAACCCTTGATTCTCCCATCTCCATAACCCTTGATTCCCTCGCTCATTAAAAATCTACGTAACGATCCAGGCTCGACAGCCTTCTGCAGGAAGAATTCTACAGACTCACTAACTTCAGAGAAGTTAGTGAGTCTGTCAAATAGGTGGACCCTTACTCTGAGATTATGCCCTCTGGTCATCATCTCCCACAAGGGGAAACAACTCCTCAGCATCTATCCTGTCAAGCCTCTTGAGAATCCTATATGGCTCCCATAAGGTTGATTCTCATTCTTCTAAACTCCAATGAGTGCAGCCTTATCTACTCAACCTCTCCTCAAAGGAAAATCCATCCAAACCCAAGATCAATCTAGTAGCCCCCAATGCTAATGTATCTTTCCTTCAATAAGGTGGCCAAACAACAGTTCACAGCATTCCAGCTGTAGTCGAACTAGTGTCTTGTATAATTTAGCAAAACTTCTCTTTTTTAAATACTCCATTGCGTTTGAAATAAAGGCCAACATTCCATTTGCTTTCCCTGTTACATGCTGAATTTGCATGCTAGCTTTTTGTGATTTATGCATGAGGTCCCCCAAATCTCTGTGCTGCAGCTTTCTGCAGTCTTTCATTTTAATAATATTCAGTTCATTTATTCTTCCGACCAAGGCGCATAACTTCAGATTTCTCTACACTAGATTCCATCCTCACCACTTGCCTTCCCACCCTATTTTTGTGTCATCTGCAAACCTGTCAATGTACAGTCACTTCCCTCGTCCATGTCAGTAATATATATTGTAAACAAATGTGGCCCTAGCACTGATCCTTGTTTAAGTTACATACGGTCACCCTGAAAGTGCCCCTCTTATCTGTCCTTCTATCAGTTAGTCAATCCTCCGTCCATGCTAATGTACTATACCTATTGCCATGGGTTCTTAATATTACATCTAACTTTATCTATCCTGCTCCTTATATAATGATAAATTTGTCAGGCGTTGTATCCCCATTTTCATAGGACTCTGACACCAATATTGGGGCAGGAAGGAATTTTACTACTGGGATGGGTTCCACCTGAAACAGGCTGGGACCAGAGTCCTAGTAGAAAGGAAAATAGATAATAAGAATTAAGCAGAAAAAAATAATTTCCCTATAAGAATAAAGTGACTTCAGCATAAGGGAAGCAACTATTTATTTAAATCTTAAGGGTTTATTTAAATCTTAAGCCTATTTCTCTTAATTTAGTATGTGATTTAATAAATAGAAGCATAGCAGTACACCTCAGTCCCACCAAATTCACATCTTATAGCTTTTGTGAACTCTAGGATGGTTTTCCTGAACAACCACATGTGCAGGAACTGTCGTCAGCTGGAAGGGCTCAAGCTGAGTTTCAGAGCTTGAGCAGTAGCTGGTATCACTGGAAGATAATTGGTGAAGCAATAGTGATAGAGCTCCAGTTAAGGGGAGAGGTGGGTTTCTCTGGAGACACAGATGTGATTCGAGGATGATATGTTGCTTCCCAGCATCCAGGTTTTCACTAGGCTGCTGCAGCGGGAGTGGTGTGGTATTTTACAATCAAAGGTTTAGTCCATAGCAGTACCAAGAACATAGGTAGAGAGGTAGGCAAGGTCCTGCAAGCCAACTTTAGGAAGCTAGCAAAGAGATCAAGAAGCAAGCCTTCAAAGGAAACAACTGCTAGATTACTCCTGGTGCTACTTACCAATAAGTACAGAAACAGAAGATAGTGCAGATGAATGCCTGGTTAATAAGATGACACAGGAAGAAGGGCTTTAGATTTCTAGGACACTGTGAGCAGTTCTGGGGATGTGGGGACTTGTACAGACCTGATATCGAACATCAATAGGCCCAGAAGCAATGCTGTCAGGGAGGTTTGCCAGTGCTGTGGCAGAAATTTTAAACTAATTAGGCATGGTGATGGGAATTACAATGTAGCATGAGAAAAGAGAACAAGGTGCACAAAAGATTGGGAGAGATATATAGCTTTTAAACAAAGAAATACTTCAATATTATTTTGTGGCAGACTGAAAGCAAAGATGATCAAATTCAGATTTACTTTGCATATATATATAAATTGACTGAAAGACCTGAGGGTGGGAATTGTGGAGATACTGGTTGTAATCTTCTAATCCTCTCAGATAGGTATAGTGTCAGTTTGGAGACTTGCAAATGTTAAATCATTCAAAAAATGATGCTATGCTAAACGCAGCAATGATGTGGAGATGTCGGCATTGGATGGGGTAAACACAGTAAGAAGTCTCACAACACCAGGTTAAAGTCCAACCAGTTTATTTGAAAGTAAACCCACAAGCTTTCGGGTTTGCCCCTTCATCAGGTGAGTGGAGTGTTCTGGCCAGAACTATCTTTACTATCAAATAAACTGGTTGGACTTTAACCTGGTGCTGTGAAAAACAGCAACTACAGGCTTGTTACTTTGATTTTGGTTGTTGAAAAATTTTTAGAAAAGATAATCCTGGACAAAATTACGTCACTTGGCCAAATGTGGATTAATCAGGAGAAGGCAGCACATTTGTCAAAGGCATATTGAGTTTAAACAACTTGAATGAGATTTTTTTGACGAGGTAATAGAGAGGGTTTGATCAGAGTAGGTAACACAGTTGATGTGTCCATATGGACTTCCAAAGGGCATTTGATAAAGTGCCAAATATTAGACTTGCCATCAAAGTTGACATGCAGAGAATAAAATTAAGAAGTGTCACAACACAAGGTTAAAGTCCAGCAGGTTTATTTGATAGCAAAAGCCACTAGCTTTCAAAGTGCTGCTTCTTCATCAGGTGAGTGGGATCCTAAGAAACAGAAGAAGCAGTGCTTCGAAAGCTAGTGGCTTTTGCTACCAAATAAACCTGCTGGACTTTAACCTGGTGTTGTGAGACTTCTTACTATGTTTACCCCTGTCCAACGCCGGCATCTCCACATCAAGAATGAAAAAGGAGAGAGGTAGCATTGATACAAAGGTGGCTGAACAACTGAACAGATTAGTGGCCGGTTTTTGGAATGGAGGAAAGTATCCAGTAAAGTTCAACAAGGGTTGGCATTAGGACCACTGATTTTGACTACTTAATGTCCTATACCGGGCATATATAGCAATTTTAAAATTTGCAATGACAAGGATTTGGAAGTATTATGAACTGTGAAGAGGATAGAGGTAGACTTCAAGACAGACAGACAGTCTGACTGAATGGGCAGGCATTTGGCAGATGAAATTTAATGCAGAGAAGTGTGAGGTGATATATTTTGGCAGGAAAAATGAGGCAATTTAAACTAAGATATACGATTCTGAAGAAACAGACACCTGGGGATGTATGTTCATAAATCATTAGAAAATGAGAGTGCAAATTGAGCAAGTGATTAAGATAAACAGAATTCTGAGCTTTATAAATACAGGTATAAGGACATTATGAACATTTATAAAAACACTGATTCAAATGGAATGTTTAATCCAATTCTAGGTACCATTCTATACGAAAGATACAGAAAAGAGTGACTTCAGTTGAGTGGATAGATTGGAGAAGTTGGGATTATTCTTGTCAGCAAAGAGAAGGTTTGAGAGCAAATTTGGTAGAGATGTTCAAAATCATAAAAGGTGTATTTAGAACAGATGGAGAGAAATTTACTCAGCAAGTGGTTACAACTTACACTACCAGAGAGGCTGATGAAGGCAGATTAAATTGTGGCCTTCAAAGACAATTGGATAAGCATCTGAAGAGGAATGATTTGAATGGCTATGGGGAAAGATCAAAAGAGTGTGATAAGTTAGATTGCTCCTGCATAACTGGCATATATACAACGGGCTGAATGGCCTACTTCTCTGCTATGCATTTTTTCACAAGATGAATTTGGATTGTACATTCACAGAGCTTGTTTTCTAATGATATAAATTATCTGATCATGAGGGACAGTCCGTTTCAAAATGTAGAAGTGAAATAAAGTATTCCTTAGAAAATGACAAAATAAAGCAAGATTCTTGATTATATCTTGAATTTACATTTCAGCCAGGCCCCTGCTGGGAGTAGCATGCAGAGCTTTGGGCCCTCCATAATAGGAGCTTGAATAGGAATGGAAAAGATAGTGAGCATTTCACAGATTAATCCATGAATTAAAGGCTATTTCATCCAAACCTGCTAATTCAAAGTCATTTTTTAAATCAAAGTCTTTAAAGAATATCCAAACATTTGAATTCATTTTAACAAATGAGTACATGCCAGGAATGCTAGAAAATATCAAAACATCAAACGTGATCTAAACCTGAGCACTATACAATGCATAATGCATAAATTCATTTTGATATATTCTCAGAGATGCTTCCTGCCAACAGCCAGAAGTATTTTGGCCCCTTCAGCACGCACATAATTATAAAATTGTAGGTAGGAACAGAAGATTAATGGTCATTAGGTTGTTTTGCTGTCCTAAAGAACTTAACTGGTTATTTAACATACTTCTCAGAACAGGGAACCTGCCATGGCTATCCCATCTGGCCTACGAGTTGGATTCACTCTGTCTGACTCTGAAAACTCTTCTAATATTCAGTAGTCACTCAGGAGTTCAAACTAGAAATGAGCAATAAACGCAACGCTTTCAGCATTATCCATGCCCTGAGAACAGTAAAAAAACTGGAACCATGCCAGAGATGGAGGGTGGTTCTCCATCATTGCCTGCTCATCAAATGCACTTTGGCCTCTTCCTCAATCTCATTGAGCAGCAAACACTGCCTTTCCCACAGCATCAATTATTGGGCAGCAATCCCTCAACAACACTGAAAATGAATTCACACTCCAAGTCTATTAACAGTTGCAAGAGAACCCAGAAACTTCCTGCCTCAGAAACGACTGCTTGTCCTCATGTAGAATTCATGGCAGTAAGATAGAGCTGGACAGTTGAATTTACCGTGGCAAAAGCCATTTCAAACAGATCTACTTTTAGATGAGGGTACACTTTTCATCGTTTCTGTAGGTTATACAGAAGCAACAGCATCATGAAAAAATATGTGGGGAGAGGAACTAAACTCCTAATTTGAAGCAGTTTTTCTTTACCACCCCTACCCTTCACGGCAAGTTCGTGCAAACCATAATGTTTTGCAGCTCGGACCTTTTTCCACCTGAAAATGTTTTATTAAAGTTAATATCCTGCTTCGATGCTGTTTTTGAGGGCGGCTCAGGCATTTTATTTAGCCAGTTGTTGACGCTTCCTGTGGAAATATTGTTTACTACCCCAAGTGTCAAATCTTTGGTGAATTCATTCATCTTTTTCTATAAAGTGAGGTTGGGTAGTCCAACTACTCCACCCTGCTTGAATCAGTCTGAATTAAGCTGCAAATTTTGGCGTGGAGAGCAACTTAAATTCAAATGATTGGCTTATTTAATTTCTAGGTAAGCAAAATTTTTCATAAGGAAACATTTTTTCAATTTGAATGAAACAGCTTTGAATCAAAAGTAAACTGGAGTTACAAAGTCTTAAAAAAGGGTTCATTCTCCCACAGGAACAGACAAAAGGTGATTAATACACGTTTTCAAAACCATGCAAAGTTTTGAAAGGATTTTGAAAGATTGTTTTCACAAATGGCCTGAAACTGAATATCTGTAATTCCATTAGATAAGCAGAATACATGCCAGGTGCTGTATCAAAGGCAGACAGAGAAGAGCATGGAAGAGGAAGCACACTTAAGTCACCCCTAATAGTTGAACCATTTGGCATTTTATTTTCCACCAACATGTATCCTTGCTATAAAGCTACTTACCACAGCTTCATCTTTCCACTCACAACTTGCACTTGTGATTATTTCTGATACAACATCCTGCTGAACTGGCAACTCTACATGAATGGGTAAAGAAATTTAGTAAGGAAAACTCTTTGCAAGATTGTGTTATTAGTTCTGTCATTGGTTAAATCCATAAAAAGCAAGCTACCTGTAGCAACGCTGCAAAGAATATGTCTCACTCTTGTGCACTCTTATCCAGTTATCAACATGAAGTTGTTTTTTAAAACGGAATAAGTGCACACATATATTTAACTTTCAGTAGGGTCAATAACTTCAGGGGCACATCCAAGACAAAACAACCTGCTTAATTGACACCCCTTTCAACTTAAATATTTACTCCCTCCACCACGTGTACTGTTTACACAACTCACCAAGGCTCCTTCGACAGCACCTTCCAAATCCATGACATCTACCACTTAGAAGGACAAGGGCAGTAGGTGCATGAGAACACCACCACCTGCAAGTTTCCCTCCAAGCCACACAACATGTTGACTTGTAACAATATTCCACTCTAACATTGTCATGAGATCAAAATCCTGCAATTCTCTAACAGCCCTATGGGTGTAGCTGTACTTGGTGGACTGCAGCAATTCAAGAAGGTGGTTCACCACCATCTTTTAAAGGGCAATTAGGGATGGGGAACAAATGCTTGCCAATGATACCCACATCTCAGAAGAGTAAAAAAACTAATGGTGAAGTCTAAACAGCTTATAGCCTACATACAGTTTCAGAATCACTCAGCTATCCACTATTTTGAAATATATACTGTGGAGATCATGTGAATGTTTCCCCAACCATCAGGTTCAGTTCTTTTCAATGGCAACCTGTAGGTTTGACATGACAGGGAATAGGGAAATAATATAAATATTCCTACTGAACTGAGAAAGCCAAAAGAACTGATCGAAGGCTTGCCTTCAATAACACAGGATGGGGAGAAAATCAAGTTGCTCTGAAAAGGTAACAACACGCAAAAACTCTAAAGCTATACTCCACAGTAAATTCCCAATGTTGGGTCCTATTTCTGAATGAAAAACTCAATTAAACTATTTTTAAAAAAATAATTCTGTGAACACTCAATAGGTGATCTTTGTACATTTTCTTCTTACCTTGCATCTCCACTTTTGATGGGTCACATTTTGTATCAAGTTCTTCTGCTTGTTGTTCTTTACATAAATCCTCTTTAATGTTTTCTGAAGTATGAGATTCTTCCTTTCCAGAACCTTCTACAGGAGGTTCAGTTGCATCTTGGCCAACTGAGGGTGTCTCATAGCTAAAGTTTTCATCAAGTGTTGGAGTAGCTGGTGAAGAAGGATCATAATGAACAAAATGTGCTATACTTGCAATGGTATGTTGAAGACCTGCATCATCCAATGTTGGAGTATCAGGAGAAATGGCCTCATAAGGGGAAAGTAAGGATCCACGCTGCTCTACACTTAGAGGAATATTTAACTCATTTGGCCTTGCTGCTTGGTCAGCAGCTGCTTCCTCAGTTTGCTCTTTTTGCAACAGAGCTGTGGAATCACCAGTTTTGTTCTGTGCAGCTTCATGTTCTTTTTCACCCGGAGGCATGTTGTCCATATGCCTGCCCTCACTCTCTTCACTTTCCAAGGTTTCATTTCTCTCCTCTAATTTATCTTCAGTTTTCAGAATCTTTTTTGCTTCCATCTTGAAGTCTCCTGTGCAATTGTGCGCAAATTGTTTTGAATCCAGTGTGCATTCTTCTGATTTTAACTGGAAACTTTCCATTTCAGTTCCCTTGTCGTCATCAATCTGATCAACTTGTACTTCTTCCTCTGACTTTGATTGCAAGCCTTCAGATTTTTCCCCTGTATCACTCGCTTTGTCAATGTCTTTCATATGCCATTCTGTTAATTTAATTTCAGTATTTGCAGAATCATTTTCCTTTTTTGCTGTTTCATCGGTTCCATCATCCTGCAGATGAGCTTCAGATTTTGGCTGATCATTCTCAGGTTTATTTCCCTCCTCCGTACCATTGTCTTTAGCAGCTTCCACATTTCCACAGTTTGACGCTGCATTTTCCAGCTGACACCTTTCACTTGTTTGAACATCTCGATTATCTACTGATATCAGTTTGGACAGAGAATTTTGAGAGTCATTTTCTCTTTCTTCAGATTTTTCATTGCATTGATTATTTTGCACTGTTTCCACTGATCTCGATCGAGATTCCAAATCATCTTCCTTTTGTATGCTTTTCTCACTGCTTTGTCCTTTTTCTTTGGACTTCTCTTGCACATTTTCCAAGTACTCTTTGGATTTAGACCGGATATTTTGAGAATCATTTATCTTTTCTTTTTCATTTCCAAAATCATGGATGTTTTCCTGTCCTTTTTCTTTTGATTTTGATTGAGGCCTTTCAGAGTACTCCCTGGATTTTAAACACTGGATGTTCTCTGAATTACATTTTGTGTCAATTCCCTTTTGTGTCTTTTGACTATCTTCTCCCAAATTTTCTTTGTACTTTGATCGAGAGCTTTCAGATTGTTCTATTGATTCTGACCATAACTGTTCGAAGTGCTCCTGGGATTTTGTCTGAGTATTTTCAAAATCATGCATTTTCTCTATTTTATTAACTTTATCTTCCTGCGAGTCTTCCTTCGACCTTGATCGTGAATTTTCAGAATAAATGTTTTTAGAATCATGCCTCTTTTCGATTCCTTTCTCACTGCCTTGACCGCCATCCTGCACATTCTCCTTGATTCTCGATCGAGAGCTTTCTGAATGATCCTTGAGTTTTGACGCAATGCTTTCAGAATCACGCTTCTTTTCCATTCCCCTTTCATTGTTTTCAATGACTTTCCACACTTTGTCCCTGGATTTAGGGCAGGTGTTTTCAGAATCATGTCTCTTTTGAATGCCCTCACAATGAAGATCGCCCTGCAATTTTTCACTGGATTTTGATCGTGAGTTTTCTGAGAGCTCCTTGGGTTTCCCCCGAGGATTTCCAGAGTCATTCCTCTTTTCCATTCCTTTCTGATTACATTCAATATCTTCCTTGGGCTTAGACCGTGAGCTTTCACTGCCGTCCTTAGATTTTGACCGTGAGCTTTCAAGGCTGTCCCTGGATTTCAACCGCAAACTTTCACCACCGTCCTTGGATTGTGAACGGGAGCTTTCACCACCATCTCTAGATTTAGACCGTGAACTTTCACTATTTTCCTTGGACTTTGATCGTGAGCTTTCACTGCTGTCCTTGGATTTAGACCGCAAGCTTTCACCGCTGTCCTTGGGTTGCAGCCGGGAACTTCCACCACTGTCTTTATACTTAGACCGTGAGCTTTCACTATCATCCTTGGATTTAGATCGTGAGCTTGGATTACCATCCTTGGATTTTGACTGTGAACTATCACTGCTGTCCTTGGATTTTGACCGTGAACTATCACCGCCGTCCTTGGATTTTGACCGTGAACTATCACTGCTGTCTTTAGATTTTGTCCGGGTGCTTTCACCACTGCCCTTGGATTGTGATCGCGAGTTTTCACTACTATCCTTGGATTTTGATCGGGAGTTTTCACTGCTATCCTTGGACTTTGACCGTGAGCTTTCACCACTATCCTTGGATTGTGACCGCGAGTTTTCATTACTATCCTTGGATTTTGATCGTGAGCTTTCACCATAGTCCCTGGACTTTGACCGTGAGCTTTCACTGCTATCCTTGGATTGTGACCGGGAGGCTTCACTACTATCCTTGGATTTTGACCGCGAGCTTTCACCACTATCCTTGGACTTTGACCGCAAGCTTTCACTACTATCTTTAGACTTTGACCGCGAGCTTTCACTACTATCCTTGGATTGTGACCGGGAATTTTCACTATTATCTTTGGATTTTAACCCAAAGCTTTCACCACTGTCCTTAGATTTTGACCGTGAGCTTTCACTACTATCCTTGGACTTTGACCGCAAGCTTTCACTGCTATTCTTGGATTGCGACCGGGAGTTTTCACTGCTATCTTTGGATTTTAACCCAAAGCTTTCACCACTGTCCTTGGACTTTGACCGCCAGTTTTCACTGCTATCTTTGGATTTTGTCCGCATGCTTTCACTGCTGTCCTTGGATTTTGTCCGTGTGCTTTCACTGCTGTCCTTGGATTGTGACCGGGAACTTTCAACAACTTCCTTAGATTTTGATCGAGACCTTTCAGAATCGTGTCTCTTTTCTATTCTCTTCTCATGTTTGTCTTCCTGTAATTCTTCCTTGGACCTCGACCGTGAATTTTCAAAATTCTTTCTTTTCTCTTTAACTATAACATCTCCCAGTAAACTTTCTCTTGATTTTGACCGAGAGCTTTCAAATTCATTTTGTATCTCTTTCACTTTCTCATGACTCCTTGTATCATCCTGCATTTTCTCTCTGGATTTTGACCAAAAGATTCCAGATTCACCCCGCCTCTCTTTGCTTTTCTCCTGGCCTTTCACAGTTTCCTGCAAGCTTTCCTTGAATCTTGACCGTGATCGTTCAGACTCATTCCTCTTTTCATTGCCTTTATCATCTTGTTCATTTTCTTTAATTTTTGTTCGACTATGCTCAATTTCATTTTTCACCTCCTTGCTTCTCTCATGGGCTTTAACATCTTCATGTATACTTTCCTTGAATTTGGGCCGAGAGTTTTCAGAATCATTCCATTTCTCTTTCCCCTTTTCAGTGGCCTTTTGATCTTCTTGTGAGTTTTCCTTGAATTTTGGTCGAGCGCTTTCAGCTTCATTTCTCTTTTCTTTGTTTTTTTCATGGCCTTTTGCGCCTTCCTGTGTATTGTCTCTGGATTTTGGCAAAGAGTTTTCAGCATCATATTTTTCTTGCTGCTTTATTTTTGAGTGCTCTCTAGATTTGGCATCTTGGCTCTGTTCTATTAAAGGTGAATCTAAAGAATTAGAAGAAACCAGAGCTTTGTTGTCGCTCTTTGAAACAATAACGTAAAGGCAATTGGACATGGCTTTCTCATCTGAAATATCCCTCATCTTCTGATCAGCATCCAAATGAAAATTGTCTGTTCTGAAGCCACTTTTACACACCACTTCACTTTCTTTTATATGATTGACATCATGTTTCTGCTTAGATGACTCCGTACTTGTATTTCCTCCTTTTTCAAAATCATTAAGTTTATTATCGGCAGTCAATTCCAATGCCTCCATAACTGAGTCTTGGGAGGACGAATTACTTCTTAGCTGCTTTCGACAAGGCTCATGATCAATTTTCAATTCATCACTGCTTTCATCATTTGACTGAATAGATTCTGAAAGTCTCCTAATAGGCTTTGATGGCAGATTCGTGGGCACTGTACTCTTGGAATCTTTTGAAGCAAAGGAAGCAACAAGCTTTTCTTTATTCTGAAAAAAAAGATCAAATTTTAGTGGTGAAACAAGAAACAAAAGTAGTTTCAAAATAATCAACTCGGCACTATGTGGAACAGAAATACCTGCCCATCTTTTACAGGATGATAAAGATGAGCACTGAACTGAAAAACTATTTGTTTTAGATGATTGAGCACAACAGTGCAGAAAAACATTTATGCTGTACAATGGCTTACTTTGGTTGAGTTACTCTATGCAGATAACATACAAATGAGATAAAAAGAGCACTTTCAAGTGAAATCTTTGGAAAAGTATCAAAAATTAAGATTCAATATTTATCGGTTTATAGAATGAAATGTATTCCCTTGAGCACCAGATAAATAATTTGTCCTTGAAACTTGATCAAATATCGACTTCTACACAGAATGCAACAACCTTTTCCTCAATTTTTGGATAAATGCTAGATATATCCTTGAGACAAAAAATTAGTTTTCAATTTTAATTCAAGCTAATACTTCATAATTGCCACTTGCACATTAGAATAGAACTGGCTATTTCATCTATGCTATTGCAAAATGCACAAATTCTAGATAGATATTATCTACCTCGGTTTTAACCTGTGTCTCGCTAAATTCTTCTGGTTGTTCACGCTTCCTTTTTCTATCTTCATGCGAAGCAAGTTCCTCTGTTAGATTTCTGAAAATAACGGATAACAACATAACTCCCAATACATGTAAAATTTGCATATTCTGTTTATTTTCCAATATTAATTATATTGACAAAAAACGGATCCAAAAATCAGTCCATGGTGTCAGAGCACAAGTTTGTGGTGGGACGTATATTCACATCTACAATTCCCAATGCCAGAGTGGTCAGTGTTAACTTACACTAATGTGGAAGATTTGCTGCAGGCTACTTTTAAACATCTGACAGCCAGGCCATGAACCAGATATGGACTTGGCTATTCTCACTTAACTGCAGTACTAAACTGCTGTTAGTGCAGGCTCAATGGGCCAAACGGTCTCCTTCTGCGCTGTGCAAAATTCTACGATTCTACGCCTTTGGACACCCCAAAAATGTTAATACAGGTTGTAATCATCTTTACCAAAAGAAGAACGAATATACTCAGATTATCTATTCATCACAAGATGTAACGTGGCTAAAAAAAAAATCATGCAAACGTGCCTATTTTTGTCATTTTATTTTTAAAACCACTCCACGTATCAAGTAACGACTGAAGGCATGGGATGCTGCAACTGGTATGTGCCCTTACTGCCCAATTCACCATACCTGCATCACTTATCTCAGTGTTAAATTACATTCTAGACTTGCACCTAACATTCAGACACACCACCTTTCCCACATTTATTGATACCCCTAGTCTACCTCCCACTACCTCCAGCTAATCAGTCATATCAGTCAAACACAATACAATACAATTAGTGCATTTTACCCTCTCTCTCTCTCTCTCTCTCTCTCGCAGAACAGGGTGACACAGTGGTTACTACTGCTGCTTCACAGAGCCAGAGACCCAGGTTCAATTCCGGCTTGGGTCACTGTATGTGTGGAGTTAGCACATTCTCTTTGCGTCTGCGTGGGTTTCCTCCGGGTGCTCCGATTTCCTCCCACAGTCCAAAGATGCGTGGGTTAGGTTGATTGGCCATGGTAAATTGATCTTAGTATCAGAAAGATTAGCAGGGTAAATGTATGGGGTTATGGAATTACAGCCTTGATGGGATTGTGGTCGCTACAGCCTTGATGGGCCGAATGGCCCTCTTCTGTACTGTTGGAACTCAATGATTCCATGAACAAAGTGATGCACAATAGATTGGGGAGCGAAACAGAAATGGTGGAGCAGTATGGTTCCTTATTCTCTGGGAGTTGGTTTTCTTCACTATGGGACTGACTGTTAATGGTGGCGCAGGCTCGTTGGGCCGAAGGGCCTGTTTGCCATGCTGGGTTGTTCTTTGTTCTTATGCTGGTTTTTATACGTAGTCAAGAACTTGCCCATCCCTTTGCCAAGCTAAACAAAGCTATTCCTGATTCGCATTGGCACAATTAACAAGAAATCATCTTTATACTGATTTGTTCCTGGTTTTAGTTTCTTCTTTGCAGGCTGTTCACCAGAAGCCAAACGCGCGGCCCAGTGCTCACAGCAACACCGCGTGGCCCAGTGCTCGTTCACAGCAACACGACTCTGCCCAGTCATGGATTCTCTAGAGCACCTCTCTCCAGTAGATTCCTATGCAAGATCCTAGCCAGTAGATGCACTACTTATTAGTGTCTCTGGCTGTCTCTTTTTTGTCACGACATGATGCACGTCCATAGTTTGCTTGCCTTGTTCACAAGTGAAAGAAGCTTGTGTCCAAGCCAAAAGAACATGCGCCCTAGATATAAGGTGCCAAGTGCACATGCAGGGCTTGCTGACCCGCTCATTGTTGCATCCTATGGCCAGAGACTACAATTAATTATTAAGATAAAGGCAAAGTACTTGGATGCTGTAATCTGAAAGAAAAACAAAGTGCTGGAGAAACTCTACAAGCCTGACAGTATCTGTGGGAAGAAAACAGAGTTGACATTGGGAGTCAAGATGATCTTTCTGGTCATCTAGACTTGAAATGTTGGCTCTTTCTCTCCATAGATGCTGTCTGACCTGCCGAGTTTCTCCAGCAATTTTTGTTTTTCCTACTATTGATTATGTTTAATTCCACTTGCGCTGCACAGGAATTGACTTCTCCAGCCAGTAGATATTACAAAATTTCTCCTCCTGTTTTAGACACGCACCCACTGGACTTGGTACATTACTCTATTCATCCTCTCTATGGCTCAAACAATTTCCAAAAGAGTAAATAATTGAGACAGTGGGGTTTTGCTGCAGTTAGAGTGGTGTGCAGTGTTGGCTTCTAAGTTAGGTGATCTGTGAGGAACACCACAACCCTTTTTATGCCCACCCTCAGGTCACAACCCCCCATGTAAGCTTGACCTACAAGATGCACTGTAGGGCCTCACCAAGGTTTCTTAGGCAGCTCCTTCCAAACCCACGACCATAACTATTTAGGACAAGAGCAGCTACCTGGGAACACCACAGCCTGGCAGCTCCCCTCCAAGTCAGTCACCATCCTGACTGTGAAACATATTGCCTATCATAGTGTCTTTGTGTCAAAAATCTGGAATTCCCTCCTGTGGGCATAGGTACATAAGATCATAAGAACTATGAGGTGTAGGCCATCTGACTACTCGAGCCTGCTCCACCATTCTATAATGGCTGATCTTTTCTGGACTCAGCTCCACTTACCCATCTGCTCAACATAACTCTTAATTCCTTTACTGTTCAAAAATCTATCTTTGCCATGTCAACATTCAGCAAGGAAGCTTCAACTGTTCCTCAATGGTCCCACTATAAAATTTTTGTTCCCAGTCTACCTTAGCCAACTCCTCCCTCATCCCATTGAAGTCTTCTTTGCTTAAGCGCAAGACACTGGTATTAGATTTTACCTTCTCACCCTCCACCTGTTTTTTAATTCAACCATACTGTGGTCACGCCTTCTGAAAGGATCCCTAACCAGATGATCATTAATTATTCCTGTCTCATTACACAGGACTAGAACTAGAAATAGCTTGCTCCCTCGTAGGTTCAAGGAAACTATCATGGATACATTCTAAAGCTCCTCCTCAAAGCTGCCTTGACCTGATTTTACAAATTGACATGTAGACTAAATCCCTCATAATTGCTGTACCAGTTTTACATGCATCAGTTATTTCTTTGTTCATTGCCCACCCCACTGATGTTATTATTTGGTAGTCTCTAGACTACGCTTCAGTGACTTTTTCTCCTCACTAATTCTAATTTCCACCAATGGATTCAACTTTTTTCTCCACAGAACCTATATCATCTCTCACTACTACCCTGATATTATCCCTAAATATCAGAGCTACACTACCTCCCTTACTTTCCTGTTTGACCTTCTGAATAGTTTGATACCACTGGATATTTAACTCCTAGTCGTGACCATCCTGCAACCATGTCTGTAATGGCCAATAATTCATACCCGCGATGACTTGTGCTGCAACTCATTCATCTTGTTTCGAATGCTACTAGCATTTAGGTAAAGTGCCCTTATTGTAGTTTTTATACTTTCTTTTTGAATCCTAACACCTCCATTAATATCATTGAAACCTCCTCTCCACATGCTAACCTGCTGTTTTATAAGAACATAAGAAATAGGAGCAGGAGTAGGCCATCCAGCCCTTCGAGCCTGCCCAGCCATTCAACAAGATCATGGCTGATCTGAAGTGGATCAGTTCCACTTTCTCACTTTCTCCCCTTAACCCTTAATTCCCTTGGCTATCAGAAACCTATCTACCCGTGACTTAAATATATTCAGCGAGGTAGCCTCCACGGCTTCAATGGGCAGAGAATTCCAGAGACTCACCACCCTTCAAGTGAAGAAGTTCCTCCTCAACTCTGAGCTAAACTGCACCCTCCCCCTCACCTTATTTTGAGGCTGTGCCCTCTAGTTCTGCTATCCTTTCTACGCGGGAAGAATCTCTCTACCTCTACCCTATCTATCCCCTTCATTAACTTATATGTCTCTATAACATCCCCCCCAGCCTTCTAAACTCCAACGAGCACAGACCCAGTCTACTCAATCTCTCCTCATAGGCTAATCCCCTCATCTCTGGTATCAGCCTAGTGATCCTTCTCTGCACTCCCTCCAAGGCCAATATATCCTTTCGCAAAATGTGGCAACCAAAACTGCACACAGTACTCCAGTTGCGGCCTCACCAGTACCCTGTACAGTTGCAGCAAGACCTCCTTGCTTTTATATTCTATCCCTCTCGCTATGAAGGCCAACATTCCATTCGCCTTCTTGATCACCTGCTGCACCTGCAGATTGGGTTTTTGCAATTCATGCACAAGGACCCCCAAGTCCCTCTGCACCGTAGCATGTTGCAGCTTTTCGCCCTTTAAATAATAATCCCTCCTACTATTATTTCTACCAAAGTGGATAACCTCACATTTGCTAACATTATACTCCATCTGCCAGGTCCTCGCCCACTAACTCATCCTATCCAGATCTCTCTGCAGACTTTCTGCGCCTTCCATGCAATTTGCTTTTCCACTCATCTTCGTGTCATCAGCAAATTTCATTACCCTACACTCAGCCCCCTCCTCCAGATCAGCTATGTAAATGGTAAACAGTTGAGGCCCCAGCACCAATCCCTGCGGTACTCCACTAGTCACCAACTGCCAACCAGAATAGCACCCATTGATTCCAACTCTCTGCTTCTTATTAGACAACCAATCCTCTATCCACGCTAACACCTTACCCCCAACTCTGTGCACCCTAACCTTTTGCAGCAACCTTTTGTGAGGCACCTTATCAAACGCCTTCTGGAAATCTAAAAATACCACATCCACCGGTTCCCCTCTGTCTACCACACTAGTCACATCCTCGTAGAAATCCAATAAATTCGTTAAACATGACTTCCCCTTCACAAATCCATGCTGCGTCTGCTTGATCAAACCGTTCTTTTCTAGATGTGTTGCTATTTCTTCTTTGATGATGGATTCTAGCATTTTCCCAACTACAGACATTAAACTAACCAGCCTATAATTCCCTGCCTTTTGTCTGCTATCTCTTTTAAACAGCGGCGTAACATTAGCCGTTTTCCAATCTTCTGGCACTTCCACAGAGTCCAGCGAATTTTGATAAATAATTACTAAGGCATCCCGCTATCACCCCTGCCATTTCTTTCAGAACCCTGGGATGCATTCCATCTGGTCCCAAGGACTTGTCTACCTTCAGTCCCATTAGTCTATCAAGCACTACATCTCTAGTGACAGTAATTGCATTAAAGACCTCATCTCCTACCATCCTTCTATCTTTAATATCTGGCAAGCTATTTGTGTCCTCCTCCGTGAAGACCAACACAAAAAACTTATTTAAAGCCTCTGCCATTTCCTCGTCACCCACTGCTAAATTCCCCCCTCTCATCCTCCAAGGGTCCAACATTCACTCTAGCCAGTCTCCTCTTCTTTATATATTTATAAAAACTTTTACTATCATTCTTTATATTTAGAGCTAGTTTAGCTTCATACTCTATCTTTCCTTTCTTTATCACTTTCTTAGTCATTCTTTGATTTTTTTAAAATCTTTCCCAATCTTCTAATTGCCCACTATTTTTAGCCACTCTGAACGCATCAGCTTTTAATTTAATACTCTCCTTTATTTCCTTCGATAACCACGGCTGGTTATCTCTTCTCTTACAGTCCTTCTTTACCATCGGAATATATTTCTGCTGAGTGCCGAAAAAGATCTCCTTAAAAATCTTCCACTGTTCTTCAGCCGTCCTACCAACCAATCTGCACCCCCAATCTACATTCGCCAATTCCGCCCTCATCTTATCATACTCCCCTCTGTTCAAACAGAGTTCACAGGTTCGGAACCTACTTTCTCATCCTCCATCTGCATCAGAAATTCAACCATACTATGATCACTCACCCCAAGAGGATCCTTCACAAGGAGATCCCTAATTCTATCTGCCTCGTTATACAGTACCAGATCTAAGATAGCTCGCTCCCTTGTAGGTTCTTGCTTCCCATTAACCATTATACTCCCTGTAGTTATACCTTTCCTCTCCCCGTCACTCTGGTACACCTCAGAAACTGCAGTAGTTCAAGAAGGCAGTTCACCACCACCTTCTGAAGGGCAACTAGAGATGGACAATAAATTCTGTTCTAGCCAGTAATGCTCACACCCCAAAAAAATGGAAAAAAACATGTTTTTTGCCAACTGACATAGCTGAAGCACATGATGAGTTATTTCATCAGTTACTACGGGCACGCAAATATGCTTTTATCAAAACCAGCTCTGTGTTCTAGGAATTATTATACCTTGATTCTCCTTTTCGTTTTCTTCTTAATGCCACTTTTTTTTCTAAGACCTTTTGTTCTTTCAAGGTGGCTTTCTTTACTTTTGGAATTAGGATTGTCGGTTGGTGCATTTTCCTTGAATTCATTTCAACATCGGAATTACTGCTAAAACCTGGAATAAAAATTAAGGTAGAAAGCATAAAAATACTTAAAATTTAACCTTCAGGCACTGTCATTAAATTAGATCACGGCTGATCTAACATAATGTCAGGTTCCCACACTATCCCCATATCCATGATGTTTTTACTATCTAGAAATCTATCAGTCTGTCTGCAACATATTCAACAACTGAACTACCACAGGGTAGAGAATTCCAAAAATTTACTACCTTCTGAAGAAATTCCTCCTCATCCCAATTCTAAATGGCTTGAAGTTAAAGTTTATTTATTAGTCACAACTAAAGCTTACATTAACACTGCAATGAAGTTAGTGTGAAATTCCCCTAGTCACCACATTCTGGCAATTGTTCGGGTCAATGCACTGAACCTGCATGTCTTTCAGATGCCTTTCTCTTACTCTGAGACCACGTACCTTCGTTTTAGACCTACCCTGCCGGGGAAACATACTTTCTGCATTGATCTAGTCGATACCTGCAAAAATTTTGTTTGATTCAATGAGATCATCTCTCATTCTTCTAAATGCTGGAGAACACAGAGCCAGTCTCCTCAATCTATCCTCATAGAACAAACTGCCATCCCAGAAATCAGTCTGGTAAATTTTATATGTAATCCCACTCTGACAACTATATCCTTCCTTAGGCAAGGAAATCAAAACTGTAACAATACTCCAGGTCAGTCTCTCTAAGGCGCTACACAATTGCAGCAAGGAAATTTACTGCTGTAGTCAAATCATTTTGCAATAAAGGCTAAAATACCATTTGTCTATCTATTACATCTGCAAAGTCATCCTTGAGGCCTCCCCACTCTGAGGTCTCCACATATGGGAAGTTTAAATTTTCATTGGGCAGTTACCTTGCACTTGGAACCATCTGATATGAGATTTTACTTGGCAAACTTCAGATAGTTCCAACTGTCTTATAGGAATACTTAGTCGTGAAAAATTAGAGCAATATAAACCACTTCTAACTAGTGTACTGGGCCTCCCGACTACAGCCCCCACTGTACTGTCCGACTAATACCCCAGCCCCTCAACTATCCCCCACACCTCAAATTACCTGCATTGGATTCCTTGACTATATCCTCCCCCCCCCCCTCCAAAACCCCCTCTGGAACCCCTCACTTCTCCCTATGACCCTCCCCCACACCCTCCCACTATCATCCACAATCTCGTGCTTCCAACTGCCCTTCCCCGCCAATCACTTGAATTACCCACTCTCAACACCCCCCTCCAACAATTCCCCCAAAATTTCTACTGACCACCCCCTGCACTGACCACATGATTCCTGTCTGTCGACCATGCGATCCTCCCCAGTAAGCCTTACCTTCTCCCTGGCTTCTCAAGGTGGCTGGGCCTTTAAGCCTATCTGCTTTATGACAGCTAGTGCTGCTAAAATGGGGATGTGGCTTCCTTTCTCCTGCACATGATTGAAGACCATGGGAACCTGTTGCACTGCCCAAGTTGGAAGATGGGGTGACAAAAACGCAATTGCATTTCAACGCAAGTAAATAGTGGAGTATCAATCTGGCTGTGGCTGTCAACCAGGGAAACTCTAGTCCATTTCATTCCACCTGCTATGACTTGCCCATTAACAGCTTATTCAAATTCCCTTGAAGCCTCTTTGCATTCTCCTCACAATTAACATTCTTCCTAATTTTGTATCATCAAATTTGAAAATATTAGAGTTGGTCCCCACATGCAAATCATTAATATTAACATTAAAGGATGACAAACACAAACGATCAAATCCATGTTCTTAACCTCTACAATTTCACATATTTGATTTTCAGTTATAAGCACACGAACGCCTTGCCTAATTTTGTTTAAAAAGTTCTAACGGTTCTAAGAGAGCCCATTTGCATGGAGTAGCAACTGATGGAAACTGAAAAACATCTGCAAGCCTGTAAAGGCAGTACTGAGAACTATCTTGTGCTGACTGCATTAAGTAATGCAAATTGCAACTGGCAAATCTAGGACAACATGACAGTATATTGAGATCCATGCCAGTTCTAACTAACCAATAAGGTCAATGTTTTCAATGCTGACAAAAGCAATCAAACATATTGCAGAATCTTCAGCCAACTATTAGGGCTATTGATCTCAAAGGCTAGTATTTCCCTAATAATGAGACAGGTGCGTTTTTTTGAAGAGAAAATTTAACCCCATACATTGCAACTTGGCTGAATGCTTTAGTTTAAATTTAATTAAATTGAACTGTTAGGAAAACACACAATAACCATTAAAATGCAACCACAAATACATATCTTGTTTTGCAGCTCAGAACTGAAGAGTTAACTACCTTTTTCCAGCATCTGGCAATCTTCTTCTCTCCACCTCTCGTCTGGTGGTTTTTCTTTTTCATTTTCCACCTGTTTGAATTTGTCCTCACCCCTTTCTCTGTTCCACTGCCGCCTAAGTAATCGCTCTGCCTTCTCTTTCGCCTATGTAAATAGATGGTAAAAGTGTAACTATACCTAGCATAGAGAACAACCAGCGAAATCTCTGTTCCCTCAAATTCTGTTCCTAGCAGTATTTCTTCCATGTCCACTGATTATTATCTTCAGTTTGGATATTTGGTGCTTGCTTACACAAACAAAAGACGACTATGATTCATGCCTTGCACAGCATGTGGACAAAACAGGTGTTTCACAGAGTTGGATATGGACTTGTATTCCATACCTGTTCAAAGTGAAAGCAGCAAGAGGCCTTTGAAGCTCAAGCATAAATTATTTCAGAATTAAATATGTTTGCTACAGATTCCAGACATTATGAGATTGGTACAAAGCAAACATCTACTTTATCCTTGGTTCCTGTACTCCAATTTACACAATCCCAGATTAGCATCTTGGCATTCACACTCCAAATATTTCTCAGTTATGTAATAAGAAAAGGTCACAGGCCATGAGTGAAGTACATAACTGTCATCTGCATCCGGGAATTAGATGGAGTTTCAAAGCAACATACCAGATACTGGGAATCAAAGAACAGGAAATGCTAGAAATACTCAGGTCAGGAACAGCCATGGAAAGAGACACAGAATTAACTTTTCAAGTTGGAGACCTTTTGTCAAAACTATAAAAAGTGAAGAGACATTCCAGGTTCTAAGCACGTTGAAAAACAGGGAAAGCGGACAGGGGTAAGGGAGGAGAACAAAAGGGGAGGGTAGCATGGAAGGTGTTCAGTCCACAAGCATAACCACAGGCTTCCAGCCCCATCATTTTAATTCTCCTTCCCATTCTGATCTCTACGCCCTTGACCTCAAGGAATGGCACCTTGTCTTTCAATCAGGCACTTGTAGCTTTGTGGACTCAACATCGAATTCAATTATATTGTATCATAATCTCTGTCCTTTTTTTTCCCTGATAGTGGCTGTTGATGATTTGGTGATTTCCACCGATACCCTCTTCAAACCTTTATGTTGTTTCTTGTCCCCTTGTGTTCCATGAGCACTCGCTTTTTGCCTTGCACCGTCATCCTACTTAATCTCTCTGGCCTTCCGCCACAGCACAGGTGCTCCTTTGTTCTCCCCCAACTTTGCCTCCATACTTACTTAAAAATTTGTTACATCTATAACTTTTTCAGTTCTGATGAAAGGTCACCAAACTCAAATGATACTCCTATTTCTCTCTCAACAGTAACAGTTTTGGTAGTATCTGAAGTATTTACAGCATTTTCCATTTTTATATTAGATTGGAATCCCTGGTATCAAAAGAAACCGGCAGTATAGGAACTAAACCAGCAAATGGATAAGATTAAATTAGTGAAGTAATTCTGCAACAAATTGCATGCTCTTATTGTCAAAGCCTGCAATTTCACCTAGCCAATTTCCTAATATATCAATACCACACAAATAAAATAAAAATTTCAATCACTTTTATTGTTCCATTCACTCCGCACCCTCAAATTCAAAGTGCAAACTTTCAATCCAGACACAAGAGAAAGGAACAGCTCTAACTTACGATTGACTGTCGACGCTGAACTACTGTTTCTTCATCATCTGAATCACTGTAATACTTTGAATATAGAAATGGTTTGTGGACATATGGATGGCGCCCAAGTTTCACTCTGCCCTCCTTTTGCTCCTTGTTTCTTTCCAATTTGTTATCATTTTCTAAACAAAGATAAATGTTTAATCAAAACCTGATTTCCTGTCCAAAATGCTTTATTTTGGCTTCAGCTTTCTGAACCCATTGGTCGCAGTCCAACATATCATATTCATAAAATGGGTGAAACACCAAGCATCAAGAGCTTCCTGATCAATTTCAGGTATTCCTTAGCTGCTGACAGATGATATCAAATCATTAAATTGTTTCAACAACTTGAAGTAACTTTTCATAAACTGGATGGATTTCTGATAATGGCAGCTTTTTTGTGTGTGATATTACCGAACTTCTCCAAAATGCATGGAATATGGGAAGGAACCGAAGGGAGACTATGCCAAGTCAGACAGACTATGAAGTGGGGAGTTTGGTTCATGTGGGAATTTGGTGCAGAAGGGAAAAGAGGCTTTTTTTATTGTTAAGCCTCCTGTAGTTATAGAAAACATGTTACTTCCCAGAAATAAAGGGGAACTGGGAAACAGTGGTTGAGTTTGAAGGGGTGGCGGGGGGGCACACGAGTTCATTCCAAAGGAAATCAAAATGCGATGTCAAAGGAAAGAAGGCAAGCGATTGATTGGTTGGTGAGCATGTTCTCTTATCTGAACTAAGTGGGGTAATTGGGGGGGGGGGGGGGGGGGGAGACAGGGGGTGGGTGGGGAGTTAACATTCATTGAAATAATAAAAATGCAGGACTAGAGGCATTAGGATTTAATGAGGAATATAATTACTTAGTTAATTAAAACAGAATGAGAATAGTGGTGGAGATGATGCGCTGCAGAACATAGAACATAACAGCACAAACAGGCCCTTCGGCCCACGAGTTGCACCGATCACATCAACACCTATCTATAACCCCCAATCCCATAAAACCCCATATACTCATCCAGAAGTCTTTTAAAAGACCCCAGCGAGTTCGCCTCCACCACCACTGACGGCAGCCGATTCCATTCACTCACCACCCTCTGAGTGAAAAACTTACCCCTAACATCACTTCTGTACTTTCCTCCCCGCACCTTAAACCTGTGTCCTCTTGTAGCGACCATTTCAACCCGGGGAAATAGCCTCTGAGAATCCACCCTATCTATTCCTCTCAACATTTTATAAACCTCTATCAGGTCGCCTCTCAACCTACGTCTCTCCAGGGAAAAGCGACCCAGTTCCCTCAACCTAACTTCATAAGGCATGCCTCCCAGTCCAGGCAACATCCTTGTAAATCTCCTCTGTACCCTTTCAATAGCTTCTACGTCTTTCCTGTAGTGAGGCGACCAGAACTGCGCACAGTACTCCAAATGAGGCCTGACAAGGGTCTTATAAAGTTGCAGCATTACCTCCCGACTCCTAAACTCAATCCCTCGATTTATGAAGGCCAGTACACCATACGCCTTCTTGACCACCTCTTCCACCTGCGAGGCCGATTTAAGAGTCCTGTGGACCCGGACCCCAAGATCCTTCTGCTCCTCAACACTACCAAGACTCCTGCCCTTGATAGTGTACTCGTTCATCCCGTTGGTTCTGCCAAAATGGACGACTACGCATTTATCCGCGTTGAAGTCCATCTGCCACTTCTCCGCCCAGTCCTGCATCCTATTTATGTCCTGCTGCAACTTTTGCCATCCTTCCAGACCATCCACAACACCACCGACCTTCGTGTCATCAGCGAACTTACTTACCCATCCTTCCACTTCCTCATCCAGGTCATTTATGAAAATGACAAACAGCAAGGGTCCTAGAACAGATCCCTGGGGCACTCCACTGGTGACTGACCTCCATTCAGAAAAAGACCCATCCACAACCACTCTCTGCCTTCTGCAGGCAAGCCAGTTCTTGATCCACAAGGCCAAAGGCCCTTGGATCCCATGCCCTCTCACCTTCTCAAGAAGTCTTGCATGGGGGACCTTATCAAACGCCTTGCTGAAGTCCATGTACACCACGTCCACGGCACTTCCTTCATCAATGTGTTCAGTCACATTATCGAAGAACTCAACTAGGCTCGTAAGGCACGACCTGCCCTTGACAAATCCATGCTGACTATTCCTGATCATGTCAAACCTCTCCAAATGGTCGTAAATCTTGTCCCTCAGAAGCCTTTCCATCAGCTTACCAACCACTGAGGTCAGACTCACCGGTCAGTAATTTCCCGGGCTATCTCTGTTCCCTTTCTTGAAAATAGGGACTACATCCGCAATCCTCCAATCTTCCGGAACCTCTCCCGTCTCCACTGACGACGCAAAGATCTTCGCCAGGGGCTCTGCAATCACTTCCCTCGCCTCCCACAGTATCCTGGGGTATATCCCATCTGGTCCCGGCGACTTATCAATCTTGATAGAATTCAAAAGTTCTAACACATCCTCCACCTTAATATCCACAAACTCAATCTTTTCCATCTGCTGCAAATCCGTAGCAAAATCTCCCAGATCAGCTTCCACCGTGAATACTGAGGCAAAGTACTCATTAAGCACCTCTGCCATTTCTTCTGGTTCCACACAGACCTTACCCACTTCACCTTTTATAGGTCCTATCCTTTCTCTTCTCATCCTTTTACCTTTCACATATTTATAAAAGGCCCTGGGATTCTCCTTAATCTTACCCGCCAAGGTCTTCTCATGACCCCTTCTGGCTCTCCTAATTTCCCTTTTAAGCTCCTTTCTACAGTCCTTATACTCCTCAAGATCCTTAACCTCTCCTAGTTCCCTGAACCTTTTGTACACCTTCCCTTTCCTCCTGACTAGGTTCAACACAGCCTTCGTGCACCACGGTTCCCGCGACCTACCAAAACCCCCTTGTCTCATCGGAACGTTGTCACGCATAGCTCCAGACAAACATTCCTTGAATATCCGCCACCTTCCTTCGGTACTTTTCCCTAAGAACGCCTCCTTCCAGTTTATTTGTCCAAGTAACTTCCTGACTTCTTCATATCTCCCCTTACTCCAGACAAACACCTTCCTAGCCTGCCTGATCCTATCTCGTTCCAATGCAATTGTGAAGGAGGTAGAATTATGGTCACCATTCCCAAGATGCTCCCCTACCGAGAGATCCATCACCTGCCCTGGTTCATTCGCCAGTACCAGGTCAAGTACAGCCTCTCCCCTCGTAGGCTCATCCACATACTGTGTCAGGAAACCTTCCTGAACACACCTAACAAACTCCTCCCCATCCAAACCCCTTACCCTAGGGATATTCCAGTCGATGTTTGGGAAATTGAAGTCTCCCATCACAACTCTGTTATTAATACATTTCTCCAGAATCTGTTTCCCTATCTGCACTTCAACTTCCCTGTCACTATTGGGCGGCCTGTAGAATACACCCAAAGTTTTTGACCCTTTGCTGTTCGTAACTTCCACCCACAGAGACTCTGTAGATAGTCCCTCCACGGCATCCTCTATCTCTGCAGCCATGACACTGTCCCTGATCAACAGTGCCACTCCACCACCTCTTCTGCCATCCTCCCAGTCCTTCCTGAAGCATCTGAAACCTGGCACCTGAAGTACCCAGTCCTGTCCCTGAGACATCCAAGTCTCTGTAATGGCCACCACATCACAATCCCAAGCAGCAATCCACACCCTAAGCTCATCTACCTTATTCATTACACTCCTTGAACGTGGGAGGTATTGAGACAGCAGTGAGATCCATGACAACCACGTCTGTAGTTTTAGAGTTTATGAGCTGAAAACTAAAGTTTGAATGCTGGCATGGATGGGGGTGGGGGCGGGTGGACGAGAAGACGACGAAATTACACTTTGAACCCGGAGGACAGGGCTGTCTGATTTGGTCAGGAATTGGGCAGTCTAATTGTCAGTGAGGCAGGTAAGGGGATTGAGAAGATAGAAGCGGAGGAACCTTAGCCCTTGCAATTGTTCAGTAAGTTCAAGCTTGTATGTGTGAGATAGGATGCTTTTTAAAAAAAAGATAATTTAAGGGATGTGGTCTTCGCTTTATTGTCAGTACGCAGGAAGCCATTCAAGTGAGGGGAGTAACTAAAAATGTAGACGTGGTAGATCACAACAGAGGTGGAGACAGTTCTCTGGAATTGAGAGTCCAGAAGGTTGTGTTGTCTTCCTGGCACATTTACTTAGGACTGGAAAAGAACCTGCAATGGAAGGGAAAGGATCCAGTTGTTATGGTCCACATGGGATCCAACAAAAGATCGGACTAGGAAAGAGGTTCTAAGTAGAGATTCTGAGCAGCTAGAAGCTAAATTTAAAAGCAGAATTACAAAGGTAATAATTTCTGGAATACTACTTGAGCCAGGAGTGAATTGGCATAGAGTAAACAAGATTAGAAATGAAAGCATGTCTCAAAGATTGGTGTGGGAGAAATGGGTTTTTGACACATTGGGCACTGGCAGCAGTACTAGAGAAAGGGGGAGATATGCTGTTGACACAAAAACAGAAAAATGCTGGGAAGTCTCAGCAGGTCTGACAGCATCTGTGGAGAGAGAATAGAGCTAACATTTCAAGTCTGGATGAGCCCTTGTCAGAGCTGAGGGGAGAGAGAGTTGGCAGAGATTTATACTATGAAGGTAGGGAGGGGTGATGCAATTGGACAAAGGGAACGTAAATGCTATCAAATTGAAAGCAAAAGCTTGCAATACAATGCAAATTATTCACAGGTGTGTAGATTGTACAGACTTTAGAAGTCAGCAAAGAATGACTAAAGTCAGCCAGAAATATAAGTTTCTACAAATACTTAAGCAGCAAGACGTTTAGAAGGGAAATCGAGTTTAACTAATTTATTAGAGTTCTTTGAGAAAGTAACAAGGTGGATTAAGGGAAACCTGTAGATGTGGTGTACATGGATTTCCAAAAGGCATTTAATAAGGTGCCACATCAAGTTATGATGCAAAATAAGAGTTCATGGTGTAGAGGTACTATATCAACATGAATTGAGGTTTAGTTAACTAGCTAGAAGCAGAATGCAGGGATAAATGGATCATTTTTAGGTTGGCAACTGCTACTCATGGATTGCCACAGGGGTCAGTGCAGTGGTTATAACCACTTATTATATCAACGACTTGGATAAAGAGACCAAATGTATGGCAGCTAAATTTGTCTATGACACAAAGAAAGGCAGAAAAATAGGTTAATCAGAGGACTTGAAAATTCTAGAGGATTGGATAGGTTAAGTGAGTGGGCAAAATTTTTGCTGATGGACTGTTATGTTGGAAAATGTGATTTTGGCAGGAAGATTGGAAACACAGTATATTATTTAAATGGAGAGAGACTGTTTATAATACAAAGAGGTCTGTGTCCTGGTAAATGGAATGATGGCATTTATTGCAAGGTAAATCAAGGAGAGAGGCCTTGCTGCAGCTATACATGGCTCTAGTTAAGATTACATCTGTGCACTGTCCTCCTTACTTTAAAAAAAAGATACAACTGCACCAGCAGTCCAGAGAAGGTTCATTTGACAGATTTATGGGATGAATATGATGAAGGGAGTATCTTATAAAGAAAGGTTTGAGCAGGTTGGCCTATACCCTTTTAAGTTTAGATGAATGAAACATAAGATGCTGAGAGGACCTGATAGAGTGGATCCTGAAAGCATGACCCCCTGTAAGGGAATCTAGAACTGGGACATAGAGTTTAAAAAATAGGAGTCACCCGTTTAAAATGAAGATAAGGAATTATCGTCCTTAGAGGGTCAATTGTGTGTTACATTTTCTGCCCACAATGGGCTCAACATTTCCTTCTGGGCTGTTAACATTCCATGAGTAGCATGGTAATGGTCTAATGTATAGCCAAAGTAAACACTGATGCCTAACAAGTAGAGACAGGAATCACTATCAAGGGGAATGGTGAAGTGACAGAGATGTTGGACAAATAGTGTGTCTATTTTTATAGAACTATATCCAAATTTGCTGATGACACAAAGCCAGGTGGAATGTAAGCTGAGAGGAACAAGATCTGCTATGAAGAGATCTGGACTAGTTGAGTAAATGCGCAAAGTGGCAGTGGAGCATAACGTGCGGAACTGTCATTCACTTTGATTGCAAAGAATAGAAATGCAGAATACTTTTAAAGAAGCATGAAACTTGTCAATGTTGGTATTCAGAATGACTTGGGTGTATCGTACAAGGAACAAGTATTCTGCAGTGCAGCACGTGAAAAATCACCTAAAATGTCTTTGATGGAGTTTTAGCAACTTGCATTTATGAAGCAGCTTTAAAAATAGCCTAAAACTCTTAGCAAAAGAAATAAAAAAAATTTGAGAGAGGCACAGAAGCAGCAGCACAGATGACAAAAAGCTTGATTAATGAGGTAGGCTTAATAGAGTTTCTTAAGAGATAAGCTGAGGTACAAAGGCAGAGATATTTAAGAAGGGAATTCTAGAGCTTAGGGAAAAGGTTTAGATCTGAATAGTATCTTTCACAACCTCAGGACAACGCAAATTCCTTTACAGCCAATTAATTGTATTTAATAGTATTTTTCAAATGTAGTCACTGTTGCAATATAGAAATCTTGGCAGCTAATTTCCAGACAGCAAGCTCTCTCAACAAAGTGACATTAATCAGCTAATGCTTCCTTTGTGATATTGATTAAGGAATTAAAATTGGCCAGGACACTGGAATAATGCCCTTGTCCTTCTTCAAAATTTTGCCATGGAATCTTTTTACACCAATCTGATATGGAAGACAGGGCCTTAAATTAATTTCTCATCTGAAAGACAGCACCCCCAACAATGCAACACTCCTTCTGTGTTATATGACTGCATAGAGTCATACAGCACAGAAACAGGCCAGTCAGCCCATCAAGTCTACGCTAACCAAATACCAATCTATACAAATTCCATTTATCAGTACTTGGACCATTGTCTACTATGCCATGGCAACGTAAATGCTCGTCCTGATGCTTAAGTGCTACAAGAGTATCTGCCTCCACTATCCCCTCAGGCAGCATGTCCCAAACTTTAACCACCTTCTGGGTGAAAATGTTTTTCCTCAGATCCTCTCTACTCAACTTAAAATTAGACACTGCTCCAGAGAAAACAAACCCAGCCTATCCAGTTTCTTCTCATAGCTCAAACTTTCCATTCCAGGCAACATCCTGGTGAATCTCCTCTGTACCCTCTTCAGTGCAATCACATCCTTCCACTAGTGTGGCAACCAGAACTGCACACAATACTCCAACATCTTATAAAACTGCACCAAGTTCTCCTTGCTCCCATATTCTATACCATGGCTGATGAAGGCAAGCATTCTGTATTCTGTGCTGCCACCTTCTGGGATCTATGGACTTGTACACCAAGGTTCCACAATACTCCCCAGGGTCCCATCATTGATTGTGTATATCCAACCCTTATTTTCCTTCCAAAAGGCATTACCTCACACTTATCAGGATTAAGTTCCATCTGCCATTGTTCTGTCCAATTTACCAGCTAATCAATATCAGTCTGTAGCCCAGGACTACCCTCCTCACTGTTAACACTACTAATTTTTGTGTCATCTGCAAACTTGCTAATTATACCTTCTACATTCACATCAATGCATACAAACAGCAAGGGTCCTAGCATCGATCCTGTGATACACCACTGGTTACAGGCTTCCAAGCTCAAAAACAGCCCTCTACCATCACCCTTTACCTCTGATTGACATACCAATTTTGGATCCAATTTGCCAACTTACCTTGCAACTGATTACCTTTTGGACCAGCCTTCCATTTGGGACCTTGTCAAAGCCTTACTAAAGTCCATGTAAACACATCAACTGCTCTACCCTCCTCAATATTTAGTTATCTTTTCAAAAAACTCAGTTAGACAGGATCTCCCACCAACAAATCTGTGCCAACTATCCCTCCCTGATCAATCTCTGCCTTTCCAGGTGCTAATTAATCCTGACCCTCAGAATTTTTTCCAATAATTTCCCTACTACTAACGTTAGACTAACTGGCCTGTAATTACCTGGCTTATAAGTGTTGCCCTTCCTGAAGGTACCACATTAGTTATCCCCCAGTCATCTGGCACTTCCATCAGTGGCCAAAGATTTAAATATCTCCATCAGAGGCCCTGCAATTACCACTGCAGTGACAATCTAGATTTGTGTTCAAGTCCTGACAAGGACTTGAAGTCATTTGAACCTTTTGACATAGAAATGTAAGCAACCACTGAGCGAGCAACTGAATCACAGCTGACACTCTAGGTCACTGATACTGGCCAAGGCCATTGCAGCTGAAATCAAGGCCACCAGTGGTGCAGCAATTAAAATTGGAAATGTGTAACAGACCAGAATCAGAATAGCGCAGAGGCTTGAAAAACTTGTGAGGCTGAAGGTGCTTACAGAGGTGGGGAGAGGCAAGGCCACTGAAGGATTTGAAAAGTGAACATGAATATCTTAAGGCTGAATCATTGTCAGAGTGGGAGCCAGTGTAGCTCAAAAAATACAGGAATGATGGATGAATGAGACTCAGAGCCAGTCAAGATCAAGACAGCAGGGTTTTGGATGATCTCACATTTATACAGTGTGGAACTTGTAGGACCAGCTAGGACAACACTGGAATTCTCAAATCTAGAGTTAACAAAGGCATGAATGAATGTCAAAAGACAAGCCAAGTAAGTGCCAGAATGTGGAAACGTTATCAAAGTCAAAACTGATGATGGGGTAGGTAAATGGTCAGAAGCTGGGGAACCAAGAAATAGAAAGAGCCAAGGATAGATCTTTGGGAAGTCTGGAGACAATATTAAGAGTAGGAAGAGAAGTTGATTGGTGGAACTCAAATATGGAATTGCAGTAAGGATGGGCACAGTTTTAGGTGGTGACAGTGTGTTCAAAGACTCGAGAGAAAAGGGAGATTAAAAATTAAGTGGCAGCTTGCAAGAACAGAGGGGTCAAGAATGAGTTTTTGAAGGCGGGGGGGGGGGGGGCACGGCGCGATGGCAGAAAATTCATACTTTGAGGAGAGGAAGCTGTTAACAATATCAACTAACATGGAGTCCTGTAAGGGAATTTGGGTAGTCAATGGTCTGAAAAAGGTTAGGGAGGAGGTGGTTCTCACAGTCATGACAAGCTCGGAAAGAGCAAGGAAATTTATGGGATAGAATTTATAACGATGGATGAAAAATCAGGATTAGAGGAGGTTTGGCCCTGTGAGTAAGTAAGGTTATCAGCCTGAAGCATTCACACTAATTTTTCCCTCCATAAATGTCACTTGATTCGTGAATACTTCCAGCATTTTCTATTTTCATTTCAAATTTCCAGTATCTGCAATATTTTGCTGTTGTACACATGCTGTCAAATACACATCCAGTAAAATACAGATACAAGAAAAAACAAGAGAATTATCAGAAAATATGATTTGCATGAGCATCATAGACAAAGCTGTCAAGATTTGATACCAGAGATACAACTTGGGATATAGGAAAAGAAGCAAAACTAGAATTAAAAGGACATACACAGCTGAAGAGATCAGAAGAAATCTCATGAGTATGTTTCATGTAAACATACACACACTTATCAAGCACAAATAAAGACACAAAGATATTCAGCAGATTAAGATAGATAATACTATCAAATTGTATTGCTGGCAAGAAGAAACTGTTTCAAAGAAAAATTGGTGAAGAGAAGTAATACAATAAACAAGTAACCATTGCACTAAAAAAAATGTACAGATTAGGGGCACAAACAGATCAAGAAGAGATTGACATTGGCATCGGCAACACGTAGATCCATCAGGACAGAATCAGAGAGGAAGGTTAGGGAGTCAGACAATGTTCTGTGAGCAACATGGAGACATCTATGAGCATCGATTAAAAATAAACTTGAAACACTACTTTGCAAATAACATCTTGGACAGTTGTATTCAGATCCATATAACTTTAATTTTGCAACTCTCTATGATATCAGCAGTGATCATGCTTTCAGCTGTCAAGGTTCTAAGCTCTGGAATGCAATCTCCAAACTTCTCTACCCCAAAGCTCCTTTTCTCCTTTAAGACACTCCTTAAAACAAACAACTTTGATCAAGCTTTTGGTCATCTGCCATAGTGCCTCGCATCTCACTCACCCCTCCCCCAGACAGACTGAAAGCTCTCCATTCCCCCCATTGCAAAAGGTGGCTATTTGGTCCATCAAGTCCACAGTTTAGCATTCTTTGCATTAAGAACTTCTAAATATAAATTTCCTTAAAGACTCTCATTTGGTATTAGCAAGCCTTTTTACTATTAACACCCAAATGGTGAATTTAAGCAATATTAAGCAATAAATATTTTGGCACAAAGTCTGCTAGGCATTATGTGGCTCCACCAATCAGTGAGGTCATAGAAAGATATATCAAGAAATAACGCAATAATGTTAAGGACAGCAAGAAAAAAATCTAAAACTAAAAGAGCAATGAAGATGGTAGCTACACATAAATGCCTTTCAGATCATCAGCAGCTTTTCTTTGAATTTACAGGATTCGACATGTTTTAAAAGTATTGCATGAGGCAGCTTTCAAACCAGTATTACAAGCTCACTTTAAATTTATAGTTAGATTAGCACCATTGAAATATTAAAAGCAGAAAATGCTTGAAAAATACAGCTGTTCCATGAATAAACACATTAAATTTTATGTAGTCCCTGAAACACAATCATAAAAGAACAAGTTGTGATTAAAATAAGTATTATTTTAACTCCTTCCTTACACTCAATATTCAGTTTTGAAGCACAATCCACACTTTAAAAAATTAACTTTGGAGACAGGCTATTGTGAACCTGACAATGAATGCAGAATAAATTATTTTTTGGCACTTTGTTCTTGCTATATAGCCTAACGTTCGGTTCATCTTGGTAAACTGGCTCATGTTAAGTCCTGCAAATATTTCTGGTTATTGAAGACAGTTGTCGTACCTTCTGAACTTTGCCCCTGGTCTTCTTCATTGCTGTCAGACTCGGGAACCTCACCCTCCTCCTCTTCATCGTCATCCACATCAAAAGAAGAGAGATCACTGGTATGGACGGAACTAACAGTGATGTCGCTGAGGCCTTCAAAATCTGAATCCTCCAAAGAGTATTCTGAAGAATGACAATTTAGATCAAGTTAGAACAAGTTAAAAATCCAACAATATAAAACTTACTTTGAAATTAATTTTCAATAAAGTTAACTTGACAGCATTATATTACATTGTCCCATGCTTTATCTTTCTCTCATTCAGGCTTATTACAAAAACTCTTGCAATCAAACAAAACACCTCCCAGAGAGATTGCAGAGAATATACTGAACCCTTATTTAACCAGTTAGGTTGTACCCCACAGCTGGAAGACTGTGCAAAAAAGCGTGAGACTGAGAGCGGGACAGAGCGGAGCCATTGCCAGTGCTGCTGTGTCTCATTGGATGACTGAATTTGGAGAAAATCAAGTGTAATGCCACAAGGTAGGTTTTCTTGTTTTGCTAATTAATCTTTTAATACTGGTACATATTATTGGTAACTGCAAGGTTTTCTTCACAACAGGGTTTTTGTAATAACAGTAACAAAGCTTATTCGGAGCAGTAGGAATTATTGAATAAGGATAAATATGAATAAAAAGTACATTAAATACGTATGTATAATTTAAAAATGTATAACTTTTAGCTGTAGCTTTAATAAGAACAGTGTTATTATATGCAAAAATTATTCAAAGTTAATTAGGAAAGTAATTAAGCTAAAGGAACTAAACATAAGCAACATTAGTTAGACAGGTGTTGTGTTGCAACTATGGAACATAAGAGTTTCTGGACATCAAGGCGATCCAGGACAAATGCTAATGCAGAACGCGTAAGCAGCTAGTGCAATTCTGGATCAGGATTATTCATCTGCACAATGTAAGAGAGGGGGAGAAACACCCTGACACTTTGTTCCAAAAGACCACCACACCACTTAGAATAAGATCAAGTTTTGGACAGCAGGAGGATGTGACCATGAGTGAGGCAGGTAAAGGGACCAAGCAGATAGGAGTGAAGGAGCTCCACACTTTGCAACTGTCAAACAGGTTTGAGGTGCCCACAACTTGCATGGACGAAGGTGACATCTGCAAGCTGGATGAGCTGGCTGACCACGACACCGTGGTTCTGGAAGCTGACGGGATGGGGTAAGGGGGGGGGGGGGGGGGGGGGGGGGGGGGGGGCAAGAAAAAGATGTAGTGCTAATAGGGGAGAATATAATGAGGGGGTTGATTCTATTCTCTGTAGCAAAGAGCGCGAGTCCAGATGGCCACATTGCTTGTCCGGTGCCAGGGGTTGGAACATTTGAGAGGCCCGGAGACTAACCTACAGGAGGGATAGGATCCAGTTGCTACGGTACATATAGATAACAGTGACATAGGCAGGACAAGGGAGGAGATTCTGCATTGTCGTTATGAAGAGCTAGGCATCAAATCAAAGAAAAGCTGAAAGGAAACAAACCCTGAATTATTACCCAGAACACATGCAAATAGCATTAGGGACATGAAATGCATAGCCCAAAGACTCATGTGGGAGAAGTGGATTCTGGTTCATGGGTCATCACCATAGTAGGGAAAGTGGAAGCTGTACCTTTGGGATGACTTACACCCGAACCGAGCTGGGACGAGTGTTCTAGCAAATCGCATAGCTAGAGAAATGGAGAGGGTTTTAAGCAAGTGGGATGAATGATCAAGCTTGGGTAAATGTAGCAAATCAAGATGCAGGAGAATCAAGGCAGAAGGGCAAAATAATACGAAAAATGATATCAGAAAATGGCAGGAAATGACTGCAGGGGAAAAAAGCTAAGAATGCACCAACAGTCAGGACTAAATGTTACGAGCATCAAACCTGATGAAAAAGCATGCAGTTATGCTAAGATAAGTGGCAGGTCAGATGACTGATCAGAGAATGACTAAAAGGTTAATCAGGAGAAACAAATTAGACTATGAAAGGAAGCTGGCTAAAAATGTAGTAACAGAAAATAAGAGATTCTATCGGTATTTAAAAACTAAGTTGATCTTCAAAAGAGTGACAACAGGACATTAATACTAGATAGTAAGGAAATGGCAGATAAAATGAACAAATATTTTGTTTCTGCCTTCATTATAGATGATACAAAAATCATTCTAATAAAAGCTATAAATCAGGAGGTGGAAGGGAGAGAGGAACTCGTTGAAATTACAATTAGGGACGCAGTACTGAGCAAACTGATGGAGCTACAGAATGACATCATCTTTGGGTCCAGAATGACTTTATCCAAGGGTATTAAGAAAGGTCACTAAGAGGTTGTTTCGTGTTAATTTTCCAAAATTTGTTGGATTACAGAAGAGTTGCAACAGGCAGGCAGGAAACAGGAAACCATAATCCAGTTAGCTTCATAGCGACCATGAGGAAATTGCTAGAATCAATTATTAGGATGGTTATGGCTGTACATTTAGAAAAACTCAAGAGTCATTGTGGTTTTCTGAAGGTGAAATGTTTAACCAATTTATTGGAGTTAACCTGTCAGAAGGTGGTGGAGGCGGCGTCATTTTATATTTTTAAGGCAGAGGTAAATAGATTCTTGTTAGGAAAGGGTATCAAAGGATATTGGGAATATGGAATTCAAATCACAAACAGATTAGCATGATGTTATTGACTGGTGAAGCAGGCTGATAAGACCATAAGCTGTAGGAGCAGAAGTAGGCCATTTGGCCATCAAGTCTGCTCTAACATTAAGTGACATCATGACTGATCCGATAATCCTCAACTCCACTTCCCACCTTATCCCATACCTCGATTTCCTTACTGCTCAAGGAGTCAAATAGTCTATTTCAGTTCTTATTTTGTATGCCTGTATACTACAGTACATTATTTATTCTACAAGGAACTGAGTTACTCAACAGGATATCCAACATAGGGTAGGCCAGTTAAAACGTAGTAGAGACAAACTGAATTTAGTATGAGGGAATGGCAGATACCGTGTACAGCACTTATTGATGTTATTGTTCATAGAGAAATAGTACTAAAGCTGGACAAATCACAGGAATTTGAATGTAATTTCAGGAATCCCAAGGGAAGAAACAAAGGAGGCTCTAATTTTACAAATTGTTATGGAAAAGAAAATTGTGCTTGGGAACTGCATAGTGGCTTACGTGACTCCTCTTAACGAGGCATGTACGAATAAGCCAGTAATTTCTAAGGCAATTAATTTTTCAGGGTCAGTCAGCATAGATTTCAAAAATCCAGGTCATGTTTGCCTAGCTTTATAGAATTATTTGAAGTATGCGTTAGAAGAAATGCAATGAATATAGTTCGTGAGGATATTCAAAGAATATTTGATAAGATATCACAAAAAACGTGTGGCAAATGTATACTTGGAATTAAGATGAACATTATCATGTGGATCAACATGGTTGGAGGTCAAAAAGAAACAAAAGTAGGGAGACCTCTCTCAGGCTAGAAAGATGAGAGCAATGTTCTTTAAGAGATCCACATTGAGGCACTCTTATTTACTACATATACTGATGAAGTAAATTTAAGAGGGGACAAAACTATATTCAAATATGGATCAATAGCATAATCTAAATTGAAATAACTTGCAAATTTAAAACACGCATTGATGGTTAGATGGAGCACATTAAAGCTTCTTCAGTGCTGGATGTTAATTATAAATATAACAGTTTATGAATATCTTAACGGTCTATTCAGTGTAAAGTTGCTCAATTTGAAATTATGCAAAACTTTGTTACATTATGTTGTATTGCCAAGTCAGTAGAATTTCTAGTACAAGTGCCATTCAGCCCATCACGCCAGTGTTGGCTTTCCAAAATAGCAATTTACTTAGTCCCATTTTCATTGATCAAATGTTTATCCATTTACTCTTAAGTTTTACTGGATTCTCCTTCTTTCAGCTTTTGCTTGGACATTGTGTGACCAATGACTCATTATTTAAATAAAAACATTCTGACATCATACTTCATTTCTTCAATTACACAAATTATTTCTGACCAATGGAGATTCTTCTCTTCTGCATCATTGAGCAGCATGCCTCCCACCATTTTGGAACAAGATCATCTTTGCTCAGAGAAGAGCCCAAGTTTATCTTCCTCAATAATATCAGATCCCTGGTAGAATTTTAGTGAATTTCTTCAGTAGCTTCTAATGGATTTCATTTTCAAAAACATAAGCTTTATTAATTGGTCCTCATCCTCTACCGTAGGCTAATTTGTCTGTAAAGCCACTTAACACTTAACCACACTCGTGGAAAATTCTAAATTTGAGCTTCTGTGGACAGAAAAAATGAACTTGACCTGTAAATTTTAATTTTATGCCTCCGTAACTAAGTCTTGATCCTTTATATACAAGAAACATATACTCAATATATTCATATATTAAAACACTTATGGCTATCCAACACCTTTACATCTCTTCAGTCTGAAAAATATGCATCAATCACTCGTCTGGTTTCCATCTCAATCAATCTCCTGTCTAGGTTACCATCATGCTGCCTCACAGGTTAATCTTTAACCAGCAAGCTTTGTACTTAGTATGTCATCAAAAGCCTTTAAATATTCATATACTTGACATTCAGTGCATTTCCTTTGCCAATATATTGATAACTCCTAAAGAAATAAGACAAAATAAGGTTTGTCACAACTTACCTTTCACAAATCCATGTCTGCTCTCCTAGCTTAATCAAGAGCAGAGGTATTACATTGGCAACACTCCAGTCACCTGTATCAAATGTTATTTGAATGATTACATTAAAACCCACTCCCACTATAACATCTCAGTATTCTATGACGACACCATGGAGTTCTAATTTTTTAAAATTCAGTATCTAAACATATGTACATCAATACAGTCCCTCAGCATTTTGTCTCAAATTTTGTTCATAATCTTTGTGTAATTACATATATAACCAAAATTCCCATTTGGAAATGTTATTTTCCTATAAAAATGGGCTTGATAAAAATAATCAGTGTAGCTCTGTCACCAATTTGTCAATGATTAAAATTTTTACTTGCAGCATTGAGCCAAGCTTTACAATGCTACAGGGGAAAAGGAAATTTGAGACATATTTTAACATTGCAGGATGCTAAATAGGAATCTTTCTTTTCTAGATGCAAGCATGCAAAGGATACTAAGAAATTAGTGAACTTTGATTATTGATTTCTGCACACACTTAAATATTTAGAATTTTCCACTTATTATAGAAAATACTGATGAAAAATAACTTTATGTTTATCAGCATGCATTAGTTTCTAGACATTGATTAGTATTTTACTGATTACCTAGCAAGCCACTCAATTCAAAAGCAACTAGTGATGGGCAATAAATGCTGGCCAGTCAGCATTGCCTAGGTCCCACGAATGAATTAGAAAACTTGCTGCTGCTTTATGCACACGTATCACAAAATAAAGCTCTGCTTTGTGAAAACTAGAATAATGCATTCTCATTACCTTTCTTTAAGTTTTCCTTTGCCGTCTGCTTAATAGTCAGAATAGCAGTGACAGGTTTCACAGTTTCACATTCTTTCCCGTGTACTCTTTCCTCTTTTGAAAGCCCAAAATGTTCATCCTTTCTTAAAAGTACATCTTTCTTATCCACCTTATCAACATTGTCATTTGTTGCAGTCATATCTTCAACGTGTTCCTCAACATTCTCCATTTTTTCATCTTTTTCGTCAAAATCCTTCACAGGTATCAAAAGATTAATTGATCCTTCTATTTTAGGATAAAATTTTCCATCATCTGCTTTGGTTTCTAACACATGCCTTTCTGTTTCCTCAGTAGTACGGTCTTTCTCCATTCCCAAATCAAAACTTTGCTGACACTTGATTTCTGAAATAAGACTTTTCTTGGAGCTTTTTTCACCATTTTTACTAGATGAATTTTCTATTGTAGATCTGGCAGCATTAGCTTCCTGATTAAGTGAGGTTATTGTGTCCAGGATAGAAAGAGCATCATTAGCTTTGCTTGTACTTGGACCACTAGATGAAAGACCTGCAAGTTGAAAACACAGTGTAATCTGAAGATATTGAAAATGAAATACCATTTTAATGTGCCATGTAGATCATTTTAACACTTCAGAACATAGTGCATTGGATACAAAGCAGTAACTGGAAATACAGCAACTGGATATGCAAATTGCAAAAACTTGATTTAAGTATGGGGAGATACTATTACACTCTTTGAAAAACAATCATTTGCTACCATGGTATAAGCAAACATTCTGAAAGCATCAAAAACAAAGCTGGTCAAACAGTCTGGTGACAGCACTAACACTTGCTGGATGGTTCACAGAAGACTGACAGTCAGTATGGCTGTAGGCCATTTAAAATGTTACTGTCAAAAATATTTAACTATTCACTGACTAGAAGCTTTAGGAAAACAAAGGTAGTTTTAAGGTATTTATAAATATATGGGGAAACATTAGAAATAAGGTTTCATTTTAGATGGGTTTAATTCAGTATGCACACCTGGAGGGACCTATAGTTAGATTCGTGCTGGATAAAACTGTTTTTAGGTATGGGGGGATTGGTTTAGTTCCATCTGTGATTTTATTGTGCTTAGAGTTATGGCATGAAAATAAATATAGTAGCAACAGGATGCTCACTTCCCAAAGGAGAGAGCTTTCCTTTGTTCTTTAGTTTTAGGTGGAAGCCAGAGCAGTTGGAGACACATCACTGAGGAATGAGCAGTTCTCAATTCTACCAAAATACATATAGAACAAGGAAATTGCGAAGGTGCAGGCTTCATAATGAACAACATACAATCCAGACAACTAGGGAACTTGGGTAGAAAAAAGGTTCCAGACAACTGGAATGAACACAGACGAAGGTATTGTTCAGAAGAATGCAATGGAGAGTAAACAAACTGAGTTCATTAAGTTTAAAGAGTGAAGCAGATCCCAGAGGTAGCTTAAATGCTTGATTTTAAGAATTTTTGTAAGTACTTTTAATAAGAATCTGGGAATTGAGAGTTAAAGCAATTGTAACCGTTTGAATAGTACTCAGGGCAAAGAAATCCTTTGGTGTAAATTCCTGGACTGGATTCGCTGTTAAGTGGAGCAGAAGCTTTATTTAAAAGTGTCATTTGAAAGTCCTGGATTTCAAATGCAAACTGCTAAATTCAACTATTACTACGAAAGAAGATTTTAAAGCGTGTTTTTGGGAGTGGAGTTTGAAAACTCTCACATGACAATCATATAGGGGCATTCTGAGGAGAAATTCAGACACTAACTTGGGTTTAGAATGGATTGTTTGATCACAGCGAATCTATGTTTTATAGAAAGGACATTGTGTGGCAATGAGACCATTATAGCTTCAAATGTACTATGTCATTTGTGCTGATTTAAAACCTATGAGTATTTGTTAAGCTAAGAGGGACTAAGTATTATAATCCATTTCTTTTCATGTTTAATAAATGTTCTTTTCCTTTGTTGTTAAACTTGACACTGTTCCTCTATGTTTGAGGAAGGAGTAAAAATTATGGTCTTTTGAGTCAGGCTTCCATTTTGTGATTTCCTATCCAGTTATAACATCAACTGGGATTGTAACAAAAGGTAGCTGAGTATCTTGGATTTTACATTCACAGGCAAATGAATGGTGCTAATAATTCATTACACTCTTTCCACAGACCTTCTACCAGCTTTTGCACTGGAAACTTTGGAATTATCAAAAATTCAAGTGGCAAGGTGCCCTCGCATGGGAAATGGGACCTACGTGAACTGGACAAGAAAATTTTTTATTTCTTCAACTAGATTGAGGAACCTTTACTCAGGTACTCAGGGCAAAATATTCTCACAGCCTGGAATATGGATTGGGACATGGTAGGATGGCAAAATAACAAAGGACCATGCCAGTACGGGTCAGAGAACATGCTTGTATGGAAGTCCAACATGCTCATACCACTGGTGAATTTGCCAGTGGCGGCTGGGTTGCCAAGTGGAGGGGGTGTTTCTTCACAATGCATAGGCAATTGGGCTTATTAAGGAGCCATTTGCTAGGTATTTCCATAGGATTTGAAATTCTACTAGCGGCACAAGTGAAGATCAGATCCTCACTCTACAAGGAGGTAAGAGTGTTGGCTGGAGTTGGAAACCATTAAAAGCAGTAGTGTTTCAGTGCAGGGATGACAAGAGTGAATTAAGTCATGGAAGTGACAAGTTAGAAACTGAACAAACACAATGAGCACATCAGAGGATTGTACTATTTTCAAGGTGCAGCTTGCATATGCAGAGTAAGGGGAGTGAGATACTCAAAGTGAGTGCTGCAAATGACAATGGATCCCATGCATTGTAGTTTTAAGACCCCCAATGAAGGGCACGAGAGGGAGAGAGAATGAGATGCAGGCAACTACAGCAGGCAACACCCAGCAGGATAGATAGATGGAAGAATGTGTGGATATGGACATGCAACTAGTCTTACGTGTTCAGAAGGTGGTATCCAGAGAGAGCTTATGGATAGAGGCTCTGCTTCTTACAAACCTCACAGCAGCAGTGTCACCAATGACTGCACCACTGAGGGAAAAGTGCACTGTGATGGAGTAGGATCTGAGCCCAATGTGAAGAGGTTGGCATTACGGCTTGTGGCAGTGAAGACCACAGTAGCATCAAACTTTTACCCCTCAATTATTCCAGGCACCCACTGGGAGATTTTCCACATTTGCAGCTCATTGCTACATTGATCTGATCTGATCTGAATGTCGCTTTCAAGAAGGCGAATTTGACCAGTCAGGAAAAATAGGGTTCAGATCATTGTGCAAGTGGCCATCAGGTCTCCTGTAGAACAAGCAGCAGCCTTCATCAACGTCCACTTGTTCAATGTACAAGTGGTTTCTGACCATTACAAGTAGCTTCTTCTTAAAGATTATCTGGATTTCTCCAATTGGACGATGCAATATTTGTAAAATAGTGCAAAAGAGGTAGGATTCTTTGTACACAAACATTAAAACTATTGGAAATGCAAACTATTCACTAAGGCAACACTTCAGAAGTTGGTTTACATGGTACCATTTCTGACGTCAGAAATATGGATGTTATGTTTCTCACCATAATTTGCAGTTTTTAGTTCATTTTTAATTTTCTTGCAATAGCTTACACTAAATGCATACATCTCAAGTCTCAATTGCTAATATTCATCCAAATGACTGACAATAGTAAAGTGCTTGCTACTTTAGAGATTTTTGAAACTGAACGAAGAGAACCAATCAGGTTGTGGTATTTCAGGTAGTACCTGGAGTTGTTGGTTCTGATTTCTCAGAGTTTGGTACAAAACTCACAGCAGCAGGCTCTTCTTTGTGGTCCACAGTTGCTAGAAACTCATGAACGGCTTTCTCAACCTGAGGCCGGAATATGTGGTTAATTTTTGGATCCACAACTTGAGAAATGATCCTGTCAACACCGACCTCCAGCATACCTGATCTGCAAATGCACAAAAGATAACTTCCTGCAGTATAAGTTATCCACTGAGTCTTATTTTTAACGCATTGAATACTTGAATTTTCAATCTACACTGCTTAACTATGAAACAAAATTATCTACATCAGTCCTCATCAAACAATCATATCACCAGCAATCCATGCTGCATAGATGTGTTTTGTTATGGATTACAATTGTTCCTGGGTTGCAGTCTGGAGTTTTAATCACAAGCAATTAGCAGCGATATTATAATAAAAGACTCACTAAATATTTAGGATATGGAAACGTAGAAACGACATGGTTTAACAATAAAGGAAGAGAAGTGGAGAAGCAAGTGGTTTCAGGAGGGTAGCTGAAGGCTCTGTCACCCAGAAAGCATAAGTTAGAATAGTTATATCAATATCAAACTATGTACACAAAGAAAAATAAAGAGATAAATTAACAGAGTTGAAAGAGACAAATGAAAAACTAAGAAATCATTAAGTTTTTTAAAATTCATAAATGAAGTTTGAAGGAATGAGACTCCACCCTTCTAAAAATGAACTTGGCCAAGGACAAAGCAGCAGCTATTCATGGAAATGTAACTGGAGAATATTGCAGAAATAGCGCGATGCAAGTAGATTTACAAATTATTCATTCAGAGCAGATAGGTCTGTGAATTCATTCACAGCATATGGGTCACATTCTCCTGCATGGGTTTCCTCCCACAGTCAAAGATATGCGGATTAGGTTGATTGGCCATGCTAAAATTGCCTCTTACTGTCCTGAGATGCATACGTCAGAGGGATTAGCAGGTAAATATGTAGGGATATGGCGTGGGGCCTCGGTGGGATTAGGGTCAATGCAGACTCGATGGGCCAAATGGCCTCCTTCTGCGCTTCAGGGTTTCTATGATTTTATGGGTGTCACTGGCTGGGTCAGCATTTGTTGTGCACCCTTGAACCGAGTGGTTTGTGAGGCTATTTCAGGGTCAACCACAGTACTATGGGTCTGGAAATCTTGGCTAGGCCAGTCCAGGTCAGGAGATTTCGTTCCCGAAAGGACATTAGCAAACCAGATGGGTTTTTAATGACAATCAACAATGATTTCATAGTCATCATTAGACTTTTAATTCCAGATTTTCACTGAATTCAAATTTTCACCATTTGCTATGGTGGAATTCAAAACCAGTTCCTCACAGCATTACTCCCAGTGGATTACTAATCCACTGACTATGCCATCATCTTCCCTAAAAATGGCAAGAACAAATTAAAGTTTAGTGTAATAAATACGCAGGAAATTATCAGTCAGGTGGTGGTTATGGAGACAGAGAAGTTTTCATGTCTTTCATTGGAGTTCATACAAAAAAAAAGTGATCACAGATGCTGCCAGACCTGCTGAGTATTTCCAGGATTTTCTGTTTTAATTTCAGATTTCCAGCATCTGCAGCATTTTGCTTTGCATTAAAGTCTTGGGAGCAGAGAGCCAATGGCTCTCACATCACTGAAGACAGGTGATGGACAAGTAAAATTTTGTTGGGAGGAAAGGTGCAGCATGCTTTCGTACACATTAAAGTTTGTGAATAAGGCATGGTTGTGTATGGATACAACAAAGGCATCTGCAAGGATGACAGCTGTGAATTGAGAATCTGCTGAACCAGTGCAACAACAATAATCTCTCCCCCAGTGTTGACAAGGCGAAGAAGTTGGTCATTGACTTCAGGAAGCACAGTGGAAGACATGCCCCTCTCCACATCAAGTGTCAAGTAGAAATGGTTGAGAGCTTCAAGTTTTTAGGTGTCCAGGTCACTAAACCTGTCCTGGTGCCTCCATATTGACACTATAGTTAAGACAGAGCACAAATGCCTCTATTCTCCCAGAAACCAAGGAAATTTGGCATGTCCACTATGACTTTCACCAACTTTTACAGATGCACCACAGAAAGCATTCTTTCTGGTTGCATCACAGCTTGGTATGGCTCCTCCTCTGTCTAAGACCACAAGAAACTACAAAGCATCATGAAGGAAGTCCAGTCCATCACCCAAACCAGCTTCCCATCCAATGGCTCTATTTGCACTTTCTGCTGCCTCGGAAAATCAGCCAGCATAATTGAGAACCCCTAGCATCCTGGACATGCTCTCTTCTACCTTCTTCCATCAGGAAGATACAAAAATCTGAGGACGTGCACCAACTGACTCAAGAACAGCTGCTGCCATCAGACTTTTGAATGGACCTACCTTGCATTAAGTTGATCTTTCGCTATACCCTAGCTATGAATGTAACACTACATTCTGTACCCTCTTCTTTCTTTCTCTATGTACAGTATGCTTTGTCTGTCCAGTATGCAAGAAACAATACTTTTCACTGTATCCCAATACATGAGACAATAATAAATCAAATCAAGGAGCTACTGGCAGGAGTTAGGGCAGAGATAGCAGTAAACAATCTTTATGATGGATACAATTACAGGACCCAAAGTCTTGCCCTGAGCCAAAAAGGAGCCACATTTTTGTCTGTGAGAATGACTAGAAAACAAATGGTGTGGGTGGGGATTGGAAGCTGTAAACAATGTTTCAGTCTTGCCAAGTGTTGAGGAGTAGAAGTTATAGCTCACGCAAGGCTAGATCTTACATATGTCAGCGGAGAGAGATGTCAAAGACATTAAGACAGCAAGCGTTGACGGATTTATATAGAAAAGCAGCATTTCAAGACTTAAAGTAAAATTTAATACTTGCATCTGAAATCAAAATTTAACTCATCCAAAGTTTCTGCATGCAAATCCTATATTGTTGCTTTCTGGTCATACATCAATCCATTCCCTAACCTCCATTGTTCCTGTTTCTTAATTCCAAAGACTTGCTTATAAAACACACAGGTACTCAACTTGTCGCTGATACCTCTTCTGGACTCAACAGCCAGCTTGCATCATGTAGTCCTCCAGCTCTAACCTGTTGTGCATCTCCCCTTCTACATTCCTGTAGTCGAACTTTCAGTGTATGGCTTCTACCATATTGAAAAAAGCCTCCTTAAACTTCCCCATCTTATTGCTTCCCTCCCATCTTCAAAGCACCTTTAAAAGCCAAATCTTTTGCAACCTCTAATACTTCTAAAGGAAGAAATGCATGAATGCCACATTATTCTGTCCTCAGGAAGTGCCAATGTGTTTCACAATAAAATAATTAATTTTGAAGCAGTCATTGTAATGCAGCCAATTTCTGTACAAAATCGAAACAAACAGCAAAAGGACACAAATAAACATTCAATTGCATAGAATGAGAGGGGAATGTTCACCAGAAAAACCAGGAACACACTTTGCTCTTTTGAGTAGTGCATATACTGTAGTCTATCAAATCCACTTAACATCTTGTCTGAAAGATCTGTTCTATCTAGAGTCTCCCAGCCTCCCCCCTCCTCTAACCTAAAAAACAGGGAGAAAGAAAGACTCGGAGTGAGAGCAGGTAAGTTTGTCTTTTGTGAGCTGTAAGGGCTTTGGCTCGCAGGGCTTAAGCGAAAAGGGCAGGGCAAGGTAAGTTTATAAGTTTTTAATTACTTTTTTCTCTCCTGTATTTCTAAAAAGGGCAATTATGAGTGTGAGGCCAGTATGTTGTTGCCAATGCAATATGTGGGAGGTCCTGGAGGCTCCTGGTCTCCCAGACATCCATATCTGTGCTGGGTGTGTGGAGCTGCGGTTCCTAAGGGACTGGGTTAAGGAACTGGAACTGCAGCTCGGGGACCTTCGTCTCATTACAGAGAATGAGGAGACAATTGATAGGAGATACCGGCAAGTGGTCACACCAGGGCAATGGGAGGAAAGCAAGTGGGTAACTGTTAGGAAGGGGAAAGCTCATGTGATGGAAAGCATGCCGAGTACTGGGGGAGGGAGGGAGGGAGGGAGGGAGGGGGGGAGGGAGGGGGGGAGGGAGGGAGGGAGGGAGGGAGGGAGACAGCTCACCTGGGGGAGGCAATGGTGGCCGGGTCTCTAGAGCTGAGCCTGACCCAGTACTTCAAAAAAGGAAAAGAGGAGAAAGGCAGTGTTAATAGGGGGCTCCATAGTGAGGGGGTCAGACAGACGTTTTTGCGGACGCACACGGGAGTCGCATATGGTGGTTTGCCTCCCTGGAGCTGGGATCTGGGATGTCTCTGGTCGTGTCCCAGACATCCTGAAAGGGAAGGGTGAAGAGCCGGAGGTTGTTGATATACATAGGTACCGCTGACGTAGGCAGGAAGAGGGAAGGGGTCATGAAAAGGGATTATAGGGAATTAGGTAGACAGCTGGGAAAGAGGAACGCAAAGGTAGTGATCTCAGGATTGCTGCATGCGCCGCAGAAGAATGAGAGCAGGAATAGAATGAGGTAGAGGGCGAATGCGTGGCTGAGGGACTGGAGCAGGGGGCAGGGATTCCCGTTCCTGGATCATTGGGACCTCTTTAGGGGCAGGTGTGACCTGTACAATAAAGATGGGTGGTACTTGAATCCCAGGGGGATCAATATCTTGGCGGGAAGGTTGGCTAGGGCTACTGGGGGGACTTTAAGCTAGAAAGGTTGGGGGGAGGGAATCAAGATGAGGTGACAGAGCGAGGAGGTTAGCTCCCAAGTAGAGAAGGACTGTAGACAGTATGAAAGGGAGGTTAGACAGGTGACGGAGAAGGGGAAGCGCCCAGACCGAGGGTCTGAGGTGTGTCTATTTTAACGCCAGGAGTGTAGTGAATAAAGTGGATGAGCTTAGGGCATGGATTGCTGCTTGGGAATGTGATGCAGTGGCCATTACAGAGACTTGGATGTCTCAGGGACAGGACTGGGTACTTCAGGTGCCAGAATTCAGATGCTTCAGAAAGGACAGGGAGGGAGGCAAAAGAAGTGGCAGAGTGGCTGTAGAGAAGGTGAATGCCATGGAGGGACTGTCTACGGAGTCTCTGTGGGTGGGAGTTAGGGACAGCAAGGGGTCGATAACTTTGCTGGGTGTTTTCTATAAGCCGCCCAATACTGACAGGGAAGTTGAGGTGCAGATAGGGAAACAGATCCTAGAGAGCTGTAGTAATAACAGAGCTGTCGTGATGGGAGACTTTAATTTCCCAAACATCGACTGGAATATCCCTAGGGTAAGGGGTTTGGATGGGGAGGAGTTTGTTAGGTGAGTTCAGGAGGGTTTCCTGAACACACCTAACAACAGCACGTGGATAAGCCTACGAGAGGAGAGGATGTACCTGACCTGGTGCTAGCTAATGAATCAGGACAGGTGTCGGATCTCTCGGTGGGAGAGCATCTCGGGGATGATGATCATAATTCTATCTTCTTCACGATAGCATTGGAAAGAAATAGGATCAGGAGGCTAGGAAGGTGTTTACCTGGAGTAAGGGGAAATATGAAGACATCAGGCAGAAAATTGGACGAGTAAATTAGAAGGTGTTGTTCTTGGGGAAAGGTACTGAAGGAGGGTGGCGGATTTTCAAGGAATGTTTGTCTGGAGCTCTGCACCACAATGTTCCGATGAGACAAGAAGGTTTTGGTAGGTTGCGGGAACCGTGGTACATGAAGGTTGTGATGAACCTAGTCAGGAAGAAAAGAAAGGCGTACAAAAGGTTTAGAGGACTAAGAGATGTTAAGGATCTAGAGGAGTATAAGACTTGTAGAAAGCAGCTTGAAAAGGAAAGTAGGAGAGCCAGAAGGAGTCATGAGAAGGCCTTGGCGGGTAAGATTAAGGAGAATCCCAAGGCGTTCTACAAATACGTGAAGAGTAAAAGGATGAGAAGTGAAGGGATAGGACCTATAAAAGGTGAAGGGGGAAAAGTCTGTGTGGAACCGGAAGAAATGGCACAGGTACTTAATGAGTACTTTGCCTCGGTATTCATGGTGGAAAGTGATCTGGGAGGTTGTACTGCAGGTTTGCGGCAGACTGAAATGATTGAGTATGTGGACGTTAAGAAAGAGCACGTGTTGGAACTTTTAAATTCTATCAAGATAGATAAGTCACCGGGACCAGATGGGATGTACCTCAGGTTACTGTGGGAGGTGAGGGAAGTGATTGCAGAACCCCTGGGGATGATCTTTGCGTCATTGATGGAGACGGGAGAGGTTCCAGAGGATTGCGGATGTGGTTCCTATTTTCAAGGGAACAGGGATAGCCTGGGAAATTACCAACCGGTGAGTCTGACCTCAGTGGTTGGTAAGTTGATGGACAGGATTTATGAGCATTTAGAGAAGTTTATTATGATCAGAAATAGTCAACATGGCTTTGTCAAGGGGTTGTGCCTCACGAGCCTAGTTGAGTTCTTTGAAAATGTGACTGAACACATTGACGAAGGAAGAGCAGTGGATGTGGTTTACATGGACTTCAGCAAGGCGTTTGATAAGGTCCCCCATGCAAGACTTCTTGAGTAGGTGGGAGGACATGGGATCCAAGGGGCTTTGGCCTTGTGGATCCAGAACTGGCTTGCCTGCAGAAGGCACAGAGTGGTTGTGGATGGGTCTTTTCCTACATGGAGGTCGGTCACAAGTGGAGTGCCCCAGGGATCTGTTCTAGGACCCTTGCTGTTTGTCATTTTCATAAATGACCTGGGTAAGGAAGTGGAGAGATGGGTTAGTAAGTTCACCGACGATATGAAGGTTGGTGGTGTTGTGGATAGTCAGGAGGGATGTCAGAAGTTGCAGCGTGACATAGACAGAATGCAAGATTGGGCGGAGAAGTGGCAGATGGGCTTCAACGCGGATAAATGTGTAGTGGTCCATTTTGGCAGGATCAATGGGACAAAGGAGGACAATATCAAGGGTAGGAATCTTAGCAGTGTTGAGGAGCAGAAGGACCTTGGAGTCCGGGTCCATAGGACTCTTAAATCGGCCTCACAGGTGGAGGATGTGGTCAAGAGGCATATGGTGTACTGGCCTTCATTAATCGAGGGATTGAGTTTAGGAGTCGGGAGGTAATGCTGCAACTTTATAAGACCCCTGTCAGACCCCACTTGGAGTCCTGTGCGCAGTTCTGGTCGCCTCACTACAGGAAGGATGTGGAAGCTATTGAGAGGGTGCAGAGATTTGTGAGGATGTTGCCTGGATTGGGAGGCATACCATATGAAGGTAGGTTGAGGGAGCGAGATCTCTTCTCCCTGGAGGGACGAAGGTTGAGAGGTGACTTGATAGAGGTTTATAAAATGTTGACAGGAATAGATAGGGTGGATTCTCGGAGGCTATTTCCCAGGGCTGAAATGGTCGCTACGAGAGGACACAGGTTTAAGGTGCTGGGGAGCAAGTACAGAGGAGAGGTTAGGGATAAGTTTTTCATTCAGAGGGTGGTGAGTGAATGGAACTGGCTGCCGTCGGTGGTGGTAGAGGCAAACTCACTGGGGTCTTTTAAAAGACTTTTGGATGAGTACATGGGATTTAATGGGATTGGGAGTTACAGATAGTTTTATGGCCTGGTAGGTATGGATATGATCGGCGCAACTTGTGGGCCGAAGGTCCTGTTTGCGCGGTAGTGTTCTATGTTCTATGGTATTAATAAGTCAGCCGATTTTATGTGCTCAAGATTCTTAAGTATTATTACTCTATGTGAAGCAGTTTGATATATTTTATTACATTAAAAGAACTAAACAAACAAATATTTTGTGTGCAAAAATATCAAATTTGAATAAGTGGGAAGAAAAGTGCATTCTAAGAATTAATGCCCCTAAATAACAGGTTAGCATGTCACTAAACAAATTCATAAATTGAAGTTTTTCGGCCCAACACAAAGTCACTCCGAGAACTGCCTTGGAATGGGCATTTTTCTTGGTGTTGTAAAAACCTATCAGCAAGTTCATGATGACAACATTTTCAACAACAAGCTGCATTTTAACAGAACCTTATTCAACAAATCAAATTTTTAAACAACAATTATTCTTATCAAAAGTAAAGGATCTTTGTGGTTTTCTCAAACCTACTGTAGGACCATCTGTCTAAGACTGTTCCTTAGCTGATTCTTGTTGAGATGAGGGCTCCACGTGTGACTTGCGAGATGGTTCGACACAAAGTTATCCACTCGCTGCCGTAAATTCTGATATGCAGGCTATAATCAAAAACAAACACAATTTACTACTTTGCATATATGTCAGTATTAAGCTTGGAACAAGAGTGAAGCAGACTTCAGTACTAGCTGGTAAAATGTTAAAATAGATCAAGTAAGTAGAAGTTATACTACAGGTACTGGTTTGATATCCAAAATCTACTTTCAAAGCAATACAGGCATGTAAAACTGCTTAGAATTTACTCCTTTTCGACATTACATTTAAAGCAATCAGGTCAAACTGCTTCAACACCGTCAAATGTTGCTATGAAATTTTCACAGCAATATTAAAAGATGCTGTCTTGGCTACAACATTAGGAACTAGTATGAGACATGAATTGGCCATGATGGGCTGGGAAACATTACTGAAAGGACAAACAACGAAAAGCATTTGAAAAATGAATAGGCCAACTCCAAAAGTTGTTTATTCATGTTTGGCGCAAGAGTGGTAAGGGAATTCTAACCAAATCACAGTGTATAAGGGAAATTTGAGATAGTATCAGATTCAAGGAAGAAGCATACAAATTGGTAAGAAATAGCAATAGGCCTGAGAATTGGGAGCAGTTTAAAATTCAAAGAAGGGCCAAGGGATTAAGAAGGAAAAACAGAATATGAAAGTAAACTAGCAGGGAACATAAAAACTGACTAAAAGTTTCTCTAGGTATGTAAAGAGAAAAAGATTGACAAAAACAAATGTAGGCCCCTTACGGTAAGAAACAGGAGAATTCTTCATGGGGAAGCAAAAAATGGCTGAATTAAATTTGTACTTTGCTTCAGCCTTCACAAATGAAGACATGAAAAAACGTGCCAGAAGTGCTGAGAAAAACACGTTTTAGTGAGTTGAAAGAAATCAGCATTAGTCGAGAAATGGTTTTGGGGATATTGATAGGATTGAAGGTGGATTAATCTCCAGGTTCTGATCATCTTCATCCCAGAGTGCTTCAGGAAACAGCCCTGGAAATTGATTCATTGATAGTTATTTTCCAAAATTCTTTGGACTTCAGAATAGTTCCTACAGATTGGAGGATAGTTAACATAAGCCTGTTATTCAAAAAGGGAGGTAGAGAGAAAACAGGAACTATAAACCAGCGATACTGGGGAAGTTGTTGGTGTATTATCAAGGATTTCATAACTCAACATTTGAAAGGCAGTGGTATAATAAGCCAAAGTCAGCATGGATTTACAAAAGGGACATCATGCTTGATTAATCTATTGGAATTTTCTGAGGCTGTAACTAGTAAAATTGACTGAGAACCACTGGATGTTTCGTTTTTAAACTTTCAGAAGGCTTTCGACAAGGTCCCACATGACAGACTACCATGTAAAGTTAATGCACATGGGATTGCAGGTAATGTGTTGAGATGGATAGAAAGCTAAGAGTCAGCATAAATGGGTCTTTAAACTTTTTTTCTGATTGGCAGTCAGTGACTAGGGGGGCTCCGCAGGGATCTGTGCTAGGACCCCAACTGTTCACATTATATATTAATGATCTGGAAGGGGGAACTGAATGTATGACCTCCAAATTTGCAGATAATATAAAGTTGGGTGGGAGGGTGAGCTGCGAGGAGAATGCAGAGATGGTTTAGCGTAATTGTATAAGCTGAGTATGTGGGCATCTGCATGGCAGATGCAGCATGATGTGGATAAATGTGAGGTTATCCACTTTGATAGCAATAATAGGAAGATAGATTATTACTTGAATGGGGGTAAGTTGAGAGATGTATGTACTCAATGAGAACTTGGAGGCCTTGTGCATTAGTAATCGCAAATGTACAGCAGACAGTAAAGGAGACAAATGATATGTTGGCCTTCATTGCGAAATGTTTCGAGTATAGAAATAAAAGGTTTTATTGCAATTATATAGGGTGTTAGTGAGGCCAAACCTGGAGTAGTGGCGTCCTCATCTAAGGAAGGATGTCCTTACTATTGAGGGAATACAGCGAAGATTTACCTTATAAAAACACAAGTAATTAATATTTTTGTACAGAACTAGAATTTAATTACGGAACTGAGTAATTATTGGTAACTAATTACCGATTTATTTAACATCAAGCAAGATCCACCTATTTAATAAATCTAGAACTCAAGCTGCTCATTAGTTCAATGAATTAAATAAAGATAACCAACAAATAAATGAAGTAATCACTAAATAAACTGAAATATAGGCAGTGTCAGGGTTGGAGCATGAGAGCGCTTGTGGACAAAACTCCCACATTTACAAGGAATTTGCCTACCTTGAGACATTCAAGATGATCCTGGGATGGCAGATAGGTCATCTGAGGAGAGACTAAGGCAGTTGGGGATTATATTCGCTGGAGTTTAGAAGAGAGGGGATCTCATAGAAACTTTTAAAATCCTAACAGAGTTAGACAGGATAGATTCAGAAAGAATATTCCCAATAATGGGGGAGTCCAGAACTAGGGGTCACAGCTTGAGAATAAAAACAAACACAGTTTATTACTTTGCGTACATGTCAGTATTTAGCTTTTAGAATTGAGGTGAGGAGAAATTTCTTCACCCAAAGGGTGGAGAGTGTGTGCAACTCAATACCACAGAATATAATTGAGGACAAAGTGCTGTCTGATTTCAAGAAGAAATTAGATATAGCTCTTGGGGCTAAAGAGATCAAGAGATATGGGGGAAGAAGCTATCAGGTTATTGAACTCGATGATCGGCCATGATCAAGATGAATGGCAGAGCAGGCTCAAAGAGCCAAAAAGCCTATTCCTGCTTCTAGTTTCTATGTTTAACTATAATCACATGATTTTCAATAGGAAAAAGAGAATGAACAAACTTAAACATTTATCATAATCAAAGTAAAATTAATAGATAATATCTCATGGATAATTCACAGAGCTGGGAGAATTCAATAAATGAAGTGACTAGCTAAATAAATTGTGGCTATGAGAACTTAGAGCAAAGATATAGAGGCACCAAGTGCTTTAAACCAAGGGGCAGTAAACAATTACACTGGCAAAAATTAAAAAATGATATACTCAATTCAAAAGAAGGGTCTGGTTGACCTCAAAAATTTAAGTATATACCCAAGTATCTAGCTCCTTAAGTGCTTAGACTTAAGCTTGACTTTATAATGACAAGTGCAAGTAACTGCAAGTTGAAAGAAAAAAACACAAGTAATTAATATTTTTGAATAGAACTAGAATTTGATTACTGAACTAAGTAATTATTGGTAACTAATTACTAATTTATTTAACATCAAGCAAATCCACCTATTTAATAAATCTAGAACTCAAGTTGCCAATTAGTTCAACGAATTAAAGATAAACAAATAAATGAATTCATCACTAAAGAAAATGAAATATAGGCAGTGTCAGGGTTGGAGCATGAGCACTTGTGGACAAAACTCCCACATCTACAAGGAATTTGCCTGCCTTGAGACATTCCAGTTTAGAGTCACTCCGACACAAAAAGAATGAATTACTTAATTAATTCCAGAGTACAGTCACAGATCAGAGGAAAGCACGGGTACAGGAAGGGAACAGCAACTTTTAGTCAGCACTATAAGTGGAACATTGGATGGATAGTGAAGAAAAACTTGCAGCCAGTGACAATATCCTGCAAGGATAAGGAAAAAGATTGTCCACACACTACAGAGCAGGAGACTGTCCAAGAGGTGCAATTTCATATCAAGTAGCATGGTTATCGTAACAGAAGTTTCAGCGACTAGATGGGTATAGTATTTTTGAAATCAACATCGAGTCCCAGAGTCTGTTGCCTGCTTGGTGCCAGGATGAACGTAGCCAAATTAAAACTGGAAAGAGTATCCAGTTGTTGTGCTCCATGTCAGAACAAATGACAATATGAAAGATTTGGGAAAGGTCCTGTAAAGTGAGCATCAGGAATTAAAAATCTCATGGGCTGATATTATGATCTACAGATTGACACAGGGTCAAATAGTGACTCTACAGAATGAATGGAAAGAAGGAGTACCAGCACTGTACAAGGCTGCAACAAACCAGGTGGTGACCAAGGTCTTGGCCAATAATATAACAGGGACTATAAATAAGACCGCTAGGAATGACATAAATCAAACCATAAAAGAACCACCGAGACAATGAAGAACAAACTAAGAAAATACAAATGACTAGGGATCAGATGAAGTCAGGTCAAAAAGGTAAAGTAACAGCTAAAACAGGGAGAATTACTAATTAAAAATCAAGTTATGACAATACAGCATACAGTATCTACAACAAAATGAACGAACTAGGGGCAATTTGTAGAGCGGATCTGAATATACTACGGTTTACAGAAACATGGCTATGTGGAGTACATGTTTGGCAATCAAATACTGCCAAAAAGAGGTGGAACAGCTGCAGTTATAAAACAAAAACGGTGGTAGGAAAAAGAGGCAATAACTAGGAATAAGATAGATCTATGTGGATTGAGTTAGAGATAGATTACCTTAATAGGAATGCACTGCAGACAAGTGAAAAGGAACAAAAGAAAGAAACATCTAAGCAAATCCAGGTGAGTAGCAGACATTGAATAATAGTCCTGGACATTTTAATTATCCACAAATCACATTAGGAAGAAGTAGCGAAGGAAGAAATGTAGATCAAGTTTTTAGTGTCTCCAAGTCTCCTTTCTCATTCAAGATGCAAGAAAGCCAAAAGAATCATCACTGGATCTTGTAATGGGTAATAAACCAGAATGGAATCAATAGCTGTAGTAGTAAGAGTGGCCACAACATAGGACAGGTTCAAGATTGTGAAGATAAAGAGGCTGAAAAAGATTTAAGTATGAGGAAATAAGGGTGATAAGGTTGTAAAAGATGATAACCAGAAAAAATGTTGCAAATGAAAAAAATTAGCATTTAAAAAGGCAATCAGTAAAGTTAAAGAAAAATACATTCTACTAAACATCAAAAACTAATAAGCGGCACAATGGATGAATAAACAAAAACTGAATCAAAAGAAAAAAAAATGCAAAGACCACATGGACAGAAAGAAATATAAACATAGGACGGAAGCTTAAACAAAAAAAATCAAACGCAAGATTACAAAATGAGAGATTCCAAACTTTTGCTGAAGATAAAAGAACCTTCTAATAGGGGATCAGCTTTAAAAGGGTAATATAATTGGGATAAAAGGCAGAAAATAAATGACCAAAATTGAAAAAGGATTAAACCTATGTATAGATGATATGCACCGTACATATCCAAAGAAATAAGAGAGTGGGGTGTGCCAGAGGGTGTAAGTACGAGAGAGGCCAACTCAACGGACAGTTGACAGGACACTGAAATCAGGAACTTGGTTGTAAGAGAATTCTATGTGTTTTAAGGGTTGATCCATTTCTTTAAATGTCACAAGAACCGCTTGTTATAACGTGAACATTGCAAAGTTGAGTTACGACAAATTTAACTTCAACCTTAAGTTGTATTTTCTTTCGCGGTGTTAGTAATAAATAAGCTGTGTGCCAGTGGAAGCTGCACAGTTTATTGAGTGACTAGTTGAACTGGTTACCTGGTCATTTGGAACTGACAGGTTTAAGGATATTTCCTTAAGGCTGAAGACAGGAAGGATTCAGTCGTCATGGTTTGCTTGGGTACCATGTGGCTAGGATCAGGAAGAGTTTCTTCTCAGGGAGCACAAGAAGCTCAGGCCTAAATTTAAAAAGCAGAGCCACAAAGATTGAGTCTCTGGATTTCGACCTGAGCCATAACAGAATTGGCATGGGGTTATTAAGATCAAAGTTAAGTGCGTGACTCCAAGACTGGTATTAGACAAATGGGTTTGAATTCATGGGGTATTAGTTCCAGTAATGAGTAAAGAGAGAGCTATTTCTTTGGGAACAGGTTTCACTTGAATGTGCCTTGACAAATTGAATTAAGACTACAAAAAAAAGGTTTTAGTCAAAATAGTGATTCCTGCATTCCTGTATGTTTCAGAGACATGGATGACCCACAGCAGAAACCACAAAACACTGGAGAAGTACCACCAGCAGTGCCTTTGCAAGCTCTTCCAAATTTGGTGGCTGACTCTCAAAGCAACTATCACACCCAGAACTCAGTCTTGATAGGAGATTCCCAGGACAGCAGAAATTTACGGATATCATTAAAGAGGAGATCAAACATCCCCACCAGCACATGGAAGACCCTGGCTTATGACTGGCAAAAATGGAGAAGATTTGTTCCGGAAGACACCAAACACATTGTGAGATGTTGTCAGGAACATATATGAAATTGAGATATCGGAGGAAAAGCACAAACCTCCGAACAACTCATCTACGCAACTCTTCAAGCACCATCTGCCCAGCATGTAGCATACCCTGCATATTGAGTATTTGGTTCTGAGATGGCCGATAAATTCAATAAATCAACAGGAAATGACTAAACAATGGTGCAGGGTAGTGATCTGAGTAATAGTAACCACAGTGACAGAAAATCACAAAGCTGAAGAGTGCACCAGCAATGGTCAGAGTTTGGAAAAATACTAAAGACAGAATTGAGGTATTCACAAGAAAATCTATGAATTAACAGGATAAATAGAAATAAATGGATATTTGGCAAGTAGAAATTGCCAAAGCATGGCTGCAACTTGACCAGAGCTGACAACTGAATATTCATGTTTATCTGACATTTTGGAAGAATGGGAGGAAAGGATAAAAAGGTGGTGATAGCTATTTTAGTGCGATAGTGAGAAAATAATCTTGGCTGGAAAGATAAAGATGTGGAATCAGTTTAGATAGAGATAACAAAAGCAAGATAAAGTCGTCCCTGGTGAGATTAGTTTGTAGATCGTTTTCACAGGAGCTACACTGCAAGACAGCACATCAAGAAATAACAAGGTCTTATAAAAAAAACTACACTAATCATAGACCGAACAATCAAATTGGAACATGTAGCCTGGAGGATGTGTTGATAGAGTGTATTTGGGATAGATTCTTAGAAGGATCCATTCTGAAAAAAAAAGCAAGGCTACTTTTAGACCTGGTAATGCATATGAGACAGGGTTAATTAATGGTTTCATCATAAAGGATCCTTTCAGCAAGAGTGATCATAACATGCAACAATTTCACCTTCAGTTTGAGGATGGGAAACCCAAATCTGAAACTAAAAGTAAAACAGTGGATAAGGAGTGGTAGGCATTGGAGGAGACATTTCATAAATCTCAGCAAAGATATATTCCACTGAGAAAGAAATACACTACTAGATGGATGTACTACATTAAAAACAAGTATTACTGTTGATCATTTTTAATTATGATCCATTTCTAACACAGAATATACTTCCATGCTTGCAATTATTTTTCATTCAGCTACTAACTGTAACAAATTTCAATGTAAATATTTGACTTTAATTTTTCTTTTGGATACTCATCATCTTATTTCTGCTTCTGTACTTGGATCAGCATTACATTCATACACCTGGATTTACATTCCTCAATCTTTCTGAAGTTTATTTCTCAATTCTTCAATCTGATTGGTTAAGATGTGCATGTTTGGTTGTTTATTTTTCATCTACGTGCTGCCCCTCAGCGATATCTTCTTTAAAAGATAATCCACTTCCACATGTATGCATTTGACCACACCAATTTACACATGCATGCAAACAATACCTAGTACTATCCCATCATGACCACTCCACTATATGATATCCAGTGCAGGATGAATAGAAATGCATTCAATTACATACTGGGAAGACCAAACCCATTTGCTTCATCCTTCACAAACTCTTCTCTAGCCACCAGTTCCATTCCCGCTCTCTGCCAACCACCTGAGGCAGAACCTGAGCATTCACAACCCTGTTGTCATGCTTGACCAAGATGAGTTTCATAGTTTGGACACGTATTTTCAAATTCCTCCATGCCCTCATCTCCGTATCTCCAGCAGCCCTACAACAAAGAAAGATCCATTCCTATTAGTTGTACATTCACCATGCCAACCATACTTTTAGCTGCTGAAGGCCTAAAATCTGAAATTTACTATCTGAACCTCTTCACATTTTTCTTTAAAATACTTCTTAAAGTCTATCTCTGTAATCAATCTCTTGGCCAGACACCCTCTCATCTCCTAATGTGGTTCAGTATCAAACTTGACACTTTTTGAATTGCCTTGGGACATTTCACCGCATTAATATCACTACATGAAGACAAATTATTGTACTTCTATTAAGTTATATTTTCAGCAACTTAGTGGGCAAAATAATTTGAATTAAACTGTGCAGAGGCAAGTTGAATTGACAGATGTCTACAGAGTAACCTGTCTGCAATCAAAATATATTTATGAGCATACAGACTCCATCTAGTGGCAGTTGTACCCACTTCTACTATATCATAATTTGGTTACATATAACCAATAACATTTGAGTGTCTTAACATGACTTAGGGAAAAACATTGCAGTTAACTATGTATCGGCATTTTCAATATATCTCAAAGCCATACCTTGTTCAGTATCAAATCACTATTCTGGATTACAGCTTAGATTCAACTTTTTACAGTTCCAATGCTTCATAAATGTAATCAACTGTACACATTTTAATATAGTTTTTAGCTTCGGTGAGGTCCAACTAATGCTCTGGGGACACTGCTTCAACTGGCACCACTGCAACTGTCAACTTAAATGTGAAATAACATTTGCCAGGAGACAGAAACCAACCATCATCACCTTCACATTCAGTGGCATTATAATTGACCAGAAATTGAACTAGGTAAACCATATAAATGTTCTGGCTGCAAGAATGGATCAGAGACTGCCCAAAGCCTGTCCCTGATCTACAAGGCACAAGGAGTGTGACAGAATATTATCCATTACAAACCAAACCACTCAGGAAGCTAGATATCATCCAGGACAAAGCAGACTACCTGCCTTAAACACTCAATCTCCCTTCTACTGTTGCAGAATGGCAGTACCTTCCAAATCCACAACCTGTGCCCCACGGGACAGGGGCAGCAAATGCATGAGAACTATACCATCTGCAAGTCTCCCTCCAAACCACATAAAATTTGGATTTGGAAATATATTGCTGCAGCCAAGTTAAAATCCTGGAACAGCACTGTGGGTATACCTGCACCACATGGACTGTAGCAGTTCAAGAAGGCAGCTCACCACAACCTTCTCAAGGGCACCTAGGGAGAGGCAAAAATTTCTTCTCTTGCTACTGACACACAAATGCCATTAAAGAATAAATCTAAACTCCATGCTATCATCGTCTTGAACATGTTCAAGCTTACTGGAGAAGATCTGATGTACGCTATTGTTATTTCATGATTAAGAATTTCCTAGATCACCATTTGTTTTTGTCCTTCACCTCACCATTTTAATGCAATATAATCCTTTTGTCTTCAGGATTTATAAAATCATAGAAACCCTACAGCACAGAAAGAGGCCCATCGAGTCTACACTGACCACAATCCCACCTGGGCCCTACCCCTGTATCTCCAAATATTTACCTGCTAATTCTCTAACCTATGCATCTCAGGACACTAAGGAGCAATTTTAGAATGGCCAATCAGCCTAGCCTGCACATTTTTGGGCCCAGAGGAAACCCATGCAGACACAAACAGACTGTGCAAACTCCTCAAGACAGTGACCCAAGCCTGGAATCGAATCCAGGTCCCTGGAGCTGTGAAGGAACAGTGCTAACCACTGTGCTACAGTGCTTTTTCCTTAGCTGTTTACTTTGATTTTCTCTTCCTGTCCTTTCACTATACGTATCCTTCTTCTACTCCATTACCATATTATTCTACGTGCGATACCATTCTACGATTTTCTGAAGCAGTTCAGCCATACCGGAGGTATAGTTTCCTCTAGTCTGAAAAACATCCATTCCCCAAAGCTTTCGCCTTACTGTCACTTCTTTCCCACCTTCAGTCTGGTTTTGTTCCCTGCAGCACTCAAACAACTTATAGCTCTATATTTTCATGTTGAGTCTCTCAGGCCTGTGAAAGTAGGAAAAAGGCATGAAAACCCAGGCCTGGGCATTGAGTGCAGGGCCACAATGCTAGACAAGTGTCCCAGGTGGGAGAGGTTCCAGTTAAGGCAAAAAAAAGCGCAGAGAAAGAGGCTTCGATTAGAGAGAGGGTTGCATCTAGCCGACTTTAAGTGAAGTTAGTTTCGGAGCAGCCTGAATAATTGAAGACAGCTCAAGAGAAGCCCTGAAGTTCCAAGAAGACTGACGACTCTATGCTGGGGGACAAAGGCACCCCTTTGGAGCAGATGTATAAGATGATGAATGGGATGGATAGGATAGAGGTGGAGAAACTCTTCCCGCTCAGGAAGGATAGTAGGACTAGGGGGCACAGCCTCAAGATAAAGGGGGGGCGGTTTAGAACAGAGTTGAGGAGGAACTTCTTCACTCAAAGGGTGGTGAATCTCTGGAATTCTCTGCCCGTTGAAGTGGTGGAGGCTGCCTCGCTAAATATTTTTAAGACGCGGGTTGATGGGTTTTTGATAAGAGAGGGGATTAAGGGTTATGGGGAGAGGGCGGGAATGTGGAACTGAGCCACGACAGATCAGCCATGATCTTATTGAATGGCGGGGCAGGCTCGAAGGGCTAGTTGGCCTACTCCTGCTCCTATTTCTTATGTTCTTATGTGCCTGTAATTTGGTGCTTGGTCATGTATATGGGAATCCAGGGGAACAGAATGTCAGGAGATTGAAACCCTGCGTTGTTGATGCCATCTGAGTTTGGTAACTGAACCTAAAGACCACAAATACAAGTTACTATTAAATCTAATTTTAAAAATTCCAGTGCAATTTCTTTTTTCAGAACAGTGAGAATGGGGAATGTGTTATCTTGGAAAGGTAAGGCAAGTGCTCCCTCAAAATGTAAGTTTAAAAAAATGCATTTAAGGAGAAAAGAATAGGGCAATATCATGACAGGGAGAAATTAGGTAATTTGTTCACATGGATGCTAGTTACAATACCATTCAAGTAAAGACGTCTGTTTCTACACCTCACCAACAAGGTAGAAATCTGAATTTCTTTCTATTCTATGGCCCAAATCTCCCAATCTAAGTAGCAGCAAATACTGCAATGGCATTGGAAATTTAGGGGAGCCAATTTACATCAGAACATACATAACTGAGCAGGCATCAGATAGATGGTGGCACAGCGGTTAGCACTGCTGCCTCACAGCTCCAGGAACCTGGGTTCAATTCCTGGGTTGGGTCACTGTGTGGAGATTTGCACATTCACCCCCATGTCTGCATGGGTTTCTTCCAGGTGCTCCAGTTTCCTCACACGTTCCAAAGATGCGCAGGCTAAGTGGGCTGGCCATGCTAAATTGCTCCTTAGTGTTGGGGGACTAGCTGGAGTAAATGCATGGGTTATGGGGATCAAGCCTGGGTGGGATTATGATCAGTGCAGGCTTGATAGGTTGAATGTGCACCATCTGCACTGTAAGATTTTATGATTCTAACTCTGAACTCATGCTAGTCTCCCGGGATCTGTTGCTTTTTTTTAAACACTTAGTTACTTAAAGCTGGTCCGAGCTTGTGTAATGGTTGTGCAGCTCTAAGTACATCAGGTAGAGCATTAAAGCACTCCAACACCCATGGCAATGCCAACACTGCTCATCCCTACCTTACGCCCAACACTTCTCACCAGAGTTGCAGTAGGGTGACAATTGTTTGTGTGGACGGCAAAGGTACAAAGTAGTTGGTGCAGGTGTGCTGAGCGTTGCCAAAGTGTGGTTAAAGGTGGCATGCCAAGCTTATAGGTTCAATCATGACCAGGAACAGGGGGTGTGTGAACATAGGGGTGGATGGGGGTATAGGGCAGACACTGCTGCAATGTTTTGGCTTTAGCACAGCCAGGAAATGCAGGGGTTAAGCACTGTCAGGAGTTATCACATAATCATGGAATTCCAAGTGTAGGAAACCATTCGGCCCACCGAGCTCACACCAACAACAATCCACCTAGGCCTATCCTTTTAATCCCTCGACACTGAGGGGCAATGTAGTGTGACTAGTCCAACAAATCTGCACACTTTTGGACTGGGATGATGACCAATTTCAGGAAAGAGGCTGACCAATGCTGGAGTGCAAGATTGATGAAGGAGAACTTAAAGGCAGTACTACTCAAACACAATGGATGGAAGGCAGATTTCAAGAACAGTGTCTTCAGCTCATGATGAAAGATTGCATTGCTTCACTGAAACTGCACTTTGTCACAAACGCTTCTCACTCAGCTGGAAGAAAGAATAAAACTGGAGCTGGGGCAGGGAAACAGTAAAGCTGTGGCTGTTTCAGTGCAGTTTGAAATGGGGTGAGGGTCACACCACAGATCAAAAAATCTGGACTGTTATCCTTAATACATGTATCTTTCTAACTTTATTCATAATAACAATTCTGCAATTCCTACCATTATTTTTAAAAAGCTTATTCAGTGTCACAAGTAGACTTACATTAACACAATTAAGTTACTGTGAAAATCCCTAGTCGCCACACTCTGGCACTGTTCGGGTACAAAGAAAATTTAGCATGGCCAATGCTCCTAACCACTCTGTGGGAGGAAACCGAGTACCTGGACAAAACCCACACAGACACAGGGAGAACATGTAGACTCCACACAGACAATGACCCATACTGGGAACTGAACTCAGGCTCCTGGCACTGAGAGGCACTGTGCCATCCCCAATGGCATCTCATATATATCCCACCCCCTAAAATACTGTAAGACCAACATCCTCCTCTTGGTCCCAGCCATGACTTCTGGCTGTTACCCTTCCCTTTCCTAGAGATTCTTCACCAGATATGTCCTTTTAACAGCAGGCTGGAAAGATCATGACAGGCATCATGGGCAATTTAACCCCAGAATCTGCTCCACCATTCAATTAGATCACGGGCTGATCTGTCTGTCAATTCTATGGAGTTACCTTGGCTCCGATACCTGAATAACTAGTATGTGTGCAGCACCTTGTACACAGCGGATAACCAGACGTAGGAGCGACACAAAGAGACACCGGGACAGCGGAGTTACTCAAAGAGGAAGCTTTCCAGCAGCACTGCTGCGCGATCTCGGTTCTCCAGCCTCGGGGACTCTTACCGCCTCCACAGAGCGGGAATGCGGTGAAGCGCCAGCCAGGGCTGGGCCGGCAGTGGGGGTGAAGCCGCCCCAGGAGCCCGGCTCCCTCTCTCGCCACCTCCTGAATGGGAGCAGAGCAAGCCCGCGGCTCCAGGCCGCAAGCCCCCGGCTCCTTCACGCTTACCTTGGTGTCCACGTCGGCCAGGCAGTCGCGGCGGAACTGGTCGAAGAGGCCCTGATTCTTCAGGTGATTGACGATCATGGAAACGAGTTTGGGGTCTCCCGGCGCCAGAGCCGCCATCCCGAGCGAGCTCCGTCACCAACCGCGGCCTCGCGCCCCGCCGCCGCCCGCTGGATCATGGGAGCTGCACTTCACTTCCGACGCCCTGACCTCACTTCCAGGACCAGCCGCCCCTCAATGGTGAATTGGGCGCAAGCGCAAAGAGCACCAGAGTTTGACGGCCAGAGACTGGAGCGCAGTCGCTGACCCTGCTGGAAACACCGGCACTGACCCTGCGGTAAATACAGGCATTGACTCAGCTGAAAATACAGCCACTTAACCAACTGGAAATGCCGTCACAGACCCAGTTGGAAACACAGGCACTGACCAAGCTCAGAATACAATCACCGACCCAGCAGTAAATACAGGCACAGACCCAGCTGGAAATACAGTCACTTACCCAGTTGGAAACACAGACATTGATCCAACTGGAACTATAGACACTGACCGAACTGGAAATACAGTCACTGACCTAGCTAGGAATACAGTCACCGAACCAGCAGGAAATACAGACACTGACCCTGCTGGAACTATAGACACTGATGCAGCTAGAAACACAACAACCCAGCTGGAAATACTGTCACTGACCCAGCTTCATATGCAGTCACTGACACAGCTGGAACCATAGACACTGACCAAGCTGGAAACACAGGCACTGACCCAGCTGGAAATACAGCCACTGATGCAGCTGGAAACACAGTCACTGACTCAGCTGGAAATTAAGCCACCGACACGGCTACAACTACAGTCATTGACCAGCTGGAATTGGACTTCTTTTGACTACTTTTATTCCTGTCAATGATTCTACCTCCTACGTCAGTACACATAGAACATTACAGCGCAGTACAGGCGCTTTGGCCCTCAATGTTGCGCTGACCTGTGAAACCAATCTAAAGCCCATCTAACCTACACCACTCCAATATCATGCATACGTTTATCCAATAACCATTTAAATGCCCTTAATGTTGGTGAATCCACTACTGTTGCAGGTAGGGCATTCCACACCCTTACTACGCTCTGAGAAAAGAACCCATCTCTGACATCTGTCCTGTATCTATCACCCCTCAATTTAAAGCTATATCCCCTTGTGCCAGCCAACTCCATCTGAGGAAAAAGGCTCTCACCGGCCACCCTATCTAATCCTCTGATCATCTTATATGCCTCTATTAAGTCACTGCTTAACCTTCTTCTCCCGCTTAACCTTCGTAAGAAAACAGCCTCAAGTCCCTCAGCCTTTCCTTGTAAGACCTTCCCTCCATATCAGGCAACATCCTGGTAAATCTCCTCTGCACCCTCTCCAACGCTTCCACATCCTTCCTATAATGCGGCGACTAGGACTGTACACAACACTCCAAGTACGGCCGCACCAGAGTTTTGTACATGACCTCATGGCTCCTAAACTCAATCCCTCTACCAATTAAAGCCAACTTTCAGGGATCTATGCACATGGACACCGAGATCTCTCTGCTCAACCACACTATCAAGTAACTTACCATCAGTCCAGTACTCTGTATTCCTGTTACTCCTTCCAAAGTGAATCACTTCACACTTCTCCGCATTAAATTCCATTTGCCACCTCTCAGCCCAACTCTGCAGCTTATCTATGTCCCTCTATAACCTGCAACATCTTTCCGCACTGTCCACAACTCCACCGACTTTAATGTCATCCGCAAATTTACTAACCCATCCTTCTATGCCCTCATCCAGGTCATTTATAAAAATGACAAACAACAGTGGCCCCAAAACAGATCCTTGCGGTACACCACTAGTAACTGAACTCCAAGATGAACATTTCCCATCAATCACCACCCTCTATCTTCTTGCAGCTAGCCAACTCCTGATCCAAACTGCTAAATCACCCTCAATCCCATGCCTCCGTATCTTTTGCAATAGCTTACTGTGCGGAACCTTATCAAACGCTTTTCTGAAATCTATGTACACCACGTAAACTGCTTTACCCTCATCCTTCTCAAAGAACTCAGTAATGTTTGTGAGGCACGACCTACCCTTCATTAAACCGAGCTGACTATCCCTAATCAAATTATTCCTTTCTAGATGATTATAAATCCTATAATGTTTCCACTCCCAACTTCATTTCTAAACACTATCCTATTAAAACTCCAGAAACCAGAAGACACTCACTGATTTCAGGCAAATGGCAAAAGGAGCTACATTACAAGAAGGAATGGTTTGTTTTTACCCCTAAGTCATTAGAATCTGGAATATGCTGCCTGGTACTATGCTGGAGGTAGATTCAAAAGCTTTCAAGAGTGAATTGGATCATTAACTGGAAAAAAATGTTGGGAAAGGGGAGGAGAGTGAAGTTTTTTTTTTAAGTTTGAAGTTTCTCTCTTAGTATCACCATTTGGCTTACATTAACAGTGCAATGAAGTTACTGTGAAAATCCCCTAGTCAACACACTCTGGTGCTTGTTCGGGTCCTCTGAGGGAGTTTGCAGCTTTTTGGAATTCTACACTCAGGTCCAGTCTGCGTCTGCATCTTTTTATTCATTCATGGGATGTGGAATTCCCTGGCAAAACAGACATTTAATATCCATCCCTTATTGCCCTTGAGAAAGTGGCAGAGAGCTGCCTCTTGAATATAACTGAGTGGCTTACTTGGCCATTTATTAACTAACTACATTACTGTGAATCTGAAATCACATAGGTCAGACTGGGTAAGAATGAAAAATATCCTTCCCGAAAAGGTACGAGTGAACCAAGTGTGTTTTATAACTGACAATGCAATTAAAGTTTCTTTATTAGTCACAAGTAAGGCTTACATTAACACTGCAATGAAGTTACTGTGAAAAATCCCATAGTTGCCGCAGTCCGGTGCCTGTTCAAGTATATGAGGGAGAATTTAGCGTGGCCAATCCACCTAACCAGCATGTCTTTCAGACTGTGGGAGGAAACCCACACAGACATGGGGAGAATGTGGAGACTCCACACAGACAGTGACCCAAACTGGGAATCGAACCTAGGTCCCTGGCGCTGTGAGCAGCACAGCTGCTGAGCTGCCATATTCATAATAACCATGACTGACAATAGCTTTTCATTCAATTGAATTCTAAGTTGCCTAGCTATTAAGGGATTTGAACTCACGACCAGATTATCAGTACAAACCTCTAGATTAGTAGTGCAGTAGCATCATGATGTAGCCACGATGGAGATTTAAGTTTAAACCACACTTTTCTTTTGCATACAATGAATGCCTTTTTCCACTGTGCTCCCTGAAGTTTTGCAGTGATAGTTAACTCAATGGTAGCATGTCCATTCTTTATGCTAACAGCCTGCATTGACTGTTTTCAGTGAGTAGAGATTGCTAGGATAATTCTCATTGGTACAACTTGCACTTGTGTAGCACTTTTTACAAGTAAAACATCCCAAGGTGCTTTGTGGAAGCATTATCAAGCAAATTTTGAACTGGGTCACACAAAGAGATATTCGGACAAGCTATCTCTGAAAAGTGTATGTGGTACTCTAGTTGTGGCCTTGCTAAAATTCAAGACAGTTGTAACTAAACCTCCTTACTTTTATACTCCCATTGCCATTGCCATAAGGGCCAACATTCCATTTACCTTCCTAATTACTACACTTGCATGCTTGGTTTTGGTGGTTCATGGTACGAAGACATCCAGATCTCTTTGCTTCGCAGCATTCTGCAGTCTCCCTCCATTTAAGTAACATTCTGCTTTTCTATTCTCCATCTACTAAATATTTGCCAACTCACTGACCCTATCTATATCTCTTTACTGAATGTAGCTGTATACCTTTGCAGGCTGCGTCCTCTTCAATACTTGCTTTCCTATCTATCTTGGTGTAATCAGCAGATTAGCTACTGTATCCTCAGTCCCTTCATCCAAGTCATTAATGTAGGTATAAATTAATAATCATTTGGTAATACAGAATTTGAGTATTGCTGAATAAAGACATTTAAAACTTTTAGTCTTCCACCCATCAGGACAATCAAAAGAACACCAATGATCAGCAATACTCAAGATTGTAATTAATTAAGGCCCCAGCACTGATCCCTATGGCACACCACTAGTTATAGGTTTTCAACTGAAAATGATCCATTTATTCTGGCTCTGTGTTTCACATTAATTAGACAATCCTGTCTCCATCCTGAGCTCTTGTATAGGAACATTTTATATCAAATGTTATTGAATACCTTTTGGAAATCCAAATGTACAACATTTACTTTATCCATCCTGCCTGTTACATCCCCAAAGAATTATAACAAATTAGGAAGCACGATTTTCCTTTCATAAAACCAAGTGGACTCTGCCAGATTATATTGCGATTGTAAGGTGCCCTGCTACTACAACGTTACGAATGGATCCCAGCATTTCCAAGTGACCGATGTTAGATCAACTGGCCCATAGTTTCTTGCTTTCCATTTCCATCTTTTCTTGAATGGAAGTTTTCTTTGCAGCAGGCAGTAAAAGCAGGCAAATGGTGTGTTGACCTTCATAACAAGAGGTTTTAAATATAGGGTTAGGGATGTTTTGCTGCAATTGTATAGGGTGTTGGTGAAGCCACACCTGGAGTATTGTGTGCAGTTTTGGTGTCTTTATCTGAGGAAGAATATCCTTGCTATAGAGGTAGTGCAGCAAAGGTTTGTAAGGCTGATTCCTGGGATGGTAGGTCTGTCATATGAGGAGAGATTAAATTGATTAGTTTCATTTTCATTGGAGTTTAGAAGAGTGAGAGGGGATCTCATAGAAACTTATAACATTCTAACAGAGTTAGACAAGGTAGATTCAGAAAGAATGTTTCCAATGATGGGGTAGTCCAGAACTAGGGATCATAACTTGAGGATAATGGGTAAACCTTTAGGACTGAGGTGAGGAGAAATTTATTCATCCAGAGAGTGGTGAATGTGTGGAATTCTCTACCACAGAAAGTAATTAAGTCAAAATTGTTGGGTGATTTCAAGAAGAAATTAAATGTAGCTCTTGGGGCTAAAGGGATCACGATATGGGGGGAAAGGACAATGAGAATATTGAATTTGACCAAATTTAATGTTGGTGCTTGGCTATGAACACCTATGATTAATTCAAACTAGCCACAGGAGCCAAGGTAAACCATGCCAATAGTGAGGCCATTTTCTTTGGGAACTGGGGTGGTCAATCCTTTGTCCCCTTTGTCATCAGGTTAGAGTACCTGAAGGTGTTGGGGTTATGGTTTGGAAAATCCAGGACATATGCCAGAAACTGGAAGGGGCATATTGCCAAGGTGTGGCAGAAACTGGGCATGTACGAGTGAAGCTCCCTCTCTGTTGCGGGTAAGAACATTGTCATCAGGTGTGAGGTACTCTCAGTGTTGCAGTGCATGATCTGTATCCTAATCCTACACTGCAGTGGTCACCCGAGATATCTTCTATTTCATCTATAGATCAATGATGGATCATTTTCACAGGAACAGCATGTAAAAATCTCCAGATTAAGGGTGGAGAAACGTACCCAACATCACACTTGTCCTGATGGCCACCTTTGTGTGCAGCTGCATCAAGCTGTGCTTAGATTCTCGGTATGCAAACACCAAGTGTCAATACGTACTGTGGTTCTACCAGTGTTGCAAAGGATGGGTGTGACCGTACTACCATGGTAGCCATGTTGTGGAAATGCCGTCAGTGGATGCTGGTGTTCCATTCTACCATGGAACATTCCAAGTAGTTGGACTGTGCTGTATTACTTGTCCCTTGTGAATAAGTTTGTTCAGAAAAACACCTCTAACCACAAGTCCATCAAGCAATGTTCTATGTTTAACACCATCAAAGCCCTGGGGGAGAAGGGGATGATGGATCAAGATCAATTGTTGCCTGAGCAGACTGTCAAAGTAATTTGGCAGAATCCATTATTGCCAGAACCTTCAAACAAGCACCAAGACCTAGTTTGGCTGGTGGTGAGCAGGATATTTCCTGGCAGATCCTTCAGGAATGCCTGAAGTTTCTGCACCATCGTATGCTGTCCTTCAAGTGGCTGTGGGAGGGGAAAGAGACAGTCGCACACCTCCTTGTAGAGTGTGCCTTTGCAAAGAAAGTCTAGAGAGAGAGATGCAATAGTATTTGTTGGGGCTCATCCCGGGCAGTTCTGTGACGCAGGATTCTGTGCCCTTCGGGATGTTCCCAGGGATGTACACCAAGACAAACAGCAACTGCTGCAGGAGGATCATTCACTCAGTGAAAGAAGCCCTTTGTCTGCCTGAAACTTGTTGATTTTACAAAGAATTGTCCCCGACCGAGTGTTGCAGACTGGCACGCTCCAAGATCCAGGACTACATGCTGAAGGACGCTCTGAAGCTTGGGGCAGATGCTGCAGAGGTGCAATGGGGAAGGGTCACTGTGTAAGGCCTTTCAACCAAAGGACACTGAGGGTGGGTAACCATGTAAAACCCCCTCAGACTGTAAGCTTAATCCTGACTGTACACAGTAAAATGTAACTTTTTTTGTTTACTTTATTTCAATCCAATCAAGTCAAATTAAAGCCAATTCAGAGTCCCAACAAGTTGGGACATTCCCGATCCAAGCTGACAAGACAGGGCTCTCACCTCCTGTCCTGGGCTTGATTTACATGATCCAAGCTGATTGGAGTAGGTGTAGTTCCCCCTCCAAGGCTTGATCTTATTTGCATCTTAGCCAAAAGGCCGAGATGCCACTTGAAAAAATTGCTTCAAATGAAGCTGAAATGTAACCTAATGACTTCAACCAAGTGCAGCATGTCGATACTACACTTGATCTTAGCCAAAAGGCCAAGATATACCGTTCCTGGTGATCAAATTCAAACATCACCTCAGAGTGCAACATGACTGATGTATATAATTTGAACAGCATTGAACTCTAACAAAAACATTGAAACACCTCAGAGTGCATCTTGATCTCTGTAGAAAATGTGAATATCATTACACTTTGCTGTTGTGTCAAATTGAAATGCTTTGAAGTTTCTTTTAGATATTTAATGAATAAAATATAGTTTTGGAAAAATAGTTGATTTTAATATATGCCTATTTGTAAAAATTCTACTTAACAAGTAGAACAGTTATAAACAATTAATCTTTCTGGAACCCAGTTATGTTTCAACAGGGTGTAACTTTGTCAAGGGTATTTACATTGAGACTAAATTTCAAAGTTGTGCTCTGTACTGCCAAATCCAAAACATTAATGTATATCAAAAACTGCAGAATATGAAAGGAAACTTTAAAGAGATATCAAAATTAACACAAAAAGATTTAGAAGTACATCAGGAGAAAGGGTTATGTGAATGTTTTAAAACTGATTCAGGTAACAGAGCAAATGAAAACAAGGAAATAACAAACTTGCCAAGTAATTCCTTTGTGTCTGTTCACAGTAGGGGAAGAGGGTAATATACCTGACATTCCAAGGAAACTAATAACGACTCAACAACAGGAACCAATTATAGCTAATTAAAGCTAATGCAAGCAGGAAAACAGTATTCAAAAAAAATTGTCACTATGGCCCATCAAATTTCCCAGACCTGAAGATTGTAACCCTACAGATTTAAAGGAAAAAGGTAAAGAAATTGTAAATGTTTCAGCCATAATCTTCAAAAGCTATTTGAATTCAGGAATTGACATTTTAGATTGGAAAATTGTTATTTAAGAAAAAAAGAACTGTGAAATTATAATGCTAATTAGTCTAACATCTGTTTTGAGCAAGTATTGAAATCTATAATTAAGGACAGAGTGATTAAACACTGGGAAATATTTTAGCTGATTTTAAAGATGGTGTGGATTTGTAAAGGGCAGGTCATGTCTAATGAGTCTAATTGAATTTTGTAAGGAAATATCTTAACTGATACGTAGGGAAATATCTATGGATATAGTTTTTATGGACTTCCAGAAGGCATTTGATAAGGTTCTACATAAGAGTCTGTTGGCTGAAACTAAAGCTGATGGAATTGAAGGCAAATTATTGACTTGGTTAGGAGATTGGTTAAGGCAGGAGACGGAGGATGGAATTTTACCGGCATATCTGCCCGAGGTTCATACGATCCCACCTAAGGCCAATGGAGAATGCCATTCTCCAAGCCTCATCTGACCCCAAAATCGGAGCAGATGTACCAGTGAAATTCCGGCCACAGTGTGGATAATAGGTTTGTACTCAAAAAGAAGGAAGGATTAGTTGCATCCCACAGTAAACTGTGCTAAGTCTTCAATTTATTTGGTAGTCAAATACACCCATCGACAAGCTTTTATAACTAAAATAAAGTTACATTAAAGGGAAGGAAATTTTCTTACAGCCAAAGAACGCCCTAATTAGATCACTTCTGCAGTAATGCATAAAATTCTGGATAATGTGCCTTACAAAGAGTATAGTGACCATGGAAGGTATGCACCATCAGGATGTTACCAGGGCTCCAAGGGTTAAACTGTGAGACAACATTTTTAAATACCTCCATGTTCTCACTCCCCGCTATCCTTTATGAGCGGCATGGTAGCACAGTGGTTAGCACTGCTGCCTCACAGTGCCAGAGACCTGGGTTCAATTCTGGCCTCAGGTGACTATCCGTGTGGAGTTTGCATGTTCTCCCTGTGTCTGCATGGGTTTCCTCTGGGTGCTCCGGTTACCTCCCACAGTCCAAAGATGTGTGGGCCAGGTTGATTGTCCATGCTAAATTGCTGCTTAGTGTCAGGGACACTAGCAGGGTAAATACGTGGAGTTACAGTGACAGGGCCTTGGTTGATCCAAGCTTGATGGGCTGAATGGCCTCCTTCTGCACTGTAGTGATTTTATCTCTAATCTCCTCCAGCTCCACGACCCTCCAAGATTTCTGCGATTCTCTAATTCTGGCTCCATGGCTTGAATTGCCCCATCATTTGTCCTAAGTTCTGGAATTCCCCCCTTACACCTCTCCACCGCTTGACCTCATCTTCCTCCTTTAAGACATTCATTAAGACCAGCATATTTGACCTAGCTTTCTGTCATCTGACCAAAGATTTCCTTTATGGCTCAGTGTTGTTTTACTTTATGATATTCCTTTGAAGTGCTTTGAGTGTTTTATTACATTAAATTTGGTTGATAAATATGAATTGTTGTAGGTTTTGATAAGGATTAAACAAAAAGGGTGTGCTTTGCTCAATGATGAACACAATGAAAAGAAAGAAAGATATTTCCTTTCACCTCTGTCGCTCACTTACATGCTCAAATGGCTGTCTAAAAGAGCACAGGGGAACTATCTGAAATAAGCAGAATGGAACAAGATGTTTAATAAAACACAGGAAAAAGGGTGCTTTGGAAATAACTAGGGCAGTGGTGGGCTGTTAAATTTGAGGGGGAACGGAGGATCAGGGATGATTATGTGCAGTTTCTCCCTTGCTAATTTGTTCTCCAAAGAGTGTGAATAAAAATAACTAATTATCATTCTAAAATAGCCACATGAGCTGAGTGTGTGGCAGCTCTATGGGTGGGATTTTACGGATTCGCTCAACCTGAGACCAGAAAATCCTGCTGGAGATCAATGGACATTTCCACTGTCTGCCCCTCGCCTGCTCCGGTTCTGCAGCGGACGGGGCGGCAGAATTCCGGCGTTGTAAATTATTGCATTAGCTGATCCCGAAGATTCAATCATTGCATTGCTTTTATTTGAAATAGTTTTGTGGAACAGCCAGCAGAGGGAAGCCTTTCGCATCAGCTCACCCTCTACATAAGATATTGCCAATAAACGTCTGAGAAATTTCTTTCTTAAAATGAAATAACTCAGTGGTTCAAGTCCCATCTGATTCCAGTTAGTGTCTTACGCTTGCCTGTTTTTCAGACACCGAGAATCCAGTGGCAGCCAGAACAAAATGTGTCAGCATGCTGTTGGATGAAAGCGATACCTTGCTTTTCTTTCTCTCCAAAGAACAGAAAACTGCAATATTACTTCAGCAAAGTGTTCAGGCATTAACATCTGCCTGATAAATGTGCCCTTGATTCCCCATATCAGAGGAACACTGGAGGTTTTCAAAAAAGAAAAATATGAAAACTATTACCTTGCAGTTAATATTCTTCTTTCCGGCAACATTTCTAGAAAATAGATTTTATTTTCACATCTTAATGAAGAAAATTGGCTTTGACTATCTCAGCAGCTACACTGGAAAGAGACATTGGGCTGAATTTTAATCTGCAGGGGTGCTGGGTTTAGATTTGGGTGAGATTAAAACTGGCTATATTAACAACACATTAACAAATTAGCTCCAACTTGTATGTTTTAGTTTAGTACTACGGCTAGGCTGTGTGCATGCATATCAGATCTGAAGAAACAGGTCATCGATTACCATACATTAATCACTCAATTAGAGCAATATGTCAACCGCTGCATTTCCTGCTAATGCCACAACTAACACTGGGCATATGGTAAAAGCAAAATACTGCAGATGCTGGAATCTGAAACAGAAAATGCTGGAAAATCTCAACTGTGGAGAGAGAATAGAGCCAACATTTCAAGTCAGAATAACCTTCCACGGAGCTGAAGCATACAGATTCAATTCTGTGTTCCCTTATGTCTAAGTGGGCATCAGCAGTTGTCAAGATTAAACATGGTGATGCTCAAAATATCACATCTGTGTTTTCTCCCCTGTTTTGCCAAGTCTTAGCCATCTTCTTTTTAACAATGTTACAGTTCTCAGTTCAGAACTTGAGTTATTACCTTTGTGAAGAATTACTTCTTTTTTAAAAATCTTAATTCTCTTAATTTTAAACTTAGCGTCAATATTAAATGAACTGTACAAGCACACACAATGCACCATGGTTTGCATAGATACCTTAAAATGTTATTTTTAATCTCTTTGAATTTCAGCCTACAGTGTCTATGTTCAGCGTGGTATCAGACATGTAGATACTCAAACTTAAAAATACCAGCTGTAACTTGCATAAACACAGCCCAATGCAAGCTGCAGTTGATTATCACCACAGCCAGTACAGCATTGTGTTGCTGTTTTCCAAACTCACTTATTAAAGTGATCTGATAAAACAACATTCCATCGAGCTTTAGCAGCAGGAGATTTCTGTTCAATTGCTACTCTGTCAAGGACTTTACATCTGGAAAGGCCAGAATTTTACCGGCATGCCTGCCTTGATTCCGGGAGTGGGCGACGCTTGCAGAACGGCATTGTCCGTTGGCCTCTGGCGGGATCGTATGAGCCTCAGGCAGGCGTGACGGCAAAATTTCGCCCACCAAACCATCAGACTTACTATGTATCTGCAATATTTTGGTTTTATTTCAAATTGCTTGTATTTGCAATTTTTCATATTTGAATTAACGGCTGATTAGTAAAGTGATCAGTAAAAGAACTAGATGCTTTTGTTTTAGTATTTTATTTTTATATTAGGCATATAATTTCATGGAAATGTAAGTTACGCACAATATTTAATAGCTGGCTTGAAGTCCAGTCTGAAATAAATGCAGCTTCTTGCAAAGCATTTTAACGTTTCTTAATCTTCAAAGCTCTCTCTGTGTCATTATTGCTTGTTTTGGGTTCTTGTCATTTCATGCAACTTCCTTGTAAGCAGGGTTTTAACGAGGAGAGGTTAGAGTTCAACCTATTCTCTCTGGCAGACTCAATAATTTGAGCCATGAGCCAGAGATATGCACTATATGCCAAGGCACTCACTTGCCATTTCAAGACACCATCCTGATCTCGTGTCCCAGATGTCCATCCTTGGCTTGTTGCAATGTTCCAGTGAAGCCCACTGCAAACTGGAGGAGCAGCATCTCATCTTTTGATTAGCCCCCTTACAGCCTATTGACTGAACGTTGACTGCAACAACTTAAGATCATGAACTGTCTTTTCCACTAGGTAGTGGCCTGGTGGTACTATCGCTAGATTATTAATTCAGAAACTCAGCTAATGTTCTGGGGACCCAGTTTCGAATCCACCATGGGAGATGGTGGAATTTGAATTCAATAAAAAATACCTGGAATTAAGAATCTACTGATGACCATGAAACTACTGTCAATTGTTGGAAAAACCCATCTAGTTCACTAATGTCCTTCAGGGAAGGAAATCTGCCATCCTTTCCTGGTCTGACCTACATGTGACTCCAGAGCCACTGCAATATTGTTGATTTTAACAGCCCTTGGGCAGATAGAACATAAGAGATAAGAACACAAGAAATGGGAGCAGGAGTAGGCCATCTAGCCCCTTGAGTCTGCCCCGTCATTCAATAAGATCATGGCTGATCTGAAAGTGGTTCAGTTCCACTGACCTGCCTGCTCCCCATAAGCCTTAATTCCCTTATTGATCAAAAATCTACCTGTGACTTAAACACATTTAACGAGGTAGCCTCCACTGCTTCAATGGGCAGAGAATTTCAAAGAAGAAGTTCCTCCTCAACTCTGTCCTAAATTGACTTCCCCTTATTTTGAGGCTGTGCCCTCTAGTTTCTGTTTCCTTTCTAAGTGGAAGGAATTTCTCTGCCTCTACCCTATCGAGCCCCTTCATTATCTTATATGTCTCTATAAGATCACCCCTCAGCCTTCTAAACTCCAATGAGTACAGGCCCAATCTACTCAATCTCTCCTCATAACCTAACCCCCTCATCTCCGGTACCAACCTAGCGAACCTTCTCTGTACTCCCTCCAAGGCCAAAGTATCCTTTCGCAAATAAAGGGACCAAAATTGCCTTGGAGGGAGTGCAGAGGAGGTTTACTAGGCTGATGCCGGAGTTGAGGGGGTTGAGCTATGAGGAGAGGCTGGATAAACTAGGCTTGTACTCGTTAGAGTTTAGAAGAATGAGGGGAGATCTCATTGAGACGTATAAGATGATGAATGGGATGGATAGGATAGAGGTGGAGAGACTCTTCCCGCTCAGAAAGGATAATAGGACTAGGGGGCACAGCCTCAAGATAAAGGGGGGGCGGTTCAGAACGGAGTTGAGGAGGAACTTCTTCACTCAAAGGGTGGTGAATCTCTGGAATTCTCTGCCCGTTGAAGTGGTGGAGGCTGCCTCGCTAAATATTTTTAAGACGCGGGTTGATGGGTTTTTGATAAGAGAGGGGATTAAGGGTTATGGGGAGAGGGCGGGAATGTGGAACTGAGCCACGACAGATCAGCCATGATCTTATTGAATGGCGGGGCAGGCTCGAAGGGCTAGATGGCCTACTCCAGCTCCTATTTCTTATGTTCTTATGTTCTTATGTCCTTACCAGTACCTTGTACAATTGCAGCAAGACCTCCCTGCTTTTATATTCTATCCCCCTCGTGATAAAGGCCAACATTTCATTTACCTTCTGGATCACCTGCTGCACCTGCAAACTGAGATTTTGCAATTCATGCACAAGGACCCCCAGGTAGCATGTTGTAATTTATTACCATTTAAATAATAGTCCATTTTACTATTATTCCTTGCAAAGTGGATAACCTCATACTTGCCAATGTTATACTCCATCTGCCAGATCCTCGCCCACTCACTCAGTCTATCTAAATCTCTCTGCAGACTTTCCACGTCCTCCACGCAATTTGCTTTCCCACTCATCTTTGTGTCATCAGCAAACTTTGTTACCCTACACTCAGTCCCCTCCTCCAGATTGTCTATGCATATGGTAAACAGTTGAGGACCCAGCACCGATCCCTGCAGCATGCCACTATTCACCAACTGCCAACCAGAAAAGCACCCATTTATTCCAACTCTCTGCTTCCTGTTAGATAGGCAATCCTCAATCCACGCTAACACTTTACCCCCAACTCCGTGTACCTTAACCTTCTGTAGCAATGTTTTGTGAGGCACCTTATCGAACGCCTTCTGGAAATCTAAAAATACCACATCCACCGGTTCCCCTCTGTCAACCGCACTCATTACATCTTCATAAAAATCCAGTATATTCATCAAACACGACTTTCCCTTCATGAATCCATGCTCCATAGGGATGGGCAATAAATGCTCGCCAGCCAGCGATGCCCATGTCCCATGAATGAATAATAAAAAAACCTCAATTTCCATTTATTTTATTTTATTGCATTTATTTTTATTTTATCAATCAATTTTTATTACTTTATATTCCTTTGTCCACATTTTAATTCCACTTTCTGCCTTGTTTATGCTCTCCCCACCCCACTAGGGCCATTTGCCACATTCCTCAGGTTGCCCTTTGGTAACCTACATCTTTGTTCTGACACTTACTCATTCTGATCTCTTAATGGAAACTATTAGTACCATTCTCAGTCTTTATAACCATCATTTACATTTCCTTCTTCCTTTATCTATGACATCATGGTCAATTACAACACCCCCCCCCAAACCCTTACAAAATAAATTTCATCTGATTTTCCTTGTCTTCAGCTCTGATGAAGGGTCATCTTGACTCAAAACATCAGCTCTATTCTCTACCCACAGATGATATCAGGCCTGCTGAGATTTTCCAGCATTTTCTGATTTTGTTTTGCCTGGGCACTTTATTGTTACTGAGTTTGGCTGACTCATCATTGGAATTTGGAAGGATACTTGTCCCTAATTGATTAATAGATAGCTTTATTTTTCTTCAGGCTAAGCCTAAACAACCAACCATACTAATTGCAGGCAGTGTATCCATACTGATATAAAAGCTTTTCACACAGGCATAGGGTTACACCGGCAGCTGGGTACGGTGGAATGATTTTATTGGTATTCTGCATGGCCAGTGCACAAACTGGCCATCTTGTATTGAGGAGTTACAGTGTATTTCAATATACATTGAATTTTAAGATTGGATTCAATGGTTTCTCAGGCTCCTTGAATTTCACAAATGGAAGCAAAGTAAGTTCAAAGTAGCAAATGAGGAGGCGGAATCAATCTCAAGGAAATGCGCTAATAACTATCCAGAATAGTACCACAGCTATTTTCTGTGACAGAGAAGGAATTTCTTCACAATCGTTTTACTGAGGTTATATTCTCGAAGCACTGTGCTACACTTTGGATGCCACTTGTACTTTCTTAGACTGAGGATTAACATGACCCACAAGTTAGAGAGAAGACCAGTCGAGAGAAATTAGTGATGAGGGGGCCAGTGGAAAGGGGGGGTTGAGGGGACGGCAACAGAGAGAGATCAGTGGAGAGAAGCCAGCAGAGAGTGTTCAGTGGAGAGGGTGCCAGCAGAGAGGAATCAGTGGAGAGGGTGCCAGCAGAGAGGAATCAGTGGAGAGGAGCCAGCAGAGAGGGTTCAGTGGAGAGGAGCCAAGAGAGAGGAATCAATAGAGAGGGGGCCAACAGAGACATGTAGCTCACAGAGCTTTAGGCAAACATTCAGTTCCCTTGACATGACCAAACCATAATGTGTCAGGAAGCTTAGGATACCACATTAGGTGATGGCAGATGACTGTAGCCCCCTAGAAGATGACTTTTGAGAGATAGGATCTACAGGCATTTAGAGAGGCAAGGGCTGATTAGGGACAGTCAATGTGGCTTTGTGAGTGGAAAATCGTGTCTCACAAATTTGATTGAGTTTTTTTGAAGGGGTAACCAAAAAGGTAGATAAGGACAGTGCAGTTGATGTTGTTTACATGGACTTCAGCAAGGCTTTTGACAAGGTACCACATAATAGTTATTACACATTAAATCTCATGGGATTTGCGGTGTGGTAGCCAATTGGATACAAAATTAGCTTGATGACAGAAGACAGAGGATGGTTATAGATGGTTGTTTTTCGAACTGGAGGCCTGTGACCAGTGGTGTGCCTCAGGGATCGGTGCTGGGTCCACTGTTATATGTCATTTATATTAATGATTTGGATGAAAATTTAGGAGGCATGGTTAGTAAGTTTGCAGATGACACCAAGACTGGTGGCATAGTGGGCAGTGATGAATGTTATCTCAGGTTGCAACGGGATCTTGATCAATTGGACCAGTGTGCAGACGAATGGCAGATGGAGTTTAATTTGGATAAATGCAAGGTGATGCATTTTGGTAGATCGAATTGGGGCAGGGCCTACTCAGTTAGTGGCAGGGCGTTGGGGAGAGTTATGGAACAAAGAGATCTAAGGGTGCAGGTTCATAGCTCCTTGGAAGTGGAGTCACAGGTGGACAGGATGATGAAGAAGGCATTCAGCATGCTTGGTTTTATTGGTCAGAACATTGAATACAGGGTAAGGATGTCTTGTTGAAGTTGTACAAGACATTGGTAAGGCCACACTTGGAATACTGCGTACAGTTCTGGCCACCCTATTATGGAAAGGATATTATTAAACTAGAAAGAGCAAAGAAAAGATTTACTAAGATGCTACCAGGACTTGACCATTTGAGTTAAAAGGAGAGGCTGGATAGACTGGGACTTTTTCCCCTGGAACGTAGGAGGCTAAGGTACGATCTTATAGAGGTCTATAAAATAATGAGGGGCATAGATAAGGGAGAACATCAACATCTTTTCCCAAAGGGGAGTCTAAAACTATAGGGAATAGGTTTAAGATGAGTGGGCAAGATACGAAAGGGTGCAGAGAGGCAATTTTTCATGCAGAGGGGGTGAGTGTCTGGAACAAGATGCCAGAGGTAGTAGTAGAGGCAGGTACAATTTTGTCTTTTAAAAAACAGTTAGATGGTTACATAGGTAAGGTGGGTATAGAGGGATATAGGCCAAATGTGGGCAATTGGGACTAGCTTAATGGTAAAAACTGGGCAACATGAACAAGTTGGGCCAAAGAGCTTATTTCCATGCTGTAAACCTCTATGACTCTATGATTATGACTTGCTGCACGCTGGACCAGGTGAACGAATCAATGTCATCACTGCCACAACCTTTTTTCTCCAAATCCTTCCACGGTTCCACTGCAAACATATTGCAGAGTCTCCCAGGCAGAGGTCAACTGTCAGGATTCCACTCTAATAATGTGCAGCTGGTAAAACCACAAAAAAGATCTTTATTCGATTGTGTGCAAGATTCCAGGGCAGCATCTATCCTGCAACAGTCCAAGTTCCTTGGTTTATTTGGACCTGGAATCAGACTTAAAGGATGGCTGCTCGGGACAAAGGATAACTAGTGCAAACCTGGTTCAAAATATCTATAAGAAACCCACACATTGAATCCCAATGGCAATAGGAATTTGCAACCAACGCCAGATGTGTGATTGAACAACCCCATTAGCATGCTGAAGGTAATCTTTTAAACGAGTCAGTAGATCTGGAGGCATCACAGCCAAGATTTCCGGGATGGTCAGAGATTGCTATGCTCTGAACTGCAGTGTACAAGATCAAGGCTTTGTACCTGCATGAGGTGAAAATCTCAGCTTCTCAATAGATGATCATAGGGAGAGGGGACAGTGCAACAATGGGAATGCATTTTCCAGCTATTCAAACTGCTTCCCTTGATGCCGGAGATACCATTATTATTGCAAGGTTACCTAGGTTGCAGCAGTAGACCCATGTCACCAGAAAACGTAACGACACAAAGCAGTTCTGCAAACCCGTTGAACAACCCCCAGTTTGTCACCATTAATTCCTGCTTCTGCATTTATCACCAAACAAGTGTGATGATACAAGTGCAATTAATATACACTTTTTTTTTGTTTAAGGGCAATGTTTAAACTTTCAGATTTATTTTGCCGGCAGCCGGTGGCCAGGATGATTGATTGTTTGCAGAACTGCTTTGTGTCATTATGTTTTCTTGTGACATGGGTCTACTGCTGTTTAAAATTTCAGATTTATTTTGCCGGCAGCCGGTGGCCAGGATTTTATGGCTTCGCTCATCCCAAAACTGTAAAATCCCGTCCAAGTTCCTTTCCATAGCACATTTGAGGTGTCTTTAAATACTGGAATTGAGATTGTGTCACATGAGTCCACATATTGCCCACTGCTGCTGCTTGGACAGGAAAGCTGGGGGAAGAAAAATTTGCATTTGTCTAGTTTTTTTCACCACTACCCGATATTTCGAAGTACCAATGAAATTCTTTTTGAAGCGTTCTAATATCGGAAACATGGTACAAACAGCAAGATGATAATTATCAGATAATCCGCTTCTTGTGATATCAATTGAAGGATAAAACCTGACCAGGTCACCTAGTGATAACTCATCTACTCTTCGAAATAGTGGAATTTTATTTTTACGTCCACTCAATCAGGCAGATGCAGCCTCAGTTTAACGTCTCAGCTGAAAGGCAGCAACCTCCAACAGTGCAGCACAGCATTCTGTCATTGCAGCACTGAAGGGTAGACCTTAGTTTCTGTATTCAAGCCCAGCAATGGGATTTAAAGAGAAGATCCAATTAAAGGTATAATAAGAATGGATGACCACAATTCTGAAAGGCCATAAAGAATCTCAATTAATTCGCAGACTTTACCAAGTGGGAGAAGCAATGAGAAGAAACAAGCAATTTGAAAGGAAAACAACCCCAAGATATCCGTACAATTTTGCATGGAAGTGATGGAGCAGCCAGCACTTGGTGAGGTGAAGTTTGTACTAGCTGATGTGTTAGTGAGGAGAGTGACTTTGTGGGACCAGAGGGCATAGTTTTGAAATAAAGGGGCACCAATTTAAAACTGAATTGAGGAGAAATTTCTTCTCTCAGAGGGTTGAGTCTTTGGAACTCCTTGCCATAGAAAGCTGTGGTGGCAAAGTCCTTGTGTATATTTGTGGCTGATATATATATAGGTTTTTGATCAGTTAGGGAAGCAAGGGTTACGGAGAATGGACAGGGAAGTGGACATGAAGAATGTCAGATCAGCCATGATCCTATTCAAAGGCGGGGCAGGCTTGAAGGGCCAAAAAGCCTACTCCTGTTCCTAGTTCTTATGGTCTTATGATCTTAGCATTACGACTTGGTACCATCTCTATAGGTCAGCATGCAACATGCCTGTAATGCTGGAACCAGTTTTCAAGCCAAGGTTGACTGTTACAATGCTGGATATGCGGGTATTCTATGCTTTATGGTAGCTGCAATTATCCTTTAGCAGATAACACATCTCTGCAACTGATTGTTTAATGACCAGAACTCTGCAAATATAGTTTCCTACAATCAATGACAGGTGTTAAATCTGGTTGGTACTTCTTGGTTTATGTTTCCAATCATACTAAGCAGCTCTGATCATGCTGGTATGCCTTCTTTCCTGCAATGCTACTGAAAGCATGGTATACTGATGTTGGGGCATTTCCAAGGAAACATCCAATATTGCAGTTAGTCAACAATTCCCATATTTCAATGGTGCCAACAGCTCTGCTGTCCCAACATCCTTTGGTGATCAGAGCCACTAATTTGCCTGTCATCCACCAAAACCAGATATGTTCACTTTGGTCTATAGAGGTTGATACCACTCGGCAAGCAACATAATATACAGTTTGGTCTCCCTCTTGTAAGAACACCAGAAAAGGGCACTCCCAAAAGGAATCCTTTGGTGATTATATGCATATGGAGGACAAAAATATTAAAAGTGAACAAAAGCAAGAAATTCTTCAAATACATTTTACATTACTCTGTTCTATAAATGAGCCTCCATGTACCCTTGGACCTGACCTGGGTGTAATTAAGAATGGATACCCTGTATATCGTAATACCAATAAAATGTTTGCAAGATGTCTGTCTGTTCCAGGTGTTGCTGATTCTACTAAACACCATGCTGGAAAGGTTTGCAATTTTCCAATAGGGTAGAAAACTGGCATGGAATTGGAACAACCTGTTTACTTTTCCAGTCAGGTTTGCCTGATTTATAATCATGTTATAATGATAAATCAGATGAACTATAAGAAAATCTACAATAATAGTTGAAATCTCAGATTTGACTCAGGCCCACTGTGCTGAGTGTTATCAATTCAATTGCGTCAACAGATGATTATCTTTGCCACTGAAGATGGGCAGAGGTCATGATTTCACCCGTTTGTTTGCCTTTTTCTCTGTGAACAATACTTCTCGAAAAATAATCGGACAGATTTTAACGAAATGTGGTACATAGATAGGACAGGGCCCAAAGAAGAATTGAAAAAAGAACAAAGAGCAAAGAAAATTACAGCACAGGAACAGGCCATTTGACTCTCCAAGCCTGCACCAACCATGCTGCCCGACTTAACTAAAACCCACTACCCTTCCAGAGATCATATTTCTCTATTCCCATCCTACTCGCGTACTTGTGACACCCCTTAAAAGTCACTATCATATCCGCTTCCACTACCTTCCCTGGCAACAAGTTGCAGGCACCCTCTACCCTCTGGGTAAAAAATCTGCCTTGTACATCTCCTTTAAATCTTGCCCCTCACACCTTAAACCTATGCCCCCCTAGTAATTGACTCTTCCACCCTGGGAAAAAGCTTCTGACTACCACTTTGTCCATGCCTTTCATAATTTTGTAGACTTCTATCAGGTCGCCCCTCAACCCTCCATCGTTTCAGTAAGAACAAACCAAGTTTCACCAACCTCTCCTCATAGCTAATGCCCTCCATGCCAGGCAACATCCTTGTAAATCTTTTCTGTATCATCTCCAAAGTCTCCACATCCTGCTGTAGTGTGGCGACCAGAATTGAACACGATATTCCAAGTACGGCCTAACTAAGGGTCTATAAAGCTACAACATGACTTGCCAATTTTTAAACTCAGAGCCCTGGCCAATGAAGGCAAGCATGCCACCTGCATTGCCACTTTCAGTGACCAGTGTACCTGTACACCCAGATCCCTTTGCCTATCAATACTCTTAAGGATTCTGCCATTTACTGTATATTTCCTATCTGTATTAGATCTTCCAAAATGCATTACCTCATATTTGTCCAGATTAAACTCCATCAGCCATCTCTCTGCTCAAGTCTCCAACCGATGTATATCCTGTAGTATCCTCTGATGGTTCTCATTGCTATCCGCAAATCTACCAACCTTTGTGTCGTCTGCAAACTTACTAATCAAACCAATTACATTTTCCTTCAAATCATTTATATATGTTACAAACAGCAAAGGTCCCAGCAATCATCCCTGGTGAACGCCACTTGTCACAGCCCTCCATTCAGAAATGCACCCTTCCACTGCTACCCTCTCCTCTTTGACCGAGCCAGTTTTGTATCCACCCTGCCAGTTCACCTCTGATCCCATGCGACTTCACCTCCTGCACCAGTCTGCCATGAGGGACCTTGTCAAAGGCCTTACTGAAGTCCATGTAGATAACATCCATCCACTGCCCTGCCCTCATCAATCATCTTCGTCACTTCTTCGATAAATTCGATCAAGTTTGTGAGACATGACCTCCCCTTCACAAAACCATGTTGCCTCTCACTAATATGTCCACTTATTTCCAAGTGGGAATAAATCTTGTCTCGAAGAATCCTCTCTAATAGTTTCCCTACCACTGATGTAAGGCCCACCGGCCTGTAATTATTTGGATTATTCTTACTACCCTTCTTAAACAAAGGAAAAACATTTTCTATTTTTCAATCCTCTGGGTCCTCCCCTGAAGCGGAGATGCCAGCGTTGGACTGGGGTAAACACAGTAAGAAGTCGCACAACACCAGGTTAAAGTCCAACAAGTTTATTTGATAGTAAACCCACTAGCTTTCGGGGTTTGCCCCTCCACCTGATGATCTACAGCTGTTTCAAGAAGCTGTCCTGGTTGCTCCTTACAAACTCTGCCCCATCCACACCCCTAGCACTAAGTGAATCTTTGTCAATATAGGGGAAGTTAAAATTTCCCACCACAACAACACTATTACTTTTAACATTTTGCCAAAATCTGCCTACATATCTGTTCCTCTATCTCCCACTGGCAGTTGGGTGGCTTGTAGTAAGCCCACAACATTGTGACTACACCCTTCTTTTTCCTGAGCTCTACCCATAGTGCCTTGCTGTATGAGCCCTCCAAGGTGTCCTCCCACAGTACAGATATGACATTCTCCTTAGCCAGTAGTGCAACTCCTCCACCCCTTTTATATGCCCCTTTATCCTGCCGGAAACATCTGTATCCTGGAATGTTAAACTGCCAATCCTGCTCTTCCCTTAACCAAGTCTCTGCAATGGCAATGACATCATAGTTCCTAGTATTAATCCAAGCTCTAAGTTCATCTGCCTTACCTGTTACACTTTTTGCATTGAAACAAATGCATTTCAGTCCACCAGACCCTCTTTGATTAGTAACCCCACCCTGCCTGCTGTTTCTCTGTGTCGTACTGGCCCTACTCTCTAGTTCCCTTTAGCTAATTCACCTTTGCTTTGGTTCCCATTCCCCTGCCAAACTAGTTTAAATCCTCCCTGTGTGACACTAGCAAACCTCCCGGCCAGAATATTTATGCCCTTTCAGTTTAGATGCAATCCGTCCTTCTTGTACAGATCCCATCTGCCCCGGAAGAGACCCCAATGGCCCAGATATCTGAAACCCTCCTTCTTATACCAGCTGTTCAGCCACGTGTTGAGCTATACTATCTTCCTATTCCTAGCCTCACTAGCGTGTGACACAGGCAGTAATTCTGAGATTACAACCCCAGAGGCCCTGCTTTTTAACTTTCAACCTAACTCCCTAAACTGTTGCTGCAGGACCTCATCACTCTTCCTGCCTATGTTGTTAGTACCAATATGTACCCCATCCTTTGGGTGTTCACCCTCTCCCTTCAGAATGCTTTCTGTCCGCTCAGAGACATCCTGGACTCTGGCACCAGGGAGGCAACATGCCATCCGGGAATCCACAGAAGTGCCTATCTGCACCCTGACTATACAGTCCCCTGTAACTACTGCTCTAGTCCTCTTTGTCCCTCCCTGCTTAACAACAGAACCAGCTTTGGTGCCACTGCTTTGGCTGCTGTGGCTGGTTGGTAACTAATTGGTTAGTTCTTGGTGAAGATGTGGATCTGGATCCTGAAGTTATTTTAATGAACCATTAATGTTGGGACTTAGGATGAATTGACCCTTTTTTTTAAAGAAATCAAAATGTTACTGATTTTTTCAGAAAGTTGTAGAATGCCTCAGCTGCTACATTGGAATCTGTCACAGTTATCAGAATGTGAGCAGAGTTTTCATTGCAGGTTGCTGAATGTGGGTTGGAAGCTGATGAAATAGAAGCTCTCAATAGAAGTATTTATTTTTCCAGCTTTGTCATTGCAGAACATCAACCAGATACAGAAAAGCCACAATGAAGAGCTGTAATAATTTTGAGTTAATATAGTGTAGCAAATGCACTCTACTTAATTCCCTCATTCTAGTAAGAAATCTCACAACACCACGTTAAAGTCCAACAGGTTTATTTGGAATCATCAGCTTTCAGAGCACTGCTCTTTCATCAGGTAAATGGAGAGGTAGGTTTCACAAATGTGGCATTTATAGACAAAGACACAATTACAAGATAATGGTTGCAACGCAAGTCTTTATAGGTACTGACAGTGTGAGTGGAGAGAGGGTTAAGCGCAGGTTAAAGAGGTGTGGATTGTCTCAAGGCAGGACAGTTAGTAAGATTTTGCAAGCCCGGGCCAAATGGTGGGGGGTACAGGTATTGTGACATGAACCCAAAATCCCAGTTCAGACCATCCTCATGCATGCAGAACTTGGCTAACAGTTCCTGCTCGGTGATTCTGCAATGTTGTGGGTCTTGAAGGTTGCCTTGGAGAGCGCTTACCCAACAATCAGAGGCTGAACGCCCTTGACTGCTGAAGTGTTCCCCAACTGGAACACTCTTGCCTGGTGATTGACATGTGATGCCTTGGGACATCCTTTCCTGCAGCGTATCAGATAGACAACATTGGCTGAGTTGCAAGTGTATGTACTGTGTACCTGGTGGATGGTGTTCTCACATGAAATGATGGCACTTCTTGCAGAGGTTGCTGTGACAGGGTTGTGTGATGCTGTGGTCACTGTTCTCCTGAAGGCTGGGTAACCATGGTCTGTTTGAGGTTGAGGTTTGAGGTTGCACAATTGTTTGAAGGCAAGTAGTGGGGGCGTGGGGATGGCCGTGGCGTGATGTTCATCTTCATCGATGACTTGTTGAAGACTCCAAAGAAGATGTCGTAGTTTCTCCGCTCCGGGGAAGTACTGGACGACGAATGATATTCTGTCTGCCATGTCCCATGTTTGTCTTCTGAGGAGGTTGGTGCGGTTTTTTGCTATGGCACGTTGGAACTGTCAATCGATGAGTTGAGTGCCATATCCCATTCTTACGAGTGTGTCTTTCAGCGTCTGTAGATGTCTGTTGCATTTCTCCTTGTCTGAACAGATCTTGTGTGTACAGAGGGCTTGTCCATAGGGGATGGCTTCTTTAACATATTTAGGGTGGAAGTGAAGAAGTGGAGCATCGTGAAGTTACCCTTGGACTTGCAGTTAAGTGAGGTGCTGAGGTGACCGTCCTTGATGGAAATGCATGTGTCCAAGAATGCAACTGATTCTGGAGAGGAGTCCATGGTGAATCTGATGGTGGGATGGAATTTGTTGATGTCACCATGTAGTTGTTTCAGTGATTTCAGCAATTCCCCATCATGAGTCCAAAGGAAGAAAATGTCATCGATGTATCTAGTGTATAGCATCGGTTGAAGGTCCTGTTCAGTGAAGAGGTCTTCTTCGAACTTGAGCATGACGATGTTGGCGTATTAAGGTGTGAATGTGGTCCCCATGGCTGTTCTGTGTGTTTGGGTGAAGAACTGATCGTCGAAAGTGAAGACATTGTGGTCCAGGATGAAGCGGATGAGTTGTAGAATTGCATCTGGAGACTGGCAGCTGTCAGTGTTGAGTACTGAGGCAGTTGCAGCAATGCCATCGTCATGGGGAATGCTGGTGTAGAGTGCCAAGATGTCCATTGTGATGAAGAATGTTTCTGGTTCAACTGGTTCAACATCTCCACATCATGGATTGTATTTAACTAGTTGCTTGGTATTTCAGAACTTGATTATTGCTGAAAAAAGACATGTTGTTGAAGTTTTTCATCTTGCATTCATCAGCACAATTCGCAAGAATACCAAGTATAAAGGAAACAACAGTTTATAATTAGTGGGAAGAGAGTGCTGAATGGTTGGCAAGTGAACTCTGATTTGTAGAGGCATTACCATGGGGAATATACAATTAGTTAGTTAATCTAATAGTGCCACAAGAAGGCTTACAGTAACACTACAATGAAGTTAATGTGAAGATCACCTAGTCACCAAATTCTGGTGCCTGTTCAGATTCACTGAGGGAGAGTTTAGCATGTCTTTTGGACTGTGGGAGTAAACTGGAGCACCTGAAGGAAACCCATGCAGGATGATCACATATTTCCATTTTTTCACACTCAGTGAGTCAGGTTCCTCACTTTGAGCGCCTAACCCAAAACATATCCACATAAAATATGCTTTAGTACAAAATGTTCATTAAGATTTATGTTATTTTATTTAGACATACCAATTTACATTAATTCACTGCTGGGTAGCGTAGATAATGTGTTATCAAAGTAAAATTGAATTAAGTTTTTTTACTTTAAGTCTCATGTTGATGCTGGGGAATCTGCTAGAGCTAATAGTTCAGGACAAAATTAATTACAATTTGGATAAGCATGGGCTGGCAAATGTAAGTCAGCAGGGATTTGTTAAAAGTGAACCATGTTCTGGTGAAAAGATATCAACCTGAAATATTGCCTGGAATTTAATGATGATGATAGGGTCCTATAGGAGCTGGGGCTGCATCTTGTCAGCAGTAGCCCATTAAATAGTTGCTGTTGGGACTGCGGCCCTATGCAGGCTGATTTGTCCTCAAGATCAATCAATCAATCAGAAGGCTGTTCTCCAATCAGTGCCACCGGGAGTGATGGTCTCTGCTGGCGCTGCTTCTGGAGGATGGATGTGCGCCTTCACAACCAGTTAACTGAGGTGTCAGAGTAAGTTAAGCAGGCCTTGAAAAGGGTGAGGAAAATGTTACCGTAAGGGGCTCTGCTGCAGGTTGAAAAGCTGCTGGAAAGGAGCCCCCCCGCCACTCCAGATGGGGTGCGGTGAAAAGCCATCCCTATCAGTGGCTAAAAGCCAGTCGAGATGGGCAGAGGCCCTTAATTGGTCACCAAAGTGAGTCAATTTTCCTCCACTTTCCCCTACACAGGCAAGATGGCATGGCAACAAATAAATAATGGGCACACCCTCCATCAACTTCCTGCAACATATCATAGCCTCTAAGCCTATTCCCAGAAGGTTGGTAAAATCAAAGACATTTCTCTGTTTATCTGTCCACAGATGCTGACATAATTGATGATTTAATTTTATAATGACCAACTTGATTGTGTTCTTTAATGAAGCAACAGGCTGTAGGGGATAGCGTGGTAGATATCGTGTATATGCTTGGTATTTGATGAAGTACCACATAAAGTTAGCTAAGTGTGATTACAAAATGGTAAAAGGAACAGTAAGCAGAGTAGTGGTGAACAATTGTTTTTCTGATTGGAGGTAAGTAAATAGTGGTATCCCTCAGAGGTTGTTATTAAGATTTCTGTACATTTTGATATACAGTAATAACCTGGACTTTCATTTGGAGGGCATAATTTTAAAGTTTGCATCACTCATAAACAAAATAAAAATAAAGGAAAATAGAGGGCAGAATTTTACTAACCCACATTGGTGGTTTGTAGGCAGGGGATGGCCTCAAGATTTTTGGGATGACCTTTCCACCAGGCTCCTGCCTGCCCTAACCTCTCTGCAATTTTACGTTGAGGTGGGGGAAGCCTAATCCCACCTGCCCTTGCCCCATTTGAGACCCTTAAGTGGCTAATTATTGACCACTTAGGGCTGTTTCCTGCCCAGCATCAATTTTCAGGCTGATGGGAGCAGTTCAGGGAAGGGGGATGCCTGAAAAGTAACCCTGATCAGGCCTTGGGCTGAAAGGGGGGAGGTGGAGGGGGACCTTCATCAGTGGCTTCCTGTTAACATTGGATGCCCCCCAAAAAGCCTGGCCCCTGCAGGTCCTCCCTCCATTCCCTCGGCCTCTTCACCAATACCACCGCCCTGTTCTGCCCACACTCCCCAGGGCCTCCCTCTCCCTATCCCATACTGAGACCCTCATACTTATCTGTTCTTGGACTCCTGGGACCTGGATACTGAGAATTAGTTCCAGCTCCTGCCCTGTCCACCATAGCTAGTGGTGCTGCTGAGACTAGAGAATCATTGGCCGATCAGATTGTCTGGCAGCTTTCTGAGGCGAGTCTTCCACACGAATGAGGGGTGAAAATCTGGCCTCCAGCCAATTAACACTTGTTGGCACATGAAATGGGCGGCATGGTGACACAGTGATTAGCACTGCTGCTTCACAGTGCCAGGGACGAGGCTTGAGTCATTACCTGTGCCGAGTCTGCACATTCTCCCATGTTTGTAAGGGTTTCCTCCTGTTGCTCCGGTTTCCTCCCACAATACAAAAGACGTGCTGGCTGGGTGCATTGGCCATGCTAAATTCTCCCACCGTGTACCCAAACAGGCACCAGAGAGTGGCGACTAGGGGATTTTTACATTAACTTCATTGCAGTGTAAATGTAAGCCTACTTGTGACACTAAGAAATACACTTAAACTTAACCTAAACTTTAAAAAAGTGAGTGCGAGGCAGACAATATTGGTAGAGATGTGTTTACCATTAACTCTTCGCAATGCGCGAAGGGAAACCTCACCTGGTCAGAAAGAGGCTCGAAAAGGACATAGACAGATTGGTTAGGTTGGGCAGGCACAGGATGACGACATTTGATAAAGCAAAGTATGAAGTTGGAAAGAATGAGAAGAAGCAATATGAATTAAATGGTGTCATTCAAAATGGGTGCAAGAACAAAGAGACCAACGGTTGAATCTACAACAAAAGAGGGCAGAGCAACCTAAGGAGGCTGTCAAAAAGAAATATGGGATCTTTTGGTTATGAATAAGGACTTAGGCCTGGATTTTCACACAGTCAGAAACTCCAGAGCCATTTGAAAGTAATGGATTCCCACACCATTCCCAACAACCCAAATTTTTGCATAGGATAAGGATACAGGTAGTGAGCCCACACCCTATGCTCCCAACGTGGTCTGCTCGATTATGAGAGTAGGCATCTCCTGGACCCCACAATTTTCATGGAGTAAGGCCAGTTTCTCTATGACTCCCATAGCGGAGCCGTGAACCTTGTTTTGCATTTGGGAATCTTTGAAAGTTTAATTTCAAAAGATCTTACCCATGCCCCTTCCATGCCCCGCCATGCCACCCAATGCCAACTCTTGCTCCCCAACCATACCCCCCTATCTCCTCATACTGTTTATGCCAACTCAATGCCAATTCCTGCAATTTACATGCCTTCATCCAATATGCACTGTGTACATGCAACAACAATGACAAGCATGGAACTATAGAAATTAAACACTAACTGGGGCAATGCAAAGGGGCAGTGTCAGTGGAGATTCCTCTGGGGAGCTCCATGGTGGGTGGGGGGATTCGGGGGTTGTCCGTGTCCTTGGGGCGAGAGAGAGACATTTCAAAATGTAGTTCTGTGAATGAGTAGAAACCATCACCACTGAAGAGTCAATAAAGAGGCAATATCCTGTATGTTGGGTTGTCTTTGAAGTAACTTATGGATGCCAAGAGATCTGCTTTGTATTTCTAATGTTTTTCTTACCCTGGTGTAGGCTTCTGTTATTTCAAAATTGTGCCAGTAGATGGCAATAGTGCCATTCAACTGATTCTCAGCGTGAACATTCAAGTGGTCCAAATTGTTTGGTTATGAGTGATTGTGTTTATTTTTGATAATGACTAAAACATAAAAGGTACTTTTAATGGTTCAAATAATATTTTGGGATAATTTTGAAAATTTATGCTTCGTGCACACTCCTTTGCCGATTGGGAGTACAGTCAGGAATTCAGGTTTGTCTCTCGATGATTTTGGTCTAAAACGGTCAGAAAATCGTGGGCATCAATCAGATCAGATGTGTTAACTGACATTAGGATAAAATCTTCAGGTCGAATGACACCACAGGCAATATGCCAGTTCCCTCTGAAGCCAAGGACTGTGCTAATAATGTATATAATAGGGGAGATCTGACTCCATTCTAATATACAAGTGACCTGAATCTGCTGCAGGACTATTTTTCACACAATTTTGAGAACCAGTGACCCCTATGCATACAATACCGTCCTCCTGATATCATGTGAAGTAGCTGGCATTTTGTCTCTGCTGACTTTGCAACTAAGCTGCAAACTGTTGTGCTGGATTGGAGTCATCCCCTCCAGCTTCTGTTGTATGAAGAAGGGTTTCAGAAAGGAGTGACATTTTTTCAATGCTATTTCCTGAGGATGCACAAGATAATAACTTGGACAACATGTTTTTTTCTGAATGAAGGACAACCATGTATGTAATGGTGGTTAAATTTTCTTCTGCACTTCTACTGCCGTGACATGACTTTCTATGTGTTATGATGAACTCTGAAGCCTGCATTTTACTTGGTTCCTACTGTATCACAACTGGAATACTCAGGGAGCTGCTAATGTTTCTGTGAGTGCGTTCTTCTGACAAGACACAGACAGGAGATAACGAACTAGAAGTAGTGACAGAACAATGTTTAAGCAGCACACCCATTGTGAGGAGATGGTCTGGTCCCATTTAGCCACAAATTTGTGTAGGCAATTCACAAGGAGAGATTTGGAGATGTGACTCATCTCTGAGAAAGTATTTTCCTTTCATTATGACATTCCCATGCTCCATTTATTCACTCCTGCAGCAGATACATAAAACAAAAGGAGAAGCTTTATGATCTTACCTTGTTTTGAATGCATTGTTTAGGTGTAACGATTTTAATCAGGCAACTGAGGTTGGCCTATTTGAATACGAACTCCCTGATTAAGGCCCAACCTGACTGTCTGCCCCTCTACCACAGCTACATTCACGGCTGGGTGTTCCTGGAAAAGGAGCATGTGATCTCCAAGGGCACTGTTGATGCCTTCCATGCCCACTGGGCACCACAGGGACTGGGGTGTATTATTGGCCCAGTTAATCACATTTTAATTTGATGTTTTAAGTTTCCTTTCTGCTTTGTCTTTTGCTTCGAGCAGTTCCCCTCCTTTTAGGAAGCTGCACCTTTTGAGTTGTCCCGAAGTTAATTTGATTTTGTTTATTTGCAAATGGAATTTAATGTTGGCAAGTGTGAGGTGGTCCACTTTGGTAGGAAGAATGGTAGGAAGGACTATTACTTACGTGGCGAAAAACTGCAGCAGGCGACGGTGCAGAGGGACCTCGGGGTCCTTGTGCATGAGTCGCAAAAACCCAGCCTGCAGGTGCAGCAGGTGGTCAGGAAGGCGAATGGGATGCTGGCCTTCATAGCGAGGGGGATTGAATATAAAAGTAGGGAGGTCTTGCTGCAGCTGTATAGGGCATTGGTGAGGCCGCAGCTGGAGTACTGTGTGCAGTTTTGGGCGCCGCACCTGCGCAAGGATATTTTGGCCTTGGAGGGAGTGCAGAGGAGGTTTACTAGGCTGATACCGGAGTTGAGGGGGTTGAGCTATGAGGAGAGGCTGAATAAACTAGGCTTGTACTCGTTAGAGTTTAGAAGAATGAGGGGAGATCTCATTGAGACGTATAAGATGATGAATGGGATGGATAGGATAGAGGTGGAAAGACTCTTCCCGCTCAAAAAACACAGTAGGACTAGGGGGCACAGCCTCAAGATAAAGGGGGGGCGGTTCAGAACGGAGTTGAGGAGGAACTTCTTCACTCAAAGGGTGGTGAATCTCTGGAATTCTCTGCCCGTTGAAGTGGTGGAGGCTGCCTCGCTAAATATTTTTAAGAAGCGGGTTGATGGGTTTTTGATAAGAGAAGGGATTAAGGGTTATGGGGAGAGGGCGGGAAAGTGGAACTGAGCCACGACAGATCAGCCATGATCTTGTTGAATGGCGGGGCAGGCTCGAAGGGCCAGATGGCCTACTTCTGCTCCTATTTCTTATGTTCTTATGTTCTTATGTTCTTATGTTCTTATTTGGTTGGACACAAAATGATGTCCCTGATTAAGGGCCCAATTGATGGTCCAATCAGGGAGGCCCGTTCTCTGTCCTTACACAGGAGTAAACACAGTAAGAAATCTCACAACACCAGGTTAAAGCCTTTAAAGTCCTTTAACCTGGTGTTGTGAGACTTCTTACTGTGTTTACCCCAGTCCAATGCCAGCATCTCCACATCTTAAACAGGAGTGTCAGTTCCAGATGTAGATTGCTAAATGAGACCACTTATATATATTTATATATATTGTGTGTCCTTTTTGCCCCCCTGATTTCTCTCTTAACTCTACTCCTACACTCTCTATGCTCTTTAAGGGATCCACTTGAACCCAGATCCCTATACATGCCATGCGCCTCCTTCTTCTTCCTGACTAGGGCCTCAATATCTCGACTAATCCAGGGTTCAATGTTCAATGTTCAATGTTGGGACTGCAATTGTTTATGATTTACATAGATGATTTGGAGTTGGGGACCAAGTGTAGTGTGTCAAAATTATATATATATATTAATATATAAATTTATATATATATAAATGAAATGTTGTTGGATCTTGTAAATAAAGGAATTTTGGTGAAGGAACTTCCACCTCCAAGGACTTACGATGTTAAGGAACATAATTCTTCTTATCCATTCGTGGGAAATGGGCATTGCTGGCTGGCCAGCATTTATTGCCCATCCCTAGTTGCTTGAGGGCAGTTGAGAGTCAACCACATTGCTGTGGCTCTGGAGTCACATGGAGGCCTGGCCAGGTAAGGATGGCAGTTTCCCTTCTCTAAAGTGCATTCACCTTTCTGTTTTAAGTAATGGGTGGCCTTTGGAACCAGACTGCCATCGGCTTTGCTCTGCCTTATTGGACGATTCTGTACTAAATAAAGGAGACCACTCCATTGTGCTCATTGTACACAACTATTTCAATGAAACACTGGTATCTACCTCATTTGAAGATACATATGAAAACAATGGATAAGAAAAAACTAGTGCTTCAAACCCATCATGGTGAAACTTATGAAAGCAATTACTACAGATGCTGGAATCTGAAACCAAAAGAGAAAATGCTGGAAAATCTCAGCAGGTCTGGCAGCATCTGTGAGGAGAGAAAAGAGCTGATGTTTCAAGTCCTGATGACCTTTTGTCAAAGGTCAAAAGTCATGGTGAAACTTATGCCCAATCCATCAGCCTGTCATGGAATTTCTTGGAGAATGTTAAAAAAAATAAAAATGTCAATTTAGAATAAAATCTATGAAAATCTCTCCTGACCTCGAAGATTGATCAAATAAATTTTGTGAAATAGGAAGGGCAGGTGACAGAAGTGTTAGTGAGGGATCACTTTGGGACCAGTGACCATAATTCCATCAGTTTTAAGATAGCTATGGAGAATGATAGTTCTGGCCCAAAAGTTAAAATTCTAAATTGGGGCAAGGCCAATTTTGATGGTATCAGGCAGGAACTTTCAACAGTTAATTGGGGGAGTCTGTGGGAAGGCAAAGGGACACCTGGTAAGTGGGAGGCTTTCAAGAAGTGTGTTAACCAGGGTCCCGGGTAAGCACATTCCGCTTGAAGTGAAGGGGAAGGCTAGTAGAAGTAGCGAACCCTGGATTAGTCGGGATATTGAGGCCCTAGTCAGGAAGAAGAAGGAGGCGCATGGCATGTATAGGGATCTGGGTTCAAGTGGATCCCTTAAAGAGCATAGGGAGTGTAGGAGTAGAGTTAAGAGAGAAATCAGGGGGGCAAAAAGGACACACAAGATTGTTTTGGCTGACAAGGCAAAGGAGAATCCAAAGAGCATCTACAAATACATAAAGGGAAAAAGAGTAACTAGAGAGAGAGAGTAGAGCCTCTTAAGGATCAACAAGGTCATCTATGTGCAAATCCACAAGGGATGGGTGAGATCTTAAGTGAATATTTCTCATCAATATTTATTGTTGAGAAAAGCATGGATGTTAAGAAATTGGGGAAATAAATAGTGATGTCTTGAGGAGCGTACATGTAACAGAGAAGGAGGTGCTGGAAGTCTTAAAGTGCATCAAGGTAGATAAATCCCCGGAGCCTGATGAAGTATATCTCAGGATGTTGTGAGAGGCTAGGGAGGAAATGTGACACCACTGTTTAAAAAAGGAGATAGACAAAAGGTGGGTAACTATAGGAGAATTAGCTTAACTTCTATAGTAGGGAAAATGCTTGAATCTGTCATCAAGGAAGAAGTAGCAAGACATCTGGATATAAAGTGTCCCATTGGTAAGACACAACATGGGTTCATGAAGGGAACGTCTAAGTTGGTGGAATTCTTTAAGAACATTACATGCGCAGTGGACAATGACCTGTGGATGTGGTGTATCTGGATTACCAGAAGGCATTTGACAACGTGCTGCACCAAAGACTGCTCCATAAGGTAAAGGTGCACGTTGTTACAGGTAATGTATTAGCGTGGATAGAGGATTGGTTAACTAATAGAAAGCAAAGAATGGGGATAAATGCGTGTTTTTCTGGTTGGTGATCAGCGACTAGTGGTGTGTCTCAGGGATCAATGTTGGGACTGCAATTGTTTATGATTTACATAGATGATTTGGAGTTGGGGACCAAGTGTGGTGTGTCAAAATTCGCAGATGACACTAAGATGGGCGGTAGAGCAAAGTGTGCAGAGGTCACTGAAAGTCTGCAAAGGGATATAGATAGTCTAAGTGAGTGGGCGAGGATCTGGCAAATCGAATACAATGTTGGTAAATCTGAGGTCATCCATTTTGGCAGGAATAACAGCAAAATGGACTATTATTCAAATGGTAAAAAAATTGTAGCGTGCTGCTGGGTGTCCTTGTGCAAGAATCTCAAGGAATTGGTTTGCAGTGCAACAGATAATTAAGAAGGCAAATGGAATTTTGTCCTTTATCGCTAGAGGGATGGAGTTTAAAAACAGTGAGGTTATGTTGTAGCTGTATAAGGTGCTGGTGAGGCCACACCTGGAGCACTGTGTACAGTTTTGGTCTCCTTACTTGAGGAAGGATATTCTGACACTGCAGGGGGTGCAGAGGAGGGTCACTAGGTTGATTCTGGAGTTGAGAGGGTTGGCTTATGAGGAGAGACTGAATAGACTGGGACTATACTTTTTGGAATTCAGATGAATGACGGGAGATCTTATAGAAACATATAAGATTATGAAGGGAATAGGTAAGATAGGAGCAGGGAAGTTGTTTCCACTGGCAGGTGAAACTAGAACTAGGGGGCATGGCTTCAAAATAAGGGGAAGCAGATTTAGGACTGAGTTAAGGAGGAACTTCTTCACACAAAGGGTTGTGAATCTGTGGAATTCCCTGCCCAGTGAAGCAGTTGAAATTACCTCATTGAATGTTTTTAAGGCAAGGATGGATAAATTTTTGAACAGTAAAGGAAATAAAGGTTATAGTGAGCAGGCAGGTAAGTGGAGCTGAGTCCACAAAAAGATCAGCCATGATCTTACTGAATGGCAGAGCAGGCTCGAGGAGCCAGATGACCTGCTCCTGCTCCTAGTTCGGATGTTCTTATGAAATTGCACGCCACCTAGCAGAGATATTTGAACCATTGATAGTCACAGGTGAGGTGCCTGGGAGAATGGCAAATGCTGTGTCTTTGTTTAAAAAGGTCTACAGGAAAAAGCCTGGGAACTATAGGCCAGTGAGCCTCACATCTGTAGTGGGTAAGTTGTTAGAAGGTATTTTGAGAGACAGGATTTACAGGCATTTCGAGACGCAAGGACTGATTAGTCAGCATGGCTTTGTGAATGGAAAATCACGTCTCACAAATTTGATAGTTTTTTGAAGGGGTAAGCAAGGAAGTAGGTGAGGGCAGTACAGCTGATGTTGTCAATGTGGACTTTAGCAAGGACTTTGACAAGGTATCGCATGGTAGGTTGTTGCTTAAGGTTAAATCTCACAGGATCCAAAGTGAGGTAGCCAAATGGATACAAAATTGGTTTGATGACAGAAGACAGGGGGTGATTGTAGAGGGTTGTTTTTCAAACTGGAGATCTATAACCATCGGTGTGCCTCAGGGAAGGATGCTGGGTCCACTGTTATTTGTCATTTATATTAATGATTTGGATGAGAATATAAGAGGTATGGTTAGTAAGTTTGCAGATGATACCAAGATTGGTGGCATAATGGAAAGTGAAGAAGGTTATCTCGGATTGAACTGGCATCCAATGGGCTGACAAATGGCAGATGGAGTTTAAATAAATGTGAGGTGATGCATTTTGGTAGATTAAATCAGGGCAGGACTTACTAAGTTAATGGTAGGGCACTGGGGAGAGTTATAGAACAAAGAGATCTAGGGTACATGTTCATAGCTCCTTGAAAGTGGAGCCACAGGTGGACAGAGTGGTGAAGACAGCATTTAGCATGCTTGGCTTCATTGGTCAGAACACTGAATACAGGAGTTGGGATGTCTTGCTGAAGTTGTACAAGACATTGGTAAGGCCACACTTGGAACATTGTGTACAGTTCTGGTCACCCTATTATAGAAAGGATATTATTAAACTACAAAAAGTGCGAAAAGATTTACTAGGATGCTACCAGGACTTGATGGATTGAGTTATAAGGAGAGGCTGGATAGACTGGGACTTTTTTCCCTGGAGTGTAGGAGGCTGAGAGGTGATCTTATAGAGATGTATAAAATAATGAAGGGCACAGGTCAGCTAGATAGTCAATATATTTTCCCAAAGGTAAAGGAGTTTAAAATAGAGGGCATTGGTTTAAGGTCAGGGAAGAGATACGAAAGGGTCCAGAGGGGCAGTTTATTCACACAGAGGGCTGTGAGTGTCTGGAACAAGCTGCCAGAGGTAGTAGTGGAGGTGGCGACAATTTTATCTTTTAAAAACTATTTAGACAGTTACATGGGTAAGAAGGGTATTGACGGATATGGGCCAAATGCGGGCAATTGGGACTAGCTTAGTGGTTTAAAACAAAGGGTGGCATGGACAAGTTGGGCCGAAGGGCCTGTTTCCATGCTGTAAACCCGTAAACCTCTAAGTTCTAGAACAGTGGTTCCCAACCTGTGCTTCATAACATCACAGATGGTCTATGGAAAAGAAAATATAATTGTATGTGCCTCGTTTGTATCATAATAGATGTTAAATTAATACTCACAATATAATTTGCTTCACAAACAGCCTTGTGTGATATAATCCATTATTATTCTCTGAAAATGTAAAGATAAATGCACCATGATGAGTGCAATTTATTTGTGAGTTTGCATCATAATCTATTGGAATTGCTGTGTTTTTAATACCTGTTGATGTGTAAGTTTGGCTCCCATCAACCATAGACTGTGTAAAAATGGCTTGCACACGTTGTGGTCCACAAAAGCTTTTGATAATGGTCTCATGGTCTGCTTAAGGAAAAAGGGTGGGCACTGCTGCTCTTGGCAATATAGACCTCAATATTCCATAGATAGCAAAGGGTCCCAAATTCAGAAATTCATTTTGCTTCGTTTTTGAATGATTGCAGTGAAGCAGTGGTCACAACCCAAGATGGCATCTTGTTCCACAGACCAAGGACCCTGTGAAAAGACATATCTCCTAGACATCAAACCTAATTCGAGTTATGTTCTCTGATCCTCCTGATGTATCTCAAAACCACATCAACCTAATCTATTGCTTCCCCAATTTTTATCAAATCGCTTCAAAGTTTACTCTTTTCTGGAGCAAATGGCTACAGTTTTCTAAGCCTATCATGGTTATTAAGGGTCCTATAACTAGAATTTTCACCCCAATATGGAGGCAAGGACAAAGGCAGGTGGACACATACATCCACAAGCAATAGGTAGCTAATTAAGTTAAGGGGAAGACCAATTATCAGAAGCCAAATGGAACTTGCCAGTCAACCAGCTGGCCTGCCTGTGGCATTGGGAACAGGCCAGCTATCTGGAGGTGGTATCCTAGCAACAGACTGGTGAACCAATGCTCCAGGCTCTCCTTGTCTATCTGGCTGCCACAGGCCGCTCTGTGAAGGGAATCTCCATCAATAAGGCTGGTCTGACAGCTGTGGCCATTTTTAAATACAAGATTTTTAAAAGTTTCGAAAGGAATGCCTCAATAGGTAGGTGCTCTATCTCTCACTTACCTGCAGGCTGGAGGAGTTCCTATTACCTCACCACCTTCAAGAGTCCACCCACAATCTTTAATTGCACAGCTAGCACACATTCTCAGGCTACTAACTGACCAATTCAGGGAATATCACTGCCAGGTGACTGCTCTGGACACTGTGTGAGGTTTGTATACTGAGGTCCCAACTCCAAATCCACAATCCTGCACTGGCTCCCAAAATATTTGTATACTTGAGTTTCCGAAAAGCCTTTAACGCAGCGCTCTATAATTAGGTTCTATTGCAGGTGGATTTAAGGTCAGGCCATAAATTGCACTCTTGTAGACAGACGCTTTTTTATTAATGAAAATAGCTCTGTGTGAGAACAGGTGGATTTGAACAGAGATTGTATTAGGACCTTTGCTTTTCACCATCTTTATCTATGATTTGGATGAAAGTGTCAGGGAAACTCTGATATTTCATGGATGGCAGAAAGATTTGTGAGGCTGTTAAGACCTTTGACTTCCACTTATTCGTAGGTGTCAGATAGCTCTACCATTCCATCATTTCTCTCTGCACTTCTTCCCGTTCCCCTTCATTGTTTTTATGGTGTCAGGCTGCTTGTTCCATTACCAGTTTAAATGAGGCACAATTTTCTTCAATCAAAAATTGAGAAGTTCAGAGCAATGGCCTTGGGTTCTGACTGCAAATTCGATTCCATCCTTCTCCCAGCACACTTCCCATAAGTGTTCACAACTTTAATAAAAATAGAAAAAGCTGAAGAAACTCAGCAGGTTTGGCAGCATCTGTGGAGAGAGAAAAGTAGGGTTAATATTTTGCATCGAGTCCCACCCCAGAACCTGACGGCCAAGGAAGGTGCGTCCATAATGCGGTCAAACAGGTTGAATGTATCAACCTGAAAATCTTTCCAAACACACCAATGGTTGGGGTAAGAGCGGGAAAGAATCCTGGTCAGCCATACTTGATGTGGAGTGGTGCCCCTCAACCTATAAGCCTTGGACGAAAGGCTAGTGACCTGTTTTGGGAATTACCAGCTACGGAAACAGACAAACGTTTAGTGCACCGCTAGATATGAAGAGAATGAGAAAATGGGAATTCCACTTCCGTAATGTTGCCAATCTCCACCCCAGCCACTCTGCTGAAACCCTTGTTCATGAGTCTGTTCCCCTCCAGGCAGTCGGCTCCTCTGACCATTCTCCATGTTCTGTAAACTTAAGTAATCAAAACCTTAGCCATCTATATCCTATCCTGCATCGAATTATATTCGCTGAACAATACATCCCTTCAGATCTACATTTTCCCCTAGATTTCCATTGCCAATTTTAAATTCTTATTCCTAATCCCATCGTGTCTACACCTCTTTTTGCCTCATTCTCTGTATTTCTGAAACAACTTGCAGCTTCTGAATCCTGCGCTGATGTCTGTCGCTCTGACTCTATCTTCTTGTGTATCAATTCCCACCCCCCTACACCTCACCTTTAGTAGCTGTGCCTGAGGCATTGGCATCTGATCCCCTCTCCAAACCCCTTAACTTCACTTTTCCTTAATATGCTACATTTAAACAAGCTTTACCCATTTTACCTACTATCGCCTTCTTTGGCTCAGTCTTCATCTTTGTCTGATTATGCCACTGTGAAACAACTTGGCATGGTAAAGGAACTTTATCAATGCAAGATGAAAATAATAGATTATAAGCTGATCTAGATGTGATGGGAGAATGGGCAGAGATTCTGCAGTTATTAAATATAGATAAATGTAGTGCAAAACCAAAATCCTTTAGATTCTGGAAATCTGAAAAACAAAACAGAGAATAATGCAAATACTCAGCAGGTCAGGCAATATGAAGGGAATGAAATAGAGTTAACGTTACACAGATTGATGGCCTTTCAAGAGAGAACGGTATGAGATCAGGGAAGAAGATCACAAATAAATACAGTGGTATTCATGTGTACACTAGGAGGGCGGTGAGTGAGGACAAGACCTGAGTGCACAGTACATGAATTTCTAAAGATACACAATCAATGCCACAGGCTGTTACTAAAGTCAATAGAGTGCTAGGATGCATTAGGAGAACAATCAAATATGCAACAAAAAATGCTAAACGTAAAACCTTGGTCAGGTTTCACCAAGAATACTGTATCTCACAACAATGTGAGTGATGCAGAGACCTCAGAAACAGTACAGGGAGGGCCAATTTACTTTATACCTACAATCTCAATCCACCAACCTTTTAAAAATGTATTTTGTGAGAGAATTTATATTTCTGGGTTGTTTCTTCATGTTTTTGGGCTGAAGTCAGGCCCTGGTTGAGAGACCAGCAGGCCCAAGACTCTAGCACAAGAGCAGCAGGGGCTCAGGCCACGATGCTCAGTTCTGAGCTTTCTTTGACAGCTGCTGAGAGATGGTGTGAAAACCCAATCACACGACCTGGGGAGGTTGGCACACAAAGTTGCTCAGGTGATAGGGGTCTTGGGCATGATAAGGGGCCCACATGAGTTAGTCAGGAGCAGAAAAAGACGTTCAGCTCCATGCAGTTAGAGCTCAGAAAAGTCAGGGAACAGTTGATAGCTTTGTGTTGTTGAGGAGCTGAGGCTCAAAGAAGAAGGTTGGCAGTCATTGTTGGCAGCAGAGCAGCTCAGGAGCTGGAAATGTACCTGATTATAGGCCCTGGAGTGCAGCCTGGCAAATACAATGGGATTCAATCTTGGTCAAAGTGATTGAATTTTTTTTATTCATTTGTGGGACATGGGTGTCGCTGGCTAGGCCAACATTTATTACTCGCTCCTGGTTGCCTGAGGGCAGTTGAGAATCAATCACATTTCTAAGGCTCTGGAGTCACATGAAGACCAGACCAGGTAAGGGCGGCAGATTCCCTTCCCTAAAGGACACGAGTGAGCGAGATGGGTTTTTCAGACAATCAACAATGGTTTCAGGGTCATCAGTAGATTCTTAATTCCAGATTTCTTTTTAATTGAATTTAAATTTCATCATCTAGGATTTGAACTCGGATCCCCAGAATTTTAGCTGAGTTTCTGGATTAATAATCTAGCGATAATACCACTAGGCCATTTCTTAGTAATTGGGTGACAAACAGTCGCTGGGGCAGTTGAGCTGGAGTCCAATGCCCAACAATTCATTGCAGTCAGAAGAAGCAAGTGGGATACCAGGCTGGAGTTGGAGATGCTGTTGTGGGAAATCAAAGGCTGAATCCTCAAAGGAGAGGAGCTGAAATCCTCAACAAAGAGAAGAACATTTTAAAGGATATTTTTGGAACTCACAGTGATCCAGAAGAAGAGGAACGATGGTCTTTTCACTACTGCAGCTGCCAAGAGGGTAGTGTACGAAGGTGTTAAGGCTCTGGGTATGCATGAAGAGTCTGGCTGGATGAGCCCTTCTCACCACCAGCCAAGCTACACCTTGGTGCTTGTTTGAAAGTTCTGATGATGAAGCATTCTGCCAAATGAATTTGATAGTCTGCTTTTGTAATCATCTGACAGAATCCACTATTTGCTTTTCCCACAGGGCCCTGAGGATATGTTGTGTGGATCGCAACCTGATGGACTTGTGGTCAAAGGTGTTTCCTTGCACTAACTTTTTCATGACAGACTGAAGGTACAGCATGGTCCAGTGGAATGAACATTTAGCAGTAATGTGGCCAGACACATTCTTCGCAACCCGTGGAACAGATAGCAGTTAATGATACTTGGTGATCACATACTGAACTTTCACTCACAGCTTGATGCAGTAACACACAAAGGTGGCCATCAGGATGAAACATTGGATACATCTTTCACCCCTTTGTCCAGAGACTTGCACATTCCTGCAGACATGCCCATCTTTGATCTCCAAATTGGAAAATGGCTCAGGTGATTGCAGGAGTGAGGTATGAATTTGACCTGTGCCATGTTGAACAACAAGACCACCTCGCAATTGATGGCCTGGTCCTTACCTGCAATGGAGAGGAGGTATCACTCCCATATGCCCAGTTCCTGTCTCACCATAGCACATGTCCTGGCCTCTTTGGACTATATTCCAAGCATCCTCAGGCAGTCTGACCTGACGGTTTTAGGGGACAAAGGATCAGTTGGCCTAATTCCGAAGAACACAGCGTCACTCTTGCTGTGGTTTACTTTGGCTCCCAAGATTAGTTCAAACTGGTTGCAATTGCTCATCAGCAAAGAACAAAGAAAAGTAGAGCACAGGAACAGGCCTTTCGGCCTACCAAGCCTGTGCCGATCATGATACCCTAACTAAACTAAAGAAAAAACCTTCTGTCCTTACACTTGGTCCGTATCCCTCTATTCCCTAAGTTTGTGAATGGACAGCAGATCCAAGTAGAAGATGCTGACATTGTCCATGTACATACAGGCATCTCCACTGCCTACGATTGTTACCCCTCCTGTGCCTACACTCTTCCTGATGGATCTGGCAAAGGGTTCAATGCAACAATACAGAGGAGAGAGCATAGCCTTGCTTGACTCCAGGTTTGATTGGAAAATTTTCTGATTCCCACTTGTCGACTGAAACTGCAAATCTGATGTTTGTGAAGAGCAGTTGGTGCTAATTGTGAATCTGCTCACCAAACCCCATTTTACAGAACATGTCCATCATCCTGGGGTAGAATATTCTGTCAAAGGCCTTAGTCCTGGTCCAGATTGATGAGACAGATATTTACCCTGCCAGTTCTGTATGAGGCTACAAGAGATCTTCCTGCCAGATACAGCACACGTTTGATCGGGATAGACCACCAACTCCAGAGCAGACTTAATCTGGTTGGCTAGGGATCTTGGACATTACTCAGTGAAATGGGCCCACAATGTTTGATTTCCTCCCTACCCCACTTAGGCTTTGGCCCTGCCAGATTGTCCAACCGCATTGAGGATGCAGTTAAAATCACTGAGAATGACCGGCCTGGACGTTGCCAACAGCAGTGGGAGCTGCAGGAAGATGGCCAACCACTTGTACTTTAATGTTGGGACATCCACATTAATTTACAGGTGGGAATTGTTTTGTACAAATCACCAACCTAGTTATTTGCTCAAAAAACTCCATTAGGTTGGTAATGCAGGACCTTTTTTTTCCCAGAAGCCAATGTCCCAGGAACTTGACTCCCTCCCTCTTGCACCATCTCTCAAGCCACATATTTATCTTAGGTATCCTGACTATTCCTACTCTGACTAGCAGGTGATATTGGTAGCAATCCTGAGGTTACTGCCTTCGAGATCCAACTTTTCAGTTTATCTCCTAACTCCCTAAGTTCAGCTTGTAGGACCTCATCCTGTTTTTTACCTATATTGTTGGTGCCTATATGCACCATGACAGCTGGTTGTTCACCTTCCCCCTCCAGATGGTCCTGTAGCTGCTCTGAGACATCTTTGACCCTTGCGCCATGGAGGCAACATACCATCTTAGAGTCTTGTTTGCATCGGCAGAAACACCTGTCTACTCCCCTTATAATTGAGTTCCCTATTACTGTAGCTCTGCCACTCTTTTTACTGCCCCCCTGTGCAACAGAGCCAGCCATGGTGCCATGAATCTGGCTGCTGCCACCTTCCCCTGATGAGCTTTCTCCTTCAACAGTATCCAGAATGGTATATCTGTTTTGGAGGGAGACAACTGTAGAGGATACCTGCACTGCCTTCCTACTCTTCCTCTGCCTTGTGGTTACCCATTCCCTATCTCCCTCAGTAATTTTTATCTGTGTATGACCAACTCACTGAATGTGCTATCCACAATTACCTCAGCATCGTGGATGCTCCAAATTGAATCCATCTGCAGCTCCAGAGCTGTCAAGCAGCCTAACAGGAGCTGCAGTTGGACATACTTCTTGCACATGAAGGACCCAGGGACACCAGAAGAATCCCTGAATTCCCACATCACACAAGAGGAGCATGACACGAGTCTGGGATCTCCTGCCATGACTTAACCTTTAAGCTAACTGACAACAACTACAATGCCAAGACAAAAAAAAGAAAAAAGAAAGGCAAAACTACTTATCAGTCACCAGCCAATCACTTACCTACTTACTGCGATTACATGGTTCGATTTCTTTCCACCTCTCACTTGCCCTTGAGGCTCCCTCACAGGTCTGCTTCTCCACTCCTCCCGAAGATGAGCACCTCTTTCCCCTCAGCACCGAATTTCCATTCAGTTCCAAATTCCTGATACCCTCACTGTGGCTGAATCTCACTCTGGCTGCAGTCTCTCTCCCAGTGGCTTGCACAAACTCACTGGTCATCTATCTTTGGAGAGAGAAACAGAGTTAATACTTTGAGTTTAATATTATAATATGTTTAATATTAACCATTTAAGACCCTCTGAGTACACCTGAATCTACCCTAAGGAATCGTTGGAAGGCCCTGTACAGTTCTGAATGGCTTCTGCATGCTAACATAGCTGAAAGAAGATCCTTCTTATTTCTACCACAGATTACACTATCTTCTTTCCTAGTATCCTTTTGACTACACGCTATACTGAATGCAGCTTTCATCGCCATTAGCCTTTCCCTGTCTTCTTGAGAACTAGAACTTTAAGTCTAAAAGTGCTTTTTTTCCCCCTGAGCTTGATTTGTCATTCAACATGACCCATTAACTATATTTTACCAAGTGGCCTATTACTACCTCTAGGGAGAAATGCAGCCTCTTTTCGTATGTGGATAGTTTCGAATGTATTCCATTTTTTATGGCTGTTGACAATATTCCTGCTTAGAATGACAGGCTAATCAACCTACTTTAAGCTACCTGATTGTTTTGACTTACTTCTTTGATCAGGAGAGTTGAGAACGATTGTAGCAATTCTATCTCATGCCAGGCTGAGGGAGACAGTGGCACAATGACATTGTTGCTAAACTAATAATCCAGGGTAATGCTTGAGGACCCAGGTTCAAATCCCACCAAGGCACACAGTGAATTTAGAATTCAATAAAAATATGGAATTAAAATTGTAATGATGACTGTGAAACCGTTGTCAATTGTTGTTAAAAAAAATCCAGCCCACTCGTCCTTTAGGGAAGGAAATCTGCCATCCTTATCTGGTCTGGCCTACACTAGACTCTGAATCTACACCAATGTGGTTGACTCTCAAATGTCCTCTGAAATGGAGGGCAGTTAGGGATGGACAATACATTCTGGCATAGCCAGCAGCGTCCACATCTGCAAATGATTTTTTAAAAAAGCTAACTCAGCATAGAACCTAAGTCACAAGACTACATTTAATTTGACACTATGAGCGGGATTTTATGGCCTCACTCATCCCAAAATCATAAAATCCTGCCTAAGGTCAACAGATCTTTCCATGTTCCACCTTACACATAAAATGTTGGTCGCAGAATGTGGTATAATGGTCCTTATTTTTTCTGCAGCACAAGTAGAAAATGACACATATAAACTTATTAATAACATTGCTTTTAAATATGTGACAAAGGTCATATGACCTTTTGACATCTTAGTAGTAACATTCCTGCCTTTATCTCCCTTAATTTGTGGCACATTGAAAAATGGCATACTACAAGGAAGATTTCCTCATCACACTGTGTGCAACGGAATGGTTAACATTTTCATAAAGAGCAGGCATGTAATTCCCTTGCATGTAACACACAGAGGAATTCTTCCATCGACATGTTTAATTTCTGCGGGGAAAAAAAAGAACTACTTGACCTTGAGAATATGATGAACACAAGAGTGTTTTGTATTCAGTGGATGCTGTTTCAATGGGTGCCAGTTTTTTTTAACTGTTTGGCAACAGAGCAAATAGCAACAATGTTACAAAGGTGAAGTTCAGATGAGAGCTTTGCACTAAATGGAGGCAGCAATGCAATACTAGTCAGTGGGATACTGGCTTTCAAACAGATTCTGAGAAAGGGAGGCATTTACCAGCCAAATATTTGGCAGAGGTCAAAGTAATGACCAGACAACATGCAGCAGAGAAATGAAGAAGTCCTTTATTCTGTGCAGCCTGTAACAAGCCTGGTGCTGACACCTTAAATACTTCCCAATCAAGTTTAAAGTGATGCTTGAAACAAATAGTCTTTGCCCTGAACTCTGCTTCCTGTTTCTGGTGGATCAGTTGAACAGAGCAGTCCTTGTCAGCATTGGCCACAGCAGAAAGCAACAGCAAAACCATTTTGATTCTTCCCAGGCACTGTTGGGGAAGCAGGCAATTTCATGCTCATTTGGATACAATGCAATAATTAAAATTGAAAGTAAGTGATAATTAACTGGGAAATTACCAGCGTATAAATAAAGCGTTGATCGCAGAACGTGACGCAGAATGGTGCCTTATTTTTGCTACAGCATATATAGAAAGTAACACGTAAAAACTTATTAATAACTTTGCTTTTAAGTATGAGGAAAACATCATGTGACTTTTTGGCGTGTTGGTTTTGGATATACTGGAGTGTATATGAATACACAAGAAAAAAAACTCCATCTGACAGAGCGTCCTCTGATGTTAAACTGAGTGTTGTTTCAAGGTCAGGGCTGTACTGCTGAGCTGAGCACCTTCCCACATACAAAACAAAACTGTCTGCTTTATATTACAGCAAGAATAGCTGGGATTTATGACTGTATCAACTGCATAATGAACATGATGCACGTTTCGGACTGATGTTTGAAACGGAGTAGGAGGGTCCCCTAAGAGAAGTGGGGGGCTTCAATATCCTAATATTGTATTGAGTGGGAAATGATGCAGTGTAGGTATCCCCAGAGGTTGAGAGTTATTAGTGTGGGTGTGTGACCCCGTGATCCATCAGCACTGAGAGCTGGAGGAGTGAGGAATGTGTATGAATGTGCCAGCTCCCCATCGGAGTCTATCGAGATGGCCGCCCATGGCGAACAAGTCATGGGACTCAGATGTTATTGCATTGTATCCAAATTAGCGTAAAATTTCCTGTTCCCCGAACAGTCCCTGGGAAAATTCCAAATGGTTATGCTTCATTCTGCCGTGGCCATTACTGACAAGGCAGCTCTGTTCAACTGCTCCGCCAGAAAGAGGAAGCAGATTTCACAGTACTGCCTGAAAAGAAGTGTTCAAAAAACATAACATGTATTTCCAGGACCTGAAACCGGTCTACAAGGATAGAATGAGAAAATGTTTACAGCATAGAGAAGGAGGCCATTTAGCCCATCATGTCCATGCCAGCTCTCTGCAAGAGTCCCGGTCACCTGCCTTTTCCCCATTGTCCTACTAATCTTTTCTCTTCAGATAATTTTCCAATTCCCTTTGGAAAGCTGCAATTGAATCTGCCTTCACCAGATCTCAGTCACTCATTGTATCAAAATGTATTTCTTCGTTATGCCTCTGGTTCTTTTGTCAAACACTTTAATTAGATTTCTTCAGGTTTTTGACCCATTTGTCAACTTACCATGTGTTCTTCCATTCCACCAACTTGTCCATGTCCCCTTGAAGTCTACAATTATCCTCCATACACCTTACAATGCTTCCAAGTTTTATTTGATCTGCAAATTTGGAATTTTGCTATGCACACCTAAATCTAATAAGGATCAAGGAAAGCAACAATCTTAATACTAAACACCAGGGAACCCCAGCATGTACCTTCCTCTAGTCCAAAAAACAAGCGTTGTATCCTGTCACTCAGCCAACTTTGTACCTATGCTGCCACTGTCCCTTTTATTTCATGGGCTTCAACTTTTCTGACAAGCTTGTTATGTGACACTTTAACAACTCCCCCTTGGAAATGCATGGACACAACATGTACTGCATTACCCATGTCAACCCTCTCTGTTACCTCATCAAAAAACTCAATCAATTTAGTGAAACATTGTTGCCTTTAATAAATGTTGGTGGCTTTTCTTAACTAATGCAAAGTGTCCAAATTAATGTTAGCTTTGTCAAAAGCTTCAGTTAGATTAAACTGATTTGTGTGTATTTGACAGGCTTATAAGACAATAAGACCAAAATATGTAGGGGCAGAATTAGGCCACTCAACCCATTGAGTCTGCCCTGTCATTCAATCATGGCTAATATTTTTCACATTCCCCATTCTCCTGCCTTTTCCCCATAACCCCTGATCCCCTTATCAATCAAGAACCTATCTATCTCTGTCTTAAAATCATTCAATGACCTGGCCTCCACAGCCTTCTGCGGCAAAGAGTTCCACAGATTCACCACTCTGTTGTTGAAGAAATTCCTCCTCATCTCTGTTTCAAAGGATCGTTCTTTTAGCCTGAGGTTGTGCCCTCTGGTTCTAGTTTTTCCTACTAGCGGAAACATCCTTTCCACACCATTCTATCCAGGCCTCGCAGTGTCCTGTAAGTTTCAATAAGATCCCCCCTTATCCTTCTAAACTCCAGACCCAGAGTCCTCAACTGTTCCTCATATGACAAACTCTTCATTCCAGGGATCATTCTTGTGAACATTCTATGGATCCTTTCCAAGGCCAGCTCAGTTTTCTTTAGATATGGGGCCCAAAACTGCTCACAATACTTTAAATGGGATCTGACCACGGCCTTATACAGCCTTGGAAGTACATCCTGCTCTTGTATCCTAGCCCTCTTGACATGAATGCTAACATTGCATTTGGCTTCCTAACTGCTGACTGTACCTGCACGTTAACCTTAAGAGAATTTTGAACAATGACTCCCAAGTCCCTTTGTGTTTCTGATTTCCTGAGCATTTTCCCATTTAGAAAATAGTCTTTGCCTCCATTTCTCCTTCCAAAGTGTATAACCTCACACTTTTCCACACGTATTCCATTTGCCACTTCTTTGCCCACTCTCCTAACCTGTCCAAGTCCTTCTGCAGCCCTCCTGTTTCCTCAACACTACCTGTCCGTCTACTTTTCAAGAAAGGGAACAGAGATAGCCCGGGAAATTACCGACTGGTGAGTCTGACCTCAGTAGTTGGTAAGCTGATGGAGAGGCTTCTGAGGGACAAGATTTACGAACATTTGGAGAGGTTTGACATGATCAGGAATAGTCAGCATGGATTTGTCAAGGGCAGGTCGTGCCTTACAAGCCTAGTTGAGTTCTTCGATAATGTGACTGAACACATTGACGAAGGAAGTGCCGTGGACATAGTGTACATGGACTTCAGCAAGGCGTTTGATAAGGTCCCCCATGCAAGACTTCTTGAGAAGGTGAGAGGGCATGGGATCCAAGGGCCTTTGGCCTTGTGGATCCAGAATTGGCTTGCCTGCAGAAGGCAGAGAGTGGTTGTGGATGGGTCTTTTTCTGAATGGAGGTCAGTCACCAGCGGAGTGCCCCAGGGATCTGTTCTGGGACCCTTGTTGTTTGTCATTTTCATAAATGACCTGGATGAGGAAGTGGAGGGATGGGTAAGTAAGTTCGCTGATGACACTAAGGTCGGTGGTGTTGTGGATGGTCTGGAAGGATGGAAAAAGTTGCAGCAGGACATAAATAGGATGCAGGACTGGGCGGAGAAGTGGCAGATGGACTTCAACGCGGATAAATGTGTAGTCGTCCATTTTGGCAGAACCAACGGGATGAACGAGTACACTATCAAGGGCAGAAGTCTGAGTAGTGTTGAAGAGCAGAAGGATCTAGGGGTCCGGGTCCACAGGACTCTTAAATCGGCCTCGCAGGTGGAGGAGGTGGTCAAGAAGGCGTATGGTGTACTGGCCTTCATTAATCGAGGGATTGAGTTTAGGAGTCGGGAGGTAATGCTGCAACTTTATAAGACCCTTGTCAGGCCTCATTTAGAGTATTGTGCGCAGTTCTGGTCGCCTCACTATAGGAAAGATGTAGAAGCTATTGAGAGGGTACAGAGGAGATTTACAAGGATGTTGCCTGGACTGGGAGGCATGCCTTAAGAAGTTAGGTTGAGGGAGCTGGGACTCTTTTCCCTGGAGAGACGAAGGTTGAGAGGCGACCTGATAGAAGTTTACAAAATGTTGAGAGGAATAGATAGGGTGGACTCTCAGAGGCTATTTCCCCGGGTTGAAATGGTTGCTACGAGAGGACACAGATTTAAGGTGCAAGGAGGGAAGTTCAGAAGTGATGTTAGGGGTAAGTTTTTCACTCAGAGGGTGGTGAGTGAATGGAATCGGCTGACGTCAGTGGTGGTGGAGGCGAACTCGCTGGGGTCTTTTAAAAGACTTCTGGATGAGTATATGGGGTTTAATGAGATTGAGGGTTATAGAAAGGTCTGTAGGTTGGTAGGTGTTGATGTGATCGGTGCAACTCGTGGGCTGAAGGGCCTGTTTGTGCTGTAGTGTTCTATGTTCTATGTTCTATATTTTTGTATCATCTGCAAACTTAGCAACAGTGCCTTCAGTTCCTTCCTCCAAACAATTAATGTATATTGTGCAAAGTTGTGGTCACAGCACTAACCCCTGAGACACTATTGTTTGAACCAGGTTGTAATTTGGAATTGCCCTATCTTCTGGCATCACCACTGTAACTAAGGCAGTACGAAGATTATGACCTGTGCCTCAGCAATTTCCATCTTTTCTTCCCTCAGTATCCTCGGATGTATCTGATCAATCCTGGTGACTTATCAACAGTGCAGTCAGCCGTCCTAATACCTTTTCTTTATTAATTTTAGTTTATCCATTGTTCCAACCACCTCCTTTTTCACTACAACTTTTGCAGCAGCTTCTTACTTTTTAAAGACAGAAGTATTAATTTAGTACCTCAGCTGTGCCTCTTTGCCACCCCTTTTTGGTCCCTGATCAGATCTACTCCTTTCTTTCATTTTTTCACAAGATGTGGATGTTGCTGGCTAGGCCAGAATTTATTTCCCGTTCCTAATTGTCCTTAAGAAGATGGTGGTTAGGGCAGCACGGTGGCACAGTGGTTAGCACTGCTGCCTCACAGCACCAGGGACCCAGGTTCGATTCCTGGCTTAGGTCACTGTCTGTGCAGCGTCTCCACATTCTCCCTGTGTTTGCATGGATTTCCTCCGGGTGTTCCAGTTTCCTCCCACTGTCCGAAAAACGTGCTGGTTAGGTGCATTGGCCATGCTAAATTCTCCCTGTGTCTGCAGGGTTTCCTCCGGGTACTTCAGTTTCCTCCCACTGTCTGAAAGACATGCTGGTTAAGTGCGCTGGCCATGCTAAATTCTCCCTCAGTGTGCCCAAACAAGCGCCAGAGTGTGGCGACTAGGAGATTTTCACAATAGCTTCACTGTAGTGTTAATGTAAGTCAACCTGTGACAAATAGTAAATAAATAAACTTTAAGCTAAAACTTTTTGACCCACCGCAGTCCATATGATTCTGACCTGGCAACAGTGAAGGAGCAGTGATATAGGGCAGGATTTTACGGCCTTGCTCATCCTGAAACCAAAATGTTCCACCCGATGTCAATGGATCTTTCCATGCTCCACCCCTTGCCCACTCCAATTCCCGTTGTGGGAGGGGGGGTAAAAATCCGGTCATAGTTATAAGTCAGGATGATGTGTGGCTTGGAAGGCAACTTGCAGGTTCCACTCTTTCATTATTTATGCCATTAGAAGACGTTTTGATTCCCTTTTACATTGGTTGCCAGTCTCTTCTCATACATTCTTCATCACAGTATGATAGCAAATTTTGCAGCTCTATCTTGTAACTCTGATGAAGAATAGGAGGAACAGCAGCAGCATGTGCAACACCAGCATCAGCGCTATCTGCCATCTTCTCAGTTATATGCTGCTCCATAGGGCAAAGGAGCTAGTCACTGAGATCCTGTTGTAAGGTGGGATCTGCGGCACAGGGTTTACATGCAGAGGATCAGTTCCCTTAGCATGTGTAAGCTCTAATTTAATTTTTCACTTTACCTTAGAACTTTTATTTAGCTTGGCTCCTATTTGAATTCTTAACCAGGCAGCTATCCTATACCTTCTATTTCTGCTTCATCCTCCTGCTTACTTAATTACTTACCCAAAGAGCGCTGCTTCTGTTTTGATTTGATTTATTATTATCCCATGTCTTTGCATACAGTGAAAAGTATTGTTTGTTGGGCGCTATACAGACAAAAGATGCCATTCATAAAGAAGGGAATGAGGGAGTGCAAAATGTAGTGTTACAGTCATAGCTAGGGTGTAGAGAAAGATCAACTTAATGCAAGTTAAGTTCATTCAAAATTCAGCAGCAGGGAAGAAGCTGTTCTTGAGTCGGTTGGTATGTGACCTCAGACTTTTGTATCTTTTTCCCGAAGGAAGAAGATGAAAGAGAGAATGTCCAGGGTGCGTGGGGTCCTTAATTATACTGGCTGCTTTGCTGAGGCAGCAGGAAAGGTAGACAAAATCAATGGATGGGAGGCTGGTTTGTGTGATGGATTGGGCTACATTTACGCCCTTTTGTAGTTCCTGAGGTCTTGGGCAGAGCAGGAGCCATTCCCAGCTGTGATACAATCAGAAAGAATGCTTTCTATGGTGCATCTGTAAAAGTTGGTGAGAGTTGTAGCTGACATGCCAAATTTCCTTAGCCTTTTGAGAAAGTAGAGGCATTGGTAGGCTTTCGTATAAATAGTGTCAGCATGGGGGGACCGGCACAGGTTGTTGGTGTTCTGGACACCTAAAAACATGAAGTTCTTGACCCTTTCTACTTCGTGCCCAATGATGTAGACAGGGGCATGTTCTCCTTTACACTTCCTGAAATTGATGACAATCTCTTTCATTTTGTTGACAAAGAGGGAGATTATTGTTGCCACACCATTCTCTATCTCTTTCCTGTACTCTGTTTCGTCAAGTTTTGAGATCCCCGAACCACAACGGTGGTGTTGTCAGCAAACTTTAAAATCGAACTGGAGGGGAATTTGCCCACACAGTGATAGGTGCAAAAAGGAGTATAGTAGGGAGGGTGAGTACACAGTCTTGTTGAGGATGATCATGGAGGAGGTATTGTTGCCTATTCTTACTGATTGTGGTCTGTGAGTTAGGAAGTTCAGGAGAGGGAGGAACTGAGGCCCAGGCCACAGAGTTTGGAGATGAGTTTCATCGGAATAATAGTGTTGAAGGCTGAGCTATAGTCAATAAATAGGAGTCTGACATAGGCAATAGGCAAACTGTAGTGGATCCAGGTAGTCCGGGAGGCTGGAATTGATTCGTGCCATGACTAACCTTTCGAAGCACTTCATAATGATGGATGTCAGAGCCATCGGCCGATAGTTAAGGCACGTTTTCTCTACCCTTCCTACTCATGGGAATGTATGTCAACCTTACCTGAACTACCTCCTCTTTAAGGGCAGCCCATTATTCATTTATTGTTTTGCCAGCCAATTGTTGATTCCAAGGGCCAGGTCAGTTTTCATCTGATTGAAATTGGCCCTCCACCAATTAAGTATTAGTACTCTGCGTTGCACCTTGTTCTTTTCGATGTAACGTTTATGATATTATAATCACTGTCCCATAAATGTTCTTCAGCTGACACTTTCTGCTTGTCTCACCTCATTTCTCAAAACTGATCTAGTATTGCCTCCTTCCTCAGTGGATTGTTCGAATCAAATAGATTCTGTCCTTGACCACTTCAAGGAGTTAAATATAGCTCTTGGGTGAAGGGGATTGAAGGCTATGGGAGGAAGGTGGGGTCAGCCTGTGGAATTAGATGGTCAGCCAAGATCATAATGAATGATGGAGTGGGCTCGAACGGCCAAATGGCCTCCTCCTGATCCTATTTTCTATGTTTCTATGACCTTAGTTATGGGGGATTTCAATCTGCATATTGATTGGTCGACCCACGTTGGACACGGTGGGCTCGAGGAGGAGTTCTTGGAATGCTGCCGGGATAGTTTCCTGGAACAGTGTGTGTTGGAGCCGACGAGGGAGCGAGCTATCTTGGATCTGGTGTTATGTAATGAGGCGGGTAGAATCAGGGACCTTGCGGTGAAGGATCCTCTTGGGGAGAGTGATCGTTGTATGGTGGAGTTTCTGGTGCAGATGGAGGACGACAAAGTGGGTTCCCGGACACGCATCCTTTGTTTGAACAGAGGGGAGTACGGTAGGATGAGAGAGGAATTGGTGAATGTGGACTGGGGGAGCGCGTTGGAAGGTAGATCTGCCGAGGAGCAGTGGAGGATTTTTAGGGAGATCTTTCTTGGTGCTCAGCAGAAATTTATTCCGATGGTCAAAAAGGACCGTAGGAGGAGAGGTAATAAGCCGTGGATAACGAAGGAGGTGAAGGAAAGTGTTAAATTAAAAGCAGAGGCGTTTAGAGTAGCTAAGAGTAGTGGGTGAGAAGAGGATTGGGAGAGGTTTAAATGTCAACAAAGATTGACAAAGAAATTGATAAAGAAGGGTAGGAGAAACTATGAAGCTGGGCTAGCGCTTAATATAAAAAAGGATAGCAAGAGTTTTTATAAGTATATAAAAAGGAAGAGGCTGGCTAGGGTGAACGTTGGACCCTTAGAGGATGAGAAGGGGGACTTAGTGGTAGGGGATGGGGATATGGCTAAGGTCTTGAATGACTTTTTTGTTTCGGTCTTCCAGAGGAGGACGTGAATAATTTGCCGGGTGTTAGCGATGGAAAGGTGGTAGGACTGGAGGGTCTTAATGACATTATTGTTACTAGAGAGGTGGTGCTCGACAGACTGGAGGGGCTGATTGTGGACAAGTCCCCAGGACCGGATGGAATGCATCCGAGGGTTCTGAAAGAAATGGTGGAGGTGATAGTGGATGCCTTGGTGGTTATTTTCCAGACGTCGCTGGATTCCAGGGAAGTGCCGGAAGATTGGAAAACGGCTAATGTTACGCCGTTGTTTAAGAAGGGTGCCAGGCAAAAGGCGGGGAATTATAGGCTGGTTAGTTTAACGTCTGTTGTAGGTAAAATGTTAGAATCCATCATCAAGGAGGAAATAGCGAGGCATCTTGAGGGGAATTGCTTGATAGAGCAGACGCAGCACAGTTTCGTTACAGGGAAGTCGTGTCTGACAAATTTACTGGAGTTCTATGAGGATGTGTCTAGGGCAGTGGATAGAGGAGAGCCGGTGGATGTGGTCTTTCTTGATTTTCAGAAGGCATTTGACAAGGTACCTCACAAGAGGTTATTGCGGAAGGTCAGGGGACATGGAGTTGGGGGTAGGGTGTTAGCGTGGATAGAGGACTGGTTGTCAAATAGGAGGCAGAGAGTGGGGGTCAATGGGTGCTATTCAGATTGGCGGATGGTGACTAGTGGAGTGCCTCAGGGGTCGGTGCTGGGGCCTCAGCTATTTACCATTTATATAGATGATCTGGAGGAGGGAACCGAGTGCAGGGTGTCGAAATTTGCTGATGACTCCAAGATTGGTGGAACGGCAAATTGCGCGGAGGGTGTGGAGAGTCTACAGAAGGATCTAGATAGGCTGGGCGAATGGGACAGGAACTGGCAAATGGAATTTAATGTTGGCAAGTGCGAGGTGGTCCACTTTGGTAGGAATAATGGTAGGAAGGATTATTACTTACGTGGAGAAAAACTGCAGCAGGCGACGGTGCAGAGGGACCTCGGGGTCCTTGTGCATGAGTTGCAAAAACCCAGCCTGCAGGTGCAGCAGGTGGTCAGGAAGGCGAATGGGATGCTGGCCTTCATAGCGAGGGGGATTGAATATAAAAGTAGGGAGGTCTTGCTGCAGCTGTATAGGGCATTGGTGAGGCCGCAGCTGGAGTACTGTGTGCAGTTTTGGGCGCCGTACTTATGCAAGGATATTTTGGCCTTGGAGGGAGTGCAGAGGAGGTTTACTAGGCTGATACCGGAGTTGAGGGGGTTGAGCTATGAGGAGAGGCTGAATAAACTGGGCTTGTACTCGTTAGAGTTTAGAAGAATGAGGGGAGATCTCATTGAGACGTATAAGATGATGAATGGGATGGATAGGATAGAGGTGGAGAGACTCTTCCCACTCAGAAAGGGCAGTAGGACTAGGGGGCACAGCCTCAAGATAAAGGGGGGGCGGTTTAGAACGGAGTTGAGGAAGAACTTCTTCACTCAAAGTGTGGTGAATCTCTGGAATTCTCTGCCCGTTGAAGTGGTGGAGGCTGCCTCGCTAAATATTTTTAAGACGCGGGTTGATAGGTTTTTGATAGGCAAGGGGATTAAGGGTTATGGGGAGAGGGCGGGAATGTGGAACTGAGACACGACAGATCAGCCATGATCTTATTGAATGGCGGGGCAGGCTCGAAGGGCTAGATGGCCTACTCCTGCTCCTATTTCTTATGTTCTTATGTTCCCTATCATGAAGAATAAGGATTGCTGATGTGTGGAAATACCAGCAGTCGCAAGTTCCCTCCAATCCGCAAATCATCTGAACTTGGAAATATATCATTGTTCCTTCACTGTTGTTGGATCAAAATCCTGGAACTCTCTCCCGAACAGAACTGTGGGTGTAGTTACACCAGGGTGACAGCAGCTGTTAAAGAAGGCAGCTCACCACTGAAACACTGCGCGGCATGGTAGTACAGAGGCAAGTACTGTTGCCACATAGTACCACGGTCCCAGGTTCAATTCCAGCCTCAGGTCACTGTCTCTGTGGTTTGTAGATTCTCCCTATGTCTGCGTGGGTTTTGTCCAGGTGCTCCAGTTTCATCCCACAGTCCAAAGATGTGTGGGTTACGTTAATTGGCTAAATTCTCCCTAATGTCGGGGGGGGACTAGCAAGGTAAATGCATGGGGCTGAGGGACTACGGCCTGTGTAGGATTGTGGTCGGTATGGACTTGATAGACCAAATCCCCTCCTTCTGTACTTTAGGGATTCTGTGACATTCTTAAAGACAGTTAGCGAGGAGCAAAAAACCTTAATCACAATCCCATGACAGAAAAAAAACGCTTATTCCCTGTCACCAGTTTTATCTGTAGGTCTCTGACACAGTTTTCACTCAGGATGTGGGCAGCCGGTTTGCATAACTTAGCTCCCAGTTAGGGCTAATTCCTTCAATATCCTGGAACTCTTCCCATACCGCACTGTGAGTGCACCAAAATAATAATCAAATAATGGTTGAAGTGAAGTCAGCATTTTGCCAATGGTGGCACTGCCCCCTGCTGCATGGGGAGGTCACCAGCTTCAAGGAGACAGTCTCCCTATGGTAGCCCTGGAGGTCATCAGAGCCCAAGGCTCTGTGAAGGGGCTGCAGGCAGAGTGGATCACTCCTGTGCCCTGAAAGGGCTATCTGGAGAGCTATGTCCCTTAGTGTTAGGGGGACTAGTTAGAACACAGAACATTACAGCGCAGTACAGGCCCTTCGGCCCACGATGTTGCGCCGACCTGTGAAACCAATCAAAAGCCATCCAACCTACACTATTCCAATATCATCCATATGTATATCCAATGACCATTTAAATGCGCTTAATATTGGCAAAAGTTAGGGTAAGTGCATGGGGCTATGGGGATAGGGCCTAGATGGGATTGTGGTTGATGCAGCCTCGATGGACCGAATGGCCTCCTTCTGCACTGTAGCATTCTATGGTTCTATTTCCCCTGTCCCATGGGGCCTGTCTCCCTCGGCTCTCTGAACTCTAAAGGGATAGAAGGAGCTAGTGAGACAGCAAGTAGGTTAATTACCAAGACCATGGGTTGATTTGTATGGATGGTTTTAAAATTATGTCAGCAGGAGACAAACCCACTGTAGTGGGCAGAGGGACCCCTGGGTGACATTTTGTGGCAGCAGCCAAAAAATAGATTACCACCAGGCCACCATCCCATTAGGAATGCAGTCTGTCCTCAGGAGCTCCTGGCCCAGTGAGAGGGCTGGCAGTTCAGCACTGCCAACATTAATGATGGCCAGTGCTGGGGCTGCAGCTCCAGGATAAAGGCACCTCAGTGGCATGGCACCTTGAAGAGAAAGTAGGCTTTTTTTGGGAAAGCGAAGCCAGTTAAAAAATCTGTGGTTATTGAAGGGGGCAGGGGTGTGTGTCAGGAGGTGAGTCACAGTGCACTGGCAGTACCATCCACTGGCCCATGGAGTGCTCATGAAGGAGGGTGCACATGCCTGGGCACCCACTGGGAGGCCACCATGGTTTAATTGGCAGTCTTTCTACATATTGGAGTGTCCCCCTGTCATGGACAAAATCCCCCAGTGGGCGACCACACCATCAAGGCTCCTGCAATATGTCACGATGTGGGGATGCCAGTGTTGGACTGGGGTGGGCACAGTAAGAAGCCTCACAACACCAGGTTGAAGTCCAACTGGTTTATTTGGATTTAAGTGGCCATCATTAATGCTGGAGCGCTGCTCCTTCCTCAGGCAAGTCACCTGATGAAGGAGCAGTGCTCGGAAAACTCGTGATTCCAAATAAACCTGTTGGACTTTAACCTGGTGTTGTGAGACTTCTTGCATTATGTCATGGCAGTGGGGAGACACTGGCCCACCATATTGCTTGCCCACCCACCTCCCAGTCTGACCCCAAAGAGCCAGAAAAATCCATCCTCTTACTTTCCCAAAAAATCTTCAGTTCTTACAGATGCAATAGCTTTCAGCGACATGACAATTACAGCACAATTTTCATTAAAGAGCCATTTTGTCAAGTAACTTGAAGAGTGTTGGAGACAGCTTCATCAGGTATATAATAGTGTGAGAAGACCAATTTGCTATCTGGCATTCTGTCACTTAATTCTTTAAAGATTGAGTATTATTCATCAAGGTTCAAGGTTCTGGAACTGACAGCGCTATTAGTAATTCAAGGACTAGACTTTCTTTCAACAAATATAAAACTCCCTGTGAGTAGCACAGTCAAAAAATGTCCAAACAAATAATAAAACATGACATTATTTCATCTGAACAAAATATTCCACCAATGAAGTTACAAAAGAACATTAATGTGGCATTAAAATATGTCAGTGTGAACAGGATTAACTTGAATGAGGAATCTCATGGCGTACCCAGTTTGTTTGATCTTTTTCCTCTCTTTTTAACTCATAAGAACATAAGAACATAAGAAATAGGAGCAGGAGTAGGCCATCTAGCCCTTCGAGCCTGCCCCGCCATTCAATAAGATCATGGCTGATCTGAAGTGGCTCAGTTCCACTTTCCCGCTTTCTCCCCATAACCCTTAATCCCCTTGCCTACCAAAAACCTATCTACCCGTGTCTTAAATATATTTAGCGAGGTAGCCTCCACCACTTCAACGGACAGAGAATTCCAGAGATTCACCACCCTTTGAGTGAAGAAGTTCCTCCTCAACTCTGTTCTAAACTGCGCCCCCCCTTATTTTGAGGCTGTGCCCTCTAGTCCTGCTGTCCTTTCTGAGCGGGAAGAACCTCTCCACCTCTACCCTATCCATCCCTTTCATCATCTTATATGTCTCAATGAGAGCTCCCCTCATCCTTCTAAACTCTAACGAGTACAAGACCAGTCTATTCAGCCTCTCCTCATAGCTCAACCCCCTCAACTCCGGTATCAGCCTAGTGAACCTCCTCTGCACTCCCTCCAAGGCCAAAATATCTTTGCGCAGGTGCGGCGCCCAAAACTGCACACAGTACTCCAGCTGCGGCCTCACCAATGCCCTGTACAGTTGCAGCAAGACCTCCCTACTTTTATATTCAATCCCCTCGCTATGAAGGCCAGCATCCCATTTGCCTTCCTGACCACCTGCTAAACCTGCAGGCTGGGTTTTTGCGACTCATGCACAAGGACCCCCAGGTCCCTCTGCACCGTAGCACGCTGCAGCTTTTCACCCTGTAAGTAGTAGTCCTTCCTACCATTATTCCTACCAAAGTGGATAACCTCACACTTGCCAACATTGTATTCCATCTGCCAGGTCCTCGCCCACTCGCTCAGCCTATCTAGATCCCTCTGCAGACTTTCCACACCCTCCGCACAATTTGCTTTTCCACTTATCTTTGTGTCATCAGCAAATTTCGACACCTTACACTCGGCTCTCTCTTCCAGATCATTGATATAAATGGTAAATTGCTGAGGCCCCAGCACCGATCCCTGGGGCACTCCACTAGTCACCAACCGCCAATCGGAATAGCACCCATTGACACCCACTCTCTGCCTCCTATTAGACAACCAATCCTCTATCCATGCTAACACCCTACCCCCAACTCCATGCCCCCTAACCTTCTGTAACAACCTTTTGTGTGGCACCTTATCAAACGCCTTCTGAAAATCGAGAAACACCACATCCACCGGTTCCCCTCTATCTACCGCACTAGACACATCCTCATAGAATTCCAATAAATTCGTCAGACACGACTTCCCCTTAACGAAACCGTGCTGCGTCTGCTCTATCAAACAATTCTTCTCAAGATGCCTCGCTATTTTCTCCTTGATTACAGATTCAAGCATTTTTCCTACAACAGACGTTAAGCTAACCGGCCTATAATTCCCTGCCTTTTGCCTTTTGCCACTAACTCGCAGTTAGTGAGCTGATACGTGGGAAGGGCAATAGGATACTTGAGACTCTGGTGACCAACAATCTAATTCCTTAAACAATGACGAGGATTTTTCAGCCCTTCCCACTGCATAATCTTCCAGCCTTGCTGAAGACAAGTCCCGCGGTGGGTTCTCTGATGGCCAGATGGGCGTGCCACGTGAAATGGCGTTGACATCGGCGGCCAAGAGCGAGTGGATGCGGAATACCCCGTTTGAAAGGATTCTGAAATGAATAGAGGAATAACTGAGATGGAATTAGGGTAAATTTCAGTCATTAGCAGCGGAATGAGAAATAAAGGAAGAGAAAATTTCATTGGATTAACAGAAGGACAAAAAAGTAAAATGGAAGAAGAAGGAAGAAAACAATGAAAAGAGCTTTTAAAAATATGAATCTCAATCACAACAATTTACTATCTGCAGGAACGAGATTCTAAAATTTTAATAATTCCCATTTTGGGCCAAAGCACTAAATTGAAGGAATATAAATCTTGTCACTAAACAGGCTCGTTGCATGTTAAGTACTAATCTAACTTTCTGCACAGGATTAATTCATCACAACAGTGTAAACCAAGCAATGTCATGACACTCATACTGAGGTTGAAGGCAAGCTCCAGCTTAGGGCTGATGGCTGAAAGGCCCAAATTGTCCAGCAATCCGTCACGAATCAGAACACGCAGGGCATATCTCCCTCACCACAATGCAGCTCGATTATTTACACAATAATACCAGTGTATGCGTTAAACTTGTCATTATTTTCTCAGCAAGTTCTGGGTCAGTGGGTGTTTTTTTTTCACTCAGGGAAACCATGAAAAATGGGCTTGTATTGAGTAAAAAGCACACAGTAAACAGTGTCATGGTATTGGATAAATTTCAGGTGCTTATGGGAGAACTCTATGTAACTCTTTTCAAACTGTATAATGTAACAAGTGGACCTTATTTTAGACACATCTTTCGACACAAGACATACAGTAGCTGCTTTTAAGGTCTTATTTTGACTGATCTCTAGTCAGCTTGGTAATTTGGGCAAATATGAATCTGGATGGTTTTTCGAATTAGCTGAATTACTGAGAAATGCACGTTTGTCTGATTTTGAATTTTCTGAGGACAGCAGACTTATTTTTAAAGTATTTATCATTTCCAGTCCAGAGATACTTGCCAGTAGATTTAAATGAGAATTGATAGTTTGTTAAGTTTTTCTGCTAATTCCTACCTAAGGAAACAAATTGATGGACTGCAAACCAGGCCGATATTTTTAAGGTTTTCCTCACTCGGTTATTTAAGAAGCACTATTTTTGTTATGCAGGGTCCAATTTGGCAACATTTGATAATGCAATTCCAAAACTGAGGTATGAAGAATTGCGTGACAGTCAGGAGCTGTTATTTTACCTTCAAGCATAAAAGGAGTCAATTTTAATTTTGGGAGGGACATCAAACATGTGTCCCAATTGTATCCTCTGCCTGTTTTCATCAGGGGCGTAACCCAATACATTTGGAGGGCAGCCTGATATTTACATTTGATGAGTGAGCTGTGAGTGTTGTTCCAGCACTCATTTACACTGCACAGGTCAAGGGATCTCAGTATAGCCTAGTAAACATTTTATCCTGGTGGCATCAACAGTGCTCGCTAACATTTTCATCAGTTTCCATAAGAAACACATTTTTTATGAAATGAACCATAACGTCCTATCCCATGCCTATTTCAATAAAGTAGATGACATTTCCTTCATCTTTTAATCTGCAGTATCAGTTAAGGATTACATATCTTAATAGTTTCCATTCCAGGTTCCAACTTTTAACATGGAACAGTCTAACACATTCCCTTTCTTCGACATGTTAGTTGAGGAATCTGCTAGGTATTTACACCACTGTCTACGGCAATTCTAGCTTCACCAATTGATATACACATGAAGATTTGTATAGCACCACATTCTATAACATTGGCCTTAACTGCCATTTTGTAAATAGGGCCCTATTTGTTCACCTTGCAAGCTTGTTGCAGAAATGGAGTGCATCAGAGCTATCCGGCAAGACAGTGGCTTTCCTGATTAGATTATTGCATGTTGTGTATTGACAAACTCGCAAATGAGCCAAAGGCCACCACTTTCATACCTGAAAACTGCCCAGCCTATTTCAAATTACCCTGGAAAGGCAAAGCATCGCAAACATTTGAACAAGTTATGATGTGGAGATGCCGGCGTTGGACTGAGGTGAGCACAGTAAGAAGTCTTACAACACCAGGTTAAAATCCGACAGGTTTATTTGGAATCATGAGCTTTCGGAGCACTGCTCCTTCATCAGGTGAGTTGTAACAAGTTAAGCAAGTCATTCATGCTGCTGCTATGTAATGGTTACGCAAGTGGCTATGCCATCAGATCATAAAGACAGTCTGCCTATCACACAATGGAACAATATTGTGCATGAATTTCAGTGTCTGTGTAATGCCAGGTATGTACAGTCGTATGATCCAATGATTGGGACATCAAATCAAACAGCATGTTCCTTCAGTTCATCATAATACTCAATAAGTCAGCATTTTCAAAACTCAAAACAAAACATCCTTTGTTAGACAAAAGCAAAAAGAGTCACCCAGACTCAAAATGTTGGCTCTATTCTCTCTCAACAGATGCTGTCAGATCTGCTGACATTTTCCAGCATTTTTCTGTTTTTGTTTAATTTATTGCTAGATTCCATTCTGCAATTGGGTAGCATTTGCAGAAGAATCCTGAGTGCATTAATAGCTACACTAACAGCCAATTTAAATCGTGCTCATAACATGGCTCAGTTATGCTTACTAGAAGTAACAATATTAGCATGTAAGAGGGGCATTAGTACAAAAGAAAAGGAATTATCTAGGAGTTTGGGGAACTTGTCCCCTGTACTTACTCAGGGCAAAACCCTGGCCAATCAGAGTCAGCCCCAACCGATTAGCTCCCTTTTCTTCTCTAGTATGCATTGTTATGATCGTTTGAAATTTAGCATTCTTGCATTTGTCCTGATGAGTGCAAGATGAAAAGCTTTGGCAATACGTCCCTCTTTTCAGCAATATATTGATGGAAGTTAAGTTGAACAGATGGAAGATGTTGTGCATAATTTTCTAATTGTGCTCATGGCATGGATAGCTGTGCTCCAGGTGTACGATAAATGCAAATGTACTCTATGAACAAATTATTATGATGGAGTGGGTGAAAAGAGAACCTGGAGGCAGTCACCATCACTTAGAAGAGTGAGGGAGGCGCAGTGAGGCTATTACCAGCAAGAGAGGAGCAACGAGCCATTCAGAGTGAGAGAAGAGCAACATGGCTATTAACAGCAAGAGGTCTTGGCCTTTTGGCTAAGATCAAACATCAGATCAAGCCCAAGATGGGGTGCAATTATTATTCTTGTCAGCTTGAATCTTGTTTGTCTCCCTATGAATTGGATTTGATTGAATTTTGAATTTGATTTTGGAGTGAGCAAGGAATGGATTTGAACTTACTCAGTCAACTATGAGCATCGGCTTTGCAAATTTAAGAATAGAGTAAAGAAAACATGAAAAATTAACATGAAGAGGCCAGTGCCACCCTCATGAGGCTGCTACGCGTTTATGAATCCCAAGGAGAGAGGTCCTGTGGGAAGCAGAAAGGAGGGCAGTCGGAGGATGTGTACTTGTCTTTCCAAAGCCATTACAGTGGAACCTGGTCTCCAGTTGTCTAGGACCCTCTGACCACTGGATCAAGGCCTTGCTCCATCAAACATATTTGATAACTGCTATGTAACAGCTATCCCACGTTAAAAGAACACAAGCATATTCCACCCCTTAAAATGAAGTTCGGGACTTGGGACATCAGGATCCTTAGGGACAATCCTGACAGATTGGAACTGTAGATTTCTTCTGCGAGACTTGTAGAAATCCTGAAGAAACATGAAAATGGCCATTCAATTTGCTGATGACACCAAGATTGGTGGAACGGCAAATTGCGCGGAGGGTGTGGAGAGTGTGCAGAAGGATCTAGATAGGCTGGACGAATGGGCCAGGAAATGGCAAATGGAATTTAATGTTGGCAAGTGCGAGGTGGTCCACTTTGGTAGGAATAATAGTAGGAAGGACTATTTCTTATGTGGTGAAAAACTGCAGCAGGCGATCGTGCAGAGGGACCTCGGGGTCCTTGTGCATAAGTCACAAAAACCCAGCCAGCAGGTGGTCAGGAAGGCAAATGGGATGCTGGCCTTCATAGCGAGGGGGATTGAATATAAAAGTAGGGAGGTCTTGCTGCGGCTGTATAGGGCATTGGTGAGGCCACAGCTGGAGTACTGTGTGCAGTTTTGGTCGCCGCACTTACGCAAGGATATTTTGGCCTTGGAGGGAGTGTAGAGGAGGTTTACTAGGCTGATACCGGAGTTGAGGGGGTTGAGCTATGAGGAGAGGCTGAATAAACTAGGCTTTTACTCGTTAGAGTTTAGAAGCATGAGGGGAGATCTCATTGAGACATATAAGATGATGAATGGGATGGATAGGATAGAGGTGGAGAGACTCTTCCCACTCAGAAAAGACAGTAGGACTAGGGGGCACAGCCTCAAGATAAAGGGGGGGTGGTTTAGAACGGAGTTGAGGAGGAACTTCTTCACTCAAAGGGTGGTGAATCTCTGGAATTCTCTGTCCGTTGAAGTGGTGGAGGCTGCCTCGCTAAATATTTTTAAGACGCGGGTTGATGGGTTTTTGATAAGAGAGGGGATTAAGGGTTATGGGGAGAGGGCGGGAATGTGGAACTGAGCAGCGACAGATCAGCCATGATCTTATTGAATGGCGGGGCAGGCTTGAAGGGCTGGATGGCCTACTCCTGCTCCTATTTCTTATGTTCTTATGTTGTTTCTCTCGGGGTCGGTGGGGGGTCGATTCTGCTGTAATTAAACAAGCTCCAATTCTCACAGCTCGCTCCAGGTTAATATTTAGGTTAATTTTATTTTAAATCAATACTTCCCTTTTTTTATTTCCATTTGGCCCACTGTATTCGCTGCTCCCAGTGTAGCCTCCTCTCCTTTGAGACTAAACACAGACTGGGTGACCACCTTGCAGAACATCTTCACTCAGCTGACAAGCATGATCCCAACCTTCCTATCACTTGCCATTTAAACTACATGTTTATTCGTGGCCTGTTGCAATGATTCAGTGAAGCCCAGTGCAAACTAGAGGAACAGCATCTCAATTTCTAACTTGGCACATTACAATCTTCAGGACTCAACATTGAGTTCAACAACTTTAGACAGTGACCTCTCTCCTCCATCTTAAACATTGTTTTTTATATCCCATACGTTTAATGTCTCAATACAAAAACCCTCCCTCCCCAGACTGGGCCATCTGTCTCATGTTGTTATGATGGCTATATCTTGTTTCAATCTCTCCCGACTACAGTTTAATATCCCACACATTTCTCCCTCTCTTTAGTTCTGATGAAAAGCCAAACAGAGTTGAAATGTTGGGGCGGATTCTCCCAGCCCACAGCACTGCTCCAGCAGTGTGGGCTGGGAGATGTAAGCAGAGGCCATTTAGCGGGCTCCTTGCTGGCCTCCGGGCATCTCCAGCTGCTGGAATTCCAGCATCGTCAGCTCTGCACCAGAAACTGGGCTGCAGCTGCTTTAAGTATTTAAATGAGTACTTACATCTTATTAGCAGGCTCAAGACTGGACGTTGGGCTGTGCTAAGGGTGCAGGGCCGGGGAGGGGGGGGGGGCCAGGCTTTTTGGGGGAGGTGAGGCCTGTTGGGGGGGTGGTGGAATCAGTGGGGGTGGGAATTCCCACTGCCACTCACTCTGTAGTCTGGATCGGTAACAGGGGGCCTTAGTAGCATAGGCTGGAAAAGACAATAGTTGTCAGTAAATTCATGTTGACAACACTTGATGTTGCAAACACCAACTCCATTTCGTTTCGCCTCAGGGCTACTTGCTACACTTTGGCAGTGTGCTGAGGAATAGAAGGGACAGAGATATTTTGATAGATTAATTCTGAGGCTTGGCAAGTGTTTGAGGGCTTCCTCGTCATTATCCCACACATTGCACTTCTACCTCAAGTGTCTGGGGACTCTTGGGCCAACAAGGATAATTATTTTATTTTGTTTTGCAACCTAAAGTTTTCTTGATTCATCCTATTTTAGGCAAAAAAATGCTATTATTTCCCCTCTGATAAATATTAAATAATTCACAGGGAAATGGAAAACGTAAGAGAGAAAACATTTGCAAATGGTGGAGAAGTTTTCAAGAAAATTTATGGAGAAAGGGAGCAGTTTGCTTACTCTTTTACTTGCTTGCTTATAAGTGTGGATCATAACTCAACAGGCATAGAGAATTCCCTTCAAAGCAAGTGTTTTGGGACACAACTATAACATAAACAAGCCTGTGGTAGTATCATAACCAATTCCAAAACTCTTCTCAGCAAGAGATTTAATCGTCAAAATGCCAACAGCGATAATCAGAAACAACAGAACTTGCATCGGACCTAACATCTTGGGTCTTGCAATGAATGGTCTTAGAACTCAAATATAGGCTTCATTATATTGCTGTTTAGTTGGGTGTGACACACTAACATCAACCAGGGATTTTAGGCCTTGTGGTAAAGCTGCTGGAATGAAAACTTTCAAACCTGCTTCAATCGCCTTTGAATAATTGTACAAAGAATCATTGTCTAAGAAAAGGGATAGACACTCTTTAGAAACATGAAAAATGCATAAATAATTTGAGAGGGGTGATCATATATATTCAGGTAAAGCTAGGACTTCCATTCCTAATTGCACTGACTGTACATGCACTACATGGACAGAAGGCGGCTCACTACAACCTTCTCAAGGACAATTTAGAATGGGCCAAGCCAGGGGAAGAAAAACCTGCTCTTTACACTTTGTGCCTGTGATTTGTTCCTGGGATATGGGCGATACTGACCTGGCTAAATTATTGTCTATTCCTAGTTGCTTTAGGGAGGTGCTGACAGACTTTCTCCTTTAACTGGTGCAATTCCTGTGACCGATGGTGTTCCTGCACTTCCGTCAATGAAGAAATTCCAAGATAGAATTCCTACAGTCATTCGGTCCATCGACCATAATTTCCCTCCCTGCCGCCCAGGCTCTATCTCTGTAACCCCACGTATTTACCCTGCCACTCCTCTGACACTAGGGTCAATTTGGCATGGCCAATCAACCTAACCCGTACATCTTTGGACTGTGGGAGGAAACTGGAGAACCCAGAGGAAACCCTCGCAGACACAGGGAGAATGTGCAAACTCCACACACTCAGTGACCTAAGGCCGGAACTGAACCTGGGTCCTTGGTGCTGTGAAGCATCAGTGCTCACCATTGTGCCAACCCAAGATATTGACCTCAATGAAGGGATGACATAATACCTAATATTGCTACTCTTGTTCTTGTCAGTGATAAAATTTGAGAGGCTGGAACGTTCAAGTGAAGTAAATTTGGTGAGTTGATGCAGTGCATCCTGCAGATGGTATACGGACTGCAGCTACAGTATGGTGGTGACGAAGGCCTTAGAAACTGTGCCCAGTGACAAACTTGCTGGTCAAATGGGCTTTTGCACCCACGTAGTAAGTGGCAACTTGAGCCTTGTAGATGGTGGAAAGAAGATGAGTCACACTCTACAAAATATCCCACTTCTACCGCCACTGAAGTGCTGATATGCCTTGTCTGATCAGCTTCTACTTAATGGGATGACCCCAGGATGCTGATGATGTGGGTCTCAGTGATGACAATGCTGTTGAAGAACATGAGAGGTGTCTGGTCTTTTTTCTGTTGGAAGCACTACTTATGTACCATTAGCGGATGTGAATATTACCTGTTGCGTGGCAGCTCTAGCCTGACTCTTATCCAGTTCCTGCTGTTGGCTGGTAAGTGCTGTTTCACCATTAGAGGTGTGTTGGATAGAGCTGAACATTATAAAATCACCAGCAAACATCCCCATTCCTGATTTTATTATGAAGGCAAGGGCGCTGCTGAAGCATAAAATGTTTATCTGCACAGTTATACTGTTCACCAAGGAAGAAGCCATGACCCTTTCATGTGCAGCACGATTGACTTTCTGTGATAGGAAGTGTAATGGTGCACACACACAGACTTCGTCAGGAATGCAAAGGGCATTTGTTAATAAGGAAAAACTGCACAGAGGGTCACAGCACCCCCCCCCACCCCCAAACCTCCCGGCTCTCCTGGTACAGCCCACTGGCTGCCTCAATCCCTATATATCTTCTACATGTCTTCAAACTGCCTTCTGCCCAAGAGAGGACTCCACCTCCTCCTGTGATTACCTATATTTTGTCCCAATTGGTCCCTCAGACCAGGTAACCCTCCTCTGCTGTGCTATACTTAAAGAGATGATCACTACATCCCTCCCCCTTTCACTTCTTTATATACTCAACAGAGAAGTTACTCAGTCCCAAATCTAACTAAACAAGCTGGACAATTATAAATCGAGTCCTTAGGGGTTTTTTTCTGTTTTATGTAAATTAGTGTAATTCTGTAGTCTGAGATGGTCCCACCAGATCAACATTAACAGAAACTGTAAGTAACAGGTATTTCTTCTGGCATTGGGAGTTCATTACTACTAGCTTCAGATACGTCTATATGTCTATAGAAGGTCTATTACAAAATTAGGCGCTTACAGGTTTGAAAACAATGCCTAGCGACTACCCTGAAGGTTGGAGACTTTTCCCCAAAGCTTTGGAACTTCCTCAGTGCAGGGATTACTACTCACATCTCCTGCAGGCTCGACTGTGAACAGGAGTCTGGCAATCTCAGCCTCTTCAGTTTCCCACACTTTTTAAGCACATGCTGTAGCTCTTTGGGGCATTTGTCCCTTTTCATTTTAAACTCTGCTCTCTGTACTCTGCTTTGTTTTTACTTTTTAAATAAGTTTGCAGCAATTCTTTGTTTTCTTTCAATCGAAGATCCACTTTTCTCCCCAAACTTAAAGTCACTGCTCATGCTTCTGCGGATTATTTTCTCCTGTTTTTTTTTCTCTTTACATTTTTAAACCTTTGTCTGCATCAACCATTTCAATTCCGCCCTGCATCTGTCTCTCAGGCAACATCTCAAATGGATGTATTTGCCCAAAGACAGGCATTCAGGTACGTATTCCTTTTCTTTAGATGTCAATTAAAACAGGATACTCACTGATGTCAGGCCATAGACAGTATTCTCTAAAACCATCCTGTTCTCGTCGCCAATGTAATGATGCATGCTCACAGACTTTCATAGAATCATAGAATCCCTACAGTGCAGCAGGAGACCATCTAGCCCATCAAGTCTGCACTGATCACAATCCCACCCACACTATTATTACCACCATATGTGGAGTAAATATGTAATCCCACATATTAATCTGCTAATCCCCCGGCACTAGAGTCAATTTAGCACGGCCAATCAACCTAACTCACATATCTTTGGACTACGAGAGGAAACTGGAGCACCCAGAGAAAACCCATGCAGACATGGGGAGAATGTGTAAACTCCACACAGTTAGTTACCCAAGGTTGGAATTGAACCCAGATCCCTGACACTGTGAGACAAAAGTGCTAACCACTCTGCCACCATGCCGCCCACTTTGTCAGGAACATTTTTAATAAGGAAACATTGTACAGAGGCTGGAAGTCTGCTGGCTGTCCCTGTCCTTACATGTCTTCTAGGTGTCTTCAGACCGTCTCTTGCCCCAGAAAGGCTTCCACCCCCTGGAGTGATTATCCACTGTCGGTCCCAATTGGCCTCTCAAGCCAGGCGATCCTCTTCTGTGATGTTGCCTTTAAAGGCACTTCCTTTTTCAGGACTCTGGCACGACATTTCCATCTTGGTAGCAATCCATAGCAATAGATTAGTGACAGGAGTTATAAACTTCTTTTACTTGCCTTCATTGGATTTCAGATTTTCCCTTCATCTCTAGTGATTCCAGTAGGGAGCTAATACTACAGAGATAGAATAACAAATTCAATTTTCTATTTTTAGAATTCAGCAGACTAAGATCAATCATTTCAAAATTGTTTTTTTATCAAAGAACTTCTCTTATATTAAATGTAACTGGAATTCTCTATTTCAACAGAGCTAGTCTTCAGTCATGTGGTCAAAGGATGTTTCAAGAGATGCAGCAAAGATGCATAAAAAACTGAAAGCCAGTCCTCTCAGAACTTGAGCAGGACTTTTTGTCAACCAGTGATGGCAAAAAAAGAATGCCAGCTGCATTGTGACAAAAAGCATTTACAATTTTAACATGTTCCAAAATTATTGCCGACAGTAAACTTTTAACATCCAGGCTGGAATTCTCCAATTGTATGGCTGGCTACCGCAGCCAGTGTAAACTGAGAATTTGCTGCTTAGCCAGATCTGAATTCACAGAAGCAGGACTTGAGAATTCCAGTAGCGGGCAAGGTTGGAGGATTCTGGCCCCAGTCAGGCCAATATTTCTCTCCTTCATGGTACATATACAATTTAGATGAGGAAACTAAATGTAATATCTCCAAATTTGCAGGTGATACAAAACTGGATGAGAGGGTGAGCTGCGAGGGGAATGCAGACAAGCTGAGTGAGTGGGCAAATCCAGGATTATGTGAATAAATGTGAGATTATTCACTCGGTAGCAAAAACAGAAAGGCAGATTATTATCTGAAAAGCTATCAATTGGGAGAGGGGAATGAGTCCTGTGTGTCCTCGCAGTTGCTGTCGGTAAACGTGCAAGTGCAACAGATGGTAAAGTAGGCAAATAATGTATTGACATTTTAGCGAAAGGATTCAAGTACAGGGGCAGGCATGTTTGGCTGTAATTATATAAGGCCTTGGTGAGACCACACTTGGAATATTGTTTGCAGATTTGGCCTCCTTATTTGAGGAAGGCTATTCTTGCCATAGAGGGTGTGCAGCAGAGGTTTACCAGACTGATTCCTGGGATGGCGGGACTGAAATATGAGAAGAGATTGAGTCAGTTAGGATTTCATTCGTTGGAGTTCAGGAGAATGAGGGGTTATCTCGTAGAAACCTATAAAATTCTAACAGAACTAGACAGGGTAGAGGCAGGAAGGATGTTCCTGATGGTCGGGGTGTCCAGAAACAGGGGTCATAGTCTAAGGATAAGGGGCATGAGGAGAAATTTATTCACCCAGAGAGTGGTCAGCCTGTGGAATTTGCTACCCAGACAGCAGTTGAGGACAAAACATTGAATGTTTTCAAGAAGGAGTTAGATCTCACTCCTGAAGCGAAAGGGGTCAAAGGTTATGGGGGGAAGGTGAAATCAGGCTACTGAGTTGGATGATCAGCCATTATCATAATGAATGGTGGAGCAAGCTTGAAGAGCTGAATAGCCTACTCTTGTTCCTATTTTCTATGTTTCTGCAAGTGCTCATCTAACATAAATTGGAGGCATTCTGTGTTACCATTCTTTTTCTTTAGACTGTTTACTTCATTGCCTCCTTCTACAAACTTTTATTTTGGTACTTGGATGAGATCCTATTCTAGGAACAATCGAGAAATGCTGTGCTGACAAAGTTTATGTGATAAAGTGAGCCAGTGAATTGGTATGCAGCTCCTGAAATGGAAGCCCGCTGAGTTGTGTAAGCTGAGCTTTCTCCAGCAGGCTGTGCGCTTTGAGTGTTGCGCATGTATGAATGTTTTAAACTAAATCACAAGGCCAATTTTGCCCCAGAGTTGATATTGTGGTGAAGCATATTTGCAATGTAGAGTCATTGATCATTGAATTTTACAGGACAGAGACAGGTTGTTTTGTTCAGTAATTCAACAAGAGTGCTTTTCTCCACATGTGTCATTAATGTCACTTTCTTACTCATCCTCATAGCCTTCAGTATATTTTCAGCATTCTAACTTTTCATGTAACTACCTAACTTTTGAAAATACAAATGCACTCTGCATAAAACAGTATGTGGTAGAGAATTTGACATTCTAAGTACCCTCCGTGGCTTTCTACATTCTCAATCTTATCCATCAGGTAGAATTTGTGCCTGGGTTGAGAAGTCCCCCTGGTTCTGGCTGTATTTCTGGGCTTGGAATTGCTCGTTGAAAAGTGGGTTCCCAGTCTCTAATTGGACAACCATCAATATGGAAGTGCCCAATGTTCTGTTGTTACTAAGTATTTGTATAATCAAATAAATCTGAAAAGCCAGATTCAGGAGTACTATATAATTGAAGAAGCAGTTAATGTAGCAAGAAATATGGCAGGAATTTTCTCAGGTTTCCTCCACTGCACCTTCAGCAGAAGATTAATGAGGAAATCCCTGGATGGACCCATAAATGTTGATCTTATTTTGATCCTACGGCAGCTAAATTAGATGAACTCTTGAAGGAATTCCTGGCCAAATAATGAACAGAGCAGCTTTAGCATCAGATCACTGTCATGGAAAAAATAGGTTGTACTACCAAATGCCAATAAACCAGTATGAAAATAGCCTTGTTCTGACAACTTGCAGTGACATGCTTTCAAGGTCAAGCAGCCTAGAGTTGGAATAATGCCAAATGCTAGGGTGAATTAGATTGATTTCTTAATCCGTGCCCGCACTATGCTGATGCTAAACAGTTGCAAGAGTAGTGTCCAGGAAATCACAATTACATTCATCTGTATAAACTGCTGTTTCACATTACTAAATTAATGTGTACAATGTTTACAAATTTGTTTCAGGTCCATGCTAGCACTGTTGTGCCAGAATTGTGTCTGTGCAGTTGAGAGAAAATGGCCCTGTGGTCCAGGAATAATGTACGGGGCCATCTTATTTGCAGGTCTAGCAATTTTATTTGTAGTTCTGGTGACTGTAAATAAATAAACAGGAGGTAATGACACAAAAGACTTTTTGTTCTGCAAGCTATTTAAATTTGTTAAAACAAAACACATTCTGAAAATGCTGGCACCACCAAACCAGGCCAAGTTGCCAAATGGATGGTAAAGGAGCCAAGGCTCTAATGTAATTATAATTGTGATGGTGGCACCAGGTGCTGCTGCACTGATACTTGTCTGGTCTTCTCCATAGCAACCGCAGCATTCTGCAAACATCCTGAGCTATCACCATTAGAAAGGGACAATATAATGTTTTGGTTGGATGCCACAGAACTGCTGCCTTGCCACAGAGCAATAATAAAAAGCAGGCTAGTATCTTTAGTAGGCAATGTTAAAGCTGTCACGGAGAGCGAAGTTTAGTGTGGGTGTTTGGGGTTGGAGTGGGAGAGGGGTGGAGGGTATGGCTCATTTATTAGTAAATCTTGCAACTTTTTTTCTTTGAAGGACAATTGTCTTCAGTGCTACAGTGCTATGAGACTGCAATGGAATAAATAGTCTGCACCAGCAAGATTATCCAAATATTGCAATTCTTATCATCTTTCCATTATAATTATGCATTATTATCGCTGTACCAAAAGGTCCGTAAATGATAAAAGATTTTTGATTCCATGACCATCTATCAGGTTGTTACGGTCTCATAAGAAATGACAAAACACTTATCGTCTGTGCATTTAAATGTTTAATGAACTCTTAACAGCTGGTGCAGTTTGGACCCAATTGATAACAAATGGGTCCACGGGGTAGCGGCAATCACTAGCTTTAATGTCTGTGGAAAGGCCTTTGAAGTGCCAATGAAACGCATATGACTTTTATTAAAATAGATCTGATGCAGCCCGTCATTGATCTAAGGATCACCTTCATCAGTGCATCAGAGAAGCAATGTTCAGAAATTCTGAGCATTAAAAGTGAAGCAATGTAATGATAATGCAGTACATATTAGCTGCTTGCAGGCTGAATGAGTAAGGAAAGATCTCTGTTTTGATGCACAGCGTTTGATCATTAGATTTTTTTCCCCCCAGATACCCGATGAGGTATTTGTATTCACTGTGAATTTTACATGCACATTAACAGTCACACTTGGATTTCAGACTATGCCAGCACATGGGGACTCCAGTATAATGAATGCTAAAAATGCTTTGAACTAAACTTATCTTTCAAGGGTTTAAATTCACAGGAGAGCAGGTCTGGGAGATAAAGATTAGAATGCAGGTGGCATCGTCTGAGCCAGTAATTTGCTGACAATGAAGGATAATAAAATACCCAATTATTGTTCATGCTTATTCCTGCTGCAACAATTCCATTCTTTTAAACTCAGCAGATGTCATTGCCAAGTTAGGCTGATAGATTTCACTCTGCAATGGAAGGTAGCAAGTTTGACTTCACACTGACACTGAAGTCACATTGGATGGAGAAACAGCAGAAGGCTGACAATCTCCACATAAAACCCAAACAGTATTATTTAAATCAACGAAGGCAACCCACTGATGTGGGAATGTGAGACGAATTTCCTATTTTTGTATGATCATGTAAAGATAAGTTGACTTGTTGAACTAAATGAGCTTAATCATTATTGTTATCACGCATGTTGAATTGACTGCACACTTGACAGATTCTCACAGTCTACCCTTTTTTAAAAGTGTGATCAATCATTATTCTGCTGACTGTATCCTTATTTGTGCCAAGGCCTGTTCACTTCACTGACCTACATTGCCTCCTAGTCAAACAACACCTCCATTTTAAAAATCTCATTCTTGTTTTCAAATTCCACCTGGCTGTCTTCATCTTTGTAAACTCCTCTAGCACTCTGGGGCAGCAGGGGTGGCACAGCGGTTAGCACTGTTGCCTCATAGCGCAAGGCACCCAGGTTCAATTCTGGCCTTGGGTCACTGTCTGTGTGGAATTTGAATGTTCTCCCTGTGTCTGCATGGGTTTCCTCCAGGTGCTCCAGTTTCCTCCCACACTCCAAAAAAAGATGAGCAGGTTTGATTGACTGGCCATGCTAAATTGAGCCTTAGTGTCAAGGGAATTAGCAGGGTAAATATGTGAGGTTAAATATGTGGGGTTACGGAGATAGGACGGTGGATAGGTGAGATTATTGTCGGTGCAGGCTTGATGGGCCAAATGGTCTCCTTCTGCACCCTGGGGATTCTTTGATTCTGTGACTACAAACCTCCAAGATGTCTGATCTAATTCTGGCCTTTTAAACATCTCAATATCATAGCTCCAGTATTAATGGCTCTGTCCTCAGCTGTCAAGGTGCCAAGCTTTGGAATTCTATGCCTAAACCTCTTTGCTCTTTCCTCCTTTTAAAACACTCCTGAAAACCTACCCCTTTTGACTAAGCATTTGGCCATCAGCCCGAAAACACTTGACCAATTCATGCCACCTACCCACTTGCAACAGTATGTAAGCTGGAGAGCTGCAAATGGTGAACAGATGTTATGTGGCAGCTTGCTAGGTTGGGGATATTGACCAGCCATTTCACCAAGTTGGTGGACTGCTGACCCAGAGCTGGGCTTGTGTACTGGCAGGAGAATGTAATCCAGGGATGAGCGCAGGAACCAATTGTGGGCCAAAGTACTTTCTAGGGCTTAAAAGAGAATGAACCCTTGTTGACATGATTAAAATAAAATGGAAACAAAGATAGGTCTGTTTCAGCGTAGCTTGAAATTGTCCCCTTCAGATTGCTCGATAGCAGACACCAATGAAAAGCATACACAATGCATACTATACCTAATACCTCACAAAATTACGTCAGAGTCCTGCAACAGGCAAGGAACCTCTACTCAAATATTGAAATAAAGCTCCCAATTTTTCAGCTTGGAGGACAGGCTGCTTATTTTGAGATGCTTTTGAATATTGTTTCAAGCAAGCCTTGAACAGCCAATGGGCAGGACATGTTTTTTCTAAAAATGACATTTGCTCTACTTTCCCGTATAGGCAAATAAAAATCATCCTCAGTGTGTTGAAATTCTGTATGTTCTATACTAGCAATGGAGCATTAAAATAGAAATGCGCTATATTAGAGATTGCGACAGTGGAAAGCTCTACTATAAAAATGTATGATTGGGAGCAGAGCACCAATTCATTTTAATGATCAAAGAACATAGATTAAGCACTTTGGTCATATTGCCAGACACTTTTGTAACCCAGATAATCAGGGTCACATCTCCAACATTACTTTTCTAATTTGATGTATTACAATAAAACAATCTACTTTTTATGGTGTCACTTTGTATCAGAGTGCACTTAGTATAAAATCTCAAATCTCTATTTACTTTTTTCATTCATTTCAGTATGTTTGGCTGACAATATTGGACTAACATCATGGGTAGGACTGTTAGGCCTCACTGGGGTCAGGAACCAAAAGCAGGTGGGCAGGAAAATAGTGGTGACTGTTCTGTGCTGTCCTTCTGCCTTGGACTGCAGCGTCTGAATTTCATGCTTAGCGTACACGCAAAGTTAGTTGGTCTGGAAGCAGATGTAGAATCTGTCCCCAGGCAGGATCGTGCTCTCTGCGTGATTTCAATAAGGGCCTGCCCAGTGTTAACCACATCTTCTGATTGGCCTGACAGTATGTGCTGGGATGGAAACGAGTCAGGAACTGGGTCGAATGGTACCAACCCCCCACATCCACCAACACCACCACCCACCACCACTCACCCACCTCCCCCCCCCGCTGCCCCCCCCCCAACTCCCCCCCCGCCCCACACACACACACACACACACACACACACAAACACACAGGGACTTTGGTAACTTCATTTTCCAGTGGAAAAACAGACAAGTTTATTTATTAGTGTCACAAGTAGACTTACATTAACATTGCAATGAAGTTACGGTGAAAATCCCCTAGTTGCCACACTAGCACCTGCTCGGGTACACTGAGAAAGAATTTAGCATGGCCAATTCACCTAACCAGCACTTCTTTCAGACTGTGGGAGGAAAGTGGGGCACCCAGAGGAAACCCATGCAGACACAAGGAGACTCTGCATAGGCAGTGACCCAAGCTGGAAATCAAACCTGGGTCCCTGGCACTGCGAGGCTAACCACTCCACCAATGTCCTCCAACATGGAAATTAATATATATGTATTTACAATATATATATATAGACATATATATATATGTATAAATGTGGTCTGAGGGCTACAACCAAATGAGGATGATTTGGTCATAATGAAGGCCTGGGTCACAGGCAGTCTGACGTTTAGAGATCCCTTACCCTCAGCTCAAACTCCATATAATTACAGTGGCAATATGCCAAATGGCCACGGATTTTCAAGGCCAATATCTTCTGTAAGCGTCAATGTTCCCCATGGTTTGTACAGGCTGATCTATGTTGTTAGAACTTTGGCACAGATTTGTAGGTGAACTAGTTAAGAATAACAAGAAAATCTAGCAAAACTCAGAAATATGACAGCAGCAGAATCAAAAATAAATGGATGTGCTTCTGCTCAGGGGATTTTTTAATCCTGCTGTCAGATGACAAATATAATGCCGGCCTACCCATACGACAAGTGCAAAATTGCATGAATAAGATAAGATCTATGCCAATAGACTTCTTAATGGCTTTGATTGACCCTTTAATTATCAGCAGGCAAGGCTTTGACTCCTGTGTGTGCCCACCGGCCTTAATATAGCATGTGTGCGTCGTGATGTCAGGCCACATGTCCGGCATCATTTTGTGCAATTTTAAGTGTGCTAGTAAAATTCAGACCTATGTATGGGAGTGTGTTGTGAGATCCTTTTAAGAGATTTCAGTTTGACATCACTAGAGGGGAAATGTTTCATGCGATTCAGTCTTCATTTCACTTTTGCTCTGAACAGAGTACATACACACTGCTCTGATGTCTTCAAGCTTTATAGCTACGTACAACTGTTCTCACGTACCTAGCCTTAATAAACTAACTTACAGTGTGTTTACCAAAAATAAAGATAAAGTCGCCATAATCCCAAATAGCTATAAGTCGTTCTACCCTTCAAAGGAGGACCTGACTGGTGTGATAATAACTTGAGGATTACCACACCCCAGGCAAGGTTTAAGGTTGAGAATGAATAACCTCAACTGGTGCAGGAATTGAAGCCATACTCATAGTGTCACTCTGCAGCACAAACCAGTCATTCAGCAAACTGAGCTAACTGACCTATTATCAAAATTCAAAATGTTTTAACAATGTACACAGTGATGTTTTCTTGGTTCAGGTGTGTCTGAACCAGACAAACAAGTCATCAAAATTTGCCTAACATCAGAAGCAGAGTTAAAGGATCTACGAAACTTCCCCATTCATCGAATAGAGTTCATGTCATTTAAAGTTATTAGTTTATTAGTCACAGGTAAGGCTCACATTATCACTGCAATGAAGCTACTGTGAAATTCCCCTAGTCGCCAGACTCCGTCGCCTGTTCCGGTAAACAATGACCTACAGAATCAATAGAGCACTTCACCAACAGTTGCAGAAAAAGAATATGTGCTGTAACTTTAAAAAGAGCTAGCAGGCAGAATTGCTGAGCTGAGGACAAATCCTCTCTCCACAGATGCTGTCGGACTTGCTGAGATTTTCCAGCATTTCTGTTTTTGTTGCAGAGTAGGCATATGGCTGCTAGATATGATTCTAACTCCTCCCTTAAGAACCTAACACATGACTGACTGATGTCAATAGTACTTCATCATCTACATTTTAAATTAGCTTATGTTATCCTCTGATACAACACCTAGCTTCGTCTTTGCTATTCTACTTTTAACATGGAACAGTTGCCGAAATCCTGCCGCCATTTATGCTGGTGGGATCATGTGGTCCCACTGATATGCACCCCGCTGCAGATTTCCAGGCGGTGAGGGGCGCTTTCAATGAGAAACCACACTGACAACGGCAGGACCACCAGACCCCACAGCTAGTGAACAGCATGCTGCCTCCTGCTACCATGAAACATGCTGCAGAAAGGAAAGAAAATCCCACTCTATGTCTTCAACTATTTACACTGTGGACGTGATTTTCTGACTGCGCTCACCCCAAGACTGGAAATTCCCACCCCAGGTCAACGGACCTTTACATGGTCTGCCGAATTTTCTGTCCCGTCTGCTACAATTCCTGTGGAGGATGGGAAAATTCTGCCCTATATCTCTGTAACCTATTATTTACAACTACAAATTCTATCCAACCCCTAATCCTACTCTTCCCCAACTCAAGTCACAAACCTGAGGAATTCAAACTGTTGGCCCTTAGGGAAGAAATTTTGGAGACATGAGGACTTTCTTCTGCATCTGGTAGGACATCATTATCTGTGGAAAAGGGGAGCAATTTAATGGTATTGCTGGAAAACAGAATGTCAAATTCAGGATGACTAAACTACAAGGACAATAAAGACCTTTCAACAAAAGACTGATCCAAGAGGGAAGATGAAGGAGTCTCAACCTTTAGATTCTCTGGCAGAAAAGATCTCCAGAATCTCCGAGGAACTTGTTGCTCCCTCAAAGTACACAGGGAAAAAACATCAGGAGCAAAACCATCTTCAACTTCAGAGAATACCGTCATAGCCATATCATTCATTGCTGGATCAATGAATGAAAAGCATCAAAGATCTGAGATTTCAATGAACTTAGATGGAGAAAATTCCTGTAAGACTGTTAGGAAAAGAAGAAATTATTTCCCAATGGTTTTTTTGGGAAGGACCATCTACTTTCTGTAGATAGTAGTAAGGGAGACACATATCTGTCTGTGTGAGGTAGCTTCACTATGGGCAATGGGAAGAATTGCTGAGAAAATGGAGATAAGACAGCCTCACCTTCTGGAACGAGATGAACTTCCTGAAGATACTCAAATTGGGGATAAGATTGCTATACAGGGTTGTGCAGCTTCAGAAGTGCTGAAGATTCTGCCACAGCTTCTATGCTGATTTTCATCTCTGGACTGAAATATGGGTGGCAGTTGACTTTCACCCTTGGAAGGTACCAGCTCTAGAGCAGTATGATCCTCTGTGGAATCTGACCTGGATTGAGCAAAGCCCCCTCTGTGAAAGGCTCTTCATGGACAACAGTAGGCAGTGCATTGGTAGATTCAATGGAACAAAGATCTGAATGCTGCTTAGCTACCACTGGTGCTTCATACGATGCATCCATCAACAGAAAAGATTAATCTTGCTCTAGGACTTCAACTTTCAAGAGATCACTCAGGGGATAATTCCTCATTACCTTCTGAGAAGATCTACTCAGGTCCAGTTGGTCTTCGGTCTTTGATCAGTATCTGGTGCAGTGCTTCCTGTATCTGCCATCTCTGGCCTTACTTTGTGACAAAATGAGAGATCCAAAACTTCAGTCTCTGCCCTGTGTCAAGTGGATGGTATCTCTGTGAAAGAAAGGAGCTTACTGCTGAATGCATAAACTTCCAAAGGCTGAATTTATACTGCTTCTACATAAAAGGTGAAGATTCTTGAACTAAAAATGGTGAGTCATTCAAATGATGAACGTCATCTGTTTGCCCTAGGATTCTTGGAGGTATGCCAACATCACCACTCAATAAGGATGTGTCCAGATTGTGAAGAGCAGAGAGAATGAATGTAGCTAAGAGGAGCAATAATCCTGCCCCTGATTAGAAGGTTTATACCATCTGGACCTTGTAACTTAATTTCTGAGGGATGAAGCCAGTTGCGGTCATCAGCCACTTTGTTAATTTCAGCACCAGTATTAACATTAAAAGTAATATCCGAGTGTTGAACTTGGACTGTAACTGACCAATAGACTGGATTCAGAATGCCAACTTCCCGAAGGATCTCTGTAATTTTTACTCTTTCTTAACTTCCCATTTGTTAGATGAAATGTTTCTCATAAATAATTTCAGATCCTTGACTTTGAATAAAATTGTAATATTTGCAGGAACACTTGACATGTCCAGCCTTGCCACAATGCTGGGCAGTCAATGCTGACAAAGGAGTGTTGTCAGACAAAATTTGACCCTAAGCTACCTAAGGAGCTTTTAGGACAGATGGCCAAAAGCTTGGTAAGTTTTAGGAAGTGCCTGGAAGGAGAGGCAAGAGAGAGAGGTAAGAGGTGACGAGGCTTCAGGAGGGATTTTGAGAGCTTAGGGCCGAGGTCGTTGGGAGCATGACATCTGATGTTGGAGGATAGATAAAAGGCCAGATGTGAAGGATTGTAGAGCTGCAGGAGGTTACAGATTGGGAACTATGAGGCCAGGGAGAGATTTAAAAACAAGACTTACAATTTTAAAGTTGAATTTTCATAGAATCCTACAGTGCAGAAGGAGGCCATTTGACCATCGAGTCCACACTCAGGCCCCAACCAGGCCCTATCCCCACAACCCCATGCATTTACCCTAGCTAGTCCCTCTGACACTAAGGGGCAATTTAGCATAGCCAATCCACCAAACCCACACATCTTTTGGCTGAATTGGAAACCAATATAAACCAGTGAGCATAATAAATGAGTGAAAGGGATGGAGTGCGAATTAGGATATGGTCAGTAGAGTTTTAGACAAGCTCAGGTTTATGATGAGAGGAAGATAGGAGGCTGGTCAGGCTAGTTACGGGATAGCTGAGTCTAGAGATAACAAAAACATGAATGAGAGTTTCTTCAGGAAATAAGCTAAGGCAGCTGTATGTATAGTGGTGATGTTATGGAAGTGGTGATGAAGGTGCAGGTATGTGGTTGGAATATTCAATGCAGTTCAACAAAATAATGACTCCAAATCTGACTTTCTGATTTTGAGTCATGTGTTGATTATCATTTATTTATTCATTTTCCAGTATCTCTTTCCAATTCTGTCGGGCTGGAGGTCTGCTTTTAAAAAAATTAATACTCAAAGAATTTGATTGTAGTTTAACCAGAGGAGACCAATAGTTAATGAAGTTATTGACCGGAATTTTACCTCCTGCCCACCACATGAACTGGAGCAGGCGAGGGGCAGACCATGGAAAGGTCTGTTGACCTTGGGTGGGATTTTACAGTTTCGGGACAAGTGAGGTCATAAAATCCATCTCTTGTATATTTCCAGGAATCTTCTGTTAGGCTGTGAACCCCTTTCCTCACATTTGCTCCATGAGTATTCTTTACTGCAAATATTCAAGCAACACTTCTTGCAAAAAGAAAACAATGTATGCCAAATTTGAACAAAATTATTTGCACTGGAGTTCCTATTGATAGTAGAAACTGATTAAAAATTAACTTAATTTTACAACCATACACAAGTGTCCACTAAAATTATAGATTTGACTGACAAATTGCATTGATAACTAATGGAAACTCCAGTAAATTCTGTAATTTTCACATAATCTGTGGTCATTAGAAATGTTGAAGTGCACATGCTAGTGCATGTTGGCTTAATTAGTAGCACACTCACATCTGAAACAAAAAAGTTATGGGTTCAAGTCCAACTCCAGGAACATGACTGCACTTCAGTGCAGTACTGTCGGAGTACTAAACTGTCAGAGCTGCTCTCTTTCAGATGAGATGTAAAACTGAGGCTTTGTCTGCCCTCTCAAGAAGACATAGATAACCGTTTGGACAAATCTGAAAATAGGAGTGTTCTCCCTATGTTGCTGCCAGCATTTCTCCTTCGGCAGTCCCTCAGCATCAAAGGTGAGTTGCTTGCTCTTTAGTTTGATGGGTCTCAGATGACTGACTATGTGCAATCTGCAAACTCATACAGGGGAGGTGGTTCATGCAGGATCAAGTGGATGAGTTGTCAGGGAGTTTGTGTGCTTGCTGTGACATCTTGACTTTAATCTCTGCATGTATATGATAAAATCTCTCGATGTATTTGGTGCCTTCCCAAATAAACTTTTCTCCATTTTGTTTGGTCACGAGCCAGGATCTCCCATGAGTCGGCTGGGATGTTTGACCTCCTCAGGGATGTTTTGAGGTCATCCATAAAATGTTTCCATTGTCCTCCTGCGACGTCCCTGCCAAGTTCTGATAGTGTATTTATCCCTAAACCAACACCTAAAATAGTTGATTTTGGCATTTATCTCATTGTTGTTTGTGCGACCTTGCCATGAACAGAAATGTTGCTTTATTTCCTATAATGCAACAGTGCCTATGTGTGCAAAGCACTGAACTGTTTATAACGTGCCATGGAAAAGATGATATATAAATGCAAGCCTTTCTTTCTCACCAGTGATGGTTGTGGGATAATGTTGTGCAAGAACCACAGAGCTCTTTCATCATGCGGATTCTCCAGCAGCAGAATTTGCTGACATGTCTGATGTTTGTTGGTGGGAAACTCAATGAAGCAAGTGTGTGAACACAAAAACTCTGCTTAACCTCATTAAATCAAGCAAAATTCGGAATTCTTTTGTAAGGCCTTTTCTTTGAGACATGAGGTGGAATTCTCCCGTCCTGCCTGGCAATCGTTGTGGGTGAGACAGAAAATTCAGGAGACTGTGCAAACGTCCATTGACCTCGGGTGGGAATTTTCGGTCTCGGGGCAAATGTGGCCAGAATATCCCACCCTAGGTGTCAACAAGTCGATCAGTTGTAGCTAATATTCAATTGTTGTACATCAATTTGTTTGAATAATTTATCAAGGAACACCATTGAAACAGACAATAAAATGCTTTCAAGAGGTAACTAGGTGCTCCTCGCAAGAGTCCCGCTAAATCGCCTGGTCACTCATCTGGAGCTGGGCCCGCTTCCAGAGTCACTGTGTGGCTTCTGCAAAGCTTGCGGGGCTATTGACGTGATTTTTGCTGCACGCCAACTTCAGGAGAAGTGTCAGGAGCAGAATCGCGAGTTCTAATCGTGAGTTCTACACAACCTTTGTTGACCTCGCGAAAGCCTTTGACACTGTAAGCCGACAAGGCCTGTGGAGGATCATGTCAAAGTTTGGCTGTGCTCCCCCGCCCCGCAAATTAATTCAGATGGTACGCCAGTTCCATGATGGCATGATGGCCAGAGTATGGGTTGATGGAGAATCCTCTGAGGCATTCCCAGTCACAAATGGTGTCAAACAGGGCTGTGTGCTCGTACCCATACTGTTCAACATGATGTTTGCTGCCATGGTGAATGATGCCTTCCAGGACAGTGTTGCTGGAATCAACCTCAAGTACAGAGTGGATGGGAAGCTCTTCAACCTGAGGAGACTTCAAGCTATTACCAAAGTGAAAGAAACTGTTCTGAGATGCTTCCTCTTTGCTGATGACTGCGCCCTGCATACTGGCTCAGAGCCAGAGATACAAGTCAGTATGGACAAATTTTCCAGGGCTTGTGACAACTTTGGACTCACTATCAACATTAAAAAGACCAAAGTCATGCACCAGTCTGCTCCTCATGCACCGTACATAGAACCCATAATCACAATCAAAGGGCAGAAACTACAGGCAGTGGACCAGTTCACTTATCTTGGCGGCACCATCTCCCAAGCAGTGACTATTGATACAGGAGTTAACTGCAGAGTAGCAAAGGCACATTCTGTTTTTGGTAGACTGCTCTCCGCTGTATGGGAACATCGAGGAATCAGCCCAGCAACAAAACTGAAGGTCTACAGCGACATGGCTATACACACTACACTACCCTACCCTCCTGTATGCCTGTGAAATGTGGACTGTGTATCGAAGGCATGCAAGACAGCTCAATCATTTCCACATGACGTGTCTTCACAGAATATTACACATCAGATGGCAAGACAAAGTACCAGACACTGAAGTTCTCTCTAGAGCAGGTCTACCATCAATCCACATATTGCTGATGAGAGCACAGACCCGGTGGGCAGGTCATGCCATCCATATGTCAGACGAGCGCATACCCAAGCAGCTCCTTTTTGGGGAACTCTCTGTTGGAAGATGTCACCTGGAGGGCAGAAGAAACATTTCAAAGACACACTCAAGGCCTCCCTGAAGTCGCTTGACATTGACACAACCACCTGGGAAACGCTGGCACAAAACCGCCCTACCTGGTGCTGCCTCATCCATAAAGGCTGTCAAACTCACGAAGCAAGGTGTATTGCTGAACCACAACTTAAGCGTGAGCTGCACAAGTCCAGAGCCACCAGTGCAATAACTACAGTGTCTACACAAGTCTGTCCAATATGTGCCAGGGCATTCCATGCCCGAATTGGCCTGATCAGTCATCTTCGGACACACCACAATCAGCCTCAAAATGACTAATGGTGTCAAGGTCCTCATCGATGACAACGAACGAACAACAGGTGCTCTTTGGTTAACATTGTCCATTTGGACTTTGATGCTCGCAAAACTTGTGGCCAAACCCCTGTGAACAAACCTCTGTCACCTTCCCTTTTACATCAATCATGTCCTGTTCCTTTCCAGTGTTCATTCCAACAGATTACATTAAAGAAGCCATCCCCTACAGACAAGCCCTCCGTATACACAGGATCTGCTCAGATGAGAAGGATCGCAACAGACACCTCCAGACGCTGAAAGATGCGCTCATAAGAACAGGATATGACGCTTGACTCATCGACACGCCACAGTGAAAAACCACACCAACCTCCTCAGAAGACAAACATGGGACACAGTGGACAGAGTATCTATCCTTCATTGTCCAGTACTTCCCCGGAACGGAGAAACTACAACATCTTCTCTAGAGCCTTCAACATGTCACTGATGAAGATGAGCATCTCGCCAAGGTCATCCTCAGCATGCCTTCAAACCCACTTCAAACCCCCACTTCTTGCCTTCAAACAACCGCACAACCTCAAATAGACCATTGTCCGCAGCAAACTAGCCAGCCTTCAGGAGAACAGTGACTAAGACACCACACAACCTCGCCACAGCAACCTCTGCAAGATGTGCTGAATCATTGACACGGATGCCATCATCTCACATGAGAACACCATCCACCAGATACACAGTATATACACATGCAACTCGGCCAACTTTGTCTTTCTGATTCGCTGCAGGAAAGGATGTCCCGAGGCATGGTAGATTGGGGAGACCATACAGATGCTACGACAATGGATGAATGAACACCGTTCAACAATCAACAGGCAAGGGTGTTCTCTTCCTGTAGGGAATACTCCAGCGGTCACGGGCATTCAACCTCTGATCTTTGGGTAAGCGTTCTCCCAGGCAGCCTTCACAACACATGACAGCACAGAGTTGCTGAGCAGAGGCTGATAGCTAATTTCTGCATGCATGAGGAGGGCCTCAACCGGGATCTTGGGTTCATGTCACAGTATCTGTAATCCTCACGACTTGCCTGGGCTTGCAAAATCTCACGAACTGTCCCTGCTGGAGACAATACACACTTCTTTAACCTGTGCTTAACCCTCTCTCCACTCTGTACCTTTAAGGCTTGATAAGCTGTAAAGACTCGCACTCCAATTATTATTTTGTAAATTGAGTTTGTGTCTTTATATGTCCTGTTTGTGAACAGAACTCCCAGTTACCTGAAGAAGGAGCAGTGCTCTGAAAGCTAGTGGATTTTGCTACCAAATAAACCTGTTGGACTTTAACCTGATGTTGTGAGACTTCTTATTATCATAGGGTTGGCGTGGACAAGATGGGTTGAATGACCTCCTTCTGTGATGTAACTTTTTGTGATGTTCTGTGTATTCACAGAGGCACCTGGAGAGAACAGGAACAATGAAGGTAATAAAGATGGACTGCTGTTCTAGAAACCCAACAACTCAACTATAATCTGATAAATATAGTCACAGTCTAACTGATACATGACTCCTGTCTAACAGCAATTGATTCTTCCTTGCTCAAGAGGAACAGAATACAAATCACAGTCTAGCTAGTGACACCCATACTCATACCCATCCCTTCAACTTTAACATAACTCAGCATTGCATGGCTCTAAAATGAATAGCATCAATTTGCCACATGTTGTGAGTGGCAAGTGTACTGGGCAACATTGGGTTAGCTTTCTTTCAGAGAAGGAACAGATTGAAAGGTGTGTTGACAAAAGAAAGTGGTGGCCTAAAGGCTTTTCTGATTTTAAAAAGTTGTTATGTATTAATTTGATCCCAGCTGGAAGTGGGATGAACAATAATCTGAATAAATGAAAAAATATATATGCACAAAGTGAGAATGTGATATAGAAAAGTTTCCCTTTTAAGATGAAGATTGAAGCTGATTAACGTTAAAGTGACCGACATATAAAATGAAGCCTCAGTGAGTCTTTCATTAAGGTTCATCCAATTTTTGCTGGTTGGAATACGTTGCAGAAAATAAAGCTTTAAAACCATTTGTTAAGGTCACAGAAGAGCTGGCTGGAAGTTTTACTGCACTGAATCGAGCCCCTGCCAATATTCAAGTATACAAATTGTGAGGCAAATATAATTTTTCCTGCCAAAAATGACTTCATTTGTTCACATGGAAGAATCGGAATTTTCCAAACCCTCTTAGAATGGCACCATAATTCTGCACAAACATTTTAGAAATAGGACAGAGCTGTTTCTTAATAAACTTTAGGGGATATAAAGATCAATGTTCTCTGTCACCTTTATCCAAAGGCATTGTGGGGCTTGCTGTTTCCCGTGACAGAGATTGGGGTTAGCCTGGAATCTGAGACACAGAATTATGTTGTGGTCCTATTTCATGATGGATAGAGAAGAAGAACAGTGAGCTGTAGGCAAAGCACAACAAGAGAGCCTCAACAGTCAAGCACAGCAGTGCTGGAAGGATAGCCAGGGGTGAGGAGTAGGGATGGAACACAGTGAAAAACTTTAAAATTAAAACAGCGGACCCCCAAGACAAACAAAGGCTGGAATGTTTGAAAGCAGTCGTTCAGGGAGAGTTATTTTATTCCTGTATTTGACTTACGTAGAATGCATAAACCAGGAGGTTTTCATTTTAGATTTTTCCAATTAAAATGGATGGCAATAAAGCACTTGACTTTCATCTGATCTAAAATCACTGGCCAGTCACAAAGCCTATCACATTACAGGGTGAACTGCATGATTGCCAACTCAGTTTCCATTCCTGATTGTTTGTTGTGTGGAAAAAAAGATTGGGCAAACTGTAAAATGTGCTGCAGAATGGGCTGCCAACTCACTGCTGCTGGTTTGCTCCATTCAACAAGAAGAATTTCAATGCTGTGTTTGTAAATGCATCTTTCCTACTCAGTAGAAGGTGGTAGATTAACACAGGCATCCTTGCAGTCACTGTCCATTAACGTGGTATAGCAGACTTTGTCAGTTAAATTCTTACTTAACCCTCTTCACCCAGCGGGCAAGATTCAGGTACACAAATCTGACTTGGGAAGTCTGCACAGATAAAACTCCTTGGAGCCACTATTAGCACGCACTTGCAAACTTTTATGGATTATTGTTGAGAATTCTGAAATTTATGAAGTTATAAATATTATTTATGGGACTCTATATTCAGCTGGAACAGGAACCAGGATAATGGTTGAAACATGCTTGAAAAATAAGTGGAATAATATGCCTAGTGCTATCAGGTTGATACCTTTAAAAATATTTGAGTGATTGAATTGGTCCTGACTTGTAGTTTTTCATTCTTGTTGTATCTGATTCAGATTCAATACTATTGTTGACCTAACATATTGTAGTTATAATTGTCAATATGAAGAGCATGATCAGTGATTCAGGGGCAGTGCCTGGATAGTGCTGGGGTGCAGTGCGAGAGGGCAGTGCCTTCATAATGCCAGAGGGGAGTTCCTGGGCAATGCTAGGGGCAGTGGGTAATGTGAGGGAGCTAAATGGGATATGGTCAGATCAAGTGCAGCAGCTCAAACCTGAGCAGGAATGAAGAGCTGTGGGCCATCAACAGCAACAGTACTGTATTTAACCAAAATCTGTAACCTCATGGCCTAGCATATCCCCCACTCGACCATCACCATCAACCCAAAGGATCAACTCAGATTCAATGAAGAGCGCAGGGGGGCAACTGACCAAGGCTCCTTCGAAGGCACTTTCCAACTGGCGATCTTGACTACATAGAAGGACAAGGGCAGCAGATCAATGGGGACAGCACCACCTGCAAATACCCCGCCAATCTACTTTCTGCCCTGACTTGGGAATATATTGCCATTCCAGTATTGGATCAAAATCCTGAAATTCCCTTCCTAACAGCGTTGTGTAGGGGTACCTACACCACACAGACTACAGTGATTCAAAAAGGCTGTTACGTGACCTTCTCAATGGCAATTAGAGATGGACAACAAATGCTGACCTTGCCAGCAATGCCCCCATCCCAAGAACAGAATAAAAAAGCTATGAGATTAGGTTTATTGGCTTTCTTTGAATCATTGCAAGATATATTTTTGACTTAAAATTAATCTTAGCTACGGAGAGTGTGCTAAATGAGGGCTCAAGTTTTTTTTCTCTTTATTAAAACACTTGCAGGAACGCACCATTTCACAGTGTGCGTTTTGAAAGATAGGTTGCTATATAATTAAGACTCAGCCAATCAGAAGACACCTGCGATACTGCTAAGTCGCTTGCTAAGCTGCTATCATCGCACTTCATGAGCTCTAAGCTGCAAATTGTTACTGTGTGAGGTACATGTTAATGCTGCTTTTTGTTCTGATTGATTGAAATAAAGTGTGTTGGTGGGGGGAGGGGGGCACAGAGTGTTACATTGATAGCAGTTGCATGTTGTTAACTGCCCACTCAATGGCCCCTAGACAGAGCAGGCAGATTGTCACCAGTACATTTCAGGGCTATTTCTTATCTTACTTTGTAATTCTTTGATGGAATATTCTAGAAGGTGTAAAATTAAAATCAGCTAATTCTTGCCGCAGTAATTTCAGTCTTTATTTTGGATGTAAGAGCAAGATATCCAGAAGGCAGAACTTTCAGTGAAGGAAAATATCTTGGATAAAATATTTTCCACTTCATCCCTGCCAGCATGGCAGACCAATTTTGAGGTCAGGAATTCATTTTCCTAATGCGCAGGCTTGCTAAGGCTCTTTCCCAGGTCATCGGCATTAGCAGGCACCCTGATAAATCAAGGAAAGCAGGTGGGATCAAGCATCTTCGCCATCAGAAGTGAACTTACTGTACAGGGTGGACTGATACTGTGTGGCCATTGATTTGTCATCCATACTTCTCTTCAGAGTTACAACGCCCAACCACTTCACCAGTGGCACCCTGGTTTGGAATCAAATAGAGCTAAGGAATCACTATACTGGCCCTCCATGTGCACCAATGTGGAGAGGAAGTTCCCAGAGTGTGCCATTGTTATGTTGTAACTGTTATGGCGTCGTCAAGAGATTTCAGACTTCGTTCGGAACAAGGAAGGTATTTATTGATAATGTGAAATTATGGTACAGGAGGGCTTCACAGCAGGATGCTGCCTTGGGATGCAACCCCAATTCTTACAACATTGTTCCAAAAGTAAAACTACCTAAGAGAGAGAACCCCACCCTCTCTGGTGAGATCACTGAGTCAGTTTGCATTGGTCCCTCAAGTCAGGTGACTGCTCTACTATTTTAAAGAGAGGGACACCACGTACGCAACAGTCATGCAATACACTCAAGCTGCATCAAACTAAAGAGACGCTGTGCCTGTGTGAGGTCCTGGACCTTTCATGGTCATTCACAGCAGCTGACATTTTCCAACTGAATGGGAAACAACATTTAGTCTTTATTGATTCATATTTCAGGTGGTTTGAACTTGACTACCTGCCAGATATGATGAGTAACACCGTCATCATTAAGCTCAACAGACACTTTGCCACGCACGACACCCCTTAAAGATTCATCACGGACAACCGTCAGCAATTCATCTCCACTAAATTCATAAATTTTGCACTCACATGGGTCTTGGAAAATACCATGAGCAATCCCCTATACCCATTTCAAACAGCCTGACAGTTAAGCAGCTTCTACAGAAATGTCCTCAAGATTACACAGATTACTATGCTGCACTCCCCAGCCTGCAAAATAGGCCACAACAGGCCTGTCCTTGTCAGCACAGTGACTATTTACAGGCACCAGGACCACAATTTTTACTGTCAAGGCTGTTTTGCAACCAATGTGAGTGATGCCCTCATGGAATGAAATTAACTACACTATGCTCACAATGCACACAGGCTTAGCCCTCTAACACCTGGTAAAATTGTCAAGATATAGATCATAAGCGGCACTCAGCTATCCCCCACATCTGAAGTGTTATGAGCTAGCTTTGGATAGTTGCCACTATGTATGAAACCTCTGTCACCTGCTACAAGTATCAGTACCAGCGTCAGCAGATGCCACAGTGCCCCAGCCAATCATTCAGGCTGCAACACAGACCCCCTACGTTAATGAAGATGGAAGCTCTTCTGGTGAGCTGACTCTGCACCGACTGGGCACACCAATGGAGCACCCAGGTCATCCACGCTGCAGGCATCAATCCAAGAATATCTACAGCAAAATCAACTAGCACAATCACATGCTCAGAGTGTATGGCCAAACCAAACACAAGGTTCCAGGACTAGTAATGAACTAGAGGAGGGGTTGAGGAGATGCAATGGGCTATGCCCAGTTGTAACTTCCTAACCCATGTTTCACCTTATGTTAGCCTGTTTAATCTGTATGTTATGAAACAGTTTTGCACACAGTTACTATTTGTGCGCATTGTTACATCTCAGTACTACCAATTATCCCAACTTAGATGGGGAAGATGTAGACCAGGAGGTCATGTGCTGATGCAGTTACTAAGAGGTCACATGACAGAAGTGCAAGAGTTTGCCCTGGGACCACAGATAGGGTATAGGCATGTAAGAGCTGGTCAGAATAATGAATAAACTATTGTTTGTTATAAGTCCTTGGTTGCCAGTCTTTGGTACCCAGCACTAATGCAGAATGAATAGCGGCAATTTGTAATTCTCCATTTTGTAAACTATTTCTCTTGCATATAGACAGCAAAATTGCTGCCACACCTTTTTGTGGTTAACCTATCCTTCACAGCTAGCATCTAGTCCTTAAATTTACCTGATGCATGTTAAAAGTACAACTGAATTTCCAATAAGTGTTACGCTTTAAACAGGATAGGTTACATTTAAATCATGACATCTTTAAATAGCATGACTGCAGTGACCAATATACCAAAATATTATTAAATGGGTCTGAACTTCCTTGGAGTGGCAGTCAGTGTCGGATTGCCATTTTGCCCTGAGTATCTTACCCAAAATCATGTCTTGCACTACCTTCCAGCACAGGCTGAGATCTGACAGTGCAGCATGCTCCCAGAGCCTGGTATTGAAAGCAACAAAGAGGCTAAACCTCATTCTCCCATCTCTTCCTCGTAACCTTTAATCCCCTTACCAATCAAGAATATATCTCTCTCTGTCTTAAATATGCTCAATGACTCGGCCTCCACAGTCATCTGTGGCAATGAATTCCATAGATTCACTGACTTCTGGCTGAAGAAATTCCTTCTCACCTCTGTTCTAAAGGGTCATCCCTTTATTCTGAGGCTGTTCCCACAGATCCTAGTCTCTCCCACTAATGGAAACACCTTCCCCACATCCACTCTATCTAGGCTTTTCAATATTCTGTAAGTTTTAATGTGATTCCCCCCTCATCCTTCTAAGCTCCATTGAGTACAGACCCAGAGTCCTCAAACACTCCTCAAATGTCAAGCTTTCATTCCCAGGATTGTTTTCACTGCCTCTTCTGGACCCTCTTCAAGGCCAGCACATCCTTCCTTAGATACAGGGCCTAAAAGTTTCTCACAATACTCTGTGTGGTCTGACCAGAGTCTTATAAAGCCTCAGCAGTAGATCCCTGTTTTTGTATTCTAGTCCTCTCGAAATGAATGCTAACATTGCATTTGCCTTCCTAACTACCAACTCAGCATGCAAATTAACCTTAAGAGTTTCCTGAACTAGGACTCCCAAATCCCATTGTGCCTCCTGCACTGTAGGGATTCTAAGTTTAGGACAAGGGAATATAATCACAGAACCAGTCATTCTGGAGAAATGTTAGCAAACAGTTCTTCACAGAATGGGTGATGGAAGTGTGAAACACTTCTCCACAAAGCAATTATAACCGCCAATTAATAGTTTAAAATCTGTAAACGATGAATTTTTGCTAGCTACGGATATTAAGGGATTATGGAGCCAAGGCAGATGGATGATGTTAAGCCATAGTCCTAGATCTAACATATTTTATTGAATGGCAGAACACACTTAGGGGTCTGACTACCTACTCTTGTTTCTACGTTCCTTTAATAAAAGACTGGGGTTGGAATGTTACGGCCATTCATGCTGGCAGGATTTTCTCATTCCACTGCAGCGAACGGAGATTTGGCTGGGAGCCAAATTCTCCAACTTCGCTGCATCAGGAGCGTGGCCTGAACGGCTGGTAAGATCATGCCCTGAGGGTTTAAAGGGGAGGCAGCGGTGTAGTGGTATTTGTCACTGGATTAGTCATCCAGAGACCCAGAATAATATTGTGGAAACCAAGGTTTGAATCACATCATGGCAGTTAATGAAATTTGAATTCAATAAAAATCTGGAATTGAAAGCCTAATGACGAACCATGTTATAAAAAGCCATCTGGTTCACTAATGTTCTTTAGGGAAGGAAGGAAATCTGCCATCTTTACCTGGTTTGGTCTACCTGTGACTCCAGAGCCACAGCAATGTAGTTGACTTTTAAATGGCTTCAGGGATGGGCAGTAAATGCAAATCCAGATAACAATGCCCACTTCTCATGAACGAATAAAAAAACACTAAAGAACATCACAGCTCAGAGAACTGGGAATTCAGAAATTAAGCAGTATTATCTTTGAAGGGAATTTACAATAGTCACCAATGATGAAAGAAGAAAGTCAAGCACTTTCTTCAAAACTTGATCCCAAAAAGGCTACAAATCCTGGTGGTTTTGAAGTTTAAGTTCTCAAAGCTCCATTTCAGGTTCGAGCTACAGCCTGTGTCTTTCAAACCTTCCAGTCAATGAAGGGGTTCCATTTAAATAAAAGGCAGCAAATAAAAATCTTTCAATAAATCTAATTGCTTTAGAAAATCTTCTTCATGCACCTTTGCAGGAACCAGGAATAGATAACTAAGTTAAAGTATCTTTGGGATCTATAGATTAAACCATCCATTAAATTAAGAGTGTAACAATAAAAGTACTATTGGAATTTTAACACTAGTTTGCCCTTGAGCTCAGAGACATTTGTACCCTTTTAGTTTACAGTTTTGCTCAGGTGACATACTTTCCATTGCAAGTATTTGGTAACATTAACAACATAGCAAAGTGGTGAAAATCAGTTGGCCTGGAATTTTTCACAGCCCATCTTAGAGGTCAATGTCTCTATTACTTTTCACACATCACCCGACAAAGTGGGCCACCTTCTATTTGGTAATGTGTTGTTTTTATTGTATCCTATTTCGCAGTAATTAGAATAATCCCACTGCTGCACAATCTCAGCACAACAGGTCCGATTGGGAAAATTGATGCTGTATTTTCCCATTGTTGCTGAAAGCAAACACAAAAGATTTTGTGTGTCTGTGATCGTGGTTTTGTGACACAGTACATACTTGGATTATATTTTTAGGAATTTGTACTGCAGTCTATTATCAGAAACATAATAAATAGAAGTACATCTTAAAGCATATTAATAGTGTCTTCTCTAGTTGCAGAAAATAGTCATAAATAATCAGAAACCCAGATAATTTGTATAAGTCAGTCCCATATCTGAATCAGATAAGAAAACAGAAAGTGTTTGTCAAGGAAGGAAAAGTTGAAGAGCAAAACATGGGTGAGTATTGATAGTGTCTAAGCTCTCCTATAAAAGTTGCACCAGGAAAGAAGAAATGGGCCTAATATCTGCCCTCTGCATTGCTTTTCTACCATACAAGACTGTTGATAATTGTTACAACACCAGTCATAAACACAAAGCTATTGAAATAAGCAGTTTTTTTTAATATAGAGCAATATATACAGTAAAACAGTTCCTTCTGAGAATCAACAAGACTCAATGTTACTTTTAAGAAAAGAATGAATAAAATATTTCAACATTCCCTCAGTATTTTGTTTTTGTTCTCGTAGATATGGCAAACATTTTGCAGTTTGCAGTTAGTGAGTTATGGGACATTCCTTACTAACCTGGTTCAACCAATGATCCAACTGTGGTTTAGCGGGGTAACCTCCAGTCAGTGAACGAACAAAGGTTTATTAACAGAACAATGATACACATTAGAGTGAGGAGAAAGGTCTTAAACTCCACAGATCCAAAACTCTGACTGGCTGGAACAAGTCAAGGCAAGTGCCAGTGAGTCTTTAACTCGAGTCACATAACCCTTTCAAAGCAATGTCCCTTAAACTGTTACGACCAATAAAATCAAAAATTTGTATAAAGTTATTGGGGGTGATCCTACCAGCTTGTCATACCAGTTGATCAGCGTGGCAAGCCAGTAAGTTCGTGAGAGAGAGGCAAAAAGCCAGGTTTGTGCTGGTAGGGGAGGCAGAGTGTGGGGGATTGCATTCTGCATCGGGGATTGCCGGGCAATGGTCAGCTAGGTGGGAGGAAAGGGGTGAATGGAGGTGGCAATTGACTTTGGAGGGGGGGAGGCTGAATGGAGGCCTCAATCGACCGGGGTTGGGAATTGGGTGTGATGGTCGGGGGGAGATGATTAGGGGAGGCCACAATCAAGGTGAACCAAAGTGGTTGGGGGGAGGCAATGTCCGGGGAAAGGTGGGGGAGTGAAAATCTCCCAGTGCACTGTGTACTCTTGATGTAGTGCAGGGGGAGATCACGGCACATGTGTAATAGCACCCTTTAGCAGTCAGTAGTTGACTTCCTGGCATAAATAGATTCTGTCCACTCCCCTACTGGTGAGAATCACACTTTGCTTCATTTTTTTCTAGTGTCATAAGATTTGATTTTTCTCCTCTCGCTGCAAAACTGGGTCTGAAACTCTCCCATTTACACACTCATTCAAAACTCAGGCTTTTTTTGGTAAGATCACCTCAGTTATGTAGAGGTCAGATTATACTGTCATGTGATTTAGTGAGTGTTTGAAGTGACTTTGCATATACCTGTATCACAATCTCAACTGTAAATGATTCCAGTCCAACAAAATAATATCAGACCAAGGTGGTCTATGTTTGTTTTTTGTTGTGTATTTTGTATTTACCAGTAAAATTGGATCTATAAAGCATTGGAACCCTCCCTGTTTTTGACATTGATTCATATTGAAGGCCTGTGCTGAGAAAGCTATATTTTTTAAAATGTACATGTTTTTATTTTGTGTGTGATAACATATCAGGCAATAAAGGAACAATGAGAAAGCTTTCTATTTAATCTGCAATTTTTTTCAGGCATGAGTTTTAAACTGAGTTTTCTTTAATTCTCTGAAGACCGCCATGTTTTAATGCAATACATCGCACAGTTTGAACTGGGATATATTAGACATGGAAAATATTTAATCTCAGTTTCAATTTATAACATTGGAATTCCACTTATTTCTTGGTGACTGAATCAGTCATATTAGCTGTTTTCCAATATTCCTCCAATTTGAATTATTTATTTAAGTAATAATGCTGGCTTGAAGTTTAATTTCACTGTACAAATGTAATTCTAGTCAGTTGACTTTCTGCATAAAAATATCTGGTACTGAAACGCTTTAGTATTTCCTTGTGGTGAAAGCAATCTCTCAATCTTAATCACTTTTTCTCTGTTCAATCATATTTTTTAATGGGGCAAATCTTTACTTTTCACTTTTAAAGTTACTTTCTTTTGTCTGTTCTTTTCTTTCAACAGGCTTTTTTTTTGGTGAGTCTTGGTATCTGACATGTATAGAAGCAAATATTTGAGTTTGAAAACCAAAATACTAAGAAATCCACATAAAGGTTGGAATTTTACTGGCATGCCCACCCTGATTCCAGGGGCAGGCTTGGCTCGGAGAACGGCATTCTCCATTGGCCTCGGGGGGAATCATACGAACTGTTAAAATTCCACCCAAACTCTTTGTTTGCCTCATATCCGGAATGTCAGCCTTAGTTCAGTGATAGTATTTTTGTCTTTAACCTATTGGATTATGGATTTAAGTTAGACATGCAAGCACACAATTCATTCATTGTTATTTATTCATGTCACAAGTAGGCCTACATTAACACTGCAATTAAGTTATTGTGAAAATCCTCATGTGACCACACTGTGGCCCTGTTTGGGTACACTGAGGGAGAATTTAGCATGGCAATTGCACCTAACCAACACGTTTTTCAGACTCTGGGAGGATATCAAAGCACTCAGAGGAAACCCTCACAGACACGGAGAGAACGTGCAGACTTTGTACAGACAGTGACCCAAGCCAGGAATTGAATATCTTGGATATGGTATTGCGATTTTTTGGGAGAGGTTAGCTGCCCTTTGGGATTATTAAAGGCAGACCTGAATATGCATACAGAAACTCACTGGAACTGTCAAGAGAACTGTCAAGCTGACAAAGGACTTAAATCTCCTATCTTCTAAATGTTTGAGTATTGCCTGTATTGTTTAAAAAAGTGCTTGCTATTTCACTCTCCCTGTTGACATAAGCAAGAGGGTTATCATTAGAAGATTAGTGTTGCATGATTGATTTCACAATCTTTAATTATCACCATAGGATGCCTGTCAATTCAGTTTGATTGAAAGCTCCAAGTGCTTATAAGGTATTTGAAGTGGGACAATAAATACAAATGCTTGTTTTTAAAAGGGGGTTAAAGGAAGTTAAATATAATGAATGGGTTTTCATCGATGAGGGTGATTTCTGTTTTGAAATAGTGAATTCATCAATAGGCACTTAAAAACTTCATTTCATCTCAGCATTTTATCCTATGATGGATTCTGGGTGAGTTGGCATGTTGTGTAAGGGCATAGGGTGGTCAGTAGGGGCATATGTTTGAATGAGTTGGCACTCAGTCAACATAGAAGCTATAAATGATCATGAGGGATAGGTAGAGGGGCATGAGTTGGCATAGTGGTTTTAAAGGCCATGGGAGGTGGGGCATAGGTTGGCATGGAGGCTATGAAAAGCCATGGGGGTGGGTGGGTGGGAGACATGAGGTTGCATGGTGTTATGATCCAGCAGGTGTTAATTACCATGCAAACTAAATCCTAAAGGTAAACTTGACCCATTTATCACAATTTGGATAACAGTGACAGGATCAGTCAGTATAGGCATGGATTTATGAAAGCATTTGACAAATCTACTGGAATCTTCAAGAATGTAAGTAGTAGAGTTGATAAAGGGGGGACGAGGGTGGGGGAGTGGATTTGGTTTATTTGAACATTCAGAAGGCTTTCGACCAGGTCCCACATAAAAGATTATCATGTAAAATTAAAGCACCTGGGATTGGGAGTAGTATATTGAGATGTATAGAAAACTGGTTGGCAGGCAGGAGACAAAAAGTAGGAAGAAATCGGTCTTTTTCCAAGTAGCAGCCAGTGACTAGTATGGTACCGTGAGATCAGTGCTGCGACCACAGCTATTCACAATATATATTAATGATTTAGATGAAGGAGATAAATGTAATGTCCTAAATTTGTAGATGACACAAAGCTGGATGGGAGGGTGAGCTGTGAGGAGGATGCAGAGCTGCTTCAGTGTGATTTGGACAAGTTGAGTGAATGGGCAAATGCATGCACGTGCAATATGTGGATCATTGTGAGGTTATCCACTTTGGGAGCAAAAACAGGAAGGCAAATTATTATCTGAATGGCTATAAATTGAGAGAGGGGAACGTATAATTGGAGCTGGGTGTCCTCGTACACCACTTGCTGAAAGTAAGCATGATCCATCAGGTGAAAAAGAGGGAAATGGTATGTTGGCCTTCAAAGCGAAAAGATTTGAGCATAGGAGTAAGGGTGCCTTGCTGCAGTTACACAGTAAGAAGTCTTACAACGCCAGGTTAAAGTTCAACAGGTTTCTTTGGAATCATGAGCCTTCAGAGCACTGCTCCTTCATCAGATGAGTGGAGAGCGAGGTTTTACAAACACAGCATATATAGGCAAAGACACACTTGAAAGATAATAGTTGGAATGCGATTATCTTGTAATTGTGTCTTTGTCCATATATGCTGTGTTTGTGAAACCTACCTCTCCACTCACCAGATCACCAGATGAAGAAGCAGCACTCTTTAACCTGGTATTGTGAGAGTTCTTACTGTGCCCACCCAAGTCCAACACCAGCAACTCCGCATCATGGCAGTTATACAGGGTCTTGGCGAGACTACACCTAAAATATTGTGTGCAGTTTTGATTTCCTTATCTGAGAAAAGATATTGCTATGGAGGGAGAGCAACTAGACTGATTCCTGGGCTGGTGGGACTCACATACAAGGAGAAATTGAGTCAGTTAGGATTATATTCACTGGATTTTAGAAGAATGAGGGGGAGATCTCATAGAAACCTATAAACTTCTAACAGGACTAGATGGAGTAGATGCAAGAAGATGGATGTTCCCAATGGCAGGGGAGTTCAGAACCAGGGGTCACAGTCTAAGGATATGAAATAAACCATTTAGGACTGAGTTGTATAGAGGGATATGATCCCCAGAAGGGTAGGGGGTTTTGGTTAAGTCAGGCAGCAAGGTCGCTGCATTCTTGGAGGGCCGAAGGGCCTGTTCCTGTGCTGTAATTTTCTTTGTTCTTTGACTAAGATGAAGAGAAATTTCTTCACCCAGAGAGTGGTGAGCCTAAGAAATTCTCTATCACAGGCAGCAGTCGAGGCCAAAACTTTGTAAATTTTCAAGAAGGACTCAGATATAGCCCTTAGAGATAAATGGGTCAAAGGATTTGGTGGGGTAGGGAGGGGCAGGGAGGCAGGAACAGGTTACTGAGTTGGATGATCAGCCATGGTCCTAACGAATAGAGAAGAGGGCTCAAAGGATCTGCTTTTATTTTCTATGTTTCTATGTAACTCTTTTTAAAAATACTTTGACCACTTGGAGATAGGTTTACTGAATTTATAAGCCACAAATTCCAGGAATACTTTGGGGATGTTAAGCATTAAGCACTTATTAACAAAAGTAAAGTTAAACGCTCAAGGTTACATTTGCACAGTTACAATTAGTCTTACAAACCATTCCCTCCAAAACAACTCCCTACTTGGTCAGGCTCACAAGTAAATACCCTTTAGGCAACAACCCCTCATAAGTGTTAAATTATAAAAATTCCAGTAATATTACCATCAAGGGAAACCTACTATCACTTTGATAAGGCATACAATGCAATCTCTCACTCCTCACTTCCACTCTGCTGTGGAACTTCAAAACTGCAGACACCAGACTGCCTTTCTCAGCCCAAGTTCTTCCTGTCTTAACTAAGTGCTGATTTAAAACAGCATCTCTTCCAGTCTAGAGCTTTTGCTACAAAGTATTTCTCACACAGGGGTTTGCAAATTTGGAAATTGTCACAATGTGCACTTCCAATATGGGAGAAAAATGTTTGAAATTGGTACTTATTGAGAAGTGCCTTGAGATATTTTTCGATGTTAAAGTAAAATGTTAAATTTGGGATATTACATTTAGTTCCCTCATCTAAGTCATTAATATATATTGTGAATAGCTAGGGTCCTAGCATTGATCTCATGGTACCATATTAGTCACTGCCTGCTATTTGGAAAAAAGACCCACTTATTCCTACTTTTTGTCTCCTGTCTGCCAACCAATTTTCTGCTGCTGCCAAGTGTAATGTAGAAAATATAAATCAGTACTGAATCTTTACAGTAAAATCTGTAAAATTGGTTAATTTGCTACTTTAAGACTGAATTTTCACTGTACTGCGAAAATAAGTTCAATAGTTCCCTCGCGATAATTAGTAGGTTTTTTTATATTTGTTCATGGGATGTGAGTGTTGCTGACTAAGCCAGAATTGATTGCCCATCCCTAATTGCCCTTAATAAAGTGGTAATAAGATGCCTTCCTGAACTGTTGCAGTCCACCTGGTGTAGGGAGTCCCACAGTGCTGCTGGGAAGGGAGTTCCAGGATGTTGACCCAGTGACAGGGAAGGAACAGTGACACATTTCCAAGTCAGGTTGATACATGACTTGAAGGAGAGCTTGCAGGTGGCAGTGTTTCCATGTGTCTGCTGTCCTTGTCCTTCCAGATGGTAGCAGTCTTAGGCCTGTTGAAGGAGCCTCAGTGAGTTACTGGGCTACATCTTGTCGATGGTACACATTGTCGACACTGTCTGTCGAAGGTGAGGGTTGCACATGTTTGTGGGTGGAGTACCAGTCAAGCAGGCTGCTTCGTCCTGGCTGGTATCAAGCTTCTTGAACCTTGTTGGAGCTGCACACATCCAGGCAAGCAGAGAATATTCTGCCACACTCTTGATTTGTGCTTTGTAGATGGTGGACAGGCTTTTGGGGTAAGAGGGTAATCAGGAGATGAGTTACTTGCTGCGGGATTCCTAGTTTCTGATCTGCTCCTGTGTTTGTTCGTCCATTTGGACATTAGTGAAGAAAATGGACACTTATGGTAGATTTTAAATGAGGTGCTGATTGCCAAAACTAGGTCTGGCTAAAACATGGATGAAGGCAAGTGGCTGGCCATTGAATTTATTCATGTAATTCGGTGGTGGTTGTATGGATTGACCGCTTATTTTTAATTTTGCTGTTTTCACATTGGCACGCTGGAAAATTCACAACTTAATATTGAAATTCTGCAATGGATCACAAACCATTCCAATAGTCTGAATAAATGAAGAGTAACATGCACTGAATTCAGTAAGCTGCTTTTGTGACGATGGAAAGGGTTATTGGGTGCCTTCACTCTCAAGTGAAACATGTCTCATTTTCCAGGCAATTGTCAGTGCATACAGAACAAACACTCCACTACACGTTGAAAATAAATCACATTTTACATGTGTCCGACTAAATTGTCTAAAACAGTGGATACCGATGAGGTGACATTGTTATCTTAAGAACAAAATTTCATTTTAAAGAAGAAAGCATTTGCTCATCAATGGCTTTTTAAATGGTATTCGTGCACTTCAAACTTAATCTTTCTCATATCAACAGAGGCCCTAACCAATTTTCAGCTGTGGATTTATAGGCAGCAGTTACCATAGAAACAGTCATCTGGAGTTTGGATTTGGTAGAATAGCTACTGCAGAAAGTCAAATCTATTCCACAGTCAATCACAGCCCTTACATAACAGAAAAAAAACACTGATGGCTAAATTGGATAGCCCCCAAAATCAGGCATAGGGATTGCATTGTGAGATTATTCCTTCATCTGATGAAAGTGATACAGACAGGACACAGCATTAGCCATAATGGTTATGCTGTGTATCCCAGTGCTGAATAGGCTGCTGTGTGGCTGCATGAGTCAGTAGGAGGCCCCACATCCGTATGAGGCCTGTACCACTTATTAAAGATGAGCCACATTCTGTCTACACCCAGGACTGGAAGTGGTTACGGAAGAATTGTAGACACACGTAGGTACAGAAATTATGCAACAGGCTAGAGAGGATGTTGCAGGTTTCTGTGATGCAATGGGAGGTCTTAGTACAGGAGGCAGAAAAGAGGCCTTTTAATCAAGAGGTTATCTAGTACCGGGAAGGCAGTGAGAACAGGTGACCATTACAGTGAATACCAGCAATTTATCCCAAGGACCTGGATGGAGTGCAGAAAGAAGTTTAATGACCTCACATGAGTGGGCAAGGTCAGTGAATGCTTTCTCATATCCCACCAACTGCAACATTAGCCTCACGCACTGCCTCATTAACTTATCTACCACCGATCTCTCAACCAAGATTCATAGCTCACGTTTATAAATTCACCTTACCTTAAATACTTTGCACTGGTGCCAGCCACGCATACTTATATCCCACACCCTGAACATGCTGCAGCTATCAAATGTGATGGACACACCACCCAACACAATGCACCAGATTCACTGACAAATTCAGTTCTCTCTTGCAGGACAAGGTGGTCCAAGTGGTGTGAAGGCACCCGAAAGGGTGCAGAGAAGATTTATGAGAATGATTCCAGGGAGGAGAAACTTCAGTTACCTGGGTAGGTCGGAGAATCAAGGGGTTGTCCTCCTTGGAAAAGAGATTACGAGGAGATGTGACAGAAATGTTCAAAATCATGAGGATCTGGACTGAGTAAGTCGGGAGAAACTGTTAACCATAGAAAACCATAGAAAATTACAGCTCAGAAACAGGCCTTTTGGCCCTTCTTGTCTGTGCCTAGTCCCACTGACCTGCACTTGAACCATATCTCTCCACACCCCTCTCATCCATGAACCCGTCCAAGTTTTACTTAAATGTTAAAAGTGACCCCGCGTTTACCACTTTATCCGGCAGCTCATTCCACACTCCCACCACTCTCTGTGTGAAGAAGCCCCCCCTAATATTCCCTTTAAACTTTTCTCCTTTCACCCTTAACCCATGCCCTCTGGTTTTTTTTCTCCCCTAGCCTCAGCGGAAAAAGCCTGCTTGCATTCACTCTATCTATACCCATCAAAATCTTATACACCCCTATCAAATCCCCCCTCATTCTTCTACGCTCCAGGGAATAAACTCCTAACCTATTCAATCTCTCTCTGTAACTCGGCTTCTCAAGTCCCAGTAACATCCTTGTGAACCTTCTCTGCATTCTTTCAACCTTATCTACATCTCTCCTGGAACTAGGTGACCAAAACTGTACACAATACTCTAAATTTGGCCTCACCAATGCCTTATACAACCTTACCATAACACTCCAACTTTTATACTCGATACACCGATTTATAAAGGCCAATGTACCAAAAGCACTCTTTACAACCCTATCCACCTGTGATGTCACTTTTAGGGAATTCTGTATCTGTATTCCCAGATCCCTCTGTTCAATTGCACTCTTCAGAGTCCTACCATTTACCCTGTACGTTCTACTTTGATTTGTCCTTCCAAAGTGCAATACCTCACGCTTGTCTGCATTAAATTCCATTTGCCATTTTTCAGCCCATTTTTCTAGTTGGTCCAAATCCCTCTGCAAGCTTTGAAAACCTTCCTTACGGTCCACTATAACTCCAATCTTTGTATCATCAGCAAATTTGCTGATCCAATTTACCACATTATCATCCAGATCATTGATATAGATGACAAACAACAACGGACCCAACACCGATCCCTGCGGCACACCACTAGTCACAGGCCTCCACTCAGAGAAGCAATTCTCTACAACCACTCTCTGGCTTCTTCCATTGAGCCAGTGTCTAATCCAATTTACAACCTCCCCATGTATACCTAGCGACTGAACCTTCCTAACCAACCTCCCATGAGGGATCTTGTTCTCCTTGGGGAGAGGATCGAGAATGGGATCAAACTGATTTAAGGTGATTGGCAAAAGTAGCAACATGACACAATGTTTTTTTATGTAGAGAATGTTTAGGATTTTGAATGCACTGTGCTAAAGGCAAATTTAAATGAGGCTTTCAAAATGGAATGGGATCATTATCTGAAGGGAAAATAATTGCAGAGTTACGGAGCTGGGGGATTGAGATGAGGTGAGTTGTTCTTACAGAGGGCTGGGATGAACACAATGGGCTGAATGGCTTACTTCTGTGATTTATTCTGTGGGATGGATTTTCACAGGGTTGCAGGGTCAGAACCAGGTATGGACAGGAATTCAAAATTATGGTCCCAGAGGTTGTCTGGGAATCCTGACTTCTCCAGGACAGCTTTGAATTTTCAAAGGGTGAAAGCGAGAAGAGAATGGAAAATAAACTCACCACCAACTAAAGATCCCGTCGGTTTCATAAGGAGCTTGTTAAGGGACGTGTGCATTCACAAATGCTGCTTCCAATGTTTTTTTCTGGCCGGCCTGAAGAAGCTGGTAAACATTCATGCACGACTGTTGTGTTCAATGTAATATTGTTTCTATTTTTAAATCAAATTTGAGAGGCTAACGAGCACCAGGATGAGTGTTGCACTTTAACCTGCCATCCATTGGTCATTTTCCACCACAGTTGACCTCTTGGCCCTAAAAGGAGTGGTCTGCCCTAACTCCCTGGTCTTACTACTGTTGCAAGGCAGGCAGCTGCCACCTTCTGAGAATGCTCAGTATCACTATTTGGGCACCAAACTTGCCTCCTGCACCAATTAGGGTATTTGTTTGTAAGGTAACCTCTCTTCCACTTCTCCATGCCCCTGATCCCATCCTCTGTCCTCCCTTGGAACCTTCTTCCTCCCCTATATGGCAACAGTGCTAACCACTGTGCCACTGTGCTGCCCCAGCCACTGAACTCATCATTTCAGGGGTTGCAATAGGTGGCACCAGTCACGCTAGTCAAAGACACCCACACCTACACTGGTCACTGATGCCCACTTTTACAAGGGCAGCCAACTTGTAATGCTTTCCCATAGACACAGGAGTCAATGTGAAAGGATGTTGGATTTCCTTGAGGTATAGGGTGTGATTTACCGCATGCAAGTAATATCAGGGCATGTATCGCTGAGCCAGCAGCCATGATCTTATTGAATGGCGGGGCAGGCTCGAAGGGCCAGATGGCCTACTCCTGCTCCTATTTCTTATGTTCTTATGTTCTTATGTTCTTAATGAACAGAAAAGTTCTCTCTCCTTTAATGTGAAGAGATCACTATTGTGCAGGCTTGTAAATGTTTCCTGAGAGCAGCCAAAATGCTTCCATGCTGTGTCAGGCCATCATCCCATTTTTCAGCTGCTCCTAAGCTCCTAACATGAGAACATAGGAAATAAGAGTGAGAGTGGGCCATTCCATCCCTCAATCATTCTCTACCATTCAATAAGATTGTAGCTGCTCTGATTTTGGCCTTTATACCATTTTCCTATCTGCCCCCAAAACCCTTGACTTCCCTGTTGACCAAAAATTTGCCTAGCTCAGCCTTGAATATATTCAATGACCATTGCTGCATGGGGAAGAGAATTCCAATAACAACCCCCTTGTGAGAATACATTCCTCTTAAATGGAAGCCCCCTTATTCCATAACTATGCCCCATGAACGGAAAATTCCTCTCAACGTCAACCCCCCCAGGATCTTATATTTTAAATGTTATCCCTGCAGCTGATGGCTGAGATATTCCAGCCCCGCCTGCCGTTGGGACTTCCAGCCCTGTTAAAATTCAGTGACTTTTGGTTTGTCCTGAACATCCCTCACAGTTGATCCCACCACGGAGAGACTGGAAAATCCCGGCCAATGTTAATGCTGAGCCCTGACTGAAACCCAGCTCAACCGATTGCAAGTTCTTTCCTGTATTGTGGGAGCGTAGATGGAAAGCTACTGAACACAAAAAAGCACAGGTTGCCAGTGATAACTTCTAAAAATTTGAAGAATTAAAACAGTCATTAAAAGACATAAAGCTTTAGAACACAAGAAAAAAGACACACAATACAGAATCCCTGCAGTGCAGAAGGAGGCCATTTGGCCCATCGAGCCTGCACTGACTTTCTGACAAAGTATCATACCCAGGCCCCTCATCCTGCCCTATGCCATGTCCAATCCATCTAAGCTCACATATTTACCCAACGAATTTCCCTAGCCTACACTTCTTGGGTCACTAACGGGCAATTGAGCATGGCCAATCCACCTAACCTGCACATGTGGGGGGAAACCAGATCACCTGGAGGAAATCCACGCAGACACAGGGTGAATGTGCGAACTCCACAGTCATTTAAGACAGGAATCGAACCCGGGTCCCTGACCTCTCTCAGAACAACTATTCTCCTGGCCTAGAAAGTGGTTGCTTTCTTCAATTAAAAGACTTTCACAGTTTCTCAGCATGCTCCAAAACACAGGAGTTGGTTTTCAGTGGAACGTCCCCACCCCCCTCAGCAACTTACTACACTACAAATTCACCTTCATAAATATCTTTTCACCCCTTTCATCTTCGTTAACCTTTGTCTTTAAATATCCCTTTGAAAACACATGTTTCCAAATATCATTACCTTTCATCTTCCCGTTTTACCTCTATTTCAGGTCAATAAAATTTAAAATGCCTGCCCCTATTAACTCACAAATCTCCTGTAAAATGCAAATGTTCTTTGGCATCTTTGAGATTCCTTTAAAATGCAATTGCAAAAATCAATTTCAAATCTTATCCCCAAATGCCATTTCAGGTCTACACTTGTAAATTAAGTTGCACCATAAGAGCTCACAAATATAAGGACACCTTTAGTTCTTATCTTTTAGATTTTACAGACAATCTGACCCCAGCAATCTCATTTTTGATGAACCCTGGGCAGACACACAGACATAGCTTACCCACACCCACACAGAAACATAGAAATATAATAATATACACATATCATCACATTAAATAAATTCATCTTTCATTCTGCTATGCTCCAATTGGCCCAACCTGCTTAATCTACCTTCACAATCCAACTTGGTGGCATGGTTATCACTGCTGTCTCACAGTGCCAGGGACACAGGTTCAATTCCCGACTTGGGTTACTGTTTGCACATTCACCCCGTGCCTGTGTGGGTTTCCTCCGGGTGCTCCGGTTTCCTCCCACAGTCTGAAAGATGTGCTGGTTAGGTGCATTGGCCATGCTAAATTCTCCCTCAGTGTACCCGAACAGGTGCCAGAGTGTGGTGACTGGGGGATTTTCACAGTAACTTCATTGCAGCCTACTTAGGCATTGTAAGCCTACCTATGATACTAATAAATAAACTTAAACACCCTTGTCCCAAGAATCAACCTAGTAAACAACTGAACTGCCTCCAATGCAAAAATTTCCTTCATTAAGTGCAAAGACCAAAATTGTATCCACCAATCTAGGTATTTTATGCCACCCCCTCACGCTCAGTCTTGGAGGCAGGATATCATCTCGTAAGGTAAGAAGGGGTGGGTAGCCTGTCACCTTCCTAACATCCATCAATTAAATCCAGTGCAGGATCAGCTTAAAGACCACTTAAGGTCTTCAGTCTGAGTCTGCTAGTATTCTACTGGTGGTGTGTGAGGGCCATGCTTGGAGTGGGAGGTCCTGGGTGGATATCTCCTAATTGGGAAGCTCATGCCCAATGGAGAGACCCACCAGTGACAAGAACATAAGAAATAGGAGCAGGAGTAGGCCATCTAGCCCTTCGAGCCTGCCCCGCCATTCAATAAGATCGTGGCTGATCTGAAATGGATCAGTTCCACTTTCCTGCTTTCTCCCCATAACTGTTAATTCCCCTGTCTATCAAAAACCTATCTACCCGTGACTTAATTATATTTAGCGAGGTAGTCTCCACCACTTCAATGGGCAAAGAATTCCAGAGATTCACCACCCTTTGAGAGAAGAAGTTCCTCCTCAACTCTGATCTAAACTGCGCCCCCCCCTTATCTTGACGCTGTGTCCTGAAGTCCTGCTATCCTTTCTAAGTGGGAAGAATCTCTCTACCTCTACCCTATCCATCCCCTTCATTATTATATACGTCTCTATAAGATCCCCCCAAGGCCAGCCCTGCTAAGAGACACCACAACCTGGTACGCTGAACCTCCCTTGTTGGGCTCTTCCTGACTAGCCCCAGTGATCTGACCTCATCTGCTTCCTTCCAGGACTCTAGCAATGATCTTGCTCCTAGGCAATGCAGTGGCCACTGCCCCCTCTACTGGTAATGGAGAGCTGCCAACCTCTAATTGGCCAGCAACTGCCCTGAAAATGCCAAGGACCTTCTTGTCAACCAGGGAAATCTCCGAGTGGCATGGATTCAGCTTGAAGAGATCTGGAATGACCATGGCAGGTATTTCATTGGCTTTCCGGCTAGTGGACAAGACAACTGCCATAGGTGGAATCCCAGCAAAGCCCTGTTCAGTGGTAATCAGACTTTCCTCCTTTTATACTCCATCGACCCTTGTAATAAAGGTCAACATTCCATTGTCCTTCATAATCATTTGCCATATCTGCATGTTAACATATTGTAATTCATGCATGAAGACACCCAGTTCCTTTTCTTCTCTTATCTCCCTCCATTTAAATAATATTCTATTTCTCTATTCTTCCTACCAAAGTGGACAAGGTCACACTTTTCCCATGTTATACTCCTGCCAGTTCATTCACTTAACTTTTCTATATCCCTTTGTAGACTGTTTTCCCGAATAACTTGCTTTCCCATCTATTTTTGTATCATCAACAAATTTGGCTACAATGTGCTGAATCCCTCCATTTAGGTATTTATGTAAATTATAAATACTTGAGGCCCCAGCACTGATCTCTGTGGCACCAGTGGTGCCTTCGTACGATCATCTAAATCCAGTGGTGAGAAAGGCAGTCCAACATCAACACCCTCCCCCACCATGCCCAGCACTGAGGTACTAATCACAGAAATAACAGGACTCGCCATTGTATGGCCTGCCAAAGCAACTGCTCTACTTGGCACTCATTTGTAGCAGAAGACTCACAGGTGGAACCTAACAATACCTTAGGAATGTATTTAAATCATTCCTGAAGAGATCAACCATTACTGATGACTGCTGGGAGTTCTTGGCTGGTCTATAACTGACCAACGATGGAGAAGGTTCATTTGGGAACAGACTGAGCATACTAAGATTTTGCTGGGAGCATGAAGAGGCAAAGTCAAGGCATCGGAGGGCGTGCATAAACCTCCAAATATCTCATCTACCCAACCCTTCAAGCACTAGCTGCCGTGAATGATCTGCAGATCATGCGTTGGGTTCATCAGCCATCTCAGAATCATTGAACCAGAGTGCAAGCAAATAATCTTCGATCGTGTGGACCTAAGTAGAAGTAATATGAAGTAACCTTATTGAATGAATTTTGGAAGTCCAAATACACTACATCTACTGGTTCCCCTGTATCTAGCCTGCTTGCTATGTCCTCAAAGAAACTTCACTAAGTTTGTTTTGCATGATTTCCATTTTACAAAAAAAAACTATTGGCTTTGCTTGCTGGCATTTCTCAATGTCCTGTTACCAGCTCCTTAATAATGGATTCCAACATTTTCACAGTGATGGATGTTTGGTTAATTGGCCTATATTTTGTATCATACTGTCTTTCTCCTTTCATGAATAAGGGTATTGCATTTGTGGACTCTCCCCATAACCACTAGCATTTAGTGGTCCAGTCTTTGGCTTTTAAAATGCATTGTTGGCTGCTCTAAGGATAGCCCCCAAAAAGTTTGTAGAGTCAGGAATAATTTTGTAGAGTCAAGAAATCTACTAGCTCCACAAGAATGCTGATCGCTACCAGTCTGTGCTTAGTAAGAAGTCTGACAACACCAGGTTTAAGTCCAAACGATTTATTTGATAGTAAACTCACTAGCTTTCGAGGTTAAACTCTTCGTCAGGTGAATGGAGAATTCTACCTGATGAAGGGGGTAACCTCGAAAGCTAGTGAGTTTACTATCAAATAAATCAGTTGGACTTAAACCTGGTGTTGTCAGACTTTTTACTGTGTTTACCCCAGTCCAACGCCGCATACCCACATCAATCTGTGCTTAACCTTTGTATTTCACTTTCTCCTATCCTAAGATCGATCTTGTGTGATGCTAGAATGAAGGGACAGTTTAAGAATAAATGGTCTCCCTTTTAAGATGGCAACAAGGAAAATATCTTTCTCTCAGAGGGTTGTTAGTCTGTGAAATTCTCTTTCCCAGGGAACAGTGGAAGCTGGGTCATTGAATTTATTGAAGGCTGGGTTAGGCAGATTTTTGACTGATCGGGAAACTAAGGGTTATGGGGATCAGACGGGAAAGTGGATCTGAGATCACAACCAGATCAATCCTGATCTTATTGAATGGCAGAGCAGGCTTGACGGTCCAAATGGCCTACTGCTGCTCCTAAGTCCTATGTTCTCAAATTCCATAAAGCTCCTGAGCTGCTCTCGGTTCCCGTTCAGTTTATCCTATCAATAGCTTGGAAATGAGGCCCAGACTTTCTGCTGAGGAAACAGTAAGCAGGGGGAGTTAAAAGCTACAATTTTACTTCTGTAGGAATGTGAAGCATGTTCTTGGGTACCATCATGTAAGCAAAATGATATTTATTTGAAGAGGTGACGTGGAGGCTAGCACTTCAGAACTGTATTTCAGAAGCACTTTTGTGGAGAACTGCATTTAAATTACCTCTCGGTGTTGAATGTCAAAGTGGCCACTTTCCTCCGCCGCAATACTTCTGAGCAAACTAAGAAATCAAAAGAATTGGAAGTCTCTCAAAGACAAAGGGGCATAGATAGGATGAACGCACATCGGGGCACATTTTCCCAGTCCAGCTACCATGGGAATTGTAGCCGGGGGGAAGGGCGGACCATGGAAAGGTCCATTGACCTTGGGCAGGATTTTTCCAGTTTTGTGGCGAGTGCAGCTGGAAATTCCAGCCATAGACTTTTTCTGGGAAGGGGAATTGAAAACTAGAGGGCATAGGTTTAAAATGAGGAGGGAACAATTTGAAAGGGATTTGAGGGGCAACTTCTTCACGCAGAGGATAGTGGGTATATGGAATGAGCTCCCTGACAAAGTGTTGAGGCAGGTTCAATAGCTACGTTGAGAAAGCATTTGGATAAGTACATGGATGGGAAAGGATCAGAGGGACGTGGGCCAGTGGGGAGGGCACCATGGTCGGCACGGACTGGTTGGGCCGAAGGGCCTGTTTCCACACTGTATTGTTCTAAGACTCCATGACTATTGGGAACTTCTGTGCATCCAAACTTGAACTGCCACCTACATGATCAGCCTCATTGACCCTACTCTTGTGTTCCCTTGTATTTTATCTTCTATTCGACTGCACTAATATATCCAGTACACCTCCATATTAAAGAGACCGGTAAAGTGTTTTGTGTGCCTCCACGAAGAGTCTGTGATGAACGGAGTCAAAGACAAATCTCTGTTTCCACCTTTACAGACTATACCTCTTCGCAATGCAACAATAATTTAACAAGAATGCTGCATCTGGGTGATTGCAAACTTTTGCAAACATCTGAATCGATAATGAGGTTTGATGAAGCTCATCAAGCGGTTTGTGCTTTACATCTGTTTGGAGGCATGGACAGAGGTCAGCCTGCAGCTCATTACAACCCATTGTAAAAAAGCCTTTCTTGAATCGTAAAACAACTAATCTATGTAAACCCAGTTTTCATTGTTCACTTTGAATAATATGCATAGAGCAAAGGCCTACAGCAGAAAAATAAACTGCTGCAGGGAAGGATTTCTTTTTAGATAACTTTTCATTGTTATTGCAGTTTTCCTTAACCATTTCTTTGAAGTACAAACAATTTTCAAAAATACTTGGAGGGCATCTAACATACAACTTTGTCATCACACCTGACAGTGTGCTCTCATTATGACCGCACTGTGGAACATCACGTACCAAGCAGTCAGTGCAAATATCAGCTGCAACAAACCAATTACCAGTCAAATATTTGAGCAGCTGAATATGGTTGAAAAATTCCATGAGGAACAAGTAACTAGCAGAAAAATCAAGCAATCAATGTTCTCAACTGTATTTCAAAGCCACCAGTAGGCCAACTACGTAGGAAGACAGGAACAGGGAGCAGGAGTAGGCAAATTCAACCCTTCGAGCCTGCTCCGTCATTCAATCAGGTCATACAATCATTAAAATCCTAGGTCACCATTTTGTTTTTCATTTTTCTCTGGGTAGATGGATAGAATATAACAGGACAAACACATAAAAAAACTGGTTGAATAAGATAAGGAATTGAATGCAGAAATCCCTGTATGCAGTCTTTGCCATGTTGATCTGTCCTTCCCTCTGGGAGCTGAGGTTTTAGTTGGAAATTTCACCTGGAGGCTACACATTGCGGATCCCCAACTGCTGTGAGCTAATCCTGCCTGGGGAGGATGCAGGTTGATCTTCTCTGTGATCATGGAACCCTGGCTCCGTGCAACTATAATATAATGTTTACATGACATCATTATGGGCAGGAAATTAACAGATTATTTCAAGATACAAAAATATCCAAATATTTCACTTTCATAAAGATTTCATCAACTAAAATTCTGAGCTAATCACAGAATCATAGAACCCCTGCCGTGCAGTCGGAAGCTATTTGGCTCATTGAGTCTGCACCGACAACAATCCCACCCAAGCTCTATCCCTGTAACTCCACATATTTACCCTGCTAATATCCTTGAAACTAAGGGTCAATTTAGCATGGCCAATCAACCTAACCTGCATACAGAGGTTAATGATTTAAGAAGGCTAATGATTTTATTCAATTTTTTTTGAATGGCCAGATCATAGAGTCATTACAGAAGGAGGCCATTCGGCCGATCAAGCCTGCACTGAAAACAATCCCACCCAGGCCCTATCCCCATAACGCCAGGTATTTACCCTACTAGTCCCCCTGACATTAAGTGGCAATTTAGCATGGCTAATCCACCTAATCTGCATGTCTTCGGACTGTGGGAGGAAACTGCAGCACTCGGAGGAAACCCACACAAACACGGGGAGAATGTGCAAGTTCCACACAGTCACCTGGGGCCGGGTCTCTGGCACTGTGAGGCAGCAGTGCTAACCACCGTGCCACCGCCCCAGTGTTTACCCCATTGACGGATATATAATGTTGACTTCAGACAGCTCGCAGGTGGAGTTGGATAGCTAAGTCCTAACCAGAATAAATGCACAATGGTTCAAGCGTTAGTCATTGGAGTCTCAACACAAGTAAAAACCTCCTCGGCAGCGATACACTAAAGACACCATAGCTAAGTATTATTAATCCACAGAGGGATGCACAGGGAAAAAATATATAATTTCCAATATGCAAATAGATCAGATCAGTAGGAGATTCACTAAGTTGATTCTGGAGTTGAGAGTGTTGCCCTATGAGGAGAGATTGAATAGACTGAGGCTGTACTAATTGGAATTCAGAAGAATGAGGGGAGATTTTATAGAGACATATAAGATTATGAAGGGAATAGGTAGGAATGAAGCAGAGAAGTTGTTTCCACTGGTGGGTGAAACTAGAGCTGGGGGCATAGCCTCAAAATAAGGGGGAGCAGATTTAGGACTGAGTTGAGGAGGAAATTCTTCACACAAAGGGTTGTGAATCTGTGGAATTCCCTGCCCAGTGAGGCAGTTGAGGCTATCTTGTTGTGTTTTTAAGGCAAGGATAGATAGATTTTTGAACAGTATAGGAATTAAGGGTTATGGTGAGCGGGCAGGTAAGTGGAGCTGAGTCTACAAAAAGATCAGCCATGATCTTACTGAATGGTGAGCGGGCTCGAGGGGCCAGATAGCCTACTCCTGCTCCTAGTTCTTATGTTCTTATATGCAATGGGAGAGAGGAAAGTGGAAACAATAAGCAATTTTTTTCAAAGTACCTGCATCTTCTCACAGAATGTCAAATCAAATCATTTAAAAAGGTACTGGGAGAAAGGGTGAGAGAGTGAAGAATAAACTAAGTAACTTCTGCAAAGTGTTGGAGACACTAAACAGAAACTAAAAGACTAAACAGTATTACAAGTAAATTTATGAACGCTGCATCTTTCAGTATCATTAAATTGTGTAATCATTTGATTTTGTGTAAGTCATATAAAGCATTTACTGTATTGCAAAAAAATTGGGAAACTACCATTCCATTGCTTTTAAACTGCTGGTGCATGACAAATCTCCAAAAATATATTCCATGCTCTGGACTTTCAGCAAGGGATGCCACAGAAAATGTACTTGTATTTTTACAACTGTGGTATAGCCAAATCTGAAGAAAGAAATTGTTGATTTATTTTTTACTTCAATCTGTATTAACTTCACAATGAAATGCAATAACCCCATTTATTCAAAGGTTCCACAAATGTGGCTAAGTACGAAACAAAAATGAAATACTGAAAATGCTGGAAATACTCAGCAAGTCAGGCAGTATCTGCTGAGAGAAACATTTCAGCTCACTTATCTTCCAGGCTGCTTTAGGTTCTTGAGTGTTAAACAGGCTCCTGCTAACTTGCAATAGGTACTTTTCTACCACTTCTGAGGACTGAACCTATCTCACTCTTACATGGCATGAATATGAAGTAATGACTTTCTCCAGCCTTGTGGGAATGAAATTGTGGAAAATGCATCAGCTATATTTATGCTCTTCCTTTTCTCTTAATCAAGACACGCATATTGAAGCTTTTATATGTTGCCTCAAGCAATAATAAGGAAAGGAATTATGAATAATGGGAGATCCTTTTCAATAATTAACACAATACTTCCCCCTTTTAAGAACTACTGCAGAATAACCACTGCACATTTTCTTGCCACGATTATCCTCTCCTTATAATACAATGATCATTAAAAACTGCATTTTAAAACTTGGTGGGGTAGCACATAATGCTTTCAAACCTGGGGCTAAGGTTTAAATCAAATGCAAACTATAATAGTTTATAATTAAAGTCTCTTACCAGTTATAAAATTCCTAAAAAATAGTTTCCATGAAAGGTGAAAGAACAGTCCTTTTAAACTTAGTGATCTTGTGGAGTTGGACAGAATAAGGATGAGGGCGGATCAGATGGATGTAAAAGATCCAGCACTGCTGTCTATGGGAGCTTGCTGTGGCTGCTGGCATATTTACCACTTCACAGCAGTGACCACACTTTAAAATACAGTGAGGCACTCTGGGATGTCCTGAAGTCATGAAAGCTGCTGAAGTCATTATGTTTTCTTTCTTCGCGGTGTAAGTGAATGAAAAATGCTTCTTCCCAAACCCCAATCTCCCCAAATGACCCAATGATCCTCAGACCCTGCCGTGGTCAGGCCCTTGCTCCCCTCCTTTCCCTCTTGCTATATTCCTTCCTACTCCTCCTCCCCCAATCTCTCAGCTCCATCTCCCCGTCCCCTACAGCATTTCTCCCACTTGCCCCCCCCCTCCCCCACTCCAAGGGTCTGCGTGGCATCACACCAGGGTGATGGGCCTGGGTTGGTGGTGTCAGTGTGTCTCATAGAGAGGCTGGAGTGTGATGATAACTCACTGTGAAAAGCTGTGGTACTCCTCGGTATCTGAGGTCTGACTCCAGCCTTCCTGATGACAGCCCACTTACCTCCTGGCTCATCATTGTTGAAGCAGCGGGTTAATTCGATGCCACACAACAGTAGGGGGGGGGGGGGTTGCTGTTGGTGGGGGGGCTCAAGGGTCGGATCAGCGGGCTCCTGGACAGGTGATCCTATCAGAGCCCGGAGTGTAACACTATTACACTCTAATACCCACTAATAGGGGTCGGTGCGGGGGTCCAGTGGGGAGATCAGAGGTCCAAGCAGTTACATTACCCCTATTACCTTCCCATTAAGGGAGTGACATTACATTGATTGGCCAGTCAGTATGTTGGTGACATGTGTTTATTTGCAACGATGTACAAATGGTGTTTCCTTCTCCCTAACTGTAACTGTGAAACTTCACCTGTACCGATTAAGTCACTCTCTATCTTTCTCTTCTTTCGTTCCCTCCCACTCCTTCTAAATGTGTCCCCAGATAGTACATCAGAGGTGCAGTTTGACTGCTGTTGACCACACCCTCTGGTCTGTGATGCCGTTGGTGGGCATCCTCTGGAAGGCCTGGACCTGGAAGGGCCCAGCCGACTCCTGGGTGTCACGGGTGACAATGCGCCAGCCTGTTCTGCCTGCTATCCAGGAAAAATGCCAACGTCATTTCCTCTTCCTTCAGGATGCTTGTTGCCCTTGGGTCAGTACTTGAGATGGAGGGGCAGCTGGATAGAGCTCCAGAAGCCTCTCCGTCAACTGACACTGCCAGTCTTGGAGAGCTGCCTTTGTCTGCGCCATAGTTCCTATGCCTTCCCTTCAGCCATAATCCTTAGTGATTGGGCAATGTTGTGGATGGCCTCAGCAGTGGTCTGAGGCCATCCACAACAGCAATATCCCTCAAATCTCCCCTAAAGCCTGTGATGTGTCCATGTGTAACTGGGGCCAGGTGCCCATGGGTGTCACTGAGTGTGCCATGCCTTGAAAGTCATTGGTCATAGCACGGGTATCTTGGCCCAGGTTTTCAAAAGCGGATGTCACCCTTGCAGTATTGGTTTGGCTGCTACTCAATGCAGGTACCATCTCCTGCAAGATGATATGTGTGAACTCCTCCCGTTCTGCTTGCAACTGCTGAAAATTGCTGACCCCCCCTCCTGTAAAGTCTGGCTCTGTTTTTCCATATTGACCATTACTGGGATGTTTCCAGAGGCCTGACGTCTGCCTTGAGGCCAGCAGTCCCCAGGCAGCCCTTTAACTGGCTGCTCCCTTGGATGTCCTAGCCTCCACCCAATGTGTTCAGCAGAGAAGCCTGCCCACTAAACTTTCCCAGCAAGGTGAGTGTCTCTGTACTGGTGTTTGGTGTTGGTGAATGCAGTGAGGGGATATCTGTGTCCTTCTTGGAGTTGTGATCCGGGGTGCTTGAAGGGATGGCACAGAGGGATGCAACTCCAGATGGCCCGGTCTCATCCAATGCAGATTCTGCATGGGGTCAGCTGGTGAATGATGAGAGACTCACTTGAGAAAGGTCATCTGGATTCTGGTGCTTTGGACTCCGAATTGCTTGGAACCTGCAGATCTCTTGGTCAGTGACAACTCACTGCTGTGTCTCCCCCGCAGATTCCATGGCCCTTTCTTGAGAGGGGGTAAGGATTCACACCTCAGGGATGTCCCCACCTGTCTGCGCCTGCGCCCTCTTGTTGAAGGCCAATTTTGCCTATGGGGACAGAAAGATGATTGAATTGAATTTGACCTAACTAGGATGGGAGCCTGATAGCTGGTGGCATGTGTGGGCATGGGGCCAGTCCAATTAGGGGTTGTAATGTGGACTGTGATGGGGAGGATCTGGTGGGGATCCTGTTTTAGAAGGTGGTGCAGTGCAATTGAGGTGGGTTAAGATGAGATGGCAGAGGTTAGGGATATAAATAATGCCAGCAGCAGAGAAGTGGGTGCTTAACCTTTCCAAAAAGGGTAGGTTGTTCATCTTCTTCAGGTATTGCATGCCTGCCCTCCGAGTGCAGTTTCTGAGTTCAATGCCGCGGCCACTGCTCCCCATGTCTCTGATACCTCGGCTGAAGGCATCCTCTTGCCAAGTCTCGGGAAGAGAGTGGCCCTCCTCTCTCCTATAGCATTGAGCATTCTTTCCACCTCAAACTCCAGGAATCTGGCTGCTAACCTTTTCCCGGCCATGTGGCTGGCTGAAGTGAAAGTGCTGCTGAAGGGAGCGCTGAAATAGCCTGCTTGTAGAGGGCTAATGGCTGAGTCCCAACTGCAGCCAGTCCGGCACCAGGCATCGCAAAGTCTGCATGAAACACATGGGGGGAGAACTGGCCCATTAACATATTCTGAATAGTGAGTGCAGATTGCTGATAGCGCCAGTGCAAAACAGTCCAGCTTTCCCACTGACATGAGCACTTCACCCCAATTCGGGAGAATTGCAGCCTCCATGTCTAAACTGAGTACTTATCTTGTTCTCCCATCAACTGATTTTCCTTGACAAACTATCACCCTGCAAAGCAGATCTGAGTTCTAAACATACTCCTTATAGGAAACAAAATATAAATATATTTCTTAAAGGCACAGTATCATCATACTGATCAGCCCTTAATTGGCAGCACACCGCTGCCTCACAGTGCCAGGGACCTGGGTTCAATTCCAGTCTTTGGCGGCTGTCTGTGTGGACTTTGCATGTTCTCCCCATATCTGCGTGGGTTTCCTCTCACAGTCCGAAGATATGCAGCGTAGGTTGATGGGCCATGTTGATTGCCCATTCCCAAGATGTGCTGGTTAGGTGGATTAACCATGGTAAGTGCACAGGTTTAGGAGATAGGGCCTCTGTAAGATGCTCTGGTGGAATATGCGATGGACTGAATGGCTTCCTTCTGCACTATAGGAATTCTATGATTATCAATGACACATGAACATTAATGCAGACAATTTTCCACAAGGGATTGAAAATCAACAACATGTGCGCAATTAGTAATACTAAAATAGCTATGAATGAATTTGAAATAGATCTTGGATCTGAGCTGACTCATTGTTGAACACCTCCAAATCAGAGCAGCGATTAACAAAATCAGAATGCCCCTTCAGATTGAGGGCACCCTCCCCTCAGGGACACAGGAGCTCTGACCCTCCCATTGCACCCGGTCTACCTGTCAGCTTACTCTGAGGTCAACCTCTCCTGAACCCCCAGTGCAACCCCTACCCTCTCTCTCAGCACCTCTGGTATTTACCTGAAGTGTGGTCCCGAGACTTTGACTCTGATATGGTGCCGGAGTACCTCTTCCTGTCACTGCGGCACTGTGCCTGGAGGGGCTGGACTGCTGCTGCCAATAGATTGGCTGACAGCTTTCCAAGGTGGGACATCTGTCCTTGGGTGAATGGAAGTCCCATTTGTTGCTAATCTGCATTCAACTGGGCATGCACAATGGTGACAGGACTGTCAGAGTCTGGGGAGGGGAGCATGTTGGATGTGTCCCCTTACGACTCTTAGGATGGCAAGTGCCATCGTGAAAATTCAAGCCCACATGTTGGCTTTCTGGACAAGAGAGATGGATTGTCAGTCATTAACAATTACCACATTATTAAAAATATACTTGCATTCTTAATTAGCAAACTTAACTTTCTTATGATCACTAAAGTGCAAATGTAACAACGTTCATGGAACTCACTGAATGGTCAAGGATAAAGTGCCATTTATTTAAATCTGATGGTATATCATCGCCTTTGCTCCCATTACCCCCATAGGCAACAAGTCCCAGGTCATTACCACCCACTGCATTAAAAGATTCTTCTTCACGTCACCCTTGCATTTCTTGCTCCAAACCTGAAATCTGTGAGTGCTAGCCTTTGAAGCATCAAAGGGAAGTTTTTCTTTGTCTACCTTATCTAAATCTGGCATCTTGTACTCTTTGTACAGAACCCTGAACCTTCTTTGCCCCGGAAAGTACAACCCCAGCTTTTCCAACCTAAATTTGTGGCTATAATCTCTCATCTCCAGAACCATTCTGGTAAATCTCAGGGACCCTCACAAACAAATCAAAGCAAAACAACAAGACAATTTCTAAAAAAGTGGCATATGCTTCTGATATGAAAAGAAACCTCTGTTTGCATGTCCAAAAGTGATTTTTTATTAAAATTCCCAATCCACATAGCAAATTTAGTAGTTTTATATTGAAGCCAGAAGAGCTAAGGTACTCATCATTGGGTCTTATTCAGAATACCTTACAACCAAAACATTAAATGTTGGTTACCAAATGCATTGTCCAAGAGTAGACATGTTTTGTGATTGATCTCAGTTCCAAGACAATACTAACTGTGATGAGGCATACAAGCATACAAATTAAGAGCGAGAGTAGGCCACTTGGCTCTTTGAGTCTGCTCCACCATTGAATATTATCATTACTGATCTGATTGTAACCTCAACTCCTTATTACTGCCCAGCCCTGATAACCTTTCAAATCCTTGTTAATCAAGGATCTATCCAGCTCTGCCTTAAAAGTATTCAAAATCTCTGCTACTACCACCTTTTGGGGAAGAGGGTTCCAAAATTCATGAACCTAAAAAAATTATCTATCTTAAATGAGTGACTTCTTATTTTTAAACAGTGACCCCAAGTTTTAAATTCTCCCACAAGACAAAGTATCCTCTCAACATCCACCCTGTCAAGGCCCCTCAGGGTCACAGAATGCCTACAGTGCAGAAGAAAGCTATTTGGCCCAGCGAGTCTGCACCAACCCTCCAAAAGAGCCCACTGCTCCACCCTATCCCCATAACCCTCCTCATTTACTATGGCTAATCCACCTAACCTACACATTTTTGGACTATGGGAGGAAACTAGAGAACTCGGGTGAAACCCATGCAGACAAGGAGAGAATGTGCAAACCCCACACAATCACCCAAGGCCAGAATTGAACCTGGGTCCCTGGTGCCTCTTATTCTTCTAACCTCCAGTAGATACATGCTTAGCTTGTCCAACCTTTCCTCATAAGGTAACCTGCCCATTCCTGGTTTTAGTCTAGCAAGCCTTCTCTGAACTGCTTCTAATACATTTACATCTTTCCTTAAATAAGACAATACTGTCCACAGTACTCCAGATATGGCCTCAGTAGTGCCCTATGAAACTGAAGCACAACCTCCTTACTCTTGTAATCAATTCCCTTCATGATAAACAATAATATATATTCTATTTGTTTTCCTAATTACTTGCTATACCTGCATATCAGCCTTTTGTGATCCATGCATCAGAAGACCCAAATCCCTATGAATCTCAGACCTCTGCAATCTTGCCCCATTTAGATAATTAGTTTCTTTTTTTATTCTTCCTGCCAAAATGGACTATTTCACATGTTCCAAATTTCGCTCCATTTGCTAGACTTTCGTCCATTGACTTAACCTAGGCATCTTTGTAGCCCTTGACATTCAATGCATTATCATTGCTGAATTCCTCCATTATCAACATCCTGTGGGTTATCATTGATCAGGAACTGAACAGGACTAACCAGGTAAATACTATTTTTATAAATACAAGAGCAAGTCAGAGACTAGGAATCCTGCAGACAGTAAATCAACTCTTGATGTCACAAAGCCTGTCCACCATCTACAAGCCACAGGCCAGGAGTGTAACAGATTACTCTCTGCTTGCCTGGATGAGTGCAGCTCCAACAACACTCAAAAAGCTTGACATCATGCAGGACAAAGCAGTCTACTTGCTTGATACCCATTTCCACAAGTATTCACTCCCTCCACCACTGGGAACAGTGGCAGCCATGTGTACCATCTACAGGATTCATTGCAGTAACTCACCAAGGTTGCTTAGACAACCCACAACCACTGCTATCTAGAATCATAGAAAATATATCGCAGAGAAGGGGGTCATTTGGCCCATTTTGTTCACGCTGTCCCAAAGACACCAGGCACCCTTTCTAATCCCATCTTCCTAAATATGGCCCTAAACCCTGCAGCTCGCAGCAATTATGGTGCAATTTCAGGTAAATGAATTTAGGGTCTCTGTCTCCATCAGCAACTCAGACAGCAAATTCCAGACACCCACTAGCCTCTGCATAAAAATGTTTTATTCATGTCTCTTCTTAAATTCTGCCACTTCACTTGAAAATACAGCCATTGGTTTTTTGACTCTCTGCCACTGGAAACAGGTTCCTCCTGTCTACTCTCTACCTACTCCTCACAATTTTATATACTCAATCATGTCACCTCCCCTCCCTCCCCGCCAGCCTTCTCTATTCCAAGGGAAACAATCCCAGCGCCTCCAATCTGTTTTTGTAGCTACAATTCTCCAGCCCTGGCAACATTCTAAGAAATCTCCTCTGCTCTCTCCAGATCAATTACGTCTTTCCTGTAATGCAGTGATCAGAATTGCACACATTTCTCCAGTTGTGGCCTTACCAGTGCCTTATACAGTTTCATCATTATATCCCTACTTTTGTATTCAATTACCTTGCCAAAGAAGGGTGCTTTATATTTCATGCACATGTACAATAGCAAATACCAGGAGATAAGTCAAACGTGTCAGTTTAAAGGAAAGCTTACCAAAGACGAAGATTTACATTGCATGATGTGTTTTATTGTGGTGGAAACCTGCAGGCTTTTAACTTAAGGTTAACATTCTTGATGTATCTGCAAAGTGATGGAGTTTAAATGTACTTTGGTGTAATCCTTTGAGAAAACATCGGCAAGGCTGAAATGTCAAAGGCACCAGTAATCACAGCACAGACTAAAATCACATTTGCAGGATCACTGATCAGAACATTTCATAAACTGACTTGGAAAGTGCTGGAATGTTCCATTTGCACTGTTGGTACCGCAGAGCACTGAGCCGCCCTTGCAGAATCCGTTTGATTTCTCTCAGTTGTAAGCTAATCTAATACTGCAACAAAGAGAATCTTCAGACTTTGTGGCACACTAAAATGTACCAAGCATCTTTCTGATAAATCACACCACATGCCGTATTCAATGTTTTCCACACTTTTGGTGGAGCTAAAAGCCTGCATTTTTTTAAATAGAGAAGGTGCACATTAAGCTTTAGCTGGCACACGGTTCATTAATCCACATTCAGTTACATGTCATTTGAAGTGCTGAAAGATAATTGCTTGAAAGGTACTTTCAACAACAATTAACCCCTAGTTCTCCCGATTCTCCACCAGCCATCCCTCATGCATTACATCTGAAATCATCCACCTATAAAATTAGAACATAGAACATAGAACACTACAGCACAAACGGGCCCTTCGGCCCACAAGATGCGCCGATCACATCTATACCTACCAAGGCATAGAACTATCTGTAACTTCCCATTAGATCCCATATACTCATCCAGAAGTCTTTTAAAAGACCCCAGGGAGTTCGCCTCTACCGCCACCGACGGCAGCCGATTCCATTGACTCACCACCCTCAGAGTGAAAAACTTACCCCTAACATCTCCTCTGTACTTGCTTCCCTGCACCTTAAATCTGTGTCCTCTTGTAGCCACCATTTCAGCCCTGGGAAATAGCCTCCGAGAATCCACCCTATCTATTCCTCTCAACATTTTATAAACCTCTATCAGGTGGCCTCTCAACCTTCGTCTCTCCAGGGAGAAGAGACCTAGCTCCCTCAACCTATCTTCATAAGGCATGCCTCCCAATCCAGGCAACATCCTTGTAAATCTCCTCTGCACCCTTTCAATAGTTTCCACATCCTTCCTGTAGTGAGGCGATCAGAACTGCGCACAGTACTCCAAGTGGGGTCTGACAAGGGTCTTATAAAGTTGCAGCATTACCTCCTGACTCCTAAACTCAATCCCTCGATTAATGAAGGCCAGTACACCATACGCCTTCTTGACCACATCCTCCACCTGCGAGGCCGATTTAAGAGTCCTATGGACCCGGACCCCAAGATCCTTCTGCTCTTCAACCCAGCTAAGACTCCTACCCTTGATATTGTACTCCTGCATCCCGTTGGTCCTGCCAAAATGGACCACTACACATTTTTCATTACACATTTAGGAATAGAACTTTCTCAGAACACAAAAAAGCAAGTTCTTAGAGAGATCCCCAGTGACAACCTCAAATAATGATAAATAATATAGAGCAGTGCGATTTTAAGATTCACCCCAATCTGGACTGAGTTAGTTGATTTCAGCTAACTTAGTGGCAAGGTGGCATAGTGGGTGGCACAGTGGTTAGCACTGCTGCATCACCAGGCATCTGATTCCTGGCTGGGTGACTGTACGGAGTCTGCAGGTTCTTCCTGTGTCTGCGTGGGTTTCCTCTGTGTGCTCCAGTTTCCTCGCGCAGTCCGAAAGATGTACTGGTTGGGTGCATTGGCCATGCTAAATTCTCCCTTAGTGTACCCAAACAGGTGCCAGAGTGTGGCAACTAGTAGATTTTCATAGTAACTTCATTGCAGAGTTAATGTAAGCCTGCTTGTGACACTAATAAATAAACTTAAGCTTAAAAAATGCTAAAAATAACTTTCAACCAGAGAAAGAATCATAGAATCCCTACTGTGCAAAAGGAGGCCTTTCAGCCCATCGAGTCTGCACCAACAACAATCCCACCCAGACCCTATCCCCATAACCCCAAGTATTTACCCTGCTAATCTCCATGGCACTAGGGCAATTTATAATGGCCAATTAACCTAACCCGCATATCTTTGGACTGTGGGGGGAAATCGGAGCACCTGGAGGAAACCCACACAGACATAGGGAGAACATGCAAACCCCACACAGATAGTCACCCGGGCCCAGAACTGAATCCCATTCTCTGGCCCTGTGAGACAGCAATGCTGACAACTGTGCCACTGTGCCACCCAAGGTAAGAAGTTGAAGGGTTAAAAAATAATCAACATATGTCTTGCCCCTTATTGCTCACCTGTAATCCCAATGGAAAGTGGACACCGAGTGATGAAAATGATTGAATTCTATTTAATGCCCTTGTAAATTAAGAAAGGGCATGTGAATGAAGAGTCAGTGAATATCGGCCCATTCTTGGTTTTTGGGAGAATGGTGGGAAAAGAGTTGATGGGAAACATTTCCAAGTCCCAATTATTTAATCATAAACAAATTACCTTCCAAGATTTTACAATCATATAGAAGTGCAAATGAAGAGATGGGTGAGATCTTAAATGAATATTTCTCATCAGTATTTACTGTTGAGAAAAGCATGGGTGTTAGGGAACTTGGGGAAATAAATAGTGATGTCTTGAGGAATGTACATATAACAGAGAAGGAGGTGCTGGAAGTCTAAAAGCTCATCAAGGCAGATAAATCCCTGGGAGCTGATGAAGTCTATCCCAGGACATTGTGGGAGACCAGGGAGGAAATTGCAAGTCTCCTAGCAGAGATATTTGAATCATCGATAGTCACACGTGAGGTGCCTGAAGATTGGACAGTGGCAAATGTTGTGACTTTGTTTAAAAAGGGCTGCAGGGAAAAGCCTGGGAACTGCAGGCTGGTGAGTCTCACATCTGTAGTGGCTAAACTGTTAGAAAGTATTCTGAGGGATAGGATCTGCAGGCATTTAGAGATGCAAAGACTGATTACCGACTGTCAGCATGGCTTTGTGAGTGGAAAATTACGTCTCACAAATTTGATAGAGTTTTTTGAAGGGTAATCAAGAAGGTGGTTGAGGGCAGTGCAGTTATCTACATGGATTTTAGTAAGGCCTTTGACAAGGTATCACATGGTAGGTTGTTGCATGAGGTTAAATCTCACGGGATCCAGGGTGAGGTAGCCAAATGGACAGAGGGTGGTTGTACAGGATTGTTTTTCAAACTGGAGGCCTGTGACCAGCAGTGTGACTCAGGGATCAGTGCTGGGTCCACTGTTATTTGTCATTTATATTAATAATTTGGATGAGAATATAAGAGGCATGGTTAGTAAGTTTGCAGATGACACCAAGAATGGTGGCATTGTGGACAGTGAAGAATGTTATCTAGGATTGCAATGGGATCTTGATCAATTGGGCCAGTGGGCTGATGGATGGCAGATGGAGTTTAATTTTGATAAATGCGAGGTGATGCATTTTGGTAGATTGAACCAGGGCAGGACTTACTCAGTTAATACTAGGGCATTGGGAAGAGTTATAGAACAAAGGGATCTAGGGTACATGTTCATAGCTCATTGAAAGTGGAGTCACAGGTGGACAGAGTGGTGAGGAAGGCATTCAGCATGCTTGGTTTCATTGGTCAGAACATTGAATACAGGAGATGGGATGTCTTGTTGAAGTTGTACAAGACATTGGTAAGGCCGCACTTGGAATGCTGTGTACAGTTCTTGTTACCCTATAAGAGAAAGGATACTATTAAACTAGAAACAGCGCAAAAAAGATTTACTAGGATGCTACCAGGACTTGATGGTTTGAATTATAGGGAGAGGCTGGATAGATTGAGACTTTTTTCTCTGGAGCGTAGGAGGCTGAGGGGTGATCTTATAGAGGTTTATAAAATAATGAGGGGCATAGATCAGCTACATAGTCATTATCTTTTCCCAAAGTTAAGGGAGTCTAAAATTAGAGGGCATTGGTTTAAGGTGAGAGGGGAGATACAAAAGGATCCAGATGTTTTCACACTGAGCGTGGTGAGTGTCTGGAGCAAGCTATTATAGGTAGTAATAGAGACGGTTAAAATTTTGTTTTTTAAAAATCGTTTAGACAGTTACATGGGTAAGATGGGCATAGAGGGACATGGGCCAAATGCGAGCAATTGGGACTAGCTTAGCTGTTTAAAAAAAAGAGTGGCATGGACATGTTGGGCCGAAGGCCCTGTTTCCATACTGTAAACCATTATGACTCTAAGAGATCAGTTTTTATCTGTACTTATTTGTTTGTTTGCCACTGCTTTTTCTGCGTGGAATGCAGTCAATGATTTGCCAAGTTGCGCTCTGTAGCTGTTCGATGACATTATTCAGAGATTTGAGGTGAAAAATCCAAAGTGTCTTTTTTTGTTATTGCGAGATAGAACTCTCGAAAAATTTAATGGAATACGGCGAACCAAAGTTCTGGCACAATCTCCGTTGTGGTGCATACATTGTATTGAAGGTGAAGCAACAGCATCCCACTGACAGGGTAATGTGGTGTCACAACACAGCAACAGAATGTTCTGAACACTCTGGGGATGACAATGGTGGGAATGGAACATTGTAACCTACATTGGACACTGAGCAGCACATTCTCACTTTATAAACATTGCACAGTTGTAAAGAATAACTGGGACGTGAATTAAGCAGTAGGTACTTGCGCATGAATTGCTTGGCTGGCTGCCCTCTTGGAACAGCGACCATGTTCCTTTGTAGTTGCTTTTATTAACCTTTAGTTAAAAACCTGGTTGTTTTTCTCATGGTGAATGAAATAAAAGCAGCTGCTGCAAGATTTCCCCTGAGCAGAAATTCAATGAAAGTAATTATTATTCCATGAATTTCAGCGACAATATTCTCAGTCTAAATGTGAGATGTGCACATTCTGCAACTGATCTTCTAGTCTTGGGATTGTTGGAAACTGACTGTACAAATGAAGATGCGTTTTGGGACCCTGCAAAAATTCCAATTTGCTGACCTCCATGGGAATTGCCCAGGAAGTTTCAACTTCTGATGGGCAAGTCCCCAACTCCCGGAGACCCTCTATGAATCTTAAGTTATTCAGTGACTTTGGATAGTTTTAATCTACATACCTGAATAGCTACCCAGGAAATGTTAGACAGATTAAAACCTAGTTTGACTCTGGGGTACTACACAATTTATTCTCCAGTCATTCACACTGACCCCTTGATTATCCCCTTGACTCCCCAACTAATCCCAAACCCTAGAACTACCCTTGACCTGACCGTGCTCCCATCACCCAACTATTCCTGACCCAACCTGACTAATGCCAGACTTGACTACCCTCCTCAACCAACCCAAACCATCCACAAACCCAACCGCCTCACCTACCTGCCACCTGATCCACCGGCTTCCTCATCCACCTGCCATATCATCCACTTCTCACCTTACCACCTTCCAGCCAAACAATCTACCACCTCACCATTTAGTCTACCAACCTGATCCAGTTACATCACCCACCTATCCACACTACTCATTCATCCACTCACTCTTTCATCCATTCACTACCATTCATCTTTTCAACAAGTTACTAATGTTCACATTGGACCTTAAAAGCTTATTTTTATTAATGTCACAAGTAGCTGCAGTGCATTCACCAACTTTTCTCTCACCAACATTTACAGATGCACCATAGAAAGCATTTTTTCTGGTTGTATCATAGCTTAGTATGACTCCTGCTCTGCCTAAGACCGTGAGAAACTACAAAGAGTGGTGAATGTAGCCCAGTCCATCACAGAACCCAGCCTGCCATCCATTGACTCTGTCTACACTTCCTACTGCCTCAGCAAAGCATAATTAAGGACCCCACACACCCTGTACATTCACTCTTCCACATCCTTACGTTGGGAAAGAAATACAAAAGTCTGAGGTCACGTACCAACTGACTCAAGAACAGCTTTTTCTCTGCTGCTGTCAGACTTTTGAATGGACTTACCTTGCATTGAATTGATCTTTCTTTACACCCTCGCTATGGTGATAGCATTACATTCTTGTTTCCTTCTCTATGAATGGTATACTTTGCCTGTATAGCGCACAAGAAACAATGCTTTTCAATGTATAATAATACACATGACAATAATAAATCAAATCAAATCAGTGAAGTTACTGTGAAAATCCACTAGTCGCCACTCACCAGCACCTGTTTGGCTACACTGAGGGAGAATTTAGCATGGCCAATGCATCTAACCAGCACATCTTTTGGACTGTGGAAGGCAACCAAGACACCTGGAGGAAACCCACACAGACACAGGGAGAATGTGCAGACTCTGCACAGACAGTGACCCACTCTGGGAATCGAACCCCGCTTCCTGGCACTGTGAGGCAGCAGCGGTAACCACTGTGCTACCGAGCCACACGGTGCCTTACGATATGGCAGCTAGTGTCATAAAAAGGGGATGCGTCCTGTCTTCTCCAAACTCTACTACAGTCCAGTGGAGTTCTCTGAGGGTTCATTGCATTTCTGGGAATATCCTGGGAAAAAATTCACAACAATGGCAAGGCGAGGGTAAGTTTAAGTGGACTGAGAATCGGCTAATGATTGTAGCTCCTGGGAAGATCTGGACCGTTATTTTTATCCCTTTGATTGGATGACAAAGACTTTAATTAAACACAGTGGCAAAAATGTATCTTAATTAATAGAAGCCAGTTAAGAGAAGAAGGCCTTGGAAGCAAAGTACAATAATGGAGATTTATTAAAACATACTGCAAGCTTTGCAATTGTATAGTCTTTGACATTACCTTCAACCTTTCACATTTGCATTACTGTGAAGCTTGTCTTTTGCTGAAAACAGATCATCACGTCCAAACTTGCTCTTCCCCATTATCATGTGTGAGAGAATAGAATTACTCATTTTCATATTAATTGCTTCAGTTGACTGAGATAATGTTGCTGCTGGAATGAGCAATAGTATAAATCACTGAAATGCTGTCATGTTTAGCTAAACAAATTTCTCAGGGGCCACACAAAAGACTGCTTTAATTTGACTTTACATAGTTGCTTATCATTAAGCCCAGCAGCTCTGTGAAGTACCATTATTTGTTGAAGTCTGCTGTGAACCTTGCTTCTGATGTTGATTGAAAATTAGCGAGCCTCATATCAGGGAATGCACACTGTTTCCCTACCCGGCAACTTGGCCGGTAGATAATCATAAGAATCCCAGTGAAAAAAGGTTGACATGCATGTTGAATATCAAATATAGAAAGTAATTAAAGTTGCTGCTATGCCCTATAACACCCAAGAGTTATTAAACAAGGTAAAATCTAGCAAAACTAAATTGCTTTCATTAACAGCATCTTATAGGAAATTCCCTTGTCTGAATTCTCTCTTGCATTTCAAAACTATTAAAACTATCTCTATTGCACCTTTGCAAAAATTCCTGAAGCACTCGCTCGGAATACCAGTTCAAGGTCTGGATTGCGACCCTGTAAGCAATGAATTTCTGAAGTACTTTTTTCAGGCTTTACAATCAATGCTATCTTGACTAAAAGTCCACCAGGATACACACCACAGTGAAAAAGATGAAGAAAGACAGGGGTCAGAAATTCACAAAGTCTTATTATGAGTAATAGTCTTTAAAGAATCCTAAATTAACAACAATGGAAAATGGTGGAAACACTCAGCAGGTCAGCCAGTGGAACATAATGGATGTGTTGATGTTTTGGGTGTGGACTCTTTATCAAAACATAAAGGATTCATTCTAAAAACATTAACTGCACTGTTCTTTTTACCATGTTGACTGACCTGTTAAGCATTTTCAGCATTTTCTGCCTTTGATTTAGAATTTCAGAATCTTGTGAAATCTGAGCACTTTGTTATGTTGCCTTCTCTGCTGTCCTCTCTGTTGGGGGGGCTATTTTTCAAAGAAATTATCAGTTACCCCTTGGGTCATTGAGTACAAGAGTAAGGAGGTTACTTCTTACTTGTATAAGACACTGATTAGGGTTTATCTTGAATATTGTGCCCAGTTTTGGGGGCTATACTTGAGGAATGGTGTGAAGGCATTAGGGAGGGTACAGAGGAGACTCACAAAAAATGATTCTAGAGATAAAGAATTGTAGCCAAGGGACTAGATTGGAGAGGTTTGCAACCACCTCACTTGGCAACTCTGTGATGGGGCACAACTGTCATGAATGGCACCTCGAAAAAATTTGGCCGCATGATGGCAAGGTAAATATTTACTTTATTCTCACCTAATTTGTTTGCTTCCAGCAAAATGTGAAACCTTTGTAATTATAACCACCCTCTTTGTTAGGGTTCAATTTCTTGTATTTTCAATTATGGAACATCATCGCTGTGCGCATGAAACATCCTTTACAATTGCTCAAACTTACTCAAAATTCACTTCAGAAGTTCCAAAGATGTGTCACAATGTTCTTCAGTCCTTAATTTCTCAAATTAAATGTAAAAGAGAATTCCACCCCAGCTTTCTGCTGCATATTGTAGTGAGGCAGCTGTATCCTGACTAGACTCTGGAGCAAAGTGATACAAGATCACTTCGAGGAGATAATCTGCTACATGTATAATTTTACAATTTCAAAGATGTCCTCTGGGCCTCTTCAAGTTTCTAGGGTGTACAAAAGCCCATCAAGAATTTAGTTAAATGTGTTAAGAGTGCAAACACTCCCATCTTTGCTCCCAATATGTTTACACCTTGAATTAACTTTATTTACACCTCCCCATCTGAGAGAGCAACAGAGAGGGCAATATAACAAAGTGCTCAGATTTTGCAATATTTTACATGGATGTTTCTGTACAATTGCCAGGTTCACAGGAAAATCCTGTGCTGGTACCCTGAGAGAAGCTATACAAAAGGAGCTGCCAGCTCCAGCACATATTGTACAGACTAGGAACATAGTGTGCACTTTATTCTGTGCTATTATGTGAACAACGACAAGATGTCAAGGACCTAACCAATGCCAGCTCAGTCATTGAATGAAGGCTTGCTCAACAGTCCATATAGGTTGGTGGTTGTGCTTGGATCAGATTAAAATGTTTCTGAGGCATGGATTCAAGTGATGAATTGCCTCAGGTGATGGAGGCAATGTGATTCCATCCTTGAAAGAGTGTGAGATTTTGCCTGTTCCATCACATCGCCAAAAATCAAATATTTGAGGATTTAATAGGAAAAAATCTTCCTTTTAATTGTTTTCAAACACAAACCATCCATGTTAACTTTTATCTTTGACTATCAAGTTTAATAAATTCCCCAAATCAGTATTTCTTGATGTTAGTGCACACGTTTTTAACTGTAGCCCAGACTGCTGAGATGAACATTTCTGTCCATTGAATGTGAGAAAGCTCTATGAGGTGTGCTTAGGCAGTCTGATCCCAGTTTGCTAACAGCAAAAACAGTAAGGAATGTGACAATATGTGATAATCTCACTTAAAAATACCAGATGGTTAAACAGATGCTGGAAGAGAGTAGATTTGAAGTTAGGGGTGAGACATATTGAGGCAAAGTAGAAGAACCCCCCAATTCTGTATATAGTTCATGACCTCGATATGCTTGCTTTTAAGAACAAGACCTCAACACTATTCTTTGCAAATATCCCATAATGTATTAATATGAAATTACTTTGTATGTTTCATTAAAATACCAGACAAATTAATCTGAGTGGAGAAACATTGTCTTTTAATAAAATACATTAAACATTTCATGCTAATCAATTTAAATTCCAATTAAGTTTAATTCCAAAGCCTAGATGTCCAAAATAGAAATTACTTCATTTCCCAGCACAAAAGCCTCAAACCACCCCCTGGCCTTGATGCATGCAGATACCTATTGTATTTTATCAAGGTAAATAAGTTAATAGAGTATCCTTGGAAAGTAAAAGAGCAATTACTGCTGATCTGTGTAATTGTTCAATTTGAAAGTGGAGTATCATGGCAAGAAAAGATTCCCTTCAGATTATACCTCTGATCCTGTGAATTGTCTTATCCCACCGTATAAAAAGTGACTATTGTCTTATTTACAATTTGCCATAAATGCTCATAGAAGCATTGGCCCTGATATTCATGACGAAGCAGAATGGTGTGCTGAACACCCGAATGCCCAATTTAATAGCAGGACTTTCTATTAACAATTATTTAGCTCATTTCCCATCGAGCAGTGAGCCAAATAATGGAAGGGAGACTGCACCCGAGAACCCTTGGGGAGGGGCCCTGGGAATCAGCATGGGGGAAAGACAGCCTGCAATCAGGAAGACTGGGGGAGGGGGCTCAGTGATTGGGAGAGCTGGTAGGAGGTTGTTAGTGATTGAAACTGGGGAAGGCTGAAGGATTCCTTGAAGGGTTCGTGCTACTCCTGGCCCATAAGGACTGCTAGCAGTTCTCACTTCCCTTTCAGTGCCCAGTCTCCTGACCCCACAAAAATCAACACAGCTTCAGAGACTTTAAAAAAAAGATTCTCAGTTGCACTGTGGGAACCGTTTCAAACATATTAATTAAGTCTTCCACCTCTCCGTGTTGAAGAATGTTCCAATATCTGTACCTTTGTGAACAGAGCATTGTATTCATACTTCCTGTTCTTAACTATGCAATGCTGCCTTCCCTCACCCGTCTGCTATGTGTGGTGGAGGGCAAACATTGGGGCCAATGATTCTAATAGACTGTATCAAGCTGTGAAGAGAGAGACGGTAAGAGCTAAATTAATTGAAATTTTCTCTCTGGTATGTTTCATTGGGAACGTTTCAGGTGAAATGTGATTCTGATATATGTAAATGTGATTGCATACTGCACTTGCAAAGGTCTGTCTTTATGCTTTTAAATGCAATTTGGAAGTTGCAATGTTACACAGCGAGCACATACAAACAAGACAGCACCCAAATGAACAAGTGTACTGGTTATTCATAATCTGCTTCTTTTGCAGATCAAGAAGAGCCCAGTGATTCATTGATGCAGCTGAAAACAGCACTATCTCAACAATAAACAGTTATCTATACACATGGGGAGGGGGAGGTAGTAATTCGCTGCTAATATTTATAAGCTTGCCTTGTGAGATATTTTGAGGATGTATATGTCAAGATAGAGCAATGGCATTTGAGTATTGCTGAAAAAAGAAACATGCTATTGAAGTTTTTCATTTTGCACTCATCAAATAGACCAACAGTAAAAGGAACAATAATTTATAGTGCATGAGAACAGAGTGCTGATTGATTGGCATGTGAATGCTGGTTGGTAGAGGTGTTGCTGTGGAGAATGCAACAGACAATAGTTAACTGCCAAACCCTTGTTTCAAATTCCAACTAAGCAGGTTGACTCTGATTGGTCAAGACATTGCCATGGGACGGAAACAGGGAATGGCAGTTTCCCAAGCTTTTGTTTAGTTGGAAAGGTGTGGGTATGCTCCTCCTGTCTGCAAAGGACAAGAACCTGTGTATAAATATGTAATGTGTAAGTGAGCCACATATTCACATTTACACATGCTAGAAGCATGTTGGATACAGCATTGTCTAAGAGATAGAAGCCATGACTTGGAGATGCCGGCATTCAACTGGGGTAAACACAGTAAGAAGTCCCACAATACCAGGTTAAAGTCCAACAGGTTTATTTGGTAGTAAAATCCACTAGCTTTTGAAGCGCTGCTTCTTCATCAGGTGAGTGGGATTTCAGTTCACAAACAGGGCATATAAATACACAAATTCAATTTACAAAATAATGGTTGAAATGTGAGTCTTTACAGGTAATCAAGTCTTAAAGGTACAGACAATGTGAGTGGAGAAGGGTTAAGCACAGGTTAAAGAGATGTGTATTGTCTCCAACCAGGACAGTTAGTGAGATTTTGCAAGCCCAAAGTTGTGGGGATTATAGATAGTGTGACATGAACCCAAGATCCTGGTTGAGGCCATCCTCATGTATACAGAACTTGGCTATCAGTCTCTGCTCAGCGTTTCTGGGCTGTCATGTGTCGTGAAGGCCGCCTTGGAGAATGCTTACCCGAAGATCAGAGGCCAAATGTCCGTGACCACTGAAGTGTTCCCCAACGAGAAGAGAACACTCTTGCCTGGTGATTGTCAAGCAGTGTTCATTCATCCATTGTCATAGCGTCTGCATGGTCTCCCCAATGTACGATGCCTTGGGACATGATATCCAGGCAAGAGTGTTCTCTTCTTATTGGGGAACACTTCAGCGGTCACGGACATTCGGCCTCTGATCTTCGGTTAAGCGATCTCCAAGGTGGCCTTCATCATACATGACAGCGCAGAGTTGCTGAGCAGAGGCTGATAGCCAAGTCCCGCACACATTAGAACAGCCTCAAACGGGATCTTGGGTTCATGTCACATTATCTATATCCCCCACAACTTGCCTGGGCTTGCAAAATCTCACTAACTGTCCTGGCGGGAGACAATACACATCTCTTTAACTTGTGCTTAACCTCTCTCCATTCGCATTGTCAGTACTTTTAAGACTTAGTTACCTGTAAAGACTCGCATTCCAATCATTATTTTGTAAATTGAGTTTGTGTCTTTATATGCCCTTTTTGAGATCAGAAATCCCACTCACCTGATGAAGAAGCAACGCTTCGAAAGCTAGTCGCTTTTGCTACCAAATAAACCTGTTGGACTTTAACCTGGTGTTGTGAGATTTCTTACTAAGAGGTAGAAAGCAGAGAGTTGTGGTAAATGTTGTTTGTCAGATTGAAGGAAACCACCCAGTGGTGTTTCCCAGGTCTCAACAATAGGACCACTGCTGTTTATGATACACATTAGGAGTACACGGCATAATTTCAAAATTTTCAGATGGCACAAACCTAAAATCAATGGCAGGGAAGATAGCAATAGATTTTAAGAGGACATAGGCTTTGGAAATGAGTGGACACATGGCAAATGAAAGTCAGTATGGATAAGTGAGATGATGCATCTTGGTAGGAAGAATGAGAAGAAATAATACATGGTAAATGATATAAACTTAAAGGAGTGCAAGAACAGAGAGACCCAGGGGTGCTTTCACCACAAATCTTTGTAGCTGTTATGATTTATTCACAAAGTGGTTAATGAAGCACATGGGATCCTGGGCTGTATAAATAGAGGCAGAAATACAGGAAAGCAGGTAATTATTGTAAATCTGTAAAAACACTAGTTTGACCTCCAACTAGAGTACTGTGTCCAATTCTGGGAGCTGCACTTTAGGGACAACATAAAGGGCTCGATTCTCTGATCTCGCTTGCAGCCAGGATTCTCCAGTTGCTCTGCAGTGAATGGAGATGTGGCTGAGTGCCAAATTTTCCCTTCTTGCTGGCATTGGCGAAGCATCAATGGCCAGAGAATTCTGGCCAAAAGCTTTGGAGAGGTTACATAAAGAGATTTACAAAAATGGTTCCAGCATGAAGCATTGTAATAGTGTATATTCCTGAATAGCTTGGATAGAGATAAAATAAGGGTTAGTAATGAGAAAGCATAGATTTAAGATAATTGGCAAAAGAATCAGAGGTGACATGAGGAAGACCCTTTTTACAGAGCAAGTGATTAGGATTTGGCTCTTTTATAAATAGGTGTAAACAGATTCAATAGTAATCTTCAAAGAAGGATTGGATAAATGCTTAAAGAATTGCTGGGACCTAGGGGAAGAGTGGAGAAATAGAACTAATTGGATTGCTTTTCAAATGAGCTGGTACAAACTCGAGAGGATGAATAGCCTCTTCTTGAGATGTTTTGATTCTATAAAACACCAACATAGGCAGAATGTTTCTGCATTGTAGATTCTATGCAATTCAAGTGAATCGCTTGGAGAATGAATGCAGGAAAGCAGGAAAGAGATATTTAGAAATGACATAGACAGCCAACATTTTGACAGCATTTACCATAAAATCAAATGAAGGAAGTCTACTTACAACTTTAGTGTTGCAGCAGAATGGGCTGCCTAGCAAATGACATTTAATACTGCAGTTTACTCGACAGCTGTATCCTGACTAGACTCTGGAGCAAAGTGATATAAGATCTTTTGGAGGAGATAATCTGCTAAATGTATAATTTTAATTCCCAGGCAATTTCAAAAAAGTGCTCTGGGCTTCTTCAAGTTTCCAGGGCATACAATAAGCCCAACCAGAATTGAGTTAAATGTGTTGAGAGCACAAACACTCCCATCTCTGCTCTCAATATATTTATGCCTTGAATTTCTATGTGAGTTCCTGCTATAATTTTGATGGAAGCTTGTAGAGACCCCAGAATGATAGCTGTCTCCAGAGGATTGGAAACTAGCTGTAAGAGAGATATTCTTGCCATTGCCTCCAGAAGTAGTGCAGTGAGTGACAGCAATGAAAATATTGTCACAATTGGTGCAGGCAGCTCCTTTCCTGGCTGCCAGTGAGCTGGGATACTCCGGCCACCCATACAGATCAATAAAGCAGTTTCATAGTTGCTGACCTGACAAACCTTCAGTAAACTGCTCCAAACCACAACTTGAAAACAATCTGACATGCACAAGGTGTTGTTTTGCTCTGTTGCCCTTGCTTAATGTGAAACCCAGTACATAGGCCTGGTGCTGAAGGATCTGACATCCCCCCACGCCCCAGTCCCTCCCCACCCCCTCCCTCCCATCCTTCCCCAGGCAATATGATAGAATTGTCTCCAGTATAAATATGCCACTACAGGCAAGTGTCTCAATCTGCAAGGACTATACCTTTGATAGACATATATATGTATATTGCAAATAGTATGTTAATAAAGAGAATTATCATGAGTTGGTATATCAGACAATCTCTATGAACACAAATACCTATATAAATTACTGCGAAAAATCTACTTGCTAAACTAGGATTGTACATAATAAATGAGGCCTCCACTTTCCCCCTCTTCAGTGCTATGAAAGTATCCTCCAAGATGTTTTGATTCACTGCCCTGAGGTAATGAATTAAAACATCCTGAAATAATTTCCATGCTGCAGTGAAATAAGACAGGAATCCAACTTCTTTATCTTTCATAGGCTGAAACCAGCACAATGTACATTGCAGTGGATCAGTGCAGTATCTTGCCAGAACCTGACCTTATTCTTAAAATGTACAGGCTCATATGTGAAATCAGTTGAAATGTAATGATGCATTGTTAGAAGTGTGTGGGGAATAATGCATATGGACAAAAGAAGTCTTTTAATGCAGGAAATGACAAAACAATGATGAAAACCATTTATGGATGCTGGTATTCTGAAATAGGAACAAACATACTAGAAATACTCTGGCAGGTTTGGCAGCATCTGTGAAAAGAGGAACAGGTTTAACATTTCAGGTCAATGACCTTTCATCAGAATGCTGAGTCAGGGCTAACAATAGGTCATCGACCTGAAATACTAGCTCCAAAGAAAAACAAAAGATTTGAGTTGTATTTCAATGTTAATCCATGGGGGCAACGATAGATTAAATTTAGAACCTAAGAAATCTAATTTGTTCCATATTTTGCCTTAAATCAAGTGACCAAAATTCTACCTAATTGACTTGCTTCAAATTGGGTTATTCCTTAAAATGACACCCTATTGTTAGTGAATAATCTACTATTCATCCTTCACTATTATAACAGGTAAGTGGCTATTGTCTGTTGTGGAAATGACAACTACAAAGATAAATGGCAGTGTTTCATTGTGAAGTTTTCATTAGTTAATGATGATATGGGGATATCCAGCCCTTGAACATCAAGTGCCTGATCTGTAAAAGTTTTGGTTTGAGGGTCTGTATTTTGATGACTTCTTTCTTTCTGCCTTGCAGCAGGTGTACCCTTCCTTCATGGTCTGTTATTGTAAGGAGAGGTCTGATGTTGTCTGCACCAATATTTCCTGCATATCCAGTGAAATCTGATTTCTGCAGTCAAGAGGAGATGTACGTGGCTTTTTTAAGGAGGAGATGGCCAAAAAATCTATAAATGCTACAATTAAGAGTTAAAACTATTTTTGTTAGTAGGTGGGGTGGGGGGAATCATCAAATATTAGGCCCAGGCCTTTCAAGAACGAAATTAGAAAATATATTTTCTCACAAAAGGTGATAGAATTTTGGAACTCTAGCGAATGACATCGGCGATAGATCAATTGTTAATTTTTAAACCTGAGATTGACAGATTTTTGTTGACGAGAGGTATAAAAGGATATGGGACAAAGACAGAGCACGGTTAGGAAGCCATGATCTCATTGAATGGTGGAATAGCTTCAAAGGGTGAAATGAGCTGCTGCCGTTCCCATGTTCTTATGGTCCTATAATTCCGTAATGATGATAATTCAGATTGGAGAGGTTGGAACTGTTCTCCTTGGTGATAAGAAGGCTAAGAGGAGCTTTGGTAGAGACGTTCAAAATCATGAGGAGACTGGACAGTGTAGTTAGGAGAAGCTGCTCCCCCTTGCAAAAGGAGCAAGAATGAGAGGGAACAGCTTTGCAAAAAAAAACAAATGTGATGTGAGAATTATTTTTTAACACACAGTGAGTGCTTTGGGTTTGCACTGCATGGAAGTGTGGTAGAGGCAGGTTCAAATGAGGCAATCAAGCGGGCATTCCCGCTCAAAAAAGACAGTAGGACTAGGGGGCACAGCCTCAAGATAAAGGGGAGGCGGTTTAGAACGGAGTTGAGGAGGAACTTCTTCACTCAAAGGGTGGTGAATCTCTGGAATTCTCTGCCCGTTGAAGTGGTGGAGGCTGCCTCGCTAAATATTTTTAAGAAGCGGGTTGATGGGTTTTTGATAAGAGAAGGGATTAAGGGTTATGGGGAGAGGGCGGGAAAGTGGAACTGAGCCACGACAGATCAGCCATGATCTTATTGAATGGCGGGGCAGGCTCGAAGGGCTAGATGGCCTACTCCTGCTCCTATTTCTTATGTTCTTATGTTCTTATTATGTTCATTTGACGATTACTTGAATAAAAACAATTTGCTAGGGGTGCATGGAAAAGGCAGGAAAAGATACTCATTTGGCAAGCAGGTGCAGTCACGATGGGCCAAATTGCCTCCTCCTGTGCTGTAGCAAGTCTGTAATTCTGTGACTTGACATTGACCTGAAATGTTTTTCTCCTTGGGTGAATGTTTTGTTTCTGTATTTGTGTGGGGCGGGAGTGGGTGGGGAGAGAAGGATTTGGGATTGGTACAGATGTTGCAAAAATTCTACAAAGCTCAATAATATCAGAAAGTAATGTAAATCACCAACCTCATTAAAAAGCTTGGGTGATCAATCTGAAATATCAATAGCAAAAATTATATTTCACTAAGTAGAAACTAGAAAGAGTGCAGAAAAGATTTACTAGGGTGCTATCAGGATCTGATGGTTTGTGTTATACGGAGAGGCTGGATAGACTGGGACTTTTTTCTCTGGAGTGTAGAAGGCTGAGGGGTGATCTTTTCGAGGTCTATAAAATAATGAGGGGCATAGATCAACTAGATAGTCAATGGATCCAACTTTACCATTTTGATTCTAAGTGCTGAATTTGGGCACAATTCAGAGTCAACTTGGAAATCTGTTCTCAGGCACCCCCATATGCGCTTAGCCTGAAAAAATGCATGCACAGTGAGAAAAATAATTTGAAAAAACATACCCCTGTCATATCGCTCCCAGGTTGCAAAAAGCGGATAAAACGGTCAGGGAGTGATGGCCTCCACAGACATTGCCCAACCCCCACAACGTAACTGTCCCCCTATCCACCCACACCCTAGACTGATCGCGATCCCCTGCCCCTCCTCCGTCCCACAAATCACCCACACAGTGGTAGTGGACCACCCCCTGCTCCTGCCCCCCTCACCCCCCACCAGAGATCCATCTGGTCTCCCTTCTCCTCCCTCTCCCCCCTCACCAGAGAATGATCGGGCCCCCCTCCTCCTCCTCCTCCTCCCCCCCCGCCCCCCCAACAGAGAATGAACGGGCTTCCCCCCACCCTGCTTTCCAACCAGAGAACCATCTGGCCTCCCTCCTCCCCTTCAGCAGAGAATGATCTGATCCACCTCCCTCGTGCCCCCCTCCCCCACCAGAGAATGATCTGGCCTTTCTCTTCCTCCCCACCCCCCCCTCCAACCAGAGCATGATTGGGCTTTCCTTCCCCTCCCTTCCCCCAACAGGAGAACCATTTGGCCTTCCTCCCCCCACCCCCCCCCCCCCCCCACCATAGAATGATCTGACCCATCTGTCTCCTCCTCCACCACCAATCTGAGTCAGAGAGCCGCTGGAAGCTCTGAGCCGACCTCTTCAGAAGCTGGAGCACCTGAAACAGGTCTTTGCCGAGCATGTCTGTTTCATGACGAATCTGGATGGGCGAATGCAGTGGTGAAGGGGGAAATGCAGGTAAAGTTCGGCGGGCAGCTCATTAATGCAAATACATTTAAATCACCATAGCACCAGTTTCCAATGCGGTTTGGATCGCGGCCATTTTCAGGCCTTGTTAAAGTGGGCATCTGCGCAGGCATGGACACGGATCGCACTAATCGCCTCACGCCCGACTTTATCAAGCTTTTGTGCCTGAAAATGGGCGTGATGCGATGGTAAAATTGGGCCCAATATCTTTTCCCAAAGGTAGAGGAGTCTAAAACTAGAGGGTATAGGTTTAAGGTGAGAGGGGAGAGGTACAAAAGTGTCCAGAGGGACAATTTTTTCACACAGAGGGTGGTGAGTGTCTGGAACAAGCTGCCAGAGATAATAGTAGAGGCAGGTACAATTTTGTCTTTTAAAAAGCATTTAGACAGTTACATGGGTAAGATGGCCATAGAGGGATATGGATCAAATGTGGACAATTGGGACTAGCTTAGGGATTTAAAAAAAGGACAGCATGGACAATTCCCCTTGTACCCTTAGACTTGTGTCGCTGTGACTTCACTGGACACTTACTGTACTGTCTGGAGACAATACACATCTCTTTAAACTGTGATCAGTGCTCCTTCCACTCACATTATCAGCCACTTCAGGTCTTGAACAGCAGGTTAGGTGTAAAGATTCGCATTCTAATCAGTAATCTCTAAATTGTCTGTGCTTTATATGCTCTGTCTGAGGCCAGAACTCTCCATTCACCTGACGAAGAGGGTGTCCCTCGAAAGCTTGTGAGTCTATTATCAAATAAATAGGTTGGACTAAAACCTGGTGTTGTCAGACTTTTTACTGTGTTTACGCCAGTCCAACGCCGGCATACCCACATCATGACTTCACTGGACACACAGGTTCTGAGGGAATGTTCATAAAAATACAACAATGTCTGTTAAAATTCTGTCACTTGAAAAGGAGAGGGATACAAAATGTGTTGAAGATTATTGGAACCTTGACACCTTATCATTACGTGACAGAGTTGTATGTTTTGAGACAATGCCAGATTTCAGCATTTTAATCATTTTTCCATGGAAGGAATTTGAAAGAAAAAGCCACTTTTGTTATTGATCTTTTACATGTAGAGTTTGTTCTTACAATATGAAAGAAATGACATCAGGTCAAAAGTGTTCTGAAGGAAATAGATTTCCAGCAATGCAATTCTTTAGCTTGTCAAAGAAATAAAACAAACCCTCACAACCATTGTGTTGAGAACTCCTTTGATTCCCCCATGCATCTCCAAACAGAAGGGAGATAGAAAGAAATGCAGAAAGATATTTTTGGAAACCATGATGGCTGGAAGGGGAATCAGGCCTTTACAAGAGATAACTTCAAGGGCTTTCGATGAACTCAAAACAGTCCAAAAGGCATAATCAATAGACCTCAGGTAGAATTTTCAGGAGCTACAATTCTCTGAATGGGGGACCCCTGAACTGAAATGCCGATTTATCTCAGGTCTTGTACAAGATATTGGCTGGAACTCTCTAGCTGTTTATGCTGGCGGATTCTCCGGTCCCGCTTGCAGCACTCCCCACCTTTCGGGTTTCCAGCTGGAGTGGCGTGAAGTCAATGGAAATTCCCCTGGACGGCGGTAGGACCAGAGAACCCTGTCACTAGCAAACAACACGCCACCTCCCACTGGCAGGAAACATGCAGCTAGGATGCCAGAGAATCTCACCCATCATCTTGGTAAAAGAGTTGAAGCCTGCCCTAGGAATAGTCACCTGGAAGCTTGCGAAAGGGCTCATTGTCACTCAAAATACCTGCTAATGCTAACCAATGAGGCTGCATGACATTATGGTGGCTAATGTTGGTGCTTCTCGTAACAGCAACTAGCTGTTTGTAAATAATGGTGTCAATGTCAACTTCATGCACCACTTAAAGGGATACACACGGTTTCATGTTTACTTGCTGTTAAACCTATGAAGAATTGAAGTTGATGGAATTGAAGGCAATTGATCTGGTTAGGAACTCAGCTGAGCTACAAGACCCTGAGAGTAAGGATAATGGGCAGGTACTCTAATTGGCAGGACACAACTGGTAGTGTCCTGCAAGGATCTGCATTGGCAGCTCAACTATTCACTGCATTCATTATAGATTAAGTGATGGGACATGAAGCCACATATCCACATTCGCTGATAACACAAAGTTAGATGGTAATGTAAGCAGCTTTCATTGGAGTATACAATTGCAAAGAGATACAGATAAATTAAGTGAATAGGCAAAACTGCTTGGGCTGATGAGTGACAAGTAATGTTTGCGCCTCACAAGTGCTAAGCAATATCTGTCTCCAAAAAGAGAATCCAACCATCTCCCCTTGATATCCTACAGCATTACCATCAACATGTTTGGGGTTGGGGGATGGGAGGGGAGATGGTAACCATTTAAACTAACTGGACTAGTCATACAAACACTTTGGCTACAAGAGCAGGATACAAGCTGTGAACTCTGCCGGAGTAACTCAACCCCTGACTCCCCAAAGCCTGATCATCATCTACAAAGCACAAGTCAGGAGTATGATGGAATATTCTCCACTTGCTTGGATGAGTGTAGCTCCAACAACACTCAAGAAGCATGACACCATCCAAGACAAAACATCCCCACCAACCACCTTCAACATTCATTCCCTCCACCACTGATGAACAGTGGCAGCAGTGTGTACAATCTACAAGATGCACTGTGGGAACTCACCAAGCCTCCTTCAACAGCAAATCCACAACTTCAACTACCTAGATGGACAAGGACAGCAGACACATGGGACCATCAGCAGCTGCAAATTTCACTGCAGGTCACACACTGGTCTGGTTTGGAACTATATTGCCGTTCCTTCACTGTTGCTGGGTCAAAATCCTGGAACTCCCTCCCTAACTGCACTGTGAAAGTGCCTACACCAAAAGCAGGTCAACATCACCTTCTCAAGGGTAATTAGTGAGGGGAAATAAATTCTGACCTTGGCAGCAACTCACATCCAGCTCACAATGAATTTGTTTGTTCCTCTGAAGGAGCACCTTACCGCGACAACCTGTCCCTGGCACTTTCTTCTCAAGCAAGGAGCATTTGATGAGAATGAGTACCAGAAAGAGGCCTGGCATTAAGAGTCATAGAATTAAAGACATAAGGATAAATGTGAGTCAGTAGTGGATGGATAGATGAGTATATGAAGAAGAGCATTAGAACATAAGAACATAAGAAATAGGAGCAGGAGTAGGCCATCTAGCCCTTTGAGCCTGCCCCGCCATTCAATAAGATCATGGCTGATCTGAAGTGGGTCAGTTCCACTTTCCCGCTTTCTCCCCATAACCCTTAATTCCCTTGTCTATCAGAAACCTACCTACCCGTGACTTAAATATATTTAGCGAGGCAGCCTCCACCACTTCAATGGGCACAGAATTCTAGAGATTCACCACCCTTTGAGTGAAGAAGTTCCTCCTCAACTCTGATCTAAACTGCACCCCCTGCATTATCTTGAGGCTGTGCCCTCTAGTCCTGCTATCCTTCCTAAGCACCCATTGATACCAATTCTCTGCTTCCTATTAGACAACCAATCCTCTATCCATGCTAACACCTTACCCCCAACTCCATGCACCCTAACCTTCTGTAGCAACCTTTAGCATAGAGAAAGAGGAATGAGTGTACCTGCAAGATAAGTGGGTGTGTCGAGTGATGTGAATAAATGGGCTTGTGAAGTCAGAATTAATGGTTTGGGTGATATACACACAAACACACACACACACACACACACACATGAACATACAAATTAGGAGCAAGAGTACTCCACCATTCAATAAGATCATGGGTGATCTGACTGTAACCTCCAACCCACTTTCCTGCCTACCCCTAATAACTTTCCATCCCCTTGTTCATCAAGAATCTATCCAGCTCTATCTTAATAATGTTCAAATCCTCACATACTCTTTTCCACCTTCTTTCGTTACGAAAAAGATACAAATGTCTGAAGTCATGTGCCAACTGACTCAAAAACAACTTCTTCCCTGCTGCCATCAGACTTTTGAATGGATCTATCTTGCATTAAGGATGGAATTTTACTGGCACGTCTGCCCGAGGTTCGTGTGATCCCATTTATTTACCATTTATATAGATGATCTGGAGGAGGGAACCGAGTGTATGGTGTCGAAATTTGCCGGTGACACCAAGATTGGTGGAACGGCAAATTGTGCGGAGGGTGTGGAGAGTCTGCAGAAGGATCTAGATAGGCTGGGCAAATGGGCCAAGAACTGGCAAATGGAATTTAATGTTGGCAAGTGCGAGGTGGTCCACTTTGGTAGGAATAATGGTAGGAAGGACTATTACTTATGTGGCGAAAAACTGCAGCAGGCGATGGTGCAGAGGGACCTCGGGGTCCTTGTGCATGAGTTGCAAAAACCCAGCTTGCAGGTGAAGCAGGTGGTCAGGAAGGCGAATGGGATGCTGGCCTTCATAGCGAGGGGGATTGAATATAAAAGTAGGGAGGTCTTGCTGCAGCTGTATAGGGCATTGGTGAGGCTGCAGCTGGAGTACTGTGTGCAGTTTTGGTCGCTGCACTTACGCAAGGATATCTTGGCCTTGGAGGGAGTGCAGAGGAGGTTTACTAGGCTGATTCCGGAGTTGAGGGGGTTGGACTATGAGGAGAGGCTGAATAAACTAGGCTTGTACTCGTTAGAGTTTAGAAGAATGAGGGGAGATCTCATTGAGACATATAAGATGTTGAATGGGATGGATAGGATAGAGGTGGAGAGGCTCTTCCTGCTCAGAAAGGGCAGTAGGACTAGAGGGCACAGCCTCAAGATAAAGGGGGGGTGCGGTTTAGAACGGAGTTGAGGAGGAACTTCTTCACTCAAAGGGTGGTGAATCTCTGGAATTCTCTGCCTGTTGAAGTGGTAGAGGCTGCCTCGCTCAATATTTTTAAGACGTGGGTTGATAGGTTTTTGGTAGGCGAGGGGATTAAGGGTTATGGGGAGAGGGCAGGGATGTGGAACTGAGCCACGACAGATCAGCCATGATCCTATTGAATGGCGGGGCAGGCTCGAGGGGCTAGATGGCCTGTTCCTGTTCCTATTTCTTATGTTCTTATGTTCTTATCCCGCCCTAGGCCAACAGAGAATGCTGTCCTCCGAGCCTCGCCCATCCCCGGAATCTGGGCAAGCATGCTGGTAAAATTCCAACCTAAGTTGATCTTTCTCTACACCTTAACTATGTCTGTAACACTACATCCTGCACTTTTCTCTTTCCTTCCCTGTGTATGGTATGTTTTGTCTGTATAGCGCGGAAGGAACAGTACCTTTCACTGTACACTAATATATGTGACAATAATAAATCAAATCAAAAAAGACTCTGCACAACTGATATATGTAAATATGCCACTGTACTCATTGTTAATTGCTTATTCATTATGTTCATCCAGGTTGTAACTATTCATTTGATCCCACTGTAAATATACACAGATTAAACTGTGGTTGATGGGTTAGGAGGTTTTTGCTTGTAATGTATATAAAAAGTGGCTGAATATTCGTCCCAGTTCTATCCTTCATCAACTGGCTTTCTGGAATGGAACACAGTAACAGAACATAGCTGACTAAAGATTAAGGTTGCTAGCTAAGAAAAATATATTTTTAGACAGAATCCTATTGTGAAAACTGACAGAAAACAAGTGCAAATTGTGGGGTTGTGATCACTCTCCAATGTTCCTGAAATCTGAACCATTTGACAAGTGCAAGATTGATATGAATATGCGGAAATCAGTTATATATCTATCAAACAGGAAACAAGGTATGATCTTGGCATTGTCATTTCCTACAAGCAGTACTTTGTGAGCTGGAGTTGGGTCGTGATGAAACTTTGGTCTTTCTCTGGAATTAGTAACTTGTGCTACAAAAAGGCAGGTGCTGCAGATGTACCCCTGATGATCATTTGTATGGTAATTATCAGCATCTCCCAACTTAACTTTGGCTAGATCAACTGCATCATGACAGTTATCCAATTTGAGTCTACTTGCACTACTTATGCTTTTATTTATTTCCATAATCTTCCCTGGTAACTTACCTGACAAGTAAATTACACTCTGTAAAAACATTGCATCTCTTTCCTTGATTTCTGCCAACTTCTTGATTTTATCCTGTGTTCTCTGACATTATCAGAGTTGGTGTTGTTCAGATGAGATATTAAACCGAAGCACCGTCTGCACTCTCAGACGTAAAATTCTCCAATGGTATTATTTGAAGAAAATCAACGTCGGACTCCCTGGAGTCCTAACCAATATTTATCCCTCAACCAACATCATAAAAGTATTATCACAGATAATATCAGATCTTGTTATTATCTGTGGGACCCGGCTGTGTACAAATTGGCTCCTGCATTCCTCTACATTACAACAGTGACTGCACCTTCAAGATCAGTTCACTGGTTGTGGAAGTATGTTTGGGAAGTCAGAGGTTATAAAAACCATTATAAAAATGCAAGCTTTTCTTCCTATCTGGATGGTCTTTCATTCCAGAGGATAGTCAATCCTCTTGGTAATCTCAAAAATGTACTTTGTCCTCATCTTTCTCATCCAAAGAATGAAGTCCAGCATCCTTACAGTCCTGTGTTAAATGAAACCTCTGATAAATCACCTTTAACAGTCACCTGTATATATTTCTACAGGCAATAATATCCTCCAACTAATTAGATGAGCAGGCTGAACACTATTCCTGATTGACGTTGACCCTGTGCTTACAGACCAGCAATGTAAGAACTTTTGTACCCTATCTGCCTCATAGCAATCCAGTGATTTGTAATTTCACTGCAGCTAAGCATTAGGATGACAGTTTCATAGATTTAAGATCATGTTTGTAAGTCATAGAATTTGTGCATTTGTAAAGTTATGCAACATAAATTTGCATTAAGCATTATTATTACCTGTAAACTTTAGAGGTAATTTTCCAAATCTATAAATGAGGAAATAAAACTATTTGAAACATTTCACTTTTAAAAGTTTAGAATCATAGACTCATAGAACCCCTGCAGTGCAGAAGGAGGCCATTCAGCCCATCGAGTCTGCACTGACAATAATCCCACCCAGCCCCTATTCCTGTAACCCTCCATTTTTACCCTGCTAATTCCCCGACACTAGGATCAATTTAACATGGCCAATCAACCTAATCTTTAGAGGATTATATCAATTATATTACGCACTAACTTTGGAAGGGCTTGCCTACTCCTCATATGTGATAAGTTCATAGAATCATAGAATCCATACAGTGCAGAAAGAGGCCATTTGGCCCATCGAGACTGCGCCAACAACTCTCTCACCCAGGCCATATCCCCATAACCCCAACCCCACACGTTTACCCTGCTAGTCCCCCTGACAGTAAGGGGCAATTTAGCAGGGCAATCCACCAAACCCATGTATCCAGAGCACCGGAAGATACCCACGTAGACACGGGCAGAGCATGCAAACTCCACACAGACAGTGACCCAAGCCAGGAATCGAACCTGGGTCCCTGGCGCTGTGAGGCAGCAGTGCTAACCACTGTGCCACCATGCCAATTAAGTTTGGTGACAAGTTGTGTTCCTTTCCACTGCTAAATATTTGGCACAGATCTTTCTTCAGGAAAGCATCACCCATTGGACTGACCCTGCCATAGCCCCATGTTCTAGTTCAGGGTCAGTCAGATATGTCAGGCAACCACCCAATGGTATCTCCGCTCCACAGGCATCAATTTTCCTGCTGCATCATTCGAGGTAGATGGATTCTTGATAAGCAAGTGGGTGAAAGGTTATTGGGAGGAGGCAAGAATATGGAATTTGGGTTTCTATCAGATCAGCCATGATCTTATTGAATGGCAGGGCAGGTTCGAGGGGCTGAGTGGCCTATTCCTGCTCCTAATTCATATGTCCATATTTACCTTCCAAGAATAAGAAGTTTGCTAGAGGAAAATCCGGTCTTCATCTTCTTGATGGGCCCTAAGTTGCCATTTTAACTTTGATTCTTTCCTTGTGTTCCTGTCTTCACTTCAAATATCCAGGCTATCAGTTAAATTGGTTCAGATTTTGTGGATCATGTTTCTTTTCGGGTATCTTGTTAACCACAATTTATTTATGAGCATGCAGACAACAACAGATTCTCATTTAAGGTAATTAAAATGCTCTTTTCACAACATTCTTTTGTCGCTGTTGCAGTCTGTGACATTTCAACTCTGTGTTATAAACTAAAGATGTTATACAAGATATGGAATGTTAAAAAAGGATCTACAATGTGAAACAAAATCCTTAATTTTGAGATAAATAGAAGCTGTCTACATTCCATGAGGTTTATTTTCCTCTGGTCGGTAACTCACTCAGATTCTAGGAATTCAGGATCATATTCCTTTAGTTGATAAACCTTTCCCTTCCTTCAGTAATTTTGATTTATTGTGCTAATGGCTTTTTCCAGATTCAGCAGTAGAAGTGTTTTTTGGATTGCCAAAATGGAGCGTTCCCAGTGCAGTAAAGCACACAATGCTGTCCCCTTATTATCTGTTAAATTTAATCATTGAAAATAATGGGAAACAACATAGCTGGTTCCTTCCTAGTCAGACTGAAGCCTGCGTCAAAAGCTATCTCGCTGCAGTTATTGACCACATGGAGTTTAACAAGTCCGGGTAGCGACTGGTGCAAAACATTATGTTCCTGCTCAGCCAGCATATTTTGTTATTAACTTTGATGTACTGCACACGGACTGTGATCAGCAGTTTGCTTTAGGCACAGGGAAAGCCATCAGTCTTTCAAAGAGTTCAAACTGCTTGCCAAAATGTTTCTGCATGAGGAGATCTATTAACAAGCATCATGTGAGTGAATATTTATAGAAGTTCAGAAAGTGCTGACCTTAAACAAGGAAAATGCTGCAACTTACCATTTTCACAGCTGATTAACTAGATGATATTTCAATGAGAACACTCTAAAAGAAAAGATATATCTGCAGTAATAAGATGTTAAGAAGGCCCATTGCTTGTTTTCCTTCAAGTAATATCTGGTGTTTGCCAGTAATTTTCCAGTGAAGTTGTTGGAGTATGCAATTCTAGCAAAATAATGGTTACAATATATAACTGTTAATTATTATATATAACTTGCAATGTTTTGTTTCATAGTTTGATGAATCATTTAACTGCTTATTTCAGAGGCTTATAGCTTGCTCAACATGAGCTCCTATAAATTGTTGATGCTGATTAGCTTAAATATGCTCCGATAATCTAGTGACTGCAGACTGGAGGACACAACCAGGGATACCACTCACCCCCCGCTACCCCCCCCGCCCCCCCCTTTCCATTAGGAGGAGAGGAGCCTGATATCCTATAGGTGATAAACCCCAAAGCCGTTAGGGATAAACCCAGATATCCAAAACATTTGAAAGTCCTGTTGAATTTAATAGCTGTTATTGTTTATCTTGCAGTTTCTATCTGCTCGCCAGTCAAATTGAAGACCAGCAGAAGAAGAGGAGGATGATGGGGTTATAGCACAGGTCAGAGTCCAGCAATGGAGGCTGGTGATTGCATATTACAGGGTGGAAAGTTCATCAGATCATCAAGATGCTTCTTGCTGCCAGGAAGAATAATCCTTCATGACACATTGGGTACTCTGAGCCCACAGGGAGGCCACCAAGGTATACAAAAGGACCCACCTACTGTTGGTAAAACTGCAGTGGCAGTAGCTGCAGTGACCCTCAGGGCTGGAGGAAAGCCCACCACATTCTCGACCACTAGTAAAGTGTCAGCGATAGTGCAAAATTAAAGACATGCCGCCCTCCGCCCTCCCAACTGACACCTCCACCCACCACCCCACCCCCCCCCCCCCCCAACGCCATCCCGTCAGAATTTTCCAGTACGCTTTTGGAGTTCCCATGAAATCTTGGTCTACATTTATGCCTTGTAGACAGGAGGTGAAACTTTCCATTCTGGAGAATACGATGAGGGAACAGCAAAATGAATGCGTGATTACTACTGTATGGCAGAGCAGATTTATTCAATGCATTTTCTGCTTTTCGACTCATTAATTATGCATCAACAAGGAGTTCGTCGACTCTTGTGGCGGAATGACAAGGTTGTGCCCTGCCTCACCTTGTGGCATCCACACAAGCATTCACTCATTGCGGACCAGGTGTTTTGTAAAGTTCTGTTCACTATGGCACTGAAAAGGACAAAACCCTTTGCTCCATTGTTGACTGAGACCTCCTGGTGATTCTCCTCTAGCGAGCCTAGGAATGACACAAGGTATCTTTCCTCGGGGAGGACCTCCTCCTCCCACCCCGAGGAAAGATACCTTGTGTCATCCCTAGGCTCACTAGAGGAGAATCACCAGGAGGTCTCAGTCAACAATGGAACAAAGGGTTTTGTCCTTTTCAGGTGGGAGGAGGAGGTCCTCCCACCTGACCATGTCATGGGAGGAGATTGTCAGGGAGGCCAGTGCCTGAGACCAACAGAAAAAGACCAGCCGGCAGTGCAGGAAACAGATGAATGATCTGTGCTCCACCAGGAGAAGTGAAACTTCTACTCACTCCAAGCCCACATTCTCGTAAGGAGATCATATTACTAAAAGCTTAGAGTCTACACAGATGTCACACACTACCAGCAGATGGGACATCAGCATTACATTTCTGCCAATGACTGTAAGCTCACCATCTCCTGTAAGACCCTGCACAAAGGCTGTCTTGATCCCTCATTGTGGAGGACTTTTTTAAAAAATTTTATTTATCAGTGTCACAAGTTGGCTTATATCAACACTGCAACGAAGTTACTGTGAAAATCTCCTAGTCACCACACTTCAGCGCCTGTTCAGGTATAGTGAGGGAGGATTTAGCATGGTCAATGCACCTAACCAGCATGTCTTTTGGATTGTGGGAGGAAATCAAAGCACCCAAAGGAAATCCACACAGACACGGGGAGAATGTGCAGACTCCACACAGACAATTGAACCTGGGTCCCTGGCGCTGTGAGGCAGCAATGCCACTGCGCCACCGTGCCACCCCAAGTAAACACAAAAGGCAGGCATGCTTCTGAAATGCTCTTTCATCCATCATGCTCAGAGCAAATCCATCCGTCTTTATGCGGGACAAGATCTCCCACAACAGAAGGGGGAGAATGAAGACCAGGTGTCTTCTCCTGAGATCTTTTCCTCCAAGGGGGAGTAGACAGAAGAGTTTGTTGGAGAGGATCGAGATTATTCCTGCACAGAAGGTGAGATTGGACGCACCAACAAGCCAATGTGGGTGCATCCAGTAAACATTGACAACATACGGACAATGAATGGCCATAATGTTGGAGCCTAATTATCTCTTCTCTCTATTCCAGCCACCAACTGGACAAAGCGGAGAAAGAGATCCAACAAGCACCCTAGCCCCAAGAGAAACTCAGATGAAGTGAAAGAGACACCATCCGTTGAAGATCCTGCACCTTCTACCAGCACTGACACATGCACCTTGGTAGGATCTAATTCTAGAATAAGCTCATGTTCATAATCTGCTGATCACCACATTGATACATGCCCAGAACAAGCACAGGCAGTGCCAGCCAAGTCCTGGACACTCAAGAGGACTGCAGGAGACCAGGCCCTGCTGAGTCTGAGTCTGATGACGTGTCTGCAATTAGTCCTATGGGAAACAATTGAGATACAGAGACAGACAGGGGAACATCAGAAAATATCATCAGACTGAGAGAAAGGATGGGGGAATACGTTCATGTTCTGCCTGATGACAAATGAGCTCATCAAGAGGCTCTCTGGGAAGGGTGGTAGCTGTATTGGTGGCCCAGGTCCAGTGGTTTTGTCTGATTTGTGCTCAGACCTGCACACCATCGCTCTACTGATGGGTGTGTTCTAGCAGTGGTGAGGCAAGAGGATGATAGGGCACCAGGACAATCTCCTTAGTATCTCCGTGACAGCCTGGCCTCAGCCCCAGGACAGTCGCTGACTCCCTCTTGGATAGTCTTATAATTCTTAACCCAGGAAAGTCTTTCACTGCTCCACTATATTCCACACTACTCCTCAAGTTCTGTCCCATCTCCTCCTTTCCCTCTTGAGTTCCACACATACATGCCCCAGTGCTGCCTCCATCTCCCCCTTTCCCACTGGTCTTGCCTCCAATGCCCAGCCTTGGTGTAGTTTGCAATAGAGGCATCCATCTTCTCACAGCAATATTCTTGAAGCTAGATGAAAGCAGCATCTACTGACCTCCAAGGTATTGACAATGTGAAGCTCACCAGGTTCTTGCCACTTAATACAGCTAAGAAACAGGATATTATCCACTGCTGGGGCACTTAATTTGAAGGGAGAATGTAATTCCTGCAAATTGGTCTTCTAATGAGCATTCATGAGATGCAAATGAATGTAAACATGAGTGCTAACATAAATCAGCGGGGAACCAAACTCACATTTAACCTGCCATCGATGTCAAGAAAACAAAGTTTCAAATTCATTGCCAGCTAATGGGAAACTGACTTTGTCCATCCTGTCAACTTAGTGTCCCAGTTTGCCATGGTTCGCACCACTGATGGGAGCAGGAAGGTCCACCCAGTGACCTATTCAACGTTATCTAACTGATTGGGAGAACTGCCACAGAAAGTCCTGTCATTGAAGTTCAAGGAATCATTTTGCATTAATCAGTTCAACAGTAAGTGCATTGATCCCATGAAAATAAGAGGTCGTGGGCAAGATTTAGCCAGCCCATTTGCCATGGCCGCAAATCCCATTCTTACGAGAGGGTCATAACAGGATATGTGCTGGCAAAATCTCAGTTTGAGATCCTCCCCAACCCCTGCCAGTGGCTTGATCTTGTTAAATGTATTTAAATACCATTAAACAGCTTTACGCCATTGCTTCTGGCACTGTTGAATGCTCTCCCCCACAACCGGCAAGACGTCATGCCGACGGGAATCATTACTGGTTTTCAAAAACAAAAACCAGTTGGATTAGCATGCTGGAGCATAGAGGTGAGAATACTGCCAGGGGCGGGTTCTCTGGTGATCTCCATCGGGGGGGGGGGGGGGGCGGGTTCCCTTATGTTTGGCAGAGGGCTAATGATTGATGGGTGGGGGCTGTGCCTGCATTGGGATGGAGGATGGGCAGAAACTTTGGATAAGGGGTGGGCACAGAAACTGTGAGGATAGTGGGCATCCCGATGTGGGAGGAGGTTGGGGATGTGGCGGGGGGGGGCAGGGTGGAGTCACCCTGATGCTTGTATGGTGCGAGGAGGGTGGCTCAATCTTTGAATGGTGCAGAGTTGCCCCTCTCTGGGAGAGGGTTGAGGTTGTCCCTCTTGTCCCCTGGCCATCCTGATGTCTATAGGGGGTGAGGAGGGTCAGCATGTCCGTGGGATGGGGGGAGGGATGGTTTCCGGATATCCATGGATGGGGTCTGGATGTCTGTGGGTGGGGGAAGGGAGGGCCTTTAACTTAACTTTGAGATTGGGGCACCCTTTAGAAAAGGTGCAAACGATACTGCTGATTCTGTTTTTAACAGTGTCTGAAGATCCGGTGAAGAAACCTGGCTGTGTTTCTGAAGAGAAACATACTGGTTTTCAGTCAGAACCTGACACTTTGCCATTTTTTTTGGTAAAATTCCAGCTAATAATCCTGGCAAGAGTGTACTGAAGGCAACGATATACTTTACACAAAGCTGCATCATTCTATCACAAACAAAGTAATGTCATTATACCAAACATACTATGTGGTTCTTCACTACATGAGGGAGCAACATTTATTAAAAACAAGTTGTTTTCTTCAAAATTCATCTGATGGTACTGAGGAATTATGAAAGAATCTGCCAGGAATGTAGTCATTAGTTCTGATCATTTTTATTTGAAACTGAATCGATATATGTATGGAACTGAGTTCTGGATGAAATACAAGTGAAACCATTTGTTTGACGCTGGCACTGAGACTCATGAGATTTTGGGACTGTTGTAACTGTATTACTGCCCACACTGTACTCTTACATAACATTGCCAGTTTACAATTGGTTGGTTTTAAAAGTGGCCCAAAATTTAAGGTGACAAGGCCTTCATATATTATTTTAATCTTGCACAATTATAGTCCAGACGAAGAATTTTACAACCTGCACAACCATCTCAAGGACAATTAGGAATGGGCATTAAATGCTCACCTAGCCAGTGATACATGCATCCCGAGAATGAATAAAGAAAAACTGTAAATTATTTCTTGTTAAACGTTTGGCGATGGATAATCATATTTATTGATCTTCTTGTGCAAGTATCATCACGTAATCATGCCCCTCTCTGTACTAGCGGAGCATTGTTGACAGATTTGGACAAAAGTAAAATTGGATAAAGCTGACTTTATAGTGGCACTATTTAAATTCAAGATCTTGAAGTCTGGGTACTGTTAGCCAGCTCCTGTGTTATACACTGATCCATTCCCCAGTGGCAGGCTGACTGAACTGGTGCTGAGATCCGAGGCAGAATTTTGGGTTTTGGGTTGGGTGCGTAATGTTGGGGTCAAGTGTGGTTCTCAACCCTGTAAAATGTCGTTGAAAGTGATTCTTCCTTGATTGACCCATTAGCATTTGAGGACATGCTTGCTGTCAAATTATTCCCTGCTGCTTCTTCCCTGCTGCCATCAAAGTTTTGAATGGACCTATAATATATTAGTTGATCTTTCCCTTCACCCTATCTGTAACTTCAAGACAATATTCTGCACCCTCTCCTTTATTTCTCCCGGTTTGTTTTGACTGTATAGTGTATCAGAAACAAGACTTTTCTCTGTACCCTATTGTATATGGCAATAATAAACCAAATCAAAAAATTAAGGATGGTGAGAAGGCTTTCGAATTTTAAGAGCCAATGAGATATCCTCCAGCTGCATTTGAAGGAAAAAGAAGGGGGCTGGGATTCTCCCCAAAATATTCCAAGTTCTCAACTTGTAGGAAAATAGGAGTAAATCTTGTTAGTTTTATTAGCGTGATTTCCAGAATGAATCACTGACACTCTGTGCATCATAGGTGAGACCTATTCCCATTGAAGAGGCTGGCAGCATAATGCTGAGTGGACTACTGCACCATTGCTGACCCCGCATTGCTGTCTGCCCAATTGCTAGTCAGCTCTGCAGCTCCACATCACTGCCCTACCGACTCTCCCCAATTTCCGATTGCTGGCATCCCGGACCAGCCCCAATCTCCCTGAACTCCCACCCGGCCAGCCCCGATCTCCCAATTTCCACCCCCCTCCCCTCCCCCACTTGGCAGTCCTAAATTCCCTATTTCCCACCCCCCCCACAACACTGCCGCACCCCCTCCAAAAAATTCACAATGCCCTCTGGCAGCCCCAGTCGCTCCCACAACTCAGATGGCCAGACCCGATCACTCTTCCCTCCCACTCCCAGTCATGCTCTTGCAAAGTGGCAGCAGGTCCCCCCCATCCCAACTGATCACCCCAATAGGCCCCGTCCCCTCTGGCCTCACCCCCTTGGCGCAACCTGATGCCTGGTGGGTAGTGCCAAGGTGCCCCTTGGGCAGTGCCAGTTTTTCCCTTCAGCAATGCCAGGCTGGCACTGCCAGGTTGGAAATGGCTAAGAGGCGCCGCCCTCTTACCCCCAACCTCCCGGGGGTTCTTAATGGCCTCACTTCCTTCCATTGGGGTCAGGATGCCTGTTCCTCCTGAGTGGGGAGCAGAAGTAAATACCGCTGGAGTGAATCATTCCTGGTGGGGGGATGTGCTAGCGGGCCTGAAGAATTCAGTCCCAGGACTGCAAATGAAATGTAAGTTGTGATTTTCAAAATTGTAATCAGCTCCACAGCAATTTCCATTGTGGAGCTGATTATGCTGGAAATCTTAGTTTGGGAGACTTGCGGAGGCTGTGACACACAGCAGGAAGCATGGGAAATAATCTCCATTCGAGCAGCGCAGCAGGCTGGGAGAATCAGCCCTCAAAATCTCTACTTTGAGGTCCCACCTTAGCAACTTCTAAAAGCTTTGAATGGCTGGAGAAGCCAGCAAACCAGTATGGTAGGCAATGGTGAGAAACTAAGGGCTCCCTTTTGCCCTTAGAATGGATGAAAATTGTGAGCAATGAGAATCAGAGACAATTAAATAGCACCAGTATAAGAACCACCTTAAAAACTACATGTAAAATGAAACATCCAACAGTTTTGTAACAAACAGCAAAATGAGGGATGGTTTCAAACTTGCAGTCTGAATCCTTGGTTCAGTTAGAACACTGCCTTGTAATCACTGCCTGATAGCCATTATGCTACATTTAACTATTACACTGATCAGACTTTCTCCTCCAATAGTTGCAAAACAATTTTATAGCTAATTCATTATGAACAAACACAAGACTCTAAATGATTAATCATTTTAGCTTAAAGGTTACAGAGATCAGGAATCTTGTTGGCAAAAGTTCAGATCAGGGTGGCATTCTGTCACTGAAAACAACTGCCAATGATTAGCATGTGAAAAAAATGCTGATAGAATTTGTGCAGAGATTGACTTTAAACTCTTGTCATTTGACAACTTTTTTTTGGTTCTGGTTTATTCTTTGGTGCCAATTAATTCGGAACCTTGAGATATTTAAAGGGTAAGTATTATGAATATTTATAAATGCGCGAGGCACATTTTAAAAAATGCAAGATTTTCGACAGATATAAAAGGTTTAGGCAAATGTCAAGCACATTAGTTGTTCCGAGCTGTAGGCTGGTACTTAACAACAGGAGCGATTTTCAGTCTGAGTTTGCCGTCAGAGAGAAGGGCAAGCAGGCGGAAAATATGGAGAGGATTGGACAACATGGTTCTCGCCAGTGAGATTGCGTTTCCTGATTTCCCCACCTCTCGCCGGTGATGTAATGAGGTTCCCACCAACTTACATGTTAATCATTAAACATAAGTCAGTGATTATTTTTTTTCCCAAGGGGGGCTCAGGAACTGGAGTGAAAACTGGACTGTGCAGCTGGAGAGCTTCATGACAATGTTTAGTCAGAGCCTGATACTGTGAGAAAATTCTGCCTCATATGTGCACTTCATTTCGGGTTATGCAAAAAATCTTGATATAGAAGTGCTAGACAGACAATGGGCTGAAGGGCCTCTTCCTGTGCTGTAAAACTCATGACTTCATGACTCAATAACTGTAATCAATCCAAAAGCAAAGGATCAGGTCTAAATTCTGGAGCCCTGATGCATCCAGTTATGAATGGTGGTAGATAATTAAGCAATTAACAATTAACTGGAGGAAGAGGCTCCACAAATATCCCTTATTCAATGATGGCCAGCCCAGCACATCAGTGCAAAAGATAAGGCTGAATCTTCAGCCAGAATGGTCGAACGGATTTTCCATCTCGCCCTCCTCTGGACATCTCTAGCATCACAGACACCATTCTTCAGGATAATTAAGCGGAATTAGGGATGGTCAATAAATACTGACCTGGCAGGCATACCATGAATTCATTTTAAAAATTCTCACCAGTGAAAACTGCTTCTACTGTACAATGGTCCAGTGGAACAGTTCCAGGGACGAATGTTGTGATCCACGGCAGATGTTGCTCTGGAGCTGTTGCTCCAGAAAATTTGACAATGGAGGACTTCTCAGTTAGGCATATGAGAGTATTTGCCTACAGGAAAGAATGGAGTCCCTGTATACCCAGACGGTATATCTTAGCTGGCAAGAGTATCAGATACCAGATGAGAAATACGTTTGCTTAAAGTATCGGGCAAAATAAGGCTGCCCATCAATGTCTTTTTTCAAGAAGGAAAAATTTGGAAGCTGTATCATATGCTCCCATTTGGCTAAGCATTGACAAAGGCACATACAATTCAGTCATATTACCTTGTATCTCTGAATGTTTACCAAGCATGCTCTTACTCCAACAGCGCACAAATTCTATCTGTACCACAAGGGAGGACTGATGCTTCTTATCCATTCATTTGATGATTGGCATACACCCATGGGAGAATATAATTTGTTGCTAAGGGTTATTTGAAGGAATGTAATTAAGCTTGTATTCTAACATGTCTTTCTCTTTTAAGTAGCTCCTCTGTTTTTTAATGTCTTTCTTAGCTTGTCATCAGTTTTATATTCTCTGGCTGTACATTATAACTTGATTCAATTTTCACTTTCAATACTGGCAAGGGGCTGAGAAATTGGATGATCTTGGAAATGACTGATGGCCTGCTGAAAACATGTGTCACAAAGATTTCAGAAATTTCAGATTAGTATTGTGTTTATAAATTGGAAAATTTGCTAGCTGAGAAAATGAAGAGATAGAGAGCTAAGACAGAGAGTTACAGAGACAGGAAGGGAATATGACTCAGAATTTAGTTACTGAGAGGTTGTTTCTCCTTGTGGGAGAATCTAGAACCAGAGGCCATAATCTCAGAATTTGGGGTCACTATTTAAGATGGGGATGAGGAGGAATTTCTTCTCTCAGAGGGTAATGAATCTGTGGAATTCTTTACTGCACAGAGCTACAGAGCCTGGGTCATTAAGTGAGTTCAAAGCTGAGATAGACAGATTTTGCTTGTCTCGTTCTAGAGTACCCAAGTGTTGAAATCACAACAATTGTTAGTTTGCCACATAACCATCTCTTCCCAACTGCCCAGTGATCCAAATAAGGTAATGGTTAGTACCTTCCAATTGTAACTTGATTAGATCGTGACTCAGAATTTCTCACTCAGCCAGGATCCCATGTCGAACTGATTCTATCAAATGGTTTGTCTACACTCACTTGAGCACCCAAGTGATTGTCTGAATTCTTTGCTTATTGGATAGGAATGGTCCTCATTCATCCTCCTCCAAGACCATTATTCCTGGTGAAGCTTTGCACACAGCTTGTCTCCATTTCAATGGTTCTTGAAATGTAGAAGGTAGAGCGATGCAAATGTGGTGCCATTTTCGACCATAATCCAAAGTCACTAAGAGAAAAAAATCACTTACAGGTTTCCAAACAGCAAATCTTCTTTGTAAAATAAGGCATGGTTTCTCCATCAGTTGCCTGGACTATAAACTCTAGAATTCTCTCCCTAAACCACTCCATATTCCCAGCTTCCTTTCCTCCTTAACACACTCCTTAAAACCTTCCTCTGTAACCAAGCTATTGGTCAAATGCACTAAAATCTCCTTACGTGACTCAGTATCAACATTTGTTTTATAACATATCTATGAAGCACCTTGGGATGTTTTGTTACATTAAAGGCACTAGGTAAGTACAAGCTGTTGCTGTTATGTCTTTCACTTTCTTTCTTTTTATTTAAAAGTCTTTCTGTCTGACTTTGACAGTTGTTGTCTCTGTTCTGGTTAGACCATAAGGTGTAGGAACAGAGGTAGGCCATTCAGCCCATCAATTCTGCTCTGCCATTCAATGAGATCATGACTGATCTGATATGATAATCCTCAACTCCACTTTCCAGCCTTATGCCCATAACCCTTCATTGTATCCTCCAAGCTCTGGTTTGTGTGTGTGTGTGTTTATGTGAAATTCATGTGTGAATGTGTATGAACTTTATGTGTGAACTTTAAATGTGTGTGTGAACTTTAAGGGCCCTATTTTACTATTTTGATTCTAAGTGCTGGGTGGAATTGAAACTGGGAGTGTTTCAGATCCGACTTTTAGATCCGTTCTCAGGCACCCCATATGTTCTCTGCCTGAAAAGATATCAGCTGCACAAACCTGTGGACGGGGCTGAACACACCAGAAACCCAACAGTTCTGAGCGGAGAATCCAACTGCGCATCTGCAGAAAATAATGAAAGAATGCGGCTTCCCTGCCACATTGCTCCCGGGCCAGATAATGCCTCACCCTAGCCCCCACAGACACTGCCCCATCCCCACAACATTAGTGACCCCCTTATCCACCCACCTTCTGCCACCCAGACTGAGCACCCTTCTTCCCCCACTGATCACAGGCAGAGTGATCCCCCCCTTCTCCCTCACTGATCTCAAGCAGAGAGCCATCAGACCCCTCTTCCTCCCTCCCCTCCACACCAATCTTAAACAGAGAGCCATTGGATGGTCACCACTTACCTCCTCACTAACCCTCACTGATGGAGCACCCGAATAATACTAATATGGAGCATGCCGGTTTTGTGCCAGTTCTGGATGGGTGAATGTGGTGGTAAAGGGCAAAGTGCTGGTAAAGTTGGGTGTGCAGCCCATTAAGTCAATTTAAATGCTTGCAAATGCAGTTATATGGTCATCATACCTGTTTTGGGCACAGTCTCAAGCATGGCCATTTTCTGGCCTTGGTAAAGGGGGAACTGGTGTGGAGGCGAGCGCGGATCATGCTACTCGCCTTGCGCCCAACTTTATCAAGTTTTCGTGCCCGAAAATGGGTGCAACACGATAGTGAAATGGGCCCTATGTGTGTCTGTGACTTTATGGGTAGAATTTTATAAGAATGATTCTAGGGGCAGGATTTTACAACCTCGCTCAGGTGAGACTGGAACTTCCCGCCCCAGGTTAATGGAGATTTCTGTTGTCCATCCCTCACCTGCTCCAATTCCATGGCAAGCAAGGTGGTAGGAGTCCAGCTTAAGACCATAAGAACATAAGAACTAGGAGCAGGAGTCGGCCATCTTGCCCCTTGAGCCTGCTCTGCCTTTCAATTAGATCATGGCTAGTCTTTTTATGGACTCAGCTCCACTTACCCGTCCACTCACCATAACCCTTAATTCCTTTACTGTTCAAAAATTTATCTATCCTTGCCTTAAAAACATTCAGTGAGGTAGCCTCAACTGCTTCACTGGGCAGGGAATTCCACAGATTCACAACCCTTTGTGTGAAGAAGTTTCTCCTCAACTCAGTCCAGCTGGTGTAAAAATGGAAGAGTTCTTGATCCATTTTTTTGGGCAGTTTTCACACCCAACTTACAGACTTAAACATTGTAAAAATGGTCTAGACCATTTCTAGCTGCTGAGTTTGGCTTAATTTGCCAACCAAGCCTGCAGAAAGAGCTAGTGCGCATGTACAGACTTCTATATCTGCACATGCACAATAGCAAAGCAGAGGAAGCCCCGTCCCTATAAGCCCAATGATTGTGTTGCAGAGCAGGCACCCCCCCCCCGATCCCTCCCTATACTGATTGCCTGCAGAGAGGCAGTGGGCCCCAACTTCTCCCCAGTGCGATCAGAGGCAGAGTGCGCAGCAGCCCGTCTTCCCCCCAATTACAGGCTGAATGCACAGTGGCCCTGCAGCCCCCAGGATCCAATTGCAGGCAAAATGCGCAGCGGCCCTTCCCCCCTGAACTGATCGCAGGCAGAGTGTACAGCAGCCCCCCTCCCCACTGGCCCAATTGCAGGCAGAGTGCGCAATACCTCCCCCCCCGAGTCTGATCACCGGCAGAGTGTGTAGCAGCTCCCCTCCCTCCCCGATCAGAATGCCCCTGCAGGTTCTGCCCCCATAGGCCCTGGCCCTTTAAGCCCCAACCCCATAGACCCAGCCCTGACACTGTCCACCAGGCAGTGCCAAGGTGCCAAGTGAGCATTACCAAGGTGCTAGGCTGCAGTACCATGGTGCCAGGCTGGTACTGCCCAAGGGGCACCCCCTGGCACTTGGTTTCTCAGGGGGGCCTCAATGGCCTCCCGTTTAATTGGCGAAGCCAACACAACTGTTCCCTGTTCGTGAAGAGAAGATGTTTTCCTCGCCAGAGAGAACATTTCCAAGGAGCCAATAAAGGCAAGCATGTCTGAATAATTGAGTGCCAGGCTTGCTAATGCCATGCAAATCCACTTTAAAATACTTTTGAATAATTTATTCAGCCTTTCGCCCATTTCCGGTGAGAGTTGTCATTCTTCACACAGTTAAAGATACCCCCACCAATGGCACAGTGATTAAAAAGGTCACGTTTGGAGGGTTAGTGGGATGGTGTGGGGCTGGAGGTTAGAAAGGTAGGGAGGGCAAGGCTAACATTTGAAAACAAAGATGAGAATTGTAAAATTGAGGTGTTGCTTAACCAGGAACCAATAGGTTCAGGGGGCACAGAAGTGATTGGTTAAAGGGACTTGGTGCAAGTAAGGACATGGACTGCACAGCTCTGAATGATTTCATGTCAACAGAGGGTAGAATGTGGGAGACCAGGACTACGTTGGAATAGCTAACTCCAAAGCAACAGAGACATTGAAATGAACATAAGAACATAAGAAATAGGAGCAGGAGTAGGCCATCTAGCCCTTCGAGCCTGCCCCGCCATTCAATAAGATCATGGCTGATCTGTCGTGGCTCAGTCCCACATTCCCGCCCTCTCCCCATACCCCTTAATCCCCTTGCCTATCAAAAACCTATCTACCCGCGTCTTAAATATATTTAGCGAGGCAGCCTCCACCACTTCAATGGGCAGAGAATTCCAGAGATTCACCACCCTTTGAGTGAAGAAGTTCCTCCTCAACTCCGTTCTAAACTGTCCCCCCCTTATCTTGAGGCTGTGCCCTCTAGTCCTGCTGTCCTTTCTGAGCGGGAAGAGCCTCTCCACCTCTATCCTATCCATCCCATTCATCATCTTATATGTCTCAATGAGATCTCCCCTCATTCTTCTAAACTCTAACGAGTACAGGCCTAATTTATTCAGCCTCTCCTCATAGTTCAACCCCCTCAACTCCGGTATCAGCCTAGTAAACCTCCTCTGCACTCCCTCCAAGGCCAAAATATCCTTGCGTAAGTGCGGCGCCCAAAACTGCACACAGTACTCCAGCTGTGGCCTCACCAGTGCCCTGTACAGTTGCAGCAAGACCTCCCTACGTTTATATTCAATCCCCCTCGCTATGAAGGCCAGCATCCCATTCGCCTTCCTGACCACCTGCTGCACCTGCAGGCTGGGTTTTTGCGACTCATGCACAAGGACCCCGAGGTCCCTCTGCACCGTTGCATGCTGCAGTTTTTCGCCATGTAAGTAATAATCCTTCCTACCATTCTTCCTACCAAAGTGGACAACTTCACACTTGCCAACATTAAATTCCATTTGCCAGTTCCTGGCCCATTCACCCAGCCTATCTAGATCCTTCTGCAGACTCTCCACACCCTCCGCACAATTTGCCGTTCCACCAATCTTGGTGTCATCAGCAAATTTCGACACCCTGCACTCGGTTCCCTCCTCCAGATCATCTATATAAATGGTAAATAGCTGAGGCCCCAGCACCGACCCCTGGGGCACTCCACTAAATGAGGGTTTAAGTAGCAGATGAGCTCTGATGGGGTGGTATCAGACAATATCACAGAGGTGATCTGAGCAATGGTGTGAATGTGTGGTAGAAGCTCCTCTCAAATATGACACTAAGGCTGTGAACATGTGACCAAACATGAGAATGGGAGATATTACGAGAGCCAGTTGTGGGTATACAAAGATACACAGGTAGACTTTCAACTTGCTGTAGATTGTTGTTACATAAATCACTTGATTCCAATTTCACACTGGGAGCCTAGACATTCCAGTAAACATTTGTGGCTTTCACAGGAACTCGGAGGCCTCAACTAGGAGAGTCCAGGAACTTCCCACTGACATGTTTTCTTTATTCAGGGAAGGCAGGCAGAGAATCTACTCATGGACCTGCTAACTGTAATTTAAAACCTTGGTAGAGTTGGGTGGGGGAGAGTTAAATGGATTTCTCCTGGAAAATGGATTTGGGGATCATGGTATGTGATTTATCCGTGTTGCAGCCAGTGCATTGAATTCATGCTGCAAGCTGTTTTAAACGCTGTGTAATCTGCACTGCCTGCACTGTTCATTTGCTGTACATAGCAGCTGTGTAGGAGGCTGATATTGTTAAGTGGCAAATGCTTTTTAGAGGGAGCCTGCACTTCTTACAGGGAAAGTGCTTTGTAGCTGAAAAAAAATGATGGGAGCTTTTTGAAAAGCGAATCTGGATTATGATATCGAGAGGAATGGCAGAATTCCTGACAGCACAAATATCAAAGTTTTCAGATGATGTACTGGAGGTCCTGATGGAAGACGTGGAAAGCTGGAGAGAAATCCTTGTATCTGCAGATAGCCAGGGGGTTGGGGGTGGGGGTGCGGAGGTGGGGGCGCATTCTGGAAACATATGCTCAGGAGGCAGTGGGAAGAAATCATGGCAGAGCTCAATACCAGGAAGAAGATGGGTTCAGTACAGGGAGAGGTTTAACGGCCTGACATGTGTTTTCAAGGGGATTGTGTTCATTTTCAAATGACCTATTTTACCAAATGCGCCATTAACCTCATTCAGTACTCAATCCACTACATCCCCATCATCTACCTACTGACAACCTTTTGTTAAATTATTCATTCATAAGATGTGAGTATTGTTGGCGAAGTCAGCATTTGCTGTCCATCCCTAATTGCCCAGGAGAAGGTTGTGATGAGCCGCCTTTTTGAATCACTGCAATCCATGTGATATAGGCACACTCATTTTACTGTTAGGAAGGGAATTTCAGGATTTTGACTCACTGACAGTGAAGGAATGGCGATATAGTTCCAATTATGGCATGTGGTTTGGAGGGGAAACTTCAGGTTGTGGTTTTCCCAGTTGCCTGCTGTCCTTCTAAGTGGTAGAGGTTGCAGATTTGGAAGGTGCTGCTGAAGGAGCCTTAGTGAGTTACTGCGGTGCATCTTGTAGAAAGCACCCGTCTGTCTTGGAGGGAATAAATATTTAATGTTGTGGATGGGGTGCTGTTCAAGGGGTTTGCTTTATCCTGGATGGTGTCAACTTGAGAGTTGTTGGAGCAGCACTCATCCAGACAAATGGACAGTATTTGATCACACTCCTGACTTGATGGTGGACAGGCTTTGGGGAGTCAGGAAGTGAGTTATTCTCCGCCGAATTGCCAGTCTTTGACCTGCTCTTGCAGCCACATTATTATGACTGGTTCAAGTAAATTTATAGATCTCTCTTAGGTCATTGATATCTTGTAAGCTGTATTCCTGAGAGTATAGTTGACTTAGAATGATCATTTTTTACCAGACTTGGATATGCCCCAGTACTTGATGCAATTCTGTTTCACTGTCCCTCATTGTAACAGCAGTAGGAAATATGGAAAATTGTATTTACAGTACAACTAAGGTTGTTTTAATATTCTTTAAATATGTTCTGTGATGTGAAATTAGTGACGGAAACAAATCTGTTTTCATAGCTTTGTTTCAAACAAAAGAAATGAGATCATTATGAGAGTGAAATAGGGCGGCATGGTGGCACTGTGGTTAGCACTGCTGCCTCACAGTGCCGGAGACCCGGGTTCAATTCTCGGCTTGGGTTATCATCTGGAGTTTGCACGTTCTGTCAAAACGAACGGTCTTTCATCCAGAAGTGGGAGGATTTCTGATAGTTATCCCTTGCTGCACACCAGAAAATGGCAGTTAACCAAATGAAGGCTGGGATTCAAGCCAGTGACATTGAATGTCCGCCAGTTGCTCGTCCAGTATGAGCTGGAGGGTGGGATGTCTGATGTCCACAACCATTGACCGTGACCTCCATCCAGATCACGGCCATTCATTCAAAAGGGCCACCCGGCCTGGGCCAATGTCTGGTGACACTAAGCATGTGTGAGTTTGAATGGCAAAAGCAATATTGTTTACCGAGAAAATATCAGACATTGTTTGGGGTAATTGTGGATCTGATGCAAAATTTCTTAAATTCTGAACAGGTTTTGAATTGTTTCTTGCCAGTGAACACAGATGGCAAAAGAATTTGATCATGAACATGAGGCCAAGATCTTAACATCAAGGAGCTGTTTAGTTTTGGCAGGTTTTCCTCCACAAACGGCTGAGACAAAGGAACGAGGGAAGAGGCAGTGAAGAAGGACAAAAACAGTCCCACATTTTGATGATGCATCCCTCTGTGTTCCCTCCAGACTGTGTCCACCAAGCATGTGGTCCTTATGGCAACTGATAGGAAGAGGAGACCTGCCTTTGTACCCATTCAGCCTGGGAGGAGGAGGCTGCAGAGGTCAGAAGCATGGATGTTCGGGTTTGAATCTGGAAACAACACAGGAGAGGCTGAATGACCTCTGATATTGGTGAGGCGTCCTCACCATGTGTATTATTGGGCCAAGAAGTCACAGGGAAGGCGCCTTGTGAAGATGTCTGAGGTCCAAAGGCTTGGGTGGAGACCTTACAAACAAAGAAGGTGCACTGCATTCTAGCTGCCAAGCATTGTGCAGATCATGCATTCCTCTTTTATCTTGGACTGACATTAAGTAACTTGAGAGTCATAAATGTTGCAATGTTACACCCAATTTTAGGAAAGGTGGGCCCAAAATTCAAGAGAAAGAACAAGAGGTGGAGATAGAATGCCCACACTGGTAATCTTTATGCCACAGGAGGGGCAGCTTCTGTGGTTGTTCTCAATGGAATTGACTTGATTCATCAGCAGAGACAGTAGTGGAGGAAGACAGGGGCCTGGCGAGATTGTAAAGATTTGACTCCAGATCTGGAGCCCAAAGGAGGAGAGGGAAATGGGGAGAGGCATTGATGGCTGGCATTGGTACATACATAGCACATGTGTCTTTTACATGTTCAAAGGCAGGGAAGCTCTCTCGTGGAAACTTTGTGAGCTTGCTGCAAGCGTGATTTAATGGTTGCAATATGTCATTTCCCATTATCCACACGTTGCTGAACACTATGATCTCATACACCCATTGAAGGCTCCCAAATGACAATAACGACTTTTCTTTGTCCCATGCAGGTGAAGCTTGTTCTGCTGACCGTGGGGGGATCAACAATTGCCTCTGAGGATGAACAAGAACCCTCAGAGAGTGCAGAATCATCACCGCCAACAACCGTACCACTCCCTCACCCCCCATATCCCCCCACTGCCTGCATCAAGCACCAGCATGGATACTGGCACCTGGACAAGGATTAGTATTTTCAGGACAAGGACAGGCACAGTCTGGTGCGGGCACTTCATATCGCACATGCAGCATTGGGAAGTGTGATGGGGCAGGCCTTGTCAGTCAGAGGATTTTTCATCCAGAGACAGGACGAGCTGGATGATAAGCCGTTGGGGTTATCCATGAGGCAGCAAATATTGGAAGTTCAGTGCAAGGTCCGTGCACATTTGGCAGATATAACAGAAGGGCTGCAAGCTCTGACAAACATCGTGGAGACAAAAAAGAGCAAATGTATCCTCTGGAAACTGGCTTTTAATATCAGGAACTGCCAGCAGTCATGGAACCCTGAACTACTGAGTTCAATTGAAGGGCATAACTGGTGACTTTAAACTCGCCATGACAAGCTTTCAGTTAAAAAAAAATGAGATCCCCACTTGGCTTAAATCACACTTGCCAAGTGTTTTAATGCTCCCACCACTTATTATTTCAGTTAATTTGAACATTCACAAGGTAAGTACCCAGTTTAATCATATTTGAACAAGATGGTTGAATCCTGATTTCCAGACCTGCCCACCTGCCTATCACCTCGATCAGGCGGGGGACAGAGATATTTTTGATATGTATTATCCTGCCCCTGCTGCCTAAGCATGTGGTGAAGCAGGTTTAATCGAGGCATTCAAAAGGAAATTAGATTTTTCTCCAAAAAGAAAGAATCTGTAGGGTTATGTGGAGAGGGCAGGGGAGTGATTCAAGGTGAATTGCTCATTTGGAGACTGGACATCGACAAGACAGACCCTAATGACCTCCTTCTGTGCTGTAATATTTCTGTGATTCTGGTAGCACTACCTTTAGATTGTTGGAACACTCATTGCAGCATTAGAGCTCAGGGAGTTATTTTAAACTCTTGCTTCACGGTAAAAAGGTCACATACTCTCAGAGAGCTGGTCAAATTATTTATTCAGGAAGCAAAGTCCTCTTAGAGCAAACAAGTACACCCGGCTATTGAAAGCACACACTTGAAGGTTAAATCGAGAGCCATGGATTATTGGGTCCTAATGTAAGTGGTATTATTCTGCAAGCTGCAACAAAAAGCTTCTGAATTGACCACTTTAGTCTCAATACAGAGGATAATAGCTTTTCAATTTTCCCAATCTAATCCCCAACAAACTTGGCAAAGTTTCATAATGTTTTATTAACTTCCTCCCCAGTAAAATCAACAACAAGATTCTCAGACGCAGCACATTTCAGTTGAGTACAGTTGCCTTATAAACATTCATTTACTAACCTTTCACAATCAGCATCTAGAAGAGAATTGCCCTGAGGTTCATTTGGAGTGGGGATGGTGCAAAGTCAGGTGAAAAAGCCAGGAAGAGATTTCAGTGCATTAAGCCATTGTATTTTAATGTAGCCAATGTTACTTGTGGCTTTGACATTGAATTTATGGCAGCAGATAGGATGCAGACTTGTAACTCACAAGCTCAACTGGAATACTTAAAGACCAATCCAAAGGTGGGATTTGGAGGAGTTGGTAGTTTTCACATAGAGGGGGGGAAGCTGTTTCATCTCTTCAGGAGAGTCAAGAGCCACGCCTGAATTTATGCCCCACTGGGTGTCTCCTGTTTGGCTGCACCAGCCCCCCCACCCCCCCCACACCTGCACCCCCCCTTCCCCCGCCTCCCCACCCCATCTCTAGACCGGAAACAATGGGAGAATTGTAGAGGGGATAAGGAGCAGCAACTGACATTAGGAGGGCCTTGATAGGAAGGCCCCAGGATGGTGGGTTCACCCTCCTTTTCTCTCTCTGTGCCATGGCACCTCCCTGTATCCCTGAGAAACAAGGACACCTGAAGGCAGGTTAAGGATCTCCAAGACAGTCACCAACCACTTGATGAAGGAAGTCACATGTTCGAATAGATTTGATTTATTATTGTCACAGGTATTAATATACAGTGAAAAGTATTGCTTATTGTGCACTATACAGACAAAGTATACCGTTCATAGAGAAAGAAACGAGACAGTGCAGCATGTAGTGTTACAGGCATAGTTAGGGTGTAGAGAAAGATCTGCTTAATGCAAGGTAAGTCCATTCAAGTTGATTCAAGACAGTCACTGACCACTTATTGGAGGAAATTACATGTTCACATGTCTGAGAAATGACGGACCTCGTGACTTATATGGTTTCCTCCATTGTTTGCACAAGGCTGCTCATTGCCTCGGGCCTCTCCACCAGACCTTCCTGTACATCTCTCTGCATGTCCAGTGGGCTTCGTGTGGCTGAGATGTGAGGCCCATCATCAGCCTGGGGGTCAGTGTGGGCCATGTACCCAGGTGCCAAGGGTCTGAGCTGTCACAGTGCTGGAATGTGACTTACTTTTTATATTCATTCATATGATCTAAGCATCACTGGCTAGGCCAGCATTTACTGCCCAACCCCTAATTGCCCTTGACAAGGTAATAGTGAGGCGCCTTCTTGAACCATTGTAGTTCATGTGGTATAGATGTATCATGGTGCTGTTAAGGAAGGAGTTCCAGGATTTTAACCCAGCGACAGTGAAGGGAGGGCGATATATTTCCAAGCCAGGATGGTGAGAAGCTTGGAGAAGAACTTCTAGGTGGTAGTGTTCCTATGTATCTGCTACCCTTATCCTTCTAGATGGTAGTAGTCATGTATTTGGAAGGTACTGTCTGAGTGATGGGGATGGTGCCCATTGCCTCTGTGACTCTATTCGATTCAGTCAGGGGTGGGGAAGGTCGAAAACAGCTTTCTTACGAAGAGCCATTGAGACCCTTAAGGATCCAATTATTGGCCATTTAAGGGCCTCATCCCTGATATAATACGAGCTGCCTTCAGAAGGTGGTAGTGAGCTACCATTATGAAATATTGCAGTCTTTGAGATGTAGGTGCATCCACAGTGTTGTTAGGGAGGGAAATCCAGAACTGTGACCCAGCGACAGTGAAGGAACAGTGATATATTTCCAAACCAGGATGGTGAGAAGCTTGGAGAGGAACTTCCAGGTGGTGGTGTTCCCATGTATCCGCTGCCCTGTACTTCTAATTAAATGAAGAACAAAGAAAACTACAGCACAGGAACAGGCCTTTCAGCCCTCCAAGTCTGCAATTCATTCTGCTCGATTTAACTAAAACTCCCTTCCCTTCCAGGAACCATATCCCTCTATTCCCACCCTATTCATGTATTTGTCAAGACGCCCCTTAAAAGTCACTACTGTGTCCGCTTCCACTACCCCACCCAGCAATGAGTTCCAGGCACCCACCACCCTTTATGTAAAAGATCTGCCTCGTCTCCTTTAAACTTTGCCCCTTAAGGTTTAAGGACGCACCTTAAACCTGTGCCCCCTAGTAATTGACTCTCCTACTCCAGGAAAAAGCTTCTGATTATCCACTCTGTCCATGCCTCTCATATTTTAAAGAGTTATATAAGATCGCCCCTCAACCTCTGTCGTTCCAGTGAGAACAAACCAAGTTTCTCCAACCTCCCCTCATAGCTAATGCCCTCCATACCAAGCAACGTCCTGGTAAATCTTTTCTGTACTCTCTCCAAAGCCTCCACATCTTACTGGCAGTGTGGCGACCAGAATTGAACACTATATTCCAAGTGCGGCCTAACTAATGTTCTATAAAGCTGCAACATGACTTGCCAATTTTTAACTCAATGCCCCAGCCAATGAAGGCAAGCTTGCCGTATGCCTTCTTGACTATCAATTACACCTGCGTTACCACTTTCAGTGACCTGTGTACTTGAACACCCAGATCCCCTTGCTTCTAAATACTCTTAAAGGTTCTACCATTTACTGTATATTTCCTATGTTCATTAGACCTTCCAAAATGCATTACCTCACATTTGTCTGGACTAAACTCCATCTACCATCTCTCTACCCAAGTCTCCAGTTGATCTATATCCTGCTGAAACCTCTGATGGTCCTCATCGCTATCTGCAAATCTACCAACCTTTGTGTCGTTCGCAAACTTACTAATCAAACCAGTTACATTTTTCTCCAAATCATTTATATCTATTACAAACAGCAATGATTCCAGCACTGATTCCTGAGGAACGCCACTTGTCACAGCCCTCCATTCAGAAACGCACCCTTCCACTTCTACCCTCTGTCTTCTTTGACTGAGCCAGTTTTCTATCCACCTTACCAGTTCACCTCTGATTCCATACGACCTCATCTTCTGCACCAGTCTGCCATGAGGAACCTTGTTAATGGCCTTACTGAAGTCCATGTGGACAACATCCACTGCCCTACCCTCATTAATCATCTTCGTCACTTCCTCGAAAAACTTGATCAAGTTAGTGAGACACAATCTCCCCTTCACAAAACCATGTTGCCTCTCATTAATACGTCCACTTATTTCCAAGTGGGAATAAATCCGGTCTCAAAGAATCATCTCCAATACTTTCCTTGCCATTGATGTGAGGCTCACCGGCCTGTAATTACCTGGATTATTCTTGCTACCCTTCTTAAACATAGGAACAACATTGGCTATTCTCCAATCCTCTGGGACCCCCCCTGTAGCCAGTAAGGATACAAAGATTTCTCTCAAAGCCCCAGCAATTTCCTCCCTTCCCTCTATCAGTATTCTGGTGTATATCCAATTAGGTCCTGGGGACTTGTCTATCTTAATGTTTCTCAAGAACCCCGATACCTCCTCCTTTTTGATCTCAATATGACTCAAACTATCTACATATCCTTTCCCAGATTCATCAGCCATCAAGTCCTTCTCTTTGGTGAATACTGCTGCAAAGTACTCATTTAATACCTCATTCATTTCCTCTGGCTCCATGCATAGATTCCCTCCCTTGTCCTTGAGTGGGCCAACCCTCTCCTTGGCTATCCTCTTGCTCTTTATATATGTATAAAAAGCCTTAGGATTTTTCTTAATCCTGCTGGCCAATGTTTTTTTGTGATCCCTTTTAGCCCTCCCTACTCCTCGTTTAAGTTTCTTTCTACTTTCCTTGTATTCCACACTTGCTTTGTGTGTTCCCAGCCTCCCAGCTTTGACAAATGCTTCCTTTTTCTCTTTGACTAAGCTCACAATATCTCTCGTTATCCAAGGTTCCCAAAACTTGCCATACTTATCCTTCTTCCTTACAGAAATGTGCTGGTCCTGAATCCCTATCAACTTACACTTGAAAGCCTCCCACATGCCAGATGTTGATTTACCTTCAAACATCTGCCCCAAATCTATATTCTTCAGTTCCTGCCTAATATTGTTGTAATTAGCCTTCCCCCAATTTAGCACCTTAACTTGAGGACTACAATTATATTTATCCATTAGTATCTTGAAGCTTACTGAATTGTGGCCACTGTCCCCAAACTGCTCCCCTACTGAAACATCAACCTCCTGGCTGGGCTCATTCCCCAATACCAAGTCCAACATGGCCCCTTCCCTAGTTGGACTATCTACATACTGTGTCAAGAAGCCCTCCTGGATGCTTCTTACAAACTCTGCCTCATTCATGCCCTTAGCGTTAAGTGAGTTCCAGTCAATAGAAGGAGAAATTAAAATCTCCCACCACAACAACATTGTTACTTTTACACCTTGCCAAAATCTGCTCTATCTCTTGCTGACAGTTAGGTGGCTATTGTAAACTGCCAATATTGTGACTACACCCTTCCTATTCCTGAGCTCCACCCATATTTTCTCACTAAATGAGCCTTCCTGTAGTATAACTGTGATGGTAATAGTTGTACTTTTGGTAGGTGCTGCTTAAGGATTCTTGGCGTGTTCCTGCAGTGCATCTTGTAGATGGTATATACAAAGACACTGTCCATCAGTGGTGGAAGGAATGAATGTTTGTGGAAGGAGTAGCAATCATGTGGGCTACTTTGTCCTGGGTGATGTTGAGCTTAAGTATTGCTGGAGCTGCACTCATCCAGGCAAGTGGAGAGTATTCCATTACACTCCTAACTTGTGCCTTATAGATGGTGGACAGGCTTTTGGGAGCCAAGAGAATGCCTAACCTTTGGCCAGCTCTGGTAGCCACAGTATTTATATGGCTACTCCAGTTCAGTTCCTGGTCAATGGTAATCCCCAGGATGTAAATGGTGGGCGATTCAGCAATGGTAATGCCATTGAATGTCAAGGGTGATGCTTAGATCTCTCTTGGAAATGGTCTTTGCCTGGCACTTGTGTGGCATAAATGTTACTTGCCACTTATCAGCCGAAGCATGGATATTGTCCAGCTCTTGCTGCATTTGGACATTGTGCAGTCATCTGCAAACATCTCTACTTCTGACCTTATGATGGAGGAAGGTTATTGATGAAGCAGCTGGAAATATTTGCATCTAAGACTCTACCCTGAGGAATTCCTGCATTGATGCCCTGGAGCTGAGATGATTGTCCTCCAATCACCAATAGCTATCCTTCTTTGTGCCAGGTATGACCCCAACCAGTGGAACTTTTTCCCCCTATTCCAATTGATTCCAGTTTTACTGGGACTCCTTGATGCCATACTCAATGAACTGCGGCCTTGATGTCAAGGACAGTCAATCTGACCTCACCTCAGTCATTCTGCTCCTTTGTTCATGTTTAAACCAAGGCTGTAATGAGGTCAGGAGCTCAGTGCCCCTGGTGGATTCCAAGCTAAGTGTCTGAGAGCAAGTTATTGTTAAATGCTGCTTGATAGCACTGTTGGTGACCCCTTCCATCACTTTATTGATGATCGAGAGTAGACTGATGGGCCGATAATTGGTTGAGTTGGATTTGTCCTGTTTCTTGTGTACAGGACATGCCTGGGCAATTTTTCACATTATTTGGTAAATTGGCAGGATATTAATGTTAAAGGAACTGAGGATAACTCCCTTGCCACCTGCTCAGGCAGATGTGGCTTCAGTTTAATGTCTCATCTGAAAGATGATTCCTTTGAAAGTTCAGCATCCACTCAGTACTACAATGCAGTGCCAGTTTTGATTTTTGTGCTCGAGCCCTGAAGTGGGCAAATCTAAACTTGTTGCTTTGAACTACTTCAGAAAGGTGTTGTTTGAACAGGAGTTCCCGTTTTGCTTGTAATTGATGGAAAAATGCCATAACTCATATATGAAAATGCCCTGATTTTCTTTTTCTTTCATGGAATATGGGCGTCACTGGCATGACCAGCATTTGTTGCCATCCTTAACTGCTTCTTGAACTTAATGGCCTCTTAGATTATAGTAAGAAGTCTCACCACACCAGGTTAAAGTCCAACAGGTTTATTTGGCACTAGCTTTCAGAGCTTCAGCCTCCTTCATTAGGTGAGAGGAACCTAAGACTCCGAAAGCTCGTACCAACTATACCTGTTAGACTTTAACCTGGTGTTGTGAGACGCCTTCCTGTGCTTACCCCAGTCCAACGCTGGCATCTCTACATCATTCTTAAATTTTTCCAGAGGGCAGTTAAGCATTAACCACATTACTGTGGGTCTGGAGTGACATAGCCAGGTCAGGTAAGTACAACAGATTTCATTCCCTAAATGGCATTAGTGAACCAGATAGATTTTTATGACAATTGGAGATAGTTTCACGGTCATCATTACTGAGAATAGCTTTATGTTCCAGATTTATTGCCTGAATTTAAATTCCACCAGCTGCCATGTGCGGTTTGAACACAGGACATTAGCTTGGGCCTCTGGATTACTAGTCCAGTGACTTTACCACTATGCTACCATCTCCTCTGTCTTTACTGATGTGAAATTAATATTTATTGACAATTGTTTTATTATCTGAGCTTTTGAAAGCTGGGTCATCATTTTCTATTACAACCTACCATTTCTATTTTCTTTGAGTATATTTTCCAGAATCTGGACTTTGGTGGATTGAACCCATCTTTATCAAAAATATTAAATTGTTACCAAACACATTTCAGAATCAACCATATTGCTCCCTTTGTTAAAAAAAACATAAAGAGACGTAAGACGATTTGCATGGTTTATACCTTTATAAATCTCAAATCAGATTGATTTTGTTACTCCTAATAACTTACAAATCAAGGCAACTGATTATCAGGAAGCTAAGAGTCTAATAGGCAAAGAAATTTCTCGAATTATTGTGAATACATGTCTGGTTATTCATGATGCAATTGTCCATGGTTCATTAAGCAGCACTGTTGTTGTCTCTCCTAGCTCACACTGTTTTGCAGTTAGACATTCATGCTTTCAGAAAATTGGCTTTTCTAAAAATCAGATGCTATAAGCTGATATTATTATGACTTATCACCGTTGTGTATGTAATGTTTAATGTTAAGGAACTAAATGTACTTAATGGCAGTTCAGTCTTATCTTAGTTAACACCTCATTATCCTTGTGCTTGAAGTTGTAATTGTCAGTTCGAGGTGATTCAGAGAAACTCTATCGCCTTATCTAATTTTGTGTGGAAGAACGTTCCTCCATAAAATGGAAAACAGAAAGTAACTTGATGCAGGCACATAGGTTGACCTAGAGGACAACCAAAAAGCTGAATATTGGTCTCAAAACAGTTGAAAGCACCAAAACTATTTTTGAATATAGTGTATAGCTACACTGAAAATAGTGAGAAACTAGCAATAGTTGCAAGATTCCCCATCATTTCTTGCATAATGGTGGGGTCTCGTCGATTGTGGAAATATTGATATTCAGCCTATGAGTTTAAAGGAAATCTTCTGGTGCAGATGTAAATATAGATGGGTAACACAAGTATGGACAAAAAAGCTGAGCTCAAGACTTCAGGTGAGACTGACGGCCCTTGACATCAAGGCAGCATTTCACCAAGTGTAGCATCAAGGGGCCCTAGCAAAACTGAGGTCAATGTGAATCAGGGGAAACTCTTTGCCTGGCTCCATTGTAGTGATAGGCATGTCCCAGTCATCTGCAATTTTCATGGAGCCGGGCCAGCATTTCAAAGAGTCATTTTCAAAGACATTTCAAAGGTGTCATTAACCATAATCTACATGAGGAAACCTTCTGAAGGGTAAGATCAAAAGACCCTCCTCATTTCTCTATGCAAAGCTATGCTTCTCCACTCACCCTCTTTGCCCCTTATGCTCCCTCTGCCAAACTGTGGCCCTTCTATATGATTGACTCATTATGAACTGTATAGAACCAATGAACCCTAAAGTGACAATAAGGTGTGTAAAAAGTCTTTAAAAACTGTCATTCATTCATAATTTTCCACCATGTTTTTAAAAATGTCCTTTTACTACCAGGCAAATGAAGTTTCAATCACCCATACCCTTTAAAGTATTAACATTAGAACAGCAAACACTCAAAACCTCTTAATCTTGTGTAAAAATACATTGTGCAATTGACAGTAAATATCAGTGAGCCAGGCTGTCAATCAAACAATGCTTTCACTGCGGTTGGGGGGTGGTGGCTCAGATATTTTGATTGACCAATGGATTTCTCAGCTCTCAGCCAAAGCCTAATTATACATTTTTGTCAGTTTGTTCTTTCTGGATGATTTAATTAATAAATAGGATTGACAAAACTGATACAGGTAAATTTTTCATTATGCAGTGATTCAAATGCTAAAAGCATCAAAAAATAGAAAATTGAAAATAAAAATATCTATCAGGCGGAACTTTATTACACAAAGGTTAACAGAACTGTCGTATAGGCTGACAAAGAAGTTCATCAAAATGTAATTATATATAAATGGATTCAAGGGACAACAGGGTCAATTTCCCCACGGACACAATAGGTCATTGGACAGTCTGATGGTGATTGAGTGATGTTGAGAAGAATTATGAAGGGACAGATAACTTGGTTCAAAATACAAAATATTCTTGGGACTAATCTTCCTTCCTCATCACCCACCATCTCCACTCCTCTGTCCCTGGACAGGAGTGCCAGGATTTCAAAACTTGAAAGGCAGCTTGCAGAACCTGGTGCCAGTGGATGAAGCAGGAGAGTGAAATGCTGTTATAGGCCTCAAAGTGCTAGGGAATAGGTGGGACATGAAAGTAAAATTCATTGTGAAATCAATCCTGCACACGAGTCAGATCAGAGCACTGTGTTTTCTGGGCATTTTAGTGTTAGGTCATTAAGCTAACACAGGTAAGTTCAACTCTCTGCACCCCCATAGAGAAGTCCCAGAAATCCCAGGGCAGTAGCTAGCCAAATTGTTGTTTCCAAGGGGAAGAGTTTGTAAGGGCACCCCTTAGGTTTTTAGGTAGACAAGCAAAGTACAGGATGCCCAGGATATTTAGGCAGGACAGGATGAAGCATAGGTGGAATTGCTTTAGAGAAGAAGGCAAAGCAGTGGGACAAGCATACCGTGCACAAGTCATATGGCAGGTAGTCAATTAAGAACCTGCTTTCAGAGTTACCATCCAATTAAGGGTAGTGGACTGGCTGAGGAGGTGGAGGGTGGCACAATGGATAGCACTGCTGCCTCAAAGTGCCAGGAATCTGGATTTGATTGCCAACTTGATTCACTGTCTAAGTAGAGTTTGCACATTCTCCCTGCGTCAGTGTGGATTTCCTCCGGGTGCTCCGGTTTCCTCCCACAGTTCAAAGACATGCTGATTTGGTGCATTGGCCATGCTAAATTCTCCCTCAGTGTATCTGAACAGGTGCTGGAGTCTGGCGACTGGGGGATTTTCACAGTAACTTCATTGCACTGTGAGTGTAAGTCCACTTGTGACTAATAAATAAATAAATTTAAATAAATAAAGGGCTAATCAGGAGCTGAGATGTGATTGCAGTCCGGCCACTTCCACAGTGGCTGCTGTGGGAGTACAGCTGAAGTGACTGGAAGACAAGAGGGAGGAACGTAAGAAAAGAGAAAAGATTGAAGATACTGCAAGAACTCCTTTTGATCCGATCACTCTTAATGGCAGCAATCTCCTTAAGATGTTGCTGGCCGGGAATGCCTGTGTCTGGTGATGATCACAGCCTTTCTATCTTTTGGCAAGTAAAAGTCAGATTGCATGTAACCGGAATAGAACATAGAACATAGAACATTACAGCGCAGAACAGGCCCTTCGGCCCACGATGTTGCGCCGACCAGTTAAAAAACAATGACCCACTAACCTAAACCAATCCCTTTTCGTCCATAAACCTATCCACGGATCTCTTAAACGCCCCCAAACTAGGCGCATTTACAACCGCAGCAGGCAGGGCATTCCAATCCCTCACCACCCTCTGGGTAAAGAACCTACCCCTGACATCCGTCCTATAACTACCCCCCCTTAATTTAAAGCCATGCCCCCTCGTGCTAGCTTTCTCCATCCGAGGAAAAAGGCTATCACTGTCCACCCTGTCTAAACCTCTAATCATCTTATATGTTTCAATAATATCCCCTCTTAACCGCCTTCTTTCCAGCGAAAACAACCCCAAATCCCTCAGTCTCTCCTCATCGGACCTCCCCTCCATACCAGGCAACATCCTGGTAAACCTCCTCTGCACCCTCTCCAAAGCCTCCACATCCTTCCTGTAATGTGGGGACCAGAACTGCACACAGTACTCCAAGTGCGGCCGCACCAGAGTTGTGTACAGTTGCAACATGACGCTGTGACTCCTAAATTCAATCCCCCTACCAATAAACGCCAAGACACCGTATGCCTTCTTAACAACATAAGAAACATAAGAAATAGGAGCAGGAGTAGGCCATCTAGCCCTTCGAGCCTGCCCCGCCATTCAATAAGATCATGGCTGATCTGTCGCTGCTCAGTTCCACTTTCCCGCCCTCTCCCCATAACCCTTAATCCCCTCTCTTATCAAAAACCCATCAACCCGCGTCTTAAAAATATTTAGCGAGGCAGCCTCCACCACTTCAACGGGCAGAGAATTCCAGAGATTCACCACCCTTTGAGTGACCCCATCTACTTGATTCCCAACTTTCAGGGATCTATGTACACATACACCTAGATCCCTCTGTTCATCCACACTATTCAAAGTCCTCCCGTTAGCCCTATACTCAACACATCTGTTATTCCTACCAAAGTGAATTACCTCACACTTCTCCGCATTAAACTCCATCCGCCACCTCTCGGCCCAGCTCTGCAACCTGTCCAAGTCTTCCTGCAAACTATGACACCCTTCCTCACTATCTACCACACCTCCGACTTTGGCGTCATCAGCAAATTTACTAATCTACCCAACTATACCCTCATCCAGATCATTAATAAAAATTACAAACAGAATGGGGACTTGCTGCTGTGCACTCCCTCTTCTCCTGTGAGCTGCTACACAGCGTGGCTCTCAGTCACCTCTAACAAAACTGGAAGGTAAGGTAAAAATCTCTATTGATTGCCTCCTCAGCTACCTCAATTGGCTTCCCCCTTTACTACAGTGACCACTCTGTCCCCAATCTGAATCCACGCCTCCCCTCCCCCCGCCCCAGACACAACTGCAAGGAGAAGGAACACATGAAGGAGTCAGTCCAAAGCATTTTATTTTACTAATTTTCTTGGCCCCACCGTCTCCAAATCCATTTCCAAAGTACTAGAAAAATTCCCCCCAAAGTAATTAAAATGTTGCTACAGCAGCCTCATTTCCATAGGTTAATTCATGATTATATAACTCTATTGAAGTGGGTTTTACAAAAAGTAATTACTAAAATTGTGACAATATTCAGAACTGTATACCATTGATAGCAGCTAATTTTGTGTTTTGTATTTATGATAAGTAATCCAATACTCAAAGTGAATTCAAAGCAGAAATTTCAGATTGAGTGGTTAATTAACTCCCCTCCTGACCACTATCCTCCTTTTGGATGGTTGCAAAAGGCCCAAGTTTAAATTTAATGCTTTAACACCCCTGTATGTGTGGGATGAATAAAGTGCTCCCTGCTGCTTCTTTTCTGACATCTGAGGTGCAATGTCTTTAAGGTCACCATAATAGTTTTCCTGTTGAGTCCTTCATGAGACAGGTTTCCAGCCAGGACAGAAAACAGCAACCGATATGGCAAAGCAATTCTAGCACTGAGATTTTCTGCTCCAATGGAACTGACGTTGTGAATGTGGAAGGGTAGAAACCGTTATAATGGCTAGATATGTGGAGAAAATGTAGCATGGGCCTTTGCCAAAGCCTTCAATACTGCTGTGATGGTTTGAGGTGGGGGAAGGTCGAGTGCTCCCAATACTGTTGTGGTGGTGTTGATGGGGAGTGAGGGGGTCACCCTAATGCCTGTAGGGATGGGCAGGTCCTGTATATCCATGAAAGGGGTAGGGGAGGTTTATTATCACCATAGATAGGGAAGCCCTTTAAGGATAGTGCCACAGTTTTCTGTGGAGCTGGTCTTGCCATCTCTATCAGGCCCAGCCCCACCAGAGTGATGGCATATACACCCTGGCCCCAGATATTCTGCACACTGACCACCAGAAAATCTAGTCTGGAAACTCAGCCTTGCATCTGGAGAGATACACATTCAAGGCAATCATGCCAAAAGAAATTCTAAGTGCAGAACAAATGTGAAAATAGGAGAGTTTCAAACCTGCTTCTTTGGTGAAAAGAAATTAAATCTTATGACCCTTAGAAAATAAATGAAGCAATGTATAATTCTTGCTAGTAAGGGAAGCAGACAAAGTCTTTCAGGCCAGGAAATTAGCTGCTGACTGCTAGAGGATGCTATTGCGCATGTGCCCTGATCTCTTAGTGCAGAGTATACTGAGAGATTGTTACTTCCCCAATCCCCTGACATAACATCTCCAGTCCTCTAATCGCCCTGCCAATCGTGCCATCTCCAATTACACATTGCCAATCACTGTCCCCGATCATAGCCTCCCCCCACTTCCCCCATCGCCACCACTGATTGTGGCCCCCCCCCCTCCCCAATCACGAGGCTGGAACTGCCCAAGGGGTACTGCCTGCTCCTGCCCCTGTCTACCCATGGGGCCTCAATGGTATCAGTTCCCACCGGTGAGACTATCACGCCTTGTTGCTATTTCTGGGGACCATACATGATCCTTGCCGATGAGGACATCCACCAGTGAGGCTGTAAAGGCAAGGAAGCTGATCATGCCGGCAGATCGGGGCCACTAATATTGCAAGAAATGAGAAAGCGGGCACAACCCTGATGTTTTGCTTCTCTTGTGATGTCACCTGCTTGCCATGCTAATCGACCAACAAGATGAGCTGATAAGATTCGCTCCATTGGTTTTCAGTCAGAGCTTGACACTCTGATGAGTTTTAACAACATTCCACAAAAGGGGGTGACTTTGAGCCCATATACTCTCCGTCTGTGGGAATGGCGCCCTCACTCAAAATCTGGAAAGCAATTCAGGCTGGGTGGTTTCCAAATTCTGATCTCACTGGCCCCTCATTGGTGGAATGGCGAGAAACATACCACAGGACAGCAGAAAGCTCATTTTAATACATTAGCATGTCATTAGCAAGAACTCTGTCCAGGACTTCTTTCCTCATGTCACATTGCTACCATTTACAACTGGTTCACTAGGTGTGAACCTGGCTTGGGGATGTCTCGGAGGGTGTAAAGGTGAGTATAGCCCCTGAGGATGAGGAACATAGCCAGGCAGTGGCCTGGCAATGCCTGCTGATACTGACCTTTGGCACCATGCCAACCTGGCAGTGCCAATCTGTGCCGAGCAGCGGGCTCCAGTGGGGGAGGGAAGGGGTATTTATTCAGATTTGGTTTTGGCCAGAGACAGATGAAGGAGGATACCAGCAATGGCTGTTGGGAAACACGAGTGAGGTGGGGGATGCTGCTTTCGACTGTGTGAGAAGGTGATGAAGAGACTGATAATCAGAGGGAAGTGTCATTGAGTGGGAGACAGAGGCTGATAATCGGGGAAGTGGGCGAGAGCTATGCCGACTCTGAACCAGGGTGGGGAGAGCAGCCCTTGAGACCTCCGTGATGAGCTGGAGGGATGGTTTATGGTTTATTCCTGTTATGATTGGGGCACCCTTTAAAGATGGCACCCTGATCTCAGTGCACGTGGGATTTACTATAGAGTTGAGGCCCTGCCCCCCTGTATAATGATGTGAAACACACCCCCTTGTTATTTTTAGGCTGGGTATCATAAGATCAAGAGAGAATCACACTGCTTTTCTCGTCAGGTACAACACTCTGCCATTGTTGATAAGATTGCCCCCAAAGTTTCTAAACTATGGGGGAATCACATTTTGGCATATAAATATGTAAATTCCTAAACTGTTTACATTTACCATTGTGCCATAGATAATGTTTTCCTCCTTTTCAGATTTTGAATTATTGCTCAGGTCATTCAAGCCATCCAATGGTTAAATGAAGATTTAACTTACCACTTTAACAAACAAAATTTACCATTTAACCCTTGTAAAGTTTGGTTTAGCTTCTATGAGTACGGAGTGCTACAAGGGCTGGACAAATGCTTTAGGAATAAATTGTTCAAAGGTTAGGATTAAGGAGTTCATTAACCTGCAGTCATGGATTTCTACTCAGCATTCAAATGAATTTACAGGTCTACAACAGGCTAAAGGTTAAGTGTATGAGGACATAAATGGATCTCCTAGTAAATGAACTGTATCATTTAGTCGCTGTGTTGCTTGGGGCTGATAAAATAGTCAAATAAAAATTGCAAAATGTCCTTTATTACCATTGAAATACCATTGAAGAATGTTTAATGAGGCTACATGACCCAGATACATCCAAAGACAGAGTAATGCTACCAGGTGCTCCTTGTATTTGTACAATGCAAGTTAAGATGTATTCACAATATAACTATAGCATCAGTGTGAAGCGTCTTGGCTTGGTATAACCATAATAGTACAAACCAGCCTGAACCAAAAGTCAGACCTGTAACCAGAGCAGGTTCTAACCAATTCCAATCTTAAATGGCAATTCATGTCATTGCCTAAATAAGTGAGCCCATTGGACACCCAGAGGTAAAATCTTTCCAAAATAGCATCAATCATATTTCCAGTTACAGAAAGGGCATAAAATTCAACTGCTCATTTTCATCTTGCAACTCATCGATCTCAGGCTAAATTACATAGAAGACAATTTTGACTTTGGTGAGTGGTATCACAAAAGACCTTTGCAGTCACATTGTTCTCACAATGGCAGATTAGTTTTGATGATAAGTTGATGTTGTGGGTAACAACCTTGTTCAAGTTCTACATTCTTGAGCACATAATCTAGGCTGACAATTCAGTACAGTGCTGGGAGAATTCTGCATTGCTGAAGATACCATTTGCCATTGACTTCTTAAAATATGGGTGACACGGAGGCACAGTGGTTAGCACTGCTGCCTCATATCTCCAGAGACCTGGGTTTGATTCCCAGCTTGGATTACTGTCTGTGTGGGGTTTGCACATTCTCCCTGCATCGGCATGGGTTTCCTCCAGGTGATCTGGTTTCCTCCCACAGCCCAAAGATGTGTGGGTTAGGTTGATTGGCCATGCTAAGCTTCCCCTTAGTGTCTCGGGAAGCATAGGTTAGAGAGATTAGCAGGATAAACATGTAGGGTTATGGGAATAGGGCCTGGGTGGGACTGTTATCGGTGCAGACTCGATGGGTCGAATGACCTCTTTCTGCACTATAGGGATTCTATGAAAATGACGTCCCTGGTACCCTTGTGGGTTGAGATTAAACGTCCCGTGGCATTATTCCAGGTTGATCAGGTAATCCTCACTAACATTAATCTCTCAACCAAGACTTTTAAAAAAGGTTAATAGGCATGAAAATCAGGAGAGGTGTAGTGCAGATGGGTGAATTTACAAGACTGCCCAAAAATTAAATTACCCAACTTAAAGTAGCCGTAAAAGCTGAAGAAACTGGTTGCTGCTTCCCTGGATCTCACTCTGTCAGAGGCCTCACCCTGGGACATCACAGGATGTCACATATAAAGGAAGGCAGGGAAAACATTTTAGAAGCACGTAATGGGTACAAAAGACATTCAACTTTTGTTTTCTTACAGAAAGCAAAACAATTCTATGCCATTTTATACATTGCCATCGCATTAAAGATATTGGTGAAATTCACCCTGAAGCCCCAAAGGGTGATGTTTTTCAGATCAGTAGTTCTGTGTCCGATTGGGAGGTTACACAACTGGTTGACACTGTAATTAATAAGCTGGCTAGTGAAGATACTGATACTTGACCGCACTCCAAATTTTCCGATTCCGCCCAGGACAATGCCCATCACTGGTAGGATCAGAAAATCCCGACCTGAGACTGTAAAATGTTGGAACAATTTGCAGTAGATGCAGTCAGTTAAAAACTCGCTTTATTTTATTCATTTTTCCAGGTAGATGATATGTGGAACTCAGGCCGGAAATTAAGTAAGATTCATTGTGTTTGATCAAAACAGAGAAAAAGAAGTATGGAATAATGGATTGGATTCTATTTCTAACTAGGTATCTATCTGTCAAGTCATTGTAGCTTTCACCATGTACAACTAGAGGCAATTTCAGACAAAAGTTGTGTGGGTGACTCAGACTCAGTTCTGCTAATGCAGTCACAGCTGCATAAAACCAAATCATTTCAAAATGGAAGGCATTAACTATAGTTTGTTGAAAAGGAATGACAGATCATTATTTGGAATTATTACTGTAAAACCCATCCAGAAATTGTCAAAAATTGCATGCAACAATTGAGAATACAAGAACAATGTTTCCAAATCTTTACGTACATTGGAATAAAATTGAGCGCAAAGGCATGTGAAGTGTCTGTTCAGAATACCTATTTCTGAGATATTCAGTTGATCGTGACAATACTAAATGAGTGCTTGTGGTGTTGCTCACCATGAATCAGAGGCTGTGTCATTTCATAAGTAAAAAGTCTGACAACACCAGGTTTTAGTCCAACCTATTTATTTGATAATATACTCGCAAGCTTTCGAGGGGTTACCCTCTTCGTCAGGTGAATGGAGAGTTCTGGCCTCAGACAGAGCATATAAAGCACAGACAGTTTAGAGATTACTGATTAAAATGCGAATCCTTACACCTAACCTGCTGTTCAAGACCTGAAGTGGCTGATAATGTGAGTGGTAGGAGCACTGATCACAGTTTAAAGAGATGTGTATTGTCTCCAGACAGTACAGTAAGTGAGGTTTTGCAAACCCAGGCAAGTCACGGGGGTTACAGATAGTGCGACATGCGACATTGTCTACCTGATACGTTGCAAGAAAGGATGTCCCGAAGCATGGTACATTGGGGAGACCATGCAGACGCTACGACAACGGATGAATGAACATCGCTCGACAGTCACCAGGCAAGACTGTTCCCTTCCTGTTGGCGAACACTTCAGTGGTCACGGGCATTCAGCCTCTGACCTTCGGGTAAGCATTCTCCAAGGCGGCCTTCACAACACACGACAGCGCAGAGTCGCTGAGCAGAGACTGATAGCCAAGTTCCGCACACATGAGGACGGTCTCAACAGGGATCTTGGGTTCATGTCGCACTATCTGTAACCCCCGTGACTTGCCTGGGTTTGCAAAACCTCACTTACTGTACTGTCTGGAGACAATACACATCTCTTTAAACTGTGATCAGTGCTCCTACCACTCACATTATCAGCCACTTCAGGTCTTGAACAGCAGGTTAGGTGTAAGGATTCGCATTTTAATCAGTAATCTCTAAACTGTCTGTGCTTTATATGCTCTGTCTGAGGCCAGAACTCTCCATTCACCTGACGAAGAGGGTAACCCCTCGAAAGCTTGCGAGTATATTATCAAATAAATAGGTTGGACTAAAACCTGGTGTTGTCAGACTTTTTACTGTGTTTACGCCAGTCCAACGCCGGCATACCCACATCATTTCATAAGGACAGATGCATTGCATTGTTACGTACAATCCAATAATATGCCACTGAATGAAGCTATGTGAAACTGAACCCATTCCTTTGAAGGGCATAAGTCTAATTGTCATAAATAGGGACATCCTGCAATCAATTGGGGGCTAATTACTCCACGCACATCTAGAGATCAATTATTTAACTTTGTGGGAGGATTTTCTCTGAGCTCAACAGGAAATGGTTAGGGCAGCAATCTTAACTCCGAGCCCATTTTGGCAGGTGCATTGCAAAATAATTTGGAAAATAATTCTCTTTCCAGAAATGAGGCCCGGCTATTTTAATACCTCATTTAAATTCTGCTGACTGACCTGCCAGCCAATCTAGATGGGATTTCAGCAGCAAGTGTTGGGAAGTCAGATGGTCTCAAAGCTGCATGCTGACATCAGCTGGTGTTGGGGTAGTAAGAAATCTCAACACCAGGTTGAAGTCCAACAAGTTTTGTTGGTGGCATGAGCTTTCGGAATGCTGCCCCTTCATCACTCACCTGATGAAGGAGCAGCGCTCTGAAAGCTCATGCTACAAAATAAACCTTTTGGACTTCAACCTGGTGTTGTGAGACTTCTTACTGTGCCCACCCCAGTCCAACGCCGACATTGCCATGGTCTTGGGATAGGCTTTATGAAGCTGGTTAAACCTGGAACTCAGCTCCCAGTAGTTTCACAATGCTGAGTAATCTGAGCAATTTTAACTGCTCATATGTCTAATTTTTGGCAGGCTGGTTGGGTTAAAGTCACTACAGTCGCCCTTTCTCTCTGTGTCTTTTTAAGTATGACACAAAAGTGTTCATTTCTGACAACATTTGTCAATTGAAGTACAACAGAAAACCTTCCACCTTCAATAAAAGAAATTCTCTCCTCAAATTGACACGAGAAATTCTAGATTCTGAAAACGTTCCAGAATGTTTCATGTAACTAACACATTAGACATTAAGATTACAGAACCATTACAGTGCAGGAAGAAGCCATTTGGCCCATCAGGTCTGCACTGCCTCGATTGAAGATACCTCCATCACTCTCTCAGCAAGTTCATTCTAGACTCCAACCACCCTTACATCATTTTTACTCTTTATGCCCACTATTTTGAATCACTGGCCTCTAGTTCTTGGCGCTCTCTTCAGTGGAAAAAGCTTCTCACCACTTGCCCTGTCCATATCCCTCAGGATCTTGAATACTTCTATCAAATCTCTGCTTAGCTTTCTTTTCCCAATTTCTCAATCTATCCTTGTAACTACAGTTCTTTATCTGTAGAATCATTTTTGTGGGTCTCCTCAGTATTCTCTCTAATGCCTTCACACCCCCCCCTTAAGAATGATGTCCATAGCTGTGTGCAATACTCTAGATGAAGCCTAATCAGTGTCTCACACAAGTTCAACATGACCTCCTTACTCCTGTAGTCAATTATCCTGTCAATAAAGCCGAAGATGTTTTTTGCTTTATTAACTTCTCACTCAACATGCCCCGCCATCTTCAATGATTTATGTACATCTACAGGTACATAAGGTCCCTCTCTTCCTGCACCTCATTTAGAGTAAGCCAATAAGATCGCGAGAGAGGCAAAAAATTGGGTTCATACCCGATTTCTTGCCTCTTGTGATCTTACCGGCCCTGATCTGCTGGTTAAATTTTAATATTTAACTTCTTATTTAAATTTTATTAGCGAGCCCAGGATGGGCTCTATTTTCTTTCCACTATGTTTTCTTTTTGGAAGTGTTGATTGAAGTATTAATTTGGAAGTATTAATTAAGACACCAGAATCAATCCTCTGTTCTTTGAATCACACCATTGGATGTTTTACCACAGGAGAATTCTTAATTTCCCCCCGAAAGATGGCACCTCCAACAATGCAAAATTGACTCAACACTTAACTGAAGTGCCCGCCTAGATTCTGTGCTCACATTCTTGGAGCCAGAACAGACTTGGTACGTCTAAATTACGGACAGCCTCGCTTTCTGTAGCATTAACTTGCCAATACAATCAATAGTGATCCATCATTATGAAATCAGCAAAACATTGTGAATACAAAGTTAAGAACATAAGAACATAAGAAATAGGAGCAGGAGTAGGCCATCTAGCCCTTTGAGCCTGCCCCACCATTCAATAAGATCATGGCTGATCTGTCGCTGCTCAGTTCCACATTCCCGCCCTCTCCCCATAACCCTTAATCCCCTCGCTTATCAAAAACCCATCAACCCGCGTCTTAAAAATATTTAGCGAGGTCGCCTCCACCACTTCAACGGGCAGAGAATTCCAGAGATTCACCACCCTTTGAGTGAAGAAGTTCCTCCTCAACTCCGTTCTAAACTGCCCCCCCTTCATCTTGAGGCTGTGCCCCCTAGTCCTACTATCCTTTCTGAGTGGGAAGAGTCTCTCCACCTCTATCCTATCCATCCCATTCATCATCTTATACGTCTCAATGAGATCTCCCCTCATTCTTCTAAACTCTAACGAGTACAAGCCTAGTTTATTCAGCCTCTCCTCATAGCTCAACCCCCTCAACTCCGGCATCAGCCTAGTAAACCTCCTCTGCACTCCCTCCAAGGCCAAAATATCCTTGCGTAAGTACGGCGCCCAAAACTGCACACAGTACTCCAGCTGCGGCCTCACCAATGCCCTATACAGCCGCAGCAAGACCTCCCTACTTTTATATTCAATCCCCCTCGCTATGAAGGCCAGCATCCCATTCGCCTTCCTGACCACCTGCTGCACCCGCAAGCTGGGTTTTTGCGACTCATGCGCAAGGACCCCAAGGTCCCTCTGCACCGTCGCCTGCTGCAGTTTTTCGCCACGTAAGTAATAATCCTTCCTACCATTATTCCTACCAAAGTGGACCCCTCGCACTTGCCAACATTAAATTCCATTTGCCATTTCCTGGCCCATTCGCCCAGCCTATCTAGATCCTTCTGCAGACTCTCCACACCCTCCGCACAATTTGCCGTTCCCCCAATCTTGGTGTCATCAGCAAATTTTGACACCCTACACTCGGTTCCCTCCTCCAGATCATCTATATAAATGGTAAATAGCTGAGGCCCCAGCACCGACCCCTGGGGCACTCCACTAGTCACCATCCTGGCACTCCACTAGTCACCATTAATTGTCCTTGGTGACACCATTCACTAAACTGTAGCATTAAGAATTGAATAACGTAGAAATTATATGCTGCAACTTTTCACTGGGTGAAAAGCAACCAGAGTCCTTGCTTCCAATTGTTACACAATGAAAAGCAAACAGGTTTGGCTACGTGAAACATTGAGACCTATTGGTTGGAAGACCATCCAAAGAACTCTATTAACATAACAACAGCCCTTGTCAGAACAAGATTTTGCATGACATCCTGGCTCTTTCCTGCCACCTTGGACCCAGAAGGTCAAGTCAGCCTCATGCCTGCATGACGTGGAGGTGGGGAGAGGGGCCGGGCTGTGATTTGAGTGTTAGGTCGAAGAATGTCCCTCTTTTCTGAGTGGTTGGTGGTGCTCCCCTGGATCCTCATGGTTCAGCACTTCAAGGCAAAGTCAGTGTTCAGTTTGTGGAAACCTTAAAAAGGCTGGCACAACCTTCCAAGTTTGGTGAGTCATTAGAAGATACTCTTTGAGATTGTCTAGTTTGTGGTCTCCAAAATGAGGTTGATTTCTTATTGAATATGCTTTGACTTTAAAGGCAGCGGTTGAAATTGCAGTGTTGAACTAGATGTTAAAGAGGTTTCATAATGTGGTGCAGGAATAAAGATCCACAAGTTGGAAACTACTCATTAAAAGTCAAAGTAACAACAACCATTTCACAAACGTGCCAAAATGGGCCATTCAGCAAGTGAATGCTGGAGTAAGGATAGTCAATGCAAGAGCTGTGGCAAAGTAGGTCACATTGCAAAAGTTTGTTGGGCTAGACCGGCTTTCCCTGAGAGGATTATTCAGAAGAGGAATCTGGGTACCTTCAGGAAGAAGAACACTCTGTATTCTACAAAAATAATTTACAACATGGCAGAGAAGAATTAGGTCTGTGAAGAAGAGAATGACCATAAATATGATGAAGAGCTTCATTTTAATCCAAAGCTTTCATTACTGCTTGCGTGTGACACTTCACCTTATGGAGTGAGGGCAGTTTCACATATTATGCCTTGGGGAGAAAACCAATAGCTTTTGCTTCATCCAGTCTGACTAGTGCTGAATCTAACTGCGCCCAGCTAGAAAAAGAAGCACTAAGTATAATTTTTGATGTACAATGATTCAATCATTATTTATATGTTGTCATTTCACGTCATTGATTAATCGTTGACCTTTAACAATCATTTTTGGGCTGTATGAAGGCATTACATTGTTAACTGCTAGCTGATTGCAAAGATTATCACTGATCTTATCGGCACACTCCTACGACGTAATATATTGTCAATCAGAATGCCATGTTAATACTGATGCATTATCACGCTTACCATTACCTACTGAGCAGATGACACCAACTAGCTTTGCTAATATTCTTTATTTTTTGCTAGTAGATCATTTGCCTGTGACAGCTTCTCAAGTTGAGTGATATACGGGAAATGACCCTGTGATGGGAAAGCGCTGGATGTGGTAGTGAAAGGAATGATAGTGGAAAGCATTTTACACTCCCTGATTTGAAATCGTATGTGTCAAGAAAGCTTGAGTTGATGATCCAAGGTGGGTATCTACTGTAGGGGAACCAATTGATCATTCTTCCCTGTTTGTGTGGAAGAGTTCTTGAACAGCTATGTGAATAGTATTGTCTGGACAAAGGAATTAGCACATAGTAATTTTTGGTCTGGGTGCTCAGATTGAAGAAAAAGTGGGAGAGTGTTAATCATGTGCACAAATAAGAAATTGTCTCCTTTATACCCTTGGGAGTGGCCTAAAATGCCATGGCAGTTATTATGTAGATTTTGCTGGTCTGTTTTGTCTGTTTCTCAGCCATACTTGATGCGCACTCAACGTGGCCTGATGTTGTTATCATGAGGACTATTACATCTGAACAAACCATTAGAAAACCTGATGAAATTTTTGCAACATTTAATAAACCAGAGCAGATTGTTAGTGATAATGTTTCACAGTTTACTTCGCAGAAGTTTGAGGATTATCTCAAATTAATTGGTGGTCAGAATATAAATCCCACACCTTATCATCCATCAACTAATGGATTAGCTGAAAAATTTGTACAATCCTTGAAACATTCTTTAAATGCTTCAAGAGAGTGAGTTTCATTACCATGCCGTGCAAATAGCTTATTGGCAACTTATAGAAACATTAGTCACGTAACTCCCAAAGTTTACCTACATTACTTCTCTTAAAGAGAAAGTTGAGAACTATGATTTATTCTTACCTCTACAGACTTCAGAGAAAGTGGAGAGTCAACAACAATCTCAAGTTGTTAGACAAGCGATGAGGACAAAACAACTCTCATTTTGACAAAGAGATCAAGTGTCATAATCCATAGAATCCTACAGTGGAGAAGGAGGCCATTCAGCCCATCGAGTCTGCACCGACCACAATCCCACCCAGGCCCTATCCCCAGAAACCCCCATGCATTTATCCTAGCTAGTCCCCCTGACACTAAGGGACAATTTCCATGGCCAATGCACCTAACCAGCACATCTTTGGACTGTGGAAAGAAACTGGAACACCCAGAGAAAATCCATGCAGATATGAGGAGAATGTGCAAACTCCCACAGACAAGGACACAAGGCGAGGAATCGAACGTGGATCCCTGGCACTGTGGGGCAGCAGTGCTAACCACTGTGCCACCATGCCACTCCCATTAGCATGTAATTATACCGCGAGTAAAAAATGGGTATTAGCTATAGATTTAGCAAATCAGGTTCAAGTTCTTATACAGTTCAAACTGAAGATGAACTAGTTTAGCAATGCCATGAGCACCAATTGTTGACCAATGATTTCCCTGAATTATCTCCAGAAGTACTACCTTTCTCAGTCCCTACTGTTATGAGTACTAGTATAGAAGACTTAGTTGAGTCTAAGTTGCCTAAGGATTGTGTCTATGCTACTATACTATGGGAGAATGATACAGAATTAGCTCCAAAGGAAGAAGTGTCCACTGGATTTCCAAATCATACGTATAGGGTCCAGCACAGCCAAATTCCAGAACATTGTACGCAACCAAAGAGAAATGGACATCTTCCTGATCAACTTTCTTATTGACTGTGCATAATGATTAATGGTGCATAGTTCTGTGTCTAGAGTATTACTGATCCTATGTATACCATTGCAATAATTTATTTTCATGACCACAGAAGTAAAGGGGTGTTACATATTTGAGTGGTTGCATGATTGCTTTAAGTGTTGGTTACATGATTTGAAGGTGATGTCATTGTGATGTTTCAAAGGCTCCTGTTTTGTTTCATTTTCTACTCTGTATAGACAACAGCTCCTGGAATATCCTTGTTGTTGTTTTGAATCTATATTTACAAGCTGCATCTTTTTTTTGTGTAAAACCCAAAACCTCTAAGATGGATAGGACATTACAAACCTTCAGGATGTGGTGTTCCCAGATTTCTACTGTTCTTGTCCTTCTAGATGGTAGTTGTCGTTGGTTGGGAAGCTGCTGCCTAAGGAACCTTGGTGAGTTTTTGTACTGCATTTTACAGACGGTACACATGGCTGCCACTGTTTGTTGGTCATGGATGGATTGAATGCTTGTGGAAGGGGCAGCAATCAAGTGGACTGCTTTGTTCTGGATTATTTCGTACTTCTTGAATGTTGTTGGAGCTGGATTTATCCCAGCAAGTGGAGAGTATTCCACTGCACTCCTGACTTATGCTTGTAAATGGTGGACAGGCTTTGTGGGATCAAGGGTTGAGTTACTCACTGCAGGATTCCCAGCTTTAACCTGGTCTGGTTGCTGCAGTATTTATATGGCTAGTTTTGTTCAGTTTGTGGTCAATGGTAACTCCCAGGATGTTGATAGCAGGGGAATTCAGTGATGTTAATGCCATTGAATGTTAAGGAGTGATGGTTAGATTCTATCTAGCTGCAGACGGCTTGGTGCTTGTGTGACGTCAATGTTACTTGCCACTTGTCAGCCCAAGTCTGTATATTGTCCAGGTTTGTTGCATTTGGACATGAGCTGCTTCAGTATCTGAGAAGTCGCAAATGGTGGTGAAATTTGTGCAATCATCAGCAAACATCCCCAGTTCTGACTTCATGATGGAAGGAAGATCATTGATGTAACAGATCAAGATAGTTGGGCTTAGGACATTACGCTGAGGAACTCCTGCAGTAATGTCCTGGAGCTGAGATGATTGACATCTAATCACCACAGCCATCTTTCTTTGTGCCAAGTATGACTCAAACTCGTGGAGAGTTCTTTCCCTGTTTCCCACTGACTTCAGTTTTACTTGGGCTTGCACTAAAGAACAAACCAAGTTTCTCCTGCATGCCCAAGAACTGAAACCTTTTACTTCTAGCGTCTTTGCAGTAAATCTCATTTGCGTTCTCTCAAATGCCTTTAATGTCATTCCTAAAGTATGATGCCCAGACTTGAGCACAATATTCCAGCTGAGGCCTAACTCATGTCAAGCATAACTTCTATGCTTTTGTATTCTATTCCTCGATTAATAAATTCAAGGATCTCATATGTTTTTTCGACAGTTTCTAAATTTGTCCTGTGACCTTCAAATATTTGTGTACTTAGAATAAGCTCCCCATGTCCCTGTACCCTCTTTAAATTTTTGCCATTTGGTTTATATTGCCTTGCCACATTCTTCCTATCAAAATGCATCAATTCATGCTTTTGTACATGGAATTTCATCTGTCCGACCAGTCTCCCTTTGTAGTAAATCTCTTCATTGCTTACTACGTTTCCACGTTCTGTGTCACCTGAAAATTTTAACCTGATATCCTGTAGAACCAAGTCCCAGTCATGAATACATATAAAAAATGTCAATGGTCCCAACACTGACTCCCTCCTGTCTGAAGAACCCATTTGCGGGCCTGTAACCTTTGGGCTCCAGGATGTTGTAAATGGGGGGTCACTCCAAAAATGGAGAACTCGCCCTTGAAGTGCCCATGTAAGGATTCACCAGTAATTTCCCAGGAAGTTCAAACTCCCATTGGGCAAACGCCCTGCAATTGGAACAATCCAAAAGTATGATTTAAAATACAAACTTTGATGGTTCCAACTTCCTTACAGTAAAAGATACTCAGGAAAAGCTAGAGTTAAAACCATCTCTAACTCCTAGGTAACTATGTAATTGACTGCCACCCTGACCTCTTCATGGGCCTCCCCTGACCCACTAACTATCTGAACCTCCCTGCTGACCACCCCCCGGCTGCCTGAACCCTCCTCTGACTAAGCAAACTCCCATGACAAACAGCCTCCAGACTGACCCCGCACTGACGACCCAAGCCATATCATCCAACTGTCAACTCAACCCCATGACCCCCATCCCCTCACTGACCACCCAAAACCCCAACTGAGTCCCCCATTGAGCACTCAAAATCCTCCAAGCACAAAAAAAGTCATCAAAAGTGCAGTGTCGTAGAATGTGGCACGGTGGACAATTTATCCACTTTGCTGCACCTACTACTTCCCATATAATGGTGAATTGGAGTCAGTTAAGAGTGGCTGCATTGATAGATTTTGTTCATCCTACTTGCTCCTTACAGATAAATATCAATGGATAAGATTTTCCTGTGCCTTCAGCCTATTCAAGATAGTGAATGAGCTTTAAAATGAGAAAATTCAATATGGCTAAGCCTTAGTGCAATTGGTACATCGAACTCATACCATGGACATGCTGGACACTGGTGTTTCTGTGCTCACACCATTTGGACCTTACTAAATGAACCCTAGAAAGAAAATTACCATTTTTGAGAATTAGCAGAGAAATGCAAAATTAGGATTGCTGTGATCCTTTCGGAGAATCAAGGAAAAAATTGAAAATGTGTCTGTGAATAGGACTGTATTAACTCATAGTAACTCAGTCAAATTAAACAAAGAACAAAGAACAACCCAGCACGGGAAACAGGCCCTTCGGCCCAATGAGCCCATGCCGCTATCTTAACAAAGCATTTTCCTACACCTACCTTGACCCGTGTGTATGCATATGGTACCCCCATTGGAAACCAGATTCAGGGGAGAATAGTTTAGGGACAATTTGTTACACCGATCAGCCTAAGAGCACATCTTTGGGGTGTGGGAGGAAACCGGAGCACCCGGAGGAAACCCACACAACCACAGGGAGAAACATATCAAACTAGGCCCAACCATCTTTAGCAGCTTCATAAATGACCTCCAGATAGGCTGGGCGAATGGGCCAGGAAATGGCAAATGGAATTTAATGTTGGCAAGTGTGAGGTGGTCCACTTTGGTAGGAAAAATGGTAGGAAGGACTATTACTTACGAGGCGAAAAACTGCAGCAGGCGACGGTGCAGAGGGACCTCGGGGTCCTTGTGCATGAGTCGCAAAAACCCAGCTTGCAGGTGCAGCAGGTGGTCAGGAAGGCGAATGGGATGCTGGCCTTCATAGCGAAGGGGATTGAATATAAAAGTAGGGAGGTCTTGCTGCAGCTGTATAGGGCATTGGTGAGGCCGCAACTGGAGTACTGTGTGCATTTTTGGGCGCCGCACCTGCGCAAAGATATTTTGGCCTTGGAGGGAGTGCAGAGGAGGTTTACTAGGCTGATACCGGAGTTGAGGGGGTTGAGCTATGAGGAGAGGCTGAATAAACTGGGCTTGTACTCGTTAGAGTTTAGAAGAATGAGGGGAGATCTCATTGAGACGTATAAGATGATGAATGGGATGGATAGGATAGAGGTGGAAAGACTCTTCCCGCTCAAAAAAGACAATAGGACTAGGGGGCACAGCCTCAAGATAAAAGGGGGGCGGTTTAGAACAGAGTTGAGGAGGAACTTCTTCACTCAAAGGGTGGTGAATCTCTGGAATTCTCTGCCCGTTGAAGTGGTGGAGGCTGCCTCGCTAAATATTTTTAAGACACGGGTTGATGGGTTTTTGATAGGAGAGGGGATTAAGGGTTATGGGGAGAGGGCGGGAAAGTGGAACTGAGCAGCGACAGATCAGCCATGATCTTATTGAATGGCGGGGCAGGCTCGAAGGGTTGGATGGCCTACTCCTGCTCCTATTTCTTATGTTCTTATGTTCTTATGTTCCCCTGATCATAAGGTCAGAAGTGGCGATGTTCACTGATGGCTGCACAATGTTCAGCACTCACATGTTCGTGACTCCTCAGACACTGACACAATCCAAGACCTGGAAAATATCTAGGCTATGGCTGACATGTAGCAAGTAAAATTTATACCACACAAGTGCCAGGCAATGACCATCCCCAAAAGGAGAGTATTTAACTATTGCTGTTTGATATTCAATGGTCTTACCATTGCTGACTCCCCAACTATCAACATTCTGGGTGTTACCATTGACCAGAAACTGAACTAGACTAGCCATGTAAATACCGTGGCTACTAGAGAAGGTCAGAGACTAGGAATCCTGCAGCAAGTAACTCACCTCCTGACTTCCCAAAGCCTGTCCACCATATGGCACAAGTCAGGAGTGTGATGGAATATTCACAACCTGCCTGGTTGGGTGAAACTCCAACAACACTTAAGCTTTTCACCATCCAGACCAAAGCAGCCCACTTGATTGGCACCACATCCACAAACATTCACTTCCTCCACCGCTGATGCACAGTGCTAACCATATGTACCATCTACAAGATGTACTTCAGGGACTTGGAATGCCTCCTAAGACAGCACCTTCCAAACCAATGACTACTGCCAACTAGAAGAGTAAGGGTAGCAAACACATGGGAGCACCACCAGCTGGAAGGTCCCTTCCAAGACACTCACCATCCCAACTTGGACATACATCGCCGCTCCTTCACTGTCACTAAGTCAAAATTCTGGAACTCCCTCCCTAACAGCACTGTGGGTTTATCTGTAGCAGTTCAATAAGGCAGCTCACCGCCACCTTCTCAAGGGCAATTAGGTATGGGCGATAAAGGTTGGCCTGGATAAGGATGCCCACATTGTTGGGATTTTTTATTTAAATGAAAGATTTGACTTGGACAGTTTTGTGTCATGATTATTACATTGGCATTCTAGTTTTATATCCTGTCTGATATTCAATTCTATTCAACCAAATGGATTTAAATCTCAGGTGTAAAATGTAATGGTGTAAAATGCACTGCTGCCACAACCATACCTCACTAAACGAATACATAACAATTCATTGATTAACGTGATCAATGTAAGTGCAGCACAGATCATCTACAGCATACTTATGCATTCAGAATTTAATGGCAGGACCTGACTTTTAAAGGTAGCCAACCAGATTGAAAGTTGAATGGCTATTAGATGTGTAAGCTAGTAGGCCTCAGCTGTGAATCTGTCATTGGTAGGAGAGCAGTCAATGGGAGTTGGTACACAATCAGCAAAAGATTAGTTACCAGGAGGAGTTAAGTGGTCAGGAGTAGGAGATAGTCACTGGGGGGGTCCTGGACATTGGGAGCATGTCATTGGCAGGGGAACAGGCAACTTACTTTGTGGGTCAGAGGAGAAAACATTCCAGTTTTTTTGACCCACAGTCAGTGCTGTAAAAGCATTTAACTGATGTATTTGTCCCTTGACATCTCCGTTGTGGAGATATTTAATTCAGAGATAAGTCAAATTCAATTTAAAAAAAATCTTCATTATCATCTCTTAAGGACATTAATTACTGCAATAAGTATCTACCCAATTGCACTAATTAGGGAGCTATCTGCATGCATCCAAATGCGCTTTTATTAGAATTGTAAGTGGATAAGTAGAAACTAGAGTCCCGATTTTACCATCATATTGTGTCCATTTTTGGGCAAGAAAACTTGGTAAAGTCCGGTGTGAGATGAATAGTGTGATTGGTGCCTGCTTCTGCACCAGTTCCTCCTTTACCAAGGCCCAGAAATGGCCGCGATCGGGACTTTGCCCGAAATGGGCACGACGACCATTAAAATGTATTTGCATACATTTAAATTGACTGACTGGGCTGCACACCCAGCTTTACCAGCACTTCCCCCTTTATCACTACATTTGCCCATCCAGAATCGGCGCAAAACCGACATGCTCCATTTAAGTCCAATTCAGTCGCTCCATCAGTGAGGGTTTGTGAGGAGGTAAGTGCCTCACATCCGACGACTCTCTGCCTGAGATCGGTCAGGGTGAATGGGGGGGGAAGGGGAGTCCACTGCCACTCTGCCTGAAATTAGGGGAATGAAAGGGGGTCCACTGCCACTCTGCCTGAGATTAGTGGGGAGGAAAGGGGGAGGTGGATCACTCTGTCTGAGATCAGTGTGGGGGAAGGGAAGTCTGCTGCCACTCTGACCGAGATGGATTGAGGCAGAGGGGGGAGAGGCCTGCGATCAGTCTGGGTGACAGGGTGTGGGGGGAAATAAGGGGGTCAGTAATGCTGTGGGGGGGGGGGGGGGGGCGGCACCAGGGGTAGGCATTATCTAGCCTGGGAGGGATGTGGCAGGGGACCGCATTCTATCTGTTTTTTTGTGCATGCACAGTTGGAGGCGCCGATTGGAGCTGTAGGATCATGGGCGCATTAAGCCCCGCCCATAGACATGTGCAACATGATTCGGAATCGCTGATATTTTTTCGGGCAGAGTGTTTATGGGGACACCTCAGAATGGGCCTCAAAGTCAGATCTGAAACACTCCCAGTTTCAAATCTGCCCAGCGCTTAGAATCAAAATGGTAAAATAGGGCCCCAGGTTGTGTTCTAAAATGAATTTTGTTGAACTGCTCACCCATCCCTAATTCACCCATTCTTAGGGTTTAAAATCCCTTCCAAAAAGTACTTGCCAAACTTTGTACTAAATTTGATTTGTGACTGTGCATTTGGAGAATACATTGATTCATTACACCAACCTTCAGAAAACATCCCCATGAAAAGAAAACTGCCAAACACTTTATTTGTTTATACAATGAAATTGAAACGATGTGCAATGCATCATTGCACCAGTTGGATGTAATATCATAACAAAGGTTTTTTTTTCACTGTTATCCTTTGTTCAGCAGTAAATGTTTTAAAGACACATTCTCATAAAAGGAATACGGGACGCGAATAGACTATTAAGAACATAAGAACATAAGAAATAGGAGCAGGAGTAGGCCATCCAGCCCTTCGAGCCTGCCCCGCCATTCAATAAGATCATGGCTGATCTGTCGCTGCTCAGTTCCACTTTCCCGCCCTCTCCCCATAACCCTTAATCCCCTCTCCTATCAAAAACCCATCAACCTGCGTCTTAAAAATATTTAGCGAGGCAGCCTCCACCACTTCAACGGGCAGAGAATTCCAGAGATTCACCACCCTTTGAGTGAAGAAGTTCCTCCTCAACTCCGTTCTAAACCGCCCCCCTTTTATCTTGAGGCTGTGCCCCCTAGTCCTATTGTCTTTTTTGAGCGGGAAGAGTCTTTCCACCTCTATCCTATCCATCCCATTCATCATCTTATATGTCTCAATGAGATCTCCTCTCATTCTTCTAAACTCTAACGAGTACAAGCCCAGTTTATTCAGCCTCTCCTCATAGCTCAACCCCCTCAACTCCGGTATCAGCCTAGCAAATATTAAATATTAAATATTAAATAATAAATATTAATAGTAAATATTACTATTAAGCCTATTAAGTTTGCATTAGTATTCAATGAGATCAGGACCAAAATGTACCATAACTTCATTTACCTGGTCCACATCCCTTCATACAGTTACAGAACAAACATGTCATTTTTTTTCAGTTCTTTGTTTAAAATGGCAAAAGTAAGCATGTCGACGGAATACAAACAGGAATACATCAGTGATTTTGAGTGACAAAAACAATGACAGCAGCAATTTGTTGGTACAGTGGCACAGTGGTTAGCACTGCTGCCTCACAATGCCAAGGACCTGGGTTTGATTCCTGGCTTGGGTCATTGGAGTCTACACATTCTCCCTGTGTTTGTGTTGGTTTCCTCCCACAAGTCCAAAAAAAGATGTGCTGGTTAGGTGCATTGGCCATGCTAAATTCTCCCTTAGTGTGCCCGAACAGGTGCTGGAGTGTGGCGACTAAGGGATTTTCACAGTAACTTCATTGCACTGTTAATGTGAGCCTACTTGAAACACTAATAAGCTAACTTTTTTAAACTTGCATTTACATAACACCTTTAATGTAAAAATCCAAGTCACTTTGTGACTTGTCCTGTAGACCTCACAAGGTCCAGATTGCGATCATCAATTAAATTCAAAGTTTAATTTAGAATTCTGCACAATAGGATGGAATTTTTGAGGGAATTAGTCTGCTGCAGCTTTGGGAGATTGGCAGAAGCACTGCAGAATAAACTTTTTCAGCTTTTCTCTGGAATTTCTGAGGGGAGTGCAGAAGGTAAGGACAATCCCTACGGAAATTCTGTACGAGTTTGCCTGCTACATTCATTGATGTAAGGAAATATGTTTCCCAATTATGTTTGGTCTAGGTCTACTTAGCGCATTAAATTCCTTTAGTGAGACATGATCCTTTGTTCCCAGACCTCCGGACAGCTCCTCGGTATATAAATTGCTATCTTCTCTCAGAAGTCCTGAAGGACCAATCAGAGTGCTATACAGATGCTCCTTCATTTCTTGGGCCCAGAACAGCCGTTTACTGCACCATGGAAATGAAGATGTTTTAAAATGGTTAATCAGACTTTGGAGGGCTGGTAGGTCATGACCCTGCCCCAGGGCCAGAAGCTCTGGATTCAAGTTCCATCCAGGACTTGATGGCAAAGGATGGTGAGGTGGGCAAACAGGTTGAATGTCAATTTGCAAATCCTTTCAGCACAGGTCAATGGCAAGTGGTAAGAGTTGGAGAGATTTCTGGTCAGCCATGTGATGGATAGAAATTGGTGTCTCCACCATCACTGTTCATAGCTGGGGACAGCTTGCAAAAGATCGCCGTGCTCCGGCGCCGTCTTTTTTCTACAACACACATGTAAAAGTGTATTTTTTTTTGCAAAAATTTACTCTATTCGTAAAATATCTGAAAGAACATTATAAATATTTCAAAATGGCCATCACATCAAGTGCAAAAGTATTCAAGATTCCTGCATAGATCATGCTGCACTCTGAGGTGCTTCAATACAGGAAGAAACATAACAAACATTTCAAAATGTCATTACAAATAGTGCAATGGTATTTATGTTCTCTACAGATATGCACTGAGGTGTTTCCATACAATTGTGATACATGTAATATTCACTGTATACATTCAATGTTAGTCAAACAGCCTGAGCGGTTCTATATAATCCTCTTCCCTTCAGTTAACTATGGCTGAAAGATCTTAGTAAAAAGTCTGACAACACCAGGTTTTAGTCCAACCGATTTATTTGATAGTAAACTGATAAGCTTTCGGGTTAGCCCCTTCGCTAACCTGAAAGCTTGTGCGTTTACTATCAAAGACATCGGTTGGACTAAAACCTGGTGTTGTCAGACTTTTTACTGTGTTTACCCCAGTCCAACGCCGGCATATCCACATCATGAAAGATCTTAGACAGCGACCTTTCCCCACTGCACCTCTGTTGCCTTCTCGCGGCAACTCAAACTCCTTGGGTGGCTGGATAAAAACATAGAAACCAGAAGCAGGAGTAGGCCATTCAGTCCTTTAAGCCTGCAATGCCATTCATTTTGATCATGGCTGATCATCAAATTGAATATCCTGATTCCCTCCCTTCTCTCCCAATCCACTGTTCCCTTTAGCCCCAAGAACTATAATTTCTTGTTGAAAATCACACAATGTTTTGGCCTCATCTACTTTCTATGGTAGTGAACTCCACACATTCACCACCCTCTGGGTGAAAAAAATTCTCCTCACCTCAGTCCTAAAGGATTTATCCCTCATCCTCAAACTATGACCCCTAGTTCTGAACTTCCCCACCATCAGGAACATTGTCTCTGAATATACCTTATCTAACCCTGATAGAATTTTATAAGTTTCTATGAGGTCCCCTTTCACTTTTCTAAACTCCAGTGAATATAATCCTAGTCAATTTAGTCACTCCTCATATGACAGACCTGTCATCCCAGGAATCAGTCTGGTAAACCTTTGTTGTACTCCCTGTATCGCAAGGACATCCTCCCTCAGATAAGGACACCAAAATTGCACACAGTGCTCCAGTAGTGGCCTGACCAATGCCCTACACAATTGCAGTAAAAAATTTCTATCCCTATATTCAAGTCCTCTTGCTATGGCGGGTTTGGATCAGATTGGTATCAACAGCATGGGGTTCAAACCTATTCTGGTTGGACTGGATTCACGAACTGCCTCTTTGCCCTAACTGTTGTGGAGGTCATGGTGCTGTGGACCAGACTTGCTTTTCAGCGGAGAACTGAGGAAGAAGAATCTGACTTTATGCAGCCCGGTACTGGGACAGCCTTCAAATCAATGGCCCACTCCAGTCTAAAGTGTGCCTTCCTTATTGAGTAATATATCTGGGAATACATACAGGGTATAGTTAGTAACTGACAAGACATTTTTCATAAAAATGTATAGCGGCTGACATTTTCAGCAATGTTCCCGGATATTTCAAGACTATTTTTGCTATTTAAATGCAATGATTAATATTCTAAGAATATTATAACTATGGTCTCAAAGGTCTTAGTCAGCAAACTTCCTAAATAAGAAAGGAGGGAAGGTGTTTCTAATGTTTTGCAGCAAAACAGCCACTGATTACATTATGAATAATGCACAAGAATCAATAATGTTCCCAGAAAGGACCTGTTGTAGATATGTTAATTAGACAGATACATGTCATGGCTTGGGGGGTGGGGGGGCTTGATAGTCCCCGGATTAGCCCTAAGATACTACTGCCATATTGTTGATTTCACCTTAATGGATCACATGCAATAATTCCTTTATCTCTGAACATTGGGATAGAGATACCTTTGATCATTAGATAAGAGCCTGAACAGCCAAGAGAAAATGTTGCGCCTGATTCTCTCCAAAAAATTCCAAGTGCTGAAGTGGCGAGAAAAATGGTGTAACTCATAATTTCTTTCAGTGGGAGTTCACACGAGAATCTCCCACACTCTGTGCAATGCAGATGTCACAATTGCGAATATCATTAAAAGCTTGGGGGGGGCGGGGCCTATTCAAGCCTGAGTCCAGAACTCTGCACATGTGCAGTGGCCCCGCTTTGTCACACTGCAGTTTGCTGACCAGCTTGATTGCTGGCCAGCCCAGGACCCCCACAGTACTCCCCTTTGCGACACACCCATGGCCTGATCACGGACCGATCGTGGCCCGCGTAAGCATTTCCGGGCTAGCCCCAACCCCGTCCCCATCCCAGAGAACTGCAATCTCCACCTATACCCCCACCAGTGACAATCCCACTGGGAGGCAAACACACCCCCAGCAGACCACCATCTCTCCCTGCAGCGCCCCCCCCACCCACCCAGCCCACTCTGATCGCTGGCCTCCCTCCAACCCTGACTGATCCTATCTGCAGAGTGGCAGCGGGAACCCCCCACCCTACTGATCACCTCCTGCCCACAATAGGCCCCACCCCATTGGCCCCACCCACTTGGCATGCCTGATGCCCAGCGGGCAATGCCAAGGTGCTCCTGGGCATGGGCACTTTGCCCCTTGGGCAGTGCCAGGGGCCCATGCCCAGGGGGCACCACCTCCCCAACTGCCTGATACCTTGTGGGGGGGCCACAATTGCCCTCCTTCACTCTGATGGGATCTCCTGCTAGGTCCCTGCAAGTGGAGAGCTACTCTAAACACTGCCAGAGTGAAATACTCCTGGCAGGGTGGGAGATGCTATCAGTCCTGGAGAATTCTGTGCTGGGCCTGACAATGACATTTAAATAACGTTAAAAATAGATTTAAATCACTTACCTGTCACCTCACCGGTTTCCAGTGTTGTTCTGACTGCACCTGCTCTCCGGCTGTAGGAACACACGTGCATCAGTAACACATGCGCGAATCTCACAAAATGGCCGGCACGTGCATCTCCTAACCTGACGTGCCAAAAAACGTGCGCATCGGGATGGGAGAATTGGGGTTGTTAAAAGCAAATTACCACAGATGCTGGAATCTGAAACAGAAACAGAAGATGCTGGAAAATCTCAGCCGATCTGACAGCATCTGTAGAGAAACAACTGAGCCAATGGTTCAAGTCTCAATGACCCTTTGTCGGAGGAAGAAGAAACGTTGTCAGAATGACAAACTCAAATAGAAAATCCATCTTCTAATGGAGATGAAACCAGATAATTCATATGTCTATGATGGAAAAGCAACAAATGAATTTGAAGTATTGTCTGCAATTTAACATCCTGGTGTTGTGAACGGTGTAACATGAATGTAATCTTTTTTAGTTGATGGGAATGTTTTCTATGGCATGTAGAATGAAAAATGCTTATGAGATTGCATTTGCAAATATTTAGAAATAACTGGGATGATCAAGAAAAGTCTGGTTGGATCTACTTAAAGTGAAATTGTGCATCTATTTTTGGTTTTCAATAAGAAAAGATCGAATATGTAAAAATGGTTTGGACATGGGCAGGACAAAGAAGGAGGTTCCCCTGTTCAGTATGAGGATCTAGGCACCAAATTAAGAAGCAGAGCCTCAAAGGTCATAATCTCTGGATTACTACCCGAGCCATGTGCAAATTGGTATAGGACAAATCAGATTATGGAGCTGAATGTGTGGCTCAAAGACTGGTGTTGGAGAAGTGTGCTCTAGTTCGTGGGGCACTGACACCTGTACCAGGAAAAGTGAAATGTGTACAGTTGGGACGGGTTGACACCCAAACCGTGCTGGGGCCGCTGTTCTTCTGAACCAAATAACTCGGGAAGTAGGAGGGCTTTAACCTAGCTAGAGGGGATCAAATCTGGGGAGTTGTGGTAGATCAAAGAGCAAAGTCAAGACAAAAGAGGAAGGTATTATTATGGAAAGGAAAAACAAACCATGGCAGGAAGGGATAGAGAGTGCAAATCTAACAGTTAATCAATGGATAAGAAAAGAAGCAATAAAAAGAATAAAAAGATAAAACCAAAAGCTCTGTATCTGGTCACGCGCACCATTCGAAACAGAGCAGATGAACTGAGAGTACACATAGAAATAATAAATATGACCTTATGGCCATTATGAAGACATGGCTGCAGAAGTACATGGATTGGAACCAGAACATAATATAACTGGGCAAAGTTAGCCCAGTTGAGGAGTTCATAAAGTATTCTCAGGATATTTTCTGAGAATAGCATGTTCTAGAACCAACCAGAGAGCAGGCTATACTAGACTTGGTATTATGTAATGAAATGAGGGAATTAATGACCTCATAGTAAAGGTGCCCAGAAAACATAATATAATTGAATTTTATATTCAATTTGAGGGAGAGAGGAGTGGGTCTGGAACTATGTTTTTAACCTTAAATAAAGGCAGTTATGAGGAAATGGAAGTTGAGCTGGTGAAAGTGAATTGGCAAATTAGGTTAATGGATAAGTCAATCAAAATACGGTGGCAGACATTTAAGGGGCCATTTCAGAATGGACAGAATAGATATGCTCCAATGGATAAGAAAAAATCTTAGGATTGCTCCCACCATCCATGATTAGCTAGAAAGGTTAAAGATAGTATTAAACTCAGGCCGATGCCTTATTTTAAAGTAGTGACTCTCACAAGAGGAAACCTCCATCCTGTCAAGACCCTTCAGGATCTTACATGTTTGAACAGCTTCAACACATCTATACCCTCCCTTAAATAAGGAGACCAATATTGTATACAATACTTCAGATGTGGTCTCACCTGTGCCCTGTACAACTGAAGCATAACTTCTCCACATTTGTATTCAATTCCCCTCACAACAAATGATAACATTCCATTAGCTTTTGTAATTACTTGCTGCCCCTCCTTACTAACCTTTTGCTATTTAAATACTCAGGCACCTGGATCCCTCTGCACCTCAGAGCTGTGCAATCTCTCACCATTTAAAAAATACGCTTCTCTTTTATTCTTCCTGCCAAAATGTATAAATTCACATTTTCCCACATGTTCCCACATTACACTCTATTTGTCAAGTAAAGCATTGAAATACATTCAAAAGAATCTGAAGTTTTTGACTGAACAGAAAGATCTAGGACTTCTAGAAATGCATGTAGACAGATTAATAGAAAAGCCAACAGCATTTTGAGTTTTGCTTCTGGTTGTTTTTCAACTGAATTGCTCACAAATTAAAAGGGAGCTATATACATGCACACAAATTCTTAGCTTACGGACCACTTTGAGGAAACATGCTTCAAAAGGTCACTATAATATTCTGATATGTGTTTCTAGCAAGTGCCCTTGGAATCAGGAAATGCATCATGTTACTTGTGTTACTAAGTGTTATGAATTTACAACAACAAAAATTCTATCAATTTTACCTTTCAATGAGGGTTTTTATCTTTTATATTCATTTTGAGCAATATTTTTTAGTGAATGTTTGACCTTCACTACAATGCTCATGCAACATTCAGATAAATAACTAATTGAAGCATCGTGCATATCTTTTGTGTGGGTTAAAACAAAAGACGTTGGCTTGATTTTGTGTAAAGTGGTGCTAACAGCACATTTTACCTACAAGTAGTGGGAGTGGGTTCTGAGCGTAAGAAGTTAGTGTTTACCATGTTAATGGACACTTGAAGATTTCAAATATGCTATTGAAAGAAAGAGCAGTAAATGTATCAACATTTGATTTGTTATTGTCACATAGATCATATAATCCCTACAGTGCAGAAGAAGCCATTCAGTTCATCGAGTCTGCACAGACCACAATCCCACAAAGACTCTATCCCCGTAACTCCACATATTTACTCTGCCAATCCCCCTGACACGAGGGTCAATTTTTCCCCTGGCCAATCAACCTAACCCACACATCTTTGGATTGTGGGAGAAAACCAGAGCACTCAGAGGAAACCCATACAGACATGGGGAGAATGTGCAAACTCCAAACAGACAGTGATCCAAGGCTGGAATTGAACCCGGGTCCTTGGCACTGTGAGGCAGCAGTGCTAACCATTGTACCATTGTACTACATGTATAAGTATGCAGTGAAAAGTATTGCTTTTTGTGTGCTGTACAAACAAAGCATACCGTTCATACAGAAGGAAACGAGACAATGCAGAATGTAGTATTACAGTGATAGCTAAGATATAGAGAAAGGTCAACTTAATGTGATGCTGTTGCATTCAGAAGTCTGATGGCAGCAGGGAAGAAGCTGTTTTTGAGTTGGTATGTGACCTCAGATTTTTGTATCTTTTTCCCGATGGAAGAAGATGGAAGAGAATATGTCAGGGGTTTGTGGGGCTCTTAATTATGTTGGCTGCTTTTCCGAGGCAACGGGAAGTGTAGACAGATTCAATGGATGGGAGGTTAGTTTGTGTGATGGATTGGGCTACATTCATGACCTTTTGTGGTCTTGGTCATAACATGAGCAATATCAAGCTATGATACATCAGAAAGGTTAATGCAGAGATGGCATCAACATGCATGGAGTCATCTGGCTACAAGTGGAGTGCAGCCAGAATGGCACGAAAGGAGGGTGAGTTGGCAAATGGGTTCTGCTACAGAAAGCTCAGCTGAGGATCCTAAGTGGGTGACATATAGGAGATGCTGAATGGACATGCATACCAGGGTGCAGTGTACATTGGGCGGACTACCACAGAACCTCCTGTCACTGTTGAAATGGAGGAGTCCAGCTCTAAGTTGACAGAGGGAATGACACAGAGATTGCTCTCTTTACAACATCTGCTCCACCTCCCTGTTGTACTGCACAGTCACTATTGCCCCCATCAATCTGTGTGAGCCTACTCCACTGTCCTTCCTATGAGGATGCAAGAACATCTCCTTGACAAATGCACCAAAAAAAACTACAAAGACACTCCTGAGTACTTTCAGACACTTCTCAGTGAAAGAAATCCACAGGTTTTACTTTACTGCAATCAGGGTGCCTGATCCTGTAGGTAATGCTTCTGCATGGCCCTTCTTTCTACTTCACACTTCTGTTTTTTAAAGAGTGAACAGCACAAGTATTGCAGGATCCATGTTGTCCAAAATTGGCATCCTAGCATCAGCTAATAGGGCAGTCAAAATTGTGCTGTTTCCACACTGGATGTGGCTGCATGCACCTGTTTCATAGATGAATTCTGTATGGACCATGCAGGGTAGCTGCCCACTACACTGCTTGTCCCTCTGGGGATTTACAATCTTCTAGTGATGTTAGGTGATTGAATTTCTTACCTTCAGTGTTTCCAGTGTCTTGCTTTACCACATATATACACAGTGACATGTATAATAGCACTACCAACAATAAGATCAGACCATCATATTCCATATTTATTCTGGATTTTAAAGAGACATTGATTTTATTAAAAGCTGATTTTTTTGGTTTGAGGAGAGTTAAGAGCTGGAACAACTATGCATCATTTTCACCACAGTAGTATTATGCATATACAATGAATGCCTCCTGACATGGTTTATGTCGTGTAATTTAATTGAACAATGGGGGGACTGTCATACATCCCTTCATGGAAACCACAGTGAAAACATTGCCACAGCAACAGGGTGGCCGTGTTGTTACATTTTTGGTGCAGAATGTTCCAGAGAATGCACTTGTCTGAAAAGCTTTATAACGGAACAATGCTGGTTATTCAGGGGGTGGCAAGAAATTGGAGTCATTAGCTTCTAAGGAAACAGGAAATTCATACATGTACATTGTGAATGCATCTAAACTGCAAAATGTGTAGGTGGCATTATGCTTGTACTGATGTGAACATTTCTCTTGGCACAAGGAGTATCAGCATTTAACCCATTCTGACCATATTACAACAGATATGAAAGCACAAATGCATTATATCCCCCTCATAGGGGGCTGAATAATATGTTGGAGAGTCCAAGGTGGGTTCCGCACCCAGTAGTCGGCAGCTTTCCAATTCCCAGCCCCGCCTTCGGAATGTGCCCGGTGAAAGGTCAAGTGGGGCTTGTTCATTTTGAGGGCAGGTTTGAGGCTACCTCCCATCCAGTCAGTGCTGGAGGGCAGATGTCCGGCCTTTGGTCAGAAAGAAATGATCCCAATGCCAAAAAAGGCTCAATAACCTAATGGGGGTGGCCAGGGTGAGTATGTCTTCTGTACGTGCAACTTTGTGCCAGTATGCTACAGGGTATGCTTTGCAATTGCAGGAGGAAAGTCAGTTTGGCTGGAGCTCAGAGGCAGCATGATTCAACAAGGACACAGCTGTCTTCGACAATGTCATTGCTCATATAAAGCTGTGCTCCAGTTGCAGAGTGGCTGCTTGACAGAATGAATATATGACGGATGAGCACAGCATCCAGGCTGACATGCATTTAGCTAATAAGGGATAGGCAGATTGCCATAAAATCATCTGAAATTGTTAACCAGTGCACTCTGACACATCTTTTCAGGACAAGCATGACCACAATGTCCATCTCTCTCAGATACTTTATAATCCTGGGAATTAGCCAGGAGTACCCCACAACCAAGGGAAGGCCTCTAACCCATATGATTTTAAAACAGGTAGTCTGGTCATTCAAAAAAGCACTCCCAGTGGTAACAGATCTACTAACTGTGAAGTTGAGACTCAGGACTCAGCTGCAGCTTTTAAACCCACCTAACAAGCTGCCCCTTAAAAAACATGGGAATCACACATAGTGTGAATCTGAATCGAAAGGTGTGTTAAAACATTCACATTGTATTGTGGCAATCAGCTGGCTCATTAATGACTTTAAACACACAATTAATTTTCATTTTACATAATGTAGGTGGTGTTCTGACTTATAAGCTCACCTACCTACCTTAATATGTGAAACAGGTGTAATGATATTAGTTGTGAATGCTACCTGACATCATTGTGCCTGATAATAGGGCTCCGGATGCGGGATATGTCCCTGATTTTTCAGTGTATAATTCTGCCCCAGTCTCAATTGTCCAATAAATCTGTTCTCCCCTTTAACATTTCCCTTTGTTTCCTTTGGCCTTACGCTTTCCAAGTCTTCCAATTGACCACTGTAGCTTTGGTGGAAGATCACAGGGGAAATACTTAATAGAATTTCCACTGAAGTGATCACTGCCAATCAGGAGAAACAACAAATTCATTAATATGGCATCTTTCACAGAGTAAAATATCACTAGGTGCCATCACACAAAGACTGATACCAAGACACATGAAGAGATGTCCCAACAGAAAGCCAAAGCCTTGGCTAAAGAAGTCAATTTCAGGAGCATCTTAGAGGAGGAAGGAGAGGTACAGAGATGCAGAGATATAGCTTGAGAATTCCAGGACTTGAGCCTAGGCAGCTGATGGCACACTAATGCTCAAGGGAACAGATTTGGAGTGACAAGGAGATCTCAAACTGGAGGAGGTTGATACATAGGGAAAGACAAGACAATGGAGATGTTTGAAAACAGGAGTGGGAAATTTAAAATTAAGGGATTGTTGGACTGGGAACCTTATAGTTCACTGAGCACAGAGGTGACGTCTGATTGGGAATTGGTGCGAGCTACATTAGGCAGTAGAGTTTTGGATGAGCTCCTCCGTGTGTAGGTTGGAGGAAGAGAAGCTGGGTAAGAGATCACTGCAGTAATTCAGTCTGGCAATAACAAAAGCATGGATATGGGTTTCAGTAGTAAATGAGCTGAGGGATCAGGGGAGTTGGGCAATATTATTGGTGTAGAAAAATGCCATTTGTTAATGAAATGGATATGTGGTTGAAACTCATCATGGGATCAGATGTAGGAACATAGAAGCAGAAGAGCAGGAGTAGGCCATTCAGCCTGTCGGGCCTGCTCCACCACTCAATACGATCATAACTGATCAGTCACTACGTTGCTTTTACCCACAATATCTCCATAAAACTTTACCTTATCAGCAAACTATCAATCTTTACACATACCCAGTGACTTATCTTCCACGGCCCTCTGAGGTGCAGAATGCCAAAAATTCACAATCCTCCTTGTAAAAAAATTTCTCCTCATCTCTGTCCTGACTGGCTCCCCCCTTATTTTGAAATATGACACCGAGATTGTGAATAGTCTGGTTAAGCCTCAGAGAATTGCCAAGGAGAGAGACAGAGAGCAGCCAGGGAGTGGAGTTTGTGTTGGGAACCAAAGGATTGATCTTTCTAAAATTGAATTGGAGAAAATTTCTCCATGTCCAATACTGGTACTTGGTCATTCAGAGACAGTGGAGCAGATGAGAGGGGTAGTGGTGAGATAGACTTGGCTGTCATCAGGGTACATGTGGATCCTGACATTTTGTTTTCAGATGACATTACTGGGAGACAGCATGCAGATGGGAAATAGGAGGTGCCAAGGATAGATCCCTGCGTGACTCCAAGCATAAAGGGCAGGGGAGAGAAAATAAGTCTTTGGAGGTGATTATTTAAATATGAACTGTTAAATAAAAATGCAACTAGACAGTGACAGTCCCATCCAGCTGGACAGTGAAGAAAGGGGATAATATGGTCTACAATGCCAAAAGCTGCAGATAGGCAGAGAATGATGAGGAAGGATAATTTGCCTTGGACACAGCCATGCACATATAACGTTGTTGGTGATTTTGATAAAAGCTATTTTAGTCCTGAAATAGGAGCTGAAATCAGTTTGGAGTGGTTCAGCATGAAATTATAGGAAAAACAGGCAAGATTGTTGGGGTGAAAATACATGCAAGCACTTCAGAGAGTAGAGAGAGATTGAAATGGCACAAAGCTCTGCAAGGCCAGAAGGGCCAAATGTATAACTGAGGAGAGAAAATAATTAACTACCGTAGTGAACTTGGGGTCAGTGAGGAAAGGTGGGTTATTAGCAGTACGGTGGGAATATTGTTGAACAGACAGCAGGTGGGTCACAGAGACAAGATGAGCTCAGAGCAAGAATGAAGAGAACAGGAGAGAGATGAGAAAAAGATGTGGGGTAGGATTCTCCTAAAAAAAATTTAAATGCTGAATTTGCATAAAAACTGGAGTAAATCCTGCTGGCTTTTTCAGCAGGATTTTCAAACGGAAACTCCCAAACTCTGTGCACTGCAGAGTGCACTTGCATGACTCTCATTAAGAAGCTGTAGTTGGGGCCTATTTCTGCTGGAGAGATCGGTAGCATAGTGCTGAGTGGGCCACTGCGCATGCGCTGATCTGTCAGAGTGGAGATCGCACATGTGCAGTAGCCTCGTACTGCTAGCCTCCCAATCGCTGGTCAGCCTTACGACCCCTTCATTGCTGCCCCCCTGATTCCCCACAGCTCAATCGCTGGTGTCCTGGATTTGCCTGGGCCAAACTCGAAGCCCACCCCCCTACCATGCACCCAACAGTCCAAATTCCTGATACACTTCCCACCACCCCCTGCCCCAGCAGGCTAACGACATTCCCTTCACTCCAATGGCCAGCCCCGATCGCGACCTCCCTTGCTTTGTCACCGCCAAGTACAGAGTGAAAGTGGGATCCCCCTTCCCCCCACACTGATCTCCCCCCAACAGGCCCCACTCCTATTAGGTGCTGCTCTCCCTGGCCCCACCTCTTGGCACTGCCTGATGCCTGGTGGGCAGTGTCAAGGTGCCCCCTAGGCATTGGCATTTTGCCCTTTAGGCAATGTCAGGGGGGCAAGCTGGCACTACCAAGCTGGTAATACCCAGGGGGTGGTTGCCTCTTAGACCTGACCTCCTGGGGGGCATCCATGGCACCCCTTCACTCCAATGGGGTTGGGCTGCCAGCTGTAGTAAAATGCATTGGAATGAAACACTCCTGGCAGGAGGGAGGGGGTAGCAGGCCCGGAGACTTAATCCCCGAGCCCGCTAATCAGATACAAATTCTATTTTAAATAATTTATTCAGCTGTCCGCCAATTTCTGGCACAGAGTCGTTGATTCCTGAAATCTGGAGGCCTTGGCAGGCACTGGGGAGCCTGCTAAATGGCCTCTGCATGATCTCCTAGCCCACTGAGCTGCTAGAGCAGCGGAGTGGGCTTTGAGAGTCTCCTCTGTGAATTCAGAGTTATAAACAATAAATTTTAAGCTGGTGTATGAGGGCAAGGGATGAAGTGGCAGGGATAACTGAATAGTCTCAATCTGTGTGACATAGAAGTCCAGGAGCTCCTTGAAATTGTTGTAGCTGGGGACAGAGGAGGCAGGGGGAAGAGGTTTTAAAAAAGAAAGGCTTACATTTAAATAGCCCTTTCAAGACCAGTGTGTGATTCAAAATGCTTTATAACCAATGAAGTACTTCTGAAGTGTAGTCACTGTTGTAATGTAGGAAATGTAAGAAGTGAAGAAGAGAATAGCAAGCAATTTTGACAAGAGTGCAAGATCCTATAGTGCTTTGCCCGAGGAAACCTCTGGTGCCACTGGATGCTGTTATATTATTCATTAATGCTGAAGATTATTAATACCTTAGAGAATTTGTCTTTCTGTTCACAGATAGAGCAGCAAAGTTCAGAGCTGATGCATTTCATTATTGCATTGATATGGTTCTTACTTAATACAGATGAAAATATTCAATGCAATTCATTCATAATTATATATAGCAAATCATCTCTGTGGTAATAATATATAATTGTACATAATCACATAATAATACACCATGTATCTTTACTGCTATATTTCGGTGCTTCATTATATGGCAATAGTGGAATTGGCCTCTTTAAAAAGGTTGTATGTTATACCTATCTGCATTAGTTAGCAAATAGATTATTCTTCTTTGTATTTGGTTCATCTGCATCTCATTGCTTATTTCAAAATGACCTGATTTATATTCAGTGTTGACAGCAGTGCGGATCATTACCAACACCTTATCTCTGCCACTCTTAAAATTTCTGATAATTTAATTATCTGGAGGGAATGATTAATCTCAGATCACAGTGCTACCAATTGGCAGCACTAATGCCCCTGCATATTCACACTCTTGTATTAACTCCTAGAATAAAAGCAAGTAATAAGAGAGATTACCTAGTTTATTATCCTTACATCCCAGCAGTAAGTAGAAAAAATCCCAGAAGTAATTGTGCAGCATTATTGGTCACTGATATATCTGGGCACAGTGGGAAAGCAATGACCTTGCCACGTACTGTCTGTCACAGTTACCACGAATACCATTCATTCTTCAGCAAACCTTATAGAAAACATTTCTGTGCCCCCTGTAAATAATTAATTCCTGTGGTTTATCAGATTTGTGTTTGACAAAGACAATCAAGGCCCTTGGAACAAGAACATTAAATGAGCTTGAAATGAATGGTGCTTTCTGAAACATTCCGCCTTTCCTTCTGTCAGCAGCTTCTCATCTACCTGTTCCAGGGCACTGCTTTCTATCCAGAAATAGCTTGCCTCTCTATTAGTTCATTCCAAGCAGCCACAGGGAAATGTACCTGTTCTGTTTTAATTTTAAGTGTCAACAGAGATGAATGACTCTGATCCAGTTAAAATCCCCTGTGATTTCTGGGCATCAAGAAAATTTAAGTTATAATGTCGAAGAGCCCTGTTCTGAAGTGTGCTGGAGCTTCACAAATCCTGACAAGGTATAATAGTCTTACCTCTACCTGAAGTGAGGAAAGGTGACAGTTGGCTGTTAACACCTAGACAAGGGTCAGACTCCAACAGCAGTGCTTGATGCTCCATTATTCGGGACTGGAGCAGAGGTTCTGTGGTCACCATGGTTATACTAAGTACTTCAGAAGTGCAAGGACAGGAATAGAATATAGCTAATGGTATCCTTGATTTTTCACTAGTTACTGCTGGCTAAGTATCCAACTGCCACCTTTCAAAAGTTCAAGAGGTTTCAGCCAACATGGAAAATTCATAAAGCTAAATAGAAAAACTGAATGTGGAAAATCTGAATTCTTTTTTATGAAAGGAAATGAGTGTCTCCGAGAAAGGAAGGTAAAATACCATTTCAGATTCAATTCAATAGACAGGATTTTATGAGCCTCACCCAAGCGAGGCCGTAAAATCCCAGCCGATGTGTTTTTGTTATAGAAAATATTTCCAATTACAGCAGATATATTCAAAAACAGAAATAATGTATAAGGTTTTAGTCTTGAATAAAAAAAGCATAATTTTTTTATTGAATACCCTAGGGTCAAGGTTCATGATGCATGATGAAACGAAGTTTGAAAAAGAACAGGATAGAGTTCAAGATTTTTTTTAGTTCTCCCATTTTATTTTGCAACCACTGTACATAAAGGCATAGTAGACAGATCAATATACAAGATCTTCTCATGAGCAGCATCTCAGGCGCCTCGAAATTGTTGGTTTTAGAAAAGGAAGTCCATTTGCCTGTAAGATTTAACAAAGCCTTACAATACTTTATCTTCAGCAGCCATTCACCTAGACCTCTGCCTCATCTTTTGTCTTTTATGCTTCAGTCACTTAGCTCTCATGTCAACACGGATTTCAAACACCAGTGGAATTAATTGATACCATAATTATAACTCAGAAGTCTATAGGTTGGCTCACAGCATCTAATCCAATATAGTGTTCATCAATTCAAATCCTGTCGTAACAAGGTACATGGTGGCATTCAATAAATTTAGCAACTTGTGGAGTAGCACCTGAATACAATGACCATGAAAGCTATCAGATTCTTGTTAAAGTCAAGGAATGTGATTCCAGTTCCACACTATTTCCCTAACTGCTAATTCCCTCAGGTCAATGAGCAGAAGGCAACAAACACTGCCTTGTCATTGTTGCCCCCATCCCAGGAACGGAAGAATGAGGGCAGATCTGTGTTCCACAGTCCGGAAGTCAGAAGGAAGAATGAGAAGATGATATTATGAAGAAAATTTTGCAAACAAAGCTGCAGAAATCAAAATGCCCTAATGATACCCCATAATCAGAATAATAATCAATTGTTCAAAAAATCACATTGCAACTGGCAATTCAGTACAGAACTTAACTAAGATTCAAGACACTTAACGTCAGTCTGGAGGGATGTTTGTAATGGAGTTCCCAAGCATTCCTGTGTGGGGATCCTTGCTCTTCCTGATTTATATTAATGATCTGACCTTGGTGTACAGGGCACAATTTCAAATTTTGCCAGTGATACAAAACTTGGAAGCAGTGTGAACTGAGAGGAGGAAAGTAGAGGTAGAACTTCAAAAGGACAAAGAGAAGTTGGTGGAATGGGTGGACAGCTGGCAGATGAAATTCAAAACAATTTAGTAGTAAAAACATAAAACAACAATATAAAAGAAAGGTACAATTCTAAAGGAGGTATAGGAACAGAAGGACTTAGCTGAATATACACTTAAGTCATTGAAGGTGGCAGAACAGGTTGAAAGTATAGTTAATAAAACATACATATCCCAGGCTTTATTAATAGTGGCATAGGGTACAAGAGCAAGGAGGCTATATTGAACTTGTATAAGACAGGAGTTCCGTCTCAGCTTGAGTATTGCATCCAATTCTGGGCATTACACTCTGGGAAGGATTTAGAGGCATTGAAGAGGGTGCAGAAACAATTCACGAGAATTGTTCCATGGATGAGAAATTTCAGTTATGATGATAGCTTGGAGAAATTAGGACTGTTTTGTTTGGTGAAAAGAGGCTGAGAGGAGATTTGATTGAGGTATTCAAAAGCGTGAGTGATCTGGACAGAGCACGTTGGGAAAAACTCTTCCCATTTGTGAAAGAATTGGGAACAAGAGAGCAAAAATTTAATATAATTGGCAAAAGAGGTAAAAGTGATATGAAGCTTTTGCAGTCAGTGAATAGTTGAGGTCTGGGTTTCACTGCCCGATGTTGACCGGAGACAGTTTCAATCAAAGCATTCAAATGGAATTAGACGGTTATGTGAAAGGGAGGAATGTGCAGGGTTATGGGGAGAAGATAGAAAAAAGGTACTAAGGGGATTGGTCATTCAGATAGCCAATGGAGATAATGATGGGTTAAATGGCCTCCTCTGAACTGTAACAATTCTGCGATTCTGTGAAATAAAAATGAGGAAATTATAGCTTGAAAGATATAAATTATGCTAATTACAAAAAGGAATCATGTAATGACCATTTCCCAACTGGTAACAGATAAGGCTAACTGTTCCTTGGGATGTTCTTCCTTTGGGAGGTGGGGATGTCAGCACTTATATTTACTGTCCTTACCCATAAACTAGGCTTGTACTCGTTAGAGTTTAGAAGAATGAGGGGAGATCTCATTGAGACATATAAGATGATGAATGGGATGGATAGGATAGAGGTGGAGAGACTCTTCCCGCTCAGAAAGGACAGTAGGACTAGAGGGCACAGCCTCAAGATAAAGGGGGGGCGGTTTAGAACGGAGTTGAGGAGGAACTTCTTCACTCAAAGGGTGGTGAATCTCTGGAATTCTCTGCCTGTTGAAGTGGTGGAGGCTGCCTCGCTAAATATTTTTAAGAAGCGGGTTGATGGGTTTTTGATAAGAGAGGGGATTAAGGGTTATGGGGAGAGGGCGGGAATGTGGAACTGAGACACGACAGATCAGCCATGATCTTATTGAATGGCAGGGCAGGCTCAAAGGGCTAGATGGCCTTCTCCTGCTCCTATTTCTTATGTTCTTATTTTGTAAAACAGTATTCATACCAATACAAGATGGCCTCCCAGCTGAATCTCTACTGAATGGCAGAACCCTTAGCAATATTAACATACGGAGGGATCTGGGTGTGCAGGTCCATAGTTTCCTGAAAATGGCAACACAGGTGGCCAAGGTGATTAAGAAAGCATATGCATGCTTGCCTTCATCATCATTGAGTATAGGAGTTGGGAAATCATCTTGCAGCTATATAAAACCTTCGTTAGGCTGCATTTGAAGTATTGTGTGCAGTCCTGGGCATCACACTACCAGAAGGACCTGGAAGTTTTGGACAGAGTGCAAGGAAGGTTCACCAGAATGTTGCGTGGTCTGAAGGGTGGTTATTATGAGGAGAGGTTGAATAAACTAAGATTGTTTTCACTGGAAAGATGGAGGCTGAGGGGCAACCTAATAGATGTCTACAAAATTATGACAGGCATAGACAGGGTGGATAATCAGAGGCTTTTCCCAGGGTGTAAGTGTCAATTACAAGGGGGCACAGGTTCAAAGTGAGAAGGAGAAAGTTTAAGGGAGATGTGTGTTGGAAGTTTTTCATGCAGAGAATGGTGGATGCCTGGAATGTGCTGCCAGAGGATATGGTGGAAGCAGGCACTTCAGCAACATTTAAGAGGCGTCTGGGGAGGAAATGAATTGGGAGGAAATAGAGGGATACAGACCAAGCATCCCTCTTTTCCCTCCCTATTCATGTCATGAGTTGTGATGGTTATGAGTTCAATCCCATCATGGCAACTTAGTGAACTGCATTTAACAAATCTGGTTATTTGCAGAATGGCAGCAGGAAACCAATCTGTAACTTTCAAGATTACTGCTTCACTATTTCCTTCAGGAATGGAGCCTGCTGTAACCATACAGTCTCACCTTCATGTGACTCCATTACTTCATAACATCGTTAGCTTTTGAAGCCCTATGAAGAGGCCTAACAAGCAACTTTGAAGGGGACTTTTGATTAAAAGAAATGAAACTGGACAGACCACCTGGCATTGACCTCAATATTGGAAATGACAGTGGCACACCCAGCCCTGTTAGCACTGTAATTGCTGCCCATCAGTCTAACCTCAATCATCAATAAAGTCACAGTGAGGCACTCCCTCACAGCTGCTGCTAATAACTGGCACTAGACCAAATATCTTCATCTGCTTCATCAATGACCTTTCCTTCAGCGTAAGGTCAGAAGTGGGGATGTTTGCAGGTGTTTGCACTATGTTCAATGCCATTCATGACTTTTTAGCTACTGAAGCAGTCTGTGCCCATATGCAGCAACAACTGAATAATATTCAAGCTTGTGTTGACAATTAGCAAGCAACATTTGTGCCCCACAAGTGTTGGCAATGTTCACATCAAACAAGAGAGAATCTAAGTATCCCCCTTGACATTTAATAATGTTACCATTGCTGAGACCTCACTATCAACACACTGGGAATTACCATTGACCAGAAACTTAACTTGCCTCAGCACCAGAGACACGAGTTTGATTCTGTCCACGGATGACTGTCTATGTGGAGTTTGCACATTCTCCCTCTTCTGCCTGCATTTCCTCCAGGTGCTCCAGTTTCCTCCTAAGTCCAAAGATGTGCAGGTTAGCTGGATTAGCCATGGTAAATGTGCAGGGTTACAAGGTTGGCAGAGAGATGGGCCTGGGTGGAGAGTCAGTGTTGATGGGACAAATGGCCTCTTTCTGCACTGTAGGGATTCTGTGATTCAATGGTTCCTTCTGTGTCACTGGGTCAAAATCCTGGAACTCTCTTCATAACAGCATTATTTGTGTTCCGACAAGACATGGATTGCTGCAGTCCAAGAAGGCAGCTCACCACCACCTTCTCAAGGGCAGTTAGGAATGGCAATAAATGCTTGCTAGCTAGTGAAACCCACATCCCATGAATGAATGCAAAAACAAATACAAATCGGAAGACATTCTGGGACATTATGTTCAAGGCTTCACCAACACTCTATCAACATTTTATTTTTCAAATTCTCTGGGGACTTCAGCTAAAGCAGCTAATACAATGAGGAGAAGAAAATTGGATGATCCTATTGGCAAACACACATGCATTGCATCAGTAATGGTGTAAGACAATTTCATCCCAATCTTCTGCAGCATCATTTGGGGATTGTTACCCAAGCTATACCACAAGCTAATCAAACAACAGGCTTTAACATTGTCTTTGCTGTAGTATTGGGGAACCATGGTTTAGCAGATGCAATCTTAGTAAAGGAGTTTGAGCATGCATTCAAAATGGCAGCCCTCAGCATGTTTAAGGGCTGTTTTGATAAACCGTGGATTTCCTCTGGGTGTTTCCAAAGATGTGTGAGTTACATTGATTCTTCATGTTAAATTGTTCTTTAGTGTCCCAAGATGTGCAGGTTAGGAGGATTAGCAGGATAAATGTGTGGGGTTGCAGGGATAGAGGCTGGGTGGGATTGTTGTCAGTGCAGGCTCAATGGGCCTTCTGCACTGTAGGGATTCTATGATTCTAACCAAATTTGTTCCTAACACATATTAAAAAGTTTGCACCCTGTTTTGCAACTTCTATCTGTCACCATCTGAACCAGAGTAAAGATGTCATTAGTGAAGATTGCAAGTGCTATTTAAAAGCATGCTCAGCTGAATGGGAATGACTCTCTGCACTACGTTTGAAGAGGACCTTTGATATAGAGAGCACAGTAACACATTTGTCAACACGATTTCCCTTTCATGAAAACAAGTTGACTCTGCTTGATTGCACTAAGTTTGTCTAAATGTCCTGCTTTTACCTTCTTAACAATGGATTCCAGTAATTTCCCCATGGCAATGTTAGGCTAACTGGCCTATAGCTTCCTGTTTTCTGTCTCTCTCTTTTTTTGAACAGACCTGTTTTGTTTGTAATTTTCCAATCTGTTTCAACCTTTCCAGAATCCAGTGAATTTTGGAAGTTTGCCATCAAAGTATCTGCTATCTCTGCAGCCACTGCTTTGTTTTCTGTTAGTATTTCCCCAGTCCCATTCCCGAGGGGACCAATGTTTACTTCAGTTATTCTGTTCCTTTTTATACACTTGTAGAAATTCTTATTGTCTGTCTTTATATTTTTTGTTAATTTAATTTCCTATTTTATTTTCTCCCACTTTTTTTTAGTCATCCTTTGCTGGTTTCTAACACAAGAACGTAAGCAGAAGTAGGCTATCTGGCCCCTTGAGCCTGCTCCACTGTTTAATAAGATCATGGCTGATCTTTTCATGGACTCAGCTCCACTTACTCGCCCGCTCAGCACAAACCTTAATGCCTTTACTGTTCAAAAATTTATCTATCCTTGCCTTAAAAACATTCAATGATGTAGCCTCAACTGCTTCACTGGGCAGGGAATTCTACAGATTCACAACCCTTTGTGTGAAGAAGTTCCTCTCAACTCAGTCCTAAATCTGCTTCCCCTTATTTTGAGGCTGTGCCCCCTAGTTTTAGTTTCACCTGCCAGTGGAAACAACTTCCCTGCTTCTATCTTGTCTATTCCTTCATAATCTTATATGTTTCTATAAGATGCCCCCTCATTCTACTGAATTCCAAAGAGTATAGCCCCAGTCTACTCAATCTCTCCTCGTAAGCCAACACTCTCAACTCTGGAATCAACTAACACTTCCCCAATCTTCTGGCCCAACAATAACCTTTGCAGCATCGTAACCCTTTTCTTTCAATTTGATCCCAGCTTTAACCTTCTTAGTTAGCCACAGATTTTGCATCCAATTGTACAATGGTGGTGTGGCAAGGGAGGGAGCAGGAATGCTGCTGATTGGAGGGAGAGCAGTAGATTCCTGTTCCGTGATTCCCACGCATTGAGGCAAATGTTTAGCCAGCCCAGTTATCTGCTGGAGAACAAATCCCTGACTATCTGAAGCCTTTTTCCACTAAAGAGTCAAGAGCCGCCATTGTAGTCATTTGAGCGTCCATTACATTTGGCTTCCACGAAAGCTGTTTGCCATAAATAGATGTTGCTGTGGCTGCAGTGGAAACTGTGATGTCAGTCATTAACATGATGTTAGGTTGCACAACTCTACGGGTGGAATTGGTCAGTATCTCCACATTGGAGAGGATGGATTCCTGGTTGTCCACAGATGGAGGTAGGCGCCTTCATCCATGTGGCCGTCATTTTTAACTTTCTAATAGGTTGGGTATTGCACCTAGAATTTTGTTAATCAAATCGGCCTGTCTTCTCTTGAATTCTCAAAAGCTGAACTAGAGTGCCTTTCTCCTTTGGGATTTGCTGGTCTCTCGTTAAAGTGAAGGCATGTGATCAGGAGAACTCCTATCCATCTTTCAATTTGCACATAACGGACTGTGATTACCCCTATGAGGTCCATGGGGAATCACTGATCGATCTCCCTGTGGGGCTCATTGCGTGTGAGTTCCCCTGGTTATAACCTACCCAGCTCAACCTCATTACCTGAGGCTTTTAAAAGGTATATCCAGGATGTGTCTGCTGAACTGTAGTCCCAGGCAGGGACTAGTGTGTGTATGACGGTAGTTGTTTTACTTTGCATTCTGCAATAAATCATGTTGCTTTCCAGTTGGGCTTCCTGAGTCAGGCCCAAGAGTGGGCCTCCTGAACTATAGTCCCAGACAGAGACTAGCATGTTTACACCACGATAGGCGTTTTAGTTTGCATTGTGTAATAAACGTTCTTCCTTTCCAATTGGGCTTCCTGAGTCATTACACAGACAATAGTAAATAAATGGTTGGTTTTAGAATCCACCCAAGTTTATTTTTCTTTGACTTAATGGAGCTCAACATGGGCTGCTGATAATTTCATAAGTTCATATGATATATGAGCAACATTAGGCCATTTGGCCCATCGAGTCCACTCCGTCATTCATTCTTGGCCGATATGCTGTTCATTCCCATTTTCCTGCTTTTGCCCCATAACCCTTCAGCCCATTAGCAATTAAAAATTTGTCTAACTCCTCCCTAAATTTACTCACTGTCCCAGTATCCACTGCACTTTGGGGTAGTGAATTCAACAGATTCACAGCTCTTTGGGAGAAGTAGTTTCTCCTCAACTGGTTTTAAATTTGCTATGCCTTTTCCTTAGACTATGACCTCTCGATCTAGAATGCCCCAAAAGAGGAAGCATCCGCTCCATGTCTACTTTACCCATTCCTCTTATCATCTTGTATACCTCAATTTGATCTCTCCTCATTCTTCTAAATTCCACCTAAACTGTTCAATCTCCCTTCTTATGACAAACCCCTCATCTCTGGAATCTATCTAGCGAACCTCCTCTGAACTGCCTTGCACTTTTACACTCTCACGCATAGCAGATTTTAGCCCCAGGTGTATTTATTAAAAGAATGGCAAATATTTTTCCAAGTAATTGATAAGATAATAATGCGAATCAAGGTAATTTAAATCATTGTTCCCTGAAGCTTGCATTTGTTATGTTTGTATTTCAGGTCCCAAGAATTGTCCTTGGAGTTCCATCGTTCTTCATTGCCAATGACAAAATACTTCTAGAGTCAATTTGCTTAAAGTGTCATGTTTTTGTTCCACCTCACAAGTACATCTAAGCTGATGTACCTGACCTAGTTAGTCAAAAAAAGTGAGGTCCAAAGAAAAGAAGAAGGGCCAACATTTCACAGTTTCTGACCTGCAAAATTTCCTTGATAATAAGACACTGAAGGGGCAAGAAGTTTAATGCTTGTGCCAGGAAAATTGCAAAAAATTCAGTCATGCCATATGGTTGAAGGTGTCATTGGCCCTGAATGTCAAGACCCTCATACCTATGACTACAGATCATTGTCACCAAAAGTTTTAATGATCTAACTAAAGTCGACAAGGAAAAACACAAGCCACTAGCTAGTGGTGTTTGCTACCAAATAAACATGTTGGGCTTTAATCTGGTGTTGTGAGACTTCTTACTGTGTTTATCCCAGTTCAACACCGGCATCTCCACCTTATAGTACTTGCAGCAGGATAGTGACTAAAATCTACACTTTTACCTGGCACCTCTATGAAGTTGGCATAGAGAGATTTCTCTCGAAAACCATGACCCAATGAAATGAACCAGCTAGAGTCAGTCAGCCTGATCCTGCGATCGTTAGGACAGCAAAACTTGCTGGTCTTCAGCCAATCTTTCTCAACATCATGACAGTGGATTGTCGGAGGTAACACTAGGCTGCCCCAGAACTATACTGCGCGATCTGTAGCTTTCAGTCCAATTACTTTTTATCGAAGATCAAGAGCCAAATGCCCATCCTCAGTGGCCCTCAGATTGCACTTGAGAAAGGATGCACACATCTTGCCAGTTCCATGGAGGCAGGACTATTGGGTAGACAGAATGAGAGGGCATCAGGTCAGCAGGCTCCTGCCTCTGGTCAATCTAGCTGGAAATGGGGTTGAAGCGTCAAGGGCTAATCTTGTAACAGTGGTGGTGCTAAGTCACTTAAACATTGCCCACCCCTTTGATTACGTGACTGCCAAGGATCTGCTTCCAGAGTTAGTTGAGATGACTCAGTCTGACCCATATCTTCCCTGGGTTCAAATTTAGTCATTCAGGTCCAACTTATGTCGAGGCGGGTCTGAGCTTCAATAGAAGAATCAGACTTTCAATAGAAAAATCAGCTTTAATGAAACTGGGGGTCTGATATATGTGAAACTATTTTAGCACACAAAATGCAACAAATCACAGAGTATGCAGATTAGGAAATGATCATTGATTCAGCTATTCAAATTCTTCAATTCACCTCACTTGTGAATTTCCTTCATCTGCTGTGTTCAAGCAAGAGAAGGGGCAATAAAGGGATGTGAAGCAAAACAAACTGTGATCAAATTACATCATGTCAACCAAACAGAACCATGCAGACATATATATTTGGCAGTTGATTACTGCTTGCAAGATATCCTGTCCCCCAACTAATCTGGAACGCCATACCTGGTAAAACCACTGATCTAAGTATAGCTTGTAACTTTTGGATACTTCCTCTGAAGTATGGGGTGGCACGGTAGCACAGTGGTTGGCACTGCTGCCTCACAGCTCCAGGGACCTGGGTTTGATTCTGGCCTCAGGTGACTGTGTGAAATTTGTATGTTTTTCCCATGTCTGTGTGGGTTTCCTCCAGGTGCTCCGGTTTCCTCGCACAGTCCAAAGGGTTAGGTTGATTGGCCATGATAAATTGCCCCTAAGTGTCAGGGGGACTAGCAGTTATGGGGATAAGACCTGGGTGGGTTTGTGGTCAGTGCAGATTTGATGGGACAATTGGCTTCCTTTTGCTGTATTAGAGATTCTATCTAAGCACAGAATGGAATCTTGCCAATTCCATGGAGGCAGGGCTATTGGATAGACAAGATGAGAGGGCATCAGGTCAGCGGGCTCCTACCTCTGGTCAATCTATCTGGAAATGGGCCTGAAGCGTCAAGGGCTAATCTTGTAACAGTGGTGGATAGCCAATCTGCATAGTTAAATAAGCAATTGTGAACAGATTGGAGCCACTACTGGAATCTTCCTAGAGGGAGACAGGAACCCACTGAGGCTGGTAGCTGTCCATTGGGGAGGAGAGCATGAGGCCTCCTGCACTTTCCACCCCACTGGAACCACATGGGCCAGCAGACCACAGCTGCTACCACAGGCCATTCTGCAGAGTGGTTACAGCTTAGTTTACCAAAATTAAACTCTCTTCAGACAGCAATTCAAGATGGATGTGCTCTGGCAGTTCCACTCCTACAATGACAGTATTCACCTTTGCCTATGGGGCTGCCATCCTTCCAAGGCTGTGGGCACGCTGGTTCATCCTACATCTTCAGGAACCCTTGGATTAGGTGGGGTTGGGGCCAATTTACAGTAGCCATCCAGATTATCTCAGCTTGCCAATAACTGAGGAGTAAGGACGCAGCAATAGTCCCAGTTAAGCTATACTTGTTAATATGTTAAGATTCCGCCCAGTGTACTTATCTGTCAGTGCACTGCACAGTAAAGGGCACGCCAGGATGATCAACATTCTCCTTTCTCCTCCCCACTCTCCATCTCAGTAAAGACCGCTAATGGGTTCAAAACAATCTGTTTAAGCCGTTCCAAATCCTTACAGACTTAGTGGGTGGGATTTTACAACTTCACTTGGGCGAGGCTCATTAAATCCTGCCCGAGGCCAACGGAAAATTCCATTCTGCGAGCCTTGCCCATTCCGATTCCGGGGTGGGCGAGGCGGTAAAACTCTGGCCAATGTCCAAGTCTGCTGACACTCCCATTTCATTGTCCCTTCCTGCAACATTTAGCATGCACCATTTTCTGTCTCCAATACTGGGGATAATTTTCAACTTATGTGATAATGTCAAAGCAAATGGAAGCCCATTTTACATTTCTGGTCACTTTTATTTTCGCAATGATGAGATTTTAAACAGACTGCTGATTTTACAGCTCCACCCCATGCCAAAGTGACCTGTCAGTGCTCTTTCTGCATCTGCCCAAATCTTCACCCGAGGCTGTGACTAAACTCAGCAAATTAGAAGCACGCACCCATTTGCACCTGCAAACAGCTACTTAGGTGCAATCGTGAGGAAGCTAGGCCTGTATCGTGGGGATGAAATGAGAATGCGAATAATTGCTACCAGAACTAAACAAAATATTCATTTGAAAGGCATTCATTCTGTTAAGCCATTGAAAGGTAGAGCAGTTAAGAAGTTATTCACCATTTCATTGTGATGGGCTTATGGGACTGGGTTATAATTTATGTTTGAGGAAAACCTCAACGACCAGGAGCAATGTTGGGGCATGGGGTCTGTGTTCCCAGTATTCATTCCTTGTAATTAAGGTACATTCCTGAATTTAACATCTTGGTCTCTTTGGCCAGTTGCATTTTTGTTTAAACAAGGTTAAACAAAGTTCAAACCTTTTATATCTACAATTCCCTATCAATTTCATAAAATCATCCCCCCACCACGTGCACCCATCATGGTAACATTTTTGCATTCGTATGACATTTCAATTGTGTTGTTTCTAAAAGAACATTTTTTAAAAAATCTTTGAAAAAGGACTAACAATCCCCCATGGTGGCCAAGAAGAGGTCTGGAGCTGAAATGTTTGCTTGAAGCTTGTACAAGAAACTAACAGAGGTTCATGAAGGAGCAAGTTTCCACTTAAAATGACTGTTATGGCACTCATGAAAGAGGCTTGGCTAGTGTTTTGTCTAACAGTTCCTTCCAACAGCAACCAGCTGTCCATGAGTAAATACAGCATTGATGTTAGTCCAAACACGATTCCTATGGATGCTCACTATTCCACATTTACTTGCTGTTAAAGCTGTGAAGGCAATCTCCGAAGCTTGTCAGGAAACTTTCTGAGACACTTTACCAAGACTTCACTAAGGCTCTAGCAACACTGGTTCTGTAAATTCACCTAAAAGAGGACATACTATGTAACTCCACCTTATAACAATCATATAGGAGTTGCCAGGAAGAAGAGAGTGCTTGGTCATGGGCTTGCTGGATGAGGAAGGGGAGAAAGTCATGCCAGCAGGGAGAGAAATATCAGCTGATGTAGGTAGGACAGAGGGACGAGAGGCGAAGGAAGGCAAGTTGGCATCCTTCTTCCTTACAGATACAACGCTCTGCCTCTGGGCCTCTTCAACCCAAGCCTCCACTGCCCTTTTAAGAATTCTTCAATACACTTCATTTGAAACTGCTGAGCAAATTGAGGAAGTGTTTAATAGAGAGCTTGCATTCTTTTGATGTTGAAGGACTTGCTTGGTGAAACAGTTTTTCAGCAAAAATACTTGAATGAACACAAGTATTGGGAAATCTAAACCTGAAGACTTGAGGAACAGCATTACTGAGGTTAAGAACATAGGGGGCGATTCTTCCCCCAAAATTCTAAGTGCTGAATTTGTGTAAGCATTGCAGTAAATCTGGCTGTTTTTTCAGCAGGAGTTTCAAAATGAATCTCCCACAATCTGTGCATTGCAGTCTGCCTCAGTGCGAATCAAGAGGTGGGGCCTTTTCCTGCTGGAGAGGCTGGCAGCATAGTGCTGAGTGGGCCATTGCGCATGCGCCAATCTGTCAGTAGCCACTCGATTGCACCCCCCCTTCCCTCCCCCCACTCCAATCCAATGGGGTCGGGCTGCAAGCTCCCTGCAAATGGGAAGCTATGCTAAACCCCGATGGAGTGAACCATTCCTGGCGGAGGGGATGGGGGCTGATGACACTGGAAATCCAGTTGCCAGAGACTTGCAAAGGCCATGGCACCCAATGGGGGGCCTCCACTCAAGTCTCCTGGCCCGCTGCGCTACTAAAGCAGCGTAGCGTGATGAAAGAATTGCCCCCTTAGTCATTGAGCAACATGCTGCCTTGTATGTAGTAATCAAAGCAACTCCATTTTGTCAATCGAAGTTGATGCAAGGGGCACACGAGCACCGCTCCACAAAAAAAATGCATCTAATCAGCACTTGCGTGCTAAAGCTGCAGATGCCTGGTTTAACACCTCCAGGCAAGTTTAAATTATGGTAATCAGCAATTAGCACCAAAATGGTGTGCTAAATCCAGACTTTCAAGCAAGCGTGTCTTATTAGCACGGCACCTACTTAGCGTCTGTTTTCACCCTTTAGCCAAAATAACCCTCTACATCTTTCAAAGAACTACTCAGGAAAGAATTGTTCATATTGTACAAGTACCTCACAACAATTATTTTGCAATAAATATAAAACTAGAACCCTTAAAAATATGCTGATTTTATTCAACTTCAAAATGCTTCTTGCAGTGAGCCCAAGGGTGTATACCACACTTTAGATGATAATAAAGTGCACATATCTAACAGGTGTCCTACTAATGGAAACAACTGTTGGCTGTGGAATCATTCAGGCTTCATTGATCAGACGCAGGAGACATATTGCTTGCTGCAGTAAATCCGACTCATTGGCTTTCGGAGCATTTCTTCAAAGGAACAGAATGGATTTCCAATGTTTTTCAACAGTTCATTTAGAATTACAGTTGGCTTTACATTTGTTAATAATTTAGTTTGTGTGGAGTAAAGAAAAAATCGGCTCGCTACAATTTTATTAAAGTCAAATGTGACGATGTTTTAATTCAGTCGTTGTCAGCCTTCATTTAATGCAGTAAATGAATGAACAAAAAGCCTCGATTGTCCATGTGAATGCATTTGATTAGGTTAGCAATAATAATAATTTATTTATTATTCAGGAAGCGAATGCAGACAGTAAAATAAACATGACTGGTAAACCTTCTATTTTAGCTTCTCTTACACCTAGCGTAGGTGTGAGAATTGAGGTTCTGTGAGTGAAAAAATACCTGTGCTGTTATTTTTATCATGGAATAAAATTGTTGTCTCTGCAACAATTTAGTTATGTTAAACATCGTCAAATTCTTCCTGATCATCTTAACTATTAGACGGTGGCATGATGGCACAGTGGTTAGCACTGCTGGCTCACAGTGCCAGGGACCCGGGTTCAATTCCGGCCTCGGGTGTGTGGAGTTTACATGCTCTCCCCATGTCTGTATGGGTTTCCTCTGACTGCTCTGGTTTCCTCCCACATTCCAATCAGGTTTGGTTGCTTGGCCATGCTAAATTGCCCCTCAATGTCAGGGGGATTAGTGGTGTAAATACATGGGGTTACGGAGTTAGAGCCTGGGTGGGATATTGTTGGCGGTACAGGATGATGGGCCGAACGATCTCATTCTGCACTGTAGGGATTCTGTGATTCTATGATTATTCTTCTGAGAGAAGATGTTGGTACCTTCTTTTCAGGAATCAACCCTAAGCAAATCATCTTCTCTGTTGTGACAAGTTACCAAACGTTTTGAAATCTGCAAAATCTCATTATGTCTTAAATTTAACTCTGCTACTGCCCGGACTCATACAATGATAGAAAGTTAATAAATTTGACCACTGCACTCACCTAGGCTTACATATACTGGTCTGAATTAAAACAGAAAATGCTGAAAAATCTCAGTAGGCCTGATGGCATCTGTGTAGACAGAATAGAGCCATTGTTTCGGGTCTGGATGACCTTTCATCAGAACTGAAGACAAAGAAAGTAGAACAAGGGGTTGGTTGTAATTGATAGTGATAGAGGAAAAAAACAAAGGGAATGTAAATGGTGATGATAAAGTCTAGGAATGGTGCTGATAGTGTCCATTAAGTGACCGGAATGTGTAAATGGCAGAATAAAGATGCAGGGTGTAGGAATATGGCAGATGGCTCTAGTGGGATGGGGAAAGGGATGGTGGGGTGAAATAGGATGGAAAACAAGATTTTAGTATTGGAAAAATAAAAACAAGAATATAAATTAATAAAAACTAATTAATGAAATGAAAAGAAGAAATGAAATAAAACGAATGGAAATGGGGTGAAGGTGGAGGAGAGAGTTGCTGCTCTGAAATTGTTGAACTCAATGTTCAGTCCGGAAGGCTATAAAGATGAGGTGCATTGAATTTACCTTGGGCTTCACTGGAACATTGCAATAGGCCAAGGACAGACATGTGGACAGGAGAGCAGGGTGGTGTGCTGAAATGACAAACGACAGGAAGGTCTGTGTCCTGTTTGCAGACGAACCGAAGGTGTTCTGCAAAGCTGTCACTCAGCCTGCATTTGTTCTCTCCAATATAGAGTAAACCACATTGGAAGCAGCAAATGCAATAGACCAAATTAAAGGAAGTGTATGTGAAACACTGCTTCACCTTAAAAGAGTGTTTGGGCCCTGGAACAGTAGGCAGGGAAGAGGTGAAGAGGCAGGTATTGCACCTTCTACAATTACATGAGCCGATGCCATTGGCCATGGGTGAGGTTTTGGGTGTGATGGAGAAGTGAACCATGGTGTCCTGGAGAGAGCCGTCCCTGCGGAGTGCTGACAGCAGGAGTGAGGCGGACATGTGTTGAGTAATGGCATCATGCTGGAGTTAGCAGAAATGGTGAGGGATAATCCTTTGAATGCGGAGACTGATGAGATGAAAAGTGAGGGCAAAGGGGGATCCTATCCTGGTTCTGGGAGGGAGGGGAGGAAATTGAGGGCTGTGGCCAGGAGATGGGTCAGACATGGTTGAGAGCCCTGTCAACCATTGTGAATGGAAAACCACAATTGAGGAAGAAGGGAGACATATTGGCAATGTTATTTTGGAAAGTGGCATCAACAGATCGTGGCGGTGGCGGAGGAACAGACAGAATGGGATGGAGATCTTACAGAACATGGGGTGTAAACAGCTGCAGTCAGTGTAGCTGTGGAAGCCAGTGGGCTTCTCTCTCCTCCAGCCTGAATTATCCTGGTCTACTGGAGTTGGGACAGGAAGCAGGAGGGGCTGCATCTGGATATTACAAGGCAAAGTTAAACATAACACAAAGAGGGTTAGAAAACCCTAGTCCTAGTTTTGGCTGATTTTATTTTGGATTCTGTGTTTTTTGAAAAAGTCATCTATGATGCAACAAGTAATTATGGGGAAATTTCAAGCAACTTTATTAGGATCTTAAAGAGTAGCACTCTGAATACCAATCTCAATATATATTTGCAAAGCCGGGCCAAAAAAAGCCGAAGCAGTACCAAAGTTTTGGCTCAAGTTATTGGATCTACTTTTACATCTCTTGTGCCACAAATAATTAGGATAACCATCTACTGACTCCGGCCGTTCACACCGACAGTATTCTCCAGTCCCGGCAGCAGCGCACTCCGCCCACCAGTATCCCGCAGGTTGGGGTGATGTCGATCGGAATTCGCATTGACAAAAGCGGATTGGAGAATCCTGCTGCCAGCAAGTAACACACCACCTTCCACCAGCAGGAACCATGCAGCTGGGGGACCAGAGAATCATTCCCAATAAATTACATTACAGCTCTTTACTAGTGCAGAACTTGCGTATTGATGAAAAAAGACATTTTGCCCAAACTTATTGTCTTGCACTCATCAGGACAGTCATAAGAATACCAAAGTCAGGAGAATTTGGTGATAAGCCAAATCTCCATTCATTGCAGCAGAATGGGAAATCCTGCTGGCATGAACAATTGGAAAATTCTGGCCAACAACTTTATATTGTCTGAGAAGAGAGTGCTGATTGGTTGACAAGTGGAATCTGATTGGTAGCAGTGTTGCCATAGAGAATGCACCAGTTAATGGTGATTGACATTTAACTTCCAAGTATTTTTTGAAAAGTTAAATGAAGCAGCTTGACTCTGGTCCTCATTGCTGTGAGGAATGAACTAATGGATGGCTATAACTTATTTAGTTAGCTGAAACAGGTGCAATTTGTGTACATGTTCTCTCTGTCTAAAGAACAGATTCTTGTGTATTAAAATATTCAGCTTCCAGTATAAGCAAATGCATCACACTACAAGCATAATTTATAATGTTAAAATGATTGTCAGCATAATTTTAAGCAGTTTTTCATGCTATAAGATTAGTCATATCAGCAATCTTGTAAATAGGGCCCAAGCCATTTGCTGATCATGCAAGCTTGATGCTGAAACAGGGAATTTCAAAGACATCTTGTAGAATAATAGCCACCCTGATCAGATCATTTAGTGCTATACATTAGACAAGCTCATGAATAGGTCTAAGGCCATCACTTTGGGCCCTGAAAAGTGCCCAGTCTATCTCATCCCCTTCCAGGGCAACCTATCTCAAACCTTTGAGGAGTTATGCAATAACAGCATGAGAGGCCATTCACATTAACAGAATGCTGCCACAAATCCAAAAAGATGTTCTGCCTATCATACAGATGAGTAATGTGGGATATAAATTTCAGTGCCAGTGTGATGCTAGTTATGTCAGCTGTACTTCCCAAAGACCAGCAGACCGTATCAAACAGCATGTCCCAGCCACTGTTCACAAAGCGCCAGCCCTTGCTTCCAAAACTCAAAACACAATGTGCAACATTAAATGTGGTTCCATGATTGAACCAAATAATCCTCAGTGTGCTATGAATTAGGGGCTCAGCTTGGAACTCATCCCCTCCCCTCTGATCCAGGCTGCCCTGTACCAAATTTACATTCAAATGAGTGTTGCTTGGCAGTGGGCTGGACTTCTGCCTCTCCTTCTGGAGGAATTCCCACCCAATCAGATTGGCCACTAACTCTCCAGTCCCTGCAACAGCGCTGCAATGGCCGGAAGAGGAACTGCATGGAGCTGGCTGATACTAGTTGCTAGGAACCAGAGCCCCAGGTAAGTTTGAGAGGTCCCAGAGTAGAGAGAGTAAGGAAGGCATGAGGAATTGTGAGGAGGGGGCAATTGGGGTCTCGGGGGATAGGCTGGTGTGGAGCAGGAAGTTCTGGAGATCACTGTAAGGGGACAGCACCCCCCCAGTCAGAATTAGGCTTCTGGTGCAGTTCAATTACTCCTTGTTCACTTGTCAATGGTGAGTCACCCAATGGTAAATACAATGATTTCTCTAAACTGTCCCATGGAGGTTCGAGAGTCTGCTACAGTACTCAATCTGTCTCGGCACATTGAGACTCCTCTGGTTTCCAGTACCTCTCCCTCTGATTTCCAGTACTAATCCCTTTGATTCCCAGTACCTCACCCTCTGATTCCCAGTACTTCGCTCTCTAATTCCCAGTACCAATCCCTCTGATTCCCAGTACCTCTGTTCAATTGCAAATTGACTGGAAAGCCATCTCTGGATGTCTCTGGTGTTCTCTTCTCCCGAAAGGGTAGCACAGTGGTTAGCACAGCTGCCTCACAGCATCAGGGACCTGGTTTCAATTCCGGCCTTGGGTCACTGATTCTGCAGAGTTTGCATGTTCTCTCCGTGTCTGCGTGGGCTTCCTCCAGGTGGTCCGGTTTCCTACCACAATCCAAAGATGTGCTGGTTAGGTGGATTAGCCATGCTAAATTGCCCCTTCGTTTCAGAGGAAACAACATGGTAAATATTTGTGGCTATGTGGATACGGCCTGAGTGAGAATGTTGTTGGTGCAGACTCGATGGGCCAAGTGGCCTCCTTCTGCACTGTAGAGCGTCTATGATTCTATAAGGAGCGATAGAAGAAACAGTGCTCTCACCTGGTGAAAGGAGAGCATCCGTTGAGAAAGGCCAAGAGGGAAGGGCATGGCATTTCATAAGGATAAGATTGAGTGCCAGTGACAGATGGATAGATGGTACTCAGTTAGTGTACAGGGAGGGATAGGTGAACCTGCAGGCTAAGTGAGAGGTGATGTGATGAAGTGGCATTGAAAAGAATACAGAGGTGGTTGGGCTGGTATGTGCATCAAAGTGCATGAACATGCTATTGCTGTTATCTTTCCTGCCCTGCTTAACGTATCGAGATGCTGGCTGGTGAGGATCCAGAGTCGTGATACCTGCTGTTCACCTCCTGGGCCACTTTTGCTTCAGCAGCTGTCTTCACCTCCCCTCAGCCAGGGACAGTGTCTTCCTTTGGCTTCTAATGGCTCGCAACAGCAGGTGATGTTTCTGGAGATATTGGTTCCACTTGCGTCTCATTTACACACCTTAAAATAGATGACATGCAAATTAATAAAAAGGTGATGCAGAACTCAGTAACCAAAAGTAACTTTCAGCTGCAATGTGGGGGTGGCATAAGCTGGCAGCATTTGAATTATCTGTCACTTCTTATTCCATTACCCCTTCTTCCATTGACGTCAATCGGAAGGGGAGCCAGGTGACGTGTATAATGAGCCGGTGATCAGATATCACCAGTCTTAGTTGCCTGTTGCAATTGTAAGCATTCTCAATGCTTCACGAAAAGCTTTTTCCTGCAAGCTTCTCGCATATTAATGCTAAAGCAGATAATCACAACACTGTAAGATGCAATGTGCCCACCAGACAGCTAGATTGGGAAATTAAAACCTGAATCTTGAACTCACTGACACTGGGTAAACTGAAACGGCCATGTCTTGTCAACAAGTGTATTAATTAATTTGATTAGTCAGCATTTCCAGACAAATGTTAATTAGATCACAAAATCTTGAGGCTTTAAACTTTAAAACTGGTTGTCAGCCAATTAGAGTAAATTGCCACAATGTCAGTCTGCAGGCTGAAGGACGGATGAACTCAATGCTGTTGTGCAATGCTTAATGGCCCTTGAAGTTTTCACTGCTGATTAAAAACTGGTTTTTACCGGTACATTTTCAGTTTTTCAGCTTTAACCACAAAAACTGGAGAAAGTGCGAGGGGCAATATCTGGGGAAATGCTAACCTCAATCAAGAATTTAGTAGGTGGCAGCAGGGCCAAAGCAAGAACCTTTTCTTCATCCAAGATGGCGCTGGAGCTTGGCAACTTCTTGCGAGCTGTGCCCAGCATACCCTCTAACTCTATCTTTTATTCTTGTTCCATGCTTCTAAAGCACTATTCTACATTCTGCGCCCTCTCCTTTCCTTTTCTATGTACGGTATGCTTCACCTGTATAGCGCGCAAGAAACAACACTTTTCACTGTGGATCAATACATGCGACAATAATAAATCAAATCAAAAGAAGCAACTCTCATGACTTTAGCAGCATGAGGCTTGAGTAATCTGCATGCCCACTGCAAGGCACCAAACCCAGTGGCAAACAGCACCGGGCTGGCCGGAATGAGGATGGTAACATAAATGAATTGGCTTTCCAATCCACCCAACAAAATCAGAATATCTTTTCTCCATTCCTTGGTTTCTTCATTCTAATCTATTCAGGTAGGCCCTTATTTTCTAAGAGATAGTATCACAGTGATGTAAGTAATGAGATGACCTTGGTGCCTTGACTTAATTTGTCTTGATGGATAAATGCATTTGTGCGAAGATGGAATTTGACAAGCTACTGCTTAGTTAATAAAACACAAGCACAGAACATCCAGAAACCTGCACATTTTCAGAAGAAGTGATATTGCTATCAAAAAAGATAATGAAACACGTTTTCATTTTCATCATTTGGCCAAATGTCTGGCAGAGCAGATCCACGACCAATTTTAATTGTACTTTCATCTCTTGCATAGAGTTGGGAGGATATTTCTTACATGATTACTGTGGCTATCAAGCTTCATTGGAACCAAACATTCATTATGTGCAAGATATGGAAGCTGACAGGTGTGAGTAAAGCACCATTATTTTGGGCACCACATTCATACCAAAGAGCGAAGTGTAATGGTCCGTGTTATTGCAAAACTGTTTGATGGTTTCCTCCACTGCGAGGAGGTAGGCAGGCTGACTTCTGCCACATGATGCCTTCATCAACAAGACTACAGCATTTCCAATTTACCCCGGTGCTCTGTTATGACAAAGCTTTTTATTTTCAGCTCCATAGCAGGTTCCAAATCCCCAGGACTGAGGTCAATCTGAATGGGCCATCAGCCGATGTATAGTGGGGTGTGAAATGTGGTTTAATGCAATTTAAACTCTAGCTGACATGTCAATAAAATGTGACTCGTATGTTTATTTGTTCATCATAAATTCATAAGATACAGGGGCAGAAGGAGGCCATTCAGCCCATCGAGTCCACTCCACCATTCAATCTGATATGCTCCTCATCCCCATTTTCCTGCTTCTCCCCATAACCCTTTAACCCATTACCAATTAAAAATCTGTCTAACTCCTTCTTAATTTTACTCACTGTCCCAGAATCCACCGCATTTTGGGGTAGTGAATTCCACAGATTCACAACTCTTTGGGAGAGGTAGTTTCTCCTCAACTCTGTTTTAAGTTTGCTACCCCTTATCCTAAGAATACAACCTCTCATCCTAGAATGCCCCACAAGAGGAAGCATCCACTCCATGACTGCTTTATCCATAAGTTTTATCATCTTATATACCTGAATTTGATCTCCCCTCATTCTTCTAAATTCCAGAGAGTATAGGCCTAAACTGTTCAATCTCTCTTCATACAATAAGCCTCTCTTGGGATCATAGAATCCCTACATGCAGAAAGGATGCTGTTCGGCGCATCGAGAATGGCCACAATCCCACCTAGGCCCTATCCCCGTATGTACTCTGCTAATCTCCCTGACACTAAGGGCCAATCCACCTAACCAGCACATCTTTGGACTGTGGGAGAGAACTGGAGCACCCGGAGGATACCCAGGCAGACATAGGGAGAACGTGTAGACTCCACACAGACAATCACCTGTGGCCAGGATTGTACGGAATCCCTGGCGTTGTGAGGCAGCAGTGCTAACCACTATGCCACTGTGCCACCCAATCTAATGAACCTCCTTTGAACTGTCTCCAATGCCACTACATCTTTCCTCAAATAAGGGGACCAAAACTGTGCACAATATTCTGGGTGCAGTCTCAAGTTGATACCATCAAAGAAATTAAGGAAAAAATTAAATTTCCATCTTGATGTTGCCTAAAAATTAAGTTCAAGGGAAAACCCTGCCTTTAGAATTGGTCAAGGTGATAATCCCAGAGTACTCAGTCAAACTTCATACCGAGCCTATTCAATGTACATCCACCTCCCATTAGCTGGAGCTGACCTTGCTTTGCTCTATTTTCATCTGTCGTATTGTAGCTAGCGAATCTCTTGCTCTTCTTCCCAATGGCCAAGGATCTGTTCTATCCCTCTTATTTCTCAACAAAAAGACCATCATCCGGAAATGCTGCATCAGTTTCCACATGTACACTGAACACATCCAGTCCTATTTCACCACCATTTCTCTTGACCCTTCCACTATCTCGGAGTGATATAACTGCATGTCCAACATTCAGTGTGCAGAATTTTCCTTTGGGTAAACATTGGGAAAACTGAAGTTTTGGTTCCTGTCGCTAAATCCGATCCCTAGCTACCAATTCCATCGCTCTCCCTGACAATTGTCTGAGGCTGACCCAGACTGTTCACAACCTTGCTGTCATATTTGACCTGGAGTTGAACTTTCAACACATATCCATGCCAGCACCAGGACAGCCTATTTCCTGATTCTGCCCCTTGCCTCAGCTCAGCTGCTGTTAAAACCTGTCACCTCATGACTTGACAATTCCAACCTATGGCCAGCCTTTCAGATTTAATTCTGCCTGAGATCATCCAGAATTCAGCTGCCCCGGTATCATAACTCTCATCAAAATCCAGTCACCGGTTAATCTTCTTCCCTGCTGCCATCAGACTTATGAATGGACCTATCATATACTAAGCTGATCTTTCTCTACACTCTAGCTATGACTTTGGCATTGTATTTTGCACTTTCTTCTCTCTTTCTCTCCATGTACTCTATGAACAGTATGATTTGTCTGTACAGCACACAAGAAACAGTACTTTTCATTCATCTCAAATAATGACAAGACAGAGTACAGGAATGAAATAGAGAATCTGGTGAACTGGTGTGGCAACAATAATCCCCCTTTCAATGTCAACAAAATGAAAGGGATTGTCATCGACTTCAGTAAGTGAGAAGGAGAACATGCTCCTGTCTACATCAATGGGGACCAAGTGAAAAGGATCGATAGCTTCAAGTTTTAAGTGTCCAGATCACCAACAGCCTGTCCTGGTCCACACATGCCAACACTATAGTTATGAAAGCCCATCAACGCCTCTACTTTCTCGTAAGACTAAGGAAATTTGGCATGTCAATATGACTCTCACCAATTTTTACAGGTGCACCATAGAAAGCATTCTTTCCACTGGTATCGCAGCTGTGTGTGGCTCCTGCTCTGCCCAAGACCGCAAGAAACTACGAAAAATGGTGAATGTAGCCCAATCCATCACGCAAACCAGCCTCCTATCCATTGACTCTGTCTACACTTCCCACTGACTTGGCAAAGCAATCAGCATAATTAAGGGCCCCTGACATATTCTCTTCCACCTTTATCCTTGGAAAAAGGTACAAAAATCTGAGGTCAAGTACCAATCGACTCAGGAACAGCTTCTTCCTGCTGCTGTCAGACTTCTGAATGGAACAACCTCGCCTTAAGGTGATCTTTCTGTACACTCTAGCTATGACTGTAACATTACATTCTGCACTCTCTTGTTTCCTTCTCCAAGAACGGTATGCTTTGTCTGTATAGTGCACAAGAAACAATACTTTTTACTGTATGTTAATACATGTGACAATAATAAATCAATGAAATCTTGTCCTTGCTAACTTACAATGCTCACAGTTTAGTGATTCCCCAATTTTAAACACAAAAAGAAAAAGGCTATGGGTACTAGAAAGCAGAAACTAATGGAAATACACACCAGACCAGCAGCATCAGTGTAGAAAGAAACAGTTTCAATGCGATGCTCTGATGACAGGTCATCGACCTGAAATGTGAACTCTGCTTCTTTCTCCACAGATGCTGCCAGACCTGTTGAGTATTTCTACCTGTTCCTGTTTTTATTTAAATTCCTCTTTGGCTTTTTCTCCTCCATATCACAATCATTTCCTCCAGCCCCATCATTCTGAAATATCTTCTTTTTTCTCCCCCCACCCCCTCTACAACTTTTCTCCCCCTTTGCTTCTCCTTTTCTAAAGCTTACCTCCATTTTCCTCTTTGACAAAGGGTCGCCTGGACTTGAAACGTTGGCTCTTTTCTCTCCTTGCTGCCAGACTTGCTGAGCTTTTCCAGCATTTTCTCTTTTGGTTTCAGATTCCAGTGTCCACAGTAATTTGCTTTTATTCTGAAATATATGTTCTCATCTAATTCTGGCCTTCCTGATTTTAATCGTTCTGCCATTAGCATCCATGCCTGCAGTCCCCTGAACCCTAACCTCTGGAATTCGTCCCCCAAAACCTCTCTACCCTCTTTAAGATGATCCTTAAAACCTGCCTCTACAACTAAGCTTTTTGTAATCTGTACTCATTTCTTTATTGGGATGTGGGCATTTCTGCCAAGGCCATCATTTTGTCCATTCCTGATTGCCCTTGAACTGGGTGGATTACCAGGCAATTTCAGAGGGCAGTTGAGAGTCAATCACTGTGCCACATGTCTGGAGTCATATGTAGGCCAGACCATAAGAACATAAGAACATAAGAAATAGGAGCAGGAGTAGGCCATCTAGCCCTTTGAGCCTGCCCCGCCATTCAATAAGATCATGGCTGATCTGTCGTGGCTCAGTTCCACTTTCCCGCCTTCTCCCCATAACCCTTAATCCCCTTGCCTACCAAAAACCTATCTACCCGTGTCTTAAATATATTTAGCGAGGAAGCCTCAACCACTTCAACGGGCAGAGACTTCCAGAGATTCACCACCCTTTGAGTGAAGAAATTCCTCCAGGTAACAATGGCAGGTTTCCTTCCTGAAAGGACATTAGTGAAGCAGAAGGATTTTTACAACAATCAATGATAATTTCATGGTTACCATTACTGAGGTGAGCTTTATATTCCAGATTTATTAATCTATTCATTGGATTTAAATTCCACCAACTGCCGTGGTGGGATTTGAACCTGTGTCCCCAGATCATTACACTGAGCCTCTGGATTAAGAGTCCAGAGATATTAGTGGTTCAGTGATAAGTTTTGTTTGACAGTACTCCTGTGAAACACCTTGGGGTGTTTTATTATTCAGAAGGCGCTATACCATACTGCTTCTTGTTGTGAACTGAATGCTAAGTTTGTGGAAATACACGATTGCTTAAAAAAAAATCAATGAAGCTGCACTGCTGCAGTGATGCACAAGTATTTTGCAGAGTACAAGAATCATTGTTCTCTGTGGAGTACAAAAAATTTGGTTTGACAATGTTTGTGCCTTCTTCTGCTTTCTTCCAGAAAGCAAGCCCAACACACAACTCCGCAATCTCCTCCGAGGAGAATGCAAGGAGGCAGGTCCTGAATTTACCCCAGCCAGGACAGGAATCAAACCTCATGCTGTTGGTCCCAGTCTAATCCACCCCAGCCAACTAGCCAATTGTACCATCTGCCTCTCCCCAGGGGAGTCCAAGTTGCTGTGGCAACATACGCAGCCTGTTGTAGCTTGGAGCTATGGATAGTAATAGTAGAGGCTCCAATATCTTTCCGTCACATGGCTGACCAGGAATCACTCTCACTCTTACCGCCTGCCATTGGTGTGTGTTGGAAGGAATACCGTGATATGAACACACACTTTTGGTTTACAAGCTTTGACACAAGTGGAAATTTTGAGCAGCAACTAAGCAGCTCAATTTTCTGATTCTATAATCCCTCCAGTGCAATAATATTAGCTTTAAAAAATACCATTGATCCATCATGTTTTATTGAAAATGGCTTAAAGAATTTATTTTCACTTTCCATGGCTTATGGTGTTATTTTCAACCTGTGAGCTAAACCTCTCATACATAGGTTATTCAATGGAAAGGGAGGAGGACTAACCCTTTTAATCAGCTATGAATTACAATCAGGCAGCTCTATGAACCTGAAACAGCAGTGGAAAATCTACTGTGCTGTGCATATAGAAGTCAGCTTTACAGCAAGACTTAGCAAACATGAATGCATGGGCAGAAAGAACAAAGAACAAAGAACAAAAACAGCCCGGGAAACAGGCCCTTCAGCCCAACGAACCCACGCCGCCATTTTAACATTACTAGTCCCCCCTCCACCCATGACCCTTATCTATGCTAATGGCCTTCCACATTGAGGGAAACTAATTTAGGGAAAATTTATTACCTCCAATCAGCCTAATGGCACAAATTTGGGGTGTGGGAGGAAACCAGAGCACCTGGAGAAAACCCACGCAAGCGCGGGGAGAATGCGCAAACTCCCACAGGCACCGGCCCAAATCCATGTGTCTGCACAGCAAACAGTGGTAGTTACTGAGTTGTCGTGTTGCCCAGCATCTGGTCCAGTTTAAGCGCACACTAATGACATGAAGTACTAGGCTATTATCGAACATCCAAGAGCAGCCCTAGTACGACCCATCGCATGTATGCCCCTCGTTGGACAACAAGGCGGATCGACTTAAAACCTGTGAATTAAAAGAGAAAAACATTAGTATCATTCCACATCCTTATACATTACCAGGGACGTCGCAACGCTAATGAACCTTATTTGAAACAATCTCCCATATCCTCCCATCTCCAACCCACTCATGTGCCTGTCCAAGTAACTCTTAAACAACTCCAGCGTGCCTGCCTCCACCACCTTGCTTGGTAGAGCATTCTATACCCCCACTACCCTCTGTGTGAAAAACCTCCCTCTAATATCCGTGTTATACCTCGCCCCCCTCACCCTAAGCCCGTGGCCCCTCGTACTGTGTGTCTCTAACATAGGAAATAGCTTACCACTGTTTACTCTATATATACCCTTCATAATCTTTTATACCTCTATTAGATCCCCCCTCAGTCGCCGACTTTCAAGGGAAAACAGCCCCAACTTGCTCAATCTTCCCTCATAACCCAGTTCTTCCATACCAGGCAACATCCTGGTAAACCACCTCTGCACTCTCTCCAGAGTCTCCACGTTCTTCTGGTAGTAAGGCGACCAGAACTGGATGCAGTACTCCAAATGTGGCCTAACCAACGTTCTATACAACTGCAACATTAGACTCCTGCTCTTATACTCTATAGCCCTTCCTATAAAGGCTAATATACCATAAGCTTTCTTCACAACCTTCTCCACTTGTACTGCCACCTTCAAAGACTTGTGCACTTGCACCCCAGGTCCCGCTGCGTTTCTATATCTTTTATAGGTTTACCCTTTATCATATAACTCCCCCCTACATTATTCCGGCCAAAATGCATCACCTCACATTTATCAGGGTTAAACTCCATTTGCCATATACCTGCCCAATATACCAGCCTATCAATATCCCGTTGTATTGCCAGACACTGCTCCTCACTGCCCGCCAATCCAGCCATCTTAGTGTCATCTGCAAATTTGCTGATCACACCACTTACTCCCTCTTCCAAGTCATTTATATATACTACAAAAAGAGGTCCCAGTACTGAGCGCTGCGGCACACCACTAGTGACAGATCTCCAGCTAGAAAAGGACCCTTCCACTACTACTCTCTGTCTCCTCTTAGCAAGCCAGTTCTCAACCCATCTAGATACCTGGCCTTGTATCCCATGAGCCTTAATCTTTTCAACCAACCTACCATGAGGTTGGTTGAAGAAGGCCAGGTACAATTTCTGACACTGCTGCCAAGCAAAATCCATCAGTCTGAAACCTATCAACAATCTCTCTGAGAGCAGGTTGCACCACTCAACTAGAAACCTCCAAACCAAATGACTCAAATACAATGTCCTTTAAGTGCACTCCCAGAGAAACTCTGCAGCCAAAAGCCAACCAATGCATTTAGCCCTTCTACAGATCTATTACCGAGCAACAGTGATTAGCTATCAAACTCGAGTGTCCTTGCCAACTCAAGTTGCCAACATTCACATAATACTTAGTAGGAGCAAGAAATGCTCTGTACTGGGCATGAACATTGTGTTTATTTGTCATTGTTCACAGTTGCTTGGATGCCTAGCATTAGATATTAACTGGGATAGTATCAGTACAAAAGGTATATAGGGTATAGCATTCTTCAAATGCATTTCTGGGAACTGTTCTTAGCTAGTGGAGTTAGCCCAACAGGAGAAGAGTGGTTCTGAACTTCGTTATAGGGAAGGAATCTGGATGGATAAAGGTGGAATCAGTGGGAAAGAATTTTAGTGGCAGTGATGATAATTCAGTTGGATTTGGAATAGTTATGGAAAAGTATAAAGATAGACCAAGAATAACAGTGTTAGACTGGGAAAAGACAAATTTTACTAGGCTGGAAAAGTGCTTTACAAAAGCTGCCAAGAACCAGCTACTTGAAGGTAAATCACTGTCAGAGCAGTGGGAGGCATTGGAAGAGGCGATAAAGAGGGCTCAGAGTAAATAAGTTTCCAAAAAGAAAAATAATAGGACTCTCTAATCTAGACACCCATGGATGTCAAAGTACACACAGAATAGGCTAAAGCAAAAAGGGAATTTTAGGTCATATAATAAGGGCAGAATATTTCCTTCAGTGCAAAGAGCACTAGCTGAGGTGAGAAAACTGGTATGTAGTGTCCCTACTGCACAGCTATGTTTTCTCTCCAGATTTTCTGGCACTTGGTGCAAAAATAATCTGTGGGTGTGGCTTTTGCCATCACTCTGATGGGACGGGACCTGGCAGAGCTGGCAATGCCGGCTCCACAGGGATCTCAGTGCCATCTTCAAAGGGCACCCTGATCTCCTCCATGGGGGAGCCCCCACAATCATCAGGGTAACTACCCCACCACCACACAGGCATCACCACCACCACACAGGCCGTCCCCCACCAAAATCAGGATGCGGCCACCCCACCCCACACACCAAGCATTGCCCCCATGGCCCCAAAGCCACAAGCATCATGCCCTCTACCCCACAATCACTGGGACACATCCCCCCTCCCCACTAACATACATAAACGGAACCTCACATACCCACTCTCATTCACCTTCCATATGTGCCAGACTTCATTGCCACCTGACTGACATGACTCCCGCCTACAATCTCCCCATTTGTCTTACTGCAGGACAAACACGAGCACAGCAGGCGCAGCAGCTGGAGTGATGCCAGAGCTCAAGACTCAGCCCCATTCGAAGAACGAGCCCTTGAGTTGGTTGGTGAGCAGCAGGACTGCAACTCTGCAAAGGGTGTGGCAGGGCAGGAGACAGGAGTGAGAGCCTTCAATCCATCCAGCCATGGTGCAAGCCTCAGCTGAGTGACCTTTCTCCTATCAGTGTTCCCCTATCCCATACGAATGCCCTTTCCCTTCCCTTGCAGGTCAATCAGCAGACCAGCTCGGACCATCCTCACAGCCCCTGGGCACCACAGTCCTGAGCAGCTCTGAGGGAGACCTCACAGAGAGCAGCATTGAAGAGGCATCACAGTGTCACTCGCACCCTCCACCAGCGCAGATACTCACACCTCAGTGGGATTAAATAATAGGCATGTTTTTGGATTACTCATTGGTGAACATCTCACACCTGATGATACACGGCAGGCAGAGGCAGGGACATCAGAGGGAACCAGCACTTGGAGGGATGCCGGAGTCCCAGACTTTTTTTGTCTCCACAGGCATTTAAGTCCACCTTGTTGACCAGCAAGGGGCATGCATGCGGCAGGTTGTAGTGGGCTGCTCTTGGACGTTGCTTCGGGAGTTGCCTATTGCTTCATGTCGTTAGTGTGCTTAAACTGGACCATCTCGAGGGCAACATGACAGCTCAGAGACTATCTCTGTTGCTGTGCGGACACATGGATTTGGGCCTGTGTCTGTGGGAGTTTGCACGTTCTCCCCGTGGTTGCGTGGGTTTCCTCCGGGTGCTCCGGTTTCCTCCCACATCCCCAAAGATGTGCTTTTAGGCTGATTGATTGGGTACTAAATTGTCCCTAAATTGGACCTCCCTGATCCTCGCACATTAGGCGTAGACTAAAATCACGAATAGGACACTGAGACAGTGGGACGGCGGCGCGGGCTTGTTGGGCCAAAGGGCCTGTTTCCCGTGCTGTGTTGTTCTTTGTTCTTTGTTCTTTGTTCTTTGACTTCGCTGAGCCCCAGGGTCCAGTTGTCAAAGAGCTGCAAACGCAAGTCCGGAGCATCAGGAAAAGATGTCAGTATCCCTCCTTGGACTGCAAGGCCAACTGATGGAGTCCCATCACCTTCTGCCTGAGGAGGTGGTGCCTTCACTCCAACGCAATGAAGCCAGCATTGCAAGGGTAGTCATAGAGTCATAGTTATAGAGGTATACAGAACAGTAAAAGGCCCTTCAACCCACCACATCTGCACCAGTCAAATACAAACCACCTAACTATTCTAATCCCATTTCCCAACACTTGGTCTTGGCATCGCAAGTACACATATACATACTTCTAAATGTTATGAAGGTCTCTTCCTCCACCACACTTCCAGGTGAGTTCCAGACTCCTACACCTTTTAGTGAAAGCCTTTCCCCTCTGAACCTCCTGCCCCTTACCTTAAATCTATGTCTCCTGGTCATTGATTCCTCTATCAAGCGGAGCAGTTTCTTCTTGTCCACTCTATCAATGTCTCATAAGTTTATATATCTCAATCATGTCTCCCCTCAGTCTCCTCTGTTCCAAGGAAACCAACCCCAGTCTATCCAATCCCTCTTCATAACTAAAACTCTCTGGTCCAGAAAATATCCTGGTAAATCTCCTCTGCATCTGTCCAATACAATCACATCCCTCCTATAACGTGGTTTCCAAAACTGCACACAATGCCTCTACCTGAGGCTTAACCAATATTTTATATAGTTCCAGCATAACTCCCTGCACTGAACCGCTATGCCTCAGCTAATAAAGACAAGTATACCATCCACCTTCTGAAGCAATTTATCCACCTGTCCTGCTATCTTAAGGGACTGGTGTACATGCACAACATGATCCCTCTGATCCTTGGTGCTTCCAAGGGTCCTGCATTTATCATGTATTCCCTTGCCTTGTTTGTCCTTCCCAAGTATGTCACCTCACACTTATCTGGATTGATTCCAGTGTCTGCAGTGGAAACCTTGGAACAGGATGTGCATTCCATGGCAGGGGATATCCGTTCCTTGGTTCAGATCATGGCTTCCATGACTGACGGCATGGGCCCCATGGTGCAGGCACTGGCGGGAATCCACAAGAGTCAGCGCTAAAGGATGTTGGGGCTTCTGGATTCCATTCCAGCCACCCCTCTGTCCCATGGAGGAGCCCAGGACCTCCCCAGCACCCAAAGGGAAGAGGATCAGCAGGAGCGCAGCTTTGGGCCTTCCATCCAATAGATCCTGGTAGTGCTCAATGTATTTGACACTCTGCCCTGTGAGTGACACACCTCCAGCCCTGCACACTGAGGAGGGCAGCCGTTCAACACCCATGCTGCCCAAAAGCAACTGGGACGCTCAAGTCCTGGAGCTCCATGGGATGCCCGCCAAAGTCATCTCAGGCAACAGGGTGCCTCAACCTCAGTTATGGATTCTGGGGGTACGCCTAGATGTACGGAAGCCTCCCTGGGCTGAATGAGCAATGAGGAGTCCTGACAATGTCTGACCCTCAGACTTCTCATGATCTGGGACATCCACCCATGCACATCTTGTTATATGAGCGCCTTTCCAATCAGCATCACTCCATCCCCTCTCACACAGTGTCCAATCACCCATAGTTGCCCCTCTCAATTCCACCTGCCCAAAACACCTCAACTGCTCAGAGCCTCAGCAGGCCACATGACCCTCCCAACCCAAGGATGAAGATTGAGGGCAGTTGACTGTGTTCAATTGATCTACATTCCAAACTCATGGGTGAACAAGATGCTGCCATCCTGAACGAGGTTACTGTTGATTGCCTCTACCTTCCTGCCTTGAATTAGGGCTGCCTGCTTGACACCTCTCTTTCATGGGCAGGTGGCTGGAAGCTTTGGTGTTCAATGCTTGGGGTTCAGCCCCTGAAGGGTTAACCATTGGGCACCATTGAGTGGCATACTTAAGCATTGCAGAACTGACTAAACTGGCACAATTGACTTGTCAGTGAAGGGTTAAGAACTGAGCTGTCAATTTTATCCTGCGACAGAGTTGCCCACTCTGCCTATACAGCCTGGCATCTCATGGGACCCTACTGATGGGATGCCACTTCATCGTCACCCCTTGTACTGACCCTGTGCATTCACCTGCTCCCATCCAATTTCCAGCTGCTACTCTAGAAGGGCAATTCCACAGCAGTGATACCACCACAAGCCCAGCAAGGCAGGCTTGGAACCACTGCCTGTATACCAACATGATGTGGAGATGCCGGTGTTGGACGGGGATAAACACAGTAAGAAGTCTCACAACACCAGGTAAAAGTCCAACAGTTTATTTGGTAGCAAATGTTACTAGCTTCGGGGCTCTGCCCCTTCATTAGGTGAGTGGGGAGTTCTAATCACAAACAGGGCATATAAAGACACACACTCAGTTTACAGAATACTGATTAGAATGTAAGTCTTTACAGCTAATTTAGTCTTAAAAGTTGCAGACAATGTTAGTGGAGATGGCATTAAGCATAGGTTAAAGAGATGTGTATTGTCTCCAGACAGGGCAGTAAGTGAGATGTTGCAAACCCAGGCAAATCATGGAAGTTACAAATAACGTGACATGAGCCCAAGATCCCAGTTGAGGCCGTCCTCATGTATGCAGAACTTGGCTATCAGTCTCTGCTCAGTGACTCTGCGCTGTTGTGTCTCGTGAAGGCTGCCTTGGAGAACGCTTACCCGAAGATCAGAGGCCGAATGCGCATGACCACTGAAGTTCAGCATCGGTCTCTGATCTTCAGGTAAGCGTTCTCCAAGGCAGCCTTCACGAGATACAACAGTGCAGAGTCACTGAGCAGAGACTGATAGCCAAGCTCTGCATACATGAGGACGGCCTCAACTGGGAACTTGGGTTCATGTCACACTATTTGTAACCTCCATGACTTGGCTGGGTTTGCAAAATCTCACTTACTGTCCTGTCTGGAGACAATATACATCTCTTTAACCTGTGCTTAACACTCTCTCCACTCACATTGTCTGCATCCTTAAGTCTTGATTAGCTATAAAGACTCGCATTCTAATCAGTATTCTGTAAACTGAGTGTGTGTCTTGATATGCCCTGTTCGTGATCAGAACTCCCACCCTACCTACTTGCTTCCAAATAAACCTGTTGGACTTTAACCTGATTTTGTGAGACTTCTTACTGTGTACACCAGCCAACAGACCCCTTTAAACCGAGGATCTCAGCCATAAAGGGCGGCTAAAGCCTGCAAGTGACCCCACCCGCTGAGATACCAAGACCAAACCCTGGACTTGGGTTGCACTTACCTGGGTGTCCTGCATTGTCTTATGCCCCCTGGACAACCTGGAGGGCGATGCTGTCCTGAGCAATTACCTCTGATATCCTCCTTAGAGTTGATGTCTCCACATTCTCCGTTTTATACAGCTGTTATAAACATCGGTGCCCAATGAATGTTCAGTGACGAGGGGCAAGTCCTGAAGGAAGGCTTGCTCATGATATGTTGATGTATTTAAATGCAGGTCCATGGTAGGATTCTCATTATGTCACCAGCGAGGGGCCTGGAAAATCTGGAAACGTTGTCTTACCAGCGAGAATCACATTTCCTGATTGCTGCAGGATTTTGGGCCCACATCGCCATTCTCGGTGACAGCTAACGTGGGCTCAAAATTACTCATGATGTGGATATGCCGGCATTGGACTGGGGTAAACATAGTAAAAAGTCTGACAACACCAGGTTTAAGTCCAACCGATTTATTTGGATCCATTCACCCGATAAAGAGACAAACCCGAAAGCAAGTGAGTTTAGTCGGTTGGACTTAAACCTGGTGTTGTCAGACTTTTTATTCAAAATTACTCCCAGAGGTTCAGTTTAGCCATTGCGATAGTTTGTGAAACCGAATAGCTGGATTTTTTGTTTTTAGCTGAACTTGACAGAGAGAGCAGATGATGGGAGTGAATTAAGGTTTCTTTCCTTACTGGAAACTGGGGGTGCGGATTCTGCCTGGTGACCTCTCAGCAGACCAAGAATGATATTCTGGATGACTTCCTTACTCTGTAACTCCCAAAGGCAGGGGACCCCAACTTTCACATGTGTCTCGTGGCTGAAAGCTCTGTGCTGCGATTGTCTCTCACAATGCCACCTAAAATATCTTTTTTACAGCCTTCTTTAAACTGGGCTGATATGTTAATTTCAATGAGTCATTGTTCCACAGAGCAAAGATGTTAATCAAATTGTAGCCTTTTGAAAAAGTCCTTCCTGCCAGTATCAAAGGAGTCACGGGTTTCACACCTTTAGAAAATGTAATTGGGTTGTCGAAGGCATCCTTGAATTATTAATGACTCTCCTGCCGTCTGATTCTGAGATAACAGTTCAACAATGTTTAAGCAATCATTGGTGGAGGCAGTTGTCTGCTGTAGCTTCCATCTTGAAAGGACTTTTAAAATTTAAAAGGGCGTTTTAAAAGCTGGAATGTTCTTTGTACAATTTTCCTTAAAAATCCACAATATCACAACTCAACAGTCATGACACAGGCTGGCATGATGGCACAGTGGTTAGCGTTGCTGCCTCATAACACCAAGGTCCCAGGTTCAATTCTGGCCTTGGGTCACTGTCTGTGTAGAGTTTGCACATTCCCCCTGTGTCTGTGTGGGTCCCACAGTCCAAAGATGTGTGGGTTAGGCTGATTGGCCTTATTAAATTGACTTTAGATTTAGGGGGATTAGCAGAGTAAATGTATGGTTTTATGTATGTAGCGCCTGGGTGGAATTGTGTTCACTACAGTCTTGATGTGCTGAATAACCTCCTTCTCTATTGTAGGGATTCTATGACATGGCTTTACCCAAAACTATATTCAAGGCAAAATGTATTTGATTTATTGTTGCCACATGTATTAGTATACAGTGAAAAGTATTGTTTCTTGTGCGCTATATAGACAAAGCACACCATACATAGGGAAGAAAGGAGAGGGTGTTATAGTCATAGCTAGGGTATAGAGAAAGAGCAATTTAATGCGAGGTAGGTCCATTCAATAGTCTGATGGCAGCAGGGAAGAAGCTATTTTTGAGTCGGTTGGTATGTGACCTCAGACTTTTGTACTTTTTTCCCGACACAAGGAAGTGGAAGCAAGAATGTCCGAGGTGCATGGGGTGGGGTGCCAGAAGTATACTTATGACAAATGTCAGATCGATAATACAATTGAGAATTAGACTGAGAATAGAAGGTTCAGAGGGGAAATGAAAAGAAACAAATTGGAGAAACAATGAAAGAGTATGAGAAGAAACTAGAAGCTAACATAAAAGAGAATCCAACAATCCTCTGTAGGCAAATAAATATTGAAGGGTGGTAAAAGGAGGAATGGGGAGCTAGAAGGGAATTTATGAATGGAGGCTGCAGCATGGCTGGGGTACCAAATGAAAACTTTGCACCTGTCTTTCCAAGGAAGAAAATGTCGCCAAAATCAGAGGGAAAGAAGAGGTGATTGAGAAACTGGATGGGTTAAAAGTATCCATTTAATAAGGCAGCTGTATGTATCCTGAACAGGATGAGACACACTGGAAGATATTGAGGGATGTAAGCGTAGAAATTGCAAAGGTGCTGACTGTAAACTTCCAAACCTCCTTAGATACAAGGACAGTGCCAGGGAGCTATGGAATTGCAAATGTTATTCCCTCGTCCAAGAAAGGTGCAAGGGTAACCCCAGTAACTGAGACTAGTAAGTTTAACGTTGGTGGCAGCAAAGTGTTTAAAAGTGATAACTTGGATAAAATTAAAAGCCACTTGGACAAATGTGGATTAATTAAGGAAAACCAGCACAGATTTGTTGGCAAATCATTTGTAGCTAACTTGCTTGGGTTTTTAGATGAGGTAACTGAAAACTTTGATGAGGGTAAAGCAGCTGATCTGATGACTTCCAATCTGATAAAGTATCACATAAAAGGCTTGTCAGCAAAGTGAGAGCCCATGGGATAAAAGGGACAGTAGCGGTATTGACATGCAATTGGCTGAGTGACAGGAAACAAAAGAAACTGGTTAACAAGATAAAAAGAAGAAATACTGGAAAACACTCAACAGGTCTGGCAGCTTCTGTGGTGAGAGAAACAGAGGTAGGGAGGCAATATAATTTGTGGCAATCTTCCTAATGTTGTAATAATCAAGTTGGAGCATAAAGACCAGTGGATAGAGTTTGGATCATCTTGCAGTTTATAAATTGGACATTGCCAGGTAAATTTTCATCATTGTCCCCACAGAGCCTTATGCACCTCTCAGAAAGCACACAGGAACAGGGCATGATTTCCTATCCAATAAAGTGATTGTCTTAGTCAGTAAGTTATACAGATGCAGAAATGTCTCCAGTTTCAGCTGTTAACACTGGTGAAACTCAAGCAGAAACTCGATAGCCAAGTCCCACATACATGAGGATGGCCTCAACCGGAATGTTGGGTTCATGTCACACGATCTGTAACCCCATGACATGTCTGGGCTTGCAAAATCTCACTAACTGCCCTGGCTGGAGACAATTCACACCTCTTTAGCCTGTGCTTGGCCCTTTCTTTACAGATACAGATTTGACTTGGAAGAGGGGGTAGGTGGTGTGATCAGCAAATTTGCTGATGACACTAAGATGGTTGGATTGGCGGGTACTGAGGAGCAGTGCCTGGCAATGCAACAGGACAAAGACAGGCTGGTAGATTGGGCAGATAGATGGCAAATGGAATTTAATCCGGAGAAATGCGAGGTGATGCACTTTGGCCGGAATAATGTGGAGGGGAGTTATACGATAAAAGGTAGAACTATCCGGAGTATAGATACGCAGAGAGACCTGGGAGTGCAAGTGCACAAGTCCCTGAAGGTGTCGGCGCAGGTGCAGAATGTGATGAGGAAAGCGTATGGTATGTTAGCCTTCATAGGAAGAGGTATAGAATATAAGAGTAGGAGTCTGATGTTGCAGTTGTATAGAACGTTGGTTAGGCCTCACTTGGAGTACTGCGTCCAGTTCTGGTCGCCGTACTACCGGAAGGATGTAGAGATCCTGGAGAGAGTGCAGAGGAGATTTACCAGGAGGCTGCCTGGTATGGAAGGGCTGTCTTACGAGGAAAGATTGAATGAACTTGGGCTGTTTTCCCTTGAGAGACGTCGGCTGAGGGGGGATCTAATAGAGGTTTATAAGATTATGAAGGGGATAGATAGAGTAAATGGTGGTAAGCTTTTTCCGCTATTAGAAATGGATAGAACGAGGGGTCACGGGCTTAGGGTGAGGGGGGCTAGGTATAAGACAAATATTAGAGGGCAGTTTTTCACGCAAAGGGTAGTGGGGGTGTGGAATGCACTGCCGAGTAAGGTGGTGGAAGCAGGCACGCTAGGGTTGTTTAAGAGTCACTTAGACAGCCACATGAGCGGGCTACATATAGGGGGATATAGTAGGCCTTACTAAACATTGTAGGCTTGGGAATACGTTTTGCCTCAGGGATGTTAGTCTTTGCCTGTTTAATAATGAATTTTTTTGTCTCCACAGGCATTTAAGTCCAGCAAGGGGCATGCATGCGGCAGGTTGTAGTGGGCTGCTCTTGGACGTTGCTTCAGGAGTTGCCTATTGCTTCATGTCGTTAGTGTGCTTAAACTGGACCATCTCGAGGGCAACATGACAGCTCAGAGACTATCTCTGTTACTGTGCGGACACATGGATTTGGGCCTGTGTCTGTGGGAGTTTGCACGTTCTCCCCGTGGTTGCGTGGGTTTCCTCCGGGTGCTCCGGTTTCCTCCCACATCCCCAAAGATGTGCTTTTAGGCTGATTGATTGGGTACTAAATTGTCCCTATATTGGACCTCCCTGATCCTCGCACATTAGGCGTAGACTAAAATCATGAATAGGTCACTGAGACAGTGGGACGGCGACGCGGGCTCGTTGGGCCGAAGGGCCTGTTTCCCGTGCTGTGTTGTTCTTTGTTCTTTGTTCTTTGTTCTTTGTAAAGACTTGATTACCTGTTAAGACTCGCATTCCAACCACTATCTTGTAATTGAGTCTGTGTCTATATATGCCCTGTTTGTGAACTGAACTCTTCACTCACCTGATGAAGGAGCAGTGCAACCAAATAAACCTGTTGGACTTTAACCTGGTGTTGTGAGACTTCTTACAATGCCCACTCCAGTACAATGCCAGCATCTCCACATTGAGTTTGTAAGAGTTAGTGTAGAGTTTTAAAAACATAGAACAAGAGTAAAATACAGCATTAAAGGCTATGCTGGGGACAGCTCACAAGCAGTCACCATGCCCTGGCGCCATCTTGAAATCAATGAAAAAAAAACTGGGTTTGGTGTGAAAGAGGTTGCTGATTGGCTACAAGCCCATTTTGTGCTCCTGGATGTTGTTGTTTGTCCATCGTCGTCAATGAGGACCTTGACACCATTAGTCTTTTTGAGGCTGGTTGCGTTTGTGTTGAAGATGACTGATCAGGCCAATTCGGGCACAGAATGTCCTGGCACATATTGGACAGACTTGTGTAGACACTGTAGTTGTTGCGCTGGTGGCTCTGGACTTGCGCAGCGCTCACTTAAGCAATACACCTTGCTTTGTGAGTTTGACAGCCTTTGTGGATGAGGCAGTGCCAGGTAGGGCGGTTTTGTACCAGCGTTTCCCAGGTGGTCGTGTCAATGTCAAGCAATTTCAGGGAGGCCTTGAATGTGTCTTTGAAATGTTTCTTCTGCCCTCCACGTGAGCGTCTTCCAGCAGAGAGTTCCCCAAAAAGGAGCTGCTTGGGTATGCGCTCGTCTGACATATGGATGGCATGACCTGCCCACCAGGTCTGTGCTCTGATCAGCAAGTATGTGGACTGATGGTAGACCTGCTCTAGAGAGAACTTCAGTGTCTGGTACTTTGTCTTGCCATCGGATGCGTAATATTCTGCGAAGACAGGTCATGTGGAAATGATTGAGCTGTCTTGCATGCCTTCGATACACAGTCCATGTTTCACAGGCATACAGGAGGGTAGTGAGTACCATGGCGCTGTAGACTTTCAGTTTTGTTGCTGGGCTGATTCCTCGATGTTCCCAATCAGTGGAGCGCAGTCTACCAAAAACAGAACTTGCCTTTGCTATTCTGCAGTTAACTCCTGTATCAATAGTCACTGCTTGGGAGAGGGTGCTGCCAAGATAAGTGAACTGGTCCACTGCCTGTAGTTTCTGCGCTTTGATTGTGATCATGGGTTTTGTGTACGGTGCATGAGAAGCAGGCTGGTGCAAGACTTTGGTCTTTTTAATGTTGATGGTGAGTCCAAAGTTGTCATAAGCTGTGGAAAATTTGTCCATATTGACTTGCATCTCTGGCTCTGAGCCAGTACAGTAAGAAGTCTCACAACACCAGGTTAAAGTCCATACAGTTTATTTGATAGTAAACCCACAAGCTTTCGGAAACACTGTTCCTTCGTCAGGTGTGTGGAAAGTTCTGATCAGAGAAGGGCATATAAAAGCACAGACTGTTTACAGGATACTGATTAGAATGCGAGTCTTTACAGCTAACCTGCTATGAACTTGAGTTCTGCACACATGAGGACGGCCTCAACCGGGATATTGGGTTCATGTTGCACTATCTGTAACCCCCATGACTTGCCTGAACTTGCAACATCTCACTTACTGTCCTGTCTGGAGACAATACACATCTCTTTACTGTTATCTCCACTCACACTATCTGCACCTTTAAGACTTGAATAGCAGGTTAGCTGTAAAGACTCGCATTCTAATCAGTATTCTGTAAACTGTGTGTGACTTTATATGCCCTTTTCTGATCAGAACTTTCCACAGATCTGATAAAGGAACAGCATTTCCAAAAGCTTGTGGGTTTACTATCAAATAAACTGGTTGGACTTTATCCTGGTGTTGCGAGACTTCTTACTGTGTTTGCCCCAGTCCAACGCCGGCCCCTCCACATCTGAGCCAGTAATACAGGGTGGAGTCATTGGCAAAGAGGAAATTTCTCAGAACAGTCTCTTTCACTCGGGGAGGAGAGGCTGAATAAACTAGGCTTGTACTCGTTAGAGTTTAGAAGAATGAGGGGAGATCTCATTGAGACGTATAAGATGATGAATGGGATGGATAGGATAGAGGTGGAAAGACTCTTCCCGCTCAAAAAAGACAGTAGGACTAGGGGGCACAGCCTCAAGATAAAGGGGGGGCGGTTCAGAACGGAGTTGAGGAGGAACTTCTTCACTCAAAGGGTGGTGAATCTCTGGAATTCTCTGCCCGTTGAAGTGGTGGAGGCTGCCTCGCTAAATATTTTTAAGAAGCGGGTTGATGGGTTTTTGATAAGAGAAGGGATTAAGGGTTATGGGGAGAGGGCGGGAAAGTGGAACTGAGCCACGACAGATCAGCCATGATCTTATTGAATGGCGGGGCAGGCTCGAAGGGCCAGATGGCCTACTCCTGCTCCTATTTCTTATGTTCTTATGTTCTTATGTTCACTTTGGTAATAGCTTGAAGTCTCCTCAGGTTGAAGAGCTTCCCATCCACTCTGTACTTGAGGCTGATTCCAGCAACACTGTCCTGGAAGGCATCATTCAGCATGGCAGTAAACATCATGCTGAACAGTGTGGGTGCGAGCACACAGCCCTGTTTGACGACATTGGGAACTGGGAATGCCTCAGAATTCTCCACCATCCAGTACTTTGGCTATCATGGAACTGACGTACCATCTGAATGAATTTGGGGGGGCAGCTGAACTTCAACATGATCCTCAGCTGACAGCGTCAAAGGCTTTTGTGAGGTCAACAAAGGTTATGTAGAGCTCGCGATTCTGCTCCTAACACTTCTCCTGAAGTTGGCGTGCAGCAAAAATCATGTCAGTAGTCCCACAACCTTTGCGGAAGCCAAACTGTGACTCTGGAAGCAGGCCCCACTCCAGATGAGTGACTAGACAATTTAGCAGGATTCTTGCAAGGGTTTTTCCCGGTGATGGAGAGCAGCGAAATTCCTTGGTGAATGTCGCATACTTGCCGATTGCCCTTTTGTAGAGGTGTCTGGTGGAACATCTTTAAGTCCCTGAGGAATGGAATCTTGCTTCCAAAAGGACTGGAACAACTTGGTGATCATCTCGATAACTACAGAACCAGCAGCTTTGTAGATCTCTGTGGGTATGGCATCTGCCCCTGAGGCTTTGCCGCGGATAGCTGGCTGACAGCTTTCGTGACTTCGGCTACTACCGGTGGGTCATCCATGGCGCTGTTGGTATCCACCTGGGGAAGTCTGCTCCTGGTAAATATCGGTTGATTGGTAACAGCCTTTGTTGAGCCAGGGAGGCGATGTCAGTGATTTCAATCCAATGTTGCTTGCAGCAAATATTGGCCAAAGGGAAAGACATCTCCTTAGCAATCCAAAAGTCACAGTTGTGGTATCATTTGAGATTTTAAATTGATCTCACCTCCTTTATCTTGGAGTCAGTTATCGCCTCTTGCTTTAACCGAGTTGTTTGTTAAAGCAAGACATAGCATCAAATAATATTCTGAACAAAAGATTGTTCATTTGTTTCCTCCAAAGTTTAAATATGAAGGAGCCCCTCCTGCCAAGAAAATTATCCACCCATAAAGCGGAGGATTCATTTTCTATCCAAGAGGCCCATTTCCTTCTATGTGCCCCTGTGAAATAATATTTTTCACCCCCCTTTCCTTCATCTTTTTGTCAGCACAATAATGGTGGTCAAGGACTGATTTCCCACAAGTTCCTGGCAATGTTTCATTGGTTACCTTCCCAGTTTAAATTGAAAATGAATGGAGGTGAATTGCATCGTTACTCATCAGTGACACAGCAGGACTCCAAACAAGGAAACAGAATCAATCAGCTAGTCCCCACACACAAGCCGCTTGAATAATCCACTATTAACCTTTAATGACCTTGTGTAACTTCTCCCTTTATATTGAACAATACTAGGAACAGCATGTTTGTTTACTGGGAGAGATAGCATCACTAAATTGGAAAGTGTGCAAGCGTGATATTAGTTTTGGACCTATTTGCTGAGGCTTTCACTTTGGAGGTTTGGTCGACGCATGCATTTTATCCATCATTGTCAGAACTTTTAATCAAAAGTTAACATAATGTTAACAAGCAAAAAAAAACACAAACAAAGAGAAAGAATAAAAATAAAAGCACAGAAAATGCTGGAAATACTCAGCAATGTATGGGGAGAGACAAATGGAGACAATGGGATTTTTCAGGCCCGTTCCCCGAAGACACAAATCCCATTATAGCTGGAAGCTCGTATGAGAGGGGTATGATTGGAGCCAGGGAGATCTCAGAATGAGATCTTGTCGGCACCCCTGCCGGTGACGTCATCAGATTCAGGCTCAGCAAGGGTGTGAGCTTCATTACTATAAATTTGAATAGATTTAAATATTCCTTGGTGGCTTAAAGCCATTGCTTCTGGGGTCATCAGATGTTTCCTACCCGACGGCGACACTTTATGCTAACAGGAAACACTACCTCTCTCCAGCAGTTAAGGAGACCACACCAGGGGCGAGGAAGCCAGTGTAACCCCTGGGTGACCAGAGGCATAGCCTGGCACCCAGCAATGTCAACCTGGCAGTGCCGCACCAACTGCTAATTTGGCACTGCCAAGGGCCAGGGCCTTTGGTCGTGCCTCTGGGGAACTTCTTAAGGGGTTTTCCCTTACATGAGGGGTGTGGAAGCGATGTTGTGGGATGAGGAGCAGTGAATTGTGACTGCACAGAGGTTGGGGGTTGGTGGCAGCAGAGTGGAGGGTGGGTATGCTGACATTGTGTTGGGGGAGCTCTGATGCCGGCGATGATGGAGTGAGGGCGGCAGTGTGGTGGTTTGGGGCACTCAGATCCTGGCGATATGGTGATCAGTGGGGGGGAGAGGGGGTATGACCTATATATTAAGTGTTGGGGGAAAGGTTTTGAGATTCAGATACTCTTTTAAAAAAAAGGCACAATGTCTGTGTAGCCATCCTTGCTGGCATGATTAGTCCCCTCAAAATGACGGTGCTAAACACACTGCGCACCCCCCACCCCCTACTTCTATTTTGACAAAGTATCAGAAAATCTGGAGAGAAAAGCTGACGGATGCTCCACGGAGAAACACATCGATTTTCAGTCAGAAGCTGACACTTTGCCATTTCTTAGGAAAATTCTGTGAATAAGTAATAAAATTGATTCTTTTTCCATTTCCTTCCACATTCCTCAACAGTCATGAGGAAACTGAGGGAGAAATTCAGCTTATGGTTGACTCATTTATGAATGTGAAATAGGGAGTAATGAGCAGGAAATTGAGCCATTCCATTGAGCCCCAAGGCCTGCTTGATGCCATGTTGTTTTACTTTATATTAAACTGATTTCAAAAGGAAATGAATATCAGAGGGATTAATATGCTTTGCTAATTTGTCATTTTGCATTTTGTATTACCAAAGATTCACCCCAACATTCAACTCCACCCATCAGAACTGTTTTTTTTTAAGGGCCAGTTTTCCAAATATGCACTGACGGCAGGAATATTTGGAGAGTGGACAATGGGAAATCAAAATCCCCATGATCCTTACTGCTTGTTTGTTTTAATGGAGGAAAGGATGGCAGTATATGCTCCTGATTATAAGGTACTGTGCCAGGACTGTATATAGGAAATTTCTGATGTTCCATCCAACTCTAAAATTTGCTTCCCACCAGTTGCACTTCCCCCCCTTCTACCTCTGCTCACTTTTACTTCTCTTTCAACCCTCATTTCTCCTCCCCTGTCGGCCTTTTCCCACTTCTACTCTCATTTCCTCCTTCTGTTACCTTTACCCTACCCTTTTTCATTCCTCTCTTCCTCCTCCATCTGTCTCCCATTCCTAAACCTTCTTCCCCTTCCCACCTCCGTCTTTTTTCGGCTTTCGAACCCCTGCACTTTTTTGCATTTCATGTCCTCAACGGGCCAATGTGTCACAAGAGCAGCTGGGCCTTTTAAAGGCCCTTCTGCTTTTAATTCTCCCTGAGGCCTTGTCACCTGTTGGGCAGCTCTGAGATGCTGGTGAACTGGGGTGGAATTTTCTTCTGGTGGTTGACGTGGGAATGAGATTGAGAATTAATGATAAAAACTTTGAATTTTTGCAAAATTTAAATTCTACACTATTTCTGTGCGTTTTTTCACAGATCAGGAAGGCCAAAATTGCTTGCGCCTCTTCTGAGATGCGGGACCCCAATGTGAGTACAAAAGGAAATTTGAATTTCCTCCGCCCACCACCCCCTCTCCCCTATTAGTTGTGTGTGTTGGTGTGGGTTTTGGCAGTGCTGAAAAAATGCTTCATTGGAGAGTTTGTGACCATTGGGGGAAGCTTGCTAAGCAATTGGGAGCATTCTGAACAATGTTTTGACAACTTCAAATGTCACAATTATATGCCAAATTGTAATGTCAATATGTTTTAACAGCAGTGATTGATATTCAAAGCAGAAGAAACACTGTTTGAAATCTCTGGTGTAATAATTTTTTTTAAATCTTTCATGGTACGTGGATGCCACTGGCAAGGCCAACGTTTGTTGCCCATTGCTAATTGTCCTTGAAAGTTGGTGATGAACCACTTTCTTGAGCTGCTGCAGTCTATCTCCAGGGTTATGATCTCACTGAAGTGAAGAAACAGCATTCTAGTTCCAAGTCAGGATGGCTTGTGGCTTGGCAGGGCATATTTGTAGGAGGTGGTGTTCCTAAGTTTCTGCTACTCTTGTCTTACCCTGTCACAAGCATTGAGCGTGTGAGTTACCAGTGCTGAAGCCCGTGGGTCGGAAACCAATTGAAGGAACGTACAATTATTGAAACAAAAATCTACAATCAAGGTAGTATCGGATTGGGACAGACCAGAGTATTATAAGTAGAAACCATTCTGCCTTAGTATCATTGGAAAGAAAGCCAATAAAAACTTGAGCTTAATATTCAGATCCTGAAGAAGAAGAAAGACTTACTACAAGCTCTATAGGCACTCAGGAGAAGAGCATTCACACTGACAGAATGGAGAGTACAGAGTATCTTCACCTTCAAAAGAAGATCAGAACAGGAGCAAGGAAACTGGTCAACACTGCAGAGATTAGCCCTGTGAGTAAGGGGGGGGGGGGGGGTGGGGGGGAGGGGGGAGATGTAGGAAGATATAAATATGACAGGGATAAAGATGTATGGGAAGACATACAGTAAAGGGTCAACATTAGGAACATGCATGACACTGATACAAAGGTGATGTCAGATCACATCACTGAGAAGAGACGGCGACATGGAGGAGGAGAAACTCTAGACCTCGCATAGTGATGATAGGTAATTACTAGCTGTAAATAAAGTGTAATGGTTTAAAAAAAAACTATAGACTCTGGCAGCATGCTTTGGGAGAACAGACAATCCCCAAATCTCCCGCCTAGACTCAAACAGATGTCACGAGTTTGAAACGTGCAAAAGTTTCAGTCTGGTGTTTCATGAACTGAAGATGAAAATCCAGGCCCTGACATCTGGGCCTGAAAATGACATGAAACCTTTTTAAAGTTTATTTATTAGTCACAAGTAAGACTAACATTAACACTGCAATGAAGTTCCTGTGAAATTCCCCTAGTCACTACAGTCTGACACCTGTTCGGCTCAGTTCACTTAACCAGCATGTCTTTCAGAATGTGGGAGGAAACTGGACCACCCGGAGGAAACGTACGCAGATACAGGGAGAATGTGCAAACTCCACACAGAACAGTGACCCAAGCCAGCAATCAAGCCTGGGTGCCTGGCACTGTGAGGCAGCAGCACTAACCACAGTGCTACCGTGCCACCCCCACCACACTCTTTCTCCTGCATGCAGTTATGAAATTCGAAGCTGCTTTGGGCAGGAGTTCCAAGTGTCTGCTCCAGATTCAATCCGAAATATGAGTGGAGCCTATAACAAGAAGGAACGTGACAGAATTGGATTGTTCCAGGTTTCAGTATTACTACCACCTGTTTACCAGCCCAAAGTGAAGAGTGCGAAAGATGAAAATCACGCTGCTCTCGTCATAATGCCAGAGGAAATTAACTAGTGTTTGCAAAGTAATATAATTTTGTCTAAAGGATCCTCTCTCTCTCAGGATTAATAGCAATGAGTCATGTCACCCCACCATAACAGCATATGGAAAAATATACCTGAAATTTAAATTTTACACTTGTTCCTTGTGGTTCCTTAAATTCAATACTACTCACTCACCAAACACCTGAACATCCCTGTTTTTGTGCATTGAAATCCCTGACTTGAATCAAATCCAGGCAAATTTCAGGCCAAATGCCCAACACCTGTTATCACATTAATTATTGAGTTATCAGTAACCCATTAGCATTGCTCTATACTAGCATTGCATTGTTAATTATTTTATCAGTGTATTTTTAGCTTAATTATTTAGCTTAATTGCCAAAACAATGCATATATTGCTATAATCATTGATATTCTCTAGTAATAATGAATAGCTTTTTTTCAGCTGATTTTACCCTATTGACCTTAGTAATTTGATTCTTTACAAGTTTTTAATCTGCTTATAAAGGACAAATAAAACAACTTCCTAAGCAAGCCACTGTAACAACACAAGACAGGTGACCAACTCAGGAAGTGGAGCAATATTAGTACTACAGCTAAAGTAAAATATTTCCCAGGACCCAATCCTGAGGTGCACTATTGTCAGACCTGGACTCTTTCCTGTATCTTAAACACTTCAGAAAGACCACACCCCCCTCCACCCACCCACCCAACCCCAGGGTGTCTTCCAGTAGTGGAGGCCACCTCTGGGATCTTCTGGTCCCACCATTGTCTACAGCGCTTTGCAAGGCTCACCCACTCTGCTACCGGGGAACCCACTGTGGAGCCTTTAGAGTGACTGGAAGGTCCTGCCAATCAGAAAGGCTGGAAAATCCAATCCTTCATTTTTGCAAGTTGGGGATTGCAAGAAAAACATTGCCAGACTTAATTTCCCAATCTTCATTTGATTATGGGTTCCATTCACTAGAGGAGCCTTTCATTCTACAGATTAATTGTTGGAAACTCCAGCAACACAGGTCGAAAACTTACAATGAATCATTCAATTGAAACAATCGTGCAAAATTCTATGAATTGTGTCTGGCAGGAAGTTAATGAGCATTACTGGAATCCAACCCTTAATTATTTATACATGGTGAATATTGGAATTGATGCTGGGAAGGGATTGATCTTCCTTCAACTATAAGGTCAGAAATGGGGATGTTTACTGATGATTACACAATGTTCAGCGCCATTCTCAGCTCCTCAGTCCATGCCCATATGCAGCAAGATCTGAACAACATTCAGGTTTGGACTGATGAGTGGCAAGTAACATTCACACAATAACCATCTCCAACATGAAAGAATCTAACCATCGCCCCTTAACATTCAATGCTGTTACCATTGCTGAATCCCATACTATCAATAAACTGAGAGCTACCATTGACTCGAAACTGAGCTGATTCAGCCACTTAATCACTGGCTACAGGAGCAGTTCAGAGGCTGGGAATTCTGCTGAGAGTAGCTCACCCCCTGACTCCCCCGAGGCTGTCCACTTGTCTGTATGAATGCTGCTCCATTAGCACTCAAGAAGCTCAACACTATCCAAGATGAAACAGCTCACTTAATTGTCATCGCATCCATCATCTTAAACATTCACTTTCTCCAGCACTGACACAGAGGACAGAATTTTCCCATCCTGCCCCCCCATGGAATCATTGCAGGCAGGACACAGACCATGCAAAGGTCTGTTGACTTCAGGAGGGACTTTCTGGCCTTGGAGCGAGCACGGCTGGAAAATCCCATCCAGAGTGTCGGCAGTGTGCATGATATATAAGTGCAATGCAAGTTACCAAGGCTCCTTCAACAGCACCAAACCCTTGACATCTATCACCTAGATGGGTGAGGAAAGCATATGCAGGGACACCATTTGCACCACCTGCAAATTCACTTTCACAGGTTCAAAATCTTGGAAGTTCCCAACATTGTGAATGTACCTGGACCAGATGGACTGCAGCAGTTTATGAAGGTGATTCACCACCACTTCCTGAATGGCAATTGGGGATGGGTGACAAATACTGGCCTTGCCGATGGCATTCACATCCCATTAAAGAATGAAAGAAAAGTTAGTACATCAGAACACCAAAACAACTTATATTAAAATTTATTGAGTTATGGCCTTTATGAAAGGTAAATGCTTACATGGGGGGAGATAAAAATTGTATCTATCACAACAGCTATAAATATGTCAAAATATTTTCCAGTCCTTCCAACAGCTAATGGAATAAACAAGGCGGGGAAAATAAATGTGGAGACAGAAATAGTCTGCCCAAGTGCTGCAACACCCAAGCTTCTTGTATGAAGGATAGGGAAGTGAAGATGATGTCCCAAAGATGTTGCTCCTTTAATGTTCCAGGTAACAGATTCCTGAGGATATCTCCATCTACCTTCAATAATTTTTACAGCAAACACTAGCATATCATTTGTGTACGTATGAAGTATTTAAAGGCAGCACGGTGGCACAGCGGTTAGCATTGTTGCCTCACGGTGCCAGGAACCCGGGTTTGATTCCCGGCTCACTGTTTGTGTAGAGTTTGTGTATTGTTCCCGTGTCGGCGTGGATTTCTTCTGGATGCTCCCATTTCCTCCCGTGGTCAAAATGTGTGGGTTAAGTGGATTGGCCATGCTAAATTGCCCCTTAGTGTCAATGGAACTACCGAGGATAAATGTATGGGGTTATGGGGATAGGACCTGGTTGGGATTGAGGTTGGTGCAGACTTGATGGGCCAAACAGCTTCCTCTGCACTGTAGAATCCTGTGGATATCTATGAATTTCACAAGTAACAAAAAGTGAATCTGTAGTGATGGGAAATCTTGAAATAACATTCACAATTCCTTGATCTGCTGTTCTATCATATTCAATATCATACTGATGGACCATCACAATCACCTTCTCTGAATTTGTGCTGCTGCAACAGACGAGACTTCATTCTTTGAATCAATTATGATCGTAAAGTCTTGGGGGACAGTTAACAACATGAACTTCCAACTGTGCAAGTATTTGTGGCACCTAGGAACACCATATATGTGCCAGAATTTCACCGTCTCTCTCACCCAAGGCTCATAAGATCCCACTTGAGGCCAATGGAGAATACTGTTCTGCTAGCATCGCCTACCTCGATATCGGTTAAATTCTGGCACATTATGATTACCATTGTCTCTTTCTCAACTTGTAAGTAATTTTGTTCTAGCTTGATTAAAGTAAACAAAGCATATGCCACATGTTTTTCCACGCTGTCTTCCATTATGTGAGAGAACATCTAACTCTTGGGTATTGCACACTAAAACCTTGGCATTGCACACTAAAACCAATTCTTTCCCAGGATCATTGTAGTTAAAACAATATCATGAGTCCATACTTTCTTCATTTGTTCAAATGCTTTCTGATGCTCCAAAGGCCATTCCCAATCTATTCCATTTTTCAGCAGTTGATACAGTAGAGTGGCTGTGTTAGCTAAGTGATAAGTAGGGGATGAACTTAGTGTAATACATCACACTCCCATGAATTTTCTAACTTCTTCTTTGTTCTCTGATCTCTTTGCTTTCAAAATACCCTCAACACTCTCCTGCATTGGGTGGATACATTTCTCATCTACCTGATGACCCAGGGGTGTCATAATTAACACCATGAGGCATCACATGTGTTTTTTGGTATTAATGCCATGCTCTTGAAGTTGATCTGGGATTTTGTTCAGCTTTATAATTTGTTTTTTCTCTGTTTTACTGCTAATTAGAATGTCATTTAAGAAACAGCACAATCCTTTTATCTCACTTAGTACTTGATCCATGGCACTCTGGAACACTAGGGGAGTAGTAAACTCTCCAAATGGTAATGTTTTGTACTGGTATAACCCTTTGTGTGTATGAATGGTAAGCAGTTCTTTGTTTGTGTCAGTTAATCCTAATTGCATAGACACATTTGGCAAATCTGTCTCATTGAGCACCTTTCCGTTGGCTGAATTAGTAAACTGGCTAATTATTATTCTCAATCACCTTACTTACTGTTTGTTTATAAGCATAGAATCTTAGAATCCCTACAGTACAGAAGGAGACCGTTGGCCCATCAAGTCTGCACCAACCATAACCCCCCCGATCTTATTCCCGAAACACCACATATCAAGTCAGCTCACCCCCCTGACACTAAGGGGCAATTTTCAATTGCCAATCAACCTAACCTGCACACCTGGGAGGAAACAGGACCACCCAGAGGAAACCCACGCAAACATGGAGAGAATGTGCAAACTCCACACAGACAGTGACCCAGGTTCCTGTGAGGCAACAGTGCAATCTGTTGTGCCACTGTGCCACCCCTAAATCTCCACAAGTTTGAATGAAGCCATCTGCTGTTTGAGCTACCATCATGGGTGTGGCCCATTCTCTACTCTTTACCTTGGCCCAGTGTAACCTTATCTTCTTAAACCAATTCCTTCACATCACTCTAAAGCTCCACTCTAAAGCCGTCACTGGAGTAGAGTCATAGAGGTTTACAGCATGGGAACAGGCCCTTTGGCCCAACTTGTCCATGTCGCCTTTTTTTTTAAACCCCTAAGCTAATCTCAATTGCCTGCATTTGGCCCATATCCCTCTACACCCAGCTTACCCATGTAACTATTTAAATGCTTTTTAAAAGACAAAATTGTGCCCGCCTCTACTACTACTTCTGGCAGCTTGTTCCAGACACTTACCACCCTCTGTGTGAAATAATTGCCCCTCGGGACACTTTTGTATCTCTCCCCTCTTACCTTAAATCTATGCCTCTAGTTTTCGACTCCCCTACATTTGGGAAAAGATATTGACTATCTAGCTGATCTGTGCCCCTCATTATTTTATAGACTTCTATAAGATCACCCCTCAGCCTCCTACGGTCCAGAGAAAATAGTCCCAGTCTATCCAGCCTTTCCTTCTAACTCAATCCATCAAGTCCCGATAGCACCCTAGTAAATCTTTTCTGCACTCTTTCCAGTTTAATAATATCCTTTCTATAATAGGGTGACCAGAATTGCACACAGTATTCCAAGTGTGGCCTTACCAATGTCTTGTACAACTTCAACAAGACATTCCAACTCCTGTATTCAATGTTCTGACCAATGAAACCAAGCGTGCTGAATGCCTTCCTCACCACTCTGTCCACCTGTGACTCCACTTTCAAGGAGCTATGAACATGTATACCTAGATCTCTTTGTTCTGTAACTCTCCCAATTAACTGAGTAAGTTCTGCCCTGGTTCAATCTACCACATGCATCACCTCACATTTATCTGAATCAAACTCCATCTTCCATTTGTCAGCCCATTGGCCCAATTGATCAAGATTCCATTGCAATTAGAGATAACTTTCTTCACCGTCCACTATGTGAGAGAGAGAGAGGAGAGAGAGAGAGACAGTCGGAGAGAGAGAGAGAGAGGAGAAGAAGGGAGAGATTGTTGTTAATATTGTTATTGAAATAACGAATCATACCAGTTTTGTGAAAGGAAATGTGACTTACAGGCTTCTTATAGTTTCCGATATAACGGGCACTGTAACTGCATCGACAATAATGAAAATAAGTTGTGAATTTGGCTACTGTGACCAGGGTCTCACTGAAATCTGGTAGACATAAGAACATAAGAACATAAGAAATAGGAGCAGGAGTAGGCCATCTAGCCCTTCGAGCCTGCCCCGCCATTCAATAAGATCATGGCTGATCTGTCGCGGCTCAGTTCCACTTTCCCGCCCTCTCCCCATAACCCTTAATCCCTTCTCTTATCAAAAACCCATCAACCCGCTTCTTAAAAATATTTAGCGAGGCAGCCTCCACCACTTCAACGGGCAGAGAATTCCAGAGATTCACCACCCTTTGAGTGAAGAAGTTCCTCCTCAACTCCGTTCTAAACCGCCTCCCCTTTATCTTGAGGCTGTGCCCCCTAGTCCTACTGTCTTTTTTGAGCGGGAAGAGTCTCTCCACCTCTATCCTATCCATCCCATTCATCATCTTATACGTCTCAATGAGATCTCCCCTCATTCTTCTAAACTCTAACGAGTACAAGCCTAGTTTATTCAGCCTCTCCTCATAGCTCAATCCCCTCAACTCCGGTATCAGCCTAGTAAACCTCCTCTGCACTCCCTCCAGGGCCAAAATATCCTTGCGCAGGTGCGGCGCCCAAAACTGCACACAGTACTCCAGCTGCGGCCTCACCAATGCCCTATACAGCTGCAGCAAGACCTCTCCTGTTGACAGAAAAATAACCTGCTTGCCATTTCTCTTTCTGCCATTTCCATGGTGGTAGCCTCATCTGAGATCTCCTTTCATATCAACTGATTGCCTTTGCTCAAAGCTTTATGCTTCCTATGTGTCTCTAAGGTTGATTTCTAAATTTGCACCATACCCAAACCGACAAAATTAATTTTCTTCTTTAATTCATTAATTCAAAAAAGTAATTTGCAACAGTATCACTTGGTAACTGCTGGCTTTCACAGAATGCAACTCTCAATGCAATTTCATTCTTAGTCGTGACGTGAGTCCAAAATCGCATTACTTTTGGTCCATAGTACTGGAGTCTCATAGCCAAAATCAGTTAGATACCACCTCAAAAACATCTAGTCCCATCATAGTGTGGAAAACACTTAATTTATCCTCATCTGTTTCATTCACTTTAAGCCAAATATGTAACTTTTTTTTGTATTTACACTGGTCTTCTTTGTTAGGGTTGAATTCACCCAATATCCTCAAATATGCCTTCAGTGCGATTCATTCATTTATATACCATGTTGACTCACTGTGTGACTGAATACTATGTGCACAGGGAGCAACCTTTCAAATTGCCCAAACATTCTCAGAATCAACTTTCAAGTTCCAAAGATGTGCCACAATGTTCTTCAATCCTTAAGTTCTCAAATGAAAGAAGATAATTCAACTCCAGACTCATTGGATGGGATTTTCTGGCTGCGCTCACCCCAAAACTGGAAAATCCTGCCCGAGATCAACGGACCTTTGCATGGTCTCTCCCCACCCCCCAACCCCACACCGCTATGATTCTCATGGTGGGCAGGATGGAAAAACTCCCCCCATTTTCATCTTTCTGTGGTGTATTTCACTGAGCAATATCATGATGATATCTGGTTGTGAGTGCAGATGTGAGTCTTAGATACTATATGTTACTCATATATAATACTGTAAGGTACAATCTGCATTACATATAGCTTCACCGGAATTGGGGCATTACAGATCAGATAACACATGCTAGGGAATTAGCCAGCATGGCAGATTAAATGATATTGTTCTTGCAGTTAATTCTGTGACTTTGACTATTGTTCTATCATCCTGAGATGTGACAAGTAAGACAAACATATGCTCAACGGCAGGCAGCCATTAACAACTGAACTTTATTTGGAGGGCAACAGAGAGGGCAGTATAACTAAATGCTCAGATCTTGCAATATATTATATGGAGTATTACTAAAATGTCACTATGCACCTCCTCAGCAAACAGGGCTCCACAAAGGGATGTGATCTTAATCAAGTCATGGTCTTATTGAATGGCAGAGCAGACTCGAGGGGCCGAATGGCCTACTTTTGCTCCAATTTCGTATGTTCACATGCAGATTTGATTGGACATCTCCTTGTATGACTGCTGTGTTCAGTAAACACAGAGCGTGACAATTACAGTTCCATTAAAATAGCACGGTGTGGACTGCATTAGCGGTGAAACAAACAGAAGTAATAAATTACTGATAAATGGCCTCTGTTTTTGAAGACAGCCCAACATAGCTCAACCAGCCAGTGATTGGGACACTGCAGACACTATAATCGTGTTGTAATGCCACTGCTTCATCTGAATTTTAAGACTCCACTGAGCCTGAGATATACTTTGCAAGCTTTCATTTGCCACAAAATTCCAAGCCTGAGATTTAACGGCCAATTAATCTGAATGACTCAAATCTGTTGCACAACTGAACTCCTGGCACTGGGCATCACATTATTAACCCTATAAACTATTATTTTGATAAATTACAACGTGTTTGAGGTTTACGCATTTCCCAACAGAGAGAGAAACTCTACTCTCTGCACTGATAGATTACACCCAAGTAGCACGCCACAACAACCATGTTCACAATTATGCTCAGCGCCTGGGACCTGGATTCGATTCTTGGCTTGAGTCACAGTCTGCACATTCTCCCCGTGTCTGTGTGTTTTCCTCCAGGTTGCCCGATTTCCTCCCACAATCTGAAAGATGTGCTGGTTAGGTGCATTGGCCATGCTAAATTCTCCCACTGTGTACCCAAACAGGCGCCGGAGTGTGGCAACAAGAGGATTTTCACAGTAACTTCATTGCTGTGTTAATGTAAGCCTACTTGTGACATTAATAAATAAACTTTAAATTTAAACTTTGGCTTCAAGCTGGCTGGAAAGCAGTTACCCAGTATCAATTTGCAATCATCATGGAACTTTAAAGTGTGGTAAGAAATTTCCATTGAAATCATAGATGATGAAGAGTCCAGAATAAAAGCAGAAAAACGTTGCACTGAACATTAGATTTACTGACCCTGCCCAGCAGCAGACTGTCCACTCCCACTGAAAATCATTGGACTTTTGGCTGAGCCTTCGAATCTTCCCACCAAAATGGGACCGGAAAATCCCAAGCCGTTAACCCCAGATGCTGCCTGACTTGCTGACTATTTCCAGCATCTTCTGTTTTTATTTCAGATTTCCTGCAGCTGGAGCAGAGGCCAATATTTTTTTGACTGTCACTTTTGATGGAGTGATCATGCACCAGTCATCAGCAAAGCCTATTGCATGTGAATGCAACACATTTATTTTTTTACGCAAGGCTAGTGGCAATTTAAGTGTTTCTCTTCTATCTTCATTTGCAATGTTTCCCCAGGGATTTGGCTGATGAAGGTAAACTGAAATTCAATATCTCCCTCAATTTTTATACTTTGTCAGCAGCATGGCTAACATTTTGTCAATTCAGCTGAATGTCATCTACACTCGCTTACAATTCTGGATGTTGTGAATTCCAGTTCTGAGGGAAAGTTTAGGAAGTTTCTTGCCAAAAAGACTTTTCAAGGTGACCTCATTTTGGAGTTTTTGAGTGAAGGGGATTTTTTTCCTCTGGTTTTCATTTTAATAAAAATGCAGTTGGTCAGGAATTCACCCCATTCCAATCCTGGAAGGTCTTGTGGGGATTGCCCTCACCCAATGGCTAATCCCACTTTGTCTGCTCATAAGGCATGATTGAATGGATGGGGTATTGGAAATTTCCCAGGATTTCTCCTGGCCACTAACCATATCGTAGCATCATAGATCCATAGAATCCCTACAGTGCAGAAGGAGACCATTCAGCCCATCAAGCCTGCACCAAGGCTCTATCCCGATAACCCCACGTTATTATCCAGCTAATCCCCCTGACACTAAGGGGCAAGTTAGCATGAGCAATCTACCTAACCCGCACATCTTTGGACTGCAGGAGGAAACCGGAGCACACAGAGGAAACCCATGCAAACATGGGGAGAATGTGCAAACACCACAAAGGCAGTCACCCGAAGCTGGATTTGAATCAGGGTCCCTGGCACTGTGAGGCAGCAATGCTGACTACTCTGACAAGAGATTAGCAGAAACCTTTCTCTTTGTTCCGGCAGTGACACTAATAGTTTGTTGCAGAATGCGGCAACTCTTTTTCACCCGCTGATGGATGTCATGCTAGTGCAGTGGTTTCGCCTTTTTTGCCTATTTGATAGAAGAAAAGTGTCATGGACGTCCTTGACAGATATGCCTGAAAATATTCACCAGGGTCTCCAAAGGTCAATTATTTCCTTAGCGAAGGTCAGTAATCCTTTTTCCACCTCTCTGCACAATCAAAACATTCTAAAATAAAAACAGCGAATACCTGCAGTTGAATCTTCACCTACCCATTCCCAAATCTCCAGTGTACTCATTTTATTGCTCTCCCTCTTTCTACCCTCCGCCAGCCTTCTCCCCCTTCAGACAAACTACCACGTTCCTCAGTCAGTTCTTTACAAGCTGCACTTTTGTTTTGCCATTAACACATTCTCATCACTTAATGGACACTTTCAACACCTTCTTAGCCTTTTGCATGTTCATTTACATCCCCTTTGTTCAGTTCCACTAGTCCTCGCTACCCTTACAGTATAAATGCCTGCTCACTCCCTTTCCTCTTAGCTCTGATGAAAGGTCATCTCGACTCAAAATGTTGGCTCTATTCTCTCTCCAAAGTTGCTGTCAGACACGCTGAGATATTCCAGCATTTTTCTGTTTTTTGTTTCAGATTTCAGCATGCGCAGTATTTTGTGTTTATCTCCAGTGTACACGATCATTTTCCTTATCTACCCTGGTGCAGATCTTCTGCTATTTGCTACAATCTGCTTTCTGCCCATAGATTTTGCCACTTCCATTCCTGAGGCAGGATACAGCACTTTAACATCCAAAGCACTGCTCTCCATCTCTCTCTAGCAGGACCTCTGGGCTGTTCCTGTCGTTAGATTGTTCCTGTCAAACAGTGCATTCATTACCATCCTCATCATGCTGCTACCATGGTCTCTTGCCAGCGAGACAGAAGAGAACACTACAAAGGGATTGATTTTCAAAGTCAACAAAGAGCATTTACATTCCAAGGCAAACTTCACTCAAAAATGCATTACAAACATTTTAATTAAAATGATCAAGCACCTCAAATAATCAATTTTAAAGCAATTGACAGCATTCTTACCAGTTCATTTCTTCCAAATATCCCAGAGCCAGAAAACAGTGATTTTTCAGCATGCAAACATACAAATTAGAATTAGAAGTAGGCCATTCAACCCCTCGAGCCTACTCTGCCATTCAATAAAGTCATGACTGATTTGCTTGTGGTCTCAACTCCACTAAGCTTCCTTCCTTGATACCTGTTGATTCCCTTCTCAATTCAGAATCCTGTTGTATTCATCAGTTGTACTAGTTTGTCTCCTGTTGCCCTACACCTTTTTAACCAGCTTACTTTAATGGGAAATGACAGTGCCAGGGACCCCAATTCAATTCCAGATTAGGGTGACTGCTTGTGTGGAGTTTGTACCTTCTTAGCGTGTCTGCATGGGTTTCCTCCCACAGTCCAAAGATGTACAGGTTAGGGAGATTAGCAGAATAAATACATGGGGTTACAGGCAATGATTTGGGTGGGAATCAGAGAATCAGTACAGACTTGACGGGCCAAAGGCTTCCTTCTGCACTTTAGGTGCACCATTTTCTATGAAATAGCAGAAGAGTTCAGGGAGGGAATTTGGAAGAGTAGGACTCAGATCTCTGTATCCAGTGCCACCAATAATGGGGGAAAGGAAGTGACAGATGCATAACAGAGTTATTTTAGATGTCCCAGAGACAAGACAATTAAAATGTGAAACATTGGGATATTAGTGATCGAAGACTGGCAAGTGGGGCTTGATGTGGCAGATGATAATGGACAGCAGAATTGGATAAGCTATGCCTACAGTTGCATGATGGGAGTTTGGTCAAGGGTGCATTGGAATAGTTTAGCCTGGAGGTGGCAATAGCATGAATGAAAATGTCAACAGTGGATAACTGATGGGCAATGTCATAATGAACTTTACAATAGAGGGGATATCAGCAGTGTAACTAAATTTCAAACAGGAAACTTAGGTTATAATTAACCTATCAATGTGGTCAGGAAAGAGGTTAGAGTTGTTGTTACCAAGTGGGTAGTTTGTGGCACAGGCCAGAGATGATGGCTTCAACCTTCTCAAAGTTTAGCTGGAGGGAATTAAGATTTAATCCAAGGTGAAATCAGGTATGAAACCTAACAATTAAAATACAGTAGAGGGAGAGATGGAAGAGAGACTTTAATCAGAAATGATCTGCAAACTTAATTACGTAATATTCATCAAACATGATGGGGTGGTTGGAGAGGTAAAATTGACAGTTCTGGAATTGAAGGGGACTCCAGACAGTGCACAGATCTTCAGCTGCATGGAACAGGCTCACTGTAGCACTTACACCTGCCTGCCCTTTGCAAATCATCTATCATGTTGAGGACCTCCACAACCTCAATATGGGAGGATACATTCCCAATATAACACTGGAACCACATCTTACAGATTTTCAGGGCTGGAGTTACAATGAGTTCTCTTAAAATACATCAGCTGAATGTCTTTGAATCCTTCCTCTATGGCTGTCTGTAAGCATTCTTCAAGGGTAGGTGCTGACAATGCCCCTGAGTTCTAACATCCTCTGACAAAGCACAGACCTCATTTGGTTTATATTTTGATGCAGGTCACAAAGAACGTGTGGCACATCATGCCTTCATCTTTAACCTGCCTAACCCTTCTCAGTCCCAACCTACTCCGTGTTTTATGCAATGCTTCCTCATCCCCCTTATTATCCAAATATTGTGAGGGGTGAATGTGCTTGTGTTTAATGCGAGTGAGCACAGTAACAGTTAATACAATGCAGAGACATTAAGCTGCCAATGTTGCAGAAAACTTATTTCTTCTTGCTGGATTCTTTGTCTGACTTTGTAAGCACACTTGAACATTTGGGTATTGTTTAAACATTGTGGGAACAATTTATTGTTTGTGCGCAGACAGTGTGCATAATTACTTTACATAGCCGACCATAGAATAGACAATTAATATGACACACTCAACTTGGCCTGTGCATCTTCCCATGCATTTCTCTGACCTCCTCAGCCCCAGTGTTTTCAAAAGTCTCCCTCCCAATTAGGTGAACCAGCCTGTTCTCATAGGCAGCTAATGATCTCTCCTGGGAGATTTACTAACCTTTGGTGATTCTTGCCCTCCAATTAAGTTCCATTTTTGTCTTTAATGATAAGAGCAGTAAGGGTTACAATGGGGTAAATTGGCAGTTCAAAATTCAGACAGTGTCAAGCCCTATCTAATCTCTGTACATGTCCATCATACTATATCAGTCCTTACTTGATATTTCACAGCACCCTAACTGTGAAAATCTTTTTCATACTGTAAAGATTCTTTTAGACCTTCCTCTAGATCCTCTGTGGAAATCTCTTTAGGATTGCCTGCACACTTATGTACTGTATTGCCATTCTCTTAATCTGTGGTATCAGAGTAACAGTGTTAATTAGAACAATGCCAGCATTTGTGAGGCATTTTGTCATGTTAATATATCCAAAAGTAAATGACATTTTTCAATTTGCTGAGGAGATATACCTGATATTATAGCCGACTGCCCAGCAACACCCCCAAATAAAAGCCACAAAATTCTGACACTCCACTGCGGGGCCCAGAGCCAATTAATTTTGAAGGTTGGAAAGTCACAAGCACATCAAATTGGAAGCAGTGACCTGTGCAGCCAGTCTCCAATCTGCTTCAGTTGAACAAGTTCTGTGATGGGAGCAAGCCTACAATTTGAGGTAAATTGTTTTTCTCCAGGACGTCTTCTACTATCACCTACCTGTCACTGCCATTCATTCTGGCTTTGCCCAGAGTGATCAGTGAAACATCATTGCACAATTGTGCTCTGTCTAGTGCAATCCACGGCTGCATTTGGTGAAATATCCGCCTCTTGTATGGTTTGGACGGCGTACCTACACAGTGGTTAACCCTGCTGCCTCACAGTGCCAGGGATCCGGGTTCAATTACGGCCTCAGGTCACTGCCTGTGTGGAGTTTGCACATTCTCCCTGTGTCTGTGGGAGTTTCCTCCAGGTGCTCCGGTTTCCTCCCACACTCCAAAGATGTGTAGGTCAGGTTGATTGGCCATGCTAAACTGACCCTAGCGTCAGGGCTATTATAGAGTAGAATCCCTACAGTGCAGAAGGAGGCCATTCAGCCCATCAAGTCTGCACTGAACACAATCCCACCCAGGCCCTATCCCCCATAATCCCATGCATTTACACTAGCTTGTCCCCCTGACACTAAGGGACAATTTAACATGCTCAATTCATCTAACCTGCACATCTTTGGACTGTGGGAGGAAACAGGAGCACCTGGAGGAAACCCACGCAGACATGGGGAGAATATGTAAACTCCACATGGACAGTGGTCCAAGTCATGAATTGAACCCGGGTTCCTGGTGCTGTGGGGCAGTAGTACTAACCACTGTGCCACCGTGCCTTCAATAAGCAGGATAAATGGACGGGGTTAGGGGAATAGGGTGTGGGTGGGATTGTAGTCAGTCAGACTCAATGGGCAGAATGAGCTGTAGGGATTCTATGACCCTATGATGAAATGGCAATTTAAGTGCTACTCAGATATATGGAAGTAGAAATGTAAAGAAGCATCGAGGTCTCTCAGTTTTCTCTTCTGCCTGCTGTGGAATATGAGTTTCATAAAATCGACTGCCAGAAAATTACAGTGTCTTATATATTGGGTGGATATTAAAATCTGCCAAAAAACGATTGCAAAACTATAAAAGATCCCTGCAGAAGGAATTGGCAAAGTTAATGCAAGACATAAACAAAAAAAAGAGTAAGAGTTTTAATGTGATTGCATTGCTGGTGGAAGTCTAGGACAACCTGCCAATATGTTTGATATTAACACCAGTGGGTTTCCTGGGTCAGCTAATTTAAATAATGATGAATCGGTTCCCACCAGACATCCCACCATTAAGTAACAATTGGAACGGAGAATGGGGAAATTCAAAGAATGGAAAATTTTGCCGCTGCAGGATTGAAAATTTTACAGCAAGTTAAAGGGCCAGGCCAGACCAAAATATTCTGTCGCAGCATCAAATGTTTATATGCATCATGTGAAAAAGTTCATTTTAGAAGCACCATAGGGTCAATTTTTTGAATTGAGATCTGGAAATCTTAGGAAATGAGGCTCAGAAGGAAAGACCTAGTTGCCATTAGCTGTACAGATGGGCATTGCCTTAAACCTGGTGAATAGAGGTGGCGGTAGTAGTCATGATGTGGAGATGCCGGCTTTGGACTGGGGTAAACACCACGTTTAAGTCCAACCGATTTATGAATAGCAGGTTAGGTGTAAAGATTCGCATTCTAATCAGTAGTCTGTAAACTGTCTATGCGGTTATATGTACTGTCTGAGGCCAGAACTCTCCATTCACCTGACGAAGAGGGGAACCTCAAAAGCTAGTGAGTTTACTATCAAATAAATCGGTTAGACTTAAACCTGGTGTTGTCAGACTTCTTACTGTGTTTACCCCAGTCCAATGCTGGCATCTCCACATCAGGGGAACATTTCAGCAGTCATGGGCATTCGGCCTCTGATCTTCAGCTAAGTGTTCTCCAAAGTGGCCTTCACGACACACGCCAGCGCAGAGTTGCTGAGCAAAGACTGGTAGCCAAGTTCCGCACACATGAGGACGGCCTCAACTGGGATCTTGGGTTCATGTCACACTATCTATAACCCCCATGATTTGCCTGGGCTTGCAAAATCTCACTAACTGTCCTGTCTGGAGACAATACACATCTCTCTAACTTGTGCTTAATGCTCTCTCCACTTACACTGTCTGTACCTCTAAGACTTGATTACCTATAAAGACTCGCATTTCAATCATTATTCTGTAAATTGAGTTTGTGTCTTTATATGCCCTGTTTGTGAAAAGATCTCCCACTCACTTGATGAAGGAGCAGCAAGTGCTCCGAAAGCTAGTGAGTTTACTATCAAATAAATCGGTTGGACTTAAACCTAGTGTTGTCAGACTTCATACTGTGAATAGAGGTGGCACAGACATTTCAGATGGTTATGTGATGCTGCGGGATCTTTAATGGCCTAACTGAAGTGGTTAAGATAATAGGAGACACCTATAACTTCTCACTTCTGTTGTGGGCAAGGTTTTGGAAAAATTTATTAGGGATAGGATTTATAGTTATTTGGAGAGTAATGAGTTGATTGGAGATAGTCAGCATGGTTTTGTGGCGGGTAGGTCGTGCCTTACTAACCTTATTGAGTTTTTTGAGAAAGTGACCAAAGAGGTGGATGGGGGTAAGGCAGTGGACGTGGTGTATATGGATTTTAGTAAGGCGTTTGATGAGGTTCACCATGGTAGGCTTCTGCACAAAATGCAGATGTATGGGATTGGGGGTGATCTAGGGAACTGGATTAGGAATTGGCTAGCGGATAAGAGACAGAGGGTAGTGGTTGACGGTAAATATTCATCATGGAGTTCGGTTACAAGTGGTGTGCCTCAGGGATCTGTGTTGGGGCCACTGCTGTTTGTGATTTTTATTAATGATCTGGATGAGGGTATAGTTGGGTGGATCAGTAAATTTGCTGATGACACCAAAGTCGGAGGAGTGGTAGATAGTGAGGAAGGGTGTCATAGTTTGCAGGAAGACTTAGACAGGTTGCAGAGCTGGGCCGAGAGGTGGCGGATGGAGTTTAATGCAGAGAAATGTGAGGTAATTCACTTTGGTAGGAATAACAGATGTGTTGAGTATAGGGCTAACGGGAAGACTTTGAATAGTGTGGAGGAGCAGAGGGATCTAGGTGTATGTGTACATAGATCCCTGAAAGTTGGGAATCAAGTAGATAAGGTTGTTAAGAAGGCATACAGTGTCTTGGCGTTTATTGGTAGGGGGATTGAATTTAGGAGTCGTAGCGTTATGTTGCAACTGTACACAACTCTGGTGCGGCCGCACTTGGAGTATTGTGTGCAGTTCTGGTCCCCACATTACAGGAAGGATGTGGAGGCTTTGGAGAGGGTGCAGAGGAGGTTTACCAGGATGTTGCCTGGTATGGAGGGGAGATCCTATGAGGAGAGGCTGAGGGATTTGGGGTTGTTTTCGCTGGAAAGAAGGCGGCTAAGAGGGGATCTTATTGAAACATATAAGATGATTAGAGGTTTAGATAGGGTGGATAGTGATAGCCTTTTTCCTCTGATGGAAAAATCTAGCATGAGGGGGCATGGCTTTAAACTAAGGGGGGGTAGTTATAGGACAGATGTCAGGGGTAGGTTCTTTACCCAGAGGGTGGTGAGGGATTGGAATGCCCTGCCTGCTGCAGTTGTAAATGCGCCTAGTTTGGGGGCGTTTAAGAGGTCTGTGGACAGGTTTATGGACGAAAAGGGATTGGTTTAGGTTAGTGGGTCATTGTTGTTGTTTTTTTTTAACTGGTCGGCGCAACATCGTGGGCCGAAGGGCCTGTTCTGCGCTGTAATGTTCTATGTTCTATGTTCTATGTTCTAAGTATACTACCATGTGTCAGTTCCCCAAAAATTATCATTACCATTTCCAGGGGTTTAAGCAGAAGACCACTGGTATACATCAGTGACTCTGGCCACCTTAGCTTGCACCATCTCTCACAGCTTTACAAGCCTCGACTGGAATGTTGCACAACAGCTTGTTATAGCTTTATACATTAAATCATAGAACATAGAACCATAGAACCCTACAGTGCAGAAAGAGGCCCTTCGGCCCATCGAGTCTGCACCGAACACAATCCCACCCAGGCCCCATCCACATATCCCTACACATTATACCCACTAATCCCTCTAACCTACACATCCCTGGATACTAAGAGGCAATTTCTTAGCATGGCCAATAACCTAACCCTTTGGACATCTTTGGACTCATGTGGACTCACTCATCACTCAAGTGGACAGCATGACTATTGGTAACAGAGGACGAGTGTACCGGAATAGTGTACCCGAACAGTATACCTGAACAGGCACCGGAATGTGGTGACTCGGAAATTTTCACAGTAAATTCATTGCAGTGTTAATGTAAGCATACTTGTGATACTAATAAATGAACTTTAAACTTAAAAGAACTAGTTTAATCCTGTTTTGCCTTATATACATAGGTACATGCATGGTCACCAGAGGGCACTATAACAGATTCCAGCATTTTTTATTACCTTATCTTGCTCTGCCTGCTGATAACTGACTCCTAATCTGTCAAAGACTTTTTCCACTACTTGCATTATTTCTTATAAGAGAACTGAGACAGAAGCAAAGCACCAAGGGCAGACCATTCAACTTCAAATTGCTGATCCTTTTGAAGATTATTTGGTTGTGAGATCCGCACTGGGGGAAGTCAGTGACACATGAATTGTGGAAGAGTAGGGGGTTAGATGCCGACGTCACCTGTACATTCATCCAGACATTCTGTTACTGTTCCAACATGTGTTGCAGGAGCGTAAATGACAGAAGAACTTTCTTTGCCTGTTCTGTTCGAGCTCATCCTTCGCTTCTGGATAAAACAGTGGTAGGAATTGGAAGAGGATCATGACCTTCAAGGACTTTCTGTTTCAAGCCTTCCCAGCAAGGCATCACCTATGCAATCATTCACTCTTTCCTTGGCAAAGACCAGTACAAATCTGTGTATCAGGGAGAAGGACATGGGGAGGAGGTTGTGAGCAGGGGCCAGAGTAGAATATGTGGAGAACACACAGTTGACAAACATGAATGTGTGAGAGGATTTTTAAAATTTATTTCACTTATAGGATGTGGCTCTCACTAACAGGGAGAGCATTAATTGCCCACTTCCTGCTCCAAGTTACACACATTTCCATGCAACCAGCTGCGTGTTTCGCAATGGTGGAGGCAATCCGACATTGACTGGCGGTGGGGTCTTCTGGTCCTGTCATTGTCAACAGGATTTCCTGTTGGATGCACCCCTTGCTGCTGGGAAACCCAGACCAGGAGACCAAGGTCCTTCCAACAGTTAGAAAGTTCTGGTGTATATCCCTGTTCCTTCACTGATGCTGGGTCAAAATCCTGGAACTTCCTTCCTTATAGCAGCATGGATGTACTTACACACCTACATTGCATGGACTACAGGAGTTCAAGTAGGCAGCTCACCACCATCTTCCCAGGGGCAATTAGGAATTGATAATTAATACTGACATTGAGAGCAACATTCAAATTCCATGAATGAGCAAAGCAAAATGTCTTTTGTGATTATGTACACTCCTATATTCATGTGTAACCGTTAGGATGTTCAGAGAGATATTATTGACAGTATTGTTCATGCAGACATGGTTCTCAGGAGAAAGTGACCAGAATAAGTTTGACTCTTGCTACCAGCACTGGATTTGCTTCCTTTTTTGAGTCCTTCGTGTGCTGGTCTCTTTGCAATGCAAAATTACAACACTCCCCCATTTGCCCTTGAGAATCAAGCCAGGTTATATTGCACAACACCCTCCAACCTGAAGAATTCTTCCAACATTCCAAATGTGTGCTCAGTGATAAAGTTCTTTGCGGACTGAATCTTCTTGTAATAATAACCTACTTTTCCCCCCGGCAAACCACATAGCTGTCATTTCGTCAGGGCAGCAGAGGACAACCTTGACCTTCTCCATCACGTGACTTTTGCATTAAAGAGTGAATAAACTGTATAACGGAGCTAATATAAAAGGAGCTACAGGGCAAAGAAATATGTTTTGATGCTGATGGTTGCACATAACTGGACATTGAGAGACTGGTAGCATTTCCTGTCAATGTAAATAGCTAGATTGATGAGGTATGGCAACATTTTAGCATCTGTAATCCATTTGTCCTTGGGGATTCCTGCCTGTTGTTGAAATTGTATGGCCTTCTCGTGCTGAAGCCCAGTGTCTAGAGGGCGGCAAGGAAGTGGATTACTTCAGCAGACAAAGCATCAGTGGTATGCCCGATGGACATGTGCACAGTCAGCTGACAAATGCTAAAATTATCCCACAAACAAGGCTAAGATTCACCCATGCAAAGGAATTGCACATAACGGGAGTGTAGTGAACATGCTGGGATTGATGTATAAATCAGGCTTTGGCATGAGGTTCCCTGATGACTGTGAAGAAGAACTTCCTCATATACTGCTCCTGGATGAAGTACAGGTTGAAAATTAGGTGGCTGTTTGATGCCTCCTGTGCATCCTGACAGGTCTCTGGTCCCATTTTCTTTCCTTTCCTTTCTCCAGACAAAGGTAGTCCCAGGATGAAATGCCAGGGTACCTGTTTGGATGGTGTAAGGATCCCAAAAATTGGAAGCCACACACCTGAAACAAAAGGACAAAATACCTCTTAACAAGTTTGGAAATAGCAAAGAATAAAATGAAGTCAAACGATATTTAAAAAGGATATTAAAAAACTGGAGCAGTCATTTTTAACTTCTGTGATATTTTGAAAGCCTTTACCATTGAGCAGTAGCATCGGGAATACCTGCTTCATAAAGGAATTAATTATGTTAGGCAGGAAGGAAGGCACATGATCAGGAATGTGATTGATGACTTCAGCTTGTCATTGTATCTTCATTACAAGAACAAGCACCGGAAAGTGGCTGGGCAGCTCTGGTGCCTGATAGCACTTCCAGTAGAAAGTGAAAGATAAATGGCCACTGAGCCAATTCCCTCCTCTCTCATTGCCAAATACTCTGTTCCCCTTCCTATCCATAACAGCTGGACATAGTAATGATACTACAATGGCATACACTGTAAAGGTAGAAATTTCCAGCTATGGTCCAAATATTAGGTGCATAAAGTAAATATTGCAAGGAGAGTTTCAAGATTTAACACTTTTAGTACAGACCTTAGTGTAAAGAGAGCACTATTGTAGGGTTGGTCATGAACATAGAACATAGAACATTACAGCGCAGAACAGGCCCTCCGGCCCACGATGTTGCGCTGACCAGTTAAAAAACAATGACCCACTAACCTAAACCAATCCCTTTTCGTCCATAAACCTATCCATGGATCTCTTAAACGCCCCCAAACTAGGCGCATTTACAACCGCAGCAGGCAGGGCATTCCAATCCCTCACCACCCTCTGGGTAAAGAACCTACCCCTGACATCCGTCCTATAACTACCCCACCTTAATTTAAAGCCATGCCCCCTCGTGCTAGCTTTCTCCATCCGAGGAAAAAGGCTATCACTGTCCACCCTATCTAAACCTCTAATCATCTTATATGTTTCAATAAGATCCCCGCTTAGCTGCCTTCTTTCCAGCGAAAACAACCCCAAATCCCTCAGTCTCTCCTCATAGGACCTCCCCTCCATACCAGGCAACATCCTGGTAAACCTCCTCTGCACCCTCTCCAAAGCCTCCACATCCTTCCTGTAATGTGGGGACCAGAACTGCACACAGTACTCCAAGTGCGGCCGCACCAGAGTTGTGTACAGTTGCAACATGACGCTGCGACTCCTAAATTCAATCCCCCTACAATAAATGCCAAGACACCGTATGCCTTCTTAACAACCCTATCTACTTGATTCCCAACTTTCAGGGATCTATGTACACATACACCTAGATCCCTCTGTTCATCCACACTATTCAAAGTCCTCCCGTTAGCCCTATACTCAACACATCTGTTATTCCTACTATACTCAACACATCTGTTATTCCTACTATACTCAACACATCTGTTATTCCTACATCTGTTATTCCTGAGGTGGGTACATCTGGTTTGTGATTCATTTCATTTTCTGTCCATTCATTTTTTAATGAACTTGAAATTGTGTCATCCAAAATTCTCAAAATATGCTCCTGCCATGTGAAGCCATACACCAGAATTGTTAAAGCAGAACACACAAACTTCATTTTAACGGATGCAAAATTGTGGGTCATGAACGAAGTGCATTGATCTTTACATCATGTATAAAATTTGATTGAAAAGGAGTAGACAGTTGCATCCAAGTCTGCAGATGACAAGAAGTTAGGAAACGGATTAAACTGAGTGCAGGAAACCATAGAAGAGCAAAGAAAGAGTGACTGGGAAAATCTAGCAGATGGAGGTCAGTGGGGAAGTGCAAGATTATTTGATCTGAAAATACATCTTCCAGTTGGAGGTAGAATAGGGCCTATAGGAGAACAAAGAGCTAGAAATTGGTCTGCACAATTCTTTGGCCTTAGGAGCTGCAACTCACAACCTGCCCACTCTATGCTGCAGAGATAGGCATGCCACAAACCTGGTGCTGCTTTCTCAATTGCCTGATTGTAATATCCTAGCAGGGAGCCGAGCAGCACTGATTTCAAACAGACACATTTTCACTGGACCAATGTGTTTATTCTGCAGTGTGCAAGTTACAAACCTTTAGCAAAATCGTAAACGCTCTTGAAGGGGAGACAAGGCCTGTAGAACTGTCAAACAGTCAAGTTATTTAATCGGACAATACTGGTAAATGTAATGGATGGAAGTTTTTTGATGTTGTGAATTCTAATGTTGTGAGGTCGATCTTGTCTCTGCCACCCCTCCCTCCCCCGAGCCAAGATTCCACCATTTGGCCACTTTGCCCAAGGTGAGCTGGGAAATTTCCTGACTCCTGCTACCATTCTCAGGAGAGAAAATCCATGTCTTTATAAATGTATTCGGTAAACACTTGGACAGGATTTTCAGATGGCCGAAGGGTCGACGGGAACACATCCCTGCCAACCAGAACAGATCAATAGCCATTTCATACTCTGAGCAGCACTAACTGGCTACAGATGGGACTTTTGCCCCTCACATGGGAGGAAGCCCCACCTCAGAGACCAGCCGGCCAATCTGTTTGTTTGGCAGCTCTGTATTCCCTTCAGTACTAGTAGCAACAATGGCCAGGACTGGGGCTATACAAGTTGTCCTGGAGGCTAGGACCAGATAAGTAAGAGGGGAGGCACTCAGAGTGGGGAGGGGTGGTGAAGCTGCAGAGGAGGGGGAAAGGAGAGTTTGGGCATTGATTGAGAGGTGAGGAGTGAAAGAATTTGGTATCAGAAGTGTTTTGAATGTCCATGATATATACACAAATCACCAAAATCTAGTGCTTCATTGCAAAGAAAAATGAAAAGAGCAAATGGAAAGCAAATGTGAGAGTGCCAAACTTCAGTTGTATAGAACCCTGCTGGAGTACTGCTGTCAGTTTTGAGTACCCAACTACAGGTAATGTATGGAAGAGGTGCAACACAGATTCATCCAAATTATGCCAGGGATTATAAGGATCAATTTCAATGGCAAGTCAGATAAACTTGCATTCCTTTGAGTTTGGTGGCTGACTAATGATCTGATCGAGGTATTTAATACTGATCATTCAAATCAATATGGTAGATACCAAGAAATTATTTTCTCTGGTGGGGAAACTCTGCTGGGGCTATATAAGCAGTCCTGGAGTCTTGGATCAGATAAGTAAGAGGGAGATATAATCTTAAAATGTAGACCATTTAAGGAGTGAAATCAGGAAGTAATTTTGATAGTTTTTGTCCAGTAAGGGAATTAAAAGTTGTTGAACAACAGCAAGCAATTTGAGTTGAGGTGTGAGCCCCTTCACTGTCAGAGTTTGTAAGATTGGAATTCTCAATCAAATAGCTAGTTTCGTCTATACAAACAATTTCACTCCTGTACTAACAGAGTTCTAATGTAAATGGAAGAACTGTCTCGATGCAGCAAGTCTCCAAATAAAATGTTTCTATGCAAGAATCAGTTTGTTGTGAAGGAACAAACACCAGAAATTGGAAAGCTCACTGCAGTGACAAACAAAAAACTGCGATACTGAGTTACAAAGGAAGTGATCCTTAAAAACCGGTGGCAATTTGTAGGCTTTAAAATAACAATTCTCTGGCTGAAGTGAAGGTAACAGATGTAATAGGATCAATGCCCTGTGTTGCCATGCTCCATATATCCACAAGCCATATGCCAGGACACAAGTAGGTTCCAGAACACAGAATATAACATCTCACAAAGCACAGTGAGGATCAAAGGATGAGCTACTCCTGCATGCTTCAGGTAAAATGGGCATAGAAAGCACAGTTTATTTTGGAAAAATACATTGTAATTTGAAACATGTCATCGAGGCGGAATTTTCCTGTAGTGAGCAGGGGAGCAGACCATGCAAAGGTCCATTGACCTCGGCAGGAATTTCCATCTTGGGGTGAATGCGGCCAGAAAATCCTGCCCACCGACATTCTAGATCAAAAAAGGTGCATTTCCAGAGCACTTTGCATTATGCTAACAAAAATTAAGGAGGGAGATCAGAACACATCATATGAGCTGCTTTAATTGTCTATTGGAAATAAAAACAGAATATTCTGGAAATACTCAGCAGATTAAGAAGCATTTGTAGAGAGAAAAATTGATTTGGACCGCCAGCCTAAAATGTTGGGCAGGATTTTATGGCTTTGCTTGTCACAAAACTGTAAATTCCCGCCCAAGGTCAACAGACCTTCCCATGGTTCGCCCCTCACCTGCTCCGATTTCCATGGCGAGTGGGATGGTAAAATTCAGGCCACTCTGCTCCTTTCTTCACAGATACTGCTTAATATGCTGAGTATTTGCAGATTTTTTTTGGCTTGTATTTCAGATTGCTAGCATCCACAGTATTTTTCTTATCTTTTTTTCTCCATTATCTTGGCTAAGCAAAATGAAATCCAATATAGCATCAAAGATCAGAACACTGAATTACAGGCTTGGGATCCAATTCCCATTATTATACTAACATTTATCCTGATGCATCTTCGTAAGTAATGAATGCAGTTTAGAGCTGATTTTTAAAATCAGTTATGACCACATGGAAACTCAGCAAAATGGAACAATGGAGAAATCCACAAGAAGAACTTTCTATTGCTTGGTGGAGATTGCACATCAAGCTTAGATAAACCGAGAGAATTTGAGTGCATTTGGTAGTAAACAAGGCTTTAAGTATGTACGGCGCAACAGTCAGCATTTAATCAGTCAACACCACGTAGTTCACCAATATAGAACATTGATCGACTGTTTATCTAGCTAAAACCAACGTTGCCATATTCATGCTGTTGAACATTCATTGTTTTCTACTGAATTATTCACTTGACAGGCAAGATCCCTGTTACTAGAAACTCATCTTCATTTTAAAAAAGAACACATCAGAAAGAACATTCAACAATTTACATTTTCAGCAACCAAAATTAACAACCAGAGAACAGGAATGCCCTAAGGCTAGGCCAGTATCTTCCACCTCCACAATTCTTACATTTACCTCAGAAATGCTTCTCACTCCACATTTCCCTGGTAGCTCGCATTTTTTTAACCATGGCTGATATACTTTATATCTGGCTGTATCACCTCAACCAAAGTAACTAGCAGGACTCAGCTTATTAAAATTGCAAAGGTTCTTTGCCCATTGAATAAAATCTGGCCTGATTATCTTCATCACAGAGTACTTAAGGAAGTGGCCTTGGAAATAGTCATCATTTTCCAAATTTTTTGCACTCTGGAATACTTCCTACAGATTGGAGGGTAGCTAATGTTTGCCTGCTATTCAAAAAGGGAGGTAGAAAGAAAACGGAACTACAGACCAGTGAGCCCAACGGTAGTACTGGGGTAGTTGCTAAAGTCCATTATCAAGGATTTCACAGCTCAGCATTTGGAAAGCAGTGATATAATCAGACAAAGTCAACACGGATTTACAAAAAGGAAATCATGCTTGGTGAATCTTCTGCAATTTTTTGAGGCTGTAACATAATAAGAACATAAGAACATAAGAAATAGGAGCAGGAGTAGGCCATCTGGCCCTTCGAGCCTGCCCCGCCATTCAATAAGATCATGGCTGATCTGTTGTGTCTCAGTTCCACATTCCCGCCCTCTCCCCATAACCCTTAATCCCCTCTCTTATCAAAAACCCATCAACCTGCGTCTTAAAAATATTTAGCGAGGTAGCCTTCACCACTTCAACGGGCAGAGAATTCCAGAGATTCACCACCCTTTGAGTGAAGAAATTCTTCCTCAACTCCGTTCTAAACCGCCCCCCCTTTATCTTGAGGCTGTGCCCCCTAGTCCTACTGTCCTTTCTGAGCGGGAAGAGTCTCTCCACCTCTATCCTATCCATCCCATTCATCATCTTATACGTCTCAATGAGATCTCCCCTCATTCTTCTAAACTCTAACGAGTACAAGCCTAGTTTATTCAGCCTCTCCTCATAGCTCAAGCCCCTCAACTCCGGTATCAGCCTAGTGAACCTCCTCTGCACTCCCTCCAAGGCCAAAATATCCTTGCGTAAGTGCGGCGACCAAAACTACACACAGTACTCCAGCTGCGGCCTCACCAGTGCCCTGTACAGTTGCAGCAAGACCTCCCTACTTTTATATTCAATCCCCCTCGCTATGAAGGCCAGCATCCCATTTGCCTTCCTGACCACCTGCTGCACCTGTAGGCTGGGTTTTTGCGACTCATGCACAAGGACCCCCAGGTCCCTCTGCACCGTAGCATGCTGCAGTTTTTCGCCATGTAAGTAGTAGTCCTTCCTACCATTATTCCTACCAAAGTGGACAACCTCACACTTGCCAACATTAAATTCCATTTGCCAGTTCCTTGCCCATTCGCCTAGCATTTCTAGATCCCTCTGCAGGCTTTCCACACCCTCCGCACAATTTGCCTTTCCACCAATCTTTGTGTCATCAGCAAATTTGGACACCTTACACTCGGTTCCCTCCTCCAGATCATCTATATAAATGGTAAATAGCTGAGGCCCCAGCACCGATCCCTGGGGCACTCCACTAGTCACCAACCGCCAATCCGAATAGCACCCATTGACACTCTCTGCCTCCTATTTGACAGCCAATCCCCTATTCATGCTAACACCTTACCCCCAACTCCATGCCCCCTAACCTTCTGTAACAACCTCTTGTGCGGCACCTAATCAAACACCTTCTGAAAATCAAGAAACACCACATCCACCAGTTCTCCTCTATCTACCGCACTAGACACATCCTCATAGAATTCCAATAAATTCGTCAGACACGACTTCCCTTTAACGAAACCGTGCTGCATCTGCTCTATTAAACAATTCTCCTCAAGGTGCCTCACTATTTTCTTCTTGATTACGGATTCAAGCATTTCACCTACAACAGACATTAAACTAACCGGCCCATAATTCCCTGCCTTTTGCCTGCTACCCTTTTTAAACAACAGCGTAACATTAGCCATTTTCCAATCTTCTGGCACTTCCCCGGAATCCAGCGAGGTTTGGAAAATAATCATCAAGGCATCCACTATCACCTCCGCCATTTCTTTCAGAACCCTTGGATGCATTCCATCCGGTCCTGGGGACTTGTCCACAGTCAGTCCCTCCAGTCTGTCTAGCACTGCCTCTCTAGTAACAATAATGTCATTCAGGCCCTCCACTCCTACCACCTTTCCATTGTTAACACCCGGTAAACTATTCACATCCTCCTCCGTGAAGGCTGAAGCAAAAAAGTTATTCAAAGCCTCAGCCATTTCCTCATCCCCCACCACTAAGTCCGCCCTCTCATCCTCTAAGGGTCCAACGTTCACCCTAGCCAGCCTTCTCCTTTTTATATATTTATAAAAATGTGTAGAGTTGACCAAGGAGAACCAGTGGATGTAGTTTATTTAGACTTTGTGAAGGCTTAGTGCAATGTCTCACACAGCAGAGGACTATGTAAAGTTAAAGCGCGTGGGATTGCGGGTAGTGTCCAGAGATGGATCCAAAGATGATTAGCAGATAGGTAAGCAAAGAAGTGGCATAAATTTGTATTTTTCCAATTGGCAGGCTGAGACTAGTTGGACACCACAGAGATCTGTGCTAGGACGCAACTGTGCACATTATATATTAATGATTTGGAAGAAGGAACTAAATATATTATCTCCAAACTTGCAGATGGTACAAAGTTGGGTGGGAAGGTGGAGCTGTGAGGAGGATGCAGAAATGCTTCAGCGTGATTTGGACAGGCTGAATGATTGGACATATGTATGGTAGAAGCAGTATAATGTGGATAAATGTGAGGTTACCCAGTCGGTAGCAAAAATAGGAAGGCAGATTGTTGTTTGAATGTACGTAAATTGAGTGAGGTGAATAAGAACATAATAACACAAGAACATAAGAAGTGGGAGCAGGAGTAGGCCATCTAGCCCTTTGAGCCTGCCCCGCCATTCAATAAGATCATGGCTGATCTGAAGTGGATCAGTTCCACTTTCCTGCTTTCTCCCCATAATCCTTAATTCCCCTGTCTATCAGAAACTTATCTACCCATGACTTCAATATATTTAGCGAGGTAGCCTCCACCACTTCAATGGGCAGAGAATTCCAGAGATTCACCACCCTTTGAGTGAAGAAGTTCCTCCTCAACTCTGATCTAAACTGCACCCCCTTATCTTGAGGGAAGCGGGAAGACTCTCTTTACCTCTACCCTATCAATCCCCTTCATTATCTTATATGTCTCTATAAGATCACCCCTCAGCCTTCTAAACTCCAACGAGTACAGACCCAGTCTACTTAGTCTCTCTTCATAGTCCAACCCCCTCATCTCCGGTATCAGCCTAGTGAACCTTCTCTGCACTCCCTCCAAGGCCAAAATATCCTTCCGCAAGTGCGGCGACCAAAACTGCACACAGTACTCCAGCTGTGGCCTCACCAGTACCCTGTACAGTTGCAGCAAGACCTCCCTGCTTTTATATTCTAACCCCCTCACTATAAAGGCCAACATTCCATTCCCCTTCTTGATCACCTGCTGTACCTGCAGACTGGGTTTTTGTGACTCAGCGAGACCTTGGGGTCCTCATGCATCAGTCACTGAAAGATACAGCAGGCAGTAAAGAAGGCAAATGGTATGTTGGCATTCATATCATGAGGATTTGAGTATAGGAATATGGATGTTTTATTGCAATTGTATAGGGTGTTGGTGAGGCCACACCTGGAGCTGTATACACAGTTTGGTGTCCTTATCTGAGGAAGGATGTCCTTTCTATAGAGGGAATACAGTGAAGGTTAACTAGGCTGATTCTTGGCATGGCAGGTGTGTCATATGAGGAGACAGAGACTAAGTCGATTAGGAATTCATTCATTGGAGTTTCAAAGAATGAGAGGGGATCTCATAGAAAATTTTAACAGAATTAAACAGGATAGATTCAGAAAGAATGCTCCCAATGGTGGGGGGGTTCAGAACTAGTGGTCATAATTTGAGGATAAGGGGCAAATCTTTTTGGTCTGAGAGGAGGAGAAATTTCTTCACCCAGAGTGGGGAATCTGTGGAATTCACTACTGTAGAAAGTAGCTGAGACCAAAACCTTGTGTGATTTCAAGAAGAAATTAAATATAGCTCTTGGAACTAAAGGGATATAGATTAAAGAAATTTGACATGTCTGCTGTAACGCTCACCAACTTTTACAGATGCACCATAGAAAACATTCTTTCTGGTTGTATCACAGTTTGGTATGGCTCCTACTCTGTCCAAGACCGTAAAAAACTACAAAGGGTTATGAAAGAAGCCCAGTCCATCAAGCAAACCAGCCTCCCATCCATTGACTCTGTCTACCCTTCCCGCTGTCTTGAAAAAGCAGCCAGCATAATCAAGGACCGCATGCCTCCCAAACATACTCTCTTCCACTTTCTTCCATCTGGAAAAAGAACAAAATTCTGAGGACATATACCAACCAACTCAAGAACAGCTTCTTCCCTGCTACCATCAGATTTCTGAATGGACCCCGTATTAAGTTGATTGTGCTCTACACGCTAGCTATGACTGTAACACACATTCTATACTCTCTCCTTTATTTACAGTATGCTTTGTCTGTATAGCATGCAAGAAACAATATTTTTCACTGTATACTAATACATATGACAATAATAAATCAAAGCAAATCAGTATTGAATTATATTGAATGTTGAGTCCTGTATTAAAGATTGATTCAGTTACAACTTTCAACATCAACATGTGATGTGGAACAAATTAACCTCAGAAATACCTTGAGTAGTTCTTGTCCACTACCAAGGCAGTAATCTGGAGGGGTGGATTATCTGTCATTGTGGAACTCGGATGATTTTCATTCCAGTGATATCATTCTTAAGGCTCAAGAAAACCTTTACTGAATACAAAATTAAATGAATACCTAATTAACTGCTAAACTCTTCCAAATTTCACATTTTTTTCCTCTCAACTGTCTTGAGTTTTGTGTAATGTATATTTTTTCACCTTGGGATCTAAGTTGAAATAAAATCCAGACTGCTGCGATGAGCAGTTTGTTTTACTTGAAGTAAGTTTGAGCTTTATCAACTCACTCACCAATGGGAACACAGACACAGGGCAAAAACTGCAAGTAATTGGGAAATAATTGGCTCTGAATATATATTCTCTTTTCAGAACTGCCTCAGGGTGGTTGATGTAAGAAATGAAGCTGTTCAATTTTGTGAAGAGGGCACACATCTGACTTTGGAGCAGCACATTCTTGGGGAAGAGGGAACTTTACTCAACATCTGACTGCACTATACCAACCAGGACTTGATAGGTTTAATACTGGAGGGCAGGTTTTATGAATTTGTGGCCCTGAGGTAAGGCTTTCCATGTTAGGAACAGATATAGTGAATTTGGATGCAAAGTGGGTTTTCCAGGATTTTCATTTCAGTAAATGGGCTGGAAAATCCTACGGGATTCACTAACTTTCATGACCAGGTTTCCAAAATCCATTCTTAGTACATGAATTTCCATGCCCTTGCACATTTCTGTCTTTGAGAGTCTAAACAAAAAAAAACACATATATTCCATGTGAAACTTTCATTTCAGGAGGTTGAGAAATGAGTTTCAAAGGAAGAACATGATTTATCTTCATTTTGAATGTTTATACTTGCATTTGAAAATGGCATTGCTCTATTTCAGAGAAATGGCAAAATATTCAATATATGATATACACCCTTCATAATAATATTATTTATTTAAAATACATATTTATTTAGAAATATTTTAAATTGAAGTAACCTCTATGATTTTTGGTTATGCTTTTCAACCTCAGTTGTATCCATCACCATGGGGCTTGATCCTTTATTTTGGTCTCTCAACAAGATCATCAGAGATTGCTAGTCAATGCGCTAAACAGGTGAGCGAACTTACTTGACAGAATAATTATCCACAATTGTTTTATATCACAAAGAAACTGTATAATTAGGAACTCCATTTTTTCTAATTAAATAGGTTGCCAATGTTGTTTATGTCAATAATGGGAAAACGTTCAATTGTCCATAAAATTGTAAATTTAACAAAAGTAACGATTGCAGGGATTATACAACCCTCTCTAGGTAAATAAATCACTTCTCATCTTTATTGAATTCAATGTATTTTTCTTAGGACAAATTTCAATTTTTGATTTCCCTTTTTATCATTCCTGGCATCCTGTTGGGACGCAATCATAAAATTATTATGTATCGCAGCAAAAATTTAGTCAAACACAATGAGGCGAATTTTGCCCTTCCACCCGCCACGGAAGGTCTACCATGGAAAGGTCCATTGACCTGGGGTGGGATTTTCCAGTTTCAGGGTGAAAGTGGCTGGAAAATCACACCAAATGTATCGTTAACAATGACTCCTTAACATTTTCCAGATAGTCAATTGACCAGAGTGAATAACGGCAACTTCAATGATTCCAGCAAGGTTTATATGCAAATTGTGTGCTTAATGATTAAAGAATAATTGCCATAATCTCAATTTAGGAAAGTAATAACTTATTAAATAGGAACAGGTCATTCAGCATTTTTCTAATTGTTAATTAGATCATGATGGACCTGCCTATGAATTCTATTTTTCTGCATTGGTTCCATAAGACTTGATATCATTATCTGACAAATATCTATGAAATATCTCTGTTTTAACATTTTCATTGTATGTATCCTCAGCGGTTTCTGAGGAAGAGGCTGGAGAAGAAGGGAAATACCAGATTTCCACCATGTTTTTGTGAGGCTTTTTGATATCACACCAGCGCCCCCGCCCCCCCCCCCCACCCCACCCCACCCCCACCCCCTGCCGAACTGCCTAGCTCAAATTTTATTGTTTCAAGCCCTCTTCCTGGATACCCCAACCAGAAGAAATAGTTTCTCCCTAACTAGCCTATCAAATCATTAAATTACATTAAATATTTAATTCAATCATTCTTTAATCTCCTATACTCAAGGAAATAGAAGCCTATTCTGCGCAGACTGTTCTCCTTTTTCTTCTTATTCTTAAACTGTGTCCCCTAGTTCTAGTCTTCCCCACAAGAGGAAACATCTTCCCAGTATTTACCTCAATCAAAGCCCCTCTTATCCTATCTGATATGTTTTGATAAGATTATTTCTCATTTTTTCAAAACTCCAATGGATAAAGACTCAAACTATTTCCTTGTAGAGTAAGACCTTCATAGGACCTTAATAAGACCATAAGAAATAGGAACAGAGTTCAGCCATTCAGCCATCTGCTCCACCATTCAATCATTCCTGGAATGAATCAGATGAACTTTCTTTGAATTGCTTCTAATGCAATTATATCCTTTTTCAAATAAGGAAGTCAAAATTTTACACATACTCCAGATGTGCGGTCTCTTCGAGGCCTGCATAGCTGTAGTAAAACGTCCCTACTTCCATTCCCTTTGTAATAAACCCAACATTCCATTTACCTTCTTAATCACTCGCTGTACCTGCAAACTAACTGTGATTCGTGCACTTGGACACAAAGATCTCTCTGTACCCCGAGTTCTGTTATCTCTCTCTAGTGTAGTGCTTTTCTATTCTTCCTACCAATGTAAACAAGCTCACATTTTCTCACGTTATAGCTTATTTGCCAATTTTTTGCACACTTACTTAACCTATCTATATCCTTTTATAATCTCTTTCTTCATGTCAATTTGCTTTCCTACCTATCTTGGTGTAATTGGCAAATTTAGCTATCAGACATGTGGTCCATTCATCTCAGGCATTGATATAGATTGTAGATAGTTCAGCATTGATCCCTGTAGCACTGCACTGGTTATAGCTTGTCATCCATTAACTGATCCATTTATCCCTATTCTCTGCTTCCTGTCAGCTAACCACTCTATACTTGCTAATTAGTTTCTTATTAGCTCTTAGTTTGTAATAACCTTTGATGTGACGCCTTATCAAATGCCTTTTGGAAGTCCAAGTAGACCACATCTACATGTTCTCCTTTATCCACCTTGCTTGTTACTTCCTCAAAGAACTCTAATAAATTAGTTAAATATGATTTCCATTTCAGAAAACCATATTGAATCTGCCTGATCCCTTTATGATTTTCTATGTATCCTGCTATAAATTCTTCAGTAATAAATTCAAGTAATTTCCTATGGAAGATTCAAGTAATTTCCCTATGGCCTGCAGTTTTTTACTTTATGTCTCCCTTCATCATTGAATAATGATGTTTCATTTCCTATTTTCTAATCCACTGGGACCCTTCCAGAATTTAAGGAATTTTGGATGAATATTATGACTAATTTTGGGCCAGGATTTTCCTTTGGGCGTGTTTTCCTGCAGCAGAGGCTACCGGTGGTATTTTCCAGTCCTGTTAAAGTTAATGGGCATTTACATTGGTTGCCAGCCATACCAGCAGGGAATCCTTTGGTGGGACTGGAAGATCCCACTGGCAGAAAGGGCCAGAAAATTCCACCAATGGTTCTACTATCTCAGCAGTCACTTCTTTTAAAACCAGCCATTAGATCCTGGGGACCTCCCTGCCTTTAGGTCTAGTAGTTTTCCCAATATCTTTCTCCTGGTGGGTGGTTATCGTTTTAAATTACCCCGCCCTTCCACCTCTTGATTTTCAAATAGTTTTGGGATAATTTCAATGTCTTTTTTTTAATATTAATTTGTGGGACATGGGCGTCACTTGCTGGCCAGCATTTATTGGCCATCCCTACTTGCCTGAGGGCAGTTTAGAGTCATAACAGTGACATCATGACAATGGCATCACAGCACTGACATCATAGCAGTGGCACCACCCCATTGCCTGCCCACAGCCCACCCCCTCTTTAATAGCCTTCAAAAGCCCTTCTTCTGCCACCTCTGAAAGTTTACGCACAGCTGGGGAGGTCCGTGCCATGTCTCCAGGATACTCAACAAGAGCAAAGCAAATGGACTGTGGGAGTGGGTGTAGGTGATGGTACCGGAGTCACTTGTAGGCCAGACCAGGCCAGACAGATTTCCTTCCCTAAGCATCAGTGAACCAGATGGGTTTTTCTGATAATTGACAATGGTTTTATGGTCATCAGCAGATTCTTAATTCAGGATTTTTTAAATTAAATTCAAATTCCACCATCTGCTGTGGCAGGATTTGATCCCAGGTCCCCAGAACATGAGTTGAGTTTCTGGATTAATAGTCTAGTGATAATACCACTGGGCCATTACCTTCTAGAAATGAAGAGAGACACAAGTTCACAGTTCAATGCTTCTACTGTTAACTAGTTTTCCATTTTTTATTCCTCATACTCAATCTCTAGAGGACCAACACTCACTTGAGTTACTGCTTTCCTTTTTACATAATTGCAGTAACCCTCAGCACCTATTTTAATATTTTTTAGCTCTCCTTCTCACATAGACTAGTTTTTCCATCTTCGTTATATTCTTTAGATGTTCTTGGCTGGTTCTTAAAATCAAACCAATCTTCTTATCTGTCAAAATCTTCACAGAATTGTACAGTGTTCCTTTCAATTTGATATTTTCCTTAACCTATTTAACTACAGATAACACATTCTTCTCAAAGAGTCTTTCTTACTAGGATAAATCTTTGCTGAGAGTTACTAAATCTGTAATTCTTGGCTCCCCAGCATCGGACTTGGGGGGCACCTCAAAGATGCGCTGGGAAATCCATCTCAGAAATTATGCAACAATTCTCCAGAAGCCTTGTGCAGGGACAAAGCGATTTAAATCACAAACTTTGGATGGTTCAGCTAATTCGTTAGACTAATGGGTGACATGGTGGCACAGTGGTTAGCATTGCTGCCTCACAGCGCCAGGGACCCGGGTTCGATTCATGGCTTGAGTTTGTGCGGAGTCCGCATGTTCTCCTCGTGTCTCCTTGGATTTCTTCCGGGTGCTCCGATTTCCTCCCACAGTCCAAAAGATGTGCTGGTTCGGTGTATTGGCCACGCTAAATTCTTGTTTCTTCAAAAACCTTTTATTGATGTTTTGTTTATACTTCAGCCCCACGCTCCTGATCTACGGACACTTGATGCGGAGGGGGGTGGGGAAGGCAGAGGACCTGCTCCTAGGCCTAGTAAAATTTACCATAAACAGGCCCAGGCTGTGGGTGATGAAAGGGATCATCCAAACTCAGTGTCTGCCCCTCTACAGTGGCTATTTACACAGCTGGGTGTCCCTGGGGAGGGATATGTGATGTCCGAGAGCACTGTTAACACCTTCCGTGCCTGCTGGGCACCGCTGGGGCTAGGCTGCATTATTGACCCCTTTAACCGTATTTTGATTAGATGTTTTAAGTTTCCTTTCTACTTCATTCTTTGTTTTGGGCTTTTGGGAGCTGCCCATTTAATTTGTCCGTCAGTTAATTTGATTTAGTTTATTTGGTTGGTCAAGAAGATTGATGTGGACATCTCTGGCAAAGCAAACGCTTATTGCCCATCTCTTGTGAGCCTTCTTCTTAAACTCTTACTAGTCATTTTCTGACACAACTGACTGATTTGTGAGTCCACCTCAGACGACAATTAAAGGTCAGCTCACCTTGGTGTGGGATTGAATAAATTGGAGCAATAGTTGACTTAATTCATCTTCAATGGACTAGTTGTTTCATTAACCTTCAGTCCACATTTATTTCAGCTGTTTGGAGTTTCTCTTGCTAGCTTCTCCAATTTATTTTCTACTCATGTCTTTAGATTTCCTTAGTTACCTTCACAAACATGCAACCTTTCTGCACTCTTCTTTCTACCTTTTGAAATATTTTGATTCCTTTTATATTCTGCCTAATTTTCCCCTTGAGCCAAGTTTTTGCTGCGCTTGTTTCTTTTTGACAGAATATATTCCAGTTTAAGATATTGAATGCTAGCCAGTTTTAAAACTGAATCAATATCGATAGTTGAGTCAGGCTTGCTGCTTTAATGATTTAAATTAGATACTTAACTGTGTTACTGAAACTCAGTTTGGTCCATTCAGATCAATGCTGCAGCCACTGAAGCAGAGGCCACCAATTTCAGTTCCATGGTGTCACTGGAACCAGCATAGAAGCCAAGAAGTTGAAAATGGCAATTCTATTACTCCCTCCTGACCCTCACAGTGTGCATCACGCTTGTAGGATGTTAGTGCAGGTAGATGATTGATCTCCTGGAAATGCAGAGTGAGCAGATCTGGTTATCAAATAACCTCTGAGACTAATTTGATGGAATATCTGCCAATTGTACTTTGCAGCTTCAGTCAATGCCCTTTCCTCTTCATTCACAACTGAACATGTGTTCAACTGCATGAAGCGTTATTTAGAGGGATAGTCACTTAGAGGGATTGCGGGTGAGGAGCTTTTGACTTACTTTTATTCCTGCAGGCAGTGTTGTTGCACTCTGGGCAATCAAAGGGGTTTTCTCTCTTGCTGACTGAAAGCCGCAAAGTTCGGGTGATGGTAGTTGCAGTCAGTTCCGGGCTACAACATAACATTTGGGAGATGGATTTTCACTACCAAGGCCTGAGTGGGGAAATCTCCCAACTTGGCAGACGTGCCTTAGTTTAAAGGCTCACATTAGGCCCAATTTTCACTTGGGGGAGTCAGGGGTGGGGTAAAATCAGACCTGCAAGCAGATTGAAAGCGGCCATGGGCAAGTGCCAAGACAGTTGGGTTAGAAGGCCCACCTTGGATCTCTAGGATTTTGTCCCAGTTGTTCTAGAAATTGTTAGAAACTTCGAGCCCTCAATCCCCATATCCCTCATCCCATCCACCCCCATGGCCTCTCATATCCCAATGCCACCTCCATTCCACTCACTCCCCTCCATTGAACCTCTATGCCCTCCTTCCACCCCATGCCAAGTCATACTTCCATGCCAGTTCTCTGTCAAGCCAATACCCCCCCACCACCCCAATGCCAGCTCCAGAGGCAGTCACCCAATTTCCAGCATGGGCAGAATTCAGAAGCCATTTCATACGTTCTCACTCATACACCCTGGAAGTGAAAAATTCCCATTCGTGAAATCCAGCCAAAATTTTTAAATCTACTCAATCTCCTTAATTTGTTATAAAAACAAACACACTTCCATTAAATAGCTACATCAAGGACACGTAATCCTTTTAAATCTTCTTTAAACTGCCAATTAAACCATGTATTCTGAATTCCCTACTGAGATAATGCTGCAATAGCTTTGAAACACAACCAAATGTTCACAGTGATATAATAACAGCTTTTGGGAAACATTAATAAATAACTGTATTAAAACTATGGAACTGTTGTCAATATTTTGAACGTGCAGCAGATGGTTCGTCAATAAAAACAGTCTAGCAGACTTTTTTTAAAACTCTCACTGACAGGTTAAGCTTGTTTCTTCAAGTTTGAAGAACAGAGCATGTGCAGAAACTTCCGATCATGACAGTTAAATAAACCTTATCCACCCTTCAAGTGCATTTACATCTGCTCTATCAATTCATAGCTCCAATATTTCAGGTTAAGACTGTTGAAACAATCACTTTGAGGTGAGCTTGAAGACAGCATTAAATTCCTGCTGAGATTGGGTTACCTACTTGAATCACTCCCTGTCTCCTATCCATACCGGTAAAAGGTATTTGGCCCAGGGAATAATGGCTGCAGAGTAGGTAAGCTGTAAGCTGAGCAAAAGAAAGGAGGATTCAGAATAGAAAGTTTTACCCAGCAAATGGTGCAAGGAACACACCTTAGCTAGGAGCACAGTTCACCAAGGAGGTGATCACTAAAATGTACCACCTCCTTCAACAGGACCTATAGAAGTACAGCAGAGAGAGGACAATATTGCCAGTGGCCATTAATGTTACCATCCACCCTCAACTTCTATGCAAACAAATCCCTCAAGGTGGGAGCTGACAATGCTGTAAATATTTCCCAGTTTGCTGTTGATTGCTGGGAGGTGACAAAGGCCCTGTCCACCACAAGAAAACTTTGTCATCCTCTCTCATCCCAGAAAGAGGCAGGAGGAGCGGGCACATGACTTTGTTAGAATAGTGGGATGCCAATGGTGCAGGGAGTACAGGCATTTGGCTCGGTGGGTCAACACGTATAAGAGAGATGAACTGAAACCACAAGGGTGACCATTCCAGCAACATTCATTGGTGGGCAACCATACCCAACCCACTATATGTCAATGAATGCCTCTTATCCAGGCAGCAGCTGGGTCACCTTCACCCTGAAGCAATCAGTTATCTTTGGGTTACCAACACAAACCAGAGGATGATAAGGGCTACCCTATATACACATGGTTTATGACTTCCCATAGCATGTGAGGAATACACATTTCTGATGTGAGCCATGTAGCCACAATAAGCATTCTGAAATAGACTATCAATACTCTGAAACAACAGTTTTGCTGCCTGGATCTATAAGGTGAGGAGCCTACCTTTGTGGTGCTGTTCCATAACCTCCACAATCATGTCATCATGCATTCACTGCCCTTACTACCTGGCATAACGGAAATAAGAAGAAATCCCACAACAGCAGTTTAAAGTCCCAACAGGTTTATTTGTAGCAAAAGCCGCAAGCTGTCGGGACAGCTTGTCCCTTCGTCAGGTGGCTGAACGCCCAGCCACCTGATGAAGGGACAAGCTATCCCAAAAGCTTGTGGCTTTTGCTACAAATAAACCTGTTGGGACTTTAAACTGGTGTTGTGGGGTTTCTTTCTGTTTTACCCCAGTCCAATGCCGGCATCTCTACATCATAACAGAAATAAGCCAAGCGTTTCCAGTGATCCTGAGTGCTTTCAGCAAAACTTGAAGCAACGACTTTAGTCCCACCCTACCCTATAACACACAGAGTTATCTCCCCCAGAGGGCTCTGGAGATATCAACATACCTAATCTCTTCTGGTTCTGTTCTGCTCTCTGCTATTATTGACAACCTCTAAGAGAGACTCCAGACTGTGTCTGGAATTGTTGAACAGTTGGAGGCATACGAAAGCAATGAGCGAGATGTTTGAGGCTGGCTGCATTTGTAGATACATGAGGGTGATTAGAGTTTCTGAATATTAGACCTGGACCTTCATGCTAGGTAGTGCTGATTGATAATTGCATTGAGCAGGGTGACAGGTTGGTGTTGCAGTGAGTAAGGGAGGTCCAATGAAGATACAGTCACTGACACTGATCACCCATGTGAAGTCATTGACTTCTTCCAGCAGTGCTGTCAGGTGCTTAGGGATAGACTTTGCCTTTTCTCAGTGTTTACTTGAAGGCCTCTTGGTCCTGTGCAGAAACATTGAACAGGATTTTGAACTGCCTGCCACCAGGGCCAGGAGTGGAGGCAGGTGGATGCTACACATCTTCCCAGCTTCCATCCGGCCTCAGTCCATCTTCACGCAGGGGAATGGGGATTTGGCAAAGTTACCCACATGTGGTGAATAACCAAACTACAAAATGAACAACCACCCAAGGCTAATTAAAGGAGTTTGACCAGAGATCCATAAAATAATGGGGGGCATAGATCAGCTAGATAGTCAATATCCTTTCCCAAAGGTAGGGGAGTTTAAAACTAGAGGGCATAGGTTTAAGGTGAGAGGGGAGAGATACAAAAGGGTCCAGAGGGGCAATTGTTTCACACAGAGGGTGGTGAGTGTCTGGAACCAGCTGCAAGAGGTAGTAGTAGAGGCGGGTACAATTTTGTCTTTTAAAAAGCGTTTAGACAGTTACATGGGGGTAAGATGGGTATGGAGGGATATGGGCCAAATATGGGCAATTGGTACTAGCTTGGTTAAAAAAAAGGGCAGCATGGACAAGTTGGGCTGAAGGGCCTGTTTCCATGCTGCAAACCTCTATGACACTATGGCACTATGTCCAGGACTTTCCAATCAGCTGCCAAGTTCCTGCAGCTGGCGGGCCCTGTTTATGTACTTGGAGGCAACCTCCCACTGGCAGACCAGTAGGCCAGTACTCCAGCTGGGCCTAAGGGCCCTCCCTGCCTGCTTGGGTGTTGCAGCAGCCGTAAGCCACCCTGCAAGCTGAACACATTCAAATGAAGCACCAAGCTTGTGTGCTGCCATCTCAGTAGGGTGGAGCTTGAACTAATCATGAATTGTGACACCCGTGCCCAAAAATAAGAGCCATTGAAATTTTCACCCCGGGTATTCTGAAATGGGAGGTTCATTTCCTGATTTTCTAAAGTCTTTCAAATATCAACAAGACACAACTCAGGAGCATAACCTGGATGAGTACAGGTCCAACAACACTCAACAGATCAACAACATGCTGGACAAGGCAACCCATTTCGTTGGAGTCCATCCACCATTTTAAGTATCCATTCCTGCCTGAACCTGTGGACCGTGGCTGTGGCACCGACTCGGGCTTCAGTGACAGCACATCTGAAATCTGTGACCACTTCCGAGGACAAAGGCAGCAGATTAGTACCAACACCAGCACCTATAAGTTGTCTTCCCACACATCCCAATTGGAGCGTGCATCACCATTCCTTTACCGTCGCTGGGTCAAAATCGTGAAACTGCTTACTGAACAACATTGTGGGAATCCTTTCAGCCCAGGGACTGGCTGATGTGGCTCATTATACCCTCGTTAAGGGAAACTAAGAACAAGCCAATGATGTCCATACCCCAAGACTGAAAATTTATATACTATTTATCTTTTTAAAAGTCTTTGAATCATGTTGGATTTTTAATTTGTAGCTGCAAAGTTCCTTTGGAGCAGGTGATTGAAGATAATAATAATGAACTTTTTAACATTTATACAGAGGGTCAAGGCCATTATCAAATTGTGAGCAAAGGTTTTGAATCAGTGGGGAAGGTAATTGTGTTTCAGCTTCAGATACTGTGATAAAAGTATCACTAAAATAGCTATGACTCATGTTATTTGATTACTGCTGTGTCATTGTGTTCTGTACCTTTTCCTGTACCAAATTGATTTGATGGATCGCAGGCTCGCAGTAATATGGGCTCAATTTTCATCTTAGAGGCAGGTATTTGGAGTCAGGAAATTTCTTGGTTTGGCCTGACTGCTTCAGGTGACAGTGCTGGGGGGGATATCATGGACTGGAGTTGGGCCCAGAAAACATTTTGGAGATATGAGGGAGCCCACATGAATAGGGGTGTATTCATGTCTCAGGCCTGACATAAAGGGTCGTGTTGGATGCCATTCACTGTGAGATTCAGGACTTTGCAGGAATCACCATTTGGGAGGAGACTTCAGACCACTGTTGTCTGAGTACAAGCTGTAGGTGTTAGTCACCTGGTTATCAATGCTGTAGGAGATGGCCCACCATGGCCCTTCCACAGGGAAGTATAAGTTATGAAGCCTGCCTGTTGCACATTTGACCACACAAGAGTCAATCCCTCTTGGCAAAGTTTCACCACACCCAGCCATACCTTGGCTGCTTGACCAGGTAACAACATTCTGTAGCAAGTAATATGAGCATTATGGGCCCTATTTTACCATTTTCATTCTAAGTGCTGGATGGACTTGGAAACTGGGAGCGTTTCACTCTGCCTGAAAAGGTAGCAGCGATTCTGAATCACGCCTGTGGGCAGGGCTTAACAGACCTGAAACCTGCAGCTCCGATCGGTGCCTCCAACTGCATATGCACAGTAAAAAAAGATAAAAAAGATCAGCTGCCACACTGATCCCGGGCAGATAATGCCTCCCTTTGGCCCTTACAGATATTGTCCCACCCCCACCAATATTAAGGACCCCCATATCCCCCCCAACCCTCCACTACCCAGATCCATCATGGCCCCTCCCCCCAACTCCCCCACCAATCACATGCAGAATGGCAATGGACCCGCCTTTCCCCCACCGATCTCTCGCAGAGTGATGGCAGACCTCCCCCCGCCCCCCCACCCTCAATCTGAGTGGAGTCATCTGACCCACATCTGCCCTCCCACTCCCCCAGTCCCCCCCCCGATCTGACCCACTTCCACCCCACCACTCCTCCCCTACCCTCATTCCCCACCGATCTAAGCTTTGAATGTTCTGCCGATGTTTAATAATTAAGAGCGTGGGTTGGTATGGTACTGAGCTACATAAATCAGAAAGATTCAATCCAATGTGCAGAAATCTAAGGTAGGCCAATTCTCGAATTAGCTTCAGTGTCCCGTTTCTCGATCTTAGCCAATGATAAATGGAGCGATGATAGGTGAGGGCAGGATCACACTCAGCTGTGATGTCCCTCATTCAGCAACACCTTCTAGCTGGGAGCATGGCCCCTTAAAGGACAAGTTATCGGGGGTCACATGATCCATCCAACCAATCACAGCAAGGTGCACAAATTGAGAGTGGGAGCATGGGCATTCTGGCAGTGGGAGTCTGGATGGCACAGTGGCATAGTGGTTAGCTCTGCTGCCTTGCAACACCACGGACCTAGGTTTAATTCTGGACTCTGGTCACTGTCTGTGCAGAGTTTGCACATTCTCCCCGTGTCTGCATGGGTTTCCTCCAGGTGCTCTGGTCTATTCCAACAGTTCAAAGATGTGTGGATTAGGTTGATTGGCCACGCTAAATTGCCCCTTAGTTTCAGGTAGATTAGCAGGGTAAATATGTGAGGTTACAGGGATAGGGCCTGGGTGCGATTGACGTCGGTGCAGACTCGAGCGGGCAAATGGCCTCCTTTTCCGCACTGTAGGGATTGTATGAGTCATGGAGTTCAGAAGCATTCTTATCCCGGTCTTGTATATAGTTATTTTCCCCCAGTGAAACCCTTGGTCATTTATCTGCTTTGTTGGTAATTAATTCCTCGCAGCTATTACAGGAGCAAATGAGAAAAAATTGTGCATAGATCGATGGATACTGGTACGTTAAAAACTGGAGAGGTGCCAATATCCATCAATCTCTGCACATGATCCAGTACTTTCCAAAGAGAAAAGATACTGGGAGAAAATTTCTACAACTGGGATACCTACACTCAGTTTTAATTAGATCACTCTCCTTTCCAGTTCCCAAATGTTTATCAAAGCCTGTATAGCATTGGAAAAAAAATTGAGCAACAGAAAAGCACAATCAGAAAGAAATCTGACACTAATATTTCCTTTACTATTTGCTCATCAAATGTTAAATTTATGCTTCACTTATACAATGTTTTGCCTCGTCTCTCTACAACTCAAATGAATGCAATTTCATGCTGCACAGTGGCACAGTGGTTAGCATTACTGCCTCACAGTGCAGGGAACCTGGGTTTGACTCCTGGCTTGCGTCACTTCTGTGCAGAGTCTACACATTCTCCTTGTGTCTGCATGGGTTTCCTCTGGATGCTCCAGTTTCCTCCCACATTCCAAAGATGTGCAGATGAGGTGGATTGGTCATGATAAATTGCCCCTTAGTGTCAGGAGGGCTAGCAGGATAAAATACTTGGGGTTATGCGGATGGGGCCTGGATGCGTTTGTGATCAGTGCCAAATGGCCTCCTTCTGCACTGAAGGGATTCTATGAATATCCAGTGGGCCGAAACGTTTTGCTGTCCTGCAACATTTTGTCTGGTGCATCCTAATCTTTGTTGAGGGTCCGACGATATAATGGACACAGACATAACCACAAAACATAAGTAACGGAAAAAGGTCATTGATCATTCATCGCCTACATTAGATTTCAGCATTTTTCATTTTTCCTCTGGTTGAAGAAACATTATCCCTCTATCCCCTGTTGAATTAAACATTAATCCAATTTAATTTCCAATGCTTCATCTGAGTGAATCAGTATTCGCCACAGTAAGTGGTAGGACCTCACATAACTGCTTCAAACTTAAATCAAACTGTGCAACACCAGTAACAAACACTTTTACACATACAAAATAAACTCATGTCTGCTGTTTTAACTTAGGTATTGACATCTTCGACAACAATAATAGCTTGCATTTAATGAAGAAAAACATGCCAAGCTCATCCACAGGGAAGGAGTCTGATAAAAATCAACGTCAAGCCATAAAAGGGATGGTTAAGAAGGGTGACTGAACGCTTGGCCAAAATGGTTGGTTTTAACAAGGGTCTTTCAGCAGGGGAAGGAGACAATGACGTGGTAGAGTTTAATGAGGAAATCCTAGAGTGTGAAGCCCAGATAACTAAGGCACCAGTGGTGAGGAAAGAAGTGTGGGGCAGGGGTGGTGTAACAATACACAAGAGGCCAAAATCAAGAGACCGAAGGGCTCCAGTGGGGGGGTTAAAGAATTGGGAGTCAAAGAGGTAGGAAGACATGAAGGGATTTTACCACCTCACTTGGGCAAGTCTCATAAAATCCCACGCAAGGCCGACGGAGAATTCCATTCTGCAAGCCTCACTTACCCCACTTCCCCAGGGCGGGCGAGGTGGTAAAATTCTGGCCCATGAAGGGATTTAAAAATGAGGATGAGAATTTTAAATTGGAGGCACTGGGGGTCAGGGAGCCAGGTGAGTCAATAAGAGCAGACGTGATAGGTGAATGGAACTTGATGTGGGGTAGTGTACGGTCAACAGATTTTTTAGTGAGCTGAAGTTAACAGAGCATTGAGAGGATGGAGCCCTTTTGGGAAACAGTGGAATTGTGGAGTCTGCGAGTGATGAAAGAGTTTCAGCAGCAGAGGGACTGAGCCAGAGGCTCAGAGCTGACAATGCTATTGAGGTGGAAGTGGAGGTGGAGATCGGGTCAGGAGTATATCTCGGGGTCAAATAAGATCTTGAAGTTGCAAATTGTCAGCTTCAAATTAAAATAGTGGCTGGGGAGGATATTTATGGTGGGGGCCAAAAATGCTTGGTCTTCCTGATGTTTATCTGAAATAAATGCAAACTAGATATTGAACAAGTACTCTGGCAGCAGAAAGGCAGTAGAGGAATGAATCACCATTAAAATAGGATCCAAAGGAACATATCCCTACAAATACTAGACAGAGTGCTTTCTATTCAGTAAGACTGCATGGGTAACTGTTATAATTTATGCTGCGATACTGGGCTCCATGAGACAGGAATGTATATCAGGATTTCAGGTGCAGACAGCAGTGCATCCAAATCAGGCTCTGCACAATTTTCTCATCCACTGAAATTAAATGACTGAAAATTGAAAGACACACAAATTGAACATTCAGCATTTAAATTCCTGATTTGTATTTTCATTTTTTGCAAAACTCTGCTCCACGAGTATTAAGTCATAAAAGTTATCCATGACTGGCAAAGGAGTGAATTTAGGATCTAGCTTCAAATCATACATTTCTACAACCTGGTTAAAGATTTCCAGGCCTATTTTAGGCATCTCCTTTTTATCCCTCTTATTATTTTATTATGCAAAATATTTTGGGCAGCACGGTAGCACAATGGTTAGCACTGCTACTTCACAGCTCCAGGGACCTGGGTTTGATTCCCGGCTTGGGTCACTGTCGGTGTGGAGTTTGCACATTCTCCTTGTGTCTGTGTGGGTTTCCTCCGGGTGCTTCGGTTTCTTCCACAGTCCAAAGATGTGTGGGTTAGGTTGATAGGCCATGCTAAAATTGCCCTTCGTGTCCTAAGATACATAGGTCAGAGGGGTTAGTGGGTAAACATGTAGGGATTGTGGTTGATGCAGACTTGATGGGCCAAATGGCCTCTTTCTACATTGTAGGGATTCTAAGTCATTCTTCTTATTCTGCTTTTTTTTCTTTATATTAAAGGCCGGGATCATTTTTGTTGTCTTCTTCGAGTCTTTTCTGTTGTTTCTTTTCCCCGGGGGGGGGGGGGGGGGGGGTGTGTGTGTGTGTGTGTGTGTGTGTGTGTGTGTGTGTGTGTGTGTGTGTGTGTGTGTGTGATCTCACTCATATTTTGTAGAATGTCAGGATTACTTCATTGGGTTTATATTCCATGAATACATTTTTAGATACAACATTTCATTCGCCTCTCAAGCTGCTGACATTCACTGTGACAGTACTTCACTGCTTGATAACTGTTATACCCAAACAATCCTTTTCTGAATCACCTCATTTAATGACGTACCTTTCACTGTGCAATCATGTTCTCTATTTTACTCCCAATATGTACATGACACATTTCTCGGTTTTAAATGTCAGAAGTGATTCATCTATGTAATTGCTAAATTTCTGTACAACTCTCTGAATTTTAACCTTATACTCTGAACATCCTATTTTCTAACCAATGTCATGTTGTTTTACATACTCTACTTTGAATATCTTCATTGAATGTCAAACTGTCAACCTGTCCAGGAAGATTTTTGCATCCTGGAACTTACCAGCTTGATTATCTATATCGAGAGCTTTAGAGTAACCTACAGCACAGAAGGAGCACTTTTGGTCCATCAATTTCATGCTGGCTTTCTGTAGAACAAATGAATCAGTCCTATTCCCACCACTCCATCCTCATAGCCATGCAAGTTTATTCCCTTCAAGTGTCTATCCCAGTTTCTTTTGAAATCATTGGTTGTCTCTCCTTCCACCAGCCTCATGTGCAGCAAGTTTCAGCATCCAGCACCTCATTATGTAAAAAAGTTTCTCCTCACACACGCCCTGCATTTCTTGTCCAAAACTTTAAATCTGTTCCTCTTGTTCGTGTGCCATTACCTAATAGGGACATTTTTTTTCCTTTTCTACCTTATCCAAACCTGTCATCACCTTGTAATACCAAAAGACCATCAAAAATAGGAGCAGGAGCAGGCCACTCAGCTCTTTGAGCCTGCATAAAGGGAGCTAAGAGACCCCAGCATGAAGGAGACAAAAAATTTTAGAGCGATTTCAAGCAAACTATTTGATGAAAGATAAAATGCACAAGTAGATGAGTTTAGCGCACAAGAAAAAAAGTGGCTGAGAAGCAGTCGAAAGGCTTAAAAATTGAGCTTTTTGAAAATGCTGACACAGTCCCCAAATTGTAACAGTGGATGGAAATGTGGAGTGAACGGATGGCTACGAATGAAGGAAACTATCTGAGGAAACTCAAAAGAAGCAAAATGTGCAAAAGATAAATGAAGCAGCTCTGCAGGAAGGTGTCCACATCAGAGTTGAACTGGAGAACTTGGAGCACAAGATTCAAGCTGAATATATACCTTTGAAAACACATGATAAAGTCTTCAATGAACCAAGCTGTTTAAGATCTTGAGAAACAAATTTCAAAGACAACACAAAGGGACAGGGAAGAAATAATGTCCCACAATTCCATAGTTAGGAAATCATAGTGAGAGTTGGGAAAACTCAATCGGCAGGCAGAGAAGGCACACAAAAAAGGTGTGGCTGAAAATTTCCTTGAATAATCAATATGTCGCCATGGAATAATGTAATGAGCTAAAAGGATGCTGAATATTACTTCTGAAAATTTTAGGTTGGAACTATTAGTAGCAATGAAACAACACACTGAGGCCCAGAGTGGATGGGCAACAGAATGGGAGAACTCAGAAGAACTCTGAAGACTGCTGAATTACAGGAAAATTCAAGATGAAGAAATTGAGCTTCACAAAAAAAAGGAAAACATGTTGAAGAATCTTTGCACGTTAATAGAATCCCCTAGGACTAAGTTTGTTCCTCTGGAAATTTGTGAAGAAAAGCAAAATGAACTTAATGTCACTCTAAACAAGGTAAAGAACCAAAATAAAACACAAAATGCTGGACAGACTCAGCAGGTCTGGCAGCATCTGTGGAGAGAGGAACACAGTTAACGTTTTGAGTCCATTGACACTTCAAGTAACAGACCTGAAGAATCAGCTGAGCGACAAGGAGGAGACATTGAAAAGAAAAGCTACAGAATGTTCCAAGCTGCAAGTGGATAATGAAGCCAGGAGTAACACAATTACAAAATTGAAACAAGTGGAAACTAGACCAGAGAACTGACACCAGAGGTTGACTTTGCTCCCAACTTCCAGTGACTGAAGAGTTAATAGCTCAAGGGCACAATATCAGACACTGCCGGAGCACATGAAGTCACAGGCAGACAAATTAAGGTGCTGACCGCCCAAATAACTAGCAGGGCTGAGGTAGTGAAACAGCAAGCAAAGAATTGCACACCAGACAGAAAGGAAGTTGTTCAGGAGCTGTTGATAATCACATGAGTTCACAAACAGAAGGAAATGTCCTGCACTGAGAGATTCAAGGTGACTGACAAAAAAAGTGATATGAGTAAACATTTTTTCACACAGTGGCCAAGACTTTTGTCTGTTCCCACTGGCAGGATCTTTTGGGTCCTGCTGGCAGTGAACCTCTGCCACAGATTTCCTGGTAGTGGGAAATACAATGGGAAACTCTGTTGACAGCAGCAGGACAGAAGATCTTGCCAGTGGCCAATGGCAGGCCTCCTTTGCTGGCACGAAGCACACTGCAGGGCCGCGCTGAAAATCCCACCCAGTGAGATTTTATGATCTGAGATGCTTGAAAGATGAATAATTTCTTAATGGCCAAACAATATGTGATAGGAGAATGAGCAGGGGAGTGGGGTTAATTAGAGAGCATAATCAAAGAACCAGCACCTCAATGGCTTCCTTTGATGATCTATTATTCTACGCTTCGAAGCCACCACTGCAAAATGACACAACCAGATTTTAATACACAGCATCCTACTTTCCCTTTGAATGTTTAGCAAATTAAACTGCCTTTCTGCTGTGAACTGCCTCTTTCTGCTTGCTGTTTAAGCAGAGACCCGAAGTAGGACTTGACTAGTCAACCCTAAAATCACTTTGTCATTTTACTGATAGGTGATGTGAAGGACTTTCCATTGAGGATACAGGGTGCGTAGCCTCCTTTTCTTCAGTCACTTAGTCATTACCCGAGTGGATAGGTTTTAATGCCATCAGCATTAACATCAGTCCTTCACCACGCTATGTCAATCCTAAATATAGACTTAGAAGGTCGAGATGATGCACTCATGGATAGGCTTCAGAAAGGATCCTCAGAGGAAAAGATTATTTCTGCAGCGGCTAAAAATAAAATCAGATACAATTTGTCAGATGCAAATCAGACATGTGCTTTATAGAAGAGCAAAAGCTTTATTTATGTACAAGCTCCTTAATGCTTCAGCAGTGAGTGAGGCCTGGGGTTTTATCAAAGCTGACAGCACCTGTTCTGTTCCAAAAATGTAACGACTTTGATTTGACACTTGTATTCAGTTCCTGTGTATTCTACCTGCCCGCTATGTTCGCAAGCAATTAACTTTCAGAAAACATTAGTTATGATAAGTTGTGCCTTCATTGTATCCATTAAGTTCTGTTTTATTTAACTTTTAATTTTACTTAAAAATAAGGGAATATTAACATTTTCCTCGTCAAAAATCGCATTGGAGACAATGCTGGGAATGTGACTTCATGGCAGATTGATGCAAAGTCACACGGGAACAGGGTAAACTAGCTAGATGGATTCCGAACTGGCTTGGCCATAGAAGACAGAGGGTCGGGGCGGAAGGGTGTTTTCCTGAATGGAGATCTGTAACTCATGGTGTTCCACAGCGATCAATGCTGGGATCTCTATTGTTTGTAACATATATAAATGACTTGTAAGAAAACATGGCTGGTCTGATTAGCAAGTTTGCGCGTTATACTAATCTTGCTCTAGTTGTGGATAGTGATGAAGATTATCAGAGAATACAGCAGGATGTAGGCAGGTTGGAAAATTGGGTGGAAAAATGGCAGATGGAATTTAATCCAGACAAATAGGAGGTGACGCATTTTGGTAGATCCAATTCAGTTGGGAGCTACAAAATAAATGGCAGAATCATCAAGAGCATAAACACACAGAGAGGTTTGGGAATACAGGCCCACAGATCCTTAAAAGTGGCAGCACAGGTGGAAAAGGTGGTGAAGAAAGTATATGACTTGCCTGCCTTCATCAGGTGGGGCATCAAGTCTAAAAGTTGGCAAATTATGTTACAGTTGTATAAAACGTTGGTTCGGCCACATTTGGAATATTGTGTCCAATTCTGGGCACCACACTACCAGAAGAATGTGGAGGCTTTGGACGGAGTACAGAAAAGGTTTACCAGGACGTTGCCTGGATTAGCTATGAGATTGAATAAACTGGGATTGTTCTCCCTAGAAAGACAGGAGCTGAGGGGCGACCTGATAGAAGTTTATAAAATTATGAGGGGTATAGATAAAATGAACAGTTGAAAGTTTTTTCCCAGGGCAGAAATTACAAGGGGGCACAAGTTCAAGGTAAGGGGGGGAAATATTCAGTAGACCAAAAGAAAAAATGCGGGAAAATCTCAGCAACAAAGCTGAGCTTTGACAAAGGGTCATCTGGACTTGAAACGTCAGCTCTAACAGATGTTGCCTGACCTGTTGGGATTTTCCAGTGTTTTCTCTTTTGGTTTCAGATTCCAGCATCCGCAGTAATTTGCTTTTATCAAAGGTTCAGTAGAGATGTGCAGGGGAAATTTTTACACAGAAAGTGGCAGGGGCATGGAATGCACCTGAGGAAGATATTTAGCATTTAAGACTTATCTGCACAGACACCTGAACAGGTGGGGAATATAGGGATGCAGGTGATTGGTCTAGATGGGACAACATGATCGGCACAGACTTGGTGGGCTGAAGGGCCTGTTCCTGTGCTGAACTGTTCTTTCTTCTTTGTTTGTATGTTCCTAGATTAAAATTCTGGGCAAATTGGTGAAAGCAAAATCTTCAGCAACGTTCAAGTGGCACTTGGATGTTGTGATATGAGGAGCATAGCTTTTAATAAAAGAATGGGTTCAGTCAGGCTTTTCCAATATGCGGCCTGTGGGCTGGATGCAGCCCCTAGAAGCAGTTTTCTTAATGCCTATCAAACAGGCAAGTTTCCACACATCTCCAGCCAAAGTGAAAAAGCATCAGATTCATCAGTATGGGTTTCAACCAACTGAACCTGTTGACATAGTTTGATGAGCAAACTGCCCACGGTACAATGGTGCAGACACAGGACAAAGAGGAAGAAGTAAAGAGGAATGTAGTGGAATTGGGGATAGTGTGGTTAGGGGTATAGACACTGTCACAATGACAAAGAGCGCAGAAGGGTGTGTTGTCTGCCTGGTGCTCGGGTCCAGGATGTCTCATCTGGGCTGCAGAAGAACCTGGAGTGGGAGGGTGAGAATCCGGTCGTTGTGGTACATGTGGGTGCCAATGACATAGGCAAACTGGGGACTAAGGATCTGCAGAGGGAGTATGAAAAGCTGGGAATCAAATTAAAAAGCAGGACCGACAAGGTGGTTATCTCTGGTTTAGTACCTGAACCGCGTGCAGATGGGCGTAGGGTAGGAATGGGAGGGCAATGGGGAGAGTTACAGAACAAAGAGATCCAGGGCTACATGTTCATAGCTCCTTGAAAGTGAAGTCACATGTGGACAGAGTGGTGAAGAATGCTTTCAGCATGCTTGGTTTCATTGGTTAGAACATTGAATGCAGGAGTTGGGACATCTTGTTGGAGTTGTACAAGACGAAGGCCGCACTTGGAATATTGTGTCCAGTTCTGGTCACCCTATTATAGAAAGGATATTATTAAACTAGTAAGAGGGCAGAAGAGATTTAGGATGCTACTGGACTTGAGAGCTTGAATTGCAGATGACACCAAGATTGGTGGCATAGTGGACAGTGAAGAAGCTTATCTTGGATTGCAACAGGATCTTGATCATTTGGGCCAATGGGCTGACAAATGGCAGACTGAGTTTAATTCAGATAAATGCAAAATGATGCATTTTGGTAGATTGAACCAGGGCAGGACTTACTCAGTTAATGATAGGGCGCTAGGGAGAGTTACAGAAAAAAAGAGATTTAGGAGTACAGTTTCATAGCTCTTTGAAAATGAAGTTTCAGGTGGATAGAATGGTGAAGAAGGCATTCAGCATGCTTGGTTCCATTGATCAGAACATTGAATACAGGAGTTGGGACGCCTTGTTGAAGTTGTACAAGACATTGGTAAGGATGCACTTGGAATACTGTGTGCAATTCTGGTCATCTTATTATAGAAAGGATATTATTAAACCAGAAAGAGTGCAGAAGAGGTTTACTATGATGCTACCAGGACTTGATGGTTTGAGTTCTAAGGAGAGGCTGGATAGAGTGGGACTTTTCTCTCTGGAGTGTAGGAGGCTGAGGGGTAATCTTATAGAGGTCTATAAAATAATGAGGGACATTAATCAGCTAGATAGTCAATATCTTCTCCCAAAGGTAAGGATATCTAAAACTAGAGGGCATAGGTTTAAGGTGAGAGGGTAAAGATAGAAATGTATCCAGAGGGACAATTTTTTCACACAGACGGTCGTGAGTGTCTGGGACAAGCTGCCAGAGGTAGTAGTTGAGGCAGGTACAATTTTGTCTTTTAAAAAGAGTTTAGACTGTTACATGGATAAGATGAGTATGGAGGGATATGGGCCAAATGCAGGCAATTGGGACTAGCTTAGGGGTTTAAAAAAAGGCAGCATATGTAAGTTGGGCCAAAGGGCCTGTTTCCATGCTGTAAACCTCTATGACACTATGACTCTAGGTAGCTTTTCTCTCTCCCGTGTTGCAGTATTTGAAACTCAGAGTCCAGTTAATCAGCTCTGAGCTGAAGTTTCTGTGTTGCTAACACACTAGTACCCAGCTTCCACATGCTACAGCTGCATCACATTTAGATTAAGTTCAGCAGTGGTAATCATATTAAGCAATTTAAGTAGTTTCCATGGTCAGCCCCTTGCCCGCTCCACTGGCGGGGGGGGGCGGTAAAATTCCAATCCAATGTCTATATTTCCCTGCACCAGATAAACACTCAGCAAATTAATTGTTCCAACCCTCCTCTATTCTTATGCTCAAAACTTCCTATTGTAGTCAGCCAATTGAATTTTTTAATTTCTCAGCTTGTTGTTTAGAGAGTGAAGAGGAGGAAAAATACCAACCAATCAATGAAATGCTTCTCTCTGCTGTTACACAAAAATTTCTTTCAAATGTATATCTGCTCACTCTTCCATGTCCCGCATTGGCTTTGCTTTGTTCTTATGCAGTATATAGTTTTTTTTCCATGTGTGTCTCTTTGAGTTGGGTCATTTCTAGGCGATGTTCTGTGGGTAACCATTTTCATTCAATTTTTCAGGAAAGATCTCTGAACTGGATGATGATACTCTATACTTCAGTGTCAAGGTTCAGCTTCAGGTTTATAACTGTGGGCTTATTTCTCACCTCCTTCCTGAACTGAATGGTCCTGTGAATTTCTTTTCCCTGGAATCTGTCAGATCATGCATTTCGATGGTTCCTATGTCTTCAAAATCATTGTAAGAAGCCTGACAACACCAGGTTTAAGTCCAACCAATTTATTTGATAGTAAACTATCAGACTAGTAAACTGAGTTTACTCTCAAATAAATCAGTTGGACTTAAACCTGGTGCTGCCAGACTTCTTACTGTGTTTACCCCAGTCCAACGCCAGCATCTCCACATTCAAAATCATTGTCATCTTCCACAGTAGTGTCTTTTCTTCTTTATTTCCAAATGCACTGTAGTTTGATTATAATACCAGCCATTTCCTTTTGTCTATGACCTCATGTGGTCCTCCATATCCCTTGAAGAACTTTTTCTCTGTCTGATGTTAAGAGCCACGCTGATGTGAGAGTATCCCAAAACCCAGAAGAGTAACTTGGAATCCCAGTTCTTAATTGTTTATTTTGCAATTTGGTATAATGTGAGGAAAGGTGTGCAAACTAGTGAGCGAAGGTTAGGTCTTGTTGTAATCATTCAGATAAAAAAATGTTTATCAAATTGTTAAAATACAACAAGAAAGAGCGCAAGGCAGAACAATTGTACACATAACTACAATAATGGTCACACACAGACACACACACACACACACACACACTATCCTTGAATTAACCCCATTCCACATCTATCAACATTCCTAAGCCCTGAGAATGTCTCTTGTCCCAAAACATCACATTTAATTTCACTCTATGAAGTAAATCCAGCAATTAACTAATTAATTAAAGATACATACAAGTTGTACCTTTAATTTTGGAAAGCCTTTCTTCTGTTTCTGAGGTTTTCCAACAGCAGCTTCCAGCATGGAATCCTGCCTTTGGGAGAACTTCTGTTTCCAACTAGGCAAGGATATGATCTTAGCTGCTCATCAGCTGCTTCTCCTCCTACAGTACAGAGTTAACCCTGCTACTGATAGCATTTTTCCCTTTTGATTTTATCCTATCTAAACAACTCACCTTAGAAGTCATGTAAATGTGATTCTTATGTAGAATAATAGAATCCCTACAGTGCAGAAGGAGGCCATTCAGCCCATCAAGCCTATACCGACAACAATCCCAACCAGGCCCTATCCCCGTACCCCACGTATTTACCCTGCTAAGGGGCAATTTAGCATGGCCAATCGTGACTTAGTAGGATTGAGGGTTGTGGGTAAGCCTTGAGAAATGCTTGGTGCAACTTGTGGGCCGAAAGGCCTTTTGTGCTGCAGTTTTTCTATGCTCTATGCTCTATGTTCTATCAACCTAACACATTCATCTTTGAACTCCACTTTGAACTCATATCTTCTGTAGCTTAAACAGTTACAATTCCATACTCCATTGTTCTCCACTTAAGTGACTAGCTGTTTACCCTGTTGGTAAGCTAATCCATATATCAAAAATCACCCAGGCAGCTGCACTCTTCTCGATTCCCTCTCATCCAATTCTTTACACTTTATTTTATCCGAACTTTGTTAATCTTTATTTTATCCAATTCTTAAATTTTTATTTTATTTAAGCTTCTTGACACGGGAGTGTATTATTTATAAAGGCAAATGACTGCGGATGCTGAAATCTGAAACAAAAATAGAAAATGCTGGAAAAGTTCTGACAGCTTCTGTGGAGAGAGAACGGAGCTAACGTTACAAATCTCAATGACTCTAATAAAGGATCACCCAGACTCAAAATGTTGGCTCGATTCTCTCTCCACAGATGCTGTCAGACCTGCTGAGATTTTCCAGCATTTTCTGTTTTTATTGCATTATTTATAGTCAGTAATAGACCTCAAGAGAACACATAAAGGCTGGCAGAATGGGTGGACACAAGTCAGATGAAACGACAGGAAAGAGTCATTAGTTCGGAAGAATGAGAAGACATTATACATTAATGGCATAATTTTAAAAAGAATACTGCTCCCTGGATAGATTGGAAAAACTGCCACTAAATTGAGTTTGTGTCTTTCTATGCCCTGTTTGTGAACTGAAATCCCACTCACCTGATGAAGAAACAGCGCTCCAAAAGCTAGTGGCTTGTGTTATCAAATAAACCTGTTGGACTTTAACCTGGTGTTGTGAGACTTCTTACTGTGTTTATCCCAGTCCAATGCCGGCATCTCCACATCATGACTTTCTCCTTAGAACATAGAAGGTAATGCGGAGATTTGATAGACATGTTGAAAATCATGAAGGATCGAAGCAGAGTAAATCAAGGGAAACTGTTTCCAATGGCTAATGGGTTGATAACTTTAGAGCATAATTAAGGTGATTAACAAAAGAACCAGAAAGAAGAAAGCCTTTTTTTACACAGAGTGTGGTACTGATTTGGCAGACTGATTGTTAAGGTGTTGGATGCATTTTCAGCAGCAGCTTTCAAAAGGAGACAAAATAACAGGAAGTTGGGGAAGGAGAGGGGGATGGGACTAGCAAGATTCTGGCACGGTTTCAAAGGACCAAATGACCTTCCACCTGTGCTGTACCATTCAGTAGTTCCAGGTTTTATGGAGAAACATACCTTTGATGATTTGTTTGGGAAGCCCCCTGTCCTCCAGCTCTCAGGAGACAAGATCAATGTGAAAGGATTGTTCATCCTCCTGTCCACAAAGATTTACGATGTGGATATGCCGGCGTTCCATTCACCTGAAGAAGAGGGAATCCCCTCGAAAGCTAGTGAGTTTACTACCAAATAAATCGGTTGGACTAAAACCTGGTGTTGTCAGACTTTTTACTGAGCAAAGATTTACTACAGAACTCCCCTGACCAGGAGGTGGGAGTGGGAGAACTTTGTAAAAAAAACTCAAACATCATGTAAAATGTCTCTAAATAAATGCAAAAGCCCAAAAAGTAAAAAGAAAAACTCGAAAATATTTACTAAGGCTGAGTTTTAAGTGGAACAAGCAGTAAGTGGACTGTGCAGCTGCTGAGTGGTACACAGTGATGACCTGTGTCTGGTGGAACAAAGAAAGCTTGTGGGATTACTATCAAATAAACTGGTTGGACTCTACCCTGGTGTGGTGAGACTTTTTATTGTGAACAAACTGTTCACAGCCAGATGTGGTATAGGGAAGAAGTTTATGTGGATTTCAATGATTTTATGAGAATTGTACCACAAAGCAAGGGGAGTGACCTGTTCCATGTCCCATTGGAAAGTCACAGGAACCATGTTCTCAATACATTTTCAGCACTGAACCTGATTGATGTCAAGTTTATTAAGTTTATTTTATTAGTGTCACAAGTAGGTTTACATTAACGCTGCAATGAAGTTACTGTGAAAATCCCCTAGTCGCCACAGTCTGGCGCCTGTTCGGGTACACCGAGGGAGAATTTAGCATGGCCAATGCACCTAACCAGCACGTCTTTCCAACTGTGGGAGGAAACCAGAGCACATGGAGGAAACCCAAGCCGACACAGGGAGAACGTGCAGATTCCACACAGGCAGTGACCCAAGCCAGGAATTGAACCTGGGTCCCTGATGCTGTGAAGCAGTAGTACTAACCAATGTGTCACCGCACTGCTTATACTGCTTCGCGAGTGCAGGACTTTTACCCCATTCTTCTATCACCGAGCAGAAAATAAAACTCATAAGACTTAACCAGTTTGTGAAATGTTGTTGAGACCCACAGCATTGCATGATGCTTTCAGATGTGAAACATAACGTTCTGATTGCTCTGGAATAAAAGTTGACAAAAATGAAACGTCAACTCCCTGGCTGGTGTGGCCCCAGAGCAAGACTTGTTTAATGCTGACCAAGACATTGATTTCTAACTCACTGATTGAGTGGAAAATTGAAGTGAAAATTACTGATCCACAGCACCAGCTTTATGATTGATGGCAAGTTGAAATCCAACACAAAGCTTTGAAAAAGAATATTGAAATCCCTTTAGACAGAAAACTGTGTTTGTGTAATAATAATGAAACACAGCAGAGCATTAAACTGATTCAAAGTATTTTTTCTGCCATGAAATATGACAGCAATACAGTCCTTGATACATGTTAGTATGGGAGCTCGCACTGTACCTAAAGCAAATATCCTGATGACTGCAGTAAAGACTGACATTTTGTTTTGACTTTGCTGCAGGATAGTGATTGTTGTGTGCATATTTGTGCGCCTGCTCACTGTTTATTCACTGCTTATTGTTCCACAATGCCCCTCTTCAGATGGCCAGATTACTTTTCTTTATTAACAAGTTTGTAAGGATTTAGTACTTTCTTTCTCAGTTCTTGTGAGCTTTGTACAGGAATCATTGACAATTGCAGGACATTCACTGTGTCAATGACTGACAAAGCATCATATAAGGAGGTGTGTAGGAATTACATTGCATGAATCTCTTGAAGATTTGAGTGTGCTAAGCATGCTGACTGTAAGATGTAGTTTGGATATGATCCCTGCTGATTTATGAGCATACATGGTGGCATACAATTACGTAGAATTTACAGCGTGGAAACAAAACACTCTGTGTATATTAGCGTTTATACTCCACATGAGTAGTTGCATTCAGCATGTGCAATCTACAAGATGCACTGCAGCAACACAACAAACTTATTTTAGCAGTACTTCCCAACCCCCTAATCACTAAGAAGGACACAAGCCACAATGTCATGGTGATATTCAGCCTCAACAAATTACATGTCATCCAGATGAACATCGCTTTACCATCACCTGGTCTCACTCCTAGAATTCTCAACTTAACACTACTGTGGGAATACATTCAGCACTGCAAGGTGCAAGATATAGGTCCACCACTTCATCTGAGGACAACTAGAGATAGACATTAAATGTGCCTACATCTCAAGAATAAATAAATAACAGGATATGTTCTTACCTTGCCTGACTTGAGTAGTAAAGTTTGAGGTCTTCTGTTCGGCACTGAGAGCCTGGGTACATTTCCCCACTGGCCCTAAGTTACTCTCTTGGGCACAATTCAAACATCGTCACTCCCAAATATTGCCTCCCTTCCTGCACTGCTGCAATTCACCAACTATCCTTAGACAGCACCTTCCAAACCAACAACCATCTAGGACAAGGGCAGCAGATATATGGGAATGCCACCACCTACACGTTCCTCTCCAAGCCACTCACCATCCTGACTTGGAAATATATTGTTGTTCCTTCACAGCCGCTGAATCAAAATCTGGAATTCCCTCCTTAACAGCATTATTAGTCAACCCACAGCACATGGATGCAGCGATTCAAGAAGGCACCTCACCACCACCTTCTCAAGGGCAACTAGGGATGGGCAATAAATGCCTGGCCAGCCAGTGACACCCATGTCCCACGATTGAATAAAAAAAGTATAATTTTTCTCCTTTTCCTTGCTCTTACTTATCCAATATGATTTTGGAAATTATTATTGAATCTTTTTCCCCTCACCCTTTTAGGAAGTGCATTCCAGATCATAACAACTCACTTTGTAGAAGTGTTTCAATAGAGAAATTTCTGTTCTGCATCCGAAACAAAGTGCTGTGCTCAAATTTTGGACAGTGTATTACAAGGCAAACATCTCACAAGATGATAAAATGTGAATTGGGCTGCTACGATCCCTCCATTAGCTGCTTCAGCCTTTCATATCTGTAATACTATCAATTTCCCATCTCCAAATGGACAAACTCCCAAAGGGAGGAATTCCCACAGCCTGGAACTCGGCCAAATGCCATAAACGGTGCTTAGCTGAAACCTACAATAGATCAATGTTCGTGTCAATGGGCAGGTGGAAAATCTGCAGCAATTCTGGTGGGGATTACACTCCACTGAAAGTTCAAGCTTCTCTGTTTTGGTAAATTCCAGAAAATTTTCTTTTAAAAGGTAACTTTCTGAATTCCACTTACCACAGGGAAACCGAACACATCACAAAAATCTGGCCCAGAGCTATGCAAGATTTTCTGAGCACTATTTGTAAGTGGTTGAAGAATCATGTCCAGTCACAAGCTGATGTGTGCTATCGGCAAGTGATAGATACTCTCCCAGCCAGGAGCATGGAGATGGGGCTGACAATCAAGTCTACTTTAAACCCAGAAACTTCTCTTTGATCCGATATTGCTCTCTGTCTATTGGAGTGGCTGCAACAATGTTTAAGTCTCAGGCCTGCGGGCTATTTCTGCCCAGTGCTACACCAAACAGAAGGGCTAGTAAACATAAGCACTTCACAATCCACGCCACCTGTGCTACAAATGCCCTTTCTGCTGTATAAGTGTAATAAAGTGCAATTTCAATCACTGCACTGTTAAATGATAGTCTGCAGCACAGTTCATTTACTTTCAAATCTCTAGGCAACCATCTGCATGAAGTTTTTAATACAACTATAACAGGAAACCTTTTATCTGAGTCTGATAAACTGGACATAATGATTATTCATGTATTTGTTTAAATCATCAGGGGCACTCATTGATGCATGACAAAAGGCAAAACAAGCATTCGCTACCTCTGAAACTCAAGGAAAAAGTTGTTATTACCATCAGCAATAGACCTGCAAGGTCTTTTTTTGTGTGTTGGAAAGTTATAAATTAAGATGCGCTGATGTGCCTGGTGCATCTGTTCCTCTTTACGCCCTTTTGTCTTCTGCAAATAGCTCACCGGCTTCAATACCCAACAGAGAACATTTACGCAAATGATGTTGAGTTCTGTATCATTAATATTCAACCATTGTCTGTCACAGACATGTTACTGTACATCTGTTATGCAAATGTATGCAAATTTCATTTCACTGACAGCTGCCATTATTTACTCCGTTTTTTAAAAAAAATATTTCTTACATTTTGAAGTTTTCAATCTGTTGTGAAAAGAAGCTTCACCTAATAGTAATGAGCATTATATGATGAAGAATGGCATTCGACATTCAAAATGCAGAGGGTGTATTACAATACTGACAGTTAATGAGATGCCAGAATGTGGAATGGGCTGTAAACAAGTTGGTTAGGACCCTCTAGATTGATTTATATTTTCTAATTTGCTTTTGGCTTCATCCTTTTGTTCTTCCCTGCACAGCTTTGCAATGCAATGACAGTTTTTGCCAGCATTCATCCACAGGCAAAATTAATAATACTTCGCATGGCTGCCCAAAGAGAGTGGAATTTTATTTTTCTGTGCGTGTGTTTTTTAAAAGATTTTGTGATTCATCGAGACAGTAGGCGACATTTAAGAAATGCTTAATTATGAATCTACTTGTTAGAACTATCATGTGTTGCTGCAGTTAATGACATTGCTAAACTGTCATTTGAAGGTTACCAAAGATCCCAGATGATTCTGCTAGCAGGAATTGTGGGTAGGAATGTTTGAACCTTCATAGTTTAATGAAACCAGGGACATTCTCAATCACAATATACACAAACAAATTCATACACACGCACACACAAATTCATACCTACACAATTCTATTCACACACATAAACATACACAATTTATATGTACATACAAACACCCATACTCCCATAAACACAATCATACACAAACCCTTTCTTAGCCAGTCCCCTGGGATGGAGAATAACTTGCTTCCATTCTGGTTTGATGGGTTCTGAGATGGCTGATAAGTTCAATGCACAATCTGAAGCCTCTTCCATGTGTGAGCAGGTATGCTCGAAGGGTCAGATAGATGAGTTTTTGGGAAGTTTGTGCTCTCTTCCCAATGCCCCGCCTTCACCTCTGCACATTCCCGATGGGGCCTCTCGGTGTGTGTGATGCATTGCTGAATGAATCTTCTCCATTTTGATCAGTCACAAGCCTGGCCTTCCCATGAGTCAGTGGGGTTTGACCTCTCCAGGGATACTATGAGGATATCACTAAAGTGTTTCCTCTGTACCCCTGCCGCAACCAGGTTCAGAGAGCAGCTACTTCGGATGTTTACACAAACACACATACAAATAAATATTAATTCCCAAACACGCATACACATAATCTTCATATTGGGCAAGATTCAATATTGCAAAAATGGTCATCGTTTTCAGCCAGATGCATATTGGCAATGGGACTATTGTTCCTTTGATGATGTGTGTGCCTGCACTGCGATAAGCTGGCCTTTCAGATGATTTCATTACAATAAAAATGCAATGTTCTGCCACATGACATGCTGCCATGTGCAGACATCTTCATGGGTAGAATTTGTGATGCCAGCAGCTCTTAAAGAGGAAACAAGTCCAAATTTACAATTGACAGAAACAAATGGGGGAGTTTTAGCCCTGACCCCTGTGGGAGAAGGTGTATTGTGTGATGTGCTGTTTCTGGCTATGGAAAGGCAGATTACTTCACTATATTATTTTAATCAGACCCACCTTTCAGTTGGTAGCCTGATTTAAAGTTAACAACTGCCTCAGGAAATCTGGCTGTTTAATAGAGACAGGAGCAGCTGAACGCAGTTGTTGTTTGGAGGATAGCTTGTCAGTCAGGCAGAGCAACAGTACTTCTTCCACTACCAACTTCAACCCTGTGGCATTTCCTCCAAATTCTCTCCCCAGCCCCTCAAGCAAACCTATTGGCCATCATTAGCCACCACCTCCCCTCTTGGCTCCCTCACCACCTCACTGTAAATACTGCGGCGATAGAACCATTACAAGATAGTCCTTCTGCAGAGGGATGCTATAAAACAGAGTTGATCATTCTGGAGATTAGAGTAAGGAGACACCTGAGCGGAGGCTAACAAATGGATTAATGCCTTGTCACTAAATCAGATGGTAAGTGAGAAGGAAATGTACTCAGCTATGAAAGTTTGCTAAGGTAAGTGTGCTCACAGTTACGTTATAGTCCATCAAGATCTTAATGGTGCTACATAAGGGTGAGATAGACCATCACAGAGGCACAATTTGCAGCACTCTACTCATTCCAAATGCTCAGACACGTTCACAATTTACCACATATTCTGAAAACCTACTTATATTTATTCCCCTTTTCTATTTGCTCGTAGAAAAAAATCCTCATCATCAGTGCTAAGATCTAATCTGTGACCCTTAACTTATTATAAGGAGAGAGCTATGGAAATTCTGGGATTGGAAGTAACTGGGGAGAGTGGGGGTCACACAGATAAAATTTAAAACCATTATCATCCTTTGCTTTTTATTCTTTATCACCTTATTAACTCATTCACTTCCACCTACTGCACTATGGCCGAAATTCACCATCCATATTTGTGGCTGGGATTTTCCGGTGGGGTTCTCCTGTAACCCTGCAAATTCTTCCTTTTCGAATAACAATCTAATTACTTTTTGAATTATTCTATTGAACCTAGCTCCACCGCATCCTCTGAGTGTGCATTCCAGATCTTAACCACTCCCTGTGTGAAAAAGGGGTTTTCCAATATCGCTTTCGCATCTTTTGTGAACTATTTTAAATCTATAGCACCAAGTCCGAGATGACATGTTGTTTAAGGACTTAAGGGGCTTGAAACACAAAATGCCTACACTCAAGGTTGTAACTGGTTCTGCTTTGTGTTTGAGTGTCAAGGACTAAGCATATGAAGGGCACTCTCAGTATGTAACAGTGATGTCGACTGCAAATAGCTTGTGATTAATTCATAGATCAGTAGACTAGATTTTTTTCTTCTTATTGACTGTAGTTAGGTGGATAGACAAATATGTTAAATCCTTGAGGTTTCTCCTTCAAATGCAGAGTTGCATCCATCAGGTTAGTTAACAAAAATAATCTTTTACATGATCTGAAATTCAAGCATTCCCATCCACAAAGAAATTCAAGCACAAATTCATATTAAAACAATAGGTTGTTCATCTTACTTTCACCCATTTTATGCTATGCTATAAAGTGCATATAGGGTGACATGGTGGTGCTGAGGTTTCCTCCCACAGTTCGGGTGCTCTGGTTTCCTCCACAGCCCAAAAGACGTGCTGGTTAGGTACATTGGCCATGCGAAATTCTCCCTCAGTGTATTCGAAGAGGCGCCAGATTGTGGCGATTAGGGGATTTTCACAGTAACTTCATGTAAGCTTACTTGTGACACTAATAAATAAACTTCAGATGTTTCACAAGACTCTGCTGCTGGCAAATTTTATAAGGACCCAATGGGAGCCACAATATTGTGGCTGTACTTCTCACAATTTTAAGTTCCCCATTTGGTTTTCCAAAATTTCCCAAGTGTAAAACTTACAAAGTAAATTTTCATCTTCAGTGTGCTTGCTGCATGGAACTTTGGTAGCCACCCAGTTATCCCCACCACCCAAATTCTCTATCCATTCTCAGTAGTCTTTGAAGAATGGGAAATTCTCTGCCAGAAATATTGAAAACATGATCTATTTCACAGTTTGTTCCTCCTTTTATCTTTATGTTTGGAATTTGACTATTCAAGCTCATGAACGGTGTTACTGGTTTCAGGACAAAGCAAAACAATGTATTCCCAAAATAAGTTACAGAAGATTCCACTTCTTTCCTGTTTTCTCCCTTTACCTGAGTCTTAGTCAAAACACTCTTCTTTTGCTTCAAGTACTGAGGAATTGACCTTTATCCTACCCAAACAATGATAACTAGGAAGTTGAGTGTTGTAAACAAACAGGTTACTTCTCAATCTACTATTCCTAGTAGTAACCTGTCATGTTTTGCAGGCATATGAAATGGCCAACATTATCGGGCCAGGAGCTCAGGAATTGGAGCCCTATACAATCAAAGGAACCTCATTGCAGTTTGTTGGAATGAGTGACAAAGCAGCCACAGTTTTCAGACGAGGAGGAACACTACCACAGATTGTCTAAAGGTACAGGAAGCCCCTCTGCTGAAGCTACAACTTTCTTTCGTGCAGTCACATCAAACAGAAATGTTTCTCAGGACCTCACAAGGAAGTGTGTAGTCTCTCAGACTGGAGTCTGCCCCCTTCCCTCCCACAAAACCAACCTGAAATTCAATCCTCGCCTGCTACAGTCTGAGGCAACTGAGGTGAGACCTCTGCCTGTGATAGTTGCTCTTATTCATTATGATTGGGAAGGGGACTTGTGAGATCCAAATAAGGCCCACCATTTAAAATTACCATGGTATGGTGCTGTCTTTGTCAGGTGGGAGGTTGTCTTTCTGGTTTGGGTTCCTGTCAGATTTAGAATCCACTTGGGTGTTATTGACTTCTTCAAGCGTAATATGAGCAAACTCAAACTGAAAGCCAATTCCTCAGTCCCCGCTAACATGGCCAAACTCAAAAGCCAATTCTGAGGTGCATACTGACACAACCAAATTCAAACTCAAAATCAGCCCCTAAACCCATGCTGCCAGAGTTCAAAAATGGTAAGTCAGCAGCCAATGCTGATTTCCTTTTGATCAAAGGGCAATTGTATTTTAAGGTAAATGGCCGGGATTTACCACACTGCTTGAGTAGCACAGTGGGCCAGGAAACAGCAGCAAGATTGGATGCCGATTGTTAGTCTCTGAGGCCCTTTTTTGTGCAATCCAGTGTGGAGCTGATAATCGTATAGAAATTGACATCTCCATATGATTAGCAGGCCTGGGACTGTATCCTCTGGGCTCGCTAGCAAAATGCTCCCCCCCCAAACTGGGTGTGGTTCCCACCAGCAGGATTTACAACTGCAGCCCACTAACGGGGAATGGATGTCCTCATCCCACTCATGGGGACAGAGACTATTGAGGTCCCCCCAAGAGGTTGGGGGCAAGGGGAGCAATGCCCCCTTGGGCAGTGCCAGCCAGCATCCTGGGACTGCCCAGGGGCAAACTGGCAGTGAGAACTGGGCCGTGCCAAGGAGGTGGGGCCAGGGAGGCAGGGAATACTGTGGACGGGGAATCAATGAGGGGAGGATCCTGCTGCTACTCTGCAAGTGGGATCAGTGAGGCGGGGGGGGGATCTGGGCTGGCCATCAGAGGGGAAGGAAATCAGGGCTAGCCTGGAGTTGGGGGAGGAGATTGAGGCTAGCCCCCGGGGTGGCATGGGGAGGGTTGGGGGGCGGGGTGCAGATTAGAAGGGGGAGGTCAGGAAGGCCCGTGATCAGAAGGCCAGTGACTGGGGTGGGGGGGGTGGGGGGCGCGGTGGATTCCAGGGAGGCCAGCAATTGGGAGGCCGGCAATGGGGGAGTCAGTACTCTTGCGCAATCTCCGCACTGACAGATCAGCGCGTGTGCAGTGGCCCATTCAACACTCTGTTGCCGCCTCTCAGGCAGTATGAGGCCTCACCCCCTTGGACAGAATCATACAATCCCTTCAGTAAAGAAGGAGAACATTTAGCCCATCGAGTCTGTACTGACCACAATCCCAGCCAGGCTCTATTCCAGTAACCTACACATTTACCTTGCTAATCCCCCTGCCACTAGGGTCAGTTTAGCATGACCAATCCACCTAACCCGCACATTTTTGGACTGTGGGAGGAAAGCGAAACACCCAAAGAAAACCCACACAGACACAGGGAGAATGTGCAAACTCCACACAGACAGTGGTCCAAACTGGGAATCAAACCCGGGTCCCTGGTGCTGTCAGACAGCACTGCTAACCACTGTGCCAGCGTGCTGCCCCAGAGTGATTCACTTTTCAGGGTGAATCACTTTAAGGCACTCTGCATTGGACCAAATGTCGGAGATTCGTTCAGATAAGTACACCAAAAAAAGGCGGAAAATTCTCCCGTTTTCCTGCTCATTGGGCACTTGGTTTTGTGTCAGGAGAATCCCGGCCAATATGCTTTTTTTCTCAATGTTGTGGCTGTAGATTGAAATCCATGTGGTCTGTCTATTCTTCCCATTTTCATGTACAACGAGCCTCGGCATGCAGCCGGTCAACTTAGCCAATGGATGTAAGCTTCTCCCTCAATCCGATTTTATTCCTCTTCATAATTTGCATACAAATATTAAGTAAAATGAACCAGACAAATAATTAGTTCTGGATGTTCAGTTAATTCAGTGGACTGAAAGGATATGCTATGAAGTCAAGTTCCTCGCATTTAGGTTTTGATCCTTTTACTTCCAATCCATATCCTGTCGTACAAATGAAAGCGTGGATTTTTAAAAAATATATTTAAATATCACGAGGGAAATTTCCTTCAATTGATGCTACAGCATGGGCAGCAGGTTAAAACAAGCTGCAGGGCTAGTTAATGAATGTGTAATTGGTATTTTGCTCTCCAGCAACCATAGCCTTGCTTCAAATGAATGCCCTTGGTAACCGCTTGCCAGTTTGAAATATCAGTATTGAATGCAGCATAGCAGGAGCAAAGTACTTCTTCTGTGATCTGAATAACATACCAGCTCTGTTTTCTAATACATTACAGCAGGAATCATATGTTCCAATAATTTTCATGCAAATAAACCGACAGATTTATACGCTGTGACTTAAATAAGTGCCTGTGTTTCTCTGCCCAATGCTAAGTACACATTGCGGCGCACTGCCGACATTGTACTGAGGTAATTCATAATGCTTCAGATGTTGCAACTAGTATTCATGTGCTGTTTTCTTTGTTCCCTATGGGGGGGAAAGTCTGAGCCTGTGCTCCTGGCAGGGATCCTCTCCCACCTGCAGCACTTAACAGAGGTTTGTCAGGAATGATTCCTGAATTTCTGATACGGTCTTTGGTGTACAAGGCTCCCCATCAAGATGATGAATTTCTACATTTTCCTAACATGCAATCCTAACAGGAAGTAGGTTACCCACCCGACCACCTGAATATTGATCCTTCTTTACTTCCCAAGGGCAGTTTCAGCATAATACCAATCGTAAAAACCTTTGCAACTTGCCTCTGGAGAACAGGAATGTGCTATTGAATCTTAAAGTGACATGGCAGTTTTAGGAGATGCATTATAGGATTTGTCATGAAGCTGTTCTTTTTGCCAAATAATGATTTTGAATCCACCAGCCAGAAACAGGAATTGTCCTTTCAAAAACATACTTTTTAAAACACATGGAGTTTTCCATTTGTTGCACTGTTTGCCCCGGCAAGTGTGGAAAATGCACCTTTCCCGTTGGCCGCAATGGTGTGTGTTTGTACCGTACATATGTTGCAGTGTTAATTCATCCGCATGAAACTCGCCGGACCACTGGCGAGCGGCCCCTGATTTGCCCCCCCTGACAAAACCTCACCATTTTCTCACTCTGGGCGCCATCAGAACTCTTTAATGCTTACAACCCAGAGCTGCTCCAGGCAAAAGATGGCCCAGAAAACCAAGAATATGTCAGATTTACTGATGTCTCACTGGGTCACCTCCTGGACACCATGGAGGATTGCTGCAATGTCCTCTACCCCACGATGGTCATAGGTCCACCAACCCCACCACTCCTGCTTGGGAGGCAGCGGCAAAGGTGGTCAGTGCCAACTCAGAAGAGTTTCATCACTGTAACAATGCACTTTCCGAGACTTCACTAATCAACAAAAACAAAGTTACTAGGGCAGCACAGTGGCACAGTGGTTAGCACTGCTGCTTCACAGCGCCAACGACCTGAGTTCAATTCCCGGCTTGGGTCACTGTCTGTGTGGAGTTTGCACATTCTCCCTGTAACTGAGTGGGTTTCCTCTGAGTGCTCTGGTTTCCTCCCACAGTCAAAGATATGCAGGTTATATGGAGTTGCCATGCTAAATTACTTCTTAGTGTCAGTGGGGCTAACTAGGGTAAATGTAAGGGGTTATGAGCATAGGGCCTGGGTGGGACTGTGGTCGGTGTAGACTCAATGGGCTGAATGGCCTGCCTCTGTAGGATTCTACACCAGTGAACACAGTTGCAGCTAACTGTATTCTGTCAAGGAGAACATTTCCCCCTGGGGTGATTCCCCACTCTGAGTCCCAATTGGTGACCTAGGTGAGGTGACCCTTAATCTGCTGTGTTGCCGCCCTTAAGCAGACAATCACCACAGTCACCCAGTGCAGGAAGAGGATGAAAGGTCACCAGGGTAAGTCCATCACTTCATTACTCTTAACTCGCCAACTCACCAGCCCATCACACATTCACAGAGATCCCACAAGGGACATCGCCACTCACTCTCACATCTTCATTAGGCTCACGTGCTGAGCACATGGAACTCACACCCTCGCCCTGTCCATGACTCTACTCCCCACAGAAACACTTCACACCCACATGAAGACCCTGTACCTGCTCATCCACAGAGAGTGACACTGTTGAGTGCTTTGTCCTCTGCCGTAAACTAATTTTCCCTACTCTCTTTCATAGGCATCTCTGGAAAGAACCTGAGGCCTTCCCATAAGCAAAGCCCTCAGCTCGAGTCCTGACAACACCTTAGGTAACAAAACAGTGCTCACCCACTAGGCCTGCACCAGCACAGTGACACACACCCTACCCTGGTGGGTCTTCGATTTACATCAGGCTTCGATTCACAACCTGGTGAGCACAGCACACAGTCTCGTCCACTGCAGGCGGAGGCAGGGACATCAGAGGTTGCCGCAATCGGACGATGACTGGAGGCAATGATTCTGCTGAGTCAGGATCAGATGATGAGCCTCTGGACTCAGTCCTAAATCAGCTACTGGAGCTGCAGTGACAATCTCGGGAATATCAGGAAGGAACGTCAGCTGCATTCCTCAGGTTGCAACGTATGATGGAGAAGTCAGTCTGCATTTATGATGTGGAGATGCCGGCATTGGACTGGGGTGGGCGCAGTAAGGATAAGCCTGTTGGACTTTGACCTGGTGTTGGAGACTTCTCACTGTGTCTGCATTTAGTCAGAGATGATAGGACCAGCATGCTAACAAATCAAGGTCAACAGAGGCAGGATGGCACTGCTAAGGAATTAGACTCTTCAACAATTAAACTAAATTAACAAATTAAGGGACAAATTAAAAGCAGCCCCTTAAAGGGATACTGCGTCAAAATGTATAGAATCTAAAGGAAACTTAAAACATCAAAACACAGTGTGTGATTCGAGGAGTTGATGAAAGACCTTGATGGAAGGCCTCGATCATGTCAATGGACACCACATGCTTCCTTTTCTAGAATACCCGGCCATGAACATAACCACAGAAGAGGGGTCGCCAGCTGTGAGAGACAGCCCCTTCAATCGATTGTTCTCTGCCTGGATCTGTTGATGGCCAACTTGGCCAGGGCCAGGAACAGGTTCACAAGGCCTTACACATTCTCCATCCCTGCACCACCTACCCCCCACTGCCCTCCCACCTCCTCCTCCCATCCCCCCCCATCCCCCACCCCCTCCCCCCACTGCCACCCTCCTAAACCCCCATCCCCAGTCCCCACCCTCTCCCCTTCCCCCCACTGCTACCCTCCTAACCTCCGTCCCCTCTCCCTCCCCCCCCACTGCCACCCTCCCAAACCCCCATCCCCTCCCTCCACTCCCCCACCGCACACCTCCCAACCCCACCTCCTCCCTTCCTCCCCGCTGCCACCCTCCCAACCCCTACCCCCTCCTCCCCTGCACCCGTCCCCCCCACCCCCACTGCACCAAGGAATCAGGTGTGAGAATAATTAACTTAAAATGATCACTAACGAAGTGAGGGAAGAAACTAAGAAAAGTATTTCCATATTCGGCACAGGAAGAAGAAATGAAGCTGCCTTCCTGTGAGTTCAGCATGTGATGAGCTGAGTATGTGAAGAGCTCAACACATGTCAAATTTTGGAAAAAATTCATTTGTGGGACATGGACACAGCTATCTAGACCAATCACTAGCTGTCCTTGAGAAGGTGGCAGTGAGCTGCCTTCCTGAACCACTGCAGTTCCTCAGTTGAGTATAGGAATTGGAAAATCATGTTGCCATATTTGGAGTATTGTGTACAATTTTGGTCCCACACTATCAGAAGGATATTGATGTTTTTGAAAGGGTGCAGAAGACATTTATCAGGATGTTGCCTGATTTGGAGGATATGGATTATAAAGAGAGGTTGAACAAACTTGCATTGTTTTCATTGGAGCATCGGAAGATGAGGGGGGAACCTGATAGATGTTTACAAGATTATGATAGGCTTGATTAGAGTGGATGGTCAGAGTCGCCTTCCCAGAGTCGAAGGTACTTGGGGGCACAGGCTGAGAGTGAGAGAAAGTTTAAAAGAGATGTAAGGGGCAATTTCTCACAGAGAGGGTGTTTTTGATAAGTGAGGGGATTAAGGGTTATGGGGAGAGGGCAGGAATGTGGAACTGAGCCACGACAGATCAGCCATGATCTTATTGAATGGCGGGGCAGGCTCGAAGGGCTAGATGGCCTACTCCTGCTCCTATTTCTTATGTTCTTATGTTCTTAAATGCCTGGAATGTGCTGCCAGAGGAGGTGGTGGAAGCAGATTCTGTAACAACATTCAACAGGCATCTGGATAGATACATGAATAGGTAGTGAATAAAAGGATATGGGCTGTGTAGAGGCAGGAGATAATTAGATTAGAGAGGCATCTGTGTCTGCACAGACTTGATGGGCCGAAGGGCCTGTTCCTGTGCTGTACTGTTCTTTGTTCTTTCTTTTTTGATTTGACTTATTATTGTCACATGTATTAATATACAGTGAAAAGTATTGTTTCTTGCGTGCTATACAGACAAAATATACCATTCATAGAGAAGGAAATGAGGGAGTGCAAAATGTAGTGTTGCAGCCATGGCTAGGATGCAAGGCAAGTCCATTCAAAAGTCTGACAGCATAGGGAAGAAGCTGTTCTTGAGTGGGTTGGTATGTGACCTCAGAATTTTGTTCTGAGGTGTAGGTACACCCATTGTGCTGTCAGAGAGGGAGTTCTGGGATTTTGACCTAGTGACAGTGAGAGAGTAGTGATATATTTCCAAGTCAGAATGGTGAATGACTTGGAGGGGAACATCCAGATGGTGCGGTTCTCAAGTGTCTGCCGTCTTTTTCCTTCTAAATGATGGTGGTCATGGGTTTGGAAGGCATTGTCTACACAATCTTGGTGAGTTGATGCAGTGAATCTTGTAAATGGCACACACTGCTGCCACTGTTCATCTGTGGTGGAGGGAGTGGATATTTGTGGAAGAGGTAGCAATCAAGCAGGCTGCTTTGTCCTGCATGGTTTCAAGCTTCTTGAGTTTTGTTGGAGCTGCACTCATCCAGGCAAGTGAAGAGTTTTTCATTCCACACCTAACTTGTGCTTTGTAGACGGTCGTCAGGCTTTGGGGAGCCAGGGGGTAAGTCATTTCTTGCAAGGCTGGGTGCCCTTGGAGGGGTAAATTTAAAATAAAATTTCAAAATGGCCTAGAGAGCAGGCATCCTTGGACAGCCTTCTTTGCTTGCCTTATCCTCTTTTCCTGTTCAACTCCCTTTGAGCTGATGGCCTCGGCTGCAGCAGGTGCGCTACTCTCCGTCTCTGGCAAACCATTGGCGGGTCATCTAAGTCACCAGAAATAGGACTTCTATTATGTTAACTGGCTGTCTGCCTCCACTCAGTGGGCAGCAAACTGACTCCCATCATCCCTGGGAAACGTCTCCGGTGGCAGCGAAGCCACCTTGACATGCTTTCCCACTATTTTCCCGGTCCCCGCAGCTCCAAGCCTGGCACTCAGGAAAATACTGTCCAAGATGTTTACTGATTGCCAAAGTAGACTAACAAATTATTGATTATGCTGCACTTTCAGAGGAAAAACATTTTGTTACCTAGCTTCTCAGCAGTTTAACTACCTTTAATTTAGTTGCTTTTTAAAAAAACATTCTCTAAGTATATTTTTGTCAAACTCTAAGGATGATTTTCCCTGAAGATCCTCACAACCATCCACCACAACTTTGATAGAAACTCCGCAGAAACCCTGGAGTAAAGACAAAGGTGCCACTTGCCTCATTGTTTCACTATTTCCATGGCTCTACCACCAATATTTCAGTAGACCCAGGCTTGTCCAACCTTCTCATATGGCTGGGGGAGGGGCACATTTCAACATCGTTCTCACTCAAAGAGATGATGAGGACATTTCAGAAAGATAAAATTTGACTAAATTTATCAGGAATTTCAAAATAAAAATGAATATATAAAAACAATCATACTGAGCAAAAAACAAGTAATAAATACAGGTATTGGAGTGTAATAGGCTGACAGGAAAATTGTCCAGCTCACTCCCCATCTCAGCTTGCTTACACAGTCACCCTCACCCACTGTGCTGAGGGAGCATGAGGGTGAACAAGAACGTTGAACCTGGGAGTAAGCCAGTATTATGGACATACTCAGACACCCTCTGCCGCCCCCAGTACTCACACTTCTCTCAACCTCTCTCTCTCGCCCCCCCCTCCCCCATTCCGCACTCTCTCATCCCCTCCTAACCCTCACTTTCTCTCTCCCTCCATGTCCCTCCCTCTGCCTGTCTGCACCCCATCTATCTCTCACTCCTCCTCCACACTCTCTCTCCCTCCCCTTCCTCCAATGGCCACCTGATACTTGATTCGATCAGCTGAGACAGAGGGAGAGGGGACGAGTAATCCACTCGATTATCATTTTGCCTTCCTCACTTCATTGAGAAATGTAAAATCCAACCCGAACTGAAATGTAGCTCCCCAAATTCTTACTGTGGAAAAAATGGTAGCAAATTCCTAACATGTGGGCCGGGATTCTCCCAGCCTACTGTGCTGCTCATGTAGCCGTTAGCAGGTCTCGCAGCCAGCGTCCAGCCGATCGCAAGTCTCCCTGGTCCTTTTCTTCCGACACAAGGCTGATTAGCATATTGAAATTGATTTTTCAATATGATCAGTGGGTCAGGGTCGATCCCCAACAGCAGGGTGTTTACAACTGCTCCACACCAACGGGGAACAGATCATCCCCCTGGTGGGGACAGGGGCCTTTGAGGCCCCCCCCTGAGGAGGTCAAGGGCAGGGAGGTGCCCCTTGGGCAGTGCCAGCCCAGCAGACCAGCCTGGCACCCTTACATTGCCCAAGGGGCACCTTGGCACAAGGGGTGGGGCCAGAGGGGGGAAGGGCAAACTGGGGGGGTGGGTCTTATTGGGAATGATCAGTAGTGAGGGGGGACCCACCGCCACTCAGCAATGGAATCAGTGGAGGAGGGAGTGAGGGGGTGATCGGGGTTGACCACTGTGGAACAGGGCTGATCGTGGGCAGGGCAGTTTGGTGCTGTCCCAGGGAGATCCGGCAGACAGGAATCAGGAGGGCGGTGTAGGGAGCCTTAGGTAGGCCAACGATTGGGAGAGGGAGAAGGCCAGTGTTCAGGAGACCAGCAATGGGGGGTCCAGTGCGCATGTGCCAATCTGTCAGTGGCCGCTCAGCACACTGATTCTGGCCTTTCCAGCAGAATGAGGCCCCACTCCCATTTTCCAGCGTAAATACCTCTGAGGCACTCTGTGGAGTGCAGTGACGGAGATTCATCCAAGTAAGTATGCTGAAATCTCCCGTTTTCCCACCTGCCCATAGGACACTTAGTTTTATTTTGGTCACATCCCGGCCAGGATGTTGATAAACCCCTACAGTGTAGAAGGAGGCCATTCAGCCCATCGGATCTGCACTGACCACGATCCCACCCAGGCCCTAACCCCTTAACCCCACATATTTATCCTGCTAATCCCAGCAAAATGGACCTCACTTCTTAGGCGTAAGGAGTGGATTTCCCCTGGTGCAAAGGCCAAGACAACTGATCCACAGATTTCTAAAGTTTTGAACTTTTCTTGTTTGTTTCTAACTGATCTTAAAAATATAAACAGAAATGGAAGTCCAAGAAACACTTAGCAGCTCTGGTGGTGTCTGAGCAGAGAGAAGCAAGGTTACTGTTTCAAACTGACTTTGACTCGAATTGGAAGAGAAGTGATGCTGCTCAGTATTTCCAGCACTTAATACTTTCATATTAAATGTCCAACATCCACAAGTATTTAGTGTTTATTTTGACTGTAAGGTCAAATTATGGAACCATGATGAAAAATACCATTTTTTAATCATAACTGATTGTTCAAAAACCTTCAGTTTTAAGTAATGTTTTATGTATGGAATATATTAGATTTGAATAAGTTATCTGTCTACCATAGGAATGGAACAATATGATTTGTACAGGAACATTTTTTTTGACAAGAATGGGTATCTTGGGATAAACTGTTAACTTGGATCAATCCCATGCTAGTCTTTTGTTCCTAAAATATAAAAATATGGATGGAAGCCATTTTGCTGATAACTGTGATTTGCATTAGCTCCCTGTTTGAATGAGATTGCAATACACAATGGAAAGGGAGAAGAGCTCCTCTAGATTGACAATACTATTATTAAATGTGCTGAGCGTAATTTTAGTCATGCACTGTCAGTGTGACTGCTTTCACAGTTAATGGTACAGCTGTTCTTGTAGGTTCTCAGCTTAGACTATGATTACAACAGAAGCCACCACCTTGAGAACACTGCAGCTAAATTATATCAGATAATACATTTTCACTTCTGCAAGCAAGAAAGCTTAGTGAATTAGGGTGCAGGGAAGAAGGAATAACAATATCAAGATATACTCCAGAAAATGCAAAGAGGACATGCTCTTTGTTTCATTTAACAGCTGGTTTTTAACCTATTATTCTAGTGTCTTTTTAGATATAATATAAATTAGAACCACTCCCTAAAACATGTTTAATGTAAAGCTCATGAGTCATTTAACAAAGGAACTGAAGCTTTCCTGGGCAGGTCAATTTGTGTCGAATGAAGGAAAAATTTACTCATTAGAATATATTTTAACCATCTTATTGGTTTATTTAAACAAAATATCTTTCATCAATTACACAATTGTTTAGGACAGTAACTTCACGAGTTAAAGCTCTGGTTGCAAAACCCCCACCTCAGGGAACATCTATCAGACATATGAGGTGTGTAGCTCCTTAATCTTGATTTTCCACCCATCAGGGGCATGTGCCCAATTTCCAGTTGGGTAACTCTGGTATAGATGGCTCTGTGTCACTGGTTGGATCTTGTGCATAATAAATACATATCAGGCAACCATCTATTGATCTCTATGGATGCAAAGCTGTAGGAAGCACGCCAAAATTTTCCAAAACTTGTAGGCTAATACAAAAACCCAACAAAAGTGTGGGACCTTACAAAATATATCCTAATTTACACTCCCAATGGTATGTTCATTTTATCAAGGATCGTGTCCTTCTATTACCTATAATTTCAGAACAGGAAATTACTTCTTCTGACAAAAAAGTAAATAATAACAGACACTGGACTCAAAATTCAAAACTAAATCTGGCAAGATGGGGAGGTGATGGCCTGATGGTATTATTGCTAGACTACTAATCCAGAAACTCAGCTCGTGTTTTATTGACCCAAATTCAAATCCCCTCTCAGCAGATGATGGAATTTGAATTCAATAAAAAATGTCTGGAATTAAGAATCTATTGATAACCAGGAAACTATTGTTGAATGTTGGAAAAATCCATCTGGTTCACTAATGTCCTTTAGGGAAGGAAATCTGCCGTCCTTACCTGGTCTGGCCTACATATGACTCTAAAGGCACAGCAATGTGGTTGACTGCCCTCTTAAACAGCCTAACAAGCAACTCAGTTTCAAGAGCAACTAGGGTTGGGCAATAAATGCTGGCCAGCTAGCAATGCCCATGTCCCATTATTAAGTGCCTGTACCTGCTGGACATCTTGACATCAAGTAATTACGGCATAGTGAATGATGATGCAATTATCTGCACAACTGGGGAGAACTTGGAGCAGTGAACAGCCAGTTGGATTCAACGTCTATAGATCCAGGAGCAGATGGACTGATGAATGATAACCAAGTTACTATGTCCTTGGCTTTTTTGAATTAATCCTTTTCATTGGGATGTAGGCATCACTTGTGAGGCCAGGATGCGTTGCCTTCCCTACTTGCACCTGAACAGAATAGCGTGGCAGACTTTTCAGAGGATAGTTAAGAGTCAATTAATCTGGAGTCACATGTAGGCCAAACCAAACAAGTTCAGGTTTCCTTTCCTAAAGTGCATTAGTGACACTTGCGATGATTGATGGCAATTTTGTGGCGCCATTAATGAGACTGGCTTTCAATTAATTGATTGAATTTATTTGAGTAAAAGTGATAAGGTTATTAACTAATTACAGATACAAAGATTAAAATGCAGATAAAGGAAACAGATACTCAGAGATAAGATTTCAAATCAGTCCCTGAGATATTGATGCAGGTCAGTTGCTTCAATTTCTTTTTTCCAGAATGAAGCGATTGAAACTTGAGGTTCATTTTAGTAGCTGCAATGGCTTCTGCAGTCAATTACTCAGAGGTTTGCCTTTATCCGTGGACTCTGCAAGTTTTGAAGGAGAGAGAGAGAGATTTATATTTCTCACTAATTCTGTGGTTATGGTACTTGCAGAGTACTTGGATTCATTTAGCAAAACAACAGTTTATTTCTCAGTACATTCCTTTTAGCCCTCCCTTGACCAAAGGTCCTCTCTGCTGTTGTTTATCAGAGTTCCTCCTGAGGTTCTGTACTCCATAGAACTCCGATGGTGCAGAAGGAGGCTGTTCGGCCCATCAAGCCGAATCTTTATCTTATTGAAACATATAAGATGATTAGAGGTTTAGACAGGGTGGATAGTGATAGCCTTTTTCCTCGGATGGAGAAAGCTAGCACGAGGGGGCATGGCTTTAAATTAAGGGGGGGTAGTTTTAGGACGGATGTCAGGGGTAGGTTCTTTACCCAGAGGGTGGTGAGGGATTGGAATGCCCTGCCTGCTGCAGTTGTAAATGCGCCTAGTTTGGGGGCGTTTAAGAGATCCGTGGATAGGTTTATGGATGAAAAGGGATTGGTTTAGGTTAGAGGGTCATTGTTTTTTAACTGGTCGGCGCAACATCGTGGGCCGAAGGGCCTGTTCTGCGCTGTAATGTTCTATGTTAAGCCAGCACTGACTATTATCCCACCCAGGCCTATCCCTATAACCCTACTTATTTACCCTACTAACCCCCTAACACCAAGGAGCAATTTAGCATGGCCAATCAATCTGACCTGCACAGTGGGAGGAAACCAGAACCCCGAAGGAAACACACGCAGACATGGAGAGAGCACGCAAATTCCACAGATAGTGGCCCAAGCCGGGAATCGAACTCGGGTCCCTGGGGCTGTGAGGCAGCAGTGCTAACCACTGTACCACCATGTTGCCTTGTATATAAAAATGTAGCTTTTAGCCATACTTCACATATATAGTTCCAAAATTAGAATGGCTGTGTTATTAAATGGTTGAATCACGCTCCCACATTAAGTATTGGATTAGTCCCTGTCTGAAGGGCATAGTCCTATCCATTCTTTTTAGCCTAGGAAAGTTAAATGTCTCAGCCATTAACTTGAATTTTCTCATTCTCTGAGGTTTGAGGAGATAGGAGAGAACTATTCATGCCTCCGGGAAGCCACACTGAGTTATGTTAACCCTTGTGGAAACGTGAATTGAATCTCAAATGCCATCACATGTTTGGGTGTGTCTACATGCAAGCCGCTTGCAAACTTCTGTAGCTTGACCACATTGAAGTTGAAAAAGGTTGGGTGAATTTTGGCAGCATTCTTTAGGGTCAATTTAAAAGAAGGATTAGCTTTCTTAAAATAAATCTATGATATCACACTACACTTTTGCATTCAGGTTGGGACCCTCATGCCAGAGTCAAAAGGGGTCACATCCGTTTTGGGTGGAAGAGTTGAATTTGGCATAGGAGGCAAGGGGGCCATGGGTGGCTAGTTGGGTGCAATAGGCCACATCAGTGGGGTGTGGGAAGAATGAAGAGTTGTGCCCTCCCTTTGCTCATATAGCTCCCCTTGAAGTCTTGCCCTTCCTTTTATGGCCCTGTGTTGCCAACAAAGTGACTATTTCTGGCACTGTCCGAGTGCTAACTGACCACCCTCCCCTCGACCTGTGCTCACCTGATTGCACATGTGTGCCAAAGACTGAGTGCCCTTCTGTGTGGTTCGCCATTTCATGACGCCTGCCTAATTCATAGAATCATAGAATCCCTACAACACAGCAAGGTGCCATTTGGCCCATTGAATCTGCACCGAAATCAATCTCACCCAGGTCCTATTCCTGTAATCTCATGTATTTACCCTGTTAAACCCCCTGACACTAAGGGGCAACTCTGCATGGCCAATCCATCAAACTTGCACATCTTTGGACTATGGGAGGAAACCAGAGCACCCGGAGGAAACTCATGCAGACATGGGGAGAATGTGCAAACTCCACACAGACAGTGACCCAAGGTCAAAATTGAAGCCGGGTTCCTGGTGGTGTGAGGCAGCAATGCTAACCACTGTACCACTGTGCTGCCCAGCCATCCTCCCAGCACCCTGGACAGACTTGCTGAAACTGGAAAGCCATTGAGAAACTGCCATGTTGGCCAGTTCTAGTGTCTTTATCCCACATTCCCACATCTACTCCATCCTTTGGCTCTCAATGTCCAGTGATAAGAGACAGAGGGTGATGACGGGAGGCTGCTTTAGTGACTGGAAGGCACTGTCCAGTTGCGTACCACAGAAATCTGTGTTGGTCCCCCTAATACGCGTCATCTATATAAATGACATTGATGACTATGTGGGGGGTAGGATTAATAAATTTGCGGATGACACAAAGACTGGACAGGTGGTTAATAGCGAGGCAGAGTGTCTTGGGCTACAAGATATAGATGGAATAGTCAAATGGGCAGATAAGTAGCAGAGGGAATTTAACCCTGAAAAGTGTGAGATGATACACTTTGGAAGGAGTGATTTCAGTATTCAATGAATGTTAGGACACTAGGAAGTTCTGTGGAACAAAGGGACCTTGGCACGTTTGTTTACAGATTCCTAAAAGTGGATGGGCATGTTAGTAGGCATATGGGACACTTGCCTTCATCAATCGGCACAGATTACAAAAGCAGGGAAGTTATGTTGAAGTTGTATAGAACTTTGACAAAGCCACAGCTGCAGTACTGTGTGCAGTTTTGGTCACCACATTATCGGAAGGATGTATTGCACTGGAGGGGGTGCAGAGGAGATTCACCTGGATGCTGCCTAGGGCGGAATATTTAAGTTAGGAAGAGAAGTTGCATAGGCTTGGGTTGTTTTTGTTGGAGCAGAGAAGACTGAAGTGCGACTTGATTGAGGTGCACAAGATTAGATATGGACAGACTGGATAAAGAGCAGCTGTCCCCCTTAGTTGAAGGGTCAATCACGAGTGGACATGCGTTCATGGTGAGGGGCAGGAGGTTTTGGGGGAGTGAAGGAAGTGGTGACAGTCTGGAATGCACTGCCTGGGAGGGTGGTGGAGGTGGGTTGCTCCATATCCTTTAAAAAGTACCTGGATGAGCACTTGGCACACCATAACATACAGGGCTACAGGCCAAGTGCTGGCAGATGGGGTCAAAATGTATTTATTAGTCTCAAGTAGTTTACATTCACACTGTAATGAAGCTACTATGAAAATCCCCTAGTCGCCACACTCTGGCATCTGTTCAGGTATACCGAGGGGGAATTTAGCACGGCCAATGCACCTAACCAGCATGTCTTTTGGACTGTGGAAGAAAACTGGCAGTCATGGAGGAAACCCACGCAGACTCAGGGAGAACATGCAGACTCCACAATGACTGAAGCCGGGAATCAAACCTATGTCTCTGGAGCTGTGAAGCAGCAGAGTTAACCACCGTGCCACTGTGCCTCCCTGCAAAAAAAATCCCACATTTCTTTTCATCTCCACTAAAATATTGAGGCTGTTCAGGAAGGGAGCAGAATCAATAGCATCAAAATAGATATGAGTTGATTAGATTGCAGTTAATTTGAAGTGGAAAATCAACGCGGTAAAATACTAAACTGAATTAAAATAATATATAAGATGAATGAATGATTTATTGGCAATATACTGGTAATTTCTGGCAGAATAACAATGCAACACATTGTTTTATTAATGTTTGAATAAACACTTTATTTTCAAATATCCAATTCTTCATATGCACTCAGGCACTTAGGAAATGCTGGCTTTGTAAATGGTTTACAGTCTTGTGCAAATTAATTTACTTACTCATCGATATTGCTGATTCATGTTAGCAGACAATAACATGGTTCTCCAGCATGCTTCATAATCTTCCTTTTGTCAAACTATCACACCATGATATCCTAAACAGCTTTCGGAACTCTATGAGGTAATTACAACACCAGAATAAATGTCACTCTCATGATTGGGATGTGACACTTCAGCAGGCAGACTATTCAATAGCTACTTGGGATCCGTGGAGGTGGCATCTGTTACCCTGTTAAAGGATCAGGGTTTTGTCAGTAAAAGATCTGCTCTAAATCACCTCGTGTCAGGGAAGCCAGCTGAGACAACAGTTTTTTTTATTTCAAGGCAGGACACTGCCCCTTGGCAATAAATAACTGGGACACTTGTTCACATGTGTGAGAGACCTTGGATTCACAAGTGTCACCATCTTTTGTCAAGTCCAGTACTAAACAAGGGTTAGGACAGGGTTAGGGTGGGGTTAGGGCAGAGAATGGATCATGATATAAATTCAAATGTTTTCTTTGTTATTGAGATGTCAGTCATGGCTCAGTGATAGCTCTCTTGGCCTCTGAAGCAGCAGGTTACAGGTTCAAGCCCCACTCCAGAGACTTGAGTACATCCTCCAAGCTGACACTTCAGTGCATTAGCGAGGAAGTGCTGTGCTTTTGGAGATTCCTCCTTTCAGAAAAGATATTAAATCTGTCTGTCCCCACAGCTGGATGGAAACGATCCCAGATTTAAACAAGAGTGGCAGAGTTCTTCTGGTCAACATTTATCCATCATTTAATTAATGGAATATGAGATTGTCTGGTCTTTTAGAGCCAGAATTTTATAACACAAAAACAGGCCCTTCAGCTCATCGTGTCAATTCTAGCCATCAAGCACCTATCTATTCTAATCCTATTTCCAGCGCTTGGTGTGTAACCTTGTGTGTTATGGCATTTCAAATGCCCATGTAAATACTTCTTAAATGTTGCAAGGGTTCCCACCTGTACCATCTTTTCAGGCAGTGAGTTCCAGATTCCCACACCCTCTGGGTAAAAATTAATATCCTAAAACTGGTTATTGACGCCTTGACTTAAGGGAAGAGTCCTGATAATTTCGTACACTGCCATGTAACAATTGGCTGCTGTGTTTCTCCTATTATAAGAGTCGCAACACTTCAGAAAGTACTCATTATCTTAAATTCTTAAAATCAGGATACGCTAAATTCCTTCTATATTTAATTCTATTTGATGATTTTATAGGCCAATCACAGGCAGGATAGCAGACGGAGAGATATAGCAGGTGGGGAGGGATAGCCCGCGGAGATAGAAGGTGGGGGGATAACAGGCAGGGATACCAGGCAGAGATATAAAGAAGGGGGATAGCAGGCGGGAATAGCAGATGGGATAGCAGGCAGGGATAGTAGATGGGGAGGGGAAGCAGGCAGGGATAGCAGTGGGGACAGCAGGTGGGGAAGATAGCAGATGGGGATGGCAGGCGGAGGTAGAAAGCAGGGGATCGCAGGGGGGAATAGCAGGTGGGTATCACAGGTGGGGGGGAAAGCAGGTGCGGATTGCAGGTGAAGAGGATAGCAGATGGCAATAGCAAGCCTGGATTGCAGGCAGTGGGGAGGGGAGGATGATACAGGCGCGATAGCAGGTGGGGAAAGCTGGTGGAGATAGCAAGCTGGGACAACAGGTGGGTGGACCTGTAAAATAGGGTACCATGGTCCACCCACTCCTGTACCCATGGCAGTTTTACATGCAGCAAGGGAAGCAGGGTAAGACACTATCCATGTTCCAATTGAGACCCTTTAGTGGGAAATTAATGTCCACTTAAGGGCTAATCCTTTTGCTGCTAAGATTTAATGAGTAAGTTTGTGTAGATTGACAGTTTGGACCCGATGGGCTGATGGTCTGTGAAATGTGAGTGCGTTGCCTTTCCAGTCCCCGGTGTCAGTTGGAGGCGCCCTGTATAGTTTTCCCTTCCCATGCCCACTCTCCCTGCCTGCCTTGTCCACATACATCCCCACCCGCTTTGCTGGGACCTGCCATCCAGCCTGGTGAGGTCCCAGGCTTGCGTGGCTTCTGGGACATCCATGGTTACTTCCTCTTGGACCCTCTTGCAGTACCAGCAGTGGCCATTGCCTCTGGTGGTGCTGTCAGTACTGCAGAGCTGACAGTCTCCAATTGGTTGGTAGCTGTCTGAGGTGGGACTTATACTTGGAGAGGGGCAGAAGTCTCGTCTCCCAATAATTAAAGGCCCGTCAGCCACACAATTAAAATGGAGCAAGCCAAGTAAGCAGGGATGGGCTTGCTCCCAACATTCACACGGGGGTGTGGGGAACTTGGCCTCAGTGCATAATCTAGCCCATTGATAAGGAGCTTAATAATTAATATCACGAAACATTGAGTAGCAAAACAGACTGCTAACTTAAAAAACGGACTTCTAATGGATAATTTTGTGGCATCACAGTCCCGTTGGTCCAGGTTCTGATCTACAGGTACAAATTTGATATCTAGTTTACATTTTACTCATTTGCAATGGTTCATTCAAAGACTGGGCTGTTTGATCAAAAACCAGGCCTGGAGGAACAACTGTGAATGCAACATGTTTTCACACAAGTGATTACACACATCCAGTTCACTGTGATTTTTGAGACATTCTGTTTATTCCAAGCTCCATATCAGAGTGGAACCTAGTAGACAACTTTGAAAGCATTTTGAAACCACCACCAGCCGATTAGTAATATTTTGCTTTGGGAAGCTATTCCTTCAGAGAATTTGCCATCCGACTGCACAAAATAGTGGCAAGGAAATACTGCAGCATCTTACAAAACCTGAACTTTAGTCTCCTGAAAGCGTGCCAAGAATGGCGCAATGAAACAAAACAGCTATTTAGATTTCTAAAGATAGGGGTTGACAAATAAAACATTCTGCAACATGTTCTTCAACATTTCACTGCTATTTTTAAATCCAACTTGTCAAAAATTATTTTTAAACTTGCTGCATGGTTAGAGGAGCAAATTGTTCCATTGTATTTGGTTCAAATTACTTACTAATTGCTTTGACCTTATTTCAGTGCGGCCGGTGTACCAGAAATGGATACAAATAAAAACAAGTTTCTAAGAACTGATGGAGGAAAAAAAATTCCATGACGAATAAATGCCAGCTCAGTGAAGGAGTTTGAAAGGTAAGAAGGTGCTCAAAACAGAAGGGAGCATGGGAGAACAGGAGAATAGGAATGTGAGCTGCTGGGATGAAAAAGAGGGAATATCAAGACTTGAAGTTGCTAAGGTTGGAGATTCAAACAGATTGAGAAAAGAATGAGCTGCCGTTCCTGAATTTTATATTAAGCTGGACTAGCAATCTAGAGACACAGGGGACACAGGTTCAAATCCCACCATTTAAATTCAGTTTATAAATCTGAAATTTTTTAAAAAGCTAATCTCAATAATATTGTCAATTGTCAGAAAACCAATCTAGTTCATTAATGTCCTATTTCCTCTCTTCAAGAAAGGAAATAGCAATGATCCTGGTAATTATAGGCTAGTTAACCTTACTTCGGTGGTCGGTAAATTAATGGAAAGGGTCCTGAGAGATAGGATCTTTGGAAAGATGCAGTTTAATCCGGGATAGTCAGCACGGTTTCATGAGAGGTGAGTCCTGCCTCACAAATTTGATTGAGTTCTTTGAGGAGGTAACTAAGTGTGTAGATGAAGGTAGAGCAGTTGATGTCGTATACATGGATTTTAGTAAGGCATTTGATAAGATTCCCCATGGTGGGCTCATGAAGAAAGTAAGGAGGTGTGGGATAGAAGGAAATTGTAACTGGCTGTCTCATAGAAGACAGAGGGTGGCGGTATAGGGAAAATTTTCAGACTGAAGACCAGTTACCAGCGGTGTACCACAGAGATCAGTGCTGGGTCCTCTGCTATTTGTGATTTTTATCAATGACTTGGAAGAGGGGGCTGAAGACTGGGTTATTAAATTTGCTGATGACACCAAGATTGGTGGAGTAGTGAATGAGGTGGAGGGCTCTTGTAGGCTGCAAAGAGACATTGATAGGATGCGGAGCTGGGCAGAAAAGATGAAGTTTAACCCTGATAAGTGCGAGGTGATTCATTTTGGTAGGACAAACTTGAATGCGGATTACAGGGTCAACGGCAGGGTTCTGAGAAATGTGGAGGAATAGAGAGATCTTGGGGTTCATATCCACAGACCTATGAAGGTTGCCACTCAAGTGGATAGAGCCGTGAAGAAGGCTTATAGTGTGTTAGCGTTTATTAACAGGGGGTTTGAGTTTAAGAGCCGTAGGGTTATGCTGCAACTATATCAGATCTCGGTGAGACCACATTTGGAATATTGTGTGCAGTTCTGGTCACCTCACTATAAGAAGATGCGGAAGCATTGGCGAGAGTGCAGAGGAGATTTACCAGGATGCTGCCTGGTTTGTAGGGTAAAACTTATGGTGAAAGGTTGAGAGAGCTGGGGCTTTTCTCCTTAGAGCAGAGGAGGATGAGAGGTGACTTAATAGAGGTTTATAAGATGATGAGGGGAATAGATAGAGTGGACGTGCAGAGATTATTTCCTCGGGTGGATGTAGCTGTTACTAGGGGGCATAACTATAAGTTTCATGGTGGGAGATTAGGAGGGATGCCCGAGGAAGATTCTTTACTCAGAGAGTGGTTGGGGTGTGGAATGCACTGCCTACTGTGATAGTGGAGTCAGACACTTTAGGAACTTTCAAGCGGTTATTGGATAGGTACATGGAACACACCAGAATGACAGGGAGTGGGATAGCTTGATCTTGGGATTGGACATAGCTCGGCACAACATCAAGGGCTGAAGGGCCTGTACTGTGCTGTACTGTTCTATGTTTCTATGTTCCTAGAATGAAATCTGCCATCCTTACCTGGTCTGACTTACATGTGACTCTAGACCCACAACAATGTGGCTGACTCTTAAATGTCCTCTGAAATGGCCTTACAAATGACTCAGTTGTATTAACAGCTACGAATCCACAAAATGGAATGAACCTGGATGGACCACCTGAGCAAGGCACTGGAAATGACAAATCTAACCCAACCATCCCTGGAAAGTCTATTGTACTAACATCTGGGGGCTTGTGCCAAAATTGGAAGAGCTGCCTCACAGACTAATCAAGCAACAGCTTGGCATAGTCATACTCACCAAAACATACACTACAATGTCCCAGAAGCCAGCAACGATGACCACTCCCATGCCACCCAGTCACTGAAAACTCCTCGATAGCCAGGCTTTGGTTACCCCCAACCCCTCTTACCCCTGTTTGAGGACACTGGCCATTGGTGTGCCCTCATTCTCTAACCACAGTCCCAGTAATAGCTGAGATAAAGGAATGGCACAGGCCTCAACCGTTTCATTGGCGAGCATCGGCAAAAGTTGGCCCCAGAACTCACTGTCCATCTAAGCAGGATCACCCACACCCCTCCCTTCACTCCCCATTTACATCTCCGAGGACTTCAGCGTCAGACAAAAAATTCAGGCTGTGGTATCCTCCTCTATTGTCAAACAACACCTTCCTGGGGCCTCTTCACAGAATTTCCCTTTTAGAAAGCATTGATAGGGAAGAACTTAACAATAGTAGTTTTCTACTTTAATTGAAACTTGATCTGACCATGAAATAGGACGAGCCCCATTGGGTGGTAACCCAGTTGGTATGGATCTTTCTCAATACTGAAGTGAATCCACCACAAACAATGATGCACTTTTCTAGACTAGAGGAAGTACATACAATAGAAAAAGTTGAATTCCAAAGAGAGAGGGAAGGAAAACAAGGAGAAATGGAAAGAGAAATGCATAAACTTGAATTCGAATCTCAAAGAGGAAGGGAAGCTGGGAAATTTAACCTGGAAAGCTTAGATTACACAAACAGGAGGGAAAAAGGAAATTTAACAATGGGTATGTTCTGACTCTTTTTGCAGGATTTTATTATCTCTCGACCCGTGATCCCGTCAGAGGTCAATGGACCTTCCCATTGTCTAACCCCTCGCCCGCTGCCTGCAGCAGTTGTGGACTCACCAACTTTAAGGGCGTTCAGATGGTCAGTGGATAGGCATATAGATAACATTGGAATAGTTTAGGTTAGCGGGTCATTAGATTGGTTCCACTGGTCGGTGCGACATCGAGGGCCGAAGGGCCTGTACTGCACTGTTATGTTCTATGTTCTATGTTCTGTGGCGGGCTATGTGATAGAATTCCAGCCTTTGAGTTTTGATTCCGCAAAGAATATTTACCTAGTGCATGAATTCAGTGAGAAAGGAGTTAAAATGTATTTTCTGTCATTTGAGAAAATTGTTACAATAGCCTAAGGCCTAAGGAAATGTGGACTCTAATGGCAAAGCATGTTCGTGGGAAAGCTTCAGAACGTGTACTTGTTGCTTTCTGATGTACAATCTAATGATTCTGATGCTGTGGAGAATGCTGTTGTCAATGCATATGAGTTAGTGTCAGAAGCTCATAGGCAAACATTTAGAAATCTAAGGAAGAAACAGGCTCAAGCCTTTGTGGAATTTGGTACAGAAAAGGAAATTATACTTGATAGGTGGTATAGGGCTATGAAGATTGAGCAAGATTTTGAAAATCTTTGTGAGGTAATATTAATGGAAGAATTTAATAAGATCCCATCTAGAAGACCATAAATTTGCTAAGATAAGGGCCACTATAATTATGGTTAATGATAACGTCTTGTCTCCTAAACATGTGAGTAGCAGCAGACCATTGTTTCCAAAATCACATAGAAATTAGAGAGATGAACAGATCTGATAATGAACAGAGTATTGGTTACAATGAGGAAGATAGTAAAAATGAAAACTCAGATATTCCACGGCATATATGGAAGATAAGTATGATTCATGAGGATCATTTTTGTCATTTTTGTGATAAGAAAGGAAATTTGAAGGCAAGTCATTGGAAATTAAAGGCCAAAAAGTAACATTTGCATGTGAGCATATTGTGATTGCAGAGAGTGTATCAGTGGAGATGGCACTTGTGACAAACCAATAGCTTTGAATGTATTTACTAATGGAAATGACCACAGTGTAGAGGATTATCGGGATTTCGTGTTCAAGGGGGAAGTCTCTACATTTTTGTCTGTTAAAGGAGGTATACAAATAAATATTCTTTGAGATATGGGCTCAGCTCAGTCATTGATGGAGGTGGGTGAGCAGAAACTCCCTCCAGAAGGTCATAGAGTCATAGAGATATACAGCACGGAAACAAGCCCTTCGCCATTCGTCCATGCCAACCAGGTTTCCTAAACCAAACTAGTCCCATTTGCCTGCATTTGGCCCCTATCCGTCTCAACCTTTCCATCCACGTACCTGTCCGTATTTAAATGTTGTATTTGTACCTGCCTCTACCAGCTCCTCTGGCAGCTCATTCCATATGTGCACCTCCCTCTGTGCAAAAAAGGTTGCTCTTCAGGTCCCTTTTAAACTTTTCCCCTCTCACCTTAAATCTATGCCCTCTAGTTTTGAACTCTCCTAAAGTGGGGAAAAGATATGCTAGTTAAGAATGTATTAATTAAACATATTATTGGAGGTTGTTTAATTATAATGTTGCATGAAGTAAATTTAAAATGTGGTTTAATTTCAGGAATTGTAACTGTGGGAATTGTATTAAAGATGCCCATTAATGGTATAGATTTCATTCTAGGAAATTACTTCACTGAGATGACGTCCTGTCATTTCCAGTGATGTTAAACAAGTCGAGTGCAACTGTTGAAATTAAGAAGAAATCAAGTGATTGCAGGAATCTTGGACTAGCTTTACAGATTGCTTATGTTGCTCCTCTGAGGATAAAAAAAAGTGAAGCTTTAGCACATGTGTTGGTTGCAGTCAACAAGGCAGATTTATGGAGAAATTGTTCACTGTACAAAGGCTTGGGATAGTCTAACTAAAAGCTCGTGAAATAGCTGATGATGGCACAAATTAAAAATGTGACTGGACTCTTAAAGTGGCAGCACAACAACACAAAACCTACCCAAATATATATCAACACCTACTGTGAAAATTATTGTTTCAACAAAAACTGTGTCCAAGGAGTCAAACGCTCAGATTGCTGAGGTTAAAAATACAGTGGCACATTCGACTAAGAGTTAATAACAGCCAGAGACAAATTGAAGGCGGCTGAATTAAACCTGCTGGCAGAACCTCAGCCAGAGGTGTCAAAACAGATAACAGCAACAATACTCAAAGCTGGTAATGGAACAAAGGAACACGTGGCTGTGAACCAAAAGATGCTTCTGTAGCTAAAACTAATACCATGGAGCTGCAATAAAGAACTTGTGTTCTTGAACATAAATTTAAACTTCAGAATGATGAAGCAATCGTTTTTCTGAGACAAACTGGGAACAGTTTGTGCTAAGTGAAAAAAACAAAAGACAAGAATTTTAAAAAAATTCTGAATTTAGTAAAAAGGAATGTTAGAATTTTTTGTTCATCATCGACATGACCTTAACAAAGCTATTAAAACAGCTAAAGAAGCAGTGTTAAACCTGCTTTTGCTGTAAATTTAAACAATGGGAATGAACTTAAAAATGAAAAGTAACCCTGTATTTAAAACGGAGGAGAACAATTCAACATTTTGGCTGGCTGAGCCTTTCTTTATAAACTTGGAGAATTAAAAAAAGGTCCACAGCCATGAAAGGGAATGGAGATCCAGAATTAAGAACCTGAACATGATGGACCCAAAGATGGTGTTCCAGGTTTAACCCCCTCATGACAATGTAGTATCCAGATTTGAAGAAAAACAAAGGAAATTACTGAATCAAGAGGGTAAGCAATGCAACAGACAGTTTCTTCTGGGTTGACAATACACACCTGTCTGTACTAGAAGGCCTGTGGGACTATCAAAAATCAGTACACTGTTTTTGCTAAATCTAAACTAATCAGAACAGACAAGATGCAAAATGTTACCATAGAGATGGTAACACCCGTTACCATCTCAGTGCTCACCCTGACCCCTCTCATTATCTAAACCACTTGTTTTGGCTGTTACCTTGACCTCATAAAACCTTCAGCTACTTCTCACACCAGACCTGCCGGCTGACTCTACCCCTCTGCTACCCAGTACTCTCAGCTCAAATCCCACCACCCCACCTTAGAAAGCACCTAGCCTGCCCTCTAGGACCATCTCTCTACCACCATCCCTGTCCACAACTTCCCTCCAACCACAGGAGCGGCAAGCCCAATAATCAAGGGCCTTTCTTCTTTCTCACGTTGTTACACCCTCACATTCCCTCTCTGCTTCCTTTTCAGTCTGGGATAATCTGTGCTCTTTTCCTGACAGTCTCCCCCTCTTCTCTTAGCTTGCCTTCCCGTGTCCAGCATTCACAAAGCTGGACCTACCACCACCCAAATTCTGTCAAAAGACTGAAATTTTTGAGTGGTTCCCAAGAAGGCCAAAGCAGCATTTACTCAACTTTAAAGAGTCCAAGAAGACGTCAAGTTCACCAAGTGTATGCCAATTATATACAATTGTAAATGTAAATGTTCTAATTTCCTGCTGGAGGGCAGCTTAGTTCCGATTAGATGGCTTTTTAATAAGCATGCATGAGCTGCCAATACCAACATTATTTGTAAGGAAGCTCGACCTGCATTAAAGCTATCTTTACAATATCAAGAATTTAATTTTTCGCATCCATCCCACCACTGGGAAACTGAGTGTTGGCTTCCTGTCAAGTTACGTTCTCCCACCCGCTAAGTTTCCCACTGCAAGAGGCCAAAGTGTGGGAGTGATGGTAGACTCCCATGTAATAGCTGCTAGGAAGACTGACATAGGCTCGCACGATGCACTGATGGCAATCATACAACAGTTGCCTATTTATACTCATTGAGGCAGTGACATCATTGAAGGCGCCTGCAAGTGACAGGGTGTAGCCAGTGATACCCTGGATCTGGGGCAGCCTGTAATATGTGTAATCCCCACAGCCATACCCTGATGTATTCTGTTGTCTATGGGGAATGTGCATGTGCTAGAAAACAAAACATTAATCAGCTGCTTAATGTCAGTCAGCATGCTGACTGATGAGACTGATATGCCCCGTGGTGGCTTAGAAGGAGCCAGAGATAATGACATTCAGGGCTGTAGTGAACTTGACTGCAGCAGGCAATGATGTGTTTTCTCTGGCAGAGTTTATTTATTAGTGTCACAAGTTATATTAACAGTGCAATGAAGTTACTATGAAAATCCCCTAGTCGCCACATTCTGGTACCTGTCTGGGTACACTGAGGGAGAATTTAGCATTGTCAATGCACCTAACCAGCACGTCTTTCAGACTGTGGGAGGAAACCCATGCAGACACGGAGAGAACGTGCAGATTCTGCACAGATAGTTACCCAAGCTGTGAATCAAAACAGGGTCCCTGGCGCTGTGAGGTAGCAGTGCTAACCACTGTGCCACTGTGCCATCCTTCAACCAGCAATGCTATTCCAGTCACACCGCTGCCATCTTTTGAAGTACAAACACAGCAATAAGGATGTGAAAAACTTCTCACTCACTTTACATTCTGCCTGATTTTCATTTCCACTGGAGCCTCGTAAAAAGACATTAGACAGTATGTGAAATGAGGTGCCCATTCGCTGGACGCTGGAAACCTGAAATAAACTCAAAGAATGCTGGATAAACTCAGCAGGTCTGGTAGCATCTGTGGAGAGAGAAACAGAATGAAAGTTATGAGTCTGTATGACTCTCTGTAGAACAGTCATACTCAAAATGTTAACTATGAACTTAGAACACCAGCCAGAGTGTTAAAAATAAATCACTCTCAATGACATTCTCTAAGTTTAAAGAACCAAGTACTTGGCCCTGAGGGTTTCATGGGGAATCAGCTGTTTTGAAAAGTCAAGCCCAGGATTTCTGTGGGAGCCTGGCATGAACTGGTAGGTGCAGGATGAAAAGGTGAAAGGATGGTTTCAGCACTGCCATCTTGGAAGAGACAGAGAAAAATCTTTAAAGTTATACTCTCTTCTTATGGAAATAACCATTTGTAATAAACAAAATGTCTGAATTTATAAAGTCAGAGACTTGAGGGGGACAGCAGAAGAGATGAAGTGATGAAAATTGAATTGTAAACACTTATGGGTAAAGATTTGGGGGGAGATGGAGTGTAAGCATGTTTAGACAGAGCAAGGGTTAATGGAGGTGGGGAGACTGGAGAAACAGCACTGCCCGTGGTACAATGTAGAGGGTAACATGATAGTAGGCTTTGGGTGCAGTAGGGTCTAGCACAAGTCAGGATGGAGACAGCACCTATGTAAGGTTGTATGTTGGAGCTGCATTATTATGAATAGTTAATGATAACTTAACGTTCAACCATACAACACTCCAGACCTCTAAGTGAGATAGTAAACAACCTGACAACATATACCTGGTGCTTGGCTTTCCTTTCCTAATAGACAGGATTTGAGTCAAGATAAAAATGGTCTTTCAAAGAGCAATGTAAATTCTACCACTATAACAGAGATGGTGAAGTTAGTGGGACAATCCTGTGTCTTTAAGAATTGTATTTCGGTTATGTTTTTTGTGCAGGATTTGTTATACCAGTTTGTTTTATTATCAGTGCTGGTTTATCAGTTGTTACTGCTGCAGCATAAATGATCTTAATTGCTACAATGTTTGTTTTAATGCAGGGTTGTTATTTTAGTTTTTTTGCAGAGTAGGGCTTCATTAGGTTGATTGACAGTAATATCATGTGACTGGATAGAGCTAGGCTTACACAAAGAAATCAAGCTCAGTTGCTTTTTTGGAAACTATAGAAAGAAGAAATATCTCTGAGTCTCTAAAGTCTGAAGACTGGGATCTTCCAGAAACTAGGTTTATTTCTCTAAAGTTCTGCTATTAGAGGACATATCCTTCTCTGGAAACTACTGTATAGGAGACAGAAGGCAAGCATCTTTCTGTATCTGTCCAGAGGGGTTAAAATGTTGGCAATCTAGCATCCATGTGAGCATATCTGTTTTTGGTGCTCATTGATTCTGAAGTAGGATTTGTGATTATGGGGAAATTACTTACCTTGGAACTATAGAGATGGATTGCTGTTAACAATTATGCTTTGTCATGTATTTTAATTGGTAAATGTTCTGCTAATTCTTTTTCTTATATTCTTATATGTGCTTTTAAATAAAGTGTGCTGTAATACAAGCTTCCTAGTGGGTCAATTGAATCATACCTGGAGTGAAACGCCTTATGAGCGGTCTAGATTAACTTCATAACATATCTTGAATGCCTGATCTGGTTCTTGACATGAGTGATATTAAAATAACAGTTCTGTGCCTTCTTGCTCCTCTCTGCTAATAATACAATGGTTCCATTTGTGTTTAATGGTGCATTGCCTCTTAGATAACTATTAAATAAATGTGAAAAGCTTTATTCTGAATTTTGCAGTCAGCAGTGCAGTAGGGGCCCTCATCTCTGACTTTGAAGATAGTCCCTCTGTGAGATTCAGCAAACCCGATGTTGGGAGTTATGCCTCCTCTCACTTTGTAGTGAGTTGTGGCATTCTAAATGGGAATTCAGTGAGATCATCGAGCTGTCCAAACAGCCAATCACATTATAAAATCCCTACAGATAGCCAAGCAGGAAATGAAAAGCAAGAAATCCAAATCAATTTTAAAAACACTTTCGGAAAGTAAAATGAAGTTTAGACATACACATAGGGCTAAAGTAGAAGCTAGCATATCATGAAAAACTTTTAAACAAATGATTACTTGAGTAAATAATTTTTAAAAATCTTGTGATTAATTATAACAAAGACACCGAGCAGCACAACACAAGTATATATATTTTTTAGAACCAGTTCTGTTATTCAGCAATATTTATTACTCATTAACTGAATTAATTCCCATTGGAGTTATGAACTTTTGTGGGGCTTCTACAGTGAAATGGGAATGCGTGGCACGATGACACAGTTGTTAGTGCTGCTGCCTCACAGCTCCAGAGACCTGGGTTCAATTCTGGCCTTCGGTCACAGGATGGAGTTTGCATGCACACCCTGCATCTGTGTGGGCTTCCTTCGGGTGCTTCAGTTTCCAAAGTTGTACAGATTAGGTTGATTGGCCATGCTAAATTGCCCCTTAGTGTCCCAGGTTATAGGTTAGGCGAATTAGTGGGGTAAACATGTGCGGTTAAAGGGATAAAGTTTGGTAAGATGCTCTGTTGGAGAATTGGTGCAGACTCCTTCTGCATTGTTGGGATTCTACAATTCTGTGGAATAAAGAACCACCACATAAATGATTACCGGCTCTGAGAGGCAGGAGGCAGCAGGTTGTCCATATAGTTGCCACAGGGATGGACTAGTGAGTGACTGACCACAACGTCAGGATTTCTACTTTAATCTGAGCTTGAATTAAATGCTGAAGTTGTGGTGAGTCTAAGAGCAATAATGATGGTGAAAGCTAACACCCCTCACAAAATCTGGAACATTATTCTTTGGGTGGAATTTTCTGGCCACACTTGTCCCAAAACCAGAAAGTCATACCCGAGGTCAACTACCTGCTATGGTTCCCATGGTGAGTGGGACATGAAAATTCTCCTATACATGTTTATTAAAAGCTTTACATTTGCAAGTTATGCTGTATGCACATGAACACAGAAAGGGCTTAAAGAACAGCCACCATTTTTGCTTTTCCAGTCATGAAACTGATGCACATTTCAAAGCCCAAATGTACAAGGATGCTTCCAAAAGTGCTCAATACAATAAATTGGGTATTAATTGCAATATGGAGCAATAGCTAGTGGTACTGTCACTTAAACACATTGGTGCAATGCAGAGCGCTGTCTCTGGGGAAGGAACAGTTCTCCTAGTCTTTTGCAGTGTTTGCACGTTAAACTTTAGACAGATGCTGTATCAACAATGGCCATCTGCCAAAAACAGTCTTACCAGTAAGTGGCAAGCTTTTTGCAAAAAGGAAGTTGGTGGCTTGAATCATTGTGATTCCTTTCATCTGAACACTGAGAACAGGGATTGTCTATTTTTGAATCTATATATTCCAATGCCTTGTGCAGATAGTTTGATGGCTCATACACTTAAAAAGTTATTAAATCATTTAAACCAATATGGAAGCAGCTATTTTAGTCATATGCAATGCAACTTTCATTGTCTTCATTCATGTCTTTTAGATTCTCAATTTTCCACAAAATCAATTACTAAAGCCAGCTTTAGTTGTGCAAAAATTCAACTAAAATTTAACTGAGTAGTTTTAATCGACCTTTCTGGATTTTTCAACCAGATGAATACAAAGTTGTTATCTGGATCTTCTATCTTTGGTAATATACTTTGTCCTCACAACAGATGTGTCGAGTATAGGGCTAACGGGAGGACTTTGAATAGTGTGGATGAACAGAGGGATCTAGGTGTGTGTGTACATAGATCCCTGAAAGTTGGGAATCAAGTAGATAAGGTTGTCAAGAAGGCGTACGGTGTCTTGGCGTTTATTGGTAGGGGGATTGAATTTAGGAGTCGCAGTGTAATGTTGCAACTGTACACTACTCTAGTGCGGCCGCACTTGGAGTACTGTGTGCAGTTCTGGTCCCCGCATTACAAGAAGGATGTGGAGGCGTTGGAGAGGGTGCAGAGGAGGTTTACTAGGATGTTGCCTGGTATGGTGGGGAGGTCCTATGAGGAGAGACTGAGGGATCTAGGGTTGTTTTCGTTGGAAAGAAGGCGGCTAAGAGGGGATCTTATTGAAACATATAAGATGATTAGAGGTTTAGATAGGGTGGATAGTGATAGCCTTTTTCCTCGGATGGAGAAAGCTAGCACGAGGGGGCATGGCTTTAAATTAAGGGGGGGTAGCTACAGGACGGATGTCAGGGGTAGGTTCTTTACCCAGCGGGTGGTGAGGGATTGGAATGCCCTGCCTGCTGCAGTTGTAAATGCGTCTAGTTTGGGGGCGTTTAAGAGATCTCTGGATAGGTTTATGGACGAAAAGGGATTGGTATAGGCTAGTGGGTCATTGTTTTTGTAACTGGTCGGCGCAACATCGTGGGCTGAAGGGCCTGTTCTGCGCTGTAATGTTCTATGTTCTATGTTCTATGTTAAAAGCACAATTAGAATCCCTGCTTCCTATCCAAAAGCAACAAACTTAAAACTGGAGATGAACTTGCATAATATCTCGGCTAGGCCACAATTTGAATGTTGTGTATACTTCTGAGCAGCACTCTGTTATAAGAAAGATACAAAAAGGTCCAGCATGGTTTATTAAGTTGTTAAAAGGGATGAAAAATTGTTATAAAGAAAGGCTTGAGAAATTGGATATTTTACAATAAGCCCAATTGAGGTCTACCTAAATAATTTAAAATTAGCAGCCAGTAACAAAAAAGCAATCAAAAATACTGGTGGAACTTTACCTTAATGGGTCTGAATGACAAGTAGACGATTGCCTTCAGTTGTACAGAACCTTGGTCACTCCCGACTTGGAGCACTGAGTGTTGGGCACTGCACCTCAAGAAAGGTATCTTGACCTTGGAGGAGGTGCAGCACAGATTCAGAGAAAGATACGAGGGGTTAATTATAAGAACATGTTGCATTATTTTTTGTTTGTTTTCTCTTGGTTCCAGAAGATTGAGCTGTCATCTCATCAAAGTGTTCAAAATGACAAAAGGATCAGATAGGTTCAGGGAGACTATTTTCTCAAATGGGACATTTGTGAACAACTGCATACTGTCTTAACATTAGAGCCGGTCCATTTAAGGGGAATCAGGAGGTAATTTTGCACACAAAGTGTACTAGAAATCTTGAGTTATCTCCCACAAGGGCTTGATGCTAAGAAATTTGGAACTTTTGAGAAGGAGATTCTTGGGTTTTTGTTAAATAAAGCTAATAAGCGATAGAGAGCCAAGGCATGTAAATGGAATTGAGGCATAGATCAGCCATGATCTAACAATGATAGAACAGGCCCAAGAGGCTGAATAGACTACACCTAATTCTGTGTTCAAGATTATTAGGACTGTGAGGAAGATGGAAAATTGACTGCAAGTGCAAATTGATTTTATACACAAACATTCTGGGGATGCACAGTCAGGTTCACATGTCATACATGTTAGGTTAAGCTCTCACAAAGGGTATGTAAGGTAAAATATTGGATTAGTGGATAGTCCATCTCAGCCATACCCAGCGTTCCCCAGCATTAGAGATGCCAGTCTTCAGGCAACTTGATTCACTTCACGTGATATAGCACTTGATACTGCAAAGTGCATATAGACCCTGACAACATACCAGCAGTAGTATTCAAGACTTGTGCTTCAGAAGTAGCTGCACCCCTAGCCAAGTTGTTCCAGTACAGCTACAACATTGGCATCTATTCAGCAATATGGAAAACAGAAGTATCTGTTCTCACATGTGTACAGCATTAGCCATCACATCAAAATATAGTACAGATATATCCAATGCCAACCTGGATGGAGGTAGAGTCCGCAAAAGCTGGGTATGCTGACAAACTTCCCAGCCACTAACAAGAGCTGTTCCACCGGGACAGGTTTCTATATATGTCCTCATGACACGTTAAACCCATCTCCAAGTGGTTCATTCCTGACCTGGAACCTGCAGAACTTTTATCTAAAGTCATTGTCTGATGGGTATCCTAGGGCCAGTAAATGTTAGTAGAATAATGACAGACATTACCATAGGACCACAGGAACCCTTGAGTGGAGAAGGAGGCCATCAAGTCTGCAGCGATTCCCCAACAGAGCATACCACCCAGATCCAGCCCCCCACCCCCACCAGGAATGCAAGCACTTACCCTGCCAATGCTCCTAATCTACACATCTTGGTTCACTAAAGGGCAATTTAGCATAACCAATCCACCTGACCTGCACATCTCTGGACTGTGGGAGGGAACCAGAGCAACCAGAGAAAACCCATGCAGACACAGGGAGAATGTGCAAATTCTATACAGACAGTCATCCGAGGCTGGAATTGAACCCAGGTCCCTGGCACTGTGAGGCAGCAGAGCTAACCTGTACGCCAACATGCTGCCCCAATATTGGTCATCTGTTCCTGGTTCCTTTGATCTTCCTGACATTCCTTCTTTCATGTAGTTGAGCCAACATGCCCACTATCATATCAGAATAAACACGGGGGGTGGGGGGGGTGTCATGATTATCTATTAATTTTCATTAACTGTTAGATATGGTTTAGTTGTCTTTTGGTTCAATGGCAGAATACTGAGCATTCACTGATCGAGCTGGTGTGTGGCATGTACATAATATAACATCTTACAGAGAAAGAGAGTATTATCAAATCAGTACTGAGAATTTTATTTATTTAGTTAAGATTTATTTGCAGAATGTTAAAAAAAAATGGAAATTGAGAAAGCTCTTCCTGAAGAGGCTGTGTCATAATGGATCAACTGACATTTTGTAGACTGAGAGGTATAAATCTTTGTTGGGTAAAAATATCAACAAGGGCTTGTATGTAGATTGTGCCTTTAATATAATAAAATGTCCCAATGCACTTTATATAAACAAAACCTGACACCAAGCCACACTAGGCCAATGCCATCTCTACTACACTCAGCCCCTTGGCGCCACCAAACTTGAGACAGGTCAGGGCTGGTAGTTTAGTGAGGGGAAAGCCACCCACTGAATTTTGTGTGCCACCAATCTTTAAACCTGCCAGCTGGGGAACATAAAATCCAGCCCTCAATGTGAGATGCCTCTTTATGAGACAACCTGATGAGTTGAGATTGAGGCTAAAATCACTGAAAATGACCAGTTGCCTGGGGGGGCAAAGGTAGGTAAATTGAGTTGTAGATCGGCTTTGATCTGACTGAGTGACACAGCAGTCTCCAGGAGCTGAACAGTCCATTCTTGTTCCTATGTAAAGGACATTAATATGCGATTAACTTAATCTTTGTAAATCGACTTATAAAATGTAGGCTACTATATCCCTATAATAAATTCCTTTTTGCAATCACCTCAAAAGATTGCATAAGGAAGATTATTTATTCTGATATTCAATGCTTGTGTTTCACTTCAGCTATCTATACTAGCATAATGCAGCAGAGTGACACAGGCCATACATTAATATTAATATGTATGAAAGTGATGAACTCAGTGCTGCAGGATTGCTACAGTAAGAATCAGCAGCCCACTGAAACTCATTAACCTTTGCACGGATAAAGTTCCAAATGAATGAACGTGTAGATAATCTGTGGATGGTGCAGCCACATACAAAATTGCATGCAGCATTCTGTGAGAGGCAGAAATCAGAGAAACAAAATACAGGGATACCGTGGTGGCTAGAGGTCGAGTAAACCAGACAGGCCTGGAGTGGTGATCTGGAGGCATGACTTCAAATTCCAGCATGTCAGCGACCTAATTAAATTCATGTAATTAAATAAATCCAGATTAAAATGCTAATAAGAGTAATGATGATGATGAACTCACTGATGTCCTTTCAGGAAGAAAATCGGCCATCCTTACCCTATCTGGCCTACATGTGACTCCCAAGTAGGGTTGCTGACTCTTCAATGGCCTAGCAAGCCATTCAGCTGTACTCAAGAAATCAACACACCACCACCTTGCTAAGGGCAAATAGAGGTGGGCAACAAATGTTGGCCTTGCCAGCAATGCCCACATTCCAAGGTTGAATAAAAGACAATATAAAAAGAAGAAACTAGCAATTTATTGAATTCATGAATTGTCATCATTACCTGCTACCCCATTACTTACATTTTATAATAACCATTTTTCCAGGCAATTTGACCAGCTCCTTTTTGAAAGGCTGAATGAATGCCATGTATATATTTGATACATAGACGATCTGGAGGAGGGGGCTGAGTGTAGGGTAACAAAATTTGCTGATGACACGACGATGAGTGGAAAAGCAAATTGCGTGGAGGACGCGGAAAGTCTGCAGAGAGATCTGGATAGGTTGTGAGTGGGCGAGGACCTGGCAGATGGAGTATAACGTTAGCAAATGTGAGGTTATCCACTTTGGTAGAAATAATAGTAGGAGGGATTATTATTTAAAGGGCGAAAAGCTGCAGCATGCTACGGTGCAGAGGGACCTGAGGGTCCTTGTGCACGAGTCGCAAAACCCCAGTCTGCAGGTGCAGCAGGTGATCAAGAAGGCGAATGGAATGTTGGCCTTTATAGCGACGGGGATAGAATATAAAAGTAGGGAGGTCTTGCTGCAACTGTACAGGGTATTGGTGAGGCTGCAACTGGAGTACTGTTTTGGTCCCCTTATTTGCGTAAGGATATATTGGCCTTGGAGGGAGTACAGAGAAGGTTGACCAGGCTGATACCGGAGATGAGGGGGTTAGCCTATGAGGAGAGATTAAATAGACTGGGCCTGTACTCATTGGAGTTTAGAAGGCTGAGGGGGGATCTTATACAGACTTACAAGATAACGAAGGGGCTAGATAAGGTAGAGGTAGAGAGATTCTTTCCACTTAGAAAGGAAACCAGAACTAGAGGGCACAGCCTCAAAATAAAAGGGGGAGCAGTTTAGATCAGAGTTGAGGAGGAACTTCTTCACTCAAAGGGTGGTGAATCTCTGGAATTCTGTGCCCATTGAAGTGGTGGAGGCTACCTCGCTAAATATATTTAAGTCACGGGTAGATAGGTTTCTGATAGGCAAGGGAATTAAGGGTTATGGGGAGAAAGCGGGAGAATGGAACTGATCCACCTCAGATCAGCCATGATCTTATTGAATGGCGAGGCAGGCTCAAAGGGTTAGATGGCCTACTCCTGCTCCTATTTCTTATGTTCTTATGTTCTTATTGATGCTGAACTCTGTCACTTCTGCTTGAGCATTCCATGTTCCAATGACTCAGCATAGCAAAAAACAAAGTCATTTAGTGCAGTTGTTTTGTACAGCCAGGGAGAGAATTATTCCTCTTCCCAACACTGCAACTGACTCAATTTTGCAAGCTTTGGGGTATTTTTGGAGCAGCCATCAGCAGCCCCTTCAGGACCTCAATGTAGGCTGCTTGACCTGGAAATACCAGTTGGTGCATCACAAGCTCTGATTTGGACAGATAAATGTAATAGTACATGATTTAACTGAGCACCAAAGCCAGATGTCAAATATCAACAGAAAGTGCTGGTCTGGCAGCATTTGCGGAGAGTGAAACAGAGGCCAACATTTTCCACACTTCCAGCCAGTGGGATCTTCCTGCCTCACCAATGGTGAACCCCCTCTTTCCCCAACAACAGAGAATGTGAACCACAGAAAAAGCCATTGACATCAACAAGACCAGAAGATTCTGCTGATGCCTACTGGCACGCTGCCTCCACCATCTCAAAACACGCCATGGCAGGATGGAAAATCCAGCCCAGAGTTACAGTTATAAGTCAAATATGGCATTTCGCCAGGGCTGAGTCAGGTATTAAAATTGAATGAGGTCTGTGCTCATTTCAGTCAGCTGCTAGCATACTTAAAAAAGACTCTAACCAGCTTAGTAATGGCCTGAATTCCCATGCTAATCTACCTTGGACCCTTGTATTCCTAAATAGGTTATTATTGTTTCCCCTTTCAAGCCTACAAAATGGGTGCACCAATGTTAAATTTGAACTGCAATGCGCTTTATGCCTGATTAGTAAACATATGGAAAAGTTTTACACGGTATGTTGATACCCTTACAGTGCAGGAAATGGGACATCTCGGGTATGAATGAACAGGGCAAGATAGTATGTATCTCCCTAACCAATCAGATTGAAGGATTGTGAAACAAAGCATTTGAACCTTCCCAACCCGTGAAGGTGGGTTCGGAGACCAGATCGAGAGCAAAATCAGAGATGAGGACATTGGGTTGGACTCCAATGAGTTCTGATCTCCCGTTGATCTTGTTGGAGGTGGTTTCAATGCAGGACTGGTGAATTGCCTGTAGTGACGGGTGACCAATTAAGATCCCATTGAGGAGGTGGTGGAGGAGGAACAGTGAGGATGCAACTGGGATCTTTATGGTGTTACCGCTGGTGTGCATCGACTGCAAAGTCTGGCCGCCCTTTGGAAATGGCCTTCTTGCACCAGGCCCAGTGTTTGACACCAGGAGGAGTTTGCCCTCCTCTCCAATGTCTTTACTGAATGCAGACCTTTCTTTTGTACCTTTGGGTACTTTATTCCCAATCAAAAATCAGAATCCCCACATAAGAGACAAAACAGGTCCAAGCTGACAAGACCGGATGTACATCCCATCTTGGGCTTGGTCAATCAAGATCCAAGCTGACAAGATGAGCCATTGCACTCCCTGCCGGGTTTGATCTGAGCTTCATCTTAGCCAAAAGGCCCAGATGGATTTAAAAAATTGCTTCATGTTCAGCATTTCATTCCCAATTACTCAGTACCCCTGTGGTCCCCTGACTGCTTTAGCAGAGCCTGAGAACCTGCACCTCCTGGTGGGGCTGCCTGCCATCCAAAGTGGTGGCATCTCTGAATATACCTGCAGCTTCAGAAATCTTCAGTTGGATGATGGATATGGAAGCAGTCAATTAGAAGGTTGGCTCCTGGAAAATCAGAAAGGAGAGTGCACTCAAAGCCCATCAAGGGTCAAGGAATTTTGGAAATAATCCAGCAGCAGGAGATTCCACCCAAAAACACAAGGAATGAGTGGAATGTATAAATGAGATGGGCAAATTCAATGTCATTTCAGGGAAGACTAGTTGAGTAGCTACGTTGGGGATTGGACCTGGGTGGGATTATTGTCGGTGCAGGTTCGATGGGCCGAACAGCCTCCTACTGCACTGCAGAGATTCTATGATTCTATAATTCTATGAAATGAAGAAAGGAAAGATTGGATTAATTAAAAGAAAATGGGCATCAGTGGCAAAGCCTGCATTTGTTGCCCATCCCCTAACTGACTCTGAATTGAATAGCTTGCCAGGCCATTTCAGAGTCTACTGCATTGTTGTGGGTCTGGAATCATGTGTAGGCCAGATTGCCTTCCCTAAAGGACACTAGTGAATCAGCTGGATTCTTACAACAGTCCATGATAGCTTTATGTTCCAGGTTGAATTCAAATTCTCATATACATGTTTTACCTCACATCTGCTCTGGTCTGAAGTTGCTGTAACATTAATGCATAAATTACAGCAAGTGCCAGTGTCCTCACTGCTTTCTGACAGAAAATTCCAGCCCAGTTAGTAATTTTGATCCTGCATGCATAAGCAACATATTTTACTACAGGAACATTAACCAGTGAAATAATATAAAGTTAAGATTTAAATGGGTTCAATGTTTGTCACAACCTAGAGAAATTTGTTTACCTGGGAAATATATCGCCATTGTTTCACAGTCAATGGGTCAAAATCCTGGAATTCCCTCCTTAATAGTGTTATTGGTCAACCCAGTGCATATGGACTGCAGCAATTTAAGAAGGCAGCTCACCACCACCTTCTCAAGGGCAACTAGGGAGAGGCAATAAATGCTGGCCAGCCAGCGACGCCCATGTCCCACAAATGAATAAAAAAAACTTGGCATCGTTAGTGCTTGTTCAAGTCGCAAAATAACTCAAACAGCATAACAGCCTATTGCTCAAGAGACCAGACCGGTGGTACGACAGAGCATATCTGACACTGAAACAGTTACTGAAACCAGTTTTGGTTTTACTGGAGCTTAGAGAAGCTGACACCAGTCTTGTAAACATTGCCATAGTAAGCCTGGTCCCTAAGGATATGAAACTCTAGAGGGTTGAAGAAAAGCCACCAAAGCTACAGTGGATATTTGATTGCTCGAGACTAAAGCAGCTACAGGTGCATGCAACTATTGGGAATATGAGCACAATTTTCAAACTCCCACGTGATTTATCTGGTTAAGTTTCTCTTTACTGTATTAGGTGATACACGATTGACAATACCTTTCCACAGAAAGTCCTCTGGCCTGAAAACTATGGGTTGAGTTTTTGGACTCCCTTTGCATGGTGGATTGGGGATGGGGAGGGGTGGACAGGGGTGGGGTGATGGGGAGTGTGTGGACCGGGGGGGGGAGGTGGTGCTGTGATGGGGGAGCAGTGGGTGTGCAGTGGTTGATGGGAATGATCATCAAATATAATGGGCATTGCCAGGTAGCTTTGCATACAAAAAGCCTTGAAGATTGAGATCTTTGCAAGGTATTCCAGATACAATTCCACACCTAATGGCGTACTAAGATAGGCTTTCATTAATTTCCACATTTAATTATTCCTGGAAGAGGTGCTGGTCTGTCGCCAGGGATTAATAGCTTGAGTGGCACAACTCCACATCAAGCGTGGCTGACCAGGAATCTCTCCTACTGTTATCGCTAGTCATTGACATGTTTGGAAGGATTTTGCAGGTTGACATTCAACTTGTTTGAGAACATCATGAACACACTTTCCTTGGCCATCAAGTCTTGGGGTAAGACTCAAACACGGAGTTTCTGGCTCAAAGGCAGGGATGCTAACCACCATGCCACATGACCTCTATGGCAAAGTATGCTCCCTCAGTAAGTCAATAAACGAGATCAGGAAAATGGCAACACAGAGGCGTTGGCTAAGAAGAAGGGGAAGCATAGTGATTGGGATCAGGTATCTAGGCAGGATGTGGTAGGGATGTTTGAGATTGTGATAACCCCATGAGAAAAATGGGGAATGACTGAATAATATCCCAGTGGGGCATGTTGAGTATGAGTTCCCTAGTTACAGCCTGCCCTGATGGAAATCATTACCTGAGCGTTCTTTTAGGCAGGCCCAGGACTGGGCCTGCTGAACAATTGCCCCGGGCAGGGACTAGTATGTGTATACACAGTAGTGGTTTTATTTGCATTCTGTAATAAACTATATTCCTTTCCAGTCAGGCTTCCTGAGTCATAACAGTGAGTAGGTTTCTGGTACAGTTGGTTTCTCAAAATGGGTGAGTCACTTATTCCACAAGTGCGAAAGGGATAGGAGACAATGCACTGTCACAGTGAGCATTGGCCAACAGGTAAAAACAGAGAGTAGGAGTAAACAAATCATGCTATCTGGATTTTGAGCACATGCTGCCATTCCTGTAGATTACCTCCTGTATAGCTGTGTGTGAGGGAGCAAATGAGATAATATACAAAAAGAGGAAGGATGAAAAAGTAAAACTGAAACTAGCGATCAGGCTGCCAAACTCATGCTCCACCCTCTTCCACCACCCCCCTCCCCTTTGCCTTATTGACTCCAAGTTGAGCTTCATTCAGAGACTTCTCTTCATAAAATATCAATCATCACAGTTTTAGTGACCAGTTCCCATCCACTCAGAATCAGAGAATGACTGTACCAATTTTTTGAAAGATCTAATAAATTCTACTGCTCTGATCTTCACATAAAACCCAGCTTTTTAAAAGTATTTAACCCTTCCCTTTTAAAATTTATTTTCAATGTGCTTCTGACATTGCTATCAGATTGTGCATTCCAGATTATAACAAATTTAAAAATCCTTTCCTCATTTCACCTTTCCTCTTTTTGTCAGCAACCTTAAATCTGTACCCTCTGGTTACCAACCGTTCTGCCACTGGAAAAATAATTCTCCCTATTCATTCCATCAAAACTCTTAATGGTTTTGATGCTTTCAATCAACTCTCCCTTAGTCTTTGCTTTAAGGACAACAACCCTACTTTCTCTAGGCTGTCCATGTAACAGATATGTCATACCCGGTAGCATTCTTGAACGTTTCCTTGTGTCTTCTCTCAGGCCTTGATAACCTCACTAAAATATGATGCCCAGAACTGGACACAATACTCCAGGTAGAGCTGGGGATCAGTGCTTATAAAGGTTTAGCATAACTTCTATTCTTTTGTATTCCATACCTCAATTTATAAAGCCAACAATCCATATGCCTTAACAGTCTCAACTTGTACTTTCACCTTCAAAAGACTTGTGTACGTTTACTGTTAGGCTGCTCTGTTACTGCAGCCCTTTTAAATGGCCCCTGAAATAATTCCTCAGAACCCAGTGTCCCTTCTCCAGATTCCACTTATTTACAAACTTACTCTTAAGAGTGCTTCTGGTACAAATTCAGAATCCAGAGTGTCAGTAGACCTGACATTCCTCATAATATTCACAGATGAGACTCCCTGATTAAACAAGCAATCATTACCTCAATCAAGGAGCTTATACTCCATAAGGCCAATCAGATGGGTCTCATTGAGGTCATTACAATCCCATTTCATTTATACTGTCTCTCCTCATTCTTTCTCTCACAATAAACTGCTTCACATTTCCCTGCATTAAATCCTCTCTAAGTAAAAAGTCTGACAACACCAGGTTTAGTTAAATCCTCTCTGCCATATGTCTGCCCATTTCACCAGTTTGTCAATATCTCAGATCTAAACTTTCTCTCTTTTGTTATAACATGCATTGTTATCTGTGCCCTTTTTCTGAAAACACCCACAGGCCTGGAATTCTACCGCTCCGCCCGTTACGGAGGGGGTGAGGGGCAGTCAACGGAAATGTCTGTGGACCTTGGGCAGGAATGTCTGGTCTCACATGAGCAAGGCCGTAAAGCCCCATCTATATTGTTGGAATAATTGGAACACAGGAACAAAAATATCTAATCCAGTGCCTGGGAGATTAACCACATTATGTGACTGTATCAGTATGAAGCATGTAGATGAGTGGCAGGAGAAATGTGCAACTTATTTGTTATTTTCCAGTTGTAATGGGTCACTTGTCAACTGCCTTGTCCTGCCAATAATACAGAGCACCCAAAAAAAAGAGTTCCCAATACCTTTATAAAACTATGAACAATTTGCAGAGAGCTGTGCATTATCTCTGTGAGGCAACAACAAGCTTGCAATGAAACTCTGCTAAGATGCTTTGCACAGCATTCCTTTTAAAAGAAATGAACACCCAAGCAACAATTACCTTGGCAACCTGCCTGAGGCCAACAAATTTCTTTTTGATCTACTCCTTCAGGATCCGTGGAGAGCTGAAACTGTATTGACCCTGTTCACCACATCTACCCACACAGCCTTTGGCAGAGTTTCGAGTTTAAAATGGCCACTATTCATTTCAGCAGCCCATCTCAAGGATCATCACTAAATAGAGCCATTCTTCCATTATTTCTTGTTGTAAATGTTATTGTGTTGTTTCAGTAACAAAGCAGCTTTATAAGTGTAAGCAACAGTTGTCCAGGATCTGATACTCCCAGCATCCCCCCAACCATCACTGCTGCCCCCTCACCAATCTTGTACACAGCCTTGTACACACTTTGTGCCATGTGCCAAGTGAAACGCCAGAATGTAAATGAATGGGTTTTGTAATATTTGATGAGACCCACTGTCTGCCAGCACCTGAGGAGCAGCATGAGCATGAGAACAATATCTTTCCTCTTTTTTTTGATTTTGATCCATCAAATTTAATCCAGAAACCTTTACTTAGAATAACCAGCACATCAAAGTGCAAGTACATTGGACCACTGAGCTATTCGAGTCATGCTGTGAAGAGTCAGTGAATGTAAGGGACAGAAAAAGAGAAATCAGAAATGTAGCATCAGCTTGAATCAGAGCAGCATTGATCAAGAATTGGGAACAGCCTTCCTTTCTATAATTCTCACAAAATGGCTGACCTATAAAGTAATTAATTGTACCTTTTAATTTATTCAACAATGCTAGCAAGGCCATATTTATTGCCCATCCCTAGTGTCTGTGACAAGATGCTTGGTCAGCCCCCTACTTCACTGCTTGCCTGGCAATTCAGCTGACAATAAGGTTCTACCCTATACTGTGGGACTGGAGTCACATTTTCTTAACCGATGTTTTCTGGCCAACAGTAATAATGGAGGAAATTTATCATTATGTAAACGCACAGAAAAGAACGTGGCTGAGCCCCTAATTTCCTCTCTGTAGCAGGGTGGTTCTCTTACCGTAACCACTAGTGAGGGGAGGAGGGGGGCACATTTTTCGATCCAACAATAAATAATCTGGTCAAGATGCAATTTATCTTTGATAGCATGGAGACTGGCGCCCACTCAGTGGAAAATAGGGCCCAAAGAGATTTGTAAAGTTTAGAATAGCATGAATAATACTCCCTCCCTCAATGTCAACAAAACAAAGGAGATTGTCATTGACTTCAGGAAGTGTAGAGGATATGGAGGAGAACATGCCCCTCTCTATATCAACGGAGGCAAAGTGGAAAGGGTCGAGAGCTTCATGTTTTTAGGTGTCTGGATCACCAACAACCTGTCCTGGTCCTCCCATGCTGACACTATAGTTAAGAAAGACCACCAACGCCTCTACTTTCTCAAATGACTAAGGAAATTTGGCACGTCAGCTATGACTCTCAACAACTTTTACAGATGCATCATAGAGAGCATTCTTCCTGATTGTATCGTAGCTTGGTATGGCTCCTGCAGTGCTCAAGACCGCAAGAAACTACAAAAGGTCATGAATGTAGCCCAATCCATCACGCAAACCAACCTCCCATCCATTGACTTTGTCTACACTTCCCACTGTCTCGGCAAAGCAGTCAGCATTATTAAGGACACCGTGCACCCCAGATATTCTCTCTTCCACCTTCTTCTGTCGGGAAAAAGATACCTACCAACTGATTCATGAATAGCTTCTCCCCTGCTGTCATCAGACATTTGAATGGACCTATCTTGCATTAAGTTGATCTTTCTCTACACCCTAACTATGGCTGAACACTGCTTTCTGCACTCTCTCGTTTCCTTTTCTATGAATGTGTTTTTGTCTGCATAGCTCGCAAGAAACAATACATTTCACTGTATACGAATACATGTGATAATAATAAATCAAATCAAATCAAATCAAAGTCATGGATCGGCTGTGTGACATTATGTATTGACACGTTTACATGATTCTGGGCCAATACTCTGTCTTCAAAATTAAATTAGATTTTGCTGGCAGTCCAACAAAGAAAAGCAACTCGTTTTCACAATATTCAAAACTATTGGAGTCATTAATCAGGCCCAGGACCATTTTATCTCTTATATGACCTTCGCTGCACATTAAGAAAGCAAAGTAATGTTCAGAAAGGAGGGCAAGGTACATCCACATAGCAAAGGGAAGCTAAAATCATTTGGGTGAAAACATTGGCCCATTGTGAATTCAACATTTGTAAGTGACAAATATTTTCATCACTCATCTGTAATGCATCTCTATCTTTGCAGCCTGATTAAACAATACTCAAATGTAATTTGCCTGTTTGAGGTATCTGTTGTTGCACTCTGCTTGAAATGAAAACATTGAGAGATGAAGTGCTGAGCGCAAGCATGGACTTTGTAAGTGGAGAAGTTTTAAATGTTAATTTTGTTCGTAAATATTGCTCTTAAAATCTAATCTTGTCTGTAATTAATAGTAACTGAAAGTCCAGGGGAGGGGATTGGGGGGGGTGGGGGGGGTGTGTTGGGGGTGGGGGGAGGAGAGAGGGGGGAGGAGGGGGTGGGGGGAGGTATCTGGGTGGTGAAGGGAGGGTGTGACAGCACATGGGAGTTCTGCAAACACATCTGCAATAAGTGTTTGCAAATTGAGAACTCTGGCTCAGAGTCATTGAGCGAGAGGCTGAGCTGCAGACACTGTGACACATCAGGGATGGGGAAGTTACCTGGATGCTTTGTACCAGGAGGAAGTCACACCTCCCAGGATAGAATCTTCTAATCTGGTCAGCAGTCAAGCACAGGAGTGTGACTGCAAGCAAGGCAGGTAAGGAAACCCAGAGGGCAAGAATGCAGGACTGTCAACCTCTGAAATTGTCCAACAGCTTTGAGGCTCTCTCAGATTGTTTGGATGAGAGTAGGAGCTATAGGGTGGCTAAGCTGACTGACCATGGCACCGTGATATAGGAAGTAATTTAACATCAGATTATAGCAGTAGTAGGGGACCATACGGTGACGGAAATTGAGACTTTTCTCTGTAGCAAGGAGCGAGAGTTCAGATGTCTGTGTTGGCTGCTCGATGTCAGGGTTTGGGACATCTGCTCCAGGCTGACAAGGAACTTGTATGGATAGCAAAGGATCCAGTGGTCATGGTTCATGTAGGTACCAGTGACACAGGCAGGATAAGGAAAAAGATTCTGCATAGTCAGTAAGAGGAGTTAGGCACCAAATTAAGAAGTAGAACTTCAAAGGCAATAATTTCCGGGTTATTACCTGAGCCACTTGCAAATTGGTACGGGAAAAATAAGATTAGATAGTGAATGCATGATCAGTGTGGGACAAGTGAGCTTGAGCTGGAAGAAGCCTCAAAGAAATTTGTCACTGTTAATATACAAAGAGACTTATTCCAATATATGAAACTTCCTTTTGGCATTTCATCTTCTTGCGTAATCTTTCAGTGCACCATGGACATGCGCGAAGCAGTACCTAACAGATGTTGGGCTGCGGGCCTTGGTAGAAGGGAACCTTCAGTATAAGACTAGGGGCCTGATTTTACCATCAAGTTGCTCTCGTTTCCAGGTGTGAAAACTTGTTAAAGTCGTGTATGAGGCGAGTACTGCAATCCACATTCACCTCCATGCTGGTTCCACCTTTACCAAGGCCCGAAAATGGCTGCGATTGGGACCGTGCCCAAATCAGGCACAATGGCCATTTAGGTGCGTTTGCATGCATTTAAATTGAGTTAATGGGCTGCGCACCCAACTTTACCGGCACTTTCCCCTTCACCACCGTGTTCGATAATCCAGAATCGGCACAAAACAGACATGCTGTATAAAAGTCTGATTAGGTCGCGCCAGTTAGTGAGTAGGTAAGTGCCGAGCATCCGATGGCTCTCTGCTTGAGATCAGTGGGAGAGGGAAGGGGAGGTCCGCTGCCACTCTGCCTACATCAATGGGGGAAGTGGGGAGGGGCCCATGATTGGTCTGGGTAGTGGGGGGGTGGGGGGGGGGGCGAGGTTTGGGGGCATGAGGGGGTCAGCAATGTTGGGGGTTTGGGGCAATGTCTGTGGGGACTGGGGGGGAAGCATTATCCAGGAAAGTAGCAGGGGAGCTGCATTCTATCACCTTTTTTCTGCGCATGAGCAGTTGGAGGCGGCGATTGGAGCCGCCGAATTTCGGGCGGGTTAAGCTCCGCCCATGAGCTTGTGTAGCCCAATTCGGAATAGCTGATATTTTTTCAGGCAGAGTGCATGAGAACAGGTCTAAAAGTCAGGCCTAAAACACTCCCAGGTTCAAGTCCGCCCAGCACTTAGAATCAAAATGGTAAAATAGGACCCTAATAATCAATTAAATTGGACCTGTACATACAGTAGGCTTGTTAGCATTTCGTTTTATCTTTCCTTCAATAAATCACTGTTGTGATTCAGGGTTTCCTTATTGTGATACCTTGTGCTACAACAGCAAAAATCTGGTAAATGCAGTATAATGTGGGCTAATGAGAAATTGTCCATTTTGGCAGGGAAAAGGAAAAAGAAGCTTATTATCTTAATGGTGAGAGATTGCACAGCTCTTGGGGTGCAGTGGGATCTGGTGTCCCAACGCATGAATCACAAAAGGCAGATATGCAGATACATCAAGTAATTAGAAAATCTAATAGAATGTTATCATTTATTGTGAGAGGAATAGAATACAAAGGTAGGAGGTTATCTATCATTTGTACAGAGTATTTGTGAGACCTATGGAGGGATTCTCTGGCCCACCCCACAGTGTGTTTCTTGACAATAGGAGGCAGCCCACCATCTGCTAGCAACGGGATCTACTGGCCCTACCGCTGTCAGTGGGATTTCCCAATGAATCCCCCCCACGCTCATTGTTTAAAAGTAAGGGGTTACTGATTTAAGACGGAGATGAGGAGAAATATTTGCTCTTGAGGGCCGTAAGTCTCTGAAACTTTCTTCCTCAAAAGGCAGGAAGCTGAGCTGTTGAATATTTTTCAGGCGGAGATAAATGGATTCTTGATTAACGGGGAGGGGGCGGTGATGAAAGGTTACTGGGGGTAGTCAGGAATGTGAGATTGAGGTTACAATCAGATTAGCCAAGATCTAATTCAACAAAAAAAAGAAAATGCTGGAAAATCTCAGCAGGCCTGGCAGCATCTGTAAGGAGAGAAAAGAGATTTAAGTTTTGACAAAGGGTCATCTGGACCCAAAACGTCAGCTCTTTTCTCTCCTTATAGATGCTGCCAGACCTGTTGAGATTTTCCAGCATTTTCTTTTTGGTTTCAGATTCCAGCATCCGCAGTAATTTGCTTTTAATCTAAGATCTAATTCAACGTTGGAGCAGGCTTGAAGGGCTGAGTGGCCTACTCCTGTTCCTAATTTGTATGGACATACTACATCTTTTTGTGTGCTATTCAACTTGCTTGAGGACAACACACATCTGGTATCAGTAAGTGGCATCCTTACAGATTTTACAAGATCATGTTTAGACTAATTATAGAATGTCAAATTGTTACAGTGCCAATAAACAAAGGATTCTGCCATTCACTAATATCTATGCAACGATGATGGAAAAAAAGAACTTTGGATTTTTACATGGAAATATGGGACTTTATATAAGACCTTATATAAGAAATAGATACAGACCTCAGTCACTGACAGGAATGGCTGCAGGGGCTTTCTCTAAGGAATAATGGAATCCTTCCATGTGGTCCAGACAAAGACATTCTGAAAGAATCCAAAGATTTCTAACTACCTCTGGTAAGGACAAAGGAACAAAATGGCTATTTCATCCAAAAACTCAGGTATAATGGCCTAGCCAAAGACAGGATGTAAAGCTAGCTGAGAAAGCTGCACAATGTCCGTCTGTCTGCCAGTCTGTGTGTGTGTGTGTGTGTGTGTGTGTGTGTGTTGTGTGCATGTGCACGCTGTGAGCAAAACAGTTGGAAGTTTGTCACATTGAAGATAATGCTGAAACCGAGGCAGCCCATGCAAATATCGCCATATTTTGTAGGAACATCTAAAACTCTCTCTCTCTGACTGTGGAAGTCAATCAGCCAGCAGGAAATCACAACTGGAAAAAGATTTGAAATCTCTCTATTGAACAACAGAATACCCAAACTGAAGGGTCAACTATTGGAATTAACCTGTATTGGCTGCACCTCTTCACAACTCAAGGACTGTTCCAAATAACTTTTTATTTATATTTACTTCCTACTGAACATAAGAACATAAGAAATAGGAGCAGGAGTAGGCCATCTAGCCCCTTGAGCCTGCCCTGCCATTCAATAAGATCATGGCTGATCTGATAGTGGTTCAATTCCACTTACCCGCCTGCTCCCCATAACCCTTAATTCCCTTATTGGTCAGAAATCTATCTACCTGTGACTTAAACATATTTAACAAGGTAGCCTCCACTGCTTCAATGGGCAGAGAATTCCAAGGTTCACTACTCTCTGAGTGAAGAAGTTCCTCCTCAACTCTGTTCTAAACTGACTCCCCCTTATTTGGAGGCTGAACCTCCTAGTTCTTGTTTCCTTTCCAAGTGGAAAGAATCTCTCTGCCTCTAACCTGTCCAGCCCCTTCATTATCTTATATGTCTCTATAAGATCTCCCCTCAGCCTTCTAAACTCCAACGAGTACAGGCCCAATCTACTCAATCTCTCCTCATAAGCTAACCCCCTCATCTCCGGTATTAACCTGGTGAACCTTCTCTGCACTCCCTCCAAGGCCAATATATCCTTTCACAAATAAGGGGCCCAAAATTGCACACAGTACTCTAGTTGCGGCCTCACCAGTGCCCTGTACAATTGCAGCAAGAGCTCCCTGCTTTTATATTCAATCCTCTTCGTGATAAAGGCCAACATTCCATTTGCCTTCTTGATCACCTGCTGTACCTGCAAACTGAGTTTTTGTGATTCATGCACAAGGACCGGTGTTGTCAGACTTTTTACTGTGTTTACGCCAGTCCAACGCCGGCATACCCACATCATATCTCCAGAGTCCAGAGAATTTTGATAAATTACTACTAACACACCTGCTATTACTTCTGCCATTTCTTTCAGTACCCTGGGATGCATTTCATCTGGGCCCGGGTACTTGTCTACTCTTAGTCCCATTAGCCTACCTCTTTAGTAACAGTAATCGTTTTAAGGACCTCACCCCCTACAGTCCCACGGCCGTCAACTTTTGGTAAGCTATTTGTGTCCTCTACCGTGAAGACTGACACAAAAAACTTGTTTAAGGCCTCAGCCATTTCCTCGTTTCCCATTATTAAATCCCTCTTCTCATCTTCTAAGGGTCCAACATTTACTTTAGCCACTCTTTTCCTTTTTATAGATTCGTAAAAACTTTTACTATCAGATTTTACATTTTGTGTTAGTTTAGTTTCATAATCTATCTTTCCTCTCTTTACTGCTTTCTTCGTCATTCTTTGTTGTTTTTTAAAGCTTTCCCAATCTCCTAATTCCCCACTAGTTTTGGCCACTCTGTCTGCATCGGTTTTTAATTTAATACTCTCCTTTATTTCCTTAGTTATCCACGGCTGGTTACCCCTTTTCTTACAGTCCTTCTTTATCATCGGAATATATTTTTGCTGAGTACTGAGAAAAATCTCCTTAAAAATCCTCCACTGTTCCTCAGCTGTCCTACCAACTAGTCTGCACTCCCAGACTACATTAGTCAATTCTGCTCTCATCCCATTGTACTCCCCTCTGTTCAAGCAGAGGACACTGGTTTGGGACCCTACTTTCTCACCCTCCATCTGTATTAGAAATTCAACCATATTGTGATCACTCATTCCAAGAGGATCCCTCCCAAGAAGATCTTTAATTTTACCTGTCTCATTACACAGGACCAGATCCAAGATAACTCGCTCCCTCGTAGGTTCTGTAACATACTATTCGAGGAAGCTATCCCGACAGCATTCTAAGAACTCTTCCTCAAGTCCACCGTGTCCGACTTGAGTCAACTAATCAATGTGCAGGTGAAAATCCCCCATGATTACTGCTGTTCCATTTTTGCATGCATCCATTATTTGCTTGTTTATAGCCCGCCCCACCTCAAAGTTATTCTTGGACTTATTCTAACTTCTAATCCATATGAATTTAAATGCATCTGTTTTACCATTTCTCCTTACTGTTTGATTAGTTACTAAACTGGCTCTATCTTAACCTAATAAAGCCTAGTTAAGATGGCTCCCTTTTGACCATAACTATTGGGTCTGTAAAAAGTATCCAAGTGAAAGGAAAGCTTGATAACTAAACCTTTGTTGCTACCAGCAGAAGATGGGTTAAATAAAGAACAGGGACAGTCATCCCTCCACACCCTCATTTCTAACAATTTTGATTTGATTTGCTTTGATTTATTATTGTCACTGAGTATTAGTATACAGTGAAAAGTATTGATTCTTGCGTGCTATATACACAAAACATACTGTTCATAGAGAAGGAAACAAGAAAATGCAGAATGTAATGTTACAGTCATAGCTAGAGTGTAGAGAAAGAGCAACGTAATGCAAGTTAGGTCCATTCAAACGTCTGACAGCAGCAGGGAAGAAGCTGTTCTTGAGTTGGTTGGTACGTGCCCTCAGAATTTTTCATCTTTTTCATAAGAACATAAGAAATAGGAGCAGGAGTAGGCCATCCAGCCCTTCGAGCCTGCCCCGCCATTCAATAAGATCATGGCTGATCTGTCGCTGCTCAGTTCCACTTTCCCGCCCTCTCCCCATAACCCTTAATCCCCTCTCCTATCAAAAACCCATCAACCCGCGTCTTAAAAATATTTAGCGAGGCAGCCTCCACCACTTCAACGGGAAGAGAATTCCAGAGATTCACCACCCTTTGAGTGAAGAAGTTCCTCCTCAACTCCGTTCTAAACCGCCCCCCTTTTATCTTGAGGCTGTGCCCCCTAGTCCTACTGTCTTTTTTGAGTGGGAAGAGTCTTTCCACCTCTATCCTATCCATCCCATTCATCATCTTATATGTCTCAATGAGATCTCCCCTCATGCTTCTAAACTCTAACGAGTACAAGCCCAGTTTATTCAGCCTCTCCTCATAGCTCAACCCCCTCAACTCCGGTATCAGCCTAGTAAACCTCCTCTGCACTCCCTCCAAGGCCAAAATATCTTTGCGCAGGTGCGGCGCCCAAAACTGCACACAGTACTCCAGCTGCGGCCTCACCAATGCCCTATACAGCTGCAGCAAGACCTCCCTACTTTTATATTAGGGAAGAAGGTGGAAGACAGCATGTCTGGGATGTGTGGGGTCCTTGATTATGCTGGCTGCTTTACCAAGACAGTGGGAAGTGTGGACAGAGTCAATGGATGGGAGGCTGGTTTGAGTGATGGATTGGGTCACATTCACAACCTCTTGTAGTTTCTTGCGGTTTTGGGCAGAGCTGAGATACCAAGCTGAGATACAATCAGAAAGAATGCTTTCTATGGTGCATCTGTAACAGTTGGTGAAAGTCGTAGCTGGCATGTCAAATTTCCTTAGCCTTCTGAGAAAGTAGAGGCACTGTTGGGCTTTCTTAACCATAGTGGGGGTATCCCAGCCCGACCGTGACAAATTGAATTGCCTCACCCAAATCAACAACGTTTGGAGAACATCTGGGACTGATCATTACAAATCAATTCTATGCCCTGTCTGCATAGCGTACATAACAACACTGTGCTCTGTCTGCACAAAATACACAACAAGTGTGCTCTGTCTGCACAGTGTAAACAACAGTGTGCTCTGTCTGCACAGCAACACTGTACTCTGTCTGCACAAAGTACACAACAACAGTGTACTCTGTCTGCACAGTGTACACATTAACACTATTCTGTCTGCACAAAGTACACAACAACAGTGTGTTCTATCTGCACAGTGTACACAGCAACACTGTAGTCTGTCTGTACAGTGTACACAACACTGTGCTCTATCCGCACAATGTACAAAACACTGTGTCCTGTCTGCACAATGTATACAACACTGTGCCCTGTCTGCAGTGTACACAACAAAACTATCCCCCGTCTGCACAGTGTACACAACAGTGTGCTCTGTTTGCACAGTGTTACACAACAACACTGTGCCCTGTCTGCACTATGTACACAACAACACTGTGCTCTGTCTGCACCATGTACACAATAACTGTTCTCTGTTCCTTCCCTTTCTCACCCTGTCTTGCAACCATTATGTTGTTTGCCTTCCCTTTTTAAAGAACAATCTTATATTTGCTGACATGATTCAATGCCTTCTGGGGACTTTCCAGCCAACCTGCATGCTAACACTCGATGAGTTAGTTTTGCTATTGTCTGAAAACCCCTCAGTCAAAATGAATCTCAATATGGATTCCTGCTGCTTACCATTATCCAGTGAACCCTGTTGTGATGTGTGGACCTTAGACAAAGACAGAATTGTACTTCTTTGTAACGGCCATCATTGACAAGTGGCTGTTAACACTATCTTTCTGGCCTGGATTTTGCAATAGAACAGGCCCTCATTGCTGCAACCTGATCAACTTTTCTGGTTCAAAGTTCATTGGGATCTCTGCCACCTAGAGGGAGCTGGGCAGTGCTGCAGAAACTCCAATGATGCCACAGTGGGTGTTGCTGCTACATAACTAGAGGTATTGACAGCTAAGTTACAGAGAGAGAAATTAGGCAGAGAGGAGTCTTCTGCACTTTGCTATTACACCCACCAGACTGGACTTGATATGTTCTGCCTGTCATTCCTGCGTGTGCCAGTAATAGTTAGGTAGGGTTGAAATGGGATGGGACACTGAACAGTTGGCGGAGAAATGCTATCACCAGCAGTGGTGACAATCATGGGAGTTGGGGGGGAGAGGGGAAACAAAGAGGAACCAATCGGTCTCACTACACTAATTTCCTATCATTTTCACCATATAGAATTCCTACAACACGGAAGGAGGCCATTCGACCCAACAACTCTGTAGTCAATCCCCACCCAGGCCATATCCCCTTAACCCCATGTATTTACCCTGCTAATCCCCATAACATTATGGGGCAATTTACCATGGCCAATCAACTTAACCACACATCTTTGGACTGTGGAAGGAAACCGAAGCACAGGAGGAAATCCACGCAGACATGGGGAGAATGTGCAAACTCCACACAGACATTGACCCTGTTGAGCCTGGGTCCTAACCACCTTGTACTTTGCCACCCCAGCATATATCAACACAACATATACCTTGCCTGGTTTTCACATATAGAGTTCTCATTTGGGTGACGTTCTAGTGCCCAATCCCTCATCAATGAATAGACTCAGGAGTGGAGGAGAGAAACCATTCAGAAGAAATGGCTGGGAAGGAGAGATATTTGATCCAAGGAAATAAATGAATAAGTATTGTTCACCAAAGTAGTTGCATCTGTAAATAGAATTTGTCCTTCTCCTCCCATTTTCCATTTTCTCGAGTGTAAATTAATAACTTGTAATTCAAACAGGTGAAACTCATGGACAATATTGATCTGAGCAGGTGTTATATAGGAAGAAAGATTGGCAGCACAATATTATTAAAATAACAATGGTTAAACTTAGAAAGAGCTAAAGGTTTCAGACTGGGTGTTCAGCATGTCCAACAATAATCACCAAAAGATTAGGGTATAAGACACAGAAGGTCACGCTCAGGCTGTACAGAGTGCTAGTCATGATACCATGAATCCTGTACCCAGTCCTGGTCACCAAACCACAGGGGAGATATTCAAGCTTTGGAAGTGGGTCAGAGAAGAGGCCCAAGACTAATCCCTGATTTGAAGGATTTAGGTACAAGAAAGGCTGGTCAGTACTGAAAGTATATGAAATAATAAACAACATTGAAGAGGTAATCTGGACTATAATTTCAAATTAAACCATTGAGAAAAGGACAATGGACCACAAATTTAAATGAGTAAAGAGTAAATGTACAAAAAAAAGTTGATTTATATAAAGCCAGTAATATAGGGCAGAATCTTGATCTCAGATGCTCCATGTGCAGGAATGGCGGCGGAAACTCAAAATGCAGAGAATTTGAAAAAAAACATGAATCTTGCTGGCTAGATCGTGTTTTCCAATTTTGAGCTAACTTTGCCAGTGAAGTGATGTGGAACACGCTGGGAGAGACGGGAACCTAATTTGAATGTATCAGTGTCTCATTAACAAGCACTCTCTCTGTCTGTTGGACCCAGGGGCATGTTATTGTCCAGGAGTTCAACATTGTCCTGGGTTCCAGCATCCCTCTGAGTGCCGATTCCCTGGGACAGCCATGCCTCTGCCTGCTGCGGATATTCCGGTGCGAGATGCTCGCCAGCGAGTGACTGAGAAGCCTGTCTACTCAGTGATCCCACCAAGGTGTGTCTCGAGGATTCTCATGTTTGTCTGCTGCCTCCATCTCACTATCAATGCAGGCAAGTTCTTCCTCCTCCATGCCAGCTCGAGGGCTCTCCCTTCAAGTGATGTGAGGGCTCTGAGCTCCTGCATTACCTCAGTGGTACTGCTTGTCACATTTCATAGAAATCATCATAGAAACCCAACAGTACAGAAAGAAGCCATTCGGCCCATCAAGTCTGCACCGACCACAATCCCACCCAAGTCCTACCTCCATATCCCTACATGTTTTACCCACCAATTGCTCTAACCTACGCATCTCAGGACACGAAGGGGCAATTTTAGCATGGCCAATCAAGCTAACCCGCACATCTTTGGACTGTAGGAGGAAACTGGAGCACCCGGAGGAAACCCACGCAGACACGAGGAGAATGTGCAAACTCCACACAGATGGTGACCCAAGCCGGGAATCGAACCTGGGCCCCTGACACTGTGAAGCAGCAGTGCTAACCACTGTGCTACTGTGCCGCCCTAAGACTGAACCTAACTGTTGCTTTTCTTTCTGGGTTCCTAGTATTTGTAAAACAAGTGCAACTTTTTCAAGTTTGCATGTTGGACAAGCAGGCTGACAGCACAGAGGCAGTGGGTGAATAGAGATTAGAGTTTGAGAAGTATCATCAGTACACAAGTGGAAGTCTATCTCCTGTATGTAGGTGGTGTTGTCAAGGAAAGCATGAGGCTGAGGAAGGTCTGGGTGGAGATGGTCTGGCTAAGATCATATCATTAATATTGTAACACAGTGAATGTATTTCCATCAATCCTAAGCAGAAGAGAACCACCCGAGAAGGATTGTATGTTTAAACTCAGTGGGACCATAAACAAAATGGGCAACTGGCAGATGGTGATGGAGAAAAGTGATCAACGTGCAATGTAGTGCTTCCAAGAAAAATGGGAGACACTGAAAGAAAAAGAGCCTCATTCCTGCAAGAAGTAAATTATTGTTAGACATCTGAAAATAATTGTCCAGAACTTCCAATCTGAGTCAGAATATTTGTTTCCAACCCAGGTCATAGTATTTCAAGCCCATTTTCTAAACTCACGCAGTGCACCAGTCCTCGCAGTGGAGGCAATCATTGCAGAAGCCACATCCTCTTTTTACAACACTGGTTGCTATATTCCAGTTAGTAGAGAGTTTAAAAAATCCCATAGCTTCTTTGAAAAGCTAAAGAGAGAAGGGTAGGACAGCTGGTAAGTAGGTGAGAGTATACGGTGGCAGGTAAGTGGGTGAAAGTTTAGGGTGGCAGGTAAGTGGTGAGAGTCTATGTTGGCAGGTAAGTGGATGAGGGTATAGGGTGGTGGTAAGTGGGTGAGGGTATAGGGTGACAGGTAAGTAGGTTAGGGTTTAGGATGGTAGGTGAATAGGTGAGGGTTTAGGGTGGTGGGTAAGTGGGTGAGGGTTAAGCATAGCAGATAAGCGGGTGAGAGTCTAGGGTGGCAGGTATGTGGGTGACGATTTAGGGTGGTAGGTGAATAGGTGAGTGTTTAGGGTGGTAGGTAAGTGGATGAGACTATAGGGTGACAGGTAAGTGGGTGAAAGTTTAGGGTGGTAGGTAAGTGGGTGAGGGTTTTGGGTGATGGGTAAGTGGGTGAAAGTTTAGGGTGGCGAGTAGTGAGTGGGAATTTGGGGTGGCAGGTGAATAGGTGAAGGTTTAGGTGGTGGATAAGTGGGTGAGAGTCTAGGGTGGCAGGTAAGTGGGTGAGGGTTAATGGTGGCAGGTATGTGGGTGAGGGTATAGGGTGGCAAGGAAGGGGTGTCTGAGCTAAAGTTCAGTCATGACTTCTGGTCCAAGAGCCATGGATCCCCGCTTGCACATTAGAAAGGCATGGCAATACAGCTTTAATTTTCAGAAGTGTTGAATTAAGCTGAGGTAAGCAGATAGCTAAGTCCTATAAAAAGAAATATTTTTCTGCAGAATTCAATTTGCTCAAACTACATTCATAGGACTATACCGGCTCTGGTAGAATGAGATAATAAACTAATTCAGATGAAGAGGCTTTTTCTTCATTCAAGCCATTCTGCTATCACTATTTCATCAATAAAAATACTTTACTGCACAGAGCAGGGAATATATTTAAATGGATATTAAAATTTGTGATCTTGGTCCATTTATATTGGAAGTGACAGAAAAGGGCATCTTTATTTGTACTTATTTTTTTCCTTATAAAATGTATAAATTTTCTACTCAATCAGTCAAGATATTTATGGTCCCACTTACATCCAAAGATCAGAAGATCATAGTTGAGAGTGTTTGTACATGTAGAATTAGTAAGTAAAAAAAAATGTGTTTATGCCGCAGTAAATAACTCTTGGAGAGAAGATTCTGCTCCTTTCTATGATCCTTTGACCCTTGGTACAGATTTCACATCCAGCTTCTTAGCACTGTCTCAACATGAAGTGTACCACAACTTCCCCATTGCACCACATGACAGCTTGCCACGCGTGCACTGGCCCGGGAAGCTCATATACCATAAACACTCACCTGAAAGCAGGAATGATTTTCAGCCTCCCATCCATTGACTTCGTCTGCACTTCTCGCTGGGTTAGAAAAGCAGCCATGATAATTAAGGACCCTATGTATCCCGGACATTCTCTCTTCCACCTTCTTCTGTAGGGAAAAAGATACAAAAGTCTGAGATCACATACCATCCGACTCAAGAACAGCTGCTGCCATCAGACTTTTCAATGGACCTATCATATATTAAGCTGATCTTTCTCTATACCCTAGCTAGCTATAACTGCAACACTATATTCTGCACCCTATCCTTTCCTTCTCCCCCTGTACTCTATGAATAGTATGCTTTGTCTCTGTAGCGCCCAAGAAACAATACTTTTCACTGTATACTAATACATGTGACAATAATAAATCAAATCAAATCAAATCACTTCCCAATCATTTGGTATGAAGATGCAGAAGATTTGATTTGTAAAAATGAGCTCTTCTGCAGCTCACAGTCAAGTTGCTGGGAGTGAATGAGTTGCTGTTTATCAAATGGTGTCCAGCAGCATTCACTGCAACAGAATTCTATTGTACTATTACAAACACTTCCTGATTACACAAATAAACACAGTACTTTTTGTTAATACCAAAACAAGGGATCATTAGCAATAGGGATCCCGTTCTATAAAAAATCTGAGGTCAGGGTATTCAATTTAAACACTGCAAAGTACGAAGATATGAAGAATAATAGCTGAGGTGGATTGGGAAAATACATTAGATTGTACGATGGTACATAGGCAATAGACAGGCTTTAAAGAATGATTACATATTTTACAGCAACTACACATTCTTTCAAGGCACAAAAAACACAAAAAGAAATGTCAGCTAACAAAAGAAGTTCAGAATTGAAAAAGATTATAATAAAAGACCTATACAGATGCCAGAGTATGCATCTTCCATACCCTCAGCAACTGGAACTGATAGTGTCACATGCAGAGGGGGTTGAGATTGCCTGGACACTCTTGGAGTATCCTGAGTGAATGCCCCTAAGAGTCCAACTGGCACTCCTCCTTCCTTTGGATGCCTGAGGGGCCCTTTTTGACTTGTTGAGGAAAAGGCACACTTGGTGGGAAATGAAGATGCCCCATCCTCCTCTTGTCTAGCCGCTGCTGAAATGCACCTTTGCTAGAGTGATTGATGTGGGTCTGAGCACATATCTGATAGAACCTGATAGACATGAATTCCATGGTGCCCACCATCCTCTCTACAGAGACTTCCATGCCCTTGCAAGCCAGAGCCACAACATCAGACAGCATACAAATACACTCCTCTGTCTCTCGTGCCACACTGTTGAGAGCCTCTGATAGCTCTGGGCAGACTTCCCTTCGTTCCATAGAACTTCCTCATGTCTCTTCTCCTGTGGAACAAAGGGACCTTGGTGTGTTTGTTCATACTCTCTAAAGACGGAAAGCCATTTGAGACACTTGCCTTTATCAATTGAGGCATAAATCACAAAAGCAGGGAAGTCATGTTGGAATTACATGGGACGTGAGTGAAATTGCAGTTGGAGTACTGTGTGCAGTTCTGGCCACCACATTAAGGAAGGATGTCATTGCATTGAAGGGGTGATGTGAGGGGTGACCTGAGGTGACCTGATCGAGGTGTACAAGATTGAAGGGCATGGATGGAATGGATAAGGTGCAGCTGTTCCCCTTCATTGAAAGGCCATTCACAAGGGTACATAGGTTCAAGGTGAGGGGCAAGAGGTTCAGGAGGATGTGTTGGAGTCAGACAGGCAGCAGAGGAATGGCCACGGTATTGAGGAGGTAGCGGGGAACTACATTTGGGTACTATCAGCATATACTAGCGGTCAGCCCGTTTCTTATGAAAAATGAGGGGCCTTGTATGGATAAGGAAGAAGAGGCAGCTGACAATACATCCGGGGGGGGGGGGGGGAGGTGGGTGGGATTTCCCTTCCCACCTATCACAGGAATCATAGTGGGCTGAGGCGGACCATGCAAAGGTCTGTTGACCTTAGGCGGGATTTTCCAGTTTTGGGGCAAGCGCAGCTGTAAAACCTGCTGATCTTTAGGTAGTGAAGGTTGGGAGATTGTGGGGTTGGTGGGTGGGGGCTGATGCTGGTTCCAGAGTTAATGTTAGGGAAGAGAAGCTTTTTTTTTGGAGCTGGATTAGCTGTATTTGAATACACAGGAATGGCACTGCCCTAAAACTGTCACAGGACCTTTTCAATGGTTTCTTTTCTCTCGCTGTGAATTCTCCAGTCTGCAAATAGCATGGCTGGCTGAATCTGGCAGGAAGGTGGACCTAACCCACTCCCGGGAAGCTGAAAATATTTTTGTTCCACTGCTGAGAATTTCAAGTTAAAAGCAACAGCTTACCACTCTGTGACACCCTGCATTGTATCCAGAATGCTTTGACGCTCCGTCACAAAATAACTCTTTCATGTGGTATTAAAAATGGAAATTGTGAGCTGCTCACTTAGTATTTGAATTCTAAATTCATATTTTTGCTCTGGGCTGTTCAATGTTGATGACAGTGAGGGATGTAGATATTCCACACAGAACATTTAGGTTCAATCTATCAGTCCGCTAGCTAAGAAATCGAAAAACGAAAGGACAGGAGAAATATTTTATGCTTTAATTCTACAAATGTTACCAATGCTGAAATACAACAACCAGGTTGTGGCACATAACTTTCAACTTATCAGTCCCAGCCGGAATATTGTCCAGGTCTTGCTGCATGTGGGAGATTATTTCTTCTTCTTCTGAGGAGAAGTCATTTGGAAAAATCTCCACTGTTGATGGAAGGAAGGTCATTGATGAAGTAGCTGAGATGGTTGGTCCCAGGGCACTACATTGAGCAACTCCTGCGGCTGGGGTAATTGGCTTCCAACAGCCACGACCATCTTCTTTTATTGCAGGCATGACTTCAACCAAGGGAGAGTTTTGCCCCACTTTCCAATTACTTCAGCTTCACCAGGGTTTCTTAATGCCACACTCTGTCAAATGCCATTTTGACATCAAGAGCAGTAACTCTCACATCTGTGGAATTCAAGCCTTTCACGTGTGCTTGACTGTCACATACAGGCTGAGGTCTGGAGCCAACTGGTCTTTACAGAACCCCATGTAGCATGGGTGGCTTTAGAGGTTAAGTGCCATTTGGGAGCACTGTCAGTGATGCCTTCCATCACTTTGCTAAAGATAGAGAATAGACTGATGAGCAAGAGGGGAGATGATGGCCATGTGGTAATATCACTGGATTCTTAATCCAGAAACTCAGCTAATGTTCTGAGGACCAATATTCAAAATCCGCCAGGGCAGATGGTTGACTTTGAATTCAATGAAAAGTATCCACAATTAAGAATCCACTGATGATCATGAAGCCATTGTCGATTTTCAGGAAAAATTCATCTGGTCCACTAATGCCCTTTAGGGAAGGAAATTTGCCCTTACCTGGTCTGGCCTACACGTGACTCCAAAGCCACAGCAATGTGGTTGACTCTCAATTGCCCTTGGGCAACTGGGATAGACAATAAATGCTGGCCAGCCAGCAATGTCCTTGTCTCAAGAATGAATAGGAATTGGTCAGATTGGATTTGTCCTTCTTTTTGCAGACGGTATATATGCAGGCAATTTTTCACATTGTCTGGTAAATGCCAGTATTGCAGCTATACTGGAATAGCTTGGCTGGAGTTGCAGTTAGGTCTGGAATGACATGTTCATTACTACAGCCAGGATGGCATCAGGGCTCATAGCCTCCCTGTTCAGCCATTCCTTGATATCATGTGGAGTGAATCAAACTGGCTAAATGTAGGTATCTGTTATGGTGAGTCTAGGTGGAGACCTGGTGAACAGTTTCAGTTCCTCCTTTACCATCCAACACATAATAAAAAAAATTTTCCAACTAAACTGGTATTAATGACTCAAAACTGACACCTCATTTCAATGCAAACAGGCCATAGGATCCAATCTCAACGTAGAGATTCCTCAACTATCTTCCACTCCCTGCCAATGATACTTACCTTGTACTGAGTGGGCAGAAATTCCATCTCTTAGAAAATGAGCCAAGAGTTCCTGGAAGCAGTCGAGACCCAGTGAAACCAAATAGCTGCCAGTTTCAGAGGGGTCAACTTGTGTCGAGTTGGTGAGTCTTTCTGCAATTACAGGAAACCAGTAAAACTTCCAAACCGATGGGTATAAAGTGAAATAGTTACTTCACTTTCAATTTCTATAAGCAAAGAAGCTATGCTAAACCTTTATGATCACTAGGTGGGCCTCAGCTGAACTACTATATCCAATTCTGGACATAGTGGATGGGATTTTCCAGCCTTGACACCAATGGACATTGTCATGGATGGGATGGGAAAATTGGGAAAGCCTTTTAAAGTCAAATGCTCTCTAAACATTCCTGTCCCATCCCCAACAATGCTCCATGCTGATGAGGAAATTTATCTCTACATTTTCGGAAGGACATGAATTCTTCAGAGAGGGTGCATATAAGGCTAAAATATGACTTTCTACATATACCTGAGTAACACAGAAACATAAAAAATAGGCATAGGGTAGGCCCTTCAAGCCTGATCCACGTTTCAATATGATCATAGCTGATTATCCAATTCAATAGTCCAATCCTACCTTTCCTCCCATATCCTTTGATTCCTTTCACCCCAAGAGTAACATCTAATTCATTCTTGAAAACATTAAATGTTTTGGCCTCAACAGCTTCACAGCTTAACACTTTCTGATAAAGTAATTTCTCTTCATCTCAGTCCTAAATAATTAACCTTGTTTTTCTTTAGACTATGATCCCGTGTTGTGGACATGCCCATAATTGGGAATATCTTCCCTGCATCTACCCTGTTTCATCCTGTTAGAATTTTATAGATTTCCAAGAGATCCCCTTCATTCATCTGAACTCTAGCGAAAACAATTTTATCTGACTCAATATCTCCGCATACATCAGTCCCACCTTTGCAGAAATCAGTCTGGTAAACCTTCACCATATATTTACCCTCCTAATCCCCTTGACAGTAAGGGGCAATTTAGCATGTCCAAGTAATCCAACTCGCACATCTTCGGACTGTGGGAGAGAACCAGAGCTCCAGGAGGAAACCCACACAGACACAGGGAGAATGTGCAAACTCCATACAGTCACCCAAGGTCGGAATTGCTTACACTGTTCTACCGTGCCGCACTATTATTTATATATATATATGTTTCAGTCGACAAGTTTATCATATATAGTCCTTCCTTCATTCTCTCCCATGCCTGGTTGTACATGAGGCAGATGAAGCACGTGCTTGTATCTGTTTTCTTGGTGTGATTTTCTTGGAACAGGTTGATAGCCTGTCACCAAAGGTTAGATCTTGAGGGCTTCCACTCCATCTCCTTTATTGAGTGAAGTATTGAATACAAAAGCAGGGATGTAATAATGGAACTGTATAAATTATTGGTTCGGACAGAGCTGGAGTTTAGTGTACAGTTTTGGGCACCACATTACAGAGAGGACAAAATTGCTCTGGAGAGAGTACAGAGGAGATTTACAAGAATGTCTCCAGGACTGAAAAATTGCAGCTATAAGGACAGATTGGATAGACGAGGATTATTTTCCTTAGAACAGGGGAGGTTAAGGATTGACCTAATTGAGGTATACAAAATTATGAGGAGCCTGGACAGGGTAGACAGGAGAAGCTTGTTTCCCCCAAACTGAAGGGTCAATTGCCAGAGGTCATGAGTTTAAGATGATTTGTGGAAGGATTAGAGGGGACATGAGGGAAAAAGTTTTCAACTAGAGGGTGTGGGATGGGGGGTGTTTGTTGGGGGCTTCAGCAATTCATTGCTTCAGTTGATGGTTGAGGCTGAAATGCTCAAATCATTTAACAGGTACCGGAAGAGCTATAACCGAAAAGTTGTGGACCAAATGTTGGAAAATGAGATCAAAATGAGCAGCTGGTTCCTTTTCTCCCCTTTCTGGCCAGCACAGACATGGTGAGCTGAATGGTCTCTTTGAGCATCACAGCATCTCCATGGTTCTAAGCATGGCTGACCAGGAGACCCTCCCATTCTTACCAGCTGCCATATGTGTATTGGAAGGATTTACAGTTAGACAATCAACCTGTTTGGCTGCATTATCAACACACCTTCCTTGACCATCAAGTTCTAGATTGGGATACAAACCTGGTGCTTTTGGTTCAGAAGCAAGGACACTTTCCACTGTGCTACAAGATCCCCTATCATACCCAGCATGGATGGAAAATTGCTTACAAGAGTTAGGCTTTATAAAAAGGTTGAAGGAATATAGTTTAAAAATGCTGGTCGAAAATTTCCAAGGTGACTGGAGTAATCAGGTAGCAAACTGTTTGTCTCAAGTGACGTAGCTTGGAGCAATTGAATGTGGAATGGAATGGCACCATAGTGGGTTATAGTTATATGCATCGTAAAAGAAAATACAATAATTGCTTAAATAGCATTCGCTTCAGAGAATTTTACAGGTAAGAACTTGTTAATTCCAACTAACTAGTAAAGTTATTCAATCCCGTGATGTTAGCTGTTAGCCCAAATGGGAATTTGACTATAGAAACATTCACTACACTGTGCAGTAATCTTTATAAATCACCGGATGCATAAACGCACGATTGAAAAGGTGCTTTATATGAAATTTCTGTTAATGACAGATCTCTGCAGAGGTTTATTTTCTTTACTGTATTATGGGCCAACAATGCAGTAGAGAATATATTTCAGTTTATGTTAGTGGTAGAATAGAGCTGAACATGATTTTTCACTGTGAGCACAAAGGGGATCTACTGTCACGCCTTATATTTCCCTCTCCCCCCAGTCTGCCACCAGAAAGAACTGCTGGGTAGATGTAGTTGGTGCTGTTCTCATGACAGGATATATGATTCCCTCTTGGCCCTTCACTGCCAGTCGAAGAGGTCACAGCAGCAATAAAAATGTGTAAACTGACGGGGCCTCAGGATCACTTGCTTTGGATTTACAGACAAAGAAGGACTTTCGAAATGTAGTCACTTTTGTAAAGTGGAAAATGTGGCTGCTAATCTGCACACAGCAAAGTCACACAAATAGAATGAAATAAATGTTCACATCTTCTGTTTCAGTCCTGTTACTGGGGGGATAAATATTGTTCAGAATAAACTCTCTTACTCTTCTTCGAATAGTGCCAAATTAGGGACACATTTTAATTTGAGATCAGGGTTCCATTTTAACATCTCACCCAAAAGATGACACCTTTGGCTGTGCAGCACTCCCTTAGTAGTGCAGTGAAATGGCAGATTAGATTACATTATCAAATCCCTGGAGCGGGGCTTGAACCAATGACCTCATGCCTGAATGGCGAGAGAGCTATCATTCTTCTGAATATGCCTTTTTACTTGCTCTAAGTGAACATTAAATAAAGCTATAATTTAAACTCTAGTGGAAATCACTCCTAGTAAATAATTATGTGAAACAAAGTAGGTTAAGGATAAGAGAACTGGGAAAGGAGTAACAGCAGCAGTGACAATGAGAACAGGAATCAGGGAAAGGTAAGTAACAAAGCAATCAAGTGCTTCCACCAGCAAATTACTTTGTGCCTCTCAGTAACCTCATTTGTAAAAAAGAATTTTCCACTGTAATCATAGCAGGATTTCTGGCTGGGTTCCTAAACACTAGACACAATCAAGCACATTTTTCTTATCACCTTGCTCCCGGTTTGTTTATTCAGGCTGAAAAACACCGTGGTACCAAGTCAGTTCTTGAGTTTGTGCTGCATTTGCTCCAGAAGTCAAAAGCCAGTTAAGGACTATTAACCTTGAGAATTATTTACAGGCGATGTTCTATTTATTTCCTTCTACAGTCTGGAGTGTTTCACATTGGTTTGGTATGTGCTCCAATTTAATACATTTCAAGTTTCTTGTTGATGCCCACACGTCCCTGACATATATTTCAAGAGCACCTATGTTATGATCCTCAAAGGGACCAATAACTTTAAAAAGGTTATCCCTATCTGTGGAATGAAAACTGACAGACTAGATCTCACTTTTTAAAACTTTTACTGCAACAAACCAACTAAAATTAATATAATTCAAGCATTAACTAATGGGTTAAGGGTATTTCAGATAAAGACGTAAAGTTCACATTAAGCAGTTGATCGAACAAAGATACACATAAAGTAGCTGCAGACACTCACACCACTTTCACACCAATACGACATCACATGCAATTCCACGGATTTACCAATTTAGTCTCCAGCACATAAGATCATTCACTTCTATCCAATGGATTTGGCCCTCAAATCACTTTTGCCAGCAGTCATAGTCTATCCAAAATTTCCAGATAATGCTCCATCGACAAGATGCATGTCTATAAACCCTCTCTTATGGGCCATGATAGCACTGGCTGGCACAGAATCGCAAACACTCCCCTCCCTAACTCTTTTAGATAATCAGGTTGGTTCTAGAAAAAACTGAAACAGCAGCAGGTCTTGTCTAATCTACAATCCCCTACTGTCCCCGTATTTAGCTCTCTGGCCTTCCTAACTGCTGCTGCTGTTGTTGTTGTTATTGTTGTTTGTCCATTGTCATCGATGAAGACCTTGATACCATTAGTCATTTTAAGGCTGGATGCAATGTGTCTGAAGATGACTGATCAGGCCAATTCGGGCACAGAATGTCCTGGCACATACTGGGCAGACTTGTGTAGGCACTGTTGTTATTGCGCTGGTGGCTCTGGTCTTGGTCAGCTCACACTTAAGTTGTGCTTCAGCATTGCACCTTGCTTCGTAAGCTTGACAGCCCTTGTGGATGAACCAGCACCAGGTAGGGCGGTTTTGTGCCAGCGTTTCCCAGGTGGTCGTGTCTATGTCAAGTGACTGTATCCCAACTATATAACGTACACAATAACACCGTCCCTGTTCTAATCCCAGAGCCTCACTTAAACACCAGGATCTCTTTGGAAATGCAGGCTCTGAAACCAGTTGTATTCTGTTCTTATTGTCAAACAGAACACTGATCCATTCAAAGGGGGCTTTGCTAACATTCACTTGCACAAGTTCTCTGTTCTGAACTGGTTGTCATAGGACAGGCTGGAACCTGACACCACTGCAATTAGGTTTTTATTTACCCTTTGCTTTTTAGTTTTCATCCCCTTGGCAATCTCAGGCCAAATGGGAATTTCTTAGAACTGAACTGCCTGCTAGAAAGTACACCTGCACCCTTTTCAGAAAATGCTACAGTTGGGATTAAAGGAGACATGGTAGAAAAAGAAAATAAAGGTTTTTTCCAAGGCACATGCAACACTTTTGATATTCTGTGTAATATCCCTGAAGTTCTAACTCTGATGCAGCATTCTCAGATGGGCAGGTGCAATCTGTTGATGATACTAGAAATAGTAATGACAATTCACAGCTGTTAAACAGTCCACTGAACTTGGGCTTTGAAGGACATGGAAAATATATTGACCATAAAACTATAGAAGTTATTAAATGTTGCCAATGTTTTCCTACTGGATCAGAGCTTCAAAACTACAGTGGGGAAAAAATAGTTTGGAGACTAAGTATTAGGTGGTCCTGAATTTCTGCAGGGTTCTCCCGAGCTGCTACATAATTTTAGCAGGAGATTGGCAAAACTGCCACACAAAAGGTTAGTTGATTGAAATCAGCCACTCACACTAAGGTAATCCTGTGAGAAAAGTGTTTGGGGTGATAGGAGAGTGAGAGGCCATCTTCAAGGCATTAGGATAAATGTATATCTTCAACATTCCCATTGCAGAGCTTCAGACACTGAAGTACATTTCAGGAATTGAGGCATACTCTCTAAAATATTCCACTGTAGACAGAATATCAGAAAGAAACATGAAAATACTGTTTACTCTGTGTTGTTTAAGGAGCAACAATACAGCTGTATTTTGCTTAGTGATGCTATAAGTGAAGAAATGAGCTAAATGCGTGGAATCACATGGACAGTTTGCACTTAAGTTTCTTATATGCCCTCCCAACACACAGAATTCTACAGTTAATACCAAGGGGGAAAATTTACCCAGCAATATGTGCATCCATATAACATTATGCAAACATTTTGTTCAATTCCAAACCAGAGTTATTTGGAAGAGATTACTATCACAGAGTTAAAAGTTGCATAGAAATCTGGGAGTTAATTTTTCAACAGCATGTGCCAGTCATGCATGTGTGTGAAATGGAAGATGTTCTAAAATTCTTCAAGTGGAACTTGTTCTCGGATTTTTGGAGACTCATTCTTCTAGCTGAAAAGAGTCTCTTTGCAAAGTGAGGTGCATGATGTTTGCTCTTACCTGTCATGGTTTGGCCCAGAAATGAATTAACATTGCCAGTGAACTGTATAAATAGGCAAATTTGCTAACTCATTCTCAGGTCTTTGAGAGTAAATTTTTCAGAAGTATACGAGTAGGTGCAAGCATTTTCCTTCGTGTTCCATTTAATTTGGTTAAATACTTTGTTGAGATTTTTTGGCTTTTATTTATTTTTAATTGATTTATTTTACTTGGTTTTTCATTTGTCAACCTTATAGGAAGTTCAAATCTATTAAAGCAACCTAAACTGCAAAGGCAAGTATGCAGATGTAAAATGCCCTTGATTTCCAGAAGTTAGGTGATCGGAGGCAGCTCGACCAGAGTGCGTGGAAACACCCACCACTGCACCTGGGGCAGCAAAAGGGGTCAGTCACCACGGTTAGTTGGACATGCCAAAGAGTTTTGTCTTCACTCACTATGCTTCACCAGGAACGTAGTCACAGAAGTATGCCATCCCTTGCAATCCTACCTGCAAACCTTGTCCAGAAAGGGGACAGCTATGCCTGTGATGGTGACACTATTGCCCTGAACTACTACGCAACTAGTTCTTATGAAATGACCTGAGGTGACATCTACCAAATGAGCCAGTTTGAAATCTGATACTGTAGACATCATAACACTGATGCTTTGTTGCCAGGGAAAGTGCCACATCATTTTCTTGACAAGAAGCAGGAGACAACTTTGCATCTGTTTATATATATGACTGGGTTCTCAAGAGTTCAGATCATCATTTATGGGGACCCATGTGGCAATACAAGTTTCTTACAAGTAAACAAATTAGGAGTAGAAATAGGCCATTTGGCCACTCGGGCCTGCTCTGCCATTCAATAAGATCATGACTGATCTGACTGTGGCCTCAACACTGCTTTCCTACCTCCCCCGATGCCCTTTGACTCCCTTGTTGATCAAGAATCTATCTGCTTCAGCCTTCTGGTTTTCTTCTCTCCCACACCACTTCTATAGCATTTATGATAATGAAAGGAATTTTAAAGTGATGTGAAACACTTTTACACAAACAGTTGTTCGGGTCTGGAATGCTTTGCCTGGAAGTGTGGTGGAGGCAAGTTCAAATGAGGCATTCAAGAGGGCACTAGATTATATCTGAATCAAAACAATATGTTGGGATCCAGGAAAAAGGTACTGGAATGGCACTAATTCAAAACGCACATTTGGAAAGCCAATGCAGGCACAATGGCTAAAATTGCTTCTTTCTGCATCACAACAATTTTGTGATTAACAAATAAATTTTGCTTGATCATAAGCAATATATGATGCAGTTACTCTGAAAAGTCATTACTCCATGATACATAGACATTATTTCAGAGAATGTCTAAACCAAACAGGCACTCTAGTGGCACAGTGCATAGCATCCCTACCTTTGAGTCAGAGGCCCCAGAACTTCTACAGGATTTGATCACCAAGAAAGGTGCGATCATAAAGCAGCCAAACATGTTGAGTATCAATCCCCAACCTTCCAACACACACCAATGCCACGTGATAAGAGCAGGAGAGGTTCCAGGTCAGCTGTGGGATGGAAAGAAATTGGAGCCTCCACCATCACAATTCATAGCTGCAGACTACAACATGCATGTAAAAGCATATGTTGCCACAGCAAATTGCCTCTTTTGGGGAGCCAGTTGGCTGGATGGCTAGCGTGGATTAGCTTGGTGCCAGCAGTGTAGGGTTCGATCCCCATTCTGCCTGGGATGAATTCAGAACCTGCCTTCTTGCCCTACCTGTGGTGGCAATGATGGTGCCCTGGATTGGATCTGTCTTTGGGGAGAGAACTGAAGATACCACCCTGAGGGATCAGGATTTTCTGTTGAGCCATGGACCTTGGCATCAATCCAAAACTCATAAACTTCAGCTCAAATACAATATAACAAGTATATGTTTTCACAAAGGCATCAGTAGAGTATACTATAGGCATGTTAAATCAAAAACCTTGATAAACCCAGGTGTCATACTGTATAGGCAACAAAATAGTCAAACTGATGATGAGTGCTGCATACTGCTATACAAAAGAGCAAAGAAAATTACAGCACAGAAACAGGCCCTTGGGCCCTCCAAGCCCCATGCACCAACCATGCCGCCTGACTTAACTAAAACCCCTTATCCTTCCGGGGACATATCCCTCTATTCAAATCCTATTCATGCTATATACTGTATAATGCTGAGAAGAGGACAAATGGCAAAGAAGGTTGAGGCAGATTCTGCAGAGATAAGAGACTTTGTTACTTTCAATGGAGTAGAGGCCAAGAGGACAAATGTGGCAAAATTTAATTGATATTGAAATTTATTGAATATTGAATAATAAAATTTGAAGTTACCACTGTCCAAGAAGCCAAGAGTGTTTGTTGGCAATGAATTGGCCCACCATGAATTAGGAATCTGCCTTCTTGCCCTACCAGTGGTGATCATAGTGCCCTGGATTGGATCTGCCTTTGGACAGAGAACTGAAGAAGAAGAACACAATGCTCATCATTACCTGATACTTGTCCACATCAATCATCGTCAACAGCCTCCTATAGAATTAGCTTCATTAACAATCAAATCAATAAAGAACAACTTGTATTTCTATAACACCTTTAATGTACTTCACAAGAGCAATATAAAGCCAATCTTTACACTTCACCAAGAGGTGTCAACATGGATGAACAAAAGCTTGGTCAAAGAGATCAGAACATCTTTAAGGAGGGTCTTAAAGAAGAAAGGGAAGCTAGAGAGGTGAAGAAGTTTTAGAGGCGGGAATTTCAGAGCTTAGGGCTTTGGTAATTGAAGGCAGGCTTCTCAGCCATTTGGCTAACATGCAAGTGAGATCAAGCCTTGGAGGAGGAGCTACACCTACTCCAATCAGCTTGGATCATGTAGATCAAGCCCAAGACAGGAGGTGAGAGCCCTGTCTTGTCAGTTTGGATCGGGAATGTCCCAACTTGTTGGGACTCTGAATTGGGTTTAATTTGACTTGATTGGATTGGAATAAAGTTTAAAAAAAATTGAAGGCATGGTGGCTGCCAATAGTGGGTCAATTAAAATCAGAGATCCTCAGGAGAATTAGTGAAGCATAGGTATCTTGGAGGTTAGTGTAGTTTGAGATTAGTGAGGTAGGATGGAAGAGGCCACAGAGAAAGTTGAAGACGAGGATGAGAAGTTTGCCATTGAAGCATTGTTTTACTGGGAGCCAATAAAACTCAGTGAGGACACAGTTGATAGGTAAACAGAACTTGGTGTAAGTTAGGCCATGTAGAGTTTGGAGCATCTCAAGTTAATGGGCATTAGAATGTTTGAGGTTGACCAGAAATGTGCTGGAAAAATGAAATCTGGAGATAATAAAGACAGGGATGAGGGTTTCAGCAACAGATGATTTCAGGCAGGGATGGAGTCAGGTGATGTTGAGCCGGTGGAAGGATATTGTTTTAATGAGAGTGCAAATGTATGGTCAAAAAATGTGGAATAAGAAGTCTAATGATGACCACGAAAGCATTGCCAATTGCCATAAAAGCCCACCTCATTCACTAATAGCCTCATCATCCTTACCTGGTCCAGCCTACATGTGACTCCACATCCACATCAACATGACTGACTCTTAAATGCCTTTGAAATGGTCCAGCAAGCTATTCAGTTACAACCTTCTCAAGGGAAATTAAGGATGGGCAATGAATGCTAGCCAAGCCAGCAAAATCCATATCCTTTCAATTAATAAAAAAAGTTAATTTTGAAGTTAAATATGACACTGGGGATGCAAGCAGTCAATGGGAAAAGAGGAAATAGAATCCAAAACATTTCCTGGATAGACAATATATTGTGTGTTATAAATAACATTTCTCCCCTGTTCTGTCCAAGTGGCGACTGGATCTAATTTGGTTTTCCTCTGGTTGCTATTCTAGTGACAGAAAGAATTGAAATGGCTGCTTGCTAGGACTTCAAAGTTTCATATGGAGTAATAGAAGTTTTAATTTAAAGGTCATCGCGTGAGATGTTATTTCAACTATGAAAGCCATATTCAACAAAATGGTGGCTGCCCAGCTTTGACTGTTTTCTTAACTGACTTTGGGCCATCTGAACAGCAGGGTTGACTGAGAAAGATACGGGGTGGAATTTCCACCAAAAAATGACCAAATATCATAACGGCAAGAATCATGCAGTGACTTGTGCCAGTCTCTCAGGCACACTATGCATTGCAATCTTCCCACGCTCAGTCACTATTTTGGAGAGTTGGGAGTTTTGCACCAGTAGTAGGGGTGGGGGGGGCTTGGTCTAAACACAAAAATGAGCCCAACTTCAGAGCACTCAGGTGCTGTTTCACATGGGCCCCCTGATCTCACAGTGCACTGGGAGAACGCCCCCTTGGACATCAGGAACATTCCCCTCTCGTTGGCAGCATGTACCACCATGTATGTGGGTCATCGGCATCAGGTTTTAGGGACCTCCTGATGGGTCTCCCCTCAATGGCTTCCGAGCCTCCTGGCATGACCATCGCGACAGGTCTCCTCTAGTGGAGACTAGTAGTGATTTTTGCATTGCACTCGGAGGCCAGAGAAACCCATGTGCTCGGACTCAAATGGGCTGTGCATATCTAACTGTTACTTTAAATATGCTAATTGGCCTTGTCTTCAGCCAATTTGGTTAATTCCATGAGATATCAAAAAACAGCTATAGGAATTGGATATTCCAAAGGTTATGGGTCCTGACAACATTCCGGCAATAATACTGAAGCCTTGCGCTCCAGAACTAGTTGTACCCCAGAAAAGCTGTTCCAGTGCAGATACCACTGTATACTCCAGAGTGCAATATTTTACTGCTGCATTGTAATCACATGCCAAGCACTAATCATCAGTGCTTTAATCCACCAGCCACAAGAACAGTTGGAAGAAATATACTCAATGAAGCTCCAACATTTTGAGTCTAAAGTGTGATTACTTCTAATTTATGAGAATCAGAAGCCATAACATGGTGGCAGCAGTTGTGGGTGAAAGCCGAAAGATTTTAAATGAACCTAATGCTGAATCAGACTGAAGAATCAACCTAATTGCCAGGAAGAAAGAGCAAAGGGAGTGGATCATGGGAAAATGAAATGGTGACCACCTCAGCAATGTGTGCACAGCAATAGCGCATGATGAACTGGCAGGCTGATAACGTCACATCAACATTTGAGAAGTTTAAACAAAAGTGAGGCCTGGCATTTAGTAATTTTCTAAAAGACACTAGCATAGAAGAAAGGTTCAGCTATATCATTTTGTGGGGTGGGGAGAGAAAAGGTTAGATTTGTTTAATAGCCACAGGGGGCTGAATGTAAATGACAGTAACAGCCCAAACAAAGTTTTTGAAAATTTAGCACATATCTCCAGCCAAAGTCAAATTATCAGATCTACCAATGTGAATTCCAAGGCCTGAGGCACGAATCAGGTGATCTTGTTGACAATTTTATAAAAAGATTGATTAATGCAACCAATAATTGTAAATTCAAGGACACAGGTGAGAGGCTGATAGATCAGATTAGTTGTGGCTGTGTACACACTGAATGAATTCAGGGACCGGTGCTGGGGCCTCAACTGTTTACCATTTACATAGACGACCTGGAGGAGGGGGCTGAGTGTAGGGTAACAAAATTTGCTGATGACACGAAGATGAGTGGAAAAGCGAATTACGTGGAAGGCGTGGAAAGTCTGCAGAGAGATCTGGATAGGCTGAGTGAGTGGGCGAGGACCTGGCAGATGGAGTATAACGTTAGCAAATGTGAGGTCATCCACTTTGGTAGAAATAATAGTAGGAAAGATTATTATTTAAAGGGTGAAAAGCTGCAGCATGCTACGGTGCAGAGGGACCTGGGGGTCATTGTGCACGAATCACAAAACCTCAGTCTGCAAGTGCAGCAGGTGATCAAGAAGGCGAATGGAATGTTGCCTTCATAGCGAGAGGGATAGAATATAAAAGCAAGGAGGTCTTGCTGCAACTGTACAGGGTACTGGTGAGGCCGCAACTGGAGTGCTGTGTGCAGTTTTGGTCCCCGTATTTGCGAAATGATATATTAGCCTTGGAGGGAGTACAGAGAAGGTTCACCAGGCTGATACCGGAGATGAGGGGGTTAGCTTATGAGGAGAGATTGAATAGACTGGGCCTGTACTCATTAGAGTTTAGAAGGCTGAGGGGGGATCTTACAGAGACTTACAAGATAATGAAGGGGCTAAATAGGGTAGAGGTAGAGAGACTCTTCCCGCTTAGAAAGGATAGCAGAACTAGAGGGCACAGCCTCAAAATAAGGGGGGGTGCAGTTTAGATCAAAGTTGAGGAGGAACTTCTTCACTCAAAGGGTGGTGAATCTCTGGAATTCTCTGCCCATTGAAGTGATGGAGGCTACCTCGTTGAATATATTTAAGTCATGGGTAGGCAGATTTCTGATAGACAAGGGAATTAAGGGTTATGGGGAGAAAGCGGGAAAGTGGAACTGAGCCACTTCAGATCAGCCATGATCTTATTGAATGGCGGGGCAGGCTCGAAGGGCTAGATGGCCTACTCCTGCTCCTATTTCTTACGTTCTTATGTTAATTCTGAAAATAATTGACTGAAAAGAATAAGCTCACAGTATCACAATCTTTAGACATTGGCATCTTATGAAGCACATGGTATCCAAGGTTTTATTAATAGGGCATTGAGCAGAGGAGTAATATTTCATAATTGAAATATCATCACAAAATAGGCAAGGACATTCCAAATTAGTTGTCCTCTGGCAACTGGCAGAATTTTACAAGTCCGTTGCGGTGGGGGGGGGCAAGGCCAGAAATATAGCACACTGTTCACATCCCCACAGTGGCACAGTGGTTAGCACTGCTGTCTCACAGTGTCAGGGATGTGAGTTCAATTCCTGGCTTGGTTCACTGGTTAGTGGATTGGCCATGTTAAATTCTCCCTCCGAGGAGATGCTGGAGTGTGGTGACTGGAGAATTTTCACAGTAACTTCATTGCGGTGTTAATATAAGCCTACTTGTAACTCAAGTAAATTAAGTAAGAAGTCTCACAACACCAGGTTAAAGTCCAACAGGTTTATTTGGAATCACGAGCTGTTGGACTTTAACCTGGTGTTGTGAGACTTCTTTCTGTGCCCACCTCAGTCCAATCCTGGCATCTCCAAATCATGGCAAATAAATTAACTTTAACTGTCTGTGAGGAATCTGCATGGTAGCCCTGTGTCTGTGTGGGTTTCCTCCAAGTGCTCCAGTTTCCTCCCACAGTCTGAAAGACGTGCTGGTTAGGTGCAATGGCCATGCTAAATTCTCTCTCAGTGTACCTGACCCAGAGAGTGGTGATGAGGGAATTTTAACAGCAACTTCAATGCAGTGTTAATATAAATCGATTTATGACACGAATAAATAAACTTTAAATGAACGTCCACGGACTTTGATGGGAGCGGAGAATCCCACTGCCAGGAAGGGCCATAAAATTCCACCCACAGTCCCTTTCCCTTTAGATTGAAACCCCTTTGTTGCACCTATGTGCCAGTCTGATTTGTTCTGCAGTGTAACAAATGAGAGCTTAACCATTTAACATCAATCCAGCAGTTGGGATAATTAACAGCTTCTAATTGTATCAGCAGCATCAGAAGGACCACATCATGTTAACTAATGTATGAAAGTATTTTTTAATCCTAGAAATGCCTATCTGACTATTTACAGACATGCTGATTTATTTACAGGATGTGTGCACACATTTCAGAATATGGCTGTTTAAGCAAGTCACAATATAGGGAAGATAATGTAAACTCATAAATTCAAGGACAGCTACTCTAACTAGGGCACTTCATTAACCTTCAGAAAAGAAGATGCCAATGACGGGATGCTTTCTGTCTCATTCTTTCCTCTTATATTGGTTGCTGCAATATTCCACCTCCAGGTCATACCATCATGAGCATAGGCTTAGGCCTGGGCACAAATAGTGAACTACTTCAATAAAGTCAATCCTTTCTAATAATCAAGCATTATACAAAATACCCCAATAACACTCATTTTTCAAGGAGTCATCAGTTTTATGATTTATTTTAAAGGAACAGATTTGCTTAAGGAAGAAACAAACCATCAGGCCATAAAAGAGCATTTTGCATTTTGAGTGAGCTTTTGTACTGAACGCCAATTTTTCCTACTTTAATGATATTCTGAACCTGCTCAGTTAGAAAGCAGAGACACACCCTACCTTATACTCCTCATGCATCTCCCCCCCAACGTGCCTGTACACACACACACAAACACACAGTGAATTGATGGAGAAATTTCTTTTTATTTCCCTTCCAGGAAACGAAGCGTGTGGAGCACAATTCACTTGAGATGAAATAGTATTCAAAAAGCATTTGCGTGCAGTAAGCCCTGTCTAGCCACAGCTGCATGATTGGTGGTTCCTGTGCAGTTGGACAATACGTGCTTCTTATCTTAATTTACAGCCATATTAAAAAAAAATTCCCACTGCTGTTGTTTTTCTTCCCTTTACGCGTTCTGAGATGTCATCTCTCATCACTGACAGAATCATGCAGATATTTCTCTTAAAGCTGTAACAGAGTATGCGCCCAGAGTAAAGTCCCAGCCTTATGTTATACATTGCTAAAATTTTAGGACTGGAATTTCTGAACTGAGAGACAATATTCTCTCCCCTGAAATTGGCCTTCTTTTTTTTTATTATCTTTGGAGGTCTGTTGAATTTTTAGAAATGGGTAGTTTCAGTTTAATTTCTTAACATTACTTTATCTCCTTACTCCACATACTTTGTTCCTGAGTTAGTGTTAGAGAGGTCACTTGCTGTCAGGCCCCCACGGATGCTGCTCTTTGGGCATTTAAGAGAACAGACTTTAATAATTCATTCTCTGTTTTTGCCCTCATTCCTTCAGAAAGAAATACAGAACCCATGCTAAGGGTTCTTTTTTTGTCAGCTAATTTCTTTATTATGGCGAGTTTTTTTTGTTCTAAAACTGATTGTTTGAGTGAAAGTATCTGGGGATAAGTGACAATATTGTTGGACAAAGCCGCCAGATGACGAACAAAGGTTGTACACAGGGATTTCTGAGAGTATTTTTGTTCTACATAAAGTTTTACAGAGTAAAGTCACTATAGTCCCAGATGACCAGAGGCTGCTGTATCCTTTGAGGGGGAGAGCTGACAGGTGGTGATTTTAACCTGAGCGCCACCACACCTCCAGCAAAGGGCAAGGTTGAGAAGATAGGGCCTTCGTGAATAACCTCAGTTGGTACAGGAATAGAACCCATACTATTGGCACCTCTCTGCATCATGAACCAGCCATCCAGCCAACAGAGCGAAATGCATTGCAGTAAATGGGAAATTGACCTGGGAGTATCAGGTGAAAATTTGGGATATTCTTGGATTGACAGTTAGGAAAGCAGGTTCAGAGAAGTTGGGAAAATTGCAATGAATGCCATCAGGCTGGTACCCTGATGTATTTGCCCCCTTCCGTGTGACCCAGGGACAGGGTTGGTAGTGAAGTTAGAATTACCTATGGCTCAAGCAAGAAGTCAATTGATGCAATTAAAACAATAATTAAGAGCTATTTTACACTTGCAACACCTCTTTCCCATCAGTGCATTCGTCACATGCTGTGTTTGCAAAGTCAGTGAAGGGATGTGTACAGCAGGAAGTCACTGAGACATGAAACTGACATGAAATTAGCAGTCTGGTAATTCCGCACTTTATATCTGAGTTGCGTTATTTGAAATTGTGACTTTAAGTGAAACACCTTTAAATAAATCAGATTATCCCACAAGAATTAATCTATAAACTGGAGCTATAATTTCCAGCAACTCTCTCTCTGACCCCAAGCCAGGTTCCCCAGTCAGTCTCTCTCCTGATTCCCAGTCAGTCTCTCCCTGATTCCCAAGTTTGCTGATGACACCACCGTAGTGGGTCGGATCTCTTACAATGACGAGACAGAGTACAGGAATAAGATAGAGAATCTGGTGAATTGGTGCAGTAACAATAATCTCTCCCTCAATGTCAGTGAAACAAAGGGGATTGTCATCGACTTCAGGAAGCATAAAGGAGAACATGCTCCTGTCTACATCAACAGGGATGAAGTAGAAAGGGTCAAGAGCTTCAAGATTTTAGGTGTCCAGATCACCAGCAACCTGGCCTGGTCCCCCATGCCAACACCATAGTTAAGAAAGCCCACCAACACTTCTACTTTTTTGGAAGACTAAGGAAATTTGGCATGTCAGCTACGACTCTCACCAACTTTTACAGATGCACCATGAAAGGCAATTTTTCTGGTTATATCACAGCTTGGTATGGCTCCTGCTCTGCCCAACACCACGAGGAAATACAGAAGGTCATGAATGTAGCCCAATCTATCACGCAAACCAGCCACACTTCCCGCTGCTTCGGCAAAGCACCAGCATAATTAAGGACCCATGCACCCCAGACATTCTCTCTTCCATCTTCTTCCTTCAGGAAAAAGATACAAAAGCCTGAGGTCATGTACCAACCGACTCAAGAACACCTTCTTTTCTGCTGCTGTCAGACTTTTGAATGGACTTACCTTGCATTAAGTTGATCTTTCTCCACACCCCAGCATACTACATTTTGCATTCTCTCATTTCCTTCTCTGTGAATGGTATGCTTTGTATAGCACGCAAGAAACAATACTTTTCATTGTATGTTAATACATGTGACAACAATAAATCAAATCAAATCAGTCAGTATCTCCCCTGATTCCCAGTCTCCCCAATCCCGTCAGTCTCCTCAATCCCTAGTCAGTCACTCTCTGATCCTCAGTCAGTCTCTCCCCTGATTCCCAGTCAGTCTCCCCGATTCCCTTTTTGTCTCTCCCTGATTCCCAATCAGTCTCTCGCCTGATCCCCAGTCAGTCTCTCCCCAATCTTTTGTTACCTGGATGTGAAAACTGCAAATCAATGTTTCTTTTGGACATTTGGAACTGGGCAGAAGCATCAACTGAGGCAGGAACAGGATGGGAGCATGGCTGTAAGTGGAACACAAGCAGGACAGCAAGCGAGGCAGTGAATGGAGTAGCAAGTAAGGTGGAAAGTGGAGCAGGAGCAGGGCCAGCACGAGTCAACAAATAGGGTGGATGCAATGCACCAAAATGAACAAGAACAGAGTAGCAAGAGGATTGCTAATCTGATGGCCAAAGGGTCAGGAGTGACAAAATGGTGAAGATTGTAACTTTAAAAGGAAATATCCTCCCTATTGACTGGTAACATTATAATGAAATTGAACAGATCAACATTAAGTGAGGTATTACTATATAAAGAGGGAAGGCGGCTAGCTTGAGGTCATTAATAAGCAAAGGCTTACAGGGCCCAGTCTTTAAGGTTAACGGAATTGATTGTGTTGAGGAAAAGCATCTTGGTGCCATTTCCTTGAGGAATATTGGACATCTAAATAGGGCAAGGCCCTTTTCCTCTGTGAGTTTACACAGCTGCATGGGATCCACATGTTCCAAAATAGAGTGGACCATGGAGGAGCAGCTGCAGTATCCTTCGGTTCAGCACTCACAGGAGGAGGAGCATTAGCTGCAGCATGTAACACAGAGACAGGCAACAGGACATAACAGAGGCGATGGCTGCAGGGTTGCATGTAGAAGAAGGCATTATCTTTTCACAGGCCAAGAGTCAGCTTTCTTGGCCGCTCAGAGCAGCAACTCTCACTTTAGATGGACACTGAACCCTCTGCACCTGCTTGGCAGAGATCTGGGGCCAACAGGAGCAGAAAGCTATCCATTGCCCATGGCGATGAAGGTGACTGAATGTTTTTATATCCAGTTCATTCCAGGGCTTAGCTGCTGGAGCTTGCAGGGTCTCACAATCCGTGGCCCATAACTGCACATGTCAGATGCCTTGTGATGTGAATGCACCACGGTACCTCAGGTTTGAGTCAGTGCCCACAAGTCAAACCAAGAGGGCTGTACACTGTACTTTTGTGGCAGCATTTTCTAGGGATCTTTGTGAAGTGGAAGGGATTTCAATTCTTCCACGTGGAGCTGGTGTACAGCAACCACAAGAGGATGCTGCAGGTGTGTGGAATTTCCAGAGTGCTGGGGTAACATGCTCGTATTGTCTCAGGTGCCTCAACTCTTCACACCTGCAGACAACATCAGTTGATGTCTCCTGGGTGGCAAGGGTTAACTGCTGAAGATCCGTTGGTTGATACCAGTGCAGAACTTCACAACCGAGGCACACAAGAAGTACAATTGGAGACATCTGACAACCAAGGCCATCTTGGAGCATGTCATTAACTTGTTCAAAATGGATTTCCAGTGTGTTCACTGGTCTGACGGTGCCCTTCAATATAACCCAGCAAAGATACCCAGCATGGAAGTGCCCAGCACAATCTGGAAATCCAGAGAAGAATATCACAGGCACCAGAAGATGTTGGGGAGGGACCACCTTACTTGGAGGAGGGTGACGAAAAAGAAGAGTGTCCAACAAAGCATGGCTGTCCAGAATTGTTGCTGTTGCCTATTGCCACAGATCCATTTGCCAGAGAATTCTGGAACACTGTCATCCAGGTACAGTTCAGCTGAGTACGTTGCATTCAGTACTCCATTATTGCCATCTGGACCACTGTCACACCCACCCTGGCCACATTCACCATCACTTTCCAACAGGTAAATCTACATGGTGCAAAGAACCATCCATCCATATCATTTCCAGTCTTACAGTTATCCATGACCCTCATGCCACTCATTCCCTATGGCCAATTTGGAATGGAGCAGAGAAAACTCCATGGGTGGTATTTAGTGGGACCTGTAAGAGTGGGAAGGTTGATGGGCAGGGGGTTATTTAGGTGGGAGCTAAAATCTCGATTTCCTGATGATGAGTTGAAATGAAGAGATTAAATTAGTGCAATTGCAGAGGCAAGTTGGGCCTCATACTGTCTGCTGACTGGTTCCTATTTTCAATACCTCTGCATCCATGAATACTCATTCATTTATAAGATTTTCAAATTAAGTCCTACCTTCAAGATTAAGGCAATAATGCATGGGAAGTTCATGCCTCCTGTTTCATCATTATTTCAAGGCGAGTGTACAGGGGACAAGCTTGCTTTTTTGGATTTGAGGTGAGTGGGAATTCTGTGGAAATCTGACACAGGGAAGGGAGCAGGAAATTGCCAGCTTGGATAAAAGGTCAGAAAGGGCTAGGATGAATCGAAGTCTTTTTATTCATTCATGAGATGTAGGCATCATTGGCTGGGCCAACATTTATTGCCCTTCCTTAATTGCCCTTGAACCGTGTGGCTTGTTTGGCCATTTCAGAGGAGATTTAAGAGTTAACCACATTGCTGTGGATCTGGAGTCATATGCAGGCCAGACTAGTAAGGATGACCGATTTCCTTCCCTAAATGACGTTATTGAACCAGATGGTTTTTTATGACAAATGCCAACTTCAGATTTTTATTGAATTCAAATTCCACCATCTTCAGAGTAGGATTTGAACCCAGTTCCCCAGAGCATTACCCTCGATCTCCAGATGATGAGACTAGTGACAATACCATTACGCAACCACCTCCCCAACATTGTTACGGGGGGGTACTAGTGTCAAGTCTGTAGGGGCCAGAGGTCTTCTGCAAGAGGACTCATTTAGGATCAGGGCATGGAACTGCACAACAGGAAGTTCCAGGCACCCATGGATGTGGAGGAAGGGATAGAACATAGAACATAGAACATTACAGCGCAGTACAGGCCCTTCGGCCCTCGATGTTGCGCTGACCAGTGGAACCAATCTAATGACCCTCTAACCTAAACTATTCCAATGTTATCCATATGCCTATCCAATGACCATTTGAACGCCAATGTTGAGTAAAGGTGGGGTAGAGCAGTCAGGAGGTGCAAAATGGGAAACCGAAGGGATGCGCTCAGTAACGTCCAATGTCAGGTTCTGGGTGTCAAGGTGAGGAAGCTGGGGGAGGTCGATATACGTGGGCACGTAAGGATGTTGGAGGTTCTCAGAGAGCAAATCAAAGGATTGTAAAGGCCTTTGAAAGATGATAGGGGAAAGGTCTAGAGTGAGAAGATGAATGTCTGACTGGGTCAAGGGGGAGAAGTGGCATGTCCACTGTCATTGTCACAAGGCCAAGAGTGATAAGGTGGTAGGTACAAGGGTGACTCAGGGAAAATGCACAATGATGTTTGGAGAGTCAAGGATGATGGGCTCAAGCTGGAAGATGACTCAGAGGGAGTGTTTACAGATGTAGGGTGGTTCTTGTTCTACTACAGATCATTGCTCCAAACTTATAACTAAGCTGGCAGGAGTCCAGGGTCAGGTTGGAGCAGGAAACCTGGCTGGGTGTGGGTATTGGGAGGGATTTGGTTGTGGCTCGCAGGAGGATTTGAAAATTTCATTACTTAGCAGCTATATGGATGAAGCGACAAACACAGAGGTGGTGATATTATTACCTGCCTTCTTCACATAATTAGCTTGGTGGATTCACTATGGGTGCACCCAATATTCAATATGTGAATAACAAGGATTTGAAAACAGAGAGCAGCATTTTCAAGACCTACAAGTTGTACTAATCTAGGTTTAAGAGTACGCTTTCTGTTTGTTATTGTGTGTTGCTGAAGTGAAGAGGTACTGGGTTGTGAAAATCAGGGCAGAGTTCAGACTTGTTGTGCATCAGTCCACCTTGCATCATGTGTAGATCTCCTGTTGGGACAAAATCTTGCATTTTCATGGTGGTCGCAATTGGGTGCAATGGTCAGAAGAGGTCCCAGTACAATCAGCAATACATACTGTGAGATCTCCTCAGCCAGAAATGCACACATAGCATAGCAGTGTTGCTAACAGCTGATCCCTGGATAACTTTTGCTGAACCCCACCTACTCATTTGAGGTCACCATTGAAGGGTATCAGTAGGCACAATCCTGGTGTGAGTAGCACAGCCTAATACATTTTATCTTCACCATAATATTTAAATTAGTTGCAATTGGATGCCTTTTAAAACTTGGATGATTTTCTGCAATTCTTACTGTGAATGTGCTGAGCACTGAATTAACTGATGTGAAATATGTAACGTCCCTGGTCAATAGGAAGTCCACATTCAAAAGCTACCTGAAACTGTTGTGTTCTGAGAAGGATTTCAGAAAATGACATTTTTGATTTGTGCTGGTGATTATTCTCAGCATTAATTTTTCCCAGATGACTTTTTTCAAAGTGGGGATTTCTCTCTTTTTGTGCTAATTGGAAGAGAATAAAAGGCAAAACCAGAGAGATGTGTCTCCACAATTCTTTCCACAGAACTCTGAGAGATTACATCAAGAAGGAGGCCATTACCTTGTCTATACCAATTCTTTACTGGAGCAATTAAAAACGAATCCTCCTGCCATTCCTTTTCTCATAGCCTTGTGTCTTTTTGTGTTTCAAACATTTATTTATTTTTTTAACAGGTGTAATAGTTTCTGCTTCAACCACTCATTTTGACAAAGCATTCCATGCCTCAACTGTTCTTTGTTTAAAGGCAAATGTTTCACAAAACCATCTCGAAGCACACCCACTTTGCAACATCCAAAAGGAAGCTGCCTATGCAGGCATGGGAATTAGATTTGTCATCTAGATTCTGCATGCCAAACAGCTAACACCATAGACATGAGATTGCTTGGTGCCCATCAATGATCCCACAGCCCTGAGCATTTATTCATCTAATTCTAACTGCCTCAGAAGACACCAGTGATATAAGCCAAAAAGCTCACAGATTTATCAAGGAGATGACTGCAGCATTGTTCTCCACAGCAAACAATTTTATGCTGGCACTGTACATTTGTTTTCAATGGCAGATTACCCAAAGTCCAGGATATCCTTGATGGCACACAATTCCATGGCCTCATGAAATTTAAGGTATTTCAATCCCAACAGTTCATAGGTTATCTATGTTAAACAAAATTGAATCATGCAAATTCATACTGGCTTTCTAGTATCGTGTCTTTGTTTCACATAGTCTGAAGGTTGGAATGTGTAAGGCTTGTTTCCAAGAGGTTGGGCTGCCTATTTTAGCTGTGGCATCTTAGATGTAGCCATGAACAGCAGCAGAGTGCTGCCAGAATCATTTATAGATGCATAATAGGCATTTGGAAGTGCTACTTCAAATACAAAACCATGTCGCCTGCAGACGATGACTATATGTTTTAAAAATAAACATTGTAATATCCAGCTTTACTGGCTTAGGAGGGAATGCCTGAGGCATGCAGAGAGGAATACCCAATGAAAGATATTTGTGGCATAAAATATCTAATGTCAAAGGTGGGCCTTGAAAGAACTGGTTTGCTTCTTTGTGATGCCTGGGCTCTTTAAAACTGCTGAAACAGTAGCTATAGAAAGTTGATTTTCTACTTCCCCACTCCCTCGGTTGGACCAGACAGAGCCCATCCTTTAAGTGTACTCCAGCTGATTTTGACTAAGGTAAAGAGGGCAGGGAAACTAGTTTTGAGCATGCAAGGCCTGCAGATAGAGTCAAGGGCAGAATCAACCACCACTGTAGGCCTGAAAGGTTTATTTATCAGTGTCACAGGTAGGCTTACATTAACACTGCAGTGAAGTCACTGTGAAAATCCCCTACTGCTGTAGGCCTGAAAAGGGTGACATTGGAAGTAGTGCTGGGGTCTTTTGGCTGCTATCCAGAAAGAGTGATCAAAAAGAGGCTTCCAACCCTGCATGCCATTTTCTTAACTTGTAAATAGAAAATAGGGCACTTCCTTCCTGGGTTAGGCAGGTGTTTACTGCTGTGCCTTTCAAATCCTTTGTGCCCAGCAAGGCTTTCCTAGGGGATAAAATACAGCAAAATCAGGTTCAGATAATACTGGTAGGTGGATGACACCATTTAGCATTGTATGTATGTAGTGTGAGACTGCAGCTGGAGGGTTCCCTGTCAAGCTGATTTGAGGCGGAGCTTGTGGGTGCTTTTGGATTTGTGCTCATTTTATTGAAGTGCAGCTGAGGTAAACATCAGGCTGACTTAGATTTGGCTTCTGATGCAGTGACATTGAACTGATTTTGATTTAAATTAGCAAACTGGAGAAGATTGGTACCTGAAAAAAGTTGCCACCTTTAATTTTCCTTTTTCTAAGAAAATATTCCAACATGTACTGTATGAAATCATTTAACATTTGAGTAATAATTTGCAAACATATTCTATGAAGGTACACATTCACATTTATATGAGGATATTGCATGCTATAATTCCATATTAGTTACAGGAGTATACATCAACACATCGAGTTTTTTTGACACGACTTCATTTGTATTGGGAGATGAGCTAGTCAGAATTTAAGCCACTTTTTTGATATTGGTTCTCGGGGGGGGGGTGGGGGGTGGGGGGTTAGTTAAACCTGGGGAATGTTTGGCATGCTGGTTATCATGTCAGCTCAGGTCACTGCTCTTAATGCTGGCTTCCTTGTCAGGGAGAGAGCAGTTTCCATTTCAGTGATATCTAAGAACAGGTGCGAGATTGCTTGGTATATTCACAGTTTCAGGCAGTGGCCAAACATGACTCATTCTGACTAGCATATATTTTAGATGTTCCAGCTATGTGTTTTTATAGGGAGTGCTGGAAATTACCATGAGGAGGAGAAATACATCTTCTCTGAGTTGGTAGTGAGATGTTCTCATCTGTTCCTTGCCAGGCCTCAGTGGGTGGGAGGATTATTTTCAATGGGCAAACCCAATCAACTGGCTAATTTTTAAGACCTATCATTGACCTTCATGTCCCCTAGATAGGTATTCAAAATAACAAGATAGTTGACAGTGGGGCCAAAGTAGAAAAGCTTTGGAGGAGTGCCTTTCCTGACAACATAAGTTACCTGATATAAAGGAATGAAATTTGCAGGGTTCAGGATGTATGAAATGTGATCGTCAGTCAATCTTTTTTGTGCTTTGCTGTAGATGGTGGATTTGGGATTTCCGTCGGTTTCATTTCCAGGCTTCCCCTAGATTTTCTGTCCTTGGTCATGGAAATGAATATGTTGAACTGGTTGGAGAGTTGTCTTCAGGCATCTGTTGGTGAGTGGGGAGTTGACTTTATCAGAAAAGTCTGTAAAGTATTGCAGGCTGTATGGTTATAGCCATGTAACCAAGGGTAGTATGATGGCACAATTGTTAACGTTTCTACTTCACAGCACAAGGGAGCCGGGTTCGATTCCCGGTTTGGATCACTATCTGTGTGAAGTCTGCATGGTCTCCCTGTGGCTGCGTGGGTTTCTTCCAGGTGGTCCAGTTTCCTCCCAGTCCAAAAGATGTGCTGGTTAGGTGCATAGGCCATGCTAAATTCTCCCTCAGTGTGCTCATATAAGCGCCGGAATGTGACGACAAGGGGATTTTCACAGTAACTTCATTGTAGTGTTAATGCAAACCTACTTGTGACACTAATAAATAAACTTATACTTAAAAAAACTTGCGCATCACGCAGAGACAGTGGTATTGATGCAAGGATCAGTGATGACCTTTTTTGGCAAACTTGAGGAAGAATATTATCTATCCATCATAGAAGAGTTAGTCTAACCTCCAGATCCTTTTCTTGCCATCTCTACATCTATCTGATGTATTTCCAACTGAAAACTCCTGTTAAAATGTTACCCTGAGTCCTAGACATGTCTCCAGAATTGCAGCAATAATTAGAGTTTTTTTTGATAAGTGCGGTCTCACAGAAGTTCTGGTACACAGTAATTCCTGACATTGGGCACATGTGGCAAGATGTCCTTGTGGACTTTATGGCATAAATATGAAATACCAGGGATTGGCATCTCCCATATGGGTTTCCAACATTGTCAGATCATTTCCTGCGCAAATTTCTATCAGGTGTCTGTGCATTCCTTGTGATTCCATGAGTCCTAACTTGTGACCTACTTCCTGACCCTATTTCCTATTCCTCAAGCGTCAGTTTTAGCTAGTCGTTGTGTGAAATCTCATTAAGTGTTTTCTGAAGATCCAGTAAATCACTAGTTCAATGATGCAAAAACTATCTTTCAGAAAATAACATTTTTAACATTTCAAGTAACCTGTACTTTACACAAACTAACCTTATGATTTAATTAATTTCTGCACGCATATGGCATATATTGATGATCATCACTGTTGCATAATCAAAACTCGGTGTCAGTAGCCTGGATGCTCACAGGGTGCTGGCACTCAGAGCCTGGGTACCTAGCGTGAACTATGCTCATTATGACCCCAGCTTTCATTTAAATTATAATACTTCACAAAATGCAACTGGAAACTCAAACAATGCTCTAAATGCTCAGCACCCATTTTGAAGCAACCACATCAGGGAACCCAAAGAATGAAGTTGTCGTTTTCCTCACTGTCATTAATTTTCCATTGGCAGGTCACACCTTCTGCTTACATCATGTTTATTTGTTATATTAATAGGTTTTTATGTGTTCCAAACCGTTTTCTTTCCATGGTGACATTTGGGAGTGGCAATCAGTCTTTCATTAGCCAGTGGCATTTGACACTCCTTCTCATTTCTTCCCAGATTATTACTTGCCATAACTAGTGCAAAAATATTTAAATAAGCTGGCCTTGTTGTATCAACAAAGTTAGGTCAGTGGAAGGAACAGTGATTCCTGGGCTTTATGTTGGGACCACATTATCAGTCCCAGTGTGATTCCCTTGCAAATATGATTGGTTGAAGTTGGATCTAACCTATATAAACCACAAATGGGCAGGATTATCCAACTAGCCACATAAAGACATTTTCCCTCATGTTGCCATTTCTTCTTTCACCAAGCCCTTTAAATCTGTGCTCTCTGTTTCTTAATCCTTTCATCAAAAGGAACAGTTTCTCCCTATCCACCTGCCTTTGAGCCTCATGATGTTGAATTCCTCTGTCAAATGCTCTCTCAATCTCTTCTCCAAGGAAAACATCCCGTTTCTCTAATCTGTTTAACATACCTGAAGTTCCTCATCCCAAAATTATTCCTGTGCATCTTTTCCGCACACTATCTAATGGCCTACATATCTTTCATATAGTGTGTGTGCCCAGAACTGAATGCAAAACTCTAGTTAAGGCTGAACTAGTGCTGTATACAGGTTTACCTCAAGTGGACACTGTGATTTGCTTTCAGTAGAGTTTAAAGGTAAATACCTATTTTGGGTTAAGAACAGAAATAGCTGGATAAACTCAGCAGGTCTGACAGCAACAGTGGAAAGAAACAAAGTTAAAGATTTCAGATCTAAATAATCTACAGAACTGAAGAAATGCAGAATTGTACGGAATTATATAGTTGGAAAAGAGACGTGGTACAATAGAGGACCAAGGATAGGTCAGGACAAAGGAGTATACTGGGAGAGATATTGACAATTTTATGTCCTGGACATAAAACAGAGTGTTAAATGGTACCATTAAGGGGTGAAGCATGGTAATGGTGGAAAAGGGGTGAGATAGCAGAATCTGAATGAAACTAGAACAATTAAATAGCCAGGGACAGATGGCCAAATGGGAAGGGGTGGTGTTTTGTCAGGGGGAGGCCAAGGAGCTGAAAAACAGCTGACAACAAACAAAGTCAGCCTGGAGAGGTGGGGGAAGGGATGGAGGGGGAAATTTACTATCTAAAGTTGTTGAACTCAATGTTGAGCCCAGAAAGCTGCAATATGCCTAATCGAAAGATAAGGTATTGTTCTTCCAGTTTGTGTTGAGCTTCACTGGAGCATTGCAGCAGGCCAAGTATGGACATGGAAGCAGGAAAGCAAGATGGTGAGTTGAAATGGCAAGCTACCAGAAGGTTGGGGTCATGCTTATGGATCGGGCAAAGATGTACCACAAAGTGATCACCCAGCCTGTGTTTAGTTTCCCCAATGTAGAGAAGACCACATTGGGAGGAGTGAATACAGGAGACCAAATTGAAGGAGGTGCAAGTGAAATGCTGCTTCACCTGAAAGGAATGTTTGGGTCCTTGGAAAGTGAGGAGGGAGGAGGTAAAGGGTTCCAGAGGAAGGCACACTGGGAAGAGGATGAAGGATTTGGGACAATGGAGGAATGGACTGAATGTCATATATTTTGGATGCTTTGGGTAATCTTCAATGCTTCATCACACACTCTAACTTATCCCAAAATAATCCTCCAGATTATCTCCCCTTTTATTTTTTCCCCTGCCAAAGGCAGCGGCTTGTGGTTAGTATGGTTCCTTCGGAGCCAGAAACCTGCCTGTTCATCGTCATTATGTGTGAGCTTGTATGGTGGATGTTTTATCACGGAAAAAGCCAGTACACTAGTCCTCATCCATTTGTGTTTTGTAGAGGAATAACTGGATAGAATCCAAGTTGCATTTTTTTTATATCGCTACAGGACTAAACCAATTGCTAACTCAACATACACCAAGGATTGAAACTGCAACCTTTTTATTTATAACTGGCTGAGTACCAGAGCAGATAATACCGATTTCCACTGCGTCACTGGAGCAGGCCCACTTTCATGTTGTGCAGAACTGCAGTTGTGACAATGATGGCAGCCATCTTGCCCATCCACTTCTGACCTAGTCATCTTTCAGAGATGAGCCATGAATAAGATTTGGTTTAAACCACTTTAAAGACATTTGGAATAAAAGCTATCTGTCTATCTTGTTAATTCACCTCATCATAATGTGGCTGGAAAGATGATGCAGTATAGAGGGCTTTAGATTAATGGGACATTGGGACCAGCTCTGGGGGACATTAGACCTGTGCAGGCTAGAGAGGTTGCAGTTAAATAGAGTTAGGACTGAGTTCCTTGCAGTGTGTTTTGAAGTGTTATCGGAGAGAATTTAAACTAGCTTGGTAGGTATGTGGAAATCAGAGGATAATATTAGAAGAATACCAAGGTACCCAGTATACTGGGAGAGATAGATAGTAATAGAATAGTGAATAATAAATTAATAGATGAAGTCAGATTAAGGGAGAAAATAATAAAGTCTAAATCAGGGTTACAGCGCATGTATGTGGGTGCATAGATGGTAGTAAATAGGATTGGTGACTGAAAGGCACAGCTTGCCATGTGGAAATGTGGTGTTGCGACTATGACAGACCTGGCTCAAAAGAAGAGTAAGACTGGGCTTTTTTTGTTTGTTCATGGGATGTAGGCATCACTGGCTGGGCCAGCATTTATTGCCCATCCTTGAGGGCATTTAAGAGTAAACCCCTACAGATCTGGAATCACATGTAGGCTAGACCAAGGAATGATGACAGATTTCCTTCCTTAAAGTATGTTAGTGAACGAGATGGGTTTTTATGGCCATCAAGAATGGTTTTATGGTCATCGTTAGACCAAGTGAGGTCGAAAATCCTACCCATAAGATCCCGAGGAGTCATGACAGGGTGGATGGGGAGAGGATGTTTCCTCTTGTTACAGCCTGGGACCAGAATCCCAAATTACATCATGAAACCAGACTAGACCCCAGCAATTTTTTCCGTTTTGGTATAAATGTGAGGACAGGATGCTTCACTCCAGCAGCAATTCCACTGACAAATTAGGGATCTTTCACAGTAAGACCAAACTTTATTTAATAACAGTTTAAGTATGACTTTAACAAAATGAAACAGCTTAATTCTTAACAGTTGAACAACAGTGAAACAATCTTAGAAACATACAATTCAAAAGAAAACCATATGGCCCATCAAGCCTGCACCGACAACAATCCCACCCAGGCTCTATTCCCATAATCCCACATATTTACTCTGCTAACCTCCTGACACTAGGATCAATTTAGCATGGCCAATGAGCCTAACCCGCACATCTTTAGACTTTGGGAGGAAACTGGAGCACCCAGAGGAAATCTACGCAGACACGGGGAGAATGTGCAAACTCCACACAGATAGTGACCTAAGGCCAGAATTGAATCTAGGTCCCTGGCACTGTGAAGCAGCAGTGCTAACCATGTGCCTGTGCCACCCCAAATATTCTGCATCTGTCTTTACCAAGGAAGAATATGGTACCCAGACCATTGTGAAATAGGACTTAATTCTGTAATAGTAGAATTTAAAATTGATAAAGTTGAAGTACTGGAAAGGCTGTCTGTACTTACAATTGATAATGCATCAGAACCGGATGAGATGCATCCAAGGATACTGGAAGAAGTGTTAATGGAAATTGTACAGGCACTAACTATAATTTTTCAGTCATCCTTAGACTCAGGCTGGTACCAGAGCACAGAAGAATTGCAAACATTATGGTCTTGTTCAAAAAAGGGTGTAAAGATAAGTCCAGCAACTACAGGTCAGTAAGTTTAATTTTGATAGTGGGGAAACTTCTAGCAACAATGATTTGTGACAAATTCTAATTTATTGCCACATGGACAAATTCAGGTTAATTAAGGAAAGCCAGCATGAATTTGTTTAGGCAAAATCTTTAACTAACTTGCTGAAGTTTTTTGAAGAGGTAACAGAAAAGGTTGATGAGGACAATCTATTAATGTGGTGTACATGGAATTCTAAAAGGCATTTGATAGAACAGACTTGTGTGCAAAGTCATAGGTCATGAAACAGAAAGGACAGTAGCAATATGGATGTAAAATTGACTGAGTGACAGGAAACAGAAAGCAGTGGTTAAGGGATGCTTTTCAGGCTGAAGAACGGTGTGTAGTAGATAGGGAGAAACTGTCCCCTCTCGTAAATGGATTAACAACCAGAAGGCACACATCTACAATAATTGGCAGAAGATGCAAAAGTGATACCAGAAAAAACAACAGCAAGTGTTTAAGGTCTGGGATGTACTGCCTGAGAATGCGGTGGAGGGAAGTTCGAAGGAAGCATTCAGAAGGGAATTAGAACAATCTTTCTTGGGTTGTATTTGTTACAGCCTCACTTACAAGTTGGTGCAATTTTATTCTCTCTAGTTACAAAGTATTCGCAATAATGTAAACACAGCAGGAAACTTCTCCTGGATGATTATTTTTAAGTAAATTCATAATCCTGTTTCTTTCAAAATGATTTTGCTAAAATTACCAAATGCTGGAAACCTTCCTGCTATGAATATCAATAACACATATAAAGGGGATTCCACAATGTACTGTGAAACTATCAGAAAAGGAAGAATGTGCAAGGTTAGGAGGGTCAGGAGGGGGAGACGGGAGAATAACAGAAAATAAATTGCTCGTTCGGAGAGCCGTTGCAGATAGAACAGGCCGATTGGCCTCCTTTTGTGCTGAAACAGTTCTGTAATTCAGCAAATCTGGTTGTGCAGCCCACTTCCGATTTGTGCCAGTGAGAAGAGTGTGGTGACAAACAGGAAGGGAATCAGGAAGCAGTCTTCATTCAGTTCCATGTACTTATTGAGCTGCAGCTTCCATGGTAAACATTGGTTAGTCTGCCAAAAGCTCCTCAAATTCAAAATCTATGTCTTAAAAAATGTTTACACAACAAATATGCTGATAATGAAAGGTTGTGGTGGGTGAGTATGGGTGTGGTTGGAATATACTTGAACATGGGGAAACCATGCTGAGTCATGCCATACCTAACCTAAGATTATGTTGTGTTATTAACTCTTAGCTTGACCTGCACACACTAGGTAAAAAATAATGACAATTATCCTGACTGACAATCTTTCTTTTGTGTGTTGTATTTGTTACTGCATTACTTTTTATCAAACTGGTGTAATTTTATTCTCTCTAGTATTCGCAATATTATAAACACAGCAGGAAATTTCTCCCTGACAGTTATTTTTAAGCAAATTCATAATCCTGTTCCTTTCAGTATGACTTGATGATTTTGCTAGAATTACCAAATATAGGAAATCTTCCTGCTATGTTTATTTCAACAACACATATAAAGGGGATTCCACTATGTACTATGAAACTGCACTGGTCCAACCAACTTGTCATGTTCTGTCCATAATTTTTAATGCATGAAGAATCATTGCCTACAAGGTGCTTCCTGTGAGAGCAGCTGCTCACTGGAAGTGATAAATTGTGAAACGACCAGCAGAAAGCATTCCCTATGTTCATTGAACACAATGTAAAATTCACTATGGTATTCAAACAATAAAATATATATTAATAGATAAAGGCCCTATGTGGGATATTGATGTTTGACCTCTTTGCATGTTCACTTGCAATTCTTTCTGGAATTTTAGCAAAAAGATATCTTTTAATTTTAATAAGATTGGTACCTCAACTAGAGGAGAATTTCAGAGAATTATGTTGAGCATAAGGAAGTGAGTATTCCATAAGAGCCAAAGAGAATTTCATTGTGTCTCTTGTGAGGCAGAGTTGCCTTTCCACAGATCTGTGTGATATTTACTGCCTTGCATTGAGAAAGGAGATTGTGAGTATTTTTATTAGGCTGGTTTCTAACAATGAGTATCATGTGGTTTGCATGGTTTACCATCGAGGAGGACTGCTGACAGCTGCAGTACCGATTAGGCTTTACAGTTGTGCAGTTCACACCCTTCCTTCCCCACCCATGGCACAGTTTCAACTCCAACCAAGCATGTGCAAACACATTTCAAAAAATTAATCTTCTGCAATTCATGCTGACATGAGTCTCCAGCTAAACTTTCCTCTCCCCCTCAGCTGATGCGTAAATAATGTTTCATTGTAGGATCTCACCACTGTTCATATGTTCATTGAAAACTAGCAGCCTTTTACAAATTCTTTTTGAATAATGTGTAAACATAATTTATACATTTAAGCTTTAATTTTAACAGAATACAGCAAATAAAGAGATGATGTCACCGCATATACCACTCCCTGTTAACTTTGTAAGTAGACTCTGGTTCAGAATGGGTGTGTATATTTAAGACTGCTGATTTTTAACAAGTTAATGCTCATAAAAGTTTTCTAAGAAACTGCTGATGATATGCAACAAACCAGGAAACAAATAACCATAATTAATTGAAAAGCTTTCTGAGAACTATTATTTTCAGATAAGAAGTTGCTTTAATAGACATATGCTGGAAAATGTCACCTTTTACACCTTGACTGGATCTTTAAAATATTTATATTAGTTTAACATTACTGACCTGCTGAACAACTGTAACTGAAACATTTTCATTAGTATTTCACCTTTCTACCAGATGTGCTGAACACTTGTGACTTGATAAATTTGCAGTTAAAATAATGACCAGTATCATACAGTTCTGAGGCAACAAGCAAGCCAAAAAACTGTTAGGGAGCTGCAATGAGTCAGCTCCCCAACAAAGTCACAATGCTGGGGAAGTTTTTCAGTGAACGGGATATGGATATGGAGATATAAATGAATAATTAATGACCCAAGTAAGCACCATCCTCCTAGGCTACCCGCATTTTGCCAGTGGAGGATTGCCAAACCACCCACCCCACCCCCACCACACAGAGTGGTTGTCAGCTGCATGGATAGGACTCACCGCAGCTTCCCAGGAATGGGAGGGGGAAGCCCTATGGAAAATTGAGCTGCAGCCAGGGAAGGCAGCTCCTGCGGCCCTGATGATGTCTTTTTTCTTGCTTTGCTGCTACAGGTCTGAGGCCACCTACATTCCTTAGCAGTGACCACCGGTCCTGATGGTTCTGCTGAGTCTTCACAGCTGCCAGCACTCTAAATGGGTTGACACCAAGGAGAGCCCGGCCATTGTCCTTAGTTGGATAGTGGACAGATGACGGTTAATTAGGAGATTATCCCCTCCAGAAATTTGCCAACGCAGTTCTGAAGTTGGGACCTTCTCTCTGCCAGTAAAATTCCACTCAGTCTCTTTCCTGGCTAGGGGCTTTAAGTCATTCAGTTCATAATTCATCCCATGTTTAAAAAAATGCTAAAAATTGATGAAAATCCTCAGCAGATCAGGCATTGTCTTTGGAGAGAAACGAAGTTAACATTTCAGGTTGAGATGACCTTTCGTCATGATGAAATTCTGATAATAGGTGATCTCAATCTGGGACATTAACTATTTCTCTCTTCACAGATGCTGCCTGACCTACTGAGTACTTCCAGCATATTTTGTTTTTATTTCAGATTTCCAGCATCTGCAGTATTTCACTTTTGCATTGTTGAGATACATTCCACTTTGTACTGTATTCATTGTTCTTATACATACTGTTTCCTATACATTGTTTCCTATACATTGGGATGACAAAACACAGAATTGATTATTGCTCTACTGAGCACCATCAGTCCACAAGCATGACCCTGAGCTTCCAGTCACTTGCCATTTTAATCCTCTGGCCCACTCGTACTCTGATCTTATTTCCCCTTGTCTCCTTTACTCTTACAATGAAGGTTGCGGTAGCATAATGGTTATGTTATTAGACTAATGATCCAAGGGCATTAGTTCAAATCCCACGCATGGTAGTTTGGGAATTAAGATTCAGCTAATAAGATAAATCGGGCATAAAAAGCATATTGGCCTCGGTGACCAAGAAGTTACTGGACTTTTAAAAAAATCCCAACTGTTCACTCCTGGGTGGGAGGGGTGCAGGGTGTGGGGGAGAGGCGATTTTACCAAAAAAAACTAAATGCCAAACGAGTGTGAAAATGGGAGAGAATTGTGCTTTTTTGGGGGGAGAACTAAAAATGGGATCTTATCTCACTCTGTCAAAAAAAGAGGACAAATCTGTTTCCCGCCAGCAGGAAGAGGGGTGAGACCTAAGCTTACCAAAAGCTAGCAGATAGCAGCAGAGGGCACCATTGCATGAACCTGATTTCTCAGCTCTCTCGCAATCTTACTGGCTCATCCCACCCATCAGCTGACAGAATGAAGTTGTAAGTTGCAGCCATGAATTTTGTATTTATGGTCTGACCTATCTGAATCTCACAGCAATGTGGCTGATGTTTAACCCTCATCTCAAGTGATCACTCAGTTGCATAAGAACACGACAAAATAGTATACAAAGACCACAGCATGCCCAGTTGGCCCTGCCTTAGTATCAACAGGAGTTTGCACTAAGATTGGGAGACTGTCCTAGAGAGTAGTCAAGCAACATCCTTACATTTTAATACTCAGAAACAGCCAATACCCAAACTCTTCCATCCTGACCTACCAACAAGACAGACCCACTAAGGGCACGGTGGTATACAGCTGGGTGGGAATTGCCCTGGGAGTACTCAACATTGATAATGAACCATATGAAATCTTATGGCATTAAGTCAAACGTGGGCAAGGAAACTTCCTGCTGATTTACCACCTACCATCAACTGATGAATCAGTTCTCTTCCATGTTGAACACCATTGGAAGAAACACTGAGGGTTCACAGGGACAGAAAATGTACTCTGAAAAGGGGACTCAAATGCCTATCACTAAGAGTGGCTTATTGGTACCACTATTGACCAAGCTGGCTGGGTCTTGATGGACATATCTGCCAAACTGAACCTGCAACAGGTAGTGAGGGAATCAGCCGGGCAAAAGGCCTATTTGACATCTCCTCCTTCAATCTACCTATTGCAGATGCGACTGAGGTATCAGGATTACCTCCTGATGGTATAGGATATCTTTCCTCCTGGAAATTTGGGCAGAGAAATGGCAGATGAAGTTTAATCTGGACAAGTGTGTAGTAATGCATTTTGGAAAATCCAATGTATGTAGGAATTATTTAGTAAATGATAGAACCCTTAGAAGTATTGACAGGCAGAGAGATCTGGGCATACATGACCACTGATCACTGAAAGCGGCAACGCAGGTGGATAAGGTAATCAAGAAGGCATACGGCATGCTTGCTTTCATCAGTCGGGGCATTGAATATAAAACTGGCAGGTCATGCTGTTGCTGTACAGAATCTTAATAAGGCCTCATTTAGAATATTGTGTACAATTCTGGTTGCCACACTACCAGAAAGATGTGGATGCTTTGGAGGGTACTACTTTGGAGGGTACTAGACTACTGGAGGTCTGGAGGGTATTAGTTACCCTAAAGCATCTGGACCATGCTGCCCGGGGAAGTGGTGGGAGCAGGTACGATAACGGATTTAAGATGCAACCAGACAAATACATGAATAGGGTGGGAATAGAAGGATACAAACTCCATAAGTGTATATGGTTTTAGTTTGGGCAGACATCATGATTGGCACAAGCCTGGAGGGCTGAAGGGCCTGTTCCAGTGTGTACTGTTCTTTGTTTTTGCTTTTGGTAGACAAAAGGCGGGTAACTACAGGCCGGTTAGCTTAACATCCGTAGTTGGGAAAATGCTGGAATCCACCATTAAAGAAGAAATAGCAGGACACCAGGAAAAGAATGGTTCAATCAAGCAGATGCAGCATGGATTCATGAAGGGAAAGTCGTGTTTGACGAATTTACTGGATTTTTATGAAGATGTAAGGAATGCGGTTGACAGGCGGGAACCAGTAGATGTGGTGTTTTTAGATTTCCAGAAAGCGTTCAGTAAGATGCCTCACAAAAGGTTGCTGCAAAAGATTAAGGTACACGGAGTTGGGGGTAAAGCGTTAGCGTGGATTGAGGATTGGCTATCTAACAGGAAGCAGAGAGTTGGAATAAATGGGTGCTTTTCCGGTTGGCAGTTGGTGACTAGTGGCATGCCTCAGGGATCGGTGCTGGGCCCTCAACTGTTCACCATATACACAGACGATCTGGAGGAGGGGACCAAGTGTAGGATAACAAAGTTTGCTGATGACACAAAGATGAGTGGGAAAGCGAATTGCATGGAGGATGCGGAGAAATTTGGATAGGCTAAGTGAGTGGGCAAGGATCTGGCAGATGGAGTATAACATTGGCAAGTGTGAGGTTATCCACTTTGGAAAGAATAATAGCAAAATGGACTATTATTTAAATGGTGAAAAATTACAACATGCTACTGGGCAGAGGGACCTGGGGGTCCTTGTGCATGAATCGCAAAAACCCAGTCTGCAGGTGTAGCAGGTGATCAAGAAGGCAAATGGAATAGAACATAGAACACTACAGCACAAACAGGCCCTTCGGCCCACAAGTTGCACAGATCACATCTATACCTACCAAGCCATAGAACTATCTGTAACTCCCAATTCCATTAGATCCCATATACTCATCCAGAAGTCTTTCAAAAGACCCCAGCGAGTTCACCTCTACCACCACCGACGGCAGCCGATTCCACTCACTCACCACCCTCTGAGTGAAAAACTTACTCCTAACATCTCCTCTGTACTTGCTTCCCAGCACCTTAAACCTGTGTCCTCTCCTAGCAACCATTTCAGCCCTGGGAAATAGCCTCCGAGAATCCACCCTATCTATTCCTGTCAACATTTTATAAACCTCTATCAGGTGGCCTCTCAACCTTCTTCTCTCCAGGGAGAAGAGACTTAGCTCGCTCAACCTATCTTCATAAGGCATGCCTCCCAATCCAGGCAACATCCTTGTAAATCTCTTCTGCACCCTCTCAATAGCTTCCACATCCTTCCTGTAGTGAGGCGACCAGAACTGCGCACAGTACTCCAAGTGGGGTCTGACAGAGGTCTTATAAAGTTGCAGCATTACCTCCTGACTCCTAAACTCAATCCCTCGATTAATGAAGGCCAGCACACCATACACCTTCTTGACCACATCCTCCACCTGCGAGGCCGATTTAAGAGTCCTATGGACCCAGACCCCAAGATCCTTCTGCTCTTCAACACAGCTAAGACTCCTACCCTTGATATTGTACTCCTTCATCCCAATGGTCCTGCCAAAATGGACCACTACACATTTATCCACGTTGAAGTCCATCTGCCACTTCTCCGCCCAATCTTGCATCCTATCTATGTCCCACTGCAACTTCTGACATCCCTCCAGACTATCCACAACACCACCAACCTTCATATCGTCGGCGAACTTACTAACCCATCCCTCCACTTCCTCATCCAGGTCATTTATGAAAATGACAAACAGCAAGGGTCCTAGAACAGATCCCTGGGGCACTCCACTGGTGACCGACCTCCATGCAGAAAAAGACCCATCTACAACCACTCTCTGCCTTCTGCAGGTAAGCCAGTTCTAGATCCACAAGGCCAAAGCCCCTTGCATAACATGCCTCCTCACCTTCTCAAGAAGTCTTGCATGGGGGACCTTATCAAACACCTTGCTGAAGTCCATGTAAACTACGTCCACCGCTCTTCCTTCATCAATGTGTTCAGTCACATTTTCAAAGATCTCAACGAGGCTTGTAAGGCACGACCTGCCTTTGACAAAGCCGTGCTGACTATTTCTGTTCATACTAAACTTCTCTAAATGCTCATAAATCTTGTCCCTCAGAATCCTCTCCATCAACTTACCAACCACTGAGGTCAGACTCACCGGTCGGTAATTTCCCGGGCTGTTCCTGTTCCCTTTCTTGAAAATAGGAACCACATCTGCAATCTTCCAATCCTTCAGAACCTCTCCCGTCTCCATCAACGATGCAAAGATCATCGCCAGGAATGTAGGCCTTTATCATGAGGGGGATGGAGTATAAAAACAGGGAGGTCTTGCTGCAATTGTACAAGGTACTGGTGAGGCTGCAACTGGAGTACTGTGTGCAATTTTGGGCCCCTTATTTGTGAAAGGATATATTGGCCTTTGAGGGAGTACAGAGAAGGTTCACCAGGTTGATACCAGAGATGAAGGGGTTAGCTTATGAGGAGAGATTGAGTAGATTGGGCCTGTACTCGTTGGAGTTTAGAAGGTTGCGGGGAGATCTTATAGAGACATAAAAGATAATGAAGGGGCTAGATAAGGTAGAGGCAAAGAGATTATTTCCACTTAGAAAGGAAGCAAGAACTAGAGGGCACAGCCTCAAAATAAGGGGGAGTCAATTTAGAACAAAGTTGAGGAGGAACTTCTTCTCTCAGAGGGCAGTGAATCTTTGGAATTCTCTGCCCATTGAAGCAGTGGAGGCTACCTTGTTAGATGTGTTTAAGTGACAGGTAGATAGATTTCTGACCAATAAGGGAATTAAGGGTTACGGGGAGCAGGCGGGTAAGTGGAACTTAACCACTATCAGATCAGCCATGATCTCATTGAATGGCGGGGCAGGCTCGAGGGGCTAGATGGCCTACTCCTGCTCCTATTTCTTATGTTCTTATGTTTTTTCACCTCCTCCAAAAACACCTCTCAGTGCAGTGCCTGACAACCTGGAGGCTCATCTCTCCCATTCTCAGCCATACTTCCATCCTTCCCAACTCAGATTCACTCCCAGCACTTGTTATAACCACAATGCACCATCCTTTTAAGAAGAAACAAGTTAAATAGCTTGATTTTACAATCCCAAAACTGGATCAAATGGAGGTGATTTGGCAGATAACGGCCCCCGAACATGCCAGATGGAAATCGAGCTCCATTTTCACCCAGCACCATTTTATGCAGCACAAGAAAGAGTGTGAGTTATAATCAGACCTGCATCATTTAACATCATTATGATCTAGCCCCAGGTAGGTGTTTTTATATTTCAGGGAGGTGGCTGGATTTTGACAGTTTCATAGAGACACGAACCATGGACTGGAGGCAGGAAGAGATTTAAAAGTGAGTAAAATAATTTTGTCTCATTATTGTCCATCATGAAATACCATGGCTTGAATTATATCGAAGATAAGTCATGATAATGCTGTGATTGAAAGATGTCACTACCCATTAAACAATAATTTTGCCAAATGGTTACTTCTGCCAACAGCTATCAAATAAAAAATCAACGTCGTAAATTTGGAAATGCCTTCGGATGCTCTAAACAAGTTCATGAAATTGATAAAATATTGGAATACATTTTATAGCATTGAAAGTGTACCTTAGTATGATTCCAATGTGTAAATGTTTAATCTTTGCCCATTGTTTTTATGTATTCAGTCTAGACTTTTGTAGTGATTTTAGTTTTGAAGTCAGTTTGTTTACTGGGGGAGAGTTAGAGACATAAGAACATAAGAACATAAGAAATAGGAGCAGGAGTAGGCCATCTAGCCCTTCGAGCCTGCCCCGCCATTCAATAAGATCATGGCTGATCTGTTGTGGCTCAGTTCCACTTTCCCGCCCTCTCCCCATAACCCTTAATCCCCTCTCTTATCAAGAACCCATCAACCCGCTTCTTAAAAATATTTAGCGAGGCAGCCTCCACCACTTCAACGGGCAGAGAATTCCAGAGATTCACCACCCTTTGAGTGAAGAAGTTCCTCCTCAACTCCGTTCTAAACCGCCTCCCCTTTATCTTGAGGCTGTGCCCCCTAGTCCTACTGTCTTTTTTGAGCGGGAAGAGTCTCTCCACCTCTATCCTATCCATCCCATTCATCATCTTATACGTCTCAATGAGATCTCCCCTCATTCTTCTAAACTCTAACGAGTACAAGCCTAGTTTATTCAGCCTCTCCTCATAGCTCAATCCCCTCAACTCCGGTATCAGCCTAGTAAACCTCCTCTGCACTCCCTCCAGGGCCAAAATATCCTTGCGCAGGTGCGGCGCCCAAAACTGCACACAGTACTCCAGCTGCGGCCTCACCAATGCCCTATACAGCTGCAGCAAGACCTCCCTACTTTTATATTCAATCCCCCTCGGCTTCCAACTGTTATAACAGGACTTGTAAGTTCAGTTCATAAAGTATATAATGGGTGAGAGGCTCAAAGGGGTGAGGGGTGAGAGTGATGGTAACTGGGAGGGGATGAGGGAGAAAGGAGCTGAACATGCGAAGGTGGGGTAAAGGGGGTAGAGTGAGCGGATGGTTAAAATTGATCAGAGGGTATAATTTGCCACAGATTCCATTCCTCACCTGATGCTTTAACAGAAAATTTTTAATTTTCCTTTTAGATAAAGAACAAAGAAAATTATAATACAGGAACAGGCCTTTCGGCCCTCCAAGCTTGCATTGACCATGCTGTCTGACTGAAGTAAAGACCCCATCCTTCTGGGGACCGTATCCCTCTATTCCCATCCTTTTCATGTATTTGTCAGGATGCCCCTTAAAACTCACTATTGTATCTGCTTCCACTATCTCCCCCGACAGCGACTTCCAGACACCCATCACCCTCTGTGTAAAAACCTTGCCTCATACATCTCCTTTAAACCTTATCCCTCGCACCTTAAAACCTATGCCCCCAGTAATTGACTCTTTCACCCTGGAAAAAAGATTCTGACTATCCACTTTGTCCATGCCCCTCATAATCTTGTAAACTTCCATCAAGTTGTCCCTCAACCTCTGTCGTTCCAGTGAGAACAAATCAAGTTTCTCCAACCTCTCCTCATAGCTAATGCTCTCCACACCAGGCAACATCCTGGTAAATCTTTTCTGTACCCTCTCCAAAGCCTTCACATCCTTCTGGTAGTGTGGCAACCAGAATTGAACACTATATTTCAAGTGCAGCCTAATTAAGGTTTTATAAAGCTGCAACATGACTTACCAATTTTTAAACTCAGTGTCCCAGCCAATAAAGGCACGCAGGCTGTATGCCTTCTTGACTACCTTCTCCAACTATGTTGACACTTTCAGTGATCTGTATACCTGTACACCCAGATCCCTCTTAAGGATTTTACCATTTACTGTATATTTCCTATCTGTATCAGACCTTCCAGAATGCATTACCTCACATTTGTCTGGATTAAACTCCATCTGCCATCTCTCCGCCCAAGCCTCCAACTGATCTATATCCTGCTGTATCCTCTGATGGTCTTCATCGCTATCTGCAAATCCATCAACCTTTCTGTCGTCCGCAAACTTGGTAATCAAACCAGTTACATTTTCCTCCAAATCATTTATATATATTACAAAGAGCAAAGATACCAGCACTTGATCCCCGAGGAATGCCATTTGTCACAGCCCTCCATTCAGAAATGCAACCTTCCACTGCTACCTTCTGTCTTCTATGACCGAGACAGTTCTTATCCACCTTGCCAGTTCTCCTCTGATCCCATGCAATTTCACTTTCTGTTCCAGTCTGCCATGAGGGACCTTTTCAAAGACCTTATTGAAGTCCATGTAGACAACATCTACTGCCCTACCCTCATCAATCATCTTCGTCACTTCTTCAAAAAACTCAATAGATGTCATAGAACATTGCATCAATAACTCTGATAGACTCCTCAGGATCTTTCCACTCTTTCACTTTATTCTGATCCCGTCTGTCCTTCCAATCTCACCTCTTGCTGTATTTCCACTACACCCCTCTGATTGTTCCCTTCTCTGGCCCCAAATGATCATCCCAATGCAAAGGCCTCTGTTTCATTCCCTCAATGACTTTCAAGCTCAGCATAGTGCTATGCTCTTCCATTGCCTTCACCTCCATGCCCACATATTTAGCCAAGAATCTTTCCTCATGCAAAGAAAACCCTTTCAGAATTAGTCTTCCATTTGCACCCCTTCTTCTAGTATTTATTCTCTCTTGATTATTTTCATCATGAACTGCCAAGATTATCTCAGCCATTTTCATTACTCTCTTCACTGACCCTAACAATGCACTTTGCACTGAAAACTTACACTATTCCCTTCTCTCAGGACTAACAATGACATTTTAATGAAACTTGCTGAGAAGAGTGACATTGTTATTACAGGAGAAAGCTACAGCAGTTGATGGGCATTTGAAATAAAAGCTAAAAATGCTGCAAGTACTCAGTAAATTCTGATGAAAGGTCCTCAACCTGAACCATTAACTCTAATTCTCTCTGCAGATGCTGCCAGATGTGTTATTTAGTGAACAAGCCTCTGTCTTATAACTGCAGAAAAGTAACTCTCCAATACACCCTTCATCTGGACCATGGTCTCACAATCGAATATTAAACCATTGTTTCCCAGCAGTGATCTCCATCTTCTCTGGAAATCTTTGTCCCTCAACCTCCAACATCCTAGTGCCCCAACTCTATACTTTATATCTCCTCTCCAAGATCCTTGAAACCTTGCTGGGTAGACCTTTCATTTCTGCCAGTTCTTGTTCTAAGGAACTTATTTATTTCCCCTTCTTCTCCTCCTGTCCAGCCTCTTGCTAGTGTTCTTGGCAAGAGGCAATAGCAGGGTGGGGGTGCTGTGAGTATGAAAATGCTGTCATCCACAGAGGTCAGGGACACCACAACATGCTCTGCATTGGAAACTCAGCAGTACTAGCCCAAATGAAATATATCCCAAATTACTATTAAAAGTAAGAGAAAAAATAATGGATGCTCTGACAACCACTCTCCAATCTTCTCTTGTTACAGACATTGTACCAATGATATTTGTTTACCATATAATTTACCTTCCCCAGGAGGCTCGTTCCTTTGCTTGTGATTCTTCCACTTCTCGTACCTGACTCTGTTCCAAACTTTTCTGCCATTTTTTAATGGTTGTCAGTATTTTTAGGTGACAGACAGTTTTGAAGTGTTCTATTTTTCTGCAGTTGTCTACCCTAATGTTGGACAGTCTTCTTGCTTGTGCAATTTATTCCCATCTCATTAAAGGCATTTCAAAATGGCACTTTTCCTTCTTTTGGCATGCTTAGGCTTTGGCATGCTTTTGCTTTTATGGCCTGCAAACTGAATGTTCTCATCCGATTTCTCCACAGGATCTCTGCGTCTCTTTATTTTGTTAAATTTAGCTCTCTAGTATTAAATTCCAACAGACACTGAAGTAAGAGTCAAAAGCTGGCAAGATCTCTTCATAAGAAGTTGGATTCTCGCCAACCCGCTGCCTTGCTATCATGTCATCAGCAATAGATCTGACTGCATAAAGTAATGTAATAACCTAGTCTCTTTTTGATCATTTTTGAGTAATATTGAAGCAATTCTGCACCTTGTGAGTCCTTTTCTCCAGTTGTCACAGTTCTGGGCCTGTCACAAGGCTTCTGCAATCTGAAATGGTTCTGGGAGTGCTGTTGTTTCTGCTGAGCCCTATGTTGTACCAGCTTCTATGCTGCTGCTTGCAACTTTAATGTCTGTGCTGACTGCTGTCTGGTCTTCAGGTTGACATCTCAGCTGTTGCTCCTGCAATGTTCTAATGTCTCTCTAAGTCTTAATTTTTTTTCTTTTGTCCTTCCCTCGAGGACATCTTTTCTTATCAGCCCTTCTTTTAATGTTTGCTGGAGGTTTTTACTTGATGTTGCCACCGTGTTTTGTTGTGCAATTAGGGGTTGGGTGAAGGTTTTGTTGGGGGCAAGGGGACTGTTTAATCTCCAAAAATATGTTGCTTGCATCTGTAGGTTCTCAAAACAATTACTCTTTATTTACTCTTTTTCAGCTGGTGCAGGTGTGATGGGCTGAATGGTCTCCTTCTGTGCTTAATTGTTTTGTATATCTATTGTTATTTATTGGCGGGCAAATTGCTGGACTGCTCTGAGATTCCCACTTGGGCAGTGAGATGTATAACACACTAAACATATTGGTAGTAAACATAAATCTCATGAATTCAGTCTGAACTTGCACTCCAGTACTGACACTTTGGGTGGTTTCTGTCTGTACTGCAATGGGAGCTATGACTGTGGGTACTCAAATGCTGTTTCACTACTGGGTTCAATGATACTGTCATGAAGTTGGCCACACTACCACACTGGAAAGGATGAACTCCAAGCTATGTGCTAAGTTGGAGTTGGACTCCTCCATGCTCCTTGATTGTAGTAGGATGCTGTCTGCCAGGCCTTCCAATGTACCCATCTCCTTGGTATGCATCATTATCAATGTTCTCCTGTAGGCTGACCCAATGAAATCCTCACTTGAGTTCCATGTAGCAGAATTTGTCTTTGATCTTACCCTTTGGAAACCTGGCATACGCTTTATCCTTTTCCTTGCCTGGTTGAAGCCCACCTGGGCTGGTGATACATCATATGCAGATGCTGACTCTATTCTACCCTCTAAGGTACACACCTTGCCAATATCTGAGCTGCTGATTGGCTGTATGATCAAGTAATGATGATTCCTCATCAGAGGTCTATAGCAGCTTCTGTCCTTACTAAGGAAGATGGCTTCAGTGGCTGGTGAATGGCTGTTCTTGGATAATTGAAAGTATTAGTGCAGAAGAGCAGTGGGGTGGGAAGTAGGAGGTCATCTTCACACCATCTACAGCTTGCATTTCATACCAGGCAGCGGAATGGAGGTGAGATGGGGTTTGAGAAGGGGTATAAGGCAGCAATACACTATTAACCTGTAAATTCTTGATGATATTGAATGCAGTGAGGTCTGACACAGCTGGTTGCCAGATGTCCAGCACCATCTTCTCCAGAGGCCTGCAGAGGATGCATTCCTGCCAGTCACCCTATTGTTCCTTCCTGTTATCAGTCACCTGATCCTGCAAAAAAGGAAGAAAAATATTCGTGAGCATGTTGAATATTTTCAAGTGATGTGCCTGCCATTGCTGAATAGCTTGGGGTATGTGAAAGGAGCGAAAGTGAGTGCGAACAATGTGCCCTCAAACCTTTTTTGGGGTGCACAGTAATTTGAAGGATCCAACTTGTGCATGGCCTGCATGGGAACATTTGGGTTGCTTCACAATGTTAAAAATTACAGGGAAGATTGTATGTGGCGCTGGCAGCAATGGTGGATCAGTGAGAGCGAGATGAAATACTGAATGTTAGGCCAAACTTCCAATTGCTCATGGGTTAGGTGAAGGGCTTTGGTGCACTGAGCAATGTGAGATCTTCATGGTTCACTTGAGTCTGTAGGTTCTCAAAACAATTACTCTCTATTTACTCTTTTTCAGCTGGTGCAGGTGTGATGGGCTGAATGGTCTCCTTCTGTGCTTAATTGTTTCGTATATCTATTGTTATTTATTGTAGGGCAAATTGCTGGACTGCTCTGAGATTCCCATTTGGGCAGTGAGATGTATAACACACTAAACATAGATGTATTCACTGACCTTGATCACCCATGTGGGGTCACTGAATTTCTTCCAGCATTGCAACTCAAGGCCAGATTCCAGGAATTGAGTTGCTTGCTCACCGGTTTCCATTCCTTTCTTAGTGTTTGCACTGGGGGCCTCCTGGCTTCCTATGGAACAACTGAGCAGAATTTCTTGGGCCCTTTGTTGAGAAATTGGTAGGTGAGAGGGTTGGCAACATGGTGGGGGAAGATATTGGGAGAGGAGCCCTTTCCACTTCCACGTTATTTTACCAGTGATTGGAAAACTGGTGGTTTGCTAGTGAACCACATAACTAGCTAATTAAAAGCCATCTTCCACCTCCTTCGGCATTTTTCCCTCCTCAGGGTGGTTAGCACCATGAGGGGAAACCACCCACTGAAACCTGGTGTCTCCAAGTGGGCTCAGTGAGAGGGTGGCTCCTTTATGGACACTCCATGGCCCACGGAAGGGCTCCTCAACTGCATTACATCACCAGTACCTAGTTTAAAGTTTATTTCTTAGTGCCACAAGCAGGCTAACATTAACACTGCAAGTTACTGTGAAAATCCTCTAGTTACCACACTCTGGCGTCTGTTTGGGTACACCAGGGGAGAATTTAGCATGGCCAACGCATTTAATCTGCATGTCTTTTGGACTGTGGGAGGATCACCTGGAGGAAACTCAGGCTGACATGGGAAGAATGTGTAGACTCTGCACAGACAGCAACCCAAGCTGGGAATCTAACTCAGGTCACTGGCACTGTGAGGGAGTAGCGTTAACCACTGTGCCATCATGCCGCTCCATACATCCACCATCTCCACCTGATCACTGAAGTCTGGCTGCTGAGTCCAGCTTCCCCCAACCCAACTCAATGTCCTTTCTTAGAGGAAGCTGTCACCTGAAAATGGGAAAAATGGAATTTCTCCCCTTTTCAGAAGAATGTTTAAACAATGAAAAGGGAACTGCATTCAGATGCGCTAAGATGTTGTTTGGTGTGAATTAGTATGATAAAGATTTGAAAAATATGAGTCTGTTTTCATTAAAAAGGAGATTTAAGGTTAATTAAATGAAATTACTTACAGCTCATTATTGTATTTGATAAACCTCAATCAATTTGCCCCAGATCAACGCTTTATAACCAAGATCACCAACCTTCCTTCCCCGACTTAGCGGTGATTGTCCCCAAGTATCCCTGGCTGAGACCTGCTGCTGCAGTTTTTTTCTCCTGGCTGAAAGCCAAATTGTCAATTTGCCCAGCTGTCAGGTAGCAAAAAAGAACATAAACTTATAATGAAAGCTTGCCGATAAGTTCAATGAGACCTCAACCCCCTGGCCTTGGAGTGTTCTTTGGATATTTCCGGCCTCCCCCAGCACTGTCCCCTCTTCTCTGTACATTTTGGGGGCTATGTATTTAAACTAAATTATTGGTTTTACCATAACCTCATGGTTGAGGTGACATTCATAAGCAACCTGAGCTTAGTTCTTGTGGTTTATAATGTGCTCTGCATTGTTCAATACTGTTATAACCTTGGAACAAATTCCAAACCAAATGTTATTCTATATGCAACAGCCTCAGAGAGTACAGAAATAGATTTGCTGATCCCATCTATGTCTCTGTGGGTCAGAAATGCTCAGAAGGTTGTAGAGCTTGAGCTGCTGGATTGTGTGTCAAGATCTGCAATATGAAGACAAAGTTCCTTTCTTGAGCATTTAACTGAACCTTATTATCTAGTTTGAAGCCCAAATGAGATGCCTGCTTTGTAAATCCTGTAGTTTAAAATCATATATTGATTCTGTCAATATTGCAATATTCAAATGGTTACACTGACTGAACATTTTTTTAATATGCTATTGCTTCTTACTATCAAATGCAAGTCCATTGTGCACTTGTCTTAATTGGAAATTTGATTATAAAATGTCTTTGTGAAAAACCAACAAGTGAAACACGTGCAACATTTGAGAATAAATTGGCTGATAATAGAGCTGTGGTATGCTGAAAAAGTTATCTAATCTTTAGTGAGAGAAGACAAGATCTGTTCCGGGTATAGTCAGCTGAAAGAAAAGTAGGGATCCTGCTGATTCACAGTTAGCACACTTCCTGAAGTGTAATTAATGTCACACACCTTTCCTAGCAGCCTCTGTTGGCAAAAGACTTTCACGCTGATACATTGTGAGTCTCACAGAAATAGCAAGTAGTTATAAGAATTAAATTAGTATATAAATTACAGTGTGGTAGAGAGGATTAAACCCATCCCCACCTTTTTCTCATATATTTCGAGCAACAGAAATCAGCCAACCATAAGGAAGTATCAGCCTTTAAATAGCTATTTTCAAAAACAAATCTCAACTTTAGCATGAATCAGTTGTCTTCTTTTTTCAGAAATAGTTGCAAGTGTTGGTGGGAAATAGTTAGAACTAACAGTCAATTTCCATAAAAATCGTCACTACCGCTGGTGCCAATGCCAATACCTTGTGCTTGGAGAAAAATTTGTTTTTTTTATGTTGAGTACGCCTTTGGCAGAATATTCCGAGCAGTCGGATTGCCACTGCACTCTTATTTTTGTACTAAGAACAAAAGAACATAAGAAATAGGAGCAGGAGTAGGCCATCTAGCCCTTCGAGCCTGCCCCGCCATTCAACAAGATCATGGCTGATCTGAAGTGGCTCAGTTCCACTTTCCCGCTTTCCCTCCATAACCCTTAATCCCCTTGCCTACCAAAAACCTATCTACCCGCGTCTTAAACATATTTAGCGAAGTAGCCTCAACCATTTCAATGGGCAGAGAATTCCAGAGATTCACCACCCTTTGAGTGAAGAAGTTCCTCCTCAACTCTGTTCTAAACTGCCCCCCCCCCCTTATCTTGAGGCTGTGCCCTCTAGTCCTGCTGTCCTTTCTGAGCGGGAAGAATCTCTCCACCTCTACCCTATCCATCCCTTTCATCATCTTATACATTTCAATGAGATCTCCCCTCATCCTTCTAAACTCTAACAAGTACAAGCCCAGTCTATTCAGCCTCTCCTCAGACTGGTCTTCAGAATTGCACCTCTTCAGATATGGAGAGGATATCTGTTCTGGGAGTCTTCTTTCATATTGCAGGATCGTCAGGGGAGCCAAACCACACCCACTTGTTCCAGCACTATCTGCGATATTCCACTAAGTAGAGAGTTTAAAGTCCCAAAGACACATTGAGAACTTATGGAGAGAAAGTAGGTGTATAAGTTAAGTGTGTGAGAGATTTTGTGGCAAGTGGATGGATGAGGGGGTAGAGTGTCAGGTAGGTGAGTGAGGAGATAGCATATAACATGGGTGGGTGAGGGGCTAAGGTTTCAGGAAAGTGAGTCAGGAGGTTCAGGGAACAGTCAGTTGGTTGGGTAGGGTAGTCAGGACAGGAGGATAGCTGGGAGACAGCGGGGTAGTTGGGATGTCAGGAGGGTAGTTGGAGTGTCAGGAGCATAGTCAGGGTGGGGATGGGAGTTGGGGTGTTAGTGGTGGTCTCGTCAGGGGAGTAAGCATGTGTTCAGGGTTTTGTTGAGGGAATCCAGTAGGAAGTTCTTGTACTCACTTGTGGGAGGTTGTCAGGGATCAGAAGAGTAGTCATGTGGCTGGGGTCTTGTTGTGGGGACCAATGGGGAGACATGAGCTGGAATTTTATCACCTCACTCGCCAAGGCTCATAAGATCCCACCTGAGGCCAATGAAGGGTGCCATTCTGCAAGCCTCACCTGCCCTCATTCTGGGGCGCACAAGGTGGTATAATCCCAGCCATGGTGGTCAGAAATACTGTTACCTAGGGGTTTTAATCCTTCCAATATTTCTTGATTAATTATTAAGCTAAGTAAGTCAGAACCATCCAAAGTGTCTGACTTTAACTCGGAGTTTCAGAGGGTCCCAAATGTGAGGGAATTGCCCATCAGAAGTCGAAAATTCCTGGCCAATTCCCTCATAGCTACTGCATTGGGACTGTGCTACATAGGGGTCTGAGGGGTCCACCAATTCAACTTGTGGGGTATCTCTGGGATATGACCATCCAGAGAACGGGTGTTTTGTACCCTTGACTTTTCACATTTTTGTGTGGTATGATTCTATAATTTTTTAATCAAAAGATTCTCCAACAGCTTTCATTTAGCTGTCATGTCTAAACTGGATTCAACAAGAAATACACAGAAGTCTATATAACATGGAGGGCAAATTCTGAATAACATGCACTCTTATCAGAGTTGAAAGTTTATTTATTAGTCATAAGCAAGTTCACTTTAACACTGCAATGAAGTTACTGTGAAAAACTCCTAATTGCCACACTCCGGCGCCTGTTCGGGTACACAGTGGGAGAATTTAACATGGCCAATGCATCTAATCCACACATCTTTGGACTATGGGAGGAAACCGGAGCATTGGGGGAAACCCACGCAGACATGGAGAGAACATGCAAACCCCACACAGACAGTGACCCAAGCCAGGAATCAAACACAGGTCCCTGCACTGAGAGGTAGCAGTGCGAACCACTGTGCCACCACGCCACCAATATCAATAAGTTACTAGCGAGTTTAGAAGGCATCACATTGGGCACAGGGGTGTCCTGAGCACATCTGCTACTCAGATATGTAAATTGGCTCACTTCAAAATAGGTCAGGGAAATACCTGGAATCTGAGAATAGAACCAACTTCTTTGGTGCAATTCACAATGTTTTTTTAACAGGAAGAGGAGACCACATTGTTTCATAAAGATTTATCTTGAACAGGACTGCCAGTGATTTTTCCCCTAGATAATATCATACCCAATCATGGCATAAGAGTATAAAGCAGTTTCACAACATAATACGTGAACATTCTTAGGTGCTCAGTTCCAATTTAGAACCCATTTGAGAATGAAAATAAAGCTGGAAATTCAGACATGATTAAAAAGATTGTTATTATCCATTGTAACAAGTATGACAGACATTAGAAGCAAGATGTTTGAAAATAATTATCAAACCAGCTTGATTAGTATGAAAAGCATCATGTATTCAAAACATCTTGCAGAAAAGGATTTGCAAGTATCAGTTTATACAGTTTGAACACCATTGATTTGCAACACACAAAGCTTACAGTGGAGCCTGGTAAAATTGGTGCTAAGAAGGCTGGCCAATTTCATGCACCTCCATTATTCCTACCCTTCTGATATACATAGCACAAATGTGAATGTACATCATCACTGCCAAAAGGGAGACAAAAATAATTCCAGCAACTGTGCTGAAAGTAAATCTTCTATTTCATGTACGCCAGCATCGCATCCAAAAATAGAAGTCCTCTGCTCGACATTTGCGGAGTGAGCCTGAAATTCTGCCGAAGGTATGTTTTTGTAAAGCGAAATTCAGACCCAGGAAGAGACAACTGGGATGGAGTATTTCAGCAATGACTAAAAATGGAGGGAAGATTCCAGGCTAAGCCTTTGGGAGAAGAGTCGGAATTTCAGCTTCTGTTAACTTCAGTTTTTTTTGGGATAGGAGCAAGCTCCTGCTTGGCTTACGTATTCTGGCGAGCCTGTTTGTTTCAGCCAGTTCCACATATTTTGTGCAGCTTTTAAGATTACCGTTGCTCTTGTCTTTTCTATAAACTACAATCCTTATGTAATTGAATTGTTCTCCATTGTTTCAAGACTGATTGTATTGCCTCATTTCATTCTAGTTCAACAAATTCCTTATCGCTTTTTCCATGCTGAGCTAGCCAACAACGAATATTTCTTGAAATAGTAGATGCAAAAGAGTTCAAACAACGTAGGCAGGCTCTAAAATCCTGCAGTAATATTCCATAGCTCAACTTCGGAAGCAGTGTGCAATGGACATCATCAGAATGCAGCAACTGATATAGTTCCCTTCCTTATTGATTTCAATAGGTATTCGAGGCATTGCCAACATACTAACTTGGACAGATCAAAAGAAGTTGGGGAAGCTATTCAATAAAAGCCAATTTCATTTATTCTGAGTTGCAGTATAAGTCTAATCAGTCCACAGTTCACAAGAAAACCATCTTTACAAAGCCTGAATTTTACACATGTTGGACACGCACATGCAATCAGCCCGTAGAATGCGACTTAACACCGACTGGCCAATTAGCACGTAGCCAAAATGAAACATGCACTGAGGAAAGCTCAGTGCTGCGGACGGCAAGCGCTGAGACAGTGCAGGTGGGCACTTCCATTGGGCAGTCTCAAGGTGGACAGCTGTTGCGGAGCTATCTCAGGGAGCTGCAGCACTCTACAAATTAAAAGTGATGAAAGAAATACAGCAAACTGAGTCTATGCAACCCAGTCCAACACCTGACAGCAGTATTCAGTCCTCAGGCATTTTTGTTTATTAAGTTGTATCCCACACATTTCATCCTGCTCTGGATCAAGGCTGAAGCAAAAATATAAAGGCATCTGGCCAATTGACTCGCTGCCGTCAACTGTAGAAGTGGACAGGCCACGTAAAATCAATTTTGATTCTCCACTTAATTGTTGGTGGGCGTTGCTTCCAACTCCAGAACGTGCCAACTAATGAAATATTGCCTAGTGCATGATGATGTCAGGATGTTTTAATCAAGTCGCTTCTTACTTTTCTAAAAGCCAGTGGCTACAAGTCCAGTCCAACTTTTCTTCATAATACAACTTGTCCATTCTAGGATTTATCCTATGAAAACCTTCTCTGAACTGCTTCCAAATCATTTACATCTTTCCTTAAATAAGGAGACCCATACTGTACATTGTACTCCAGATGTAGTTTCACCAATGCCATGTATAACTGAAGCATAATATCCCTACTCTTTTCTGTGCAATAAATGCTAATATATAATTAATTTTGCTTATTACTTACTGTACCTGCATACTAACCTTCTGCGATTCATGTACTAGGACATCAGGAACCCTCTGCATCACAAAGCTGTGCAATCTTTCACTATTTAGATTATCTGCTTCTTCATTAGCCATCCTGCCAAAATGGACAAGCTCACATTTTTCTACATTATACTCCAATTCTTTTTGCTATCACCCGGAGGGAATCAAAATGGCTGAAGACTCACGAGGAGGCAAAAATGAATCATCCGCTCAGCATTCTGACTGTAGATGGCAGAAAATGCTTCAGATTTGTCTTGCATTGATGTGCTGGGCTCCCCCATCATTGAAGATGAGATTATTTGTGGCACCTCCTTTTCCAGTTTATTGTCCACTACCATTTACAACTGGATGTGGCAAGATTGTTAGCAAGTGTGAGGTTATCCACTTTGGCAGAAATAATAGTAGGAGGGATTACTATTTAAAGGGCGAAAAGTTGCAGCATGCTGCGGTGCAGAGGGACGTGGGGGTTCTTGTGCATGAGTCACAAAAACCCAGCCTACAGGTGCAGCAGGTGATCAAGAAGGCGAATGGAATGCTGGCCTTTATAGCGAGGGGGATAGAATATAAAAGCAGGGAGGTCTTGCTGCAACTGTACAGGGCACTGGTGAGGCCGCAGCTGGAGTACTGTGTGCAGTTTTGGTCGCCGCACTTGCGCAAGGATATTTTGGCCTTGGAGGGAGTACAGAGGAGGTTCACTAGGCTGATACCGGAGATGAGGGAGTTGGACTATGAAGAGAGACTAAATAGACTGGGTCTGTACTCGTTGGAGTTCAGAAGGATGAGGAGGGATCTTATAGAGACGTATAAGATAATGAAAGGGATGGATAGGGTAGAGGTAGAGAGATTCTTCCCACTTAGAAAGGATAGCAGGACTAGAGGGCACAGCATCAAGATAAGGGGGGGACAGTTTAGAACGGAGTTGAGGAAGAACTTCTTCACTCAAAGGGTGGCGAATCTCTGGAATTCTCTGCCCGTTGAAGTGGTGGAGGCTACCTCGCTAAATATATTTAAGTCACAGGTAGATAAGTTTTTGACAGACAAGGGAATTAAGGGTTATGGGGAGAAAGCGGGAAAGTGGAACTGATCTACTTCAGATCAGCCATGATCTTATTGAATGGCGGGGCAGGCTCGAAGGGCTAGATCGCCTACTCCTGCTCTTATTTCTTATGTTCTTATGTTTAAGATTGCAGAGCTTAGATCTCCTCCATTGCTTAGAGAATGTTAAACTCAGTTGATTACATGTTTCTTCTGCTGTTTGGCATGCTAGTCCTTTACAGTAGCTTCATCAGGTTAACATCTCAGCCAGAATTCTCCCAAAAAAATTTGAAGTGTTGAGTTTGCATGAAAACTGGAGTAACTCATGCTGTTTTTTTCAGTGGCAGTTCAGAGAAAAATCTCCCACACTGTATGCACTGCAGAGGCCTCTAGTGTGAATATCATTAAAAACTAGATGGGTGGGGCCTATCTTCACTTGAGAGGCTGAAATCAGCACGCTGAGCAGGCCACTACACATGTGCTCAACTGTCAGTGCTGAGATTGGCACATGTGCAGTGGCCCCACACTGATGGCCTCCCAATTGCTGGTCAACTCAATCACTGGCCAGCCCCGCGACCCCCGCATCGCTAGCCTCTCAACCATTCCCGGGCCAGTCCTGAACCGCCCCCAACCCACCAAGATCTCCAGCATCCTCTCCCTGATTCCCCAACCCCACAGTCCTGACCACGCCCCCCCCCCCCCCCCCCCCCACAATCATGATCATCCAACCTTGCAGTGCCGACCACTCCCGCAGACTGACCGCATCCCCAGCTGACCGGCTGCTCCAGCCCCCTCCCAATCGCTGCCCTACATCCTTCCCCACCAATCCCTATGCAGAGTGGCAGTAGGACCCTCCACCCCCACCGATCGCCCCTAGGCTGTGCCTCCGTTAGGCCACACCTCATATGCCCTGCCCCCATATGCCACACCCTCTTGGCGGTGCTTCATGTCCAATGAGCAGTGTCAAGGTGCCCCTGGGCATTGGCACTTTGTCACTTGAGCAATGCCAGGGGGCACAGACTGGCATTAACAGGATGCCAATGCACAGGGAGCACCTCCACACTGCCTGACATTCTGGGGGGCCCCGATTGCCACCTCTTCACTCCAGCACAGTCGGGCTGCTAATTCCCCATTAGTGGGGAGCTATGCTAATTCCCACTTGAGTGAAATACTCTGCTGGGGCGGGAGATGCTAGTGGACCCTGAGATTTCAGTCCTGGGCCCATTAATCACATTTAAATTCTATGCAATTGACCATTTAGATGGTCTTTGTGCCTCCCCACCAATTTCGGGCACGGATCTGACACCTGGCGCTTGATGGCGATAGTGGAATGTGAACATGCTCACAAACCCCATGAATTGGCTGATACGAGAATCTCCCAGCCCACCGCGCTAAAAAATTAACGTAGCAGGATGGGAGAATCACGGCCCCCATTTTTAGGTATGCCTAGTGTTTTTTCTGACATGCTCTCCTGTATTCTTCACTGAACGAGGATTGATCCTCTCATTTGCTGGTAATTGTAGAGTGGGAGAGATGCCATGAGTTTACAGGTTATGGTTGAATACAATTCTGATACTACTGTTGGTCCACAGTGCCTCATGGGTGCCCAGCTTTGAGCTTGTAGATTGGTTTGAAATATTTCCTATTTAGTACAGTGATAGTGCCACACAACCCTGATGGCAGTTATCCTCAATTAAAGATGTGACTTAACAAATAAGCAACCTGAAGCAAAGAGTAACTATCCCCCCGACCACAACACCTCCCCGCCCCCCCACCACATCTCCTGCACCCCATGGAGCAAACTCCCAGTAAAACTGATGCTGTTAAATATATTTGGATGAAAGCTACTTTAAGGTTTTGTTTTCATGTACAGAATGTTGAGTTTCCTTTAAATGTTGGACAGGCATAATCTCAAGGCTTCATTTTTTGTAGACATAGTATATTCCTGCTGCAAAGCCTGGATATTTTAATGTGTACTAATATGCAATCATTGTAATACATTAAAATATTAAAATGAAAGCCTCATATTTTTGGGCAAGATTAGTTAAGTATTGCCTTAAAACCCTGTTAGGCAATATAGCTGAACATCTGATGAGATACATTCCTGCAGATTTTTCCAACATTGCCAGCACTTATTCTGCACCGCTGCTACAAGTAATGGTAACTGAAAATTTCTCCCAGGTATTAATTTAAAATGTCCTGCATTTGGATAATCAAATGCATGATGTTTTGCTATCCTTTGCTTACATGACAATCAGGTTCCGACTAGGGGTACATCATTTTGGCAAGTACAATTTGGCATAATGCAGAAAAGTTGCATTAGTGCCTCTTTCTCAATAATGAATAGGCTGATAGCCAAGAAAAATAATTAGTGATTTCTGTTCATGGGATCATAGCTTCAAATTGTGCTGAGGATTGCACTTATTTTGACATAAAATAATATTCCTCCACATCAGAGATAACAAAAGCCCCTTACTTTAAGAATTTAATACCCAAATAATTACTAGTAACTGTGTGGGACCTAACAAGAATCTGAAATTATTTATGAATCACTCTCCCAAGGGAGTCTTTGACCAAGGCAGAGATTGTTGATAATTCTGTCCCTGTGCTGTGTTATGTAGGAATAAAGCACTAGTGTTCAACAATAATAACAGCATGTGCTTATATCACTAATGTTGAAAATATCTTAAATTGTTGCACGGAGGAAAGCCAACACTGAAACAAAGAAGGTAACATTGAAAGGATTGGCCAACATCTGAAAGATGTGCTAATTAGGTGCATTGACCTGAATAGGCATCAGATTGTGATGACTAGGGGAATTTCACAGTAACTTCATTGCAGTGTTAATGTAAGCCTTACTTGTGACTAATCAATAAACTTTACTCTAAAAATATTAACTTTTGTCTTAAACATACAAGTGAGTTTTAGGGCATGTTATAAAGAATGAGAAAGTTTGGGGGGACAGAGAGCTGAATTTCCAAGCTCCATTCCTCCCTGAGGTTGAGAATGGAGGGCAGGGGCCACAAAAATATTGGTAGTAGCTGGGTGTGTCAGTAATGTTCACTGGGGCTGAGAAAGGTAGGGCAGCAATCCTATTTGGCTCCCAATTGAGGTCAATTAAAGCACTCGAAAAGCTAATTAAAAGGGAAATCTTTGTATTTAAAAGAGGCACACAGAGTTCAGGAGCTGTTTGTTGCTAATCAATTGGAGGAAGGTGGGTGTAATGTTTGGAGGAGGAGTGGGGGAGGGTGCCTGGGCAGTCAAGGCTGCCTCAGGAAATTATCCTGACCCCACAAGGGGGTCAGTAGGGCAAAGTGGGACTCAGCATTTTTGGAAGAGTTACCTTTAGTGCTGTGCAGCTGGCAGGGAGAGTGGGCAGTCAGTACTCAAGCATTGAATGGTGGCATCATCGCCTGACATTCATAATAAGGTGGCCATCTCACCAAAAGAAAAGCTGCAGTTGCAAGAAGGCATGACTGTCAGGTTTAGGGCCCAGTGACAATGAGGCGCAAAACCCTCCACAGGGAAGGTGTAGTCATGGGCATCAAGACAACACTGAAGGGGAAAAGGCAGAAAGGCAATGGAAGCAGGACTCTGAACACCAGATCTACTGCTGAAGACCGGGCTACCCAGTTTCACAGGAGGCTGCAACTTTCTAAGGAGATAATCACAGACATCTGTGACTTAATTGCCAAAGACCCCCTATCTCACAGTATTGGTCGCCATGCTTGCCTGTAGCTGTCAAAGTTACAATAGCCTTGAACGTCTTTGTTCATGACTCCTTCCAAGGATCAGCTGTGGAGCTTAGTGGCATCTCACAAATGGCTGCACACCACTGGATCTCGCAGGTTACTGATGCTTTATCTGCCAGCGCTTTAAAGTATAGTCATTTCACAACAGATATGACTTCACAGCAACAGAAAGTATTGGGTTCACCTTAGTCACTGAATTCTCGCAGATGCAAAACACCTGGACACACTGGTCCTGGCCTTGCATCAGACATTGGCATAACAAGCCACTAAAGCATGTGGGCCCACACAAGGGCCAGGTTCAACCTGGGCCATCGAAAATCATCAAAACTTTAGAGTGCTTTGGGTCTGTTGACAAAAAGTACGTATTATTTGCTTCTGGAAGTGGCTGGAGATAGGGGGTGGGAGGTTGGGCAGAATCATTTTGCCTGACTTTGGCCTGAAGCCTGGCATTCTGGAGCGCAAAGTTGCCTGAAACGCATCCCTGGTAGCATGGATCTATACAATAAGAAGTCTCTCCACACCAGGTTAAAGTCCAACAAGTTTATTTGGTAGTAAAAGCCACTAGCTTTAGGAACGCTGTTCTTTCATCAGGTGAGTGGGGAGTTCTGATCGCAAACAGGACATATAAAGGCACACACAGTTTACAGAATACTGATTAGAATGTGAGTCTTTACAGCTAATCAAGTCTTAAGGTGCAGACAATGTGAGCGGAGATAGCATTAAGCATAGGTTAAAGAGATGTGTATTGTCTCCAGACAGTTCCGCACACATGAGGACGGCCTCAACCGGGATCTTGGATTCATGTCACACTATCTGTAACCCCCATGACTTGCCTGAACTTGCAACATCTCACTCACTATCCTGTCTGGAGACAATACACATCTCTTTAACCTATGCTTAATGCCATCTCCACTCACATTGTCTGCACCTTTAAGATTTGATTAGCTGATTAGCCGTAAAGACTCATATTCTATTCAGTATTCTGCAAACTGTGTGTGCCTTCATGTGCCCTGTTTGTGATCAGAACTCCCCACACTCACCTGACGAAGGAACAGCATTCCGAAAGCTAGTGGCGTTTACTACCAAATAAACCTGTTGGACTTTAACCTGGTGTTGTGAGACTTCTTATTGTGTTTACCCCAGTCCAACGCCAGCATCTCCACAGCATGGATCTACGCCATGTATAAGTAAATTAAGAAACTCTCCCCTGACTCCACCAGAGATCTGTGGTGAAATCTCCAGACAGACCCAGCTCAGCAAATATGTTGGGTGTACCTGCCCACAGTTCCGCCCTCCCTTGCAGGATTTGAGCATCTGCAACTGACAGTAGATGTATGCTTAAACTCAGGATGGTAATTAAAGCTCAGCATTCCAATGTCAGCAATTAGATCGAAAGAACACCACCTAAATATTTGTGCCCACACCTAGGTGATGCTTTTCATGCTTATGCTTTAATTTGATGGCGTATATAAGCATTAACGATTATTCAAACACAAGTGACATTTATTTATTTGATACGAGTTCAGCAGAGCAACACTTTTGTTTTCTAGGTTTCTGGGTTTTATTTTTCCTTTATCAGTTGCTGGTAAAATCATCCAAACTGCCAAACCACAACACTCATAATTGGAAAATTTCAGATCCCTTCAGCAAACCAACTTTGGACCAAATAAATAAAATGCTTTGAATAAATAATTAATGTTCACATCTGTTTCTGCAAAGCATAATGCTCATTACTTGCTGAATCCTCAGCAGCACCTCCCCAGTGAAACCCTTTAAACATGACTCAGCTGGCCAAAGGTGAACCTTGTGTTAATGTTTCACGTGGATATGTAAAATGATGAAGGGCTCAATGTACCAAGCATGGAAAGCAACTGGGTGTATCAAACCCCAGCTGCAATATGTTTCTAGATTTTATCAGGTAACTTCGAGATGCAATTTCTCAGGCATAGTTATTGAAGGTGAAATGAAAATCCAGAGCTTTGTTGTGGATCAGAGTACATCACTGTCCTTTTTCTGTGTAAGGTAATGTTTAAAGTGGATTTTTTGTTTGATTTTTTTTTCTTTATCCATATCTTCCTTTTTACATTACTTCCTGCTGCTGCTCTGTATTTTTTCTTGGCATTACAGAACTGTTTTTCTACATTCCTTTTCCCCAAACTATCCTGCTGACAGCTGCTATTTTATTTGCATCAAGCAAATTGGTTAGCATGGGAATTCCTTCAGGCAACACATCAAGGGTTGCCAGAGGAAAGGGAGATTTTTCGCAGTGAAGAAAGGAAGGTGTAATTGCACCTGATGCATTTGGCATCCATGGCCCTGGTCCCAGAAAACATGGGGCCAATTTTTGCTCCTGTTTTCAGACAAAAATGGGCATTTGCAGGCTAGACATTATATGGAACTTGCTGTTCTGTTCCAGCCAAAATCCAGCATATTGCAGTTTTTGGTATGGGTCAGAAAACAGGGAGGTATGACTCCAAGCCAAAAGCTGGCTTAAATTTGTAAATTAGAACCCGAAGCCATAAGTAAGACTCCAATACAATTTTCCATTGCGTTGACACTCTGTAGATATGACAGAAAATATAATAGACCTGACTTCTGTGGGGCCATGACTCAACAAAAATCTTGCCAATCACTCAAAGTTTCATATGCCTTCTTAAACAAATTCCCATCCTGCACAATTTGCTTGCCTTCACCCATGGCAGCATCCCATCCTCCCCAGTATTCATTTCCTTTCTCCCACAGTTAAGATTCTACTTATCCAGAAGAGCTGTCAAATGTGCCCATCATTGTAATTAAAATGTTACCTGATTACATTTGTTCAGTGCTGGCAATTTGTTGAAAATACACTTATGAAGATGTACCTTGAAAATTATTTGGGCATTTGATCATATCTACATAAACCTATGCACATTTACCTGGACTGATGGCACGTGGTTCAGATAGCCTTTTGTTCTTCAAGGCTGTCTGTCTCTCTTACAGGAGTGCTGCACTGAATTATAGGAGGCTGCTTATGAATGCTTTTGCTGTGAATATAAACAAGGAAAATTAAACACCAGGATAGAGACAGTCACAGTTGCGGCACTGGAGGATATAATGTGGAAGTTCATATGGGGAGACACACCATAATTCTATGGGAGACCAAAAGCCCTTCAAAGATAGAACACAGAGGACTGGGAACAATTGTCCAAGGAAGTCAATTCACAGTGACTTGACATGGGTAGCTGACAGCAATGCGGCAAGAAGTCTAATGACCTCATACAGGTATTCAAGATCCATACATGCATTTTTACATTGCATCTCCTACTCATCATTCCACCAGTCTCTCACAATGTGCAATGCACCCCACTACCATCACTCAACTAGCAGCATTCCCTCACACTGAGAATTCACACATAATATTCAGATGCCCCATCTCTCCCTCACACATGCCCCATCTCTCCCTTACACACATGCTGCCAACCTCAACACCACCTCTCACTGTGTCCACATGCCTCTAGTTATTCAGCTGATAAAAGACTATTACCCAAACATAGTGCTTGACAATAACTATCATTCAATCCTTGCTCTTGCAGGCCATGGTGGCCTGCTTCAGAACGGAGCTTCAAAACCGATGGGGGACAAGGAAACCTTTATCTCCTGAGCCCCATGAAGAAGATGGTTCTCTATATCATGAGACAGGCAGCAACAGAAGTCATTGCATCTGACATCAACAGCTGCGGAAGGAACATCAGCATTCTGTTTACTGGGCTGCCACTCCACAGGTGGGAAGGATGAGCACAGAGATATAGCTCACTGGAGGTGGGTGAAATCCTAAATACATGGTTTGTAGGCTGAAGATTAGCCTCCTCTGCATTTCTAAGCTAGTGCTTCAGGCAGATCAGGTCATTGTGTCAACTGGCCATGAGCTGTTGCTCCTCCTGGAAGAAAACCTCCTGCTGAGTGGAGCCATTGGTTGCACATTGTCAGTGAATGTCAAAGTCACCTTTTGCCCTTAATTTTTACATCTCTGAACTATTGGAAACATTGATGGTGATGGTATATTCCTGTTTAATGTCATTTCTCAACTTCTAGCTCACTCTCATCCTGCTATCTGCTGATGGCGTAGGCATAGTCCTCTTGCTTTCCACCATGCGCCCTCCCCTCTTTCTAATTTTCTGCTTCAGAAACCTCAAAATTGCTATCTGCCCAGGATCACGCCAGTTACTTACTTTTATGTTTAAATAGGAGAGTGGCTGTTAATTCTTGTTTTCCTGTTGTAGTGGGAAGCTTTTACCTTTATGAAAACCAGGGAACTGGTTGACACCCTGTAGATATGACAGAAAATATAATAGACCTGATTTCTGTGGGGCCATGACTCGACAAAAATCTTGCCAATCACTCAAAGTTTCATATGCCTTCTTAAACAAAGTAAAGCAGGTAATGGAGGGTATGGTGATGAACAACTGGAGCCAGCAGCTATGTATTGAGCAGGGACACACACAACTGCATGCCCATACTTTCACTGAGGAGACAGTGGTCACCATCAATGGAGTGACTATGACAGAGGCTGTGGGCAGTAGTCAGTGGGATTGGTAAAATCAGTGAAGTGTGATCAAATCCTTGTATCTAATCCTTTTCCTCATCTCCTACATCTCCCTTGTCTCACAATCCCTTTTCCACTTACTAGCTGTAGATGGTGCAAGCAGAGCTCTCTTGTTATTCCCCCACTCATCTTGTCATAATCAAACTGTTGTGTTTTCTCCTTTCAGATATTGAAGCTTTGGAATCTGTTCAGTTAGCGGTGAGAGAGCAAAAGCTAAATGAACAGGAAGACAGTGATGAAGAAAAACTCCAGCCACCAGCTCAAATAATGACATGAGGCACATTTTAAAGGATAGCTTACAGATGTGATCTGCATGTGGTGAGCCATGACATACAAGTGGTCTGTAGCCAAGGAAAGAACAAGGAAGATGCAGGTGCCAGCCTGCCCCTGCAATGGGGCAATAGGCTGGGTGTTTACCACGCATACTGCTGACTTTCTCAATTACTTCCATCCACACCAACTGGGTTAGAGAGATTGTCCTCTTGTTTCCATACTTGGGGGAAATATTACCTCACTACATTCCCTTAGATCCTCCTCCAGGCAGGAGTAAGAGATGCAGAGAACAGACTTCCCTGGTCTCCCCTCCATTCCTGTATTTGCTGTAGCCTCAATTATCCACCTGCTAATGAATCATTGTAACCCATGTCATGTCCCTTTAATTTGAAATCCTTCCTTTGATAGCATGGGTGTGTCATCGTGGCCACATTGCATGGATGGTAGAGGCAGGTACAACTGTTAAAAGAGTAATGGCAAAACCCACTGAAGCAGCCAACAGGTTCCTGATCCACGACATCTGTGTGTCATCGTGGCCACATTGCATGGATGGTAGAGGCAGGTACAACTGTTAAAAGAGTAATGGCAAAACCCACTGAAGCAGCCAACAGGTTCCTGATCCACGACATTTCAGGTGTTTTCATGAGTTGAAAATTCCACCCAGAGAAATGAGAATGGCCTGAGATGGTGGGGATTCAGCTTGTAAGTCCAGCTGGCAAATATTCACATTAACACTGGAGACAGGATTACTAGGAGATGTTGTATTTTATTCCAGTGCTACTTCAGAACTGAAGAATGTGAGCTTGAATTTCAGGAAGAATCCAATCTCTTTTTTCCACTATTAATAAAACATTAAGTTGTTCTGTTCGTTGGTACTTGATACTCCTACAGGGATTATATTTCTTATTGTGTTCTGTTTCTTCAGCTCAGATTTAAGAAGTCTTTGCATTTCTTTACTACATTGCTGTCACTTTTTGTGTATCAAATAAATGAAATAAATTAGCAACATTGAGGGCTATTGGCTTAGCAAGGGGTCTTATAGTGCACTATCATCAGATTAGCATGCCCTGTGAATAACTAAATTGTCAACTAACAATTCAAGCAGAAAAAAAGTTAACCATCATAATCAGCTGAAATTACTTACCTAGTTTCTTTTGTCATACACACTCCTGGAGGACACAACCTCATAAGACAGCCGGAGACTGCAAGAACTGGGATGGCATCCTCCTGGACTTTACAGCTCCCCTGAAATAGGGCAGAACCTTTCTCTCTCACCATAAGTTCCACGGCAGGATGAGAATGCCGGAGTGATTCCCACCACAGAGTGGAGTAGACCTTTATATGCAATTGTGCGCACCCCATCTCATTAGTTATGCATTCACATGTTCTGCATCGAGTCTCACATAAGGGCTGGCAGGAAGTTGGGCACCCTCCTGTCATGTCCAGAAGTCTTATTTAAAAGTCACCAGGGCAGACGTTCATTGATAGAAAGATGGAAATGATGAGCAGAGGAAGGCAGGAAGCCATGGCTTCCCACTTCAGTGATGCATCCCAGACCATCTCCTGGAGACAGTGCAAAAAAGTCATCTGCCCCGAGATGGCCACAGCAGGTCATTCCACTATGGCCTAGGAGGAGGTAGCTAGAGCACTCAGTGTCCATGGGTTTTTTGTTAGCTATGAGAAAAAGGGAAATATAGACATAATTAAAATTTTCACTTGTACATTCTTAACCTCAAATATTCCATGTGCCTATTCTTAATTTCTATGATAAAGCTTTCACTGAGCATTCTGAGTTTATCTGGGGATACAGCTTCAGGCATTATGGATTTTCTGCAGCTTGCTAATATTTGGCATGGATGCTCTCAGACTTCCTGTTGCTGCAACTCCATGAATGCTGCAATAGTACTGAATTTATTTTCCTCGAATGTGGTTTCCAATATAACTTGCAAATATATAGTGCAAGAAACCTGTACACATTTATCAAGGAGTTGAGCTGAGCAAAACTGCTTTAGACCCACAGCAACATCATCTAAAGTTTAAAGTTTACTGATCATTGTCTCAGGTAGCCTTACATTAACGCTGCAATATAGTTACTGTGACAATCTCCTAGTTGCCACACACCAGCACCTGTTTGGGTACACTGAGGGAGAATTTAGCATGGCCAATGCACCTAATTAGCACATCTTTGGACAGTGAGAGGAAACCGGATCACTCAGAGGAAACCCATGCAGACGTGGGGAGAACATACGGACTCCACACAGACAGTGACCAAAGTCATGAATCAAACCCAGGCCCCTGGCTCTGTGAGGCAGCAGTGCTAAGGCCTTGGCACATATATTGCATAGTCTTGGCAATATTTTGGCATTTTAAGTTTGTTTGTTTCTATAGGAAAGCCAACCCATCTTCCCAGCTACTGCTCACTCTCCTTTCATCCTTTCTTCCTCCTTCTTCCTCCCTAGCTAGACATTATTCAACAGCATTTTTTTCTTAAATCTGATTGAGAATAAACCTTTAGATAGAATTTCTCTATAGGAATCCAAATATTGCAGAATTTGCATTGTAATAGAATCTTAGGGAACAGTGCTAATTCCAGGAATGTTTTCACAATTCCACTAGTCTCTGTGTGGAAGAGGAAAACTCTTCTAGCATATTAAACCTAATTCAGTAAAGGTATTATCAAAATGTAAATCACTTTATTTTCCCCTTGTGTTAATGTTCATAATAACCACATAATTCCAGAATATGTTGTGCTTTGACAGAATTTAATTTGAATAAATTTGGAGACACCAAAGATTTTCAAAATGACATTATTAATGACACTGTTGTACGTAGCCAATAACTAATTTCAAACTCCACAGCACTTCGCTTTTTATAATTATTCCTAATCATTTAAATGCAAATTAATTTCCTGAGAGAAAAATAACCAAGGCACTCAAGTGGGGCATATAATACAGCTGTAAATAAGTCTGCACAGTAAGATTTCAGCTAGTCTGGTAACATTTGACTTAAGGTCAAATTGTAGCATTTGTTCATTTTCTCTTTTATATCACAGTTGGTCCTATTTTGCATTTCTGTTATATTTCTTCAGTTTGTATGTTCATTATTTTAATCCAGCCCTAACCTCCATTCTCCTATTTGGAGAAACGTACTCTCTAAGGGATTACAGTGATTAAAAATTGTCATTGCTATGTAGCCATGGCCAATATTTGAATTGCTGTTGAATTAATTGAGATTTCAGATGCTGCAAATCTTGCTTTTTGCATGATGATTCACCACTTTGCAGCAGAGGAAGATGTATTTCAGTTTAACCTTAGCAGCTTTGTTCAGATCAGCCATCTTCTCCCTGTCCTACAATTTAATGGGTCAAAAATCACACAGGCTCGGTTCACTATCCCACAAGAGTTTTTCTCTTCTATTTGCAGATTAGTAAAGTTATGAAAACATACATGGAATTACCAAGTTGATTGGGTAACTTCCTAGCACAAAGGAAGAAAACATGCCCTTAAGCACTTTATCCTACTGTGTCTCGCCAATACATGAATAAGAGAGGGATTAACATGGTTGTTTGCAATTCCTGTGTCTGCTATTTTAACAAAGGCATAGCCCACATTTGCTAGTAATATTGTTCAATCTGATTTCAATCAGTATACTGTGTTGCACCAATTCTATAGCCCCAAATGTCTGTGCTATGATCCTGGCAGTTATGCTAGGATTGCATCAGTCAATGCCCTCCAGCACTGTCTCTGTGAATGATTGAGGCATCAGTAGAAGGACACTTCATTTATTTTGGGATGGCCTAATCCCTGTCCATTTCCATACTAATCCCTGTCCATTTCCACTGAGTACCATCTATCAGGGACCAATCAATTGTTTTTTTCAAATGTGACCTTTCTTCATTGACCCAATAGTCATTTCCTTTGCATTTAGCCAGCTGCCATCAATGGTGCCCACTTTCCTCATCAGAAGATTGGTTTACTTCATTTTCTCACCACACTGGCCTTTCATAATATGCTAAATTCTTTCTGACCTGTTAAGCAGGTCCCTTTGCTTGGCTCTCAGCAGTAGACACTGCTGGAATTCAGGGAGTGTGGAGGTCCAAATCTTACAAAGTCTGTCAAAAACTCCCAGAAACAATGAAATCCTCACATTGGGACCTGCCTCTTTTTGGTGGCTCCATCAAATTGTCAACAGAGTTCAGACAAAGGTCCAGGAGAACCCACCAGGAGATCCAGAATCTGCACAATTTTTATTTTTTGATGGTATTCCTCTTCAAAATGTTTTCATGACCGCATAAGTCATTCCCATCCTTCCCTCCACTACCTTCTCATTGCAAGTTAAATATTACGTAAACAAAACTAATTTTAAATTGAAAATGGAATAAAGAAGTGTGTGAGAATGCTTAGTATCACAACTGATAATGCTGTTGATCAGGGAGTTGAAAGGGAAGGGAAGAGAGGGAGGAAGAAAGCGAGGAAAGAAATATCATGCCTTTTGTGCCCTCAGGATATCCAAAGCATGTTACAGATAGTAGGGTGGTTTTGAAGTGTGACAGCACTTCAAAACCATCTTTATAATGTAAGAAATATGGTAGCCAATTTGTACATAGCTAGATGTCACAAGCAATAATGTGATTAAGACGAGACTAATGTTAAGGGATAAATGTTGGCCTGGACATGCCTATTCTTCTACAAAATAGTCCCATTCATCTGAGAGGACCATAGGACCGTGGTTTACTGTGTCATCTGAATCAGCACATTTGACAATGCAGCAATCCTTCAGTACTGCACTGGAGTGCAAACCTGGACTCAATTGCCTGAAGTGAAACTTGAACCCACATTATCTGGAGTCACAGGTAGGAATTCAGCCACCAGGTCACAGTCGAAAGCAAGATGGATCTTGCATCTTTCATCCTTTACCACATTTAAAAGTCCTTCATAATTAATTATTTTTGAATTGTAGTTACTGCTGTTATGCAAACTCTGAAAGTAAAGTCTGGAAAACAAAGCACAAGGTACTAATAGCAATAAATAATATAAAAGACTAGTTAGTTTGTTTTGGTGATGTTGGTTGAGGGAAGAATGTTGGTTAGGATACTACTAGAAATCCTTGCTCTTCTTTGAATAGTTACATGGCATCTTTTGAACAGAAAGATGGAGCTAAGGTTAATTATCATAGTTGTAGGGCAGTCACTGCAAAATTTGTTGGTATAGCACCTGAATTTTCAGCAATTTTTAACCTGAAAGTTAACTCCTGTTAATGTCCTCTCTTAATCCTACACAGCTGAACATATGCTTACCCCCACAATCACCATCCAACCAGTGCTATGCAAAAAGATTATCAATCCATATTAGTTACTGATTGTTGGATGTTGGTGAATTAGGAGAAGAGTTTAGATTTTTATCCTGCTGATTAAAGTTGATGAAGTCGACAAGAAATAGTGTGGCACGTGGTGAAGGCCTTGTTTCTCACTTCACAAGTTCTCCTCACAACACTTGCTCTGAGTCCTGGGTACATGTCATTGGCTCAGAGTCACCAACAATGCTGTCCTCAACCTGCTCTGAGGTTGCAGGTCGACCTACAAAAGTGGCAAACTACTGAGTGCATCAATGATGAAACATCAATGTCTCACAGCCACTTTTCATCATTGAGTTTGAGATGGAAGAATTACTCCCTGAAAAATCTTGGTGCATATGGCCTGCTGCTCAAGACCTTTCTTCCTTTCCTCCTTCCACAAAAGGCTTGTGCCCTTCTTGTCACCTCTGCTCATTCTCCATTATGCTGCTGACCAAGGAGGATAGAAAGAGTAAACTCCTTTATGTTGGACTCCTCCCACGCTAGAGCAGGTGGTATCTCTAACATCTTACAAACTGCGGGATCTGATGAAATATATCCCAGGACATTGTGGGAGGCTAGGGAGGAAATTGTGGGTCCCCTAGCCGAGATATTTGAATCATTGATAGTCATTGGTGAGGTGCCTGAAGATTGGAGAGTGGCAAATGTTGTGCCTTTGTTTAAAAAGGGCTGCAGGGAAAAGCCTAGGAGCCTCACATCTGTGGTGGGTAAATTGTTGGAAGGTATTTTGAGAGACAGGATCTACAGGCATTTAGAGATGCAAGTACTGATTAGGGACAGTCAGCATGGCTCTGTGAGCGGAAAATCATGTCCCCCAAATTTAATTGAGTTTTTTGAAGGGGTAACCAAGAAGGTAGATGAGGGCAGTGCAGTTGATGTTGTCAATATGGACTTTAGCAAGGCCTTTGACAAAGTACCACATGGTAGGTTGTTGCATTAAGTTAAATCTCACCAGATCCAAGATGAGGTATCTAAATGACAGAAAATTGGCTTCTTGACAGAAGCCAGAGGGTGGTTGTAGAGAGTTGTTTTTCAAACTGGAGGCGTGTGACCAGCGGTGTGCCTCAGGGATCAGTGCTGGGCCCACTGTTATTTGTCATTTATATTAATGATTTGGATGAGAATATAGGGGGCATGGTTAGTAAGTTTGCAGATGATACCAAGATTGCTGGTATGGTGGGCAGTGAGGAAGGTTAACTCCAATTGCAGCGGGATCTTGATCAATTGGGCCGACAAATGGCAGATGGAGTTTAAATTAGACAAATGCGAGGTGATGTACTTTGGTAGATTGAACCAGGGCAGGACTTACTCAATTAATGGTAAGGTACTGGGGAGAGTCACAGAACAAAGAGATCTAGGGGTACATGTTCATAGCTCCCTGAAAATGGAGTCACAGATGGACAGAGTGGTGAGGAAGGCATTCGGCATGCTTGGTTTCATCAGTCAGAACATTGAATACAGGAGTTGGGATGTCTTGTTAAAGTTGTACAAGACATTGGTAAGACCACACTTGGAATACTGTGTGCAATTCTGGTCACCCTATTATAGAAAGGATATTATTAAACTAGAAAGAGTGCAGAAAAGATTTATTAGGATGCTATAGGGACTTGATGGATTGAGTTAAAAGGAGATGCTGAATAGACTGGGACTTTTTTCTCCGGATCGTAGGAGGTTGAGGGGTGACCGTATAGAGGTCTATAAAATAATGAGGGGCATGGATAAGGTAGACAGTCAATATCTTTTCCCAAAGATAGAGAAGTCTAAAACTAGAGGGCATAGGTTTAAGGTGAGAGAGAAGAGATACAAAAGTGTCCAGTGTTCTGAACTGGAAAAAGGCCAAATTTGATGAAACGAGAAGGGATCTGGGAAGTGTGGATTGGCACAAGCTGTTCTCTGGTAAGGATGTAAATGGAAAGTGGGAGGCCTTCAAAGGAGAAATTTTGAGAGTACAGAGTTTGTATGTTCCTATTAGGATTAAAAGCAAAGTAAAAAGGAATAAGGAACCTTGGTTCTCGAGGGAGATTGTAACACTGATTAAGAGGAAGAGAGAGTTGTATGAAATGTACAGGCAGCAAGGAACAGATCAGATGCTCGAGGAGTATAAAAAATGCAAGAAGCTACTTAAGAGGGAAATCAGGAGGGCTAAAAGAAGACATGAGGTTGCTTTGGCAGACAGTAAAGGAAAATCCAAAGAGCTTCTACAGGTATGTAAGGAGCAAAAGAATAGTGAGGGCTAAAATTGGTCCTCTTGAAGACCAGAGTGGTAGGCTGTGTATGGAACCAAAAGAGATGGGGGAGATACTAAATGGGTTTTTTGCATCCGTATTTACTGAGGAAACGGGCATGGAGTCTACGGAAATAGGACAAACAGGTAGGGAGGTCATGGAACCTTTACAGATTAAAGAGGAGGAGGTGCTGGCCGTCTTGAGGCAAATAAGAGTGGATAAATCCCCAGGACCAGATAGGGTAATCCCACAGACCTTGAAGGAGGCTAGTAGTGAACTTGCAGGCACCCTGGCAGACACATTTAAAATGTCAATATTCACAGGGCAAGTGCCGGATGATTGGAGGGTGGCTCATGTCGTTCCATTGTTTAAAAAAGGTTCCAAAAGAAATCCAGGAAATTACAGGCCAGTAAGTTTGACATCGGTGGTTGGCAAGTTTTTGGAAGGTGCGATAAAGGATAGGATCTACAAATATTTGGATAGACAGGGACTTATTAGGGAGAGTCAACATGGCTTTGTGCGTGGTAGGTCATGTTTGATTAATCTATTAGAATTTTTCGAGGAGGTCACCAGGAAAGTGGATGAAGGGAAGGTGGTGGATGTTGTCTACCTGGATTTCAGCAAGGCCTTTGACAAGGACCCCATGGGAGGTTGGTTAGGAAGGTTCAGTCGCTAGGTATACATGGGGAGGTTGTAAATTGGATTAGACACTGGCTCAATGGAAGAAGCCAGAGAGTGGTTGTGGAGGATTTCTTCTCTGAGTGAAGGCCTGTGACCAGTGGAGTGCCGCAGGGATCGGTGTTGGGTCCATTGTTGTTTGTCATCTATATCAATGATCTGGATGATAATGTGGTAAATTGGATCAGCAAATTTGCTGATGATACAAAGATTGGAGGTGTAGTGGACAGTGAGGAAGGTTTTCAAACTTGCAGAGGGACTTGGACCAACTAAAAAAAAGGGCTGAAAAATGGCAAATGGAATTTAACGCAGACACATGTGAGGTATTGCACTTTGGAAGGACAAACCAAAGTAGGACGTACAGGCTAAATGGTAGGACTGTGAAGAGTGCAGTTGAACAGAGGGATCTGGGAATACAGGTACAGAATTCCCTAAAAGTGACATCACAGGTGGATAGGGTTGTAAGGAGTGCTTTTGGTACATTGGCCTTTATAAATCGGTGTATCGAGTATAAAAGTTGGAGTGTTATGGTAAGGTTATATAAGGCGTTGGTGAGGCCGAATTTAGAATATTGTGTACAGTTTTGGTCACCTAGTTACACTAAGGATGTAAATAAGGTTGAAAGGGTGCAGAAAAGGTTTACGAGGATCTTGCCGGGACTTGAGAAGCTGAGTTACAGAGAGAGATGGAATAGGTTAGGAGTTTATTCCCTGGAGCGTAGAAGAATGAGGGGAGATTTGATAGAGGTGTATAAGATTTTGATGGGTATAGATAGAGTGAATGCAAGCAGGCCTTTTCCACTGAGGCTAGGGGAGAAAAAAAACAGAGGGCATGGGTTAAGGGTGAAAGGAGAAAAGTTTAAAGGGAATATTGGGGGGGGCTTCTTCACGCAGAGAGTGGTGGGAGTGTGGAATGAGCTGCCGGATAAAGTGGTAAACGCAGGGTCACTTTTAACATTTAAGAAAAGCTTGGATGGGTTCATGCATGAGAGGGGTGTGGAGAGATATGGTTCAAGTGCAGGTCAGTGGGACTAGGCAAAAAATGGTTCGGCACAGACAGAAGGGCCAAAAAGGCCTCTTTCTGAGCTGTAATTTTCTATGGTTCTATGGTTCTAGGAGCAATTTTTTCACACAGAGGGTGGTGAGTGTCTGGAACAAGCTCCCAGAGGTAGTAGTAGTAGAGGCGGGTACAATTTTGTCTTTTAAAAAGCATTTAGATAGTTACATGGGTATGATGGGTATAGAGGGATCTGGGCCACATGCAAGCAATTTGGATTAGTTTAGGGGATGTTAAAAAAAAAAAGGGCTGCATGGACAAGTTGGGCTGAAGGGCCTGTTTCCATGCTGTAAAGATCTATGACTCTATGACTCTAATCCACTATTGTGTAGTGGGAGAACAGGAGCATTGGTCATTGACATTCCCTGTGCAAACAGAGAAGAATGCATTGCATTCTCTCTTTCATGGGAGAAGCAAGTAAAGTGACCACTCTAATTGAGTGACCACTCTACCAGATAGCAGGTTTTCCCATGATAATACAATGTGTCATTAACTGCACACATGGGGCAGGATTCTCTGCTCTCCCAGCCGTGTATTTCTGAGCGGCAGGGGGCAGAATGCCATTTGCTGGTGGTGGGATTGTCTGGTCCCTCTGCTATCATTGGGATTTCCCATTGCAGCCACCCCATGATGCCAAGAAACCTGCATGTGGGATGCACTGCATGCAGGACCAGAAAATCTCACTGAACAGACAGAGAATACTGGTCATGTTGTTTTGTGAGCACCCCATATAACTTACATAGAATCCACAAAGGATACTACATTCTCAAAGTCCAGATGCTATGTGAGCATACTGAGTGCACAGTATGGTTCAATGCCTGGTAACCTGGCAACAATCACTCCATTCTCTGCATTGAAACCACCATGAGAAACCAGGGAGTGGTTTCTGAGCACAAAGGTTGCCTGCTGACTATGTGTTTCATGACTCTAATGTACAATCCACATACCTTGCTAATGGCCAGCATGCACTTAAAGACAGCCATGCCACCACACAAAATGCAATCAACAGCTGATTGCAGTGCTGAAACAATGCTTCTGATGACAATACCTTGCGGGAGGAACTCTGCAACATTCTCTGGGGTGCAAGGAACAATTCAATGTAATCTGTTGCATCCTGTGCAATCTTAACATTATGAGGGCACAGCCATTCAACTTCTGATCTCATTACAGCACAACTATGGACAAAAGACCTCAATCTAGAGGTGAAGTGAGAGTGACTGTCCTTGACATCAAGGCAACGTTTGATCAAGCATGGCATCAATGAACCCTAGTAAAATTGAAGCTAATGGGAATCGGGGGAAAACTCTCCACTGTTTGGAATCATACCTGGCACAAAGAATTGGTTGTGATCGTTGGAGGCCAATCATCTCAACCGCAGGAAGTTGCTGCAGGCGATCATCAGGGCAGTATCCTAGGACAAGCCATCTTCAGCTGCTTTGTCAATGACTTGTCTCCAATAGTAAAGTCAGAAATGGGGCTGTTCATTGATATTCAGCACTATGCACGACTGCCCAGATACTGAAGCAGTCCATGTCCATATGCAGCAAGTTCTAGATCCCACTCAGGCTTGGGCTGATAAATGGCAAGTAACATTCACACCATACAAATGCAAGGCAATGACCATCTCCAACAGGGGAAAACCTAACCATCATGAAACCTAACCAGCCATGATTTTGTGTCCACATTTGCCACAAAAGCAAAGGGCGAAGCAGACTCAAAATATCACAAAACACAGAAAGCGAGATCTAATTTTCTGATTCCCCAAACCTCCCCCTCTCCCCCACCCCCACCAGTGATAGTGGTTAGCATTGTTGCCTCACAGCGTCAGGGACTCAGGTTCAATTCCAGCCTCGGGTCACTGTCTATGCGGAGTCTGCATGTTCTCCCCATGTCTGTATGGGTTTACTCCGGGTGCTCCGGTTTCCTCCCATAGTCCAAAGATGTGCAGGTTAGATGAATTGGCCATGTTAAATTGACCCTAGCGTCAGAGGATTAGCAGGGTAAATATGTGGGGTTACGGGGATGGGGCCTAGGTGGAATTGTGGTCAGTGCAGACTCAATAGGATGAATGGCCTCCTTCTGCACTGTAGTGTTTCTATGATAACAAGGTTCCCACTGAATATATTTAAATACAATTACCTGGCTTCCCCGCTGTGTCTTTCCCCCAAGATCTGGAATTTCCAACACATCAGCAATATTTCCAACTGTTTTTTAAGAATGGAAATCTGGCAAAGGGAACCCGCCAGGACACAACTAAGTATAGCTCCCGACGAGAGCACGGCATGCCTGGACAGTAGCTTGGCATTTCACTGGCACTGCCCTGGCAACACCCTGGCACTGCCCCATTTCTCTAACTTGACCATGTGCTAAAGAGGGCATAGAAACACATACCTCTATCTTTCCAAAATACTTTCCTGTTCACTTGTGCCTTTAAGAAATCAACTGAATGTCAATTTACATTTTGTTAAATTCTCACATGTTTTTATGATGTTATCAGCCTCCCAATTCATTATGGGCTGGAATTGTGTCCTCATCCTGTGGTGGTGGCTATTTCATTTTCGCATGATTCACTCAGATTTTCTCTCTCTCACTGGCAGTAACTCATTTTTTCAATCTAATTCAGCATTACATCTGTTTAAAATGTTTGTTTTTTGTTTGCTCACAGACACCCTCTGCCACCATGTTATGTCATCTGGTTCCCATAAGTTAAACATATTCATCCTTTAGACTTAAAATACTGGAGCTTCATTCAACATATTTCTTGCTGTTCTCCCTGTGACTGGTGGACAGATTGTTACTCAGCACATGACTGCTGTGCAACAATGAATGTGGTAATCCTAGATATATATTCACAAACAATTAGTTTCTAGCTCTTTACTGGTAATGTAACAATATAATAGGTGGTGTTTCCATGTGTCTGCTGCCCATGTTCTATTAGATGGAAGAAATCACAGGTTTGGGAGATGCTGTCAAAGGACTTTTGGCAAGTGCACCGAGTAGACAGTGCACACTGTAGCACTGATGGTGGAGGGAGTGAATGTAGGGGTGGATGGGATGCTGATCAAGTAGTCTGCTTTGTCCTTCACTAGTTGTTAGAGCTGAATACTTCTAGGCAAGTGATCCATCACACCTCTGACTCGTACCTCGTAGCTGGTGGAAAGGCTTAGGGGTATCAAGAAGTGAGTTAGTCACTGTGGAATATATACAGAGGGTTGTCTGGATGAATTTCTGGTCCTGTATTGATGCAGTACCTCTCGCCTCCTGTCCACTTTCTGCACAAAAGCCTGAAGTACTGCATCGAATTCTGCCATGGCAGGTGGTGGAATTTGAATTCAATAAAAAATATCTGGAATTAAGAGTCTACTGAAGACCATGGCCATTGTAAATTGTCGAAAAAATCCTCTGGTTCACTAATGTCCTTTAGGGAAAGAAATCTGCTGCCCTTACCTGGCCTGACCTACATGTGACTCCAGAGCCACAGCAATGTGTCATTAACTCTGAACTGCCCTTGGACAACTAGGGATGGACAATAAATGCTGGCCAGCTAGTGACAGCCATGTCCCATGAATGGATAAAAAAAGCCTTGGAGCATTATGCCATGTTCTTCCTGCTCGGGCACTCTTACCCAATCAATTCCAGCATCTGCTGTGTCAGAATGCCATTCCCCTTTGAGAAGTGACTTTGGGGGTTAGCTTTAACTTGCATATCCCTGTTGAAGCATGCACCTATTCAACAGTAGACATAATAAACAGGTAGCACAAAGTTTGCCCACGGCTGGTGTCAGTAACAACAATTTAAATGTACATCGCAATCCCTCACCTATTTTTGGGTCATCAAATTTCCCAGCTAGAATCTCCAACACATAGCAAAAAGAGGAAATTATCTATGCTCTAAAGGGAAAGACAATCACATCAGAGTAATATAGAGACCAGCTGGAATTCTCTTGTGGGTTTAAAGCGATAATCAATTGTCAAGACATAACATGCATAAATTTGCTAGCCCTCACGATAAACCTCAGGGGAAATCTCATTGAATTAGGGTCACCCTGACCCAAACTGAATGCAATCTCATTAGGGTTAAAAGGACTAAAAGGTGTGTTTCTTGTAGATTTTAGGGGTTTACAAAAAGGGATGTAAATTTAGGAATAAATGATCAATTGGCTTTCTTTAATGGCCAAAATCAAAAAATATTCTTTGCGTACTCCACTACAGTCCTAGCTTTGAATTTAGCATCAGTTAATTATGGATGGACAAATTACTCTGCGTGTGATGAATGTAATTTGGTGGGAATTTAACCCACAACTGATTTAGCTAAGTTAAACAGTTCTTCCTGTTATATTCAGCTGAACATATTCTAAAATGGCATCCAGTAAATTGAGTAACTGCTAGATATTATCAGCTATACAGCATGTCTCAGTTTTTCATCAGATATATTTAAGGTATATGAACCTATGCAAAATTTACTAGGGGCAGCTTGTGCTATAAAATTAATGATCTGAAAATCCAAGTGAGCTCACTGGCCTTCCTGCCTGAACTCCTGACATGGTTCCTGCTACATGAGGTTCCTAGCGAGGAGTGCAAATTTGTCAAATCCACCCTCCAGTCACCGTAAGATTATCCATTACCTAGAGATAGGCTTGCCCTATTATGTTATTTAAAGTTAGGTATAAGAAAGTTTACTGTGTGCTGATTCACTGAACCTTCCCAAGTTAAATCATGGTTCAACATTCAGCCAATACTCCATTAAGAGTATGACTTGATTCAATGACTGTGAAGATTTCCACTTGAAAATTATTGATTTTGATTTTATACTAAATCGATATGTATGTTTATGTGTTTTCAATCATGAAATCTTAATACTTGCACTTCTTCTGCAAAAGGCACTCTGCAGTAGCTGATGTTTAGCATGGTTTGTCACATGTCACTATATGACTTTATCTCAATAACAAAATAAAATGTCTTCACTACATTAATCTCAGCTTGATTCATCAACAATCCCAAGAGTTCTTGAAACAGATGCAGCCATACTAATTAGATGTGCTACTTTCCTTACTGCCCTGTGTAAAATCGACACCTATTTTGAGCTGATTCTCTTGGGTTAGCAATAACCCTCGTACCACATGACAGAATGTGCTGAACAATTCTGAGGAGAAAGTGCAATGAGCAGTGATTGCACACCCCATTACTTCACCAAAAGCCCACTGCACAAGTGGCATGGCAGATGTGTCCTTGCTTGCAAGAGTACATGAGTGCAAACACAATCCCCAAACTATTCTAATCACCTACCAAATCCGAAAGCAGACTCCAATTACAAATACAAGATTCAGCTACTGGCTAACTATGATCTTTGCAGAGACGCCAATTTGTATTTATCTTATAAATTCTTAACTCAAATTTATTCCTTTATTTATCAATTTATAAAAAAGCAGAACATGGCATGCTCATTTTGACACCTGATGTATCATAGCAGACTCCTTTGCTCCCATTTATTTTATCTCCATGTCAAGACTGATTAATTCAGTTCTTATGCTAACACGCATATTTCATTTAATATTTCTAATCAATTTACCACTCAGATCTTTGAAATTGTTTTATAATGAATATGTAATTTTTCTCTGCTGGTTCTCTGGATTTTCATTTTGACTGGTACGTGCACAATTAGTTTCACAAATTGCCTTTCTGCTCTTCATCTTTCCCAAATTTAAAGAGTCTTTCTTAAGCTCAAAGGAAAATTATTCTTGTTGTCAACTGATTTTATGCTCAAAATTGATTCAGCTCTCATTATTAAGCAACTATGTTTTAGTATGATCCATGTTGGTTAGGAAGGCCACACCACCCAGGAATTTCATATCAAACAAAATAGAATAAAGCCATCATCATGATAAATAATACATGTGTAATAATTTAGAATATAAACAGGCACTACAGTGCTAAACACCAAATTTGACAAACTATCATCATTTCCTGGCACTAAAATAAAGTGACTGATTTTGTGTTATTTACCATATTTATTTTACAGAGGTTTAATATCTAATTTAATTTTAGTACAGAAAGGCACTTTAACACCCAACGAATCAATCGTCCTTACAAAAGTCATACGTTTCAGTGGACAACGTACACATTGCAGAGATTATACACAGAACGGAGTGTAAATTGGAACATTAGTTAGAACTTTGGTAGCCACTGACTGACCTCAAGAATAACATCAGACATCCCTGTAACCCCCATGAGCACACATATTTTCAAGCTTTTTCTGATTAAAATAAAAAGATAGCAATTGGTTTGAACATTTTGCTCAAATAGTGAGAATATCTTACATACTGAACCCAATGTCATAGACTGAACTAAACTTAGGGAGCTTGTATATTTCCAGCTTATAAAGAACTTTTGGAGGAGCTAAAGAAGATTTTCTGTTAAATTGAGCGATGTTTTTAATTAGGAACTGTGTGTGCAAGTTTGGAGGCTGCCTGGTAACCCAACCCAGTTTATAGGCAGCAATATCCAGGTTGAAGTTTAGGAGCAAAGCTCCAGCAAATATAGAATTTTTACCAGGCTGCTGTCAGGCAGTTACCCAAGAGCAGTGTGTATTGATGTGGGCTCTATGTCTACATTAATTGCAGTCAAATGACCTAGCAATGCATGTGTGGGTGTCAAAAGGGCACACAAACATAGATAATAGGATCTCTGCAGTGCCATTATGGTGGCCATAGGCAGGGCTTTCACAAGTATAGGCAGAGTGAATGACATTGTTTTTAAATGCTTCCCTATAGGCTTGATGCTTCAAAATACAAATACCGGGCAATAGGCATCTGGCTTAATTCGAGTTTTGGCCAGTGTTCAGGTCACCTGAAACCTAGACTGTCCATTATAAAACTGGGTGAATGGCCACACTCATTAGAACATCCTGCAGACTTACATGTAACTCTGCAGGTTAGTGGTTATAATTTTAACTTCCTCTGCCTGGTTTCTGCCAGGTCTGAATAATAACCTGCTCTTTCGTGCATGATATAAATTACATTAGCACCAAGCTATATGGGTCCTCTTTCATTATTAGTTGAAGATTTGAATGGGTGAACCGTGTCGGCTTCACTTTCAGGCCAAGCCTGCTGGGAGATGGGTCATCAGACTGATGAAGCCCATGAAGTAAGTTTATCAGTTTAATGTTCAGTTTCCTTGTGCTCTTCCAGGCCTCGCAATGAAACCTTGGGCCTTCCCTCTTCCCCTTCAGTATTGACCTCACCCAACATTGACCCATTTATTGATCTTGTGGGTCCCTGGCAATGGCTTCATGCTTGCAATCTTTGGCTCAACAACAGCCAGGTCTGATTCAGATCTGATTCAGGTGTGACTCCATGAAAAGTATCGTAATAAGTCTTGGCCATTAAGAACAACCAGCCATCCACATCCCTTGATACCCTGCCCACTTCATTACTTGTGTTAATCATATCAACTATCCCCTTTAAAATCCATGCACATCAATCATGGTCAGAACTACTAATTGCTTCAAGCATTAAAGGCATTGAGTGCAATCTTACAACCTTGTCCCACTCATCGATCAGTGTGGCGAGGTTGTAAGGTCACGTGCAAAGCATGCCACATGCAATGTAGCCGGCACTATTTTGCCAGCGCAAAGCTGATTTGAATATTAATGTCATCATTAGCATGATGCTAACACTTTGTGCACAGCCACTTATGGCCTCACCCACACATACCAACTCATCAATTGGACCTCTCACCGGCAAGGATCCCTCATAGTCCTCACCAACGGGGATCAGACATGATGGCGTGCTGGGGGACTCGGAGGCCATTGATGCCCTCAGGGGTCAGAAGCAAGGCTGGACAGTGCCTACCAGGTACCCTGACACTGCCCACAGTGGGCAGTGTCAAGGGGGTTGGGCCAGAGTAGGTGTGGCCTAGGTGTGGGTTGGAGCTCTGCATGGGGGGATGTGCAAAAGGGTTGATCGGCTGATGGGGGACGCTGAACATAAAAGGTGGATGATCAGCAAAGGTGGGCTGATTGGCAAAGGGGGGTGTGAGAGGGGAGTGATCAGCAATGGGGAAGGCATGCAGGGTCTTAGGTAGAGGAGCTGCACTGCAGAGGGATTCATTTTGGAGGACTCATTGGGAGGCTCCTGATGCCCCAATGCCAGCAAACCAAATTTCCAGAGCTGGTTACACTGGGAGATCAGGGCGCCTGCGCAATGGAGCCCCAAGCACTTTGAAGCTGGCTTCACTGGTGAATTTTGGCTCCACCCCCCCAACTGGTGCAAATTGCTGTCCAAAAAAGTGAGAGTGTCAGAAGATTGCATTGCCAAACCTGCCCAAAGAAAAGATCTGAAACATACCTGTTTTCAGACTTTTCTTTTCATAAGATTGTGCCCATAAGACAGGATTTTCCAGCCAAGCCTGCTCCAAAACCAAAAAATCCTATCCGAGGTCAATGGACCTTTGCATGTTCCAAGACCCTGCAATCCCCCCCCCACCGCACCCCCTCCCCCACCACCCCCGCTCCCTCCCTCCCTCCCTCCCCCCCTCCCCCAACCATCCCGCTAAGATTCCTGTGGTGGGCAAGATGAGAAAATTCTCTCCATAGTCTCAACTTTCAGAAAATGATCTTCTTTGGTTATTGCAAATTTGTAAGACTTTTCTCTTGAAATACATTGTCAAGGTTTAGAAAAGTATACAAAACCACTGAATGAGCAGAATTATCCTATCTGGGACTAAGTCCCATGGTGGGGACAGGAAATGTTTCCTGCTGTAAGGACTGATGGGAAACCACGCCATGTCTTCTGACCCTGAGCTCAGTAATTATGCACCCAGGAATTTAGTGCTGTATTGCTTGGTGGGGCAGGCTTGATGGCAAGCTTCCAGCCATCATAGCTGGATGTCATATTGAAAAGGTGCCCAACATCATGGATCCACCATTGAAGAAAGGAGTTAGTCCTCCTTAAAAAGATTAATCTGCAGGAACATTCTGAGGCTGGAAAATGGACCTCCTCAATGACACTGAGTCTGGAAGATTCATCTGTAGATGCTCCCCACACCCACTGCTGTAATGTTCCAGGCTCCAAAGTCACTGGTGGCCTTCATCCTAAACTCTGGATGGAGTAGCCCCAGGCATTCTTCAGGTGAGACCCAACTTCTGCGCACCACATTGTTTCAGATGTGTTTTGGGCCAGCCAATTTTCCCACAGGTGTCAGGAGAATCGGACTTGTGTGGAAGATTCAGTCAGGCTCTCATCTACATCCCAGAAGTAGGTTGCAAATCAGTTTCGCGCCGATCTCCAGCAGGTTTCCCAATCTGCCATGGCAGGAGCCAACAAAAGTTCTCAAAGGAAATTTACATTGTCATAAAACTGGTTTTTGGACCCTCACTGAATTCTCCTCCCACTGTGATTGAACTTGCCAGCAGGGCCATGGGAGAATTCCCCTGAATGTTTCATTATCCAGAACTGCTTTGAAACCAATTGTTAAAATATGGCTTCAATTATTCGATGAACTAAAATATAAATGCTCTCCATCATAAATTTGCAGATAGAAGCAATCCTTGTCAGTTCATAAGTATTCTGACCAAAGATTGCTGCAACATCAAAAAAAAATCATGCAGTATTCAGGCTTGAATCTAAAAGTCTCTGGCATTGAAAACCTTGGACATATTATCATATTAATAGAGGAACATTTAATTACAGGATTAGCAGAGCACTGGAAGGTAAAAGAAGACTCTGGCACCGAGATTTACAGCAATTCACTTCCCATAAAGCATCGGTGATATATTGCCTCATATAGAAACTGCATCCATATCACTTCGAACTTCATTAACCTCAGCACCATATCAGAGTAAATGAATGCAAACATGCTGCAGTACTCACAGGTCAGATTCTGCCTGGAATTTATGCTTCCTTACTTAGGTATGCTGCAACATCAGCCCATTCACTTACTCACCTTGGAGCGTGACTGCAGGAACAAATTCATTGCACACAACTAACGCAATTCAAAAATGAATCATTGCTGACATTTCCAATTTTTTGAATAATGTCAATGGTACCTATAGACCTTTGCTTTGGCATTCAGAGAACAAAACTTATAAAGGCTTTTCAATTCTGCTTCCTTACATTGGTGTGACCAAATTGTTGTGGCTTTCTTACATGGAATAATTCTCAGATGTATGTGTATGTTAAAAAAAAGCTTTCATCTGATCCACACATCAGCAATTAACTGTAGTACATTTAATGTAGAAATTATTCTAATGAATGAAGAAAATGACAACTGTATCAAAGATGGAGATTGCGGGTGGAGGGGGGCGTGGTGGAGTGCAGATTGTTCTGCCCTGCTTACACCTGCGCAGATCACATTATGGCCAGAAACTCTCACAAAGGGGCCATTACACAATTTGTGCCAGGAAGAACTCATTTTGAGATTCTTCCCACCTTCTGAACAGCATCATAATTTGCTTCACAACCAGCAAGGGCATGAACCAGATTAGCATATTTAAATCCTCATTTAAACACATTTTTTCTGTTAGAAGCAAGATGTACACCACTCCAGAATTCACCCAGCCACTGGTATAATGTAAAGCCAGCAGGAATCACTACTGGTCTCTACAAACAGAGACTAGATGGGATGAGCATATGGGGAGGTGCTCAGAGGCCATTGGAGTCCCCAGATGGCCAGAGACATGGATGGGCAGTGCCCCTAGCACCCTGGCAATGCCAATCTTGCAGTGCCAAGGGGTGGGACCTAAATAGGGGAATGAGGGGGGTGGTGTGAAAGTGGGGGGCATGAGGGAGGGGAGTCAGAAGGGGGGTCCTGAAAGCAGTGGGGGGGGCTGCTGAAGGGGGATCTTTGGTAACCCCATAGTGAAGTTTTTCTCACTGGGGGTGGGGGGCGGGGTGGGAGCAGTTGCAGGCATCATAGTTGAAAGGGAGGAGGGCCAAAAACTGGGGGAGAGGTATTCTTTGCCAGCAAGAGGGGATGAGGGGGGATTTGTAGGCTCTAAGGGGCCAGTCTTCTTGCAGGCAACTTTAATTCTCACACACGTCTCTCCTGGTGAGAATCACCTCAAATTCCAAAAAAAATCTAAATGAGGGTGGATTGCAATCTGGATTGTGTCGATCAGCCTGGTGGGGATCACACCACTTTTCCAACCAGGGACAACACATTTTTTGGGAGAATTCTTTCCTAGGTGCTTAAAGGGGATAGATTTTGGCAGAAGGGAATCTGTGTTTTTATGGTATTTTCTTGGCTTTTCCATTAAAATTAGGGCAGACAAGCAGGAGAATTCCAGCAGAAATTCACCCATTGTGATATTCCTTCAGGCAGAAAGGACAGAAAATAAGTAGAGATAGTGAGGGTGAGAAAAATGAAATTATCTGGTCATGTTATCCCCGAGACCAGAAATTCGTGCTCAAGGTTAATGGACCTTTAAATGGTCAGTCAAATTGTCTGTCCTGTCTATGATGGTTCCTGTAGTCATCAGGACCAGAAAATTTATCTGTAATGTAATATGAAAGCAAATGAAGGCAGATACGCGGATCAGGGATGCAATGTTAATATGTGAATGTACAAAGCATTAGAAGTACAGTTGGAGAGTAGAAGAACGAATTAGAAGGGAGGGACACAAATGATGATGGAAATTTGGCTTCAGCTAGGACCAGTGGTCGAATGCATCAATATATGCAATCAAAATTATGCAAGGGAATTAAAAGGTGAGATTAGAAAAAAAAATGATTTAAGAAAGATGGCTGATAGAATGAAAGGAAAACAGTTTTTTTTTCTGACACATAGAACTGAAAGATAACCAAGGAAGTGATCACTTAGAGTTACAGTTATCCTATACTTGAGAAAGAATACTGACAACTTTTGGAGGATCTGTAAAACAGGCACTACTCTTAACGTTTCCAAAAACAACTTCAAGGATAAAAGAACTGAATGATGACCATATAACATTTCTGTTCTAAAAATGGAATTGTGCAGGAAATTATTGACAAGTCAACTTTGCCTTGATTGTGGGCAAGCTTCTGGAGCCCTTGGGGCAACTTCCAAGTAAAGGGAGAAAACTGGTGGTATCAGCCCATACTAAAAGCCATCCAATATTTGATTCCATTGATTTCATTGGAATGGAAAATAAGGCAGAATGTATATTAGTGATAAGGCACTGATGACATGCACATTTACCCAGGAGCTACCAGTCAAAGATTGGTCTGTCATCAGCCAAATTCACTTCACCCTCTTGATAATATGTTGTTGCACTAGTAATCCTGCTCAGTATAAAGAAAAACCCCAAATTCAGACATTTGGGACCTATGTGCTTGGCTGAGGAATCAATGATGCAAAGCTACCATCTGTGAGTTTATGATTCAATGTCTTGAATTCAGAATTCTCCTAAATTGTTGGTCAAAGATTGGTGTATGCAATTCAAGTTCCAGCCAAGGGATCCAGTTCCTTCCTGGAATCATCCTGTTCAATAGAGGTATCTTGATGTCATCGGTACACATATGGGGAAAGCTCTTGCCTGAGTTAAAAATGTGAAATTTTAGAGCATGGTGAGAAAGAGAATCTTAGCACACATTTAAATTGAGGAAATGTGGGTTTTAAAAGAGTCAAGCAGTCCTCAGAACTTTATAAACCCTCAAATTTGATACTATATTGGATTCACATTCCAATTAGTTTTGTACTGAAATATTGTGAGACTATGGGAGCTATTCTCCCAGCCCACAGCGCTACTATTATAGCACAGCAAGTCGGGAGACTCAAGCAGGGGCTGATTCGCAGGCATTCTGCTGGGCGCCACGATCTCTGTGAGTCTCCAGGCACCAGATTTCCAGTGCCATCAGCTTCACCCCAGAAATCGGTACAGGTCTTAATAATTCTTAGTAATTCTAATTTTAATATTATTTACATACAATTAGCAGGCCCAGGACTGAAATCTCTGGGACTGTTGCCCTCCTTCCCCATCAGAAGTGTTTCACTCCAGCGGGGTTTACAATAGCTCCACACCTGCAGGGAGCTGGTGCTGAGGTAAGATGCTTTTTTGGAGAGTCAGTGCAGACTAGATGGGACAAATGGCCTCCTTCTGCACTGTAAGGATTCTATGATTCTATGGATTCCACGGAAAGAGCATAGCCTACATCAACAATATAAGAAAGTCATTCAGAAATTCAATAGGGAACTCAGAAGAAACCTCTTTAGCTGGAAGTGTTAAGAATGTGGAATTCACTACTCCACGGACTGGCTGAAATGAATAGTATCGGTGCATTTAAATGGAAACTAGAAATGCATATAAAGGAGAATGGTTACAATGGTAGATTTAGATAAGAAAAGATGGGGTGATGTGTCTTGAGTGCAGCATAAATATCAGCATGTACTAGTTGGGCTGAATGGCCTGTTTCCATGTTGTCTATCCCATGTGATGTTTACTTTGATTAACACTAAGATTTTCCGGTCCCATCCATAGTAGGAATCATCGCAGTTGGTACATAAAATTTGCTGAACGAAATAAACCACATCCACTGTTTCACCCTTATCTATTCCACTAGTTATGTCCTCAATAAACTCCAGTCAGCTTGTCAATCATGATTTCCCTTTCGTAAAACCATGTTGACTTTGACTATTGTTGATAGTTTCTAAGTGTCCTGTTATCACATCCTTTATAGTAGATTCTAGCATTTTCCCTACTAATGATATTCGGTTAATCAGTCTGCAATTCCCTGTTTTCTCCCTCAATTCTTTTTAAAATAATTTCTCCAACACTAGTTTTTAAATAATTTCCTTCAATTCCTCCTCCTCACTAGACCCTTGGTTCCCTAGTAGTTATTTTTATCTCCATGGAGACAGAGCTAAATTAATTGCTTAACTGGCCCTGGTGCCAATACATAGAAATATTTCAAGTAGTGTTGCTAAAAGTTTAGAATTGAAACTGTTAAATTATATTTGTTTTTCAATAGTGGCATTACCTTAATTCTTTTCAATCCTTTCGCATCTCTGTATGTAAGTTATCAGCAAATATTTTCATCATCAACGCATTTTGTTAAGTCCAGGTCCATGCTACAAGATAAATAATAGGGAACATAAGCTTATTTTATGTGTAGAAAAGATCTAATGGTTTCCTTAATGATTTAACAGGTATATCCAGGCAGTGGGCAAGCTTACAGACTAGGACGATCCCAGTGCTGGCTGAGCTGATTTTGCAGAGGCATGAGGAAAATCATGATTCCCCTAGACAGGGAGGGTAAAATTGACTATGCTGTGTTTCTGAGAGCAAAATTTTATGCCTCATGCCTTCTAGAATTTTGCCCGTGGCAAGGGAGCTGTTGGGTGGAATGCCAACTCTTGGATTGCAGCTGCCTGAATGGGAACTGGCTGCAGCTGGACAGCTGTCAACCATCTGAATGCCCGGCAGCTCTTGGTAACATATCTTCCTAGATGGGGTGGAAGCCATGACATGAATCACTCTGCAGCAGCCATTAATTCAGGATATGTCTTCCTGCAGAAGCATGCTCACCTCCAGCATTCCAACTGGAAGGCGGCATCCATTGCCTCTGGAAAATTCCAGCCCAAGTTATTATACTTTATTATAATCATGAACATTGTTGTCAACCAGGAGGAAGGTGTTGTGTTCCTCCAATAATGAGGTAAAGGTCTTGCTGATCTGAGTGCCCATGTAAAGAAATGAGATGACCACAATGAAGACTTTCATAAGACCAAAGGAAGTCCTGACAGGTATGGGTAAAATTTTTCCCGAGCTTGTCTTCACCATATTTCTAGAAGACTTGAGTTCAACCCGAATGTTGACTGGGGGAGCGTGTTGGAAGGTAGGTCTGCTGAGGAGCAGTGGAGGATCTTTAAGGAGATCTTTCTTGGTGCTCAGCAGAAATTTATTCCGATGGTTAAAAAGGACCGTAGGAGGAGAGGTAATAAGCCGTGGATAACAAAGGAGGTGAAGGAAAGTGTTAAATTAAAAGCGGAGGCGTTTAGAGTAGCTAAGAGTAGTGGGCGAGAAGAGGATTGAGAGAGGTTTAAATGTCAACAAAGATTGACAAAGAAGTTGATAAAGAAGGATAGGAGAAACTATGAAGCTGGGCTAGCGCTTAATATAAAAAAGGATAGCAAGAGTTTTTATAAATATATAAAAAAGAGGCTGGCTAGGGTGAATGTTGGACCCTTAGAGGATGAGAGGGGGGACTTAGTGGTAGGGGATGGGGAAATGGCTGAGGTCTTGAATAACTTTTTTGTTTCGGTCTTCACGGAGGAGGACATGAATAATTTGCCGGGTGTTAGCAATGGAAAGGTGGTAGGACTGGAGGGTCTCAATGACATTATTGTTACTAGAGAGGCGGTGCTCGACAGACTGGAGGGACTGATAGTGGACAAGTCCCCAGGACCGGATGGAATGCATCTGAGGCTTCTGAAAGAAATGGCGGAGGTGATAGTGGATGCCTTGGTGGTTATTTTCCAAACGTCGCTGGATTCCAGGGAAGTGCCGGAAGATTGGAAAACGGCTAATGTTACGCCGTTGTTTAAGAAGGGTGGCAGGCAAAAGGCAGGGAATTATAGGCCAGTTAGTTTAACGTCTGTTGTAGGTAAAATGTTAGAATCTGTCATCAAGGAGGAAATAGTGAGGCATCTTGAGGGGAATTGTTTGATAGAGCAGACGCAGCACGGTTTCGTTAAGGGGAAGTCGTGTCTGACAAATTTATTGGAGTTCTATGAGGATGTGTCTAGGGCGGTGGATAGAGGAGAGCCGGTGGATGTGGTCTTTACTTGATTTTCAGAAGGCGTTTGACAAGGTACCTCACAAGAGGTTATTGCAGAAGGTAAGGGGGCATGGAGTTGGGGGTAGGGTGTTAGCGTGGATAGAGGATTGGTTGTCAAATAGGAGGCAGAGAGTGGGGGTTAATGGGTGCTATTCAGATTGGCGGTTGGTGACTAGTGGAGTGCCCCAGGGGTCGGTGCTGGGGCCTCAGCTATTTACCATTTATATAGATGATCTGGAGGAGGGAACTAAGTGTATGGTGTCGAAATTTGCTGATGACACCAAGATTGGTGGAACGGCAAATTGCGTGGAGGGTGTGGAGAGTCTGCAGAAGGATCTAGATAGGCTGGGCGAATGGGCCAGGAACTGGCAAATGGAATTTAATGTTGGCAAGTGCGAGGTGGTCCACTTTGGTAGGAATAATGGTAGGAAGGACTATTACTTACGTGGCGAAAAACTGCAGCAGGCGACGGTGCAGAGGGACCTCAGGGTCCTTGTCCATGAGTCGCAAAAACCCAGCCTGCAGGTGCAACAGGTGGTCAGGAAGGCAAATGGGATGCTGACCTTCATAGCGAGGGGGATTGAATATAAAAGTAGGGAGGTCTTGCTGCAGCTGTATAGGGCATTGGTGAGGCCGCAGCTGGAGTACTGTGTGCAGTTTTGGTCGCCGCACTTACGCAAGGATATTTTGGCCTTGGAGGGAGTGCAGAGGAGGTTTACTAGGCTGATACTGGAGTTGAGAGGATTGAGCTATGAGGAGAGGCTGAATAAACTAGGCTTGTACTCGTTAGAGTTTAGAAAGAGGGGAGATCTCATTGAGACATATAAGATGATGAATGGGCTGGATAGGATAGAGGTGGAGAGACTCTTCCCGCTCAGAAAGGACAGTAGGACTAGGGGGCACAGCCTCAAGATAAAGGGGGGGGGGGCGGTTTAGAACGGAGTTGAGGAGGAACTTTTTCACTCAAAGGGTGGTGAATCTCTGGAATTCTCTGCCCATTGAAGTGGTGGAGGCTGCCTCGCTAAATATTTTTAAGACGCGGGTTGATGGGTTTTTGATAAGCGAGGGGATTAAGGGTTATGGGGAGAGGGCGGGAATGTGGAACTGAACCACGACAGATCAGCCATGATCTTATTGAATGGCGGGGCAGGCTCGAAGGGCTAGATGGCCTACTCCTGCTCCTATTTCTTATGTTCTTATGTAACCCCAGCTTCAATTCAGGGATTCAGAAAGTCCCTGAGAATGCTGACTGGAGTGGCATACCGGATGGAAACCAGCCCCTCTATAACTCTATCCTAGCATGACATCAACATCATAATTGAGGGGAGAACACTGGCAAAAGAAATATATTGACCAGTGAGCTTGTGCAAGCCACTGGGAGAGAGACTGCAGCCTGAGTGAGATTCAGCCACAGTGAGGGTATCAGGAATTTGGAACTGAATGGAAATTCGGTGCTGAGGGGAAAGAGGTGCTCATCTTCGGGAGGAGTGGAGAAGCAGACCTGTGAGGGAGCCTCGAGGGCAAATGATAGAGGTAGAAAGAAATCAAACAGTGTAATCGCTGCAGTCAGGTAAGTGATTGGCTGGTGACTGATAAGTAGTTTTGCCTTTCTTTTTTCTCTTTTTTTGTCTTGGCATTGTAGTTGTTGTCAGTTAGCTTAAAGGTTAAGTCATAGCAGGAGATCCCAGACTCGTGTCATGCTCCTCTTGTGTGATGTGGGAATTCAGGGATTCTTCTAGTGTCCCTGGCTCCTTCATGTGCAAGAAGTATGTCCAACTGCAGCTCCTGTTAGGCTGCTTGACAGCTCTGGAGCTGCAGATGGATTCAATTTGGGGCATCCACGATGCTGAGGTAATTGTGGATAGCACATTTAGTGAGTTGGTCATACACAGATAAAAATTACTGAGGGAGATAGGGAATGGGTAACCACAAGGCAGAGGAAGAGTAGGAAGGCAGTGCAGGAGCTCCCTGCGATTATCTCCCTCCAAAACAGATATACCATTCTGGATACTGTTGGAGGAGAAAGCTCATCAGGGGAAGGTGGCAGCAGCCAGGTTCAATGCACCGTGGCTGGCTCTGTTGTGCAGAAGTGCAAATAGGGGACTCAATTGTAAGGGGAATAGACAGGTGTTTCTGCAGATGCAAACGAGACTTCAGGATGGTATGTTGCCTCCCTGGTGCAACAGTCAAGGATATTCTCAGAGTGGCTGCAGGACATTCTGGAGGGGGGAGGTGAACAGTCAGCTGTAGTGGTGCATATAGGCACAAACAATAGAGATAAAAAACAGGATGAGATCCAACAGGCTGAATTTAGGGAGTTTGGAGTTATACTAAAAAGTAGGAACTCAAAGATAATAATCTCAGGATTGCTACCAATGCCACATGCCAGTCAGAGTAGGAATGTCAGAATAGCTGAGTTGAAACGTGGCTTGAGAGATGGTGCAAGAGGGAGGGATTCAAATTCCTAGGACATTGGAACCGCTTCTGGGGGAGCTGGGACTTGCACGGTGGCACAGTAATTAGCACTGCTGCCTCACAGCGTCAGGGACCCAGGTTCAATTCCGGCCTTGGTTAAGTGTCTGTATGAAGTTTGCACATTCTCCCTGTGTTTGTGTGGGTTTCCTCCAGTACATATATGCTCTTCAATTTCCCGCTGACTATTTGGGAGGCTGTGGTACAACCCTATCAAAATGATCTCTCCCTTCTTATTTCTCAGTTCTACCCACAGGGACTCAGTGAGTGAAGCTTTGGTTATATCCCCTCCCGGTAATGCCGTGATGTTCTCCTTAATCAAAAATGCAACTCCCCCTCCTCACTTACCGCCTGTTCTATTGTTCCTATAGCATCTGCACCATTGAACATTGACCTGCCAGTCCTGCCCCTCCCTGGCCATTCTGTAATATTCTATAGGATTCTACGATTCTATAATTCTACAGTGTAGAAGTTGGCCATTCAAGTATGTACCGACCACAATCTCACCCAGGCCCTATCCCTGCAACCCCACATATTTACCCTGCTAATCTTACAAAGGGGCAATTTAGCATGACCAATCCATCGTTTGGACTGTGGGAGGAAACCGGAGAACTGTGTGAAGTTTGCACGTTCTCCCTGTGTCTGCGTTGGTTTCCTTCAGGTTCTCCGGTTCTCCAATCTACCAAAATGCATCACCTCGCATTTGTCTAAATTAAACTCCATCTGCCATTTGTCAGCCCTCTGGCCCAATTGATCAAGATCCCACTGCAATTGGAGATAATCTTCCTCACTATCCACTATATCAGCAATCATGGTGTCATCTGCAAACTTACTAACCATGTCCCCTGTATTCTCATCCAAATCATTAATATAAATGACAAATAACAGTGAGGCACACCACTGATCACAGGCCACCAGTTTGAAAAACAACTCTCTACAACCACCCTCTGGCTTCTGTCAAGAAGCCAATTTTGCATCCATTTAGGTACTCACCCTGGATCCCGTGAGATTTAACTTTATGCAACAACCTGCCATGCGGTATCTTGTCAAAGGCCTTGCTAAAGTGCATGTAGACAACATCAACTGCTCTGTCCTTATCTACCTTCTTGGTTACCCCTTCAAAAAACTCAATTAAATTTATGAGACATGATTTTCCACTCACAAAGCCATGCTGACCGTCCCTAATCAGTCCTTGCATCTCTAAATGCTTGTAAATCCTGTCTCTCAAAATACCTTCCAATAATTTACCCACCAGAGATGTGAGGCTTTCCAGGCTTTTCCCTGCAGCCCTTTTTAAACAAAGGCACAACATTTGCCACTCTCGAATTTTCAGGCACCTCACCCGTGACTATTGATGATTCAAATATCTCAGCTAGGGAACCCACAATTTCCTCCCCAGCCTCCCACAATGTCCTGGGATATGCCTCATCAGGTCCCACAGATTTATCTACCTTGATGCGCTTTAAGACTTCCAGCACCTCCTTCTCTGTAATATGTACACTCCTAAAGACATCAATATTTATTTCCTCAAGCTTCCTAACATCCATAATTTTCTCAACAGTAAATACTGATGAGAAATATTCATTTAGGATCTCACCCATCTCTTGTGATTCCGCACATAGACTACCTTGTTGATCCTTAGGAGGCCCTACTCTCTCCCTTGTTACTCTTTTGCCCTTTATGTATTTGTAGAAGCTCTTTGAATTCTCCTTTGCCTTATCTGCCAAAACAAATTCGTGTCCCCTTTTTGCCTTCCTGATTTCTCTCTTAACTCAACTCCTACACCCCCTATACTCTTCAAGAGATTCACTTGATCCCAGCTGCCCATGCACTTCATGTGCCTCTTTCTTCTTCTCTGGTTACTCTATTATAGAAAGGTTATTATTAAACTAGAAAGAGTGCAGAAAAGATTTTTTCGGATTCTACCAGGACTTGATGGTATGAGTGACAAGGAGAGGCTGGATAGACTAGGAATGGTTTACCTGGAGCACAGGAGGCTTCGGGGTGATTTTATCGAGGTCTATAAAATAATGAGGGGCATAGATAAGGTAGATAGTCAACATCTTTTCCCAAAGGTAAGGAGGTACAAAATTAGAGGGCATAAGTTTAAGGTGAGAGGGGAAAGATGCGAAAGAATCCAGAGCAGCAATTTTTTCACTCAAAGGGTGGTGACAGCTTGAACGAGATGCCCAAAGTAGTAGTAGAGGTGGGTATAATTTTGTCTTTTAAAAATAATTTAGACAGTTACATGGGTAAGAGAGGTATAGAGAGTTATGGGCCAAAGGTAGGTGATTGGGACCAGCTTAGTGGTAAAAACTGGGCAGCATGGACAAATTGGGTTGAAGGGTCTATTTCCGTGCTGCAAACCTCTATAACTCTATGACTTTAAAATATATTTTCCACAGGAGGGCTAACATAATAATTCATATGTAGTTCCATGCAGAAATTGTTGAATATCTTGTTCATAATTAGATTAAATTAATCTTCAGAATGTAGCAACTATGTATTTTTATCCCTACAACAACTAATAAAAATGTTTCATTAAAATAGTGACTGAAAATTGTTCACAAAGTTCAACTCCTATCTACCAATAATGTTAGACGCATCAAAAAGAATAGACTTAACCTCTGCATACAGCATAAGCCAAAAACAATATTTTATTTCTTCTACCTGTCAGAATCTTTTGTGCCGTCTGCCATTTCCAACTGTTAGGATAAACCACTGTGATACTTCAATAAGATAAAAAATACATTTTAGTATTTAATATTCAGCTCAAGTAACTGAGCAACAAATTCATAATAGCACTGTCATTTATTGGTGGCTGGGACACTGATTTATTTCTGTAATTCCTTCTAAGGTTTGCTGACATCCTAACTGGAATTGCAATTCAATAAGCACTTTAGGAACTGTGTTAATTTCAGTGAGAAGAGTTCATTCTAAATTAATGTACTGGCCAATTGGTCTCATAAAAGCTCAAATGAACATAAACAACTCGGGGAAACCAACTCCAACATGAGCATTATTAACATTAGCACTTCCACAGTGAGGTGACGCCAATTTCAATGCACATAATGGATGTGATCCCATTCTGACTAGAGGTTGGAGGATGTGTGCAAGTGCCAGTATCATTTTATGTGCCAGTTCTAACATATTTATAATGTGAATTTAACCTGATACGCTTTGCGCATAATGGAGGAAAATAAACACTGAGGCCATAATTTGTAATGATGTTATAAAATGTTTCAAAAAGTTATAAAAGGCTTCAGTGGCAGGGCACCTAATTTGCATGGGCTAGGCAGACTTGAGCAGTATTAGAGGCACATTTTTGGTGACCGTTGCCTCGTGTGGCAGGAAACTCTGGTGCTCACTTGCTATTGCACTGCGCAGTTGACCAGAACCTACTTTGTCATTTTCTTCTTCTTGGGTTCTGTGCAAGGCTTTGTCAGTACTTGGTATAAAAAAATTAATTGTGGTCTGGGGGAACACCATGGGTGGCACTTTACGACCTCACTGCACCCATTTTGCATTAGGGAAAAGATGTAAAATCGGGCATAATGCGACTAATGGGAATGGCACTGGTTTTAGAGGCTCACCTGATGAAAGGAGAGGTGCTCCGAAAGCTCGTGATTTCAGATAAACCTGTTGGAGTTTAACTTGCTGTTGTGAAACTTCTTATTGTGCCTACCCCAGTCCAATGCCGGGGTCGCTATATCTTGACTGTAAGAATTCTGTACAAAATCACCTGTTCCCAAACATGGGTGCAATAGTTTTCATGCCCCTTGTATTAGAGCATGACAGAGGGAATAAACAGAGGCAGCACTGAATGAGGAAGATAAAGAAGGAGGAGGGAAACTAGGGTTCATGAAGGATTCCGTATTGACCCAGAGCATTTCAGGCAGCAATTCTACTTAAACCTCTGTGAGGACCATTTCCTAAATGGAGCATCAAATCGCACCATATGGGTTGAGCTCAGAAATAAAAAGAAGGCAGCCACACCACTAGGAGAGCATTCTTGACCCTGGAACACTATGTCAGACTCCTATTTATTGACTACAGCTCAGCTTTCAACACTATTATTCCCACAAAACTCATCTCCAAACTCTGTGGCCTAGGCCTCGGCACCTCCCCCTGCAACTAAATCCTGAACTTCCTAACTTACAGACCACAATCAGTAAGGGTAGGCAACAACACCTCCTCCATGATCATCCTTAACACTGGTGCCCCACAAGATTGTGTTCTTAGCCCCTTACTATACACCTATGACAATGTGGGCAAATTCCCTTCCAATTTGATTTCAAGTTTGCTGTCAATAACACCATAGTGGGTCGGATCTCAAACAATGACAAGTTAGAATACAGTAATGAGATAGAGGATCTTGTGAACTGGTGCAGCAACAATAATCTCTTCCTCAATGTCAACAAAACGAAGAAGATTGTCAATGACTTCAGAAAGCATGAAGGAGAACGTGCCTCTGTCTACATCAATGGGGACAAAATAGGAAGGGTCGAGGGCTTCAAGTTTTTAGGTGTTCAGATCACCAACAACCTGTCCTGGTCACCCCCATGCCAACACTATAATTAAGAAAGCCCACCAACGTCTCTACTTTCTCAGAATACTAAGGAAATTTGGCATGTCAGCTACAACTCTCCCCAACTTTTACAGATGCACCATAGAAAGCATTGTTTCTGGTTGTAACACAGCTTGGTATGGCTCCTACTCTACCCAAGACTGCAAGAAATTACAAAAGATCATGAATGTAGCCCAATCCATCACGCAAACCAGCCTCCCATCCATTGACTCTGTTTACACTTCCTGCAGCCTCGGCAAAGCAGCCAGCATAATTAAGGACTCCACACACCTCGGACATTCTCTCTTTCATCTTCTTCCTTCGGGAAAAAGATACAAAAGTCTGAGGTCACGTATCAACTGACTCAAGAACAGCTTCTTCCTTGCTGCTGTCAAACTTTTGAATGGACTTACCTTGCGTTAAGTTAATCTTTTTCTACACCCTAGCTATGACTGTAACACTACATTCTGCACCCTCTTGTTTCCTTCTCTGTGAACAGTATGCTTTGTCTGTACCGCATGCAAGAAACAATACTTTTCACTGTATGTTAATACATGTGACAATAATAAATCAAATCAAATCAAAGTCAATGAGTGGAAGGGAGCTAGAAGAGCAAATATGTTGGCAAATTTCTGAGTGCAAAAACAATAGGGAAGTAATAGTTGGAAACTTCAAATGCTCAAATGTCAGTTGGGATACGAACAGTTTGAAGGTCACAGACGGTGTAAAACTCTTGAACTGCATTCAAGAGAACTTTTTTAGCCAGCATGTCACAAGCCCAACTTTACGGGGTGTAATTCTAGATGGAAGTCAGAATTCCCTAAACTTGCCCACAGCTGGGATTCTTTGGTCCCATTGCTATGAATGGAGTTTTGGCTGAGCACCAAATTCTCTGTTGTCACTGGCAGCAGTCACGTGGCATACGACATCAGAGAAATCCAGCCTTAGGGTGGAATTTTTCAGCCCCCCCTGCCACGGGAATTGTCGTGAGTGGGACAGACCATGCAAAGGTCCTTTGACCTCGGGGCATTATTTTCTGAACTTGGGGTGAATGCAACTGGAAAATCCCATCCTTAGTCTTTGGAAATGAAGCTGGGCAAGTAAATGAAGTAGTGGTGGACTACTACTTGAAAATAGTGACCATTATATAGTTAGATTGAGCATCATATAATAGAATACAGAGATAGAACAGAGATACAATAGAAGGTAGCACGGTGGCACAGTGGTTAGCACTGCTACCTCACAGCACCAGAGACCCAGTTCGATTCTCAACTTAGATCACTGTCAATGTGGGGTCTGCACATTCTCCCCGTATCTGTGTGGGTCTCCTCTGGGTGCTCTGGTTACCTCCCATAGTCCAAAAGACATGCTGGTTAGGTGCAAAGGAATTTTGCACCCTCTGTGCCCTTCATAGTGTTTGTAACCCAACTAACAATGTCAAATTCTCCCTCTGTGTACTGAAACAGGCACCAGAATGTGGTGACTAGAGGATTTTCACAATAACTTCATTGCAGTATTAATGTAAGCCTACTTGTGACAATAATAAATAAACTTTAAACAAAAGTAAATGCTCTAAATTGGCAGAAGACAAATTTTACAAAGCTGACAAGTGAAATGGAGAGAATGAACTGGATACAGCTATTAGAAGTAAAAAAATGGCAAATCAGTGGGAGGCATTCAAATGCAAGTTTCTATCGGCACAGTGTAGACAGAAGCCCACAAAGAAAAAGGGTGGTACTGCTAAATCCAGAGTCCTCTTGTTATCCGGGGCATACAAGGCAAGATAAAGCAGAAAAATAAAGCCTATGACAGACACAAATGACTTGACACTATAGGAAGCCTAGAGGTATTGAAAGTACAAGAACGAAATACGAATGGAAATTAGGAAACCAAAGAGAGGATACAAAAAAATATTGGCAGGTAAAATCAAAGAAAATCTTAAAATGGTAACTTGTGGGTTGGTGCAGAATATACAGGCAGGGTTCATTTTTAAAATACATTTATGGGATGTGGCATCGCTGGTCAGATCAGCATTTATTGCTCATACCTAGTTGCCCTTGAGAAGCTGGTGATAAGCTGCCTTCTTGATCCGCTGCAGTCCTTGAACTGTAAATACACCCACTGTGCTATTAACGAGGGAGGTCAGGATTTTGACCTAGCGACTGTGAAGGAACGGCAATATATTTCAAGTCAAGATGGTAAGTGACTTGGAAGGGAATCTGCAGGTGGTAGTGTTTCCATGTATCTGCTGCCTTGTCCTTCTAAATGGTAGTGGTCATGCACTTGGAAAGTGTTACCTAATGCACCTTGTTGAGTTCCTGCAGTGCATCTTGTAGATGGTACACATGGCTGCCATTGTTCGTCGGTGGTGGAGGGAATAAATGTTTGTGGAAAGGTAGTAATTTTGTAGTTGCTTTGTCCTGGATGATGTTAAGTTGAATGTTGTTGGAGCTACACTGATCCAGCAAGTGGAGAATATTTCACTACACTCCTGACTTGTGCATTATAGATGATGGACAACTTTTGGGGAGTTAGGAGGTGAGTTACTCATTGCAGGATTCCTAGCCTTTGACCTACTCTGATAGCCACCAAATTTATATGGCTAGCTCTGTTTCTGGTCATGCTAATCCCCAGGATGTTGATAGTGAGGGATTCAGCGATAGTAGTGCTATTGAATGTCAAAGGGTGATGGCTAAATCTCTCTTGTTGGAGATGGTCATTGCCTGACATTTGTGTGGCATGTATGTTACTTGCCACGTCAGCCCAAGCCTGGATATCATCCAGGTCTTGCTACATTTGAACATGAAGTGCTTCAGTATTTGAGGAGTCGTGAATGATACTGGACATAATGCAGTCATCAACGAACATCCCTGCTTCTGAACTTATCATGGGGGAAGGTCACTGATGAAGCAGCTGGAGATGGTGAGGGTAAGGACCATACCCCAAACCCTGAGGACCTGCTGCAGTGATGTTCTGGAGCTGAGATAATTGACCTCCAATCACACAACCATCCTCCTTTGTGCCAGATATGACTTCAACCAGCAGAGCATTTTCCCCCTGGATCTCACTGACTCCAGTTTTGCTAGGGCTCTTCAATGTGATACTCTGTCAAGTGTTGCCTTGATAGGAAGGGCAATCACTCTTAATGAGTACTTTGTTTTTGTCTTCACTAATGAGAGGGATGATGCAGATATACTAGCTAGAAGTGTGAACTATCAGATGCAGGAAGCATCATGAAATAGGAAGTACTGGAGGGACTGGCATCCTTGAAAATGGATAAATATCAGAACCAGATGGATCATATCCCATTCTATTAAAGGAAGTCAAGGAGGAAATGACAGGTGCCCTGTGGATCATTTTCCAATCTTCACTAGATATAGGCAAGGTCCCAAAGGATTGAAGGTCCGCCACTGTTGTACCAATATTTAAAAAGGGTGAGAGGGATAGGCCAGAAATTATAGGCCAGTCAGTCTGACGTTGGTCATGGGCAACTTATTGGAAAAAATTTCCGAGGAACGAGATAAAATGTCACTTAGAGTGACATGAATTGATCAGGCCTAGTCAGCATGGCTTCATTAGGGGAAAATTGTGTCTTATGAACTGAATAAACCTTTATGAGGAAGTAACAAGGAGGATTGAAGAGGGTAATGCAGTGAATGTTGTGTACATGAATTTCACCGAAGCATTTGACAAGGTCCCACATGGCAGACTGATCAGAAAAGTGAGATCTCATGGGATACAAGGGAAGGTGGCAGGCTGGATCCAAAATTAGCTTAGTGACAGAAAAAATTGTTGATAGTTTTTTTGTTGAATGGAAATGACTTCCAATGGTGTTCCATATGGCTCAGTGTTGGGGTCCTTTCTGTTTGTTGTATATACTAATGATTTAGATTTCAATGTTGGAAGCAGGATAGGAAAATTTGCAGCTGACACAAACATTGATTGTGTAGTTGATAGTGAAGAGGAATGGCTGTCGACTCCAGAATGATATTAATGGTCTGGTTGAACGGGTGGAAAATTCAATCCAGAAAAGTGTGAGGTAATGAATTTGTGGAGGGTAAACAAAGCAAGGGAATATTCAACAAGCAGGAAGATTTTGAGAGGGGTTGAGGAAGTGAGAGACCTTAGAATGCATGTCCACAGATCTGGAAGGTGGCAGAACAGGTGGACAAGATGATCAGGAAAGTAAATGGACTGCTCTCTTTTATTGGGTGTGGTATTGAATACAAAAGCAGGGATGTAATGATAGAACTGTATAAAACGCTGGTTAGGCCACAACTGGAATCATGTGTACAGTTCTCATTACCATATTACAGAAGGACATAACTGCTCTGGAGAGAGTGCAGAGATTTACAAGAATGTTGCCAGGGCTTGGAAATTGCAGCTGTAAGAAGAGCTGGGTAGGTTAGTGTTGTTTTCCTTAGAACAGAGAAAACTAAGGAGTGTCCTAACTGAGGTCCACAAGATTATGAAATGCTTATCAGGGTAAATAAGAAAGACTTGTTTCCCCTAGCTGAGGAGTAAATTACCAGGGGGTGTAGATTTAAGGTGATTGATAGAAGGATTAGAGGGAACATGAGGAAAAATGTTTTCACCCAGAAGGTGGAGGGCATCTGGAATTTACTGCCTAAGTTGATGATTGATGCTGGAATACTCAGCGCATTTAAAAGGTACCTCGATCTGCAGCTGAAGCGTTATCACATACAAAGCTACAGACCAGCTGCTGGAAATTTGGATTAAAATGATCAGCTTTTTTTCCCTCTTTTTGACTGGTGCAGAGATGATGGGCTACATGATCTCTTTTTGTACCATAAGCTTTCTATAGTTCTATGATGTTGGATGTCTCTGCTTCCATAAGGAGAAACTCAAAGAAATTTGCCCTGCTACAGCCATAAATGCAGTCTCAAGCAGGGCAAGGATGACACTGTCAATGGCTGTGAAGGTGACCACAACATTGAACTTTGATGCATCTGCCTCCTTTGAGGCTGAAGCAGGCAATATTTGCAACATTTCCCAGTTTGTGGTCCACTGTTGCATAAGTAGATAACTGTGGCTCTCTATTCAAAGAGTGCTGAATACATTTCATTCCTTCCTGCCACAAAAAAAGTACCAGAGCTAGCGTATGGTTGTGCAAGGATTTCAGTCGTCCTATATGCAGGGAGCCAATAACTCCACACAAGTCACTTTGCAGCTGCCACATTTCAATTCCAAAATGTACCACTATGTAAAGGGATTTTAATTCCTTAATGTACAGCTAATTGCATGACAATGCCTGGTACTGCTTGCAATGGAAGCAACAACACAGGTTAATGCTCTTTGCAATCTTGTGCTTGCTTTAAACTCCCATCCAATTTTACCACCATAGATTCTTTCAGAACAGAAGGTAGCCATTCAACCCCACATACCTATGGTAGCTATCTGAAAAATTTACATTGACAAAATGTTTCTAAGGCTGGGGAATCTAAAATACTGGGTCATAGCCTCAAAATAAGAGGTTGTCCATTTAGGTCTGAGGTAAGGAGAAATGTTTTTACTGAAACTTTAGAATTCCTTATCCCAGAGAGCTGTGGATGTTTAATCCACTGAGTGTAGTCAAGACAAAGATTGATATATTTTTGGGTATTAAGAGAATTAAGGGATGTTGGTATAAAGTGGGAGTTGGAGTTGAGGTAGAGCCATAATCTTGTTGAATGATGGAACAAGCTCACACAGCCAAATGGCCTACTCCAGATCCTACTTCTTGGATTTTTACGTTCTAATGTAATCCCACAGTCCAACAGCAATGGATGCCCCCATGGCATCACACCTATGCCCTCATCAATTATCATGCCAACCTTGTAGAGACCTAGGTTACTGACCTTGATGACCACAACCCACTTGTCTTTTTCCGATAGCAGCATCCATACTGAATCTCCTGCCTGGGTGATTTTTCCAAGAGCCATTACTCCTAGAGGTGGTATTGAGACTGAAGATGTGCTGGCCCTCCAAGTGACCAACAGCTTCTTGTCGTTCAGGTTTTTGATGCTTGGTAACTGATTGCCTGCACCTTTTCCAATGATTTCCTCTGTATTATCTCTTTCTTTTCTTTTTAGCAGGATGCCCATCGAACCTGCGCTGACAACAATCCCGCCCAGGCCCTATCCCTATAACCCCATGTATTTACCCTGCTGATCCCCTGAACTAAGGACAATTTAGCACAGCCAATCAACTTAACCTGCACATCTTTGGTATGTGGGAGGAAACTGGAGCACCAGGTAGAAAGCCACACAGACACGGGGAGAATGTGCAGACTCCACACAGATAGTGACCTGAGGCTGGAATTGAACCCAGGTCCCTGGCACTGTGAGGCAGCAGTGCTAACAACGGTTTCACTGTGCTACCCGAACTGCACGATGCTCCAATCTGATGATGAACGTGTGCCGGTATGAGCACAGCATTACAATTGTAATTTGGATTGTAGCTTACAAATCCAATCAAATCAGGTACTGCTCAAGCATTTCAATTGCCCCTAGTTTTTGGAAGAAACAATTGCAAACCACTAAAACTTTTTCTTTTTGCACTGTTGTAAAGGGTCGTGAATGTAGCCCACTCCATCACGCAAACCAGCCTCCCATCCATTGACTCCATTGACGCTTCCTGCTGCCTCAGAAAAGCAGTCAGCATAATTAAGGATCCCACACACCCTGGACATTCTCTCTTCCATTTTCTTCTGTCGGGAAAAAGATACAAAAGTCTGAGGTCACGCACCAACTGACTCAAGAACAGCTTTTTCCCTGCTGCCATCAGACTTTTGAATGGATCTACCTCACACTAAGTTGATCTTTCTTTACATCCCAGCTATGACTGTAACACTATATTCTGCAGTCTCTCCTTTCCTTCTCTAAGAACAGTATGCTTTGCCTGTTTAGCATGCAAAAGACAATTCTTTTCACTGTCAATTAATACGTGTGACAATAATAAATCAAATCAAATGTCAGTGGTGTTCAAACTTGAAATTGTATTGATGGTTTCTAGGGAAGTCTTGTAGTGCAGTGATAGAGGCCCTACTTCTGGGCAGAAGCTCTGGATCAAATCCAACTTCAGGTATGATGGCCATAGAAGTGAATTCATAATCACATGATCAGCGTGTAAATCCTTCCAATATGCCTTTACGGCAAGTTATAAGAGTGAGGTCAACTATATTGTAGAAGGCAACACGAACCACTGCAGCACTTTTCCAAGGACCAATCCAATGGAAGTATATTGTCACCAACACCCACCTGGGGTATGCTACCTGAAGGAGGAGGAGAATAGTTTTTGGAAGTTATTATTACATTTTTGTTTTCAATTTAGTGCTTGTACCAACAAAGCAAACATACTTTAATTAAAGGAAATGGTTTAGGCTTTGGAAGAAGCCGGAAATGCCTTACTTATTGCAATCCCTATTTTCTCTGTGAAGGTGATGCATAGCCTTCTTCTTGAATAGTCTCAATAGTCTTTGTGGTAATAATCTTCTAAAACAGTTTTCAAGGATTATGAACCAGTGATGGTGAAGGGTTGATGGTTCATGTCCATGTCAGGGTGGTGTGTGACTTGGAGGTGATCTCCTGAGGTATTGCTGCCCTAATCATTCTTTGTGATGTGTGTCTATGTGTCACTGGTCTGGAAGCTGCTGTCGAAGTAATCTTGGTGAGTTGCTGCAGTGCATAATGCAGATAGTACATAAGGCAACCACAGTGCCCTCATGATGAAGGGGTGAATACTGAATTCAGTGATAGGAGTGTCAATCAAGTGGACTGATTTGTCCTGTGTGACACTGTAACCATTATAGGGATTAAACTCATCTATACCAGCAGTGACTACCCAGTCATGTTTCTGACTTAAACTTTGCACTTGGTGGTGAAGCATTGACAGATCAGGACATCTGTGATCTTGTAGCCAATATTGACATGACTGGTTCAGTTGAGTTTCTTTCTGGTCAGTGATGGCATTAATGACAATGCCTTGGAAAACTATAGGGAAGTGAGTGGATCTTGCCGTACTCGAGATTGTTATTGCCTTGTTGTGACAAGGATGCACTGCAGCAACCAGCAAAAGCTTCTTCAGTAGCAATTCCAAAACCTGTGATCTGAACCAGTTGGAAAGAGAAGGTAGCTGTTGCACTCGAACACAATGGCCTCCAATTTCCTGTCCAAATCACACGCAATCCCTGCAGCATGAAGGGTTAATGTTAAATATATAACATCACTAGTGATGTGAGATCACTTGACAAGAGCATGGAGAGAGTTTTATGTAGAGTCTCATACTGAGTCCATAGTGGAAACTGTTAGCAGAATGTTCAATAAAAAAAACTTTGCTAACAGCATTGCCTCTAGCATTATTTGTAATATGTTTTGGAGTTCTCAGGATGCCTGTGTGAAAAGAAAATAAAGAAATAGAACATAGAACAGTACAGCACAAACAGGCCCTTCGGCCCACAAGTTGCGCCAATCATATCCCTACTTACAAGGCCTATCTATAACTCTCAATCCCTTTAAATCCCATGTACTCATCCAGAAGTCTCTTAAAAGACCCCAACGAGTTCGCCTCCACCACCACCGACGGCAGCTGATTCCACTCACTCACCACCCTCTGAGTGAAAAACTTACCCCTGACATCAGTGCGGCGTGCAGGAATGGGACGGCAGTAGTTATGGGGGATTTCAATCTGCATATTGATTGGTCGACCCATGTTGGACGAGGTGGGCTCGAGGAGGAGTTCTTGGAATGCTGCCGGGATAGTTTCCTGGAACAGTGTGTGTTGGAGCCGACGAGGGAGCGAGCTATCTTGGATCTGGTGCTATGTAATGAGGCGGGTAGAATTAGGGACCTTGAGGTGAAGGATCCTCTTGGAGAGAGTGATCATTGTATGGTGGAGTTTCTGTTGCAGATGGAGGAGGAGAAAGTGGGTTCCCGGACACGTGTCCTTTGTTTGAATAGAGGGGAGTATGGTAGGATGAGAGAAGAATTGGCGAATGTGGACTGGGGGAGCGCGTTGGAAGGTAGGTCTGCTGAGGAGCAGTGGAGGATCTTTAAGGAGATCTTTCTTGGTGCTCAGCAGAAATTTATTCCGATGGTTAAAAAGGACAGTAGGAAGAGAGGTAATAAGCCGTGGATAACGAAGGAGGTGAAGGAAAGTGTTAAATTAAAAGCGGAGGAATTTAGAGTAGCTAAGAGCAGTGGGCGAGAAGAGGATTGGGAAAGGTTTAAATGTCAACAAAGATTGACAAAAAAGTTGATAAAGGAGGGTAGAAGAAGCTATGAAGCTGGGCTAGCGCTTAATATAAAAAAGGATAGCAAGAGTTTTTATAAATATATAAAAAGGAAGAGGCTGGCTAGGGTGAACGTTGGTCCCTTAGCGGATGAGAAAGGGGACCTAGTGGTAGGGGATGGGGATATGGCTAAGGTCTTGAATAACTTTTTTGTTTCTGTCTTCACGGAGGAGGACGTGAATAATTTGCCGGGTGTTAGCGATGGAAAGGTGGTAGGACTGGAGGGTCTTAATGACATTACTGTTACTAGAGAGGTGGTGCGCGACAGACTGGAGGGGCTGATTGTGGACAAGTCCCCAGGACCGGATGGAATGCATCCGAGGGTTCTGAAAGAAATGGCGGAGGTGATAGTGGATGCCTTGGTGGTTATTTTCCAGACGTCGCTGGATTCCGGGGAAGTGCCGGAGGATTGGAAAACGGCTAATGTTACGCCGTTGTTTAAGAAGGGTGCCAGGCAAAAGGCGGGGAATTACAGGCCGGTTAGTTTAACGTCTGTGGTAGGTAAAATGTTAGAATCCGTCATTAAGGAGGAAATTGCGAGGCATCTTGAAGGGAATTGCTTGATAGGGCAGACGCAACACGGTTTCATTAAAGGGAAGTCGTGTCTGACAAATTTACTGGAGTTCTATGAGGATGTGTCTAGGGCGGTGGATAGAGGAGAGCCGGTGGATGTGGTCTTTCTGGATTTTCAGAAGGCGTTTGATAAGGTACCTCACAAGAGGTTACTGCAGAAGGTCAGAGGACATGGAGTTGGGGGTAGGGTGTTAGCGTGGATAGAGGATTGGTTGTCAAATAGGAGGCAGAGAGTGGGGGTCAATGGGTGCTATTCGGATTGGCGGTTGGTGACTAGTGGGGTGCCCCAGGGGTCGGTGCTGGGGCCTCAGCTATTTACCATTTATATAGATGATCTGGAGGAGGGAACCGAGTGTAGGGTGTCGAAATTTGCTGATGACACCAAGATTGGGGGAAAGGCAAATTGTGCGGAGGGTGTGGAGAGTCTGCAGAAGGATCTAGATAGGCTGGGCGAATGGGCCAGGAAATGGCAAATGGAATTTAATGTTGGCAAGTGTGAGGTGGTCCACTTTGGTAGGAAGAATGGTAGGAAGGACTATTACTTACGTGGCGAAAAACTGCAGCAGGCGACGGTACAGAGGGACCTCGGGGTCCTTGTGCAGGAGTCGCAAAAACCCAGCCTGCAGGTGCAGCAGGTGGTCAGGAAGGCGAATGGGATGCTGGCCTTCATAGCGAGGGGGATTGAATATAAAAGTAGGGAGGTCTTGCTGCAGCTGTATAGGGCATTGGTGAGGCCGCAGCTGGAGTACTGTGTGCAGTTTTGGGCGCCGCACCTGCGCAAGGATATTTTGGCCTTGGAGGGAGTGCAGAGGAGGTTTACTAGGCTGATACCGGAGTTGAGGGGGTTGAGCTATGAGGAGAGGCTGAATAAACTAGGCTTGTACTCGTTAGAGTTTAGAAGAATGAGGGGAGATCTCATTGAGACGTATAAGATGATGAATGGGATGGATAGGATAGAGGTGGAAAGACTCTTCCCGCTCAAAAAAGACAGTAGGACTAGGGGGCACAGCCTCAAGATAAAGGGGGGGCGGTTCAGAACGGAGTTGAGGAGGAACTTCTTCACTCAAAGGGTGGTGAATCTCTGGAATTCTCTGCCCGTTGAAGTGGTGGAGGCTGCCTCGCTAAATATTTTTAAGAAGCGGGTTGATGGGTTTTTGATAAGAGAGGGGATTAAGGGTTATGGGGAGAGGGCGGGAAAGTGGAACTGAGCCACGACAGATCAGCCACGACAGATCAGCCATGATCTTATTGAATGGCGGGGCAGGCTCGAAGGGCCAGATGGCCTACTCCTGCTCCTATTTCTTATGTTCTTATGTTCTTATCTCCTCTGTACCTACTCCCCAGCACCTTATACCTGTGTCCTCTTGTAGCGACCATTTCAGCCCTGGGAAATAGCCTCTGAGAATCCACCCTATTTATACCTCTTAACATCTTATAAACCTCTATCAGGTCGCCTCTCAACCTTCATCTCTCCAGGGAGAAAAGATCTAGATCCCTCAACCTATCCTCATAAGGCGTGCCACCCAATCCAGGCAACATCCTTGTAAATCTCCTCTGCACCCTTTCAATAGCTTCCACATCCTTCTTGTAGTGAGGCAACCAGAACTGTGCACAGTTAACCAAGTGGGGTCTGACAAGGGTCTTATAAAGTTGCAGCATTATCTCCCGACTCCTAAACTCAATCCCTCGACACCATACGCCTTCTTAACCACATTCTCCACCTGCGAGGCCGATTTAAGAGTCCTATGGACCCGGACCCCAAGGTCCTTCTGATCCTCTACACTACTAAGAGTCCTACCCTTGATATTATACTCCTTATCGAGGGTATGGAGTATAATATCAATGGTGCAAATATTCCAGTTGTGTGATCAGCAGTGGTGGTGCATCCTAATCACAAACAGTCCCAGGAAGGGGACAGAAATAGGGGACAGGGCAAGGTGTCAAAAGGGGACAGGGTGAAGGGACAGGGCAAGAGGACAGGGACACATCCCAGTTAAAAAGAAAGAGGAGCAGAGAAAGAAGCTCCAAGCAAACAAAAAGGCTGTGATTGGCTAACTGGAGAAGGCTCAGAAGGAGCACTTGCAATTCAAGGAAGCACCTATTCTATGGGTGAAAGTAAGCCTAAGGAGGAGTAGTGTTTTGTTCTGCAGAGCCAAAGAACTGAAGTTGTGCTTGTGAGTTTGCACTGGAATGCAGACTTGGAAAACCAGGGGAAAGGAATCTCGGGAGATGAGATTGAAACCCTGTGAGGTGGACCATCATTGAGGCCATCTGTGTTGGAGTAATATTTGGAGAGAATTCCAAGGCAAGATCTTCAAAAGTGAAGACTGGAATCCCTCATGAGGGAGTTCAAGTTTCAATGAGATTGGTTGACTCACTGTTACTGGCATCTAGGTAGGGTGTTGAGAAAGCCATGGAAACTGTTTTTGTTGTATCTGTCATTTATTGTGCAATGTGTTATGTTTAATCACAATTTGCCTGTTAATTCACATGTACATTATATTAATCTAAGCAAATACTATAAATTGCATTATCTTTTTGACCTTGTATTGCAAAGTTTGTTTTTTGTTTGTTCAAAACCCATGGAATTTTGTGCTTTTATTCTCTTAGCAAGAGAATAAAACCACAAGTTTGATCTCAAACTTTGCCTACTTAAAACAAAAAGTTACTCCCTAACCAGATCATATGAAGAACTTGGGGGTCTGGTCCAGGATCATAACACATGGCTCACCATCACTTTCACAAAGGCAATGAGGTGTGGACAATAAATACTGGCCTTGATAATGAAGAATGAATTAAAATAAATATGTGCTACTTGTCAGCTCAAGCTGGAATTGTGCTGGAGGCTGACATGCTTGCTGCATTGTGGGAACTGTTGATAAAATTCAGCTTTTAAAACTTCCCATTTTGTTATAAAGATTTATAAAAACACATCCAACAGTTGTCTTATGCGGAGGTTTATTTTCATCAATCTTGTTGCAGCTGCTTTTTTGAGATAAAGAGCATGCTCCGTGATATGAACACATACATCATCTCCTGTCATTGCACTGGTGGAGATTCAAAGGTTTAGAAATCAAGAGAAATGATGAGTTTTACCTAATTTAAACAAACTACATTGAAATGATCACATTTCCGATTCTGCCGCAAAGTACTGCCATCTTTAACGAATGACAGTACCTGATTATGTTTGGTAACGTAGCTTTTCTCCGTTTACATCCACATGAGTTAATTTCTTTTGTTACCATGTAGTAACCTAGAACAGAACCCACATCACCCACGTTGGTTGGATAGGTTCCACAGGGAAACATGAGGAATGATATTAATAATTAGTAAGGGTATAACATGTTGCAAGCCTTAGACTGGAGGTGGTTAGGAAGTTCATGTTCTCATGCCTATTTCAGGAAACCATTATTTTTATATATTCCATATTTTTTTCAATGATTGTAATTTGTAATTATTTTTTGTTTGCGCCATTAGAAAATAAGCTTTTTAGTCGAGCCAGATGAGCAACATAGGCTCAAATGTTATTATCAGTAATGATAATCATTGAATGCTTAAGGTATTGAAAAGACCTTCTATTTGTTATTTTAAAGGAGGGAATTAACCCATTTAGTTTAACTTACCCATTAAAATGGCATTGAAGTCCCAAATCTATTCAAAATACTTCACATTTGAAACATTTAAAGTTGAGGTTCCAAAATGCCAAAAAAACAAATGTTAGAATTTCCTCATGGATTCTCCTGGGTGGCCCAATGTATAAATCAATTTTCTGTTGGTGGCTGATTTGGAGAAACATGACACATTTTTGACTAGGGTTAAAGGTGCTTTCAGTAGGCATGCTCATAGAATATATATCTCACACCTGTCACTTACATCCTCTGTCAGTAATTTCTAAATTCACCACTACTGCAACCGTGTTTTTCTGCGCCATTTTCCTTACAATTAAATTAATCAAATGTTGACATTATCACCTGCAAGGTCTCACTGCATATTCAATGCAACACCTCATCTTCACATTCATAAGGCCAAGGTAAACAAGACTTTTTTTTTAGCTATTAGTCATTTTTAGCAAGTACCACGGTGTACCTCAAATTAAATGCCAGAAGCGCCATAAAAATAATGAAATTAGTTACATTCATATTCTTACTCAAAGTTTGCTCTGTGGAGTATAGGTGCACAAAGGGCAGAATTTTCCCCCCAAAAATTCAAAGTCACAAAAGTTTGAAAACTGGAGTGTTTCCTACACTCTATCAATTTATTTGGCAGCTGGGGTTTTCATGCCAGTGGGGTTGGGGGGCCAGAGCCTAGGTTCACCAGGGATGCCGGCTGCAGACTGCTAGGCTTGCACCCTAATCTCCCATGTACTGTGTTCAAGGGGCGTGGGGGGGAGCGGTTCCACTGCCACTCTGTATTGGGATTGGTCAGGGCTGGAGGGAGGCCAGCGATTGGGGCAGCCTGGGGGATCAGCCTGGAGGGTGTGCCAGGTGGTGTGACTGTGGTGGAGTGGGGGGGGATTGTCATGAAGGCTGCTATCGGGCCGAGGGGCGGGGTGGGTGGCGGAGGAGCAACACTGTGAGGGTCCCGGGCTGGCTAGTTCAGTTGCTGGCCAGCAAACTGCAGGCTGACAGATAGGGGCCGCACAGAGGAGGCCCAGAACTGTCAGCATCCGGCGTGAATAGGGCCTGCCCCTAAGCTTTTAATTATATTCACCATTGTGACCTCTGCATTGCACAGAGTGTGGGAGATTCGAGTCTGAAGTTGCACTGAAGAAACTGGTGTGGTTTGCACCAGTTGTCCCACAAATTCGACACTTAGAACTTTTTTGGGAGAATTGCGGCTCTAGTATCTGGTGTTGGCAGAGGCCAAGGTAACTGAGTGTGAGAAGGGGTTGGGGATACGAGGGGTGTGCAAGGGGGTCTAATGGGAGACAGGGGTTGTTCACTTACCCTGGTTCAGAGAAGATTATTCATCTTTTTCTGACACTGCTGCTCCATCTTCTTCTGTAGTGCACTTGCACCAGGGCTGCCACTGCATCCCAGGCAGGGGTGGTCACCCTGCTGGATGGCTATCTCTTGGAGCATGGGTATAAGATTTTCTGCCTCTGTACCACTCCATCAAGGAATCTGGTGAGGGCCCCTCTGTAAAGCGTGTGCTGGCTTCTTGACTGAAATTCCCTGCAGTCTTGTGGAAAAAGTGCTGGGGATTGCTGGGAAGCTGTTAATATTGAGCTCCTCAGTGCTTGCAGCCAGCAGTTAAGTTGTTACACAGCAGGCAAATCAGAGGAACATGTCATTGGAGCAGCATGAAACTTGTGGACATAGAAATTAATACTAATAAGCTGTAAAATTTGGACAAAAAAACATACTGGAGCCATTGGCATTTTTCGCTCCAGACGCAAAACTTTGCCATGTTTTGGTAAGATTATGTTCGAAATAATTATTAAGGATATGGGGATGAGCCATGATCTCAATTAATGATGGAGCAAGCTTGAGAAGTCAAATTTGTCCGATTTCTAATATTCTCATGTCATCCTCTGCCTGTCACCCATTTTTGCAGGTGATAAATGGAAGCAGCAGCTAAAAATCATTGTCATAATTTTTAGGTAGCCACTTTCTAATTTTATCTAGGGGGTTTAGACATGTTAGCCATAGAGCAATACATAGAGAGAGAATGGAGGAGAGTGTGGAAGAGAGAGAGTGCAAAGAAAGTTGACAGAGATTGCAAGAAGACAAGAGATAAGAGAAAGGGAGATCCATGAACACTGATCTCTACTTAACTAAGTATTTATTATGGTGCTGAGTCCCATTTCAATGTTATCAACAAGGATTGCCTGAGAACAGATACTGTGACAGTATGACAAATGCTGCTTATAGTCAAGGGGCTGCTTTATTTTGACCCAGTTTTATTTAAAGTACCGGTGACAAGTTTATCTTCAGCATCTTGCCGCTATTTTAAGTGCTAACTTCCGAATAATAAATTTGGAATTATACAACTTTTTGCAAACACAAATCCACAATGCACACCTGAGAAAATGGAAATCAGGACAATAAAGAAGCTTTTCTTTATTAGACTACAGTTTAATTCTAATTTAAGAAAATATTCCTCATTTCATCATTCAATAGACATCAAGAAGTGAATATAACTAAAGGTTTACTTTACTGTGTTCATTCCTTTAATCTTTGCTGCATTGCAGATGAGTTATATCATCTGGCATGCTGGTCACAATAAATCGTCCAGTACTAGCGCCTGGGTGTGAGGCATTTTGCCAAATATTGAGCTGAAATGCTACCAACCTAATTATAGCTCAAGATATCAATTGGCTGTAAAACTGACCTTTGAAGACATTTTTCACTTAGAGGCCATTATGTTGCATAGTATCCTCATCCCCAAAATTAATACTATGGAAAATACATGAATAAATTATTTTAATTTAAAACAGTAGAATATAAGAATTAATAATAAAGAATTAAACATAAATACATACACATAGCCACACACATTTGAATGGTCAATATATTCCTGCATTCTTACAAATGGAAAAAACAATTGAAGCTTGTCAAATCTTAATTTTGTACACTTATACAAGTATAAAAGTAGGAAACAAAAAAAGAGTATTATGAAACAATATTTTCACACTACTCAGTCATTGTAATAATGAGTCTATTCTATATATTTATATGGGGTGGAATTCTCCCAAAAAACAACTATATGTCACAATGGCAAGAGGAAATAAGTCTCTCAGGGGTACTCTACACTGAAATCCTCCCACATTCAATTACTTTTTTGGAGAGTGGTGAGTTGCACGCCAGCACAGGGATGGGAGATGGAGGGGCCTAAAGCCCAGCTTTAGAGTACTCGGGTGTCATTTCGCAAAGGTGGCCTGATCTCATTGGGAGAACCCCTCTGTCTCCCATGGACATCAGGATTCCCCCCTCATCAGTGACATATTCCTGCACCCCCTCCTAATATGAGCCAGCAGCATCAAGATCCTCCTAATGGGTTCCCCTATCATGACGCCTGACATGCCCCGCCATATGTTCCCTCATCAGGATGCCCAGCATGATCCATCCCTGCATGCCCCCTGCTCCCACCACACAGAACCCTGTCATAGCCTCTGTGCAAAACCCCCATCATAGCCACTACCCAGGCCCTACACCCTTGGTGCTGCCCAGGCAGTGACAAACTGGCACTGCCAGCATGTCCAACTGGCATTGCCGAAGTGCCTGGTGGCCACTGCTGTGATGACAGGTGGGCATCACCCAGCCTTGGCCCCAGCTACCCTGTGGCTTCCATGGCCTCTAAGCCCCCTAGCGCGGCCATTGCGCTAGGTCTCCATGAGTGGAAACCACTAATGATGGACTAGCATGACCTCTCACCAGAGAGGTGGGAAATTCTGGGAGGAGGGAACGGTCGCAAGTCACTAATGAGATTGAGATCCAGTCACTCTCATGCAGATCTGGGCACAATCGGTTGGCACCACTGGAAAGGGGCCGGGATGATCGCAAACGTTTTGGCACCAAGCACAAAACCAATTTTTAAGCCCACATGCTGTTCTCTGTGATTGGCATGATCTGCGCCAGGCGCAGCTTGGTCAAGGAATTCCCCTCATCATTACCAAGCAATATGATAAATGGTGTTATTATTTTATGAAGCAGTAACATTTGTAGACTGATTTAAGAAATGCAGTGTAACATGAATTACACAGAGAAAAGTTTATTAAGGCAAAACTTACTTGCAACTTGAAACAATCTGCACTGCATCCTCACTTCAGGTATTAAAACTACAGGCCCCCTGCTACTCAAGCAGCGCAGCAAGCCAGGAGAATCGCCCCAAAGTATTTGAGAAAATGTTACCTTCATATTTAATAGCCTCCATTAGTTTACATTCCGCTTTTTAGGATTTTGCTCCCATCATGAATATATTTTCTAATTTGTTACTACAACTCACAGAGGAAGACGAAGAAACATCAGAATAGGAGTAGACCATTTAGCCCTTCAATCCTGCTCCAATATCTTTAATATCCAATATCAATATCTTTTCCCAAAGATAGGGGAGTCTAAAACTAGAGGGCATAGGTTTAAGGTGAGAGGGGAGAGATACAAAAGTGTCCAAAGGGGCAATTTTTTCAGAGGGTGGTGAGTGTCTGGAACAAGCTGCCAGAGGTTGTAATAGAGGTGGGTACAATTTTGTATTTTAAAAAGCATTTAGACAGTTACATGGATGAGATGGGTATATGGGCCAAATGCAGGCAATTGGATTAGTCTAGGGTTTTAAAAAAAAGAGCGGCATGGACAAGTTGAGCCGAAAGGTCTGTTTCCATGCTGTAAACATATCTATGATTCTGTGTCTCTATGACTGATCTGTGGACTATCTCTGCATATCTGCCTTTGCCTCATATCCCTAAATGCCTTTGGATAACAAATGCAAAACATTAATGCAACGCTGTGAAATGACACAGAAAGATTGGGAATTGGCAGCAAACTCTTATCTGAATTTTTCTAAAACCTGTCAATAACTATTATGACCCAATATCCATAGAGGAAAAATGTCAGCTACAGTCACTATGTGGAACCATTGGTGCTCTGTGGCAACAAAGGGAAACTCACAAATTATGTCCAGCCAAACTATAGCAAATTCAAACAGATACACATATTATAAACTCTAATTATGTAAGCATAATTATATAAAATACTGAAAGACCAATTTTGAATAAAATTAGCAAAATGTGCATATTTTGTGTTTTCACATACTCTCATGATGTAAAATTAACATTCAAGATCACATAATTTAAGCTGTCAGTTGCATTTCTATTTATAGTAATAAATAGTCATCATACAACGGTAATTTTTTTTCAAACAACTACTAGCAATTTTTAGGCTGAATACAATTCTTTGTCTTGAATTAGCATCCACAGCTGCAAAATACATGCACACGAAGCACGTTCTTAATTGTCCTGCTGGCACGAGTTTCAGAATGCAAAATGCACACAGAAGTGAAAAATCAAGTCAAAAGAGTGACTGACCAATTTCTAAAGGAGAAAGAAAATTGGAAAACCTATTTGTTCAAAATAGGTTTCATCCATAAATTCTTCACATTCATGTTTTCATATCAAAAAGTGTTTGCAATCATTTAAATGACAAATATTTATTAAAATGTGCGCTTTAGTTTAGGTGTATGGATGCTCATAAATGTCTAGTAGCATGCCATGCTGAAAATTTCTGCGCTTCCTAATTAACCTGCTCGTAGATTTTGCCCTGTGAATATACTAAGGTGCTTTCATACTATTAAGTAAACATTTATGAGCAAAATCTTACAGTGCTGTTGCATATTTATCATCTTTAAACTCTTTGCCTTATATCAAACTGTATAATTTGCTGAACCATTGTACAATAAATTAGAGACCTTTGTCAGTCTAAGTTACAAAATTATAAAAATGTGCACAATTGGACAGACAGGGATAGAGGAAAAACCCAATCACTCTTACACCATCTGTTGACTCAGGCTTGTGTGTCTGTGCATAGTCCAGCTGACAGCCACCAAAAGTGACACATTCAGAACCATCAAATTGTGCTGAATCAGCAGTGATGGGAAAAGAAAGGCCTAATTCTACAGACCGGACATTCAGCGACAACCGGCACTACAGCTTAGGGACTGATCACAACAACACACAATTAGGCCTAATGTTATCATTATCATTAGCTCCTTCATCTCGGGCCTAAATATTATAATCAACAAAACAATGAAAATTGCAGATTACAGAAAGAGAAGGACTTCACAATGACAATGCCAACAGCTGCACTTCTATTTTAGTCCAAGATCTAGTAATAGCTGGAGTGTAACTTTTTTCTACAAACAAAATAAAAACAACACTGGAGGGAAAGGGATAATGGATCTGGAAAATAGTCAAATTGCTTAATGTTTATTTTTCAAAAAAAATTTAAGTTTTGGTTAGAAATCCCATAATCATTATAATGAAGCAGGATGTCTTGAATAGCTAAACAACTTACAGGGAAAATCAGTACAAGTTTACAGCTAAAAAGTTGAGAGATGCCCCTTGCACATGAATCAATCTTTGAAGCTATGTGGACCCTGGAAATGATCACTTGGCAATGATTTGAAGCAATATTTCTTACAACAGCTTGCATCATAAAGCTCCTCTTTCTGTGGCCTCAGTTTCCATTAGAAAGATTTGCTGACAGTTTAAATTCTTAACATTCTTTTGTAGCATCAAAGTGAAACTTCTTAAAATTCTGTTAATTGAAAATGACATTGAAAATTATCATTCCAGTCATTTATTATTAAATTATGCTTTTAGTGAATTTTCTGCTAATACAAGCCTATTTTGTCATGGGGAAAATTGTCAATGATGCAAAAATGTTAAAATTGTTAGGAATTATTCACATAATATTTTCTTCAAATAGATTTCTTCTTTTAGAAACAAAATATATTTTGGGAATTGTCATCCTTTTCCAAATCTATTTTATTACTAAAACATTTCCTGTGGGAAAAAAAATAAATAGATTTATTTAAAAAGAAAACTCCACTCTAACTTCTCTAAAAGCCCCAGCTGGCTTAAAGCCCATTATCTTTGTCTGGTCCTGTCTAGTTAATTACTGCCTCTGATTACTCAGCACTAAACAGCACCATCACCTGCCTCAGCCTGACATATTTACTCCATCTGTGCCCTGTGGTCAAGGGACATATCTGGCATTGGGTCACAGAGAGGGGAAATAGCCCTTAATAGGATGTGAATGTGTGTTCAGAAATTAGACAGCTGACAGTATCTGGATGGTACTATACTGAGTAACAAGGTAACACAGGCACTAATAATAGTGTTCTTAATATACGTATACACAGTGGAAAACCAAGAACTGCACAGTTACAAATTTCCTGACCAGTGCTCTTTATTAATTCCATTCCTCACCAGAAGTCACTGATTATGGAATAAACCTTTTTTTTTACTGAGCTATGGTTTAGTTTATATCTCAACATAATAAAAAAATGTGTATTCACCTCACAGAAGCTCGTGCCTTTTGTTTTCTAACTTCCCTATTTTAACACCCAATTTCAGATTGATTGATCCCAATAACAGTACAGAAAACTGAACTACTCTGCCATTAGCTATGCCAAAATAGCATTGCAGACATGAAAAACATATTAAAAATTACATAATACAAGGAAACAAGTTGGCCCATCATATCCTTGCCAACTGAGAGCTATTCAGCTTAACTGCACTTTCCAGCATTTGCTCAATGCCCTGTAGTTTACAGCACTTCTATTGCACATCCAAAAAGACAGTAGGACTAGGGGGCACAGCCTCAAGATAAAGGGGAGGCGGTTTAGAACGGAGTTGAGGAGGAACTTCTTCACTCAAAGGGTGGTGAATCTCTGGAATTCTCTGCCCGTTGAAGTGGTGGAGGCTGCCTCGCTAAATATTTTTAAGAAGCGGGTTGATGGGTTTTTGATAAGAGAAGGGATTGAGGGTTATGGGGAGAGGGCGGGAAAGTGGAACTGAGCCACGACAGATCAGCCATGATCTTATTGAATGGCGGGGCAGGCTCGAAGGGCTAGATGGCCTACTCCTGCTCCTATTTCTTATGTTCTTATGTTCTTATTTCTTAAATGTTTTATAAAGACAATGGGGATTTCTTCTTGCATCACCTTTTCAGGTAGTGAGTTCCATACCCTCACCAACTTCTGGATGGAAAACTTCCCCAAAACTGCCTCTATTCTTTCTGCAAATTACTTCAACATACCATTGTCTGCTTCACTATAGAAATGCATTTAATGGCAAGAATTTGCTATTTTTGTCTTCCAAATGTAAACTAAATTCATCACAAAATGTTTAGCCATTTCAAGTCTAAGCACCTTTTTACTAATGTGAAGAGTGTAACTGAACTTTTCAGGGACAGAAATTTAAATATTCAAGTCTGGAATCCATTATCTCAGGTTTTAATTGTTGTTAGATCTTAAAGATAAAGTACAATTTCTAATTTCAATTTCTTTTCTTTTAAACTTTTAACTCATTCATTCCCTAACTGATTTCACACTGAGCTTCCCCATCCTAACTTACATATATTTCTTGCTCTGTTAATTTCATTATCATACAATCCTTCAATTGGTTAAGAGGACACACATGTCTCAGATTCCCTGTTTCCTTTGCTGTGCCATTATCTGTTCTCACTTTCAACAGTTTACCATGCATAAAATGTATCAAAATGAAAAACTCCATACAATGGCAAGTTCTAACCAAAGACAGACACTATTAGGTACTCTGCCACAACAGGTCATGGGCCAGCAGCTGTGTGTTTGCAAGAACAACTTGAAGTTTCTTGGCTGTGCAATTGTTAAGTGTTTTTTCTATTTTGTTTAGTATGATGATAAATGCCTGGATGTTCTATAAACCACACTCACAGAAAGGAAACTGGCAAAGGTGGCATCAAATGACTTGGAGCTTGAGACAGAGCAAATAAAAACCAAGTTCGGTGTCATACTAGACACCAGTTATAACAGCACACTGCTATGAAACTCCTGGTCAGAGCAAAGGGGGATTTGCAATGCCAAGTTCATTGCAAAGAAGAGTCCATAAAAAGCATCATTGTGAACCAATTGTAAGATTGAGATATGTCTATAATGCTTAGAGTCTTTGAGAGTTTGCATCCAAAAAAAATCCTCAAAACACTTGTCTTCTTATGTCTTCTTATTTCTAAAATGCAGGAACGTGACAAAGCTTGTAATAAATTTCACTGCCATCATCATTACTAATAACAAAAGATTAAAACTTTGTTAAATTTATCAGTGGAGAAGTCAACCTATAAATTCAAATAAAATGGTTGTGAAACATACAGGCTGGAATTTTCAGGCCTCACCCATGGCTGGAGTTATCTGGTCCTGCTGCAGTGAATGGAGTTTTGGCTGAGCACCAAATTTTCCGTTGTGACTGGCAGTGGTAGCAGGGCATATGAGACTGGAGAAATTTGGCCACAGTTTTATAAATTAGAAAATCAGATACCAACTAAATTTGTTGAATAAAAGACAAATAAAACTTTTAAAAATGCGTTCTGAGCACCAAATTTTCCGTTGTGACTGGCAGTGGTAGCAGGGCATATGAGACTGGAGAAATCTGGCCACAGTTTTATAAATTAGAAAATCAGATACCAACTAAATTTGTTGAATAAAAGGCAAATAAAACTTTTAAAAATGCGTTCAACAACAGAGTTATTAATGAATAAATGTTTTAAAAATTTGTCACTGCGGTGGACAGAGCTAGAAAATCTTGCCCACAATTTTTGAATAAAATAGAAGGGGAGTTATGAATACATTTCCTCAATCTATGAATCTGTATTGGTTTATTCTCTCAAAGTAATTATAAAACAAAATTTAATGAGCTCACTAGACACGGTAGGCAGAGCTGCTTGCACAAGAGGACTCAGATCAGAGACCGATGCTGAAAAACGGAAGGCAATTAGGCACATATCAGAAAAGAAGGGAGGCGGCAATGCTGCTTGGAAGTGGTGTGAAGACAGTTAAGCTAGTTGTCAAGGTAATACAAACAGATGAACTAGGAGCAGGAATAGACCACTTGGTGCTTCAAGCCTGTTTCACCATTCAATACGATCATAGCTGAACTGATTGTAACTTCCTGTGCATATGGAATGGTCACCTTGGTCAACTCAAATGCCTCTATCTCAGTGTCACAAAACTTGGAGGAAGCTGGCACTGAGATGCAGATGCCTACCATGTATATGCAGGCACACTTCCTGAGGTATCACCTGTAGGGGACAAGTATATGCAGAGCCATCTTTACAATCCCCTCCAAGTTATTGACCCTTCCTTTCTAGCCCACCCTGGAATCCCAGCATGCATAATCGTTAACTCAACTAACCTGTACAGGTTCATTCACACTCTTCCTGCAGTGAATCTAGTCTCTTTACTGAACCTTACAGCTGTATACCTCAGTTGTGACTTCTATCGGCCTGTCTTGATTAGCTGGGCATGTTTCTTTCTTCCATCAGCTGGGAGCAAGACCTCCTGACCTTCCTAAACAGTTTGGAAGAGGGGATGCAGGGAGTTATCACTGAACTGTGAGGCTATCAAATGTGTGCTCTGCAACATCCCTTGTTTTTCACAATATGAGTCTTGTTTCTCAGAATGCTTACCATGGTCCTGAAGGTGCTGGGGGTTCGTTTTGAATTTGCAGTATTCAGATCCACACTCAGAGATGCCCTTCTCAGATCTGAGGTGTACTGCTGTGAAATTCTCTTGCCACTATGCACATGTCAGAGAAGCAGTGAAAGGGTATATATGCTTTGCAGACTACGCCCACGTAGCAATCAGCTGCCACTGGGACTACCATCCTGATTTCCTCCCCATTATATGATTGAATGGCATATCTGCCTGTTAATTGGCTGTTTGCTTCATCACAGTCTTTGTGCTCCCACTTCCGAGTCCACTGTCAGGACCAACACCACCAAGATTAAATTCTGCCATAGGGTCTCCTTGATTATGATTGTTTATGTAATCCAAAGATGTTAGAATATTTTCACTTCAAAGTAGCTGGGATATTGCCAAAAGTTCAACTGAAAAGTGTAAAACCATAATCTCAGAAAAGTGCAACATCTTCTGAAAAACAAAACAATATTCCCTTTTTCCTTGAAAGACACGCTTGTTTACACAAAAACATCTTCCAAGAAATGATTTTCAAATAAAAGAGATTAAATCGTGTGAGCAGTGTTATACATTTAAACTTGCCGGCATCTCCTTTTATCTTAGAGATTGACATAACTTTACATGTTTTGTCTTTTTTTAATGAGAACATAGATACAGAACAAAATATATATTTCAAGAATTATTGATATTCTAATTTTCTACTGCTTTTTGTGCACTGAGGTCTGCTTATTATGCAGGACACAGTTAACTATATATTTTTTATTTATCAAATAGAATCATGCAGTTAGCCATTGAGCCATACACGGATTTATTTCCAAGTAATATTTTAAATTAAAGTTCAAAGATTGAAATTCGTTTGGGGATGTTGGCACTCTTTAAAACAGCTATGTGATTGGAAAGAAAACAGACAATGCCAAAAAGGAAGAAAAAGCAAATATTATTAGGTGCGATTTTCCATTCCCTCCTCCCTACAGGATCTTCCAGTCCTGCTGAAGTGAACAAAGATTTGAATGGTTCACCATGTGGAGCCAGAAAATTCCAGCCAAAGTCAGTGAGAAAGTAACTAGGCAATAACACGTCTGTTGCCCTAATACCCATTGAAGATCATACACTGCTACATGAGGTAGATGCAAAGAAAATGCATTGCAGGCCATTCTCCTGAGAGGATGCAGGTGCATCGCACTTGGTATACTGTAGTGCCCAGCTCAATGTTGTCTACAGTACCGGCAAGACACAGAAACAAAAGCAGAAAACAACACAAGTTAAGGAATCTGTCAAGGTAAGATTACCATCGCTTTACATATTGGGTAGTTGAGCCAAAATTCTATGCCAGCAAGTATTGCCTATCAAACTATTTCACATTTGCACACCAAGCATTCACATAACTTTAAAGTTCTAGTACTGCTTCTGCAGGATAGAATTGAGATACCATGTACAACTGAAAGCATTGCCACATTCACATTTATCATGAACTTCTCAGATCAAAAAAATGAAATACAATTCATTTGTATGCTTACTTATAATACTTACCAGGAACTCACTTAACTTGCAGTCTCAAGATGAACATTCTGGAGCAAGGAGGGGGCAAAGAAAGGTGAAGCAATGAAGGCCTCCCCAAGTTCAAACTTAATAGTATCCTGTCCTTTTTCTCTTTCACTTCCACAGAAGCACGCAAACAGCCACATAAGCATCACATTGAATTTCAATTTTAATTATAGATATTTTGGCATTGAGTTTAACTTATTTGAAATAAATGGCTTTGCGCCAGTTTTAGCAACACTGTGGCTGGAATGTTACTGCCCTGCCCACCACAGGAATCGTAGCAGGTGAGGGGCAGGGCATGGGAAGGTCCATTGACCTCGGGCAGGATTTTACAGGTTCAGGACAAGCAAGGCCACAAAATCCCACCCAATATCAAAACTAAGTTTGAAGGTATGTTTAAAGAGCCAATGGTTTTTTCAGTTAGTTTGGTTCTTGTTAACACAGCTACTGACGGGAGTTGGTTAACTCAACTGGCTGGACAGCTGGTTAGTGATGCAGAGTGATCCCAACCATGTGGGTTCAATTCCCTTATTGGCTGGGGTTATTCACAAAAGCCTGTCTTCTCAACGTTGCCCCTTGCCTAAGATGCGGCCATCCTCGGGTTAAGTCACCACCAAGAAAGGGAAGAGCAGCCCATGGTCGTCTGAGACTATGGCAACCTTACCTTTACTACTATTGAGCCAGAGCAAGGCAGCACCACACAGGATCCTGAATTAGTCTAGCCAAAGTTTCTCACTGTCAGCTGAGGCAGAGCACATAGGTGAAGTGAAGGAAATTATGGAGGAGCAGGAACACACTGGTTAGTAGCGACATCAGTGTCATCCAGGATGCTCTGCATTCATGAGCACTCTATCATTTTAATGATCTGATAGCTCAGGGAAGGTGATATTATGCTCCCTGCTGGCTTGATGCACCTGTAGACAGCCAATCAATTGTTGTGGCATATGTCACAAGTGGTGGCTTGAGAGGATTTGGTGATCTGAAAACTTAACACTATAATAATCATCACATTCTCAGAAAAAGCATTTTGTCTGGTAGACACTGTGAGCCATTTTCTAGGACATAGCATTGTTCACTCAGATTATTTTGTGAATGGGAGACAAGATAGATTGTTCTCCTCCCACAAGTTTGGGTCAGTAAATGCAGCTCCCCTGGTAAGGACAGTTGTGTACATAATGTGTGAAGTACAGTCACAGCTGCCTTCCTGTCCTCTCAACCAACTCTTTTCTGCTTTAATATCTAAGAGTGCCATTGGAACCCCAGTTGGTAGCGATTCTAAGGTCAAGGGTCACTGTGCCACATAGGCTAGTATTTCTCATTATTCACTTAAAGTACAATTGGTCCCTTTACAATTAATGCAAACTCTTAGAAGTCCTTTTCAAATATTCTTAAAATCAATTACAAATTTTACAGACATTTTAAAAAGAGCACACATTTCCTTTACTGTACTGGTTCCAGGTTATAGATTGTCACACAAAATGCATTGCCTTGCACCCCATGCAGGCATAGAGAGAACGTGAAGACTCCACATAGACAATGACCCAAGCTGGGAATCGTATCTGGATCCCTAGCAGTGTGAGGCACTGTGCCCCACACTTTAATTGAAGTAGAATCCATGTAAATTAAACATGCACCAACTGGAAAATTGTGGTCAATATGGTCCATAAATTACAGATGGAGTAACAGATTATGGTCAGTAAGAACTTTAAATTACACATGGAATAACAGACACAATAAAGACTATTCTGTGAGATTACAAATATTCATATCACTCCCTGCCAAAATGTGGCACATGATGCAATCTCCCAGTCTTTCCAACCGGGCCTCTGGAACTTCGGAACTCTAACTTTTATCACTTAATGGATTTGGTTCTTCAGTAGCCTGCAAAGATAGCTCCACTCCATCTGTGTTCCCAGAGACAGTCGTAACCCAACAAGTACACTTTTGCAGAACAAAGTTCATAAGAATTTTGATGGCACAGATTCTCCAGACACTCCTTTATCTCACTCCTTCAATAAACCTAGATAAACCATCAGGTTGGCTCTATCCAAATGGGAGCATGGCCACATAATGTTCCAATTCATAATCACTGCTCTAATTCTGTCTTCAGTTTTCTGTCCTTTTCAACAGTATTACACCCACAGCTCTTGTAAATGCACCTTCTCTGTTCTTCCACTGCTTCAGCTCTCTCTGCATCTCTCCTTTGTGTCTACCAAATACATTACTTTTAAATGTTAACTTCCTTCCAGTTCGTAGTGATTATAGGTCAAGGATTACTGTGTTACATAGGCTAGTACTTCTCATTATTCACTTAAATTATAATTAGTCCCTTTACAATTAAGGCAAACTCTTAGAAGTCCTTTTCAAACATTCTTAAAATCAATTACAAATTTTAAAGACATTTTAAAAAGAGCACAAATTTCCTTTACTGTACTGATTTCAGGTCATAGATTGTCACACAAATGCATTGCCCTGCACACCATTATGTTTAGATTCCTTATCCCCTATAATCTCTTGGGAGAGGCAAATAAACATGCAAAATCTTAAGGTCGATTTAAAGGAAAAAAAGTCACAAAGTTCCTCTCGGAAACTTTTAGACATTTAAACTAATTGAGGAGGTCACTCTGGCCTAGAATAATGACATTTGCTACCTACCTTGTCTACCAAATAATCTTTCCCTCAGCAAGAAACATGTCCAGTTTTAAATTGAGAGCATTCAACAAATCAGCTTCCACCAGAGGTCTACAGTTCTCTGGAAAAAGAACCACTTCCTTACATCTAACCTAATTCTGGCCTTATATAACTCAAAACTGTAACAGTTGGTCTTCCATAACTAATTTAGTTAGAACAAATCGTCTGCTCAAACACAATCTACTCCCTTCAGCATCTTATAAAACTCAATTATATTACCAGTAAGTTTATGCCTCTCAAACAAAAAAAATTAAGGCAGGCATGAAAGCCAGCAGAGAAAGATTGCTACCTCATTTTTTTACTGCTGCCCAGAAAAATTGAGCAAAGAGCAACAGAAAGTGAAATATTTCATATTTAGCTTTCTTATTGGCAAGTTACTATTTATCATATAGACTCCAACAATAGATGTCAAGCTAACAACCCATAATTCCCTGAATTATGTTTAGTTTCTCCAAGCACCCAATACCACTCTCACATTTAACAACTAAAAAAAGTAAATACTTTCTTTTATTTCATCTTAATTTTCTTAAGTCTTCTTGGCTGTATCATATCTCTTGTTGCCAGAAATCTTCCCAATAACATAAAAATTGACGCTGGGTGGAATACAATCCATAAATGGCCAATTATTGGTCACTTAAGGACCTCAATTGGTGTTAGAACATAAAATCATAAAATCGCTGTGATGTTGGGTCAGGCTGGAACCCAGAAGGGTTCCTTCTATTTCACACTCCCCCTACCGCCTAGAAACCTACTGGTGAGGGAGCGTGAAATTCAGGCCCATCTTTTTAGGGAGTGGGTTTTCCTTCTCTACCGATAGGCAACTATTCTGTCTTCTTTTTCTTTCCTTAGTTTATCAAAGGCCTTTGGGGGCAGAGGAAATAAAGAGTGGGGGAAGGCAGGAAACTTCTGGAGGAACTGAAAAACAGGAAACCTGACATTGTTGTGCAACTTGTCCCCACTGAGATGCCAGGTGATAGGGCAATAAAACCAGACTAACCCCACCTTGAATTTACCACCAGTGTGTCAGTTCCAGCACAAACAAGTGTTGTTGAGCTTTCCAAAACAGGCTCAGGGATTAGGGAGCCTCTTGAGGATAGAGCTATTTATTATAAGTCTATCACAGTGCACTTTCTCATTTAATGACTCTAAGCCTGAAGATATGTTGGCTGGTGGTCTATCAAAAGAACATGAGGACTCTGAATTCCATACCAACAACGTGAACCTTTTCATAGATTGGCCTCTGGGTCAACTGTCACGCTGATCAACAACATCAGAGAAGCAATGTTAGAGGTGTACAAAGTAATGCAATAGGCAGCAGCTGCATTTGGACTTTAGCAGCTGTGGGTAACATTGATGAAAGCTCAGATTTTTGGTCATGTTTTTGGGTAACAGACTGGAGAATGCTATGAATAGTGCTTTCCAGTTTCTTACTAAGGCTTTGTTGAATCTGGCAGCGTTCATCATGCCAGTCTCAAGCTGATGATTAAATCTCAGATCAACACTGCTGTGGAAGAGCTATAGGTGCTGCGGCCACATCTTCACGTGGGAGCACACCAGCCTGGGACCCAGCCTTCCAACAGTAAGCATGCTGCTGCCTGGATATGGCAGCCTGTACAAGGCAGCTTTGGATCTTTCTCCTGGAAAGCAGTCAACAACAGCCTTGATTATGGAGCATGAACTGCAAATAGACTATATCATCTCAATCATGCTCAACCTTTGCAGTCCCAATATTACAACATGACATGATAGAGCAGCTAGCTAGCTAAAGGACTTATCTAGGCACTGGGGCTAAGCTGGAATTTTGATTCATTTCTCTGTCTTAGTGTGTGTGTGTGTGTGTGTGTGTGTGTGTTCATGTTTTGACTTTAAACTGTTAATGCTGACAAATCGTTATTTAAATGAGAAAGTTTGGCATAGTTGTAACATTTTCTGAAGTTTACATGAGTTTTGTGTTGCCAATGATTCCTGACTTTGTTCAGTGTTAATGTTCATTAAAGGTTTATCATTGCAAATAATTCTTTGAATTTCTAAAAGGAACCTAACATTATCATAAAAGACAGTTTGTAATTAAACTTCATTTTTCAGGGTTTAGTTAAGGTTTATTAAAGTTTAAGCATTTGTTCAAATGTCTAAGTAGACTTTAACTCTTTCAAGAAGCATAATTTTTAGACAGAGTTTACCTGCTTATGGCATCTTAAACAGAGTTTGAAGTTAATGAAAGTTATGCCTCTCCATTCTTCTGGTCTGACCACTGTGGGGCACCTTCACTGCATAAACGTTTATGCTATAATCTGCCCTGTGACTCCTCTACCCTTTTGAAGTGACCCCTCCTATCTATGGAATCATAGAATCATTCAATCCCTCCAGCGCAGAAGGAGGCAATTTAGATCATCGAGCCTGCATCAACACAATCCCACCAAGGCCCTATCCCAATAAACTCATGTATTTACCCTGCTAGTCCCCCGACACTAAGGAGCAAATTAGCATGACCAATCAACCTAACCTGCACATCTTTGGACTGTGGGAGGAAACCAGAGCACCCGGAAGAAATCCATGCAAACATGGGGAGAATGTTAAAACTCCACACAGACACAGACCCGAGGCTGGGATTGAACCCAGATCCCTGGTGCTAAGAGGCTGGAGTGCCATCATGCCATTTCTCCTATGTGTGATTAGGCCTAGCCGAGAATTGGATATATCAAGAAAATATAATTTGGCCCAGATTTTCATGGGGATTTACAGTATTGTAATGGTGCATTTACAGAATAGGGATCCTTGAACACAGCAAAACATGTTGTGCATATATGAATTAAGAACATAAGAAATAGGCGCAGGAGTAGGCCATCTAGCCCTTCGAGCCTGCCCCGCCATTCAATAAGATCATGGCTGATCTGTCGTGGCTCAGTTCCACTTTCCCGCCCTCTCCCCATAACACTTAATCCCCTCTCTTATCAAAAACCCATCAACCCGCGTCTTAAAAATATTTAGCGAGGCAGCCTCCACCACTTCAATAGGCAGAGAATTCCAGGGATTCACCACCCTTTGAGTGAAGAAGTTCCTCCTCAACTCCGTTCTAAACCGCCCCCCCTTTATCTTGAGGCTGTGCCCCCTAGTCCTACTGTCCTTTCTGAGCAGGATGAGTCTCTCCACCTCTATCCTATCCATCCCATTCATCATCTTGTACGTCTCAATGAGATCTCCCCTCATTCTTCTAAACTCTAACGAGTACAAGCCTAGTTTATTCAGCCTCTCCTCATAGCTCAACCCCCTCAACTCTGGCATCAGCCTAGTAAACCTCCTCTGCATTCCCTCCAAGGCCAAAATATCCTTGCGTAAGTGCGGTGACCAAAACTGCACACAGTACTCCAGCTGCGGCCTCACCAGTGCCCTATACAGCCGCAGCAAGACCTCCCTACTTTTACATTTAATCCCCCTCGCTATGAAGTCCAGCATCCCATTAGCCTTCCTGACCACCTGCTGCACCTGCAGGCTGGGTTTTTGCGACTCATGCACAAGGACCCTGAGGTCCCTCTGCACCGTCGCCTGCTGCAGCTTTTCGCCACGTAAGTAATAGTCCTTCCTACCATTATTCCTACCAAAGTGGACCACCTCGCACTTGCCAACATTAAATTCCATTTGCCAGTTCCTGGCCCATTCACCCAGCCTATCTAGATCCTTCTGCAGACTCTCCACACCCTCCGCACAATTTGCCGTTCCACCAATCTTGGTGTCATCAGCAAATTTCGACACCATACACTCGGTTCCCTCCTCCAGATCATCTATATAAATGGTAAATGGCTGAGGCCCCAGCACCGACCCCTGGGGCACTCCACTGGTCACCAACCACCAATCCGAATAGCACCCATTGACCCCACTCTCTGCCTCCTATTTGACAGCCAATCCTCTATCCACGCCAACACCCTACCCCCAACTCCATGCCCCCTTACCTTCTGCAATAACCTCTTGTGAGGTACCTTGTCAAACGCCTTCTGAAAACCAAGAAAGACCACATCCACCAGCTCTCCTCTATCCACCGCCCTAGACACATCCTCATAGAACTCCAATAAATTTGTCAGACATGACTTCCCCTCAACGAAACCATGCTGCGTCTGCTGTATCAAGCAATTCCCCTCAAGATGCCTCGCTATTTCGTCCTTGATGACTGCCATTCCATATTTTCCTGACACTTCTGTGTTTCTCCATTATCCTTGCCAAAAATAGGTACAAAGTAATTATCATAGCTCTGCTTTCATTAACTCTCAAATCCTGGACCTTCCAAGCCCTGGTCCTCAGTCAATGCTGTGGAGATGCTGGCGTTGGACTGGGGTAAACACAGTAAGAAGTCTGATAACACCAGGTTTAAGTCCAACCGATTAGAATCAGTTGGACTTAAATCTGGTGTTGTCAGACTTCTTACTCGTCAATGCAACATTGGTTGTAGTATGTCGAATGGGACCAGGCATATCAGACTACGAACAACCATAAACGTAAGGGCTGGCTTGTGGCTTTGAATCCAAAGAAAAGGCGAACAAAATAACTTAAATGAAATACTCTCATAAAGTGTTACTATCTTTAACTTTCTACAAAAGGATGGAGTGGACGATGGGAGGAGGATAGCAGGCTCCCACACAACTGCTGTAATTGCCACTTTACTGATTTTGCTAGTAGGTGAGCATTTTGGTCCAAGTAGCATGAGTACCCATCAATGTCTTGTTAGATAGAGAACTGTCTCCTGATCCTGGTAATCAACGCGTTCCACCCAGCTAATTTAGCTATTGGTACAGACTGCCAGGGTGTGTATTTGTATGTATATGGTGCATGTGCAGTTTGGTGACAGGCTACTTTTTTTCAAAAGGGACAGTGGGCAAAAAGTATTGGTGGCTTAGGTGGAGGGGCACTGCGCAATGTCACTAAGTGTTCCAGGAATTCTTAGATGTTGTTCATTTGAATCCCTTGTAGGATTGCTTCTGAGGTTTCAGGGTGAGGGACCACTGTTTCATTGCATCTTGTGGTCATGGTATCATCTCTTCTTCCTGTTCCAAAATATCTGGTTGCTATTCTGGCTGCTGTATTTAGACACCTTGGACTGAAGGAAATTATGCAGCTTGTAGTGATTTTGATTTAATTTATTACTGTCGCATGTATTTACAGTGAAAAGTATTGTTTCTTGTGCGCCATATAAAGCATAGCGTTCGTTAAGAAGAAAATGCAAGAGTGCAGAATGTAGTGTGACAGTCATAGCTAGGGTGTATAGAAAGATCAACTTCATGCGAGGTAGGCCCAATCAAAAGCCTGATGGCAGCAGGGAAGAAGCTGTTCTTAAGTCGGTTGATATGTGACCTCAGACTTTTGTATCTTTTGGCCAGTGGAAGAAGGTGAAAGAAACTATATCCAGGGCGCTGGAAATCCTTAATTATGCTGGCTGCTTTGCCGAGACAATGGGAACTGTAGACAGAGTCGATGGATGGGAGGCTGGTTTGCATGATGGATTGGGCTACATTCATAACATTTTGTAGCTTCTTGCGGTCTTGGGCGGAGCAGGAGCCATACCAAGCTGTGATAGAACCAGAAAGAATGCTTTCAGATTCCAGAAAGAACGTTTTCTATGGTGCGTCTGTAAAAGTTGGTAAGAGTCCAAGCTGACATGTCGAATTTCCTTAGTCTTCTGAGAAAGTAGAGGAGTTGGTGGACTTTCTTAACTATAGTGTCAGCATGGGGCGGGTGGACTAGGACAGGTTGTTGGTGATCTGGATTCCTAAAAACTTGAAGCTTTCATTCATTTCTACTTCTTTTCCATTGATATAGATGGGGCATGTTCTCCACTTCGCCTCCTGAAGTATTTTGTTGACACTGAGTGGGCCAACACAAAATGAGAGACATATACCAAATATACTGCAAGGTTCCGCCAGATACTGTCAAGACATTTGAACCAGAGCTTCACATTTTTATGCTAAGCTAAATGATGACCCTTGTGGTTACACAAACCTTGATAAACCATTTGTCAGAAGGGCATCTTGGGAACTGCACAGGGTTCATCTATCATAGAAGAAATGGGTACCTATCTGCTCATTGGCTTTTTCTTCATAATAGAGTAATGCACGGTTACCTTATTATGAAAGTGGCACCTAGGGTATCTATTATTCATGTGCATTATTTGGTAAGGTGGTTGCATACAAGTGTGGTGTCAAGAAAATGGAACCTATTGCAAGTCATGCAAGATTCTGCACTAATATAGAAATCCTGAATGGTAATATGGGTCCTGGAGACGTGGGGAAACTAACCAATGTATAGAAACCCGCTATAGAAAGTTAGCGACTCTTCTGGATGTATAAATTGAGGGCAAACAGTAGCTTGGCATTCCATGTCTTCCACTTTTATGCAGCGAAGCATGCTTGAAGTGGAAGCAACTTTATAAAATAGGCCTTCTCTATAATCATCCATTGTCCAGTCACAACCTTGAATTGCAGAGTAGTGCCATCGCTTGGGAAAGAAATCTTTGCAACCTCTACCTACCATCAACATCTACAGCTGATCATTCTAAAAATGAAATTCCCTGGGGAATTTGCCAATACCTGCAATGATTGACAATGAAGAGCAGGAGTAATAAAGGGAGAAGGGTCCAGCTGCACTGGAACTATCTGTTCCCTATCCATCTGTACTTGGGCACGAGAAGTTACTGACTGCATTGCAGCTGTTGGAACCTGACCAGGGAGTAGTGTATCAAGAGGCATCATTTCCCTAAGGAGGTAATCCAAGAGCTCTGTGGCATGTTGCAATACAAGCAGAGTGGTTTATCCCTTAAGTAATTTTCTTACCTGCCTATTACCAATTTAAAGACTAGTCTTTAGAATCAAATATTCATAGCAGTGTGTAAAACTGCCTAAGGAAAAACAACAGCTTGTGCCACTCTGAGCCTGATTACAGCTCAGTTCCTCAGCCAGAGAGAGAAAAAAGAAATCAACATCAGAGGCGCAATTCAGTTGAAATTTCAATTACTGTCGTCAGTTTAACAAGTATTTTAACATTAAAACTTAACAATTTTTATATTAAAGGCATCAATCTCAAATGAATGGCAAGCAACTTCAATTTAAACTATTGTTAGATTTAAATTGAGCCCTATACCTTTGAGTGTGTGTGGTTTGTTGTCAGATTTTTGTTAATGCTTTCTGTCAATGTAGGGCCTGATTCTCCCCAAAAAATTCTAAGTGCTGAATAGGCGGGAAAATTGGTGTAAATCACGATTCTTTTTTCAATGGGAGTTCAGACTCGAATCTCCCACACTCTGTACATTGCAGAAGTCACAATCAGGAATATCATTAAAAGCTCGGGGATGGGGCCTACTCACGCCAGAGTCTGATAGTTCCGGGCCTCTGCACATGCACAGTTGCCCCAATCTATCAGCCTCCTGTTAGCTGGTCAGATAGATTGCTGGCCAGCCTGGGACCCCTGCAATGCTGACCCCCAGCCCCCTCCAATAGCTTGATTGTGGTCCCCACGACTATTCCCAGCCCAACCCTGACCCCCCCCCTCCATTTTACCAGAGCGCCCTGATCTCCAGCCCCCCAACCCCACAGCAGTGATGACAGCCCCCAGCCCTCCTCTATTGCTGGCCTCCCTCCAGCCCTGACCGATCCCCATGCAGAGGGTCAGTGAAGCCCCCCCACCTCCACTGATTGCCCCTGAGCCCTGCCCACTCCCTGGCATTGCCCGATGCCTAATGGGGAGGGGAGAGCGAGACTATGTTCCAAACCTTCCCCAGCTCTAGCGACCCACTCTGCACGATCCCTATAATGTCACACTGAGTTGTGTTCTGGGATCCAGTAGTGATTCATAAGAATATAAGAACATAAGAAAAGGGAGCAGGAGTAGGCCATCTAGTGCTTCGAGTCTGCCCCGCCATTCAATAAGATCATGGCTGATCTGAAGTGGCTCAGTTCCACTTTCCCGCCTTCTCCCCATAACCCTTAATCCCCTTGCCTATCAAAAACCCATCAACCCACGTCTTAAATATATTTAGCGAGGCAGCCTCCACCACTTCAATGGACAGAGAATTCCAGAGATTCACCACCCTTTCAGTGAAGAAGTTCCTCCTCAACTCCGTTCTAAACTGTCCCCCCCTTATCTTGAGGCTGTGCCCTCTCGTCCTACTGTCCTTTCTGAGCGGGAAGAGCCTCTCCACCTCTATCCTATCCATCCCATTCATCATCTTGTACGTCTCAATGAGATCTCCCCTCATTCTTCTAAATTCTAACGAGTACAAGCCTAGTTTATTCAGCCTCTCCCCTTAGCTCAGCCCCCTCAACTCCGGTATCAGCCTAGTAAACCTCCTCTGCACTCCCTCCAAGGCCAAAATATCCTTGCATAAGTGCGGCGACCAAAACTGCACACAGTACTCCAGCTGCGGCCTCACCAGTGCCCTGTACAGTTGCAGCAAGACGTCCTCACTTTTATATTCAATCCCCCTCGCTATGAAGGCCAGCATCCCATTTGCCTTCCTGACCACCTGCTGCACCTGTAGGCTGGGTTTTTGCGACTCATGCACAAGGACCCCGAGGTTCCTCTGCACCTCCCTCTGCATGCTGCAGTTTTTCGCCATGTAAGTAATAGTCCTTCCTACCATTATTCCTACCAAAGTGGACAACTTCACACTTGCTAACATTAAATTCCATTTGCCAGTTCCTGGCCCATTCACCCAGCCTATCTAGATCCCTCTGCAGACTTTCCACACCCTCCACACAATTTGCCATTCCACCGATCTTGGTGTCATCAGCAAATTTTGACACCATACACTCAGTTCCCTCCTCCAGATCATCTATATAAATGGTAAATGGCTGAGGCCCCAGCACCGATCCCTGGGGCACTCCACTAGTCACCAACCGCCAATCCGAATAGCACCCATTGACCCCCACTCTCTGCCTCCTATTTGACAGCCAATCCCCTATCCACACTAACACCCTAACCCCAACTCCATGCCCCCTAACCTTCTGTAACAACCTCTTGTGCGGCATCTTATCAAACGCCTTCTGAAAATCAAGAAACACCACATCCACCGGTTCCCCTCTATGCACCGCACTAGACACATCCTCAGAGAATTCCAATAAATTTGTCAGACACGACTTCCCCTTAACGAAACCGTGCTGCATCTGCTCTATCAAACAATTCTCCTCAGGATGCCTCGCTATTTTCTCCTTGATTACGGATTCAAGCATTTTACCTACAACAGACGTTAAACTAACCAGCCTATAATTCCCTGCCTTTTGCCTGCTACCCTTTTTAAACATCGGCGTAACATTAGCCGTTTTCCAATCTTCCGGCACTTCCCCGGAAGATTCGCGACTGGGCTATAGCTCATTACTGGCAGCAGCCATTGCCTCTGGTAGTCCTGCTGGCAATGGAGATCCGCTGGCCTCAGATTGGCCAACCACTCTTGTCAATGTATCAGCAAGTGCACACTTCAGCAACTATATTGTTAAGGCAATAACTTTATCAAGGACAGGAGATGGTGATGGCTCAATCTTCAAAAGAGTATAAATGGAAAAACATTAAAAGTTTGTACTTCTGATGAGCTGAATAAACTTGCTGATCTACACAGCAAGCTACTGTATTATTCCTCCATCATATACTAACGTTTGATGTTAACAGTTCTTGGGGCTATGATTTCCACACAACTGGGGCTTGATTGCATGGAAGACTTGCCATTGACCAGTTAAGTGCCTCAGGGCACTTAAATATCTTTAGGCTTCCCACCGGTTGTCCAACTTGTGCGATTGACCCCTATCATTAGAACCAAATCCTGGTCACTTTTGAATGTCAAGGGGAAACGGTGAGATTCTCTCTTGTTGAAAATGATCATTGCCAGTCAATTGTGTAGCATAAATGTTATTCGTCATTTATCAGTGCAAGCCCTAATGTTCGTTATGTCTTGCTGCAGATGCCACTTCAGTATGGGATGATGGGAAAAATTATTAACAATATGCAATCATCAGCAAACATTCCACTTCTGACCTAATGTTGGAGGGAAGATCATTGATGAAGTAGCTGAAGATAGACCCAGGACACTGCCTTGAGGAACTCTTGCAGTGATATCCTGGGATTGAGATGATTGCCTCAACCATCTCCCTTTGTGCTAGGTATGCCTAACCAGCAGGTCCCCCTCATTTTCATTGACCTCAATTTTGCTGGGTCCCTTTGCTGTCATACTTGGTCAAATGCTGCCTTGATCTCAAGAGTACTCTTAGCTTACCTCTAGAATTCAGTTCTTTTGTCCCTATTTGGACTAAAGCTATAATGGGGTTGGAGGTGAGTGGCCCCTGCAGAACCCAAACTAATCATTGTTGAGCAAGCTCTTACTAAGTGCTGCTTGAAAGCACTTTCAATCACTTTGATGACTGAGGATAGACTGATAGGTGATAATTTATCGGATTGACAAGAGATATTTGGGTCATTTGCCGCTTTGTCAGTTAAATGCAGAGGTGAAAGTAAGCCAATAAGTTTCAGTACACCATACCAGTAAGAAAGTGGCCAAGGGTATGGAGAGGAAATGCAAAGACATGGGGAGGGAGAATGTCAAGCTGCAATTGGAGAGAGGTAATCTTGTTGCTTCTGGCCAGCCTCACATCCCTCCCTCACTTCCTGCAGTCTTATGCTTCTGCACATCAGCTGGCAACAACATCTTGAATTTTAGCATCAATTTCTGCATGCTGGCTAGGGGGAGGGACATGTGTCCCACATACTGCCTCTGATGGTTGGGTGCGAGGGCCAGCATATGAAGTGCGTGGAACTCATGCGCTCAGGGGGATTTAGCACATAAAAAAGGCACTGAAATTCACATCAGTCATTTGTGGGTGAGGGGAGAGCAGAAGGCTCAAGTTGGCCCACAGTGAGGGGGAGGGGCCAGCACTATACTTAGAGGTGGCATTATCAGACGATTGGCAGAAAGTGGGAGCCGTGGGAGGAAGATGGAAGAGTGAGACTCGGAAGAGATAGTTAACAGTGCATGAGAGAGAGAAAATAATTCTTAATTAATTTAAACCTTTGAGGTCAAATACTGAGCAATTGGAGCTGAAAGTATAATTGAACAGAACTATTACTATAAATGATTACGGGAATACTTTAAAGTGTCTGAGAGAGATAAACAGGAGCAGAGACTAAAATTACTACATATTATTTAATTGTCATTAGTTATAAATTAAAGTAACACTTTGCTGAAACAGTTTAAAGTAAAAATTCATAAATTATGTTGAAAATTGTATATTCGATAAATTGATGAGAAAAATAATCCAGTTCATAACTTGTATTTCTGATTTTTAAAATGGGAAATTAGCTTTGAATATTTTTGTACTATGAAGATTTAAAAAGAATAGATTGTACTTCAATTATTATAAGGTAAGTTCAGTTCATTGTATTTAATAATTTAGAAATTTATCTTGAAGCACAGCATAATGAGAACAAAGAGAGGTTAGCTGTATGGGCCAATGGGGGGGTTTCTATAAGTTTGTTCAGGCTTTTATTCCAATTTGAAAGTTTTATTTTAGAGGGCTCCATGAAATCAAGTATCTGGGAGTGGAGGTGGGAAGGGGTTTCTCATACAACAGTATCTGAAAGAAATTTAAGTTACTTTTTATCCCTGGGTAGATGCCTATGTTGCAGCTGCAATGGAATAGCTTCACTGGAGTGTAGTTAGTTCTGAAACACAAGTTACCAGGATTACAGCCAGGATGTTGTCAGGATCCATAGCCTTTATCATATCCAGTACCTTCAGCCGCTTTCTGAAATTATGTGGAGTGAACAAAATTGGTTGAAGACTGGCATCTATGATGCTGGGGACTACAAGAGGAGCCAAGGATGATCATCCATTTGGCACTTCTGGATGAAGATGGTTGCAAATGCTTCAGCCTAGTCTTCTGGGAGATGGGCAGGGGTCTCCCATCTTTGAAGATGGAAATACTTGTGCAGCCTTCTCTTCCATTTAGGTGTTTGATTGTCCATTCCTGACCGGATTTGACAAGACTTCAGAGATTTGACTTGATGTGGGATTACTTAGTTTCTGCCAAAACAGGACATGGACCTCTACAAATGCCAAGAGTAGAACATGGACCTCTAAATCTTGTTGTTGACCTGCCCAAGGCCTTTGACACAATCAGGCACAAAGGTCTTTGAAAGAAAAAGGAGGAATTCAGTTGTCTGAGAAATGCATCACAATAGTTCGACAGCTCCATGATGGCATGCTCACATGTGTTCTGGTTGATGGTGAATCTTCTGAACCGTTCTCAGTCACTATTGAATTAAAGAGGGCTGCGTGCTAATACCAACCTCTTCAGTAGATCTTTTACCATCATGCTCACCCATGCCTTTTATGCTGGTGACGCTGTCATTGAAATCAGATATGGCATCCACGTGAAACTATTCAATCTGAGATGACTCCAGGCAAATACCAAGGTCTGCAAGGATACATATCACTGTGTACTAGCTGCCAGTTGAAGTAGGACATGCAATGTGGCACTGAATTGAGCTCCAATGCATGTGACTCTTTCAGGCTGTCTATATTAGTGATGTGGAGATGCCGGCATTGGACTGGAGTAGGCACAGTAAGAAGTCTCACAACACCAGGTTAAAGTCCAACAAGTTTATTTGGAAGCACAAGCTTTTGGAGCGCTGCCCCTTCACCGAGTGAACAAACTTCATTACCTGATGAAAGGGCAACACTCCGAAAGCTTGTGCTATGAAATAAGCCTGTTGGACTTTAATCTGGTGTTGTGAGATTTCTTACTATACAAATGACAACATACATGCAAGAATTGCCAGAGCATATGTAGCCTTTGGCAGATTTCAAACTGTGTCTAGGAAAGAAGAATAATTCTACCTACTAAACTAAAAGCCCATTGAGCAATTGTCCTGTCTCCTCTGCTCTATGCATGTGAAACTTGGACCATGTATTAGTGCCATATCAAGAAGCTCAAGCACTTTCATTTTAGTTGCCTTCAGAAGCTTCTGAAATCAGATGACAGAACAAAATATCAGTTACTGAGTGTTCACCTGAACTGACATACTAAGCACACATACCATAGATAGTCATAACTGTGTTGGGCTGGACAGGTAACCATAATGCCTGACACTCATTTACCAATGCTAATTGTCTAAAGAGTTTGAGTCTGGCATGTGCTTTCATAGGACTCAAAGGAAGCACTACAGGGACATTCTGAAGGCTCCACTTAGGTGTTTGCTCAGGATCTCTGCACCTGGTGCAGCGAAAATAAAAATGATGTGGCCTCCTCTGAAAGCCAGCTTCTATCAGAGGCACTGGGAAATCACAAAGAACATAAGAAATATGAGCAGGAGTAGGCCATCTAGCCCTTCGAGCCTGCCCCGCCATTCAACAAGATCATGGCTGATCTGTCGCTGCTCAGTTCCACTTTCCCGCCCTCTCCCCATAACCCTTAATCCCCTCTCTTATCAAAAACCCATCAACCCGCGTCTTAAAAATATTTAGCAAGGCAGCCTCCACCACTTCAATGGGCAGAGAATTCCAGAGATTCACCACCCTTTGAGTGAAGAAGTTCCTCCTCAACTCCGTTCTAAACCGCCCCCCTTTTATCTTGAGGCTGTGCCCCCTAGTCCTACTGTCTTTTTTCAGCAGGAAGAGTCTCTCCACCTCTACCCTATCCATCATCTTATACGTCTCAACGAGATCTCCCCGCATTCTTCTAAACTCTAACGAGTACCAGCCCAGTTTATTCAGCCTCTCCTCATAGCTCAACCCCCTCAACTCCGGTATCAGCCTAGTAAACCTCCTCTGCACTCCCTCCAAGGCCAAAATATCTTTGCGCAGGTGCGGTGCCCAAAACTGCACACAGTACTCCAGCTGCGGCCTCACCAATGCCCTATACAGCTGCAGCAAGACCTCCCTACTTTTATATTCAAACCCCCTCGCTATGAAGGCCAGCATCCCATTCGCCTTCCTGACCACCTGCTGCACCTGCAAGCTGGGTTTTTGCGACTGGTTTGCTGAATCCTGTCTTGTTTGCAGCAGAATCTTCCAAGTACAGAAAACAGCCTTAACTTACCCATTAGAACCCTACCAGGCACCCCAAATGATGAATGTGGTCATCTTCAGCTTGAAGGATGCACAAGAGGATGCACGTAATCTTGCATAGTAGCTTCAGTAGGTGGACACCTCATTTTTAAATATGCCTATTGCTACTCCTGAAATGCTCTCCTGTACTTATCATTGAACAACAGTTGTCTCCTGACATGTCGGCTTTGGCAGAATGAGGAACATGACAGGCCACAAGGTACTCCTGACACAGATGCAAAGACCCATTATGAATTGAGCCAAAATGGTGGATTAAATCTGCATCCTCCTAGCACGTACCATGCATGTTACTATTCCACTGTGTCATATAACCACCCTGTAAAGTTCACTTGCATTTCTGATGTCAGGCAATGAAACCTACTCTTGAAGAATGAAAAAAGAAAACAGATTTTAGAATGTTTATTGAAAAGCACCATGTTTTATTTTCTACCACCTGGTAGAAAAATTCCCATTCCTCCCAGAAAATCATGAACAATCATAACATGATTTATACTTAAATTAATAATTATTTCCATTCTTTGGAAGGTATTGCTTAATTACAAAATAAGTTACCTATAATTTCAGCAACACACCCTCAAACTGATCTTGGCAGCTTCTGTTGAGTCAGCTATTCCTACGAAAGCAAATAGCAAGATTATTTCATCTATCCTTAATTAACATCTTATTCTGAAAATAGAGTAATTGCAGTTTTACAATATATCATGAGAATGTTCACTAATCACATTAGATGGATTTTGATCTAGTGCTTGTACCCAATTTCAGTAACTTACCCAAATCTAAGACAAAAAAAGTTGCAGGAAAATTACATATTCCAAGTCACAAGATTACAGCCAGGCCTCAGACTTGTGACACAATTTGTTCCTGGAAATGATGTCATGAGTCAAAATGTCGTAAGTTGGAACCAATTTTCTAATAGGAACATTAAAAATGGGAGATTCATTCCATCATCAGGTGTCATTTTTACCAGCTTATTGCAACCTTGTTTCCCATGGGTTTTAGACATTCATCCGATGATTTTAAACTTCTGCTGGAATCCTCCTTGAAATGTAGCAGACTTCGTTTTAGCCCAAACTTCATTGGCACACCCAGGGTTTAGCACACCTAAATTATTCCTCCCAAGCCTGCTTTCTAGGCTGTAGCTTGGCCAGGTACATGCTATTGACAGGCCACAGCAACCATTCTTTGTTGGTGACCGCATGTCAATCTCACATTCTAACCTGGATTGTAGCCTGATAAGTGAAGGATGCAGGCTGCCCAGTCTTTCGGCCGGAGGTTTTACAACTTTCCCGGGCATGTTCAGGTCAAACGACCCAATACCGGATGCTGGATTTTTTGACTCTGCTTCAGACAAGGCTGCATGTATCAATATAAGCAGTAGTGCATATGTCTAATAAAAACATTAAAGGTGGGCTGGCATGGCGTCATAAGGTCAGAGTCAATATCATAAATTCAAAACAGGGTGTTAATTTCTAAGATAAAAGCAAATTACAGGAGATGCTGGAACTGCAAAAAAAGAAAATGCTGGAAAATCTCTGCAGATATGACAGTATCTGTGAAAAGAAAATAAAGTCAATGTTTCCAGTCATTATGACATTTCGAAAAGCTCATCCAGACTCGAAAGATTAGCTCTATTCTCTCTCCACAGATGTTGTTAGAACTGCTGAGATTTTCCAGCATTTTCTGTTTTTGTGACAATTTATAAGCACCATAAGTGCTATTTATCATAATTTGAGCATTGTAAAGTCGAGGACTGCCTGCATTTCGCTGAATTGAAAATATGGACATGCACTGTAGAAAACAAAGCCCTGGTTTATTTTAAACTCAATGTGGAGATGCCTGCGTAGGACTGGGGTAAACACCATAAAAAGTCTGACAACACCAGGTTTTAGTCCAACCTATTTATTTGATAAGTTGGACTAAAACCTGGTGTTGTCAGACTTTTTACTGTGTTTACGCCAGTCCAACGCCGGCATACCCACATCGTAAACACAGTAAGAAGACTTATTACTTATTTTAAGTTCCACACACACAAAACTATCCAGTCTAAAGCTTGACAGGTGATAGCACTAGTGGCAACCCTTACATGAAGATCTAACATGTAGATCTAACAAATCAACTAGTATTTTAGGGCAGCCATATAATCATATATATATCCATGTCCCAAAATACCACAGTAAAAAGTCTGACAACACCAGGTTTAAGTCCAACCGATTTATTTGATAGTACACTTGAGTGAGTTTACTATCAGATAAATCGGTTGGACTTAAACCTGGTGTTGTCAGATTTTTTACTGCGTTTACCCCAGTCCAACGCCGGCACATCCACACCAAAATACCACACCATGGATAAAACATTATTACTTAGCTTTCTGTATACATTTACATGAAGTACAATAAATGATGTGTGTCAATCTTTAACCTTGGCACGGTTACACCATACGCAATGACTTGCACCTGACGGCCCCCCCCCCGGCACACAAACGGTTAAACCTCCCGTCGATTTGTTTTCCCACGGCGCGAGGAGAGTGCGTGCCGCCCGCACGTGATGCTGACGTCAATGCAGATTGAACGCAAGGCCTCCAGAAACAGCCGGACCGGAAACATAACTGCGCGAGACGTCTTCCCCTTCCTCTCCCTCCTCCTCCCCCGGAGGAAATAAAGTGCACGGGGGAGAGAGAGAGACTAGAAACAACCGGTAGAGCTGGACGCGCGCGCGGAGTGGGGCGAGTCAAGTGGGTGCATTGGAAACGGTTAATATGTGATGGGGTGTCCCGGTGAAAAATAAAGTCGCAGTGCCGGGGGGGGGGGGGGGCAAGACGCTCATATCACCCCCTGGCGGTGTTAAACCGGACTAGGTGCATCTATACACACACACACACACATATACGGTAAATGGGTGATTAAGGGCCGGCGGCGATCTCGCCGATCTTCCCCGCCCGTCGGTGGGCGGGGGAGGGGGTGTTTACCGATGCGCCAAGCCGGTGTTGGCGGCGGTCCGTCCTGTTGCTTTCCCCCCCACCCCGGGCTGGGATTGCCGGCCGCGGTGGCACCGCCTCCTCCTCCGCCTCTTTGTTTCCCCCCTCCCCCTCCTCCTCCTCCTCCCCTCAGTTAGTTCCCCTCCCCTGCCCTGCCCCACACGCCACTCACTCCTATTATGCAGGATGATGACCTTCTGATGCCGGACAGGGTGACAGGCATCAGCATCATCACTGCTGCCGCCGCCGCCGTGCCGGCTCCAGCTTCTGGCAGCCGCCCCCCGCGATCGGCACCACAACACCGCGGCTCGGGCAGCCGGGAGGAGGAGGAAGGAGACGCCGCTGTCTCTGCCGCTGCCGCCCAGTGTCCGGACATCCTGACCAAACGGAGTCCTCCTCCTCCTCCTCCTCCTCAGCAGCAGCTCCGAGGCCGCCCCCAGCCTGCCAGCCCCGGGGAGGAGGAGGAGGAGGAGGAGGGAGGCGGGGACAGGGACAGGCTCTCCTCCGCCGATGCCGCTCTGAAGTTTGCGGAGAGCAGCCAGCACCGCGGCGGCCACAGGCTGATGGAGTCTCCCGGTAATATGACGGCGGCTAATGGCGGCGGCGGCGGCGGGGGGATCGGGATGTTACCGGGACTCGGCGCCGGCTTTCAGCAGCAACAGCAACAACAGCTTCACCATCACCAGGACACCGGCCCCGGCGGCGCTGGAGGAGGAGGAGGCTCCGCCGGCGGCAGCAGCAGCGGCGGCAGCAGTAACGGCTCCTCTCCGTCTCCGGTGGCCGCCCTCACCGGCTTCGGCACCGCCTGGTCCCCGGCTCCCGCCGCCCCGGTCAGCACTCCGCCCGGCTCCGGAGCTGCCGCTGCCGCCGCTGCCAACACCGCGGGGCTGTCGGCCGGCGGCCCGGGACTCTGCCCGGTGCCCAGCCCCGCTGAAGACAGTTTCTTCCACGGCATCCCGAGCATTAACGGCACGGTCCTCTTCCAGAGCTTCGCTGCGAACGCGGCCGGGATGAGCCAGGGTTACGGAGGAGGAGGAGGCGGCGGCGGCGGCACCTTCTCCCCATTACCTCAGCAGCAGCAACAACAGCAGCAGCAGAGCCGGCGGTCTCCTGTCGGCCTTCACCACCATCATCACCCCCAGCACCACCAGGCCGCCTTCCCTCACCAGAGAAACACCTACAACCACCATCAGGTAAGGGCACGGAGCACAGCCTGGGCACCCTCCCTGTCCCCCCCCCGGGCAACGGCCGGCTCCCTGCCCTGCTGTCAGCCCGGCTGCCGGTGCGGGTCAGTGTCCAGGACAGTGCCTACGTGCTGTTATCTCTAAATTAGCTTCATTTTTTAAAATTTGGATTTATTTAAAATCATCTCTATAACCCGCCCCGGTCATCCCCGGGCTCCCAGGGCAGGATGAACCTTCCTGCTAAGGGAAGGTGCCGGCGAGAGACACCGGCTTCTCCTCCTGTAGAGAGCTGGGGCTCTGGGGTACGTTTGCCTTTTCCCTGTTTTTGGTGCAGAGTGCGAGTTGTCAACGCCTAGAGATAATTACGAGAGGAAAAAAAATCGCTCCGATCTCCCTGGCGTTCTGCAACCACACCTTAGTTGAAGTTGAGATGAACTGATTCCGAATTCTTGTCCAAATATGTGTGCGAACGGCTAATTATTGTGTTCAGTTCAATCAGTATATGCAAGTGAATTTCTTTATCTTTTTCCAATCGCCTACTTTCGGTACACGAAAGAAAGATTTTTGAGGATGTTAACGTACCCAGGGTGTTTAGAACTTAGCCCAGAATAGATTAGTTTTTGGAAGAAGGATTTATACTGAATTCCGAACCAATGAGCCAAATGTCAGCTAAATTTGTTTCAAAATATAGGCGCAGTAATCAGCCTGATACTGCAGCGTGTTGGGTGAACAGAAGGGACGTGATGCAGGGAGGTGGTGGTAGTGGAAAATTACTGGGCAGTTTATTGCATGTATAGGCTCAAGGTTTTCAGTTCTCTGACCATTTAAAAAGGGAACAAGGGGTCTTTGCCAACACTGCATAAAATTCTAACTTCATTGCAAATCATTAAACCCGTTACCTTATTTGTCAGTCTATCTATTTGATATATTCATGAAGTTGAGATGGTACAAAATATTTCAAGTACATAATGGTTACAATAAATGCAATTTATATTACGTAGTGAAAAAAATAGCTAGACAACGGGGCTTGGAAAAATCCTATTGCACAACAGCCAAATAAACTCCAGTAGGCTGGTAGAAAATGCAGTAGGACTTCACATGGTGGACAAGTCTTTTGGGTTAGATTTTGACTTTTTCCACAATTAATATGCTTCCATTAAAGTACTGAGATACATCATCTAGGGAAACCTGGAATGGCACTGGTTTGCCGTAGATTTTATAGCGACAGCAAAGTATTTAAATTTAATCTGAATAGATTGCATTTTTTGGAAATTACATTTTAATCCCTAACTAGAAATATGAACTGTATTTGCAGTAATGAGCATTAACCAATATGTTCATGAGATCTAGAAATATTGTGTATGTACTTAATCATATATTAAAATTGTTTATACCCTTCTTCCTATTGCCCACTGTCCATTTGATGTGGTTTCTCGAATTTTTAAAAACAGGAAATCACAAGATTAATAGCCTTACAAAGAATGACTTTGGGATATATTAGTTTTCACACAACTAACAGACCCGTGGCATTGGTTCACTGCCTTGGGGATCTGAAAAAGCAATTTAATTTAATTGTAAGATTTATTACATGTTTGTGTTGTTATAGAGGTCAGTAGATTTTCTGCAGATAAATTCTGCAAAACCTAAAGGTTTTGTTAAAATTACTAACGAACAAAGTGCAGTAATTATTGAAGGCTTTAGCCACGAAGACAGAAACCGAGCTTTTACACAAGTTATTTTATAATTCTCCTACTTCTGAAATTAAAAGTATCATTGCTAAATGATGTATGCATGGATGTATATATTTATAATTTATGCTTTAATATTATCAGCCCATAATGAAACAGTCTCCATGGAACAGCCACCAGAGCAGTGGCTGGAGTGCAGGAGTGTCCTGGGGTGGAATGCAGACCAGGGATCACCGCAGAACTGGAGGTGTAGGAATGCCGACAACCATGAACCAAATCTCTCCGCTGAAGAAACCTTTCTCCAGTAATATTATAGCACCACCCAAATTTCCCCGTTCAGCTCCAACACTGCCACCAAAATCTTGGATCGAAGACAATGTTTTCAGGACGGACAACAATAGCAACACTCTGTTACCTTTACAGGTAAGAACAGGACGTGCTTTTTTTTGGCATGCAAATAGTCAAAAATCAAACTCAGTCTGTCGTATCCCCTTGAGGAATAAGTTTCACCACAAACAATTAAATTTGACAAACAGTTTTCATTCTATCTTCTTCCACCTATTCCCTCATTTGTTTGGACACGATGTCAACATAATTTTTGAAGAATTTTCAAGTCTTATTGAGCTAGATGTTACATAGGAATTAAATTAACATTATCATTAAGTTTGAGCATTTTACTGATGTGATTCCAGGCATCTGGTTTTTCTTGCCTTTTTGGGGTTATGTCTGTGGATGGATTCCTGTTCCCTGTAAGACCGTTCGCACTTACAGATGGTTTAAAACCAACAGATCTGCCCTCATGACACACTGAGCAAACACACTGCTCGTTGTGGTGCTAAGCCACTTCGGTGGAAAAAGCTGTAGGTTTGTTCTGCTAGTCTGAATTGAGGAATTGCCCCAATTTGTGGGCGTAAATGGCTATTACATGAAGATGAAATGATACTGTATGAATAGTCATTCTGCTGATGCCCATCATCTAAACTTGCACATCAAGAATGTGATAGGCTATATATAGTTGCACCACGGCAAGACTCAGTGGCTTCAGGAAAGAAGGCAAGAAATGAACTTGGATAACTGAACAAAACAATGTGATAATTCTGGTAAATTATTTACAATACAAAGAATTTTTGTCTGTGGTAGCTTATCACTACAGCAATCCAAAACTAATTTCTCTGTTGTGCCTTGCCCGTTGTCTTGTACTTAAAATATTGTCTAATGGATTTGTTTTAAAGAGGTTATGTATTATTAAAAAAAGTGTGTTTAAAATATCTAGATTCATAGTAAGTTAAAGAAAGTTTTGAAAGTGCACGGTGTGAAACTGACTACTTTCACTAGTGCAGCTTCTAACCCACGCTTGATTCTGTTGCTGCAGTGGCAGGCATGCTGGGTTCACTTGCTCCAAGTCAAAATGTAATATTGGATGTTTGTTTTTTTTACCCATTAGAATTGTGTGTACTAGCTGGCAGTACAATAACATAAAAGTATGTGAAACATATTTAATGTATTGAAACTCATACACTTTGGTAAGGAAGGGAGAAATCACACAAAGCCAATAATTCTTGAGTAGTGCTCTTAATCACAAATTATTCCAACCCTGTAGAATCATAGATTGTGTACTGAAGTCTCAGGAATGGGACTTCAACCCACAACGTCTGATACAGAGGTGAAAGTGTTATCACTGAGCCGCACTTGATATTTGTATGGTTAAAAAGCTGCAGCCCTTGTGCCAATTCTTTGGGGATACCACGAGTCACACCCTGCAAATGACCATGCATAATCCATTATCCCTGCAATTTTCCTTGTACTTTCTTACCAATTCCCTACTTGCATTAATAGATTGCTTTAATTTTTGTTGACAGTATCCAATGTGAAACATTATTGATTGACTTTGGAAGCTTATGTAAATGGCATCCATAGCCATTCCCTTATTTGTCACATTGGTAACCTTCTCAAAACATTCAACTGAGTTAGTAGGACATGACTTCTTTGATTCTCTCCATCATGACAGATGCTGGTAAATTTCCCGCAAGACTTTTTGATGAATGGTCTATAACTTACTCGCTTTTTTTCCATTCCTTATAAATAATGAAGTAACATTAGCATCTTTGCAATGTAAAAGGAAAATATCTGAATCAAGAGAGTTTCGAAAGATCATGTCATAGAAAATACTATTCTGCAAGAATAACCTTGGTTCTGTCAATGGAGCAGTTATTTCCAATGGATAGTGCAATTAAACAGCCATCAAATGAGGAAGTATATACCCACACAAAGCTGCTTGTGAATGTTTAAAACTTATAACGTATAACAGTGGGATGTTACCTAAAGCAGTCTGTATTTGTTCAGTCTAAATTTACTATAAACTTAAATCACAGCATTCCACAAGATTTTAATCAGCCTTTTTAAAAATAAAAGTAGGATGCAGAAATTTTGAGTCATTAATTTAGAAATGCATGTATTTTATATTGAACTATATCTGTTATACACTGCTTCCTAACTTGTGGCATTCCTTTTTTATAAGCACATCAGTGAAGCTGTCCATAATTGTTGCCCCCTCTTATGTGACAATACCTATTGCTACCCTCTTAAAGAAAGTGCATGCTATCCAATACTACCAACAGTTGCCACAGCTGTAACGGCCAAATTATTATTAAATGTAATGGGATTATTGTTTAAAATATGCTAATTACTAAAATTAATCTTGTTATTTAAGTCTACATAAGTAAATGCCAAGGGAAGCTGAAATCAATTCGTACTAATAAAGCAAAATATTGTGGATGCTGAAAATCTGAAACAAGCAGAAAATGTTGAACAACTCAGTGGGTCTGGCAGCATCTATGGAGAAAGAAATAGCTCAGATGAAGAGAGAGACTCAAAATTACTCCATTTTCTCTCTCCACAGATGCTGTCAGACCTGCTGAGTTTTCCAGAAATCTGTTTTGCATCTTATTCCTGTGTTTTGTCAACATACATGGTCACAGCTGTTCCAGTTAGTCACAATTATGGTAGAAAAATTGCAAAATGTAAAACCTGGAAAACACAATTATTAATTAATGTTAATTAATGTTACTTTGTGTTCTGTAAAATTGATGTAAAGGATTGCCTGATTTCTGAACTAAGGCTATAAATTGAGCTGTAGTGATGACCCTATTACAATTGAAAATCACTTCCCTCAAGTTTATATTTTTCTGTTACTTGAAGACAATTTTTTTTTGCTTTTGCAAGTTTTTGCACTGATAAAATCTTTGTCTTGTTTGAATGAAAGTGGAACTTAATTTATTGAGTGTTGATTAGAAATAAGTTTCTCTGCTACTTTCTATACTGAGCGGAGACTAGTTATATACAGAAGTGAATCTGGTAATATCTTTGTGAAATAGTGTATACCAGTATGTGATGTTCTGCCCATTGATGGGCAGAAACTTACAGGTTGGGCAGCTTCAGGTTTCTTTGCTATGCCCCATGTTGAGAAGTAGTACACAGAATTGGAATGGTGGTGATAGGTGACTTGAAATTCGATTCTGCTGCTGAGATAAGGAATAAACAATGGCAGTCACCTCAAGTCCTTGTCTCCTGAAATCTGGGCATTACAAGCATCAGTAGCTGCTTTTAAAATAAACAAATCCAGTATTAGTGCTGCCACCTCCCTATGGCGTAACTGGCAACAGCATCAAGTTAAACATTTAATATGGCTGACTATTGGAAAGACCTAATTTAAGAAAAGTTTTCTTTTGTTATTGAATCTTCTCGGCAGCTAGCCTCAACAAATCTAAAATGTTTTCTTTAGAGTTGTTACCAGGAGCCATGGTAGTAGCACAGCATTTAGTTCAATACAGAAGTGGCATATCTGAATTTGAATGGCGTGAACAAACAAAACAAATTCTGTCACTAGTCTTGTTGAAGCCTTTTCTGAGTTGAGCTCTCCATGAACTTCAGTATTGTATGGGTAGCTGACTTCGTGTCTGTTAATTAATTTTTCATAACAATACAATTGTGTTATGATTATATTGCTGTAGAACCAATTAAAGCCAAGTGTCTCATGTAGTTTGGTGAAAATGGTCACAGCATAATATCTGAACCTTTGTTGCACTTTTCCCTTAAATCACTGAACAAAATATGGGGGAGAAAATATGTCGATGGTTAGAAATGACTTCAGCCAGGCAAAGGATTTTTGGTTGGGTTTAGTTACTTAACTGTTCGAATGTAAGTTCAATATCATTACCCAATCCTGACTGTGCACTTGATCAATGACAGAGACAGAAATACTATTTTGTATGAAAAATGTTTCGGGCCTGTGTGATCAGTTGAAGTAACTTTCATCAGTTTAAATATCCTTCAGCTAAGTATTGGGAAAATTGAAGCCATAATCTTTGATGCTTGTCTCACATTCTGCTCCCTAGTCACCAACTCAGTCCTTCTCCTTGGCATTTACCTGAGGCTGAAACAGTCGTTCGCAACTTAGGTATTGTATTCGGCCATGACACAAACATCTGATCACTGATAGACACCATTATTGAAAGAACAGATTATTTCCCAATTTCTCTAATATCACCTGACTTGTCGCTGTTTTAGCCCTTCTGCTGAAACACTCAACCACACTTTTGATATGATGAATTGATTATTTCAAGACGCTTCAAGTTTCCTCCAAACTATTCCTCTGTCCTAACTTACACTAACCCCTGTTTGACCATTACCTTGTGCTTGCTGGCCCACACTGGCTTGTGATTAAGCTGAGACTGTTATGAACCAGGGAAGTTGAAAAGCAAGTTCCACGCCTAGCCAAAAGGCAGATCTAGAGTTTGCTTGGAAGGGAGCTGGTGAGGGTGGATGTGAATCACGTAAAAACACTTTTATTTATTGCCTTTATAATGAAATATTGCAAGGTGTTTTACATCAAAATATGGCACTGAACCATACAAGGAGAATTAGGATTAAAAATTCACACCCCTGTTTTCAGTTTCCTCCATGATCTTGCACTTCCACAGCTTTGTAATCTCGTGTGTGCGGGCAGGGGGAGAGGGTCTGGGTAAAATGAGCTTTCAGTGGGTCGGTGCAGACTCGATGTGCCAAATAGCCGCCTTCCGCACTGTAGGGATGCTGATATGGTCCAATCCCATAAGCCTCTGAGGTATCTATGCTTCTCTAATGTTGGCCTCTGGAGTATCCCTAATTTGAATCGTTCCACCATTCGTGGCCATGATTTCAGCTGCTTAGGCCATAAGCTCTGGAATCCCCTACCTCAACCTCTGTCTGTCTACCTCTCTCTTTCTTTTAATATGCTTTTCAAAATCTATATCTTTTAGTCAGTCTTTGGTCATTTGCCCTCATGTTGAGCCACTCAAGGAAACATCATATTTTGTTTTATAATCCTATAAACACTTGCGATATTTTCTTAAGGGCGCAATATGAAAGTTTTGTGTGATTCATGCTCAGCTTTACTAGCTCTTTCAGGCAAACTCTGAATTTGCCTGTTGGCTAAGCATGGGACTTGCTTGCGACCTTCCCCGAATCATAGCAGCTTCAACTTTGATGCACTTTCCCTGTCTTGGTTAAGGCCTCTTGATGTTCCAGATGCAGCTCTAGCTGCAGAGCCTTCTGTTTCCTCACAGGGAGAGGACACGATTCCTGTCTAGGAAAGGCTCTGTGCTATTTTGCTACCTCCAAGCAGAAAGCCAGCAAGGAACTTCAGAATGACAGGACAATCCCTGTGTTTTTCACCAGTTTTAAAGTGGAGACTTTTGGAACTGTCCCGTTTGAATCCGATATATGTCATGTGTGTTTAGTCTGAGTGAAAATATTGCAAGAAGTAGTGAAAATATTGCAAGAAGTAGTGAAAGTGAGAAAAAATGTTAATCTTTAGCAATGGGAAGTGTATTTTACGCAAACTGTTTTTGTTTTGGAGTACTGTGCTACATTCTCATATTCTTGAAATCTGCTGATTTCATGTGTTATGATTTTACACTGATTATGAAAAAACTTCCACTTTATGACGTTACCAATGCAGTTTTGGGGAGTAATTATTTATAGTTAAAGTTTTGTTATCAGCTGAATGATTACTTTGTAGATGTGGAATTGTGGTTTCATTTGCAATTTATTGATTTAATAGATTTTCAATAATCAGTATTATTTGCCATCAATTACAATAAAATTGCCAAAAACAAATTGCGCAGCCTATGTTGAGTAAGCACACGATGCGTTTGTTCGAAAGTGCTGATTACCTTCCTATATAGTAACCCACGATCAACTGAATTCCTAATTTCTGACCCAAACAAATTCCTGGAAAGTAATTGACCCATACATAAGACTCTAAGTCACTGTTGATTGTCAGAATGGGAAGTTTGATTTTAATGCATTCTGTTTGTTCTGCCCTCTTCCCACCACTGGAGTGGAAACTAGAATGAGGTAGATGGCACTGGAGAGTTGAGAATTGACAGCAACTGGATTAGTGCACTACCCAAACTAACCTATGGTACTATCCCTAAAATAACCTGTATAAAACAATCCCACATCTTTCAAATCCCAATTAGTGATATAATCGCTTAGTTTTAAACTGCAATTATATTCAGATATACTATGTAGGAAATAAATATGAAGAGCATTCCAATCGAAATATTCATATTCTTTCTCTGAGGCCAACATGGAAAATTGCATTTGTGCTAATGGGAACAATGAGTGCAACATGTTAAAACTTGGGTGAAATGACTATCTAAGACATATTTCTGTTATGCATTGAGAAGCAAGAAATGTATTAGTTTTGAGTTCACACTTGAAGTGGAACATGTAAATATTTACATGATGAACAGAAAGATGCTGACAAGTAAGAGGTAAAGGATAAGAGAAATAAGGGAACATTATAGATGTGGAGATATGAGAATGCATTTTTGGAAGAAAACGAGAAGTACGCACTCGAAAGCAGCTGAAGGTTGAGGAGGAACAGAAATCTAGTGGTTCAAATACAAAGCTTCTCAAATGAGAGCAGGAAGCTAAATTTGTGGAGAGGGCTAAAATGTTAAATTTTACAAAATTAAAGAAATAATCATTGAGGCTTAGCCAAAGGTTTGCATAGAGATATGTGCAATGTTTTGGGCATTTGCATCATAAAGGGAATATTCAAGTTTTGGAGAGCATGCAGTGGGGGTGGAATTATAGACTGAATTTTTGTGCAGGCAATGACTGCGCTACTGTCTGAAAAGCTGGGACTGCGCCCACCTCCAAGACCTGGTAATTGACAACTAGTTTTTATGGTTGTCAGGCTGCCTAAGCCCATGGGTTTTACCCCCATGTGGAAGGATGTCCAGCCTCTAGGACTGTCAGATAATTGGCAGCCCTTAGTTGCTGCAGTGCTGCTGCTGGGACTTCGGGCAGTTCTCCCCCATCCTTGTCTGAGAAGCAGCGAAGAAGGTGGATGGCAAAGTAAGTGAGACAACCTTGCTGGGATCAGTCAGGCAAGCCCTGGTAATGAGACAACTTGAGATGCTAAGACTATTTCCAATCACAGAATAGATTTAATAGAGGTTTTGCTATTCTGAACTGTTTTGTAAGGGTTAATAGGGAAAGAACTTTCTCTGATTGGAGAGCTAATACTGAGGAAACTATCTATTAAAGTGCACACACTGTGGGAGAGGTAGTTACTCTACCACTACATGTTTTGGAAGAAACCATTGCATAGCTTTTATGGGTAAAATTTAAAACAGATTAAAGCAGAGCAGAATATGCAGTGCTCTGGAAAGTGATCAGTACATTGGCCAGAATTCTACTGTATTAATATGTGATTTTGTGTTCATTGTTGTTTCTCTGAAACTGTCTGCAAAATGCAGAAATCCAGAGGTTGCTATCAGTGATTCGCTGCTTCTCCATTGAATGTGCTGTTGAACACATTTGCAATGTCAGCATTGCACAGACTGCAATTAATTAGAAATCACTGACTTGACGGGAACTTTTCTTTTATGCTATAAGTGACCCTGTGAAAATCATTGAAAATGTTGCACCTTGTTGAATGTGGTATAGTAGATTTTTTTAATGGTGTACTAAGTTCAGAATTTCTTTCGAACAACCTCTCCGGTTCAGAAAAAATTATTATTTTATTTGTGGGATGTTAAATTTATCCATGATGGTACAATCCCACACTTATTTTAAGTTTATTTGATCAGTTTTAATTTTAATCTCATGTTTGTGGACCAATCTTTATTTTTTTCGCTACAAAATATTAAAGAGTGAAGGATTATTTCATTGGTTTTCTGTCATTGAATTCTTTACTGGGCTTGTGTGCTTAGCCTGAACAATGACAATACTGTTGCAGAATGTGTGGCGATCTTCTTGACTTGGTTCCAGATTAAAATTGTTTTGGGCAAGGTGAAATCCACTCGGTAAGATCTGGATTCTTTGGGGGCAGCTTTCAAGATCAGTGGCAAACACCGTCACTCCACCGCTGACCTCAAATGTCAGAACAATGGAATTTAAAAAAAAATTGCCTTAGCAAAGAACTTGTGCAAATGCTGTAGTTGTAAACTCTTACGGTACTATTTTGCTCTGGTAAGTATTTCAGTATTTTAAAATTGCTTTTTAAGTCATCTGGTAATGAATGTTCTAGCGCTGCTGAGTCTCTTTCCAAGTCTCTTGTAATAATTTTATCCCATTTATTGTGTAATGTGTTGCGTGTATTCCCAAAGTGTAATATTTTACAATGGTTAACACAGAATTTTATTTGTCTATCCAATTGGGCAATTGATCTTTATACCTGTACAAGCTTTTAACTACTTCCTCTGTCTCTTCGTTGCGATATCAAGGGCTATAAAAAAAGAAGGGTTAGTGTTTGCACCTTAGTTCCCAGTGGATCTGATTTCACAGTAAAAACTGTCCATAGTCCAGTGTTACGTTTAATATAGATTGGAAATTACAGTCTAAGTACTGACCCTTGCAGAAACCCATTCAACACATTCCAATCTTAAAGTGCTCTCAAGAGTACTCTGCTCCTTGTTGGTGGAGAAACTCTTGTGAAATGACTTTATTTTATCAGAAGTCTTTGATACAGAACTTGACAGAACTTTTCTGATTGTTTATGTAGATCATGTCACTACCTATTTTGTAGCATCCTCAGAATTGTCAAGGACATTTGCCAGATCGGATCTTCCACTGAAATAACTAACTAGATGTAAATAAAAGCATTTATTCTGCTACAGCTTCTGAGGACTCCTATTGCCATAGTGTGATATTTTTCATTACCAACGTTTTTATGGCTTTTGTTTTTGCTGACATTGCAAATGTGTTTCAGTCGGATGTTAAGTTATAGACTGTTTGTGTACTGAACACTGAGAGGACATTTTAGGTTTTGTTTTAGCTGTTCGGATTGTACAAAATGTTGACCATGTGATTTGCTATCAAGTATTCAATCCTATACTCTATTAATTTATGTTACCGCTTGGTAACGTAAAAGCAGCGTGTGTACTTCTTTTCATTCTTGGACTGTAAGTGTTGCTGATTTTATTACTCAACCCTATTTTCTCTTTAAGTGTTAGTGGTGAGCTGATGCCATAAACCGTTAGAGACCATAATTTGCCAGGATTTTGTCCCAGGAATAGTGAAGGAATGCTGATATACTTGCACGTCAGTGTGGTGTGTGACTTGGAGAGGAACTTGGTGGTGTTCACATGTTTCTGCTGCCGTTGTTATTCTAGGTGGTAGAGACTATGGATTTGGAAGATGCTGTGGAAGGAGGATGGTGAGTTGCTACAGTGCGTCTTTAGATGGTGCACACTGCTGCCACAGTGCATCAGTGGTGGGGGGAGTAATTTTTTAAGGTGGTGGATTGGGTGCTGATCAAGCGCGCTGCTTGTCTTGAATGTTGTCAAGCTACTTGAATGTTGCTGGAGCTGAATTCATCCAAGCAAGTGGAGAGTGTTTTATCACACTCCTGACTTGTAGATTGTACATTGTAGACAGGCTTTGAAGAGTCAGGGAGATGAATTACTTCCAAGGAATTCCCAGCCTCTGACCTCTTGCAGTCACAGGATTTCTATGGCTGGCCCGTTAAGTGGATTTCCAGATGAAAATTCTATTCTGTTTGTAACTTAGACTTATCGACCACGTGTACCATTTTTGATTTCTGCATACAGTCCTATCTAGTTTGTCACAAATCTGAATTGTTGTTGCAGGATATGAGGAAGGAGTTTTGGAGTTTGGGTTTGGATCCAACCAGATTGGCATAAAAGTCTACCCTCTTTTTCTGTCTGGTATCTATATGTTAACATAAACAGTGAGGTGTGAAGAACTTGGGTTTAACTGTAATCCCAGTAGTTATATGCCTGAAGCACAATGTAACTGACAATTTGGCAAAATATTGATATAAGGAGTACTGCTTTAGAACGTAAAAAATATTTGCACTGGTATGCAGTTGGACATTTCTGCATACCAAATAAATGAGAGGAAGTTGTTTTGGTCGCTTATTAGCGACATAAGTTAATTAAAGAAACTAAAAATAAAAGAAACTAATAAAGTGAAAGAAGCACTGGCCATACCTGAAAATAAGATGCTAACCTGTTGAAGCTGTGATATTGCTACAAGCGTACTAAACAGCAGGAACATGCACCTTATGGACAGAGCAAAGTGATTGCAAAACCTACAGATCAGATCAAAGCTCTGCAGTCTTACCACATCCAGTCATGAATAATAGCAGTTGTATAATGGGAGGAGGTGACTCCATGACTATCCCCATTCACATAGTAGAGCACAGCACTTGGTGCAGATGACAGTGTTGAAATGTTTACAACAATCTTCAACCAAATATACAGAGAGGGTGATCCTTTTGGCTGTCTCCTGAGATCTCCACCATGTACTGGTCTTCAGCCAATTCAATTAATTTTGCATGTTATCAGAAAATTGCTGAGTGCACTGGACACAACAAAGGTCTTGACAATATCCTGGCTGTCATGCAGAAGGCTTGGGCTCCAGAATTAGTTGCACCTCTATCAAGCTGTTCCAGTGCAGCTACAACACTGGCATTTGCCCAAGTGTGTCCTGTTCACGTAAAGCAGCGCAAATCCAACTGAGCCAGTTACCCTCATCAGCATAGTAATAGAAAGAGTTGTCAATGGTGCCATAAAACACAGCATGTGCTCACCAATAACCATCAGATTTGATGCTCAGTGGAGTTTGGCAGGACTGTGTTCAGCTCCAGACCTCATTAAAGCCTCGGCCCAAATGCGAACGAAAGAGCTGAACTCTTGAGGTGTGAGGCAGTTCTTGACATCAAGGCAGTGTTTGACTGTGTGTGAAAACTCACAAGCCTAACTAAAGTTAAATTGATGGGGTTTGGGGAAAAAGTCTTTAGTTGGAATCAGACCTAGTCAGACATTTTCAAACAGACCTGTTACCATATAATGCCACCCAATCAATAGAGAGTGAAGTTAAATGCTTACAGACATGGGGTTGGTAATTGGAGGTTTATTATCTCAGCTGCCAAGCATTTTTTTGTTCACTTACAAAATGTGGGCATTACTGGCTGGGCCAGCATTTATTGCCCATTCCTAATTGCCCATGAGAAGGATGGGGGAGCTTCCTTCCTGAACACTGCAGTTCCTGTGGGGTAGGTACACCCAAGTTGCTGTTGGGGCGGGAGATCCGGCATTGCTACAGGGGTTCCTCAGGGCAGTATTCTAGCCTAGACTAGTCCCAGGCTAGCCACACGAATCACTGCCGATTTATGGCAAGGTCTGCAAGACATAACAGGCTACAAGATGAAGACGTGAAAAATTGCTGGTACCAACGCACCCCTCCCTGATGAGCTCAATGCACCATATGCCTGTTTTGAGTAAGGGGTCAGCGAGAGCGCGCCCTCTGCCCTGGAAGCCTCAGGTGAACTTGTATCTGGTCACCATTGCAGATGTCAGAGCAGTCTTCTTGAAGGTCAATCCATGGAAAGCGACTGGCCTGGATGGGGTACCAGACAAGCACTCAGATCCTGCACGAATCAGCTGTCTGGGATACTTGCAGACATCTTCAACCTCTCTTTATAACAATCTGAGTTTCCTATCTGCTTCAAGAAGACAATCATCATCCCGGTACCAAAGAAAAGCATAGCAACATGCCTTAATGGCTATCAGCTAGTGGCTCTGACATCCATCATTATGAAATGTTTCCAAAGGTCAGTCATGGCATGAATCAATTCTGGCTTCCCAGACTGCCTGGATCCACCACAGTTTCCCTGCTGCCACAAAAGATCCATAGCAGACACCATCTCCCTGGCTCTGCTCTCAACCCTGGAACACCTAGCTAACAAAGACAGCTATATCAGACTCTTATTTATGGACTACAGCTCAACCTTCAACGCCATTATTCCTATGGCCTGGGGCTCGGCTCCTCCCTCTGCGATCCTGAACTTACTAACCTACAGTCCACAATCAGTAAGAATAGGGAACACCATCTCCATGATCATCCTCAACACCAGTGCCCCGCAAGGTTGTGTCCTCAGCCCCTTAACGTACTCCTTATACTTCTATGGCCGTGTGGTCAAATTCCCCTCCAATTCAATTTTCAAGTTTGCTGATGACACCTCTGTAATGGGTCGGATCTCAAACAATAATGAGCGCAGGAAAGAGAGAGGGAATCTGGTAAATTGGAGCGACAACAATAATCTCTCCCTCAGTGTCAACAAAACAAAGGAGATTGTCATTGACTTCAGGAAGCACAGTGGAGGACGTGCCCCTGTCTCCATCAATGGGCTTGAAGTATAAATGGCCAAGAGCATTAAATTTTTAGGTGTCTAGATCACCAACAACCTATCCTGGACCCCCCATGGTGGCACTATAAGAAAGCCCACCAAAACCCCTACTTTCTTAGATGAAAGAAATTTGGCACGTCAGCTATGATTCTCTCCAATGTTTACAGTTACAGCTAGAAATAATGCTTTCTGTGGTGCATCAGAGTTTGGTATGACTCCTGCTCTGTCCGAGACCACAAAAAACTACCGAGTCATGAATGAAGCCCAATGAGAGCAGCCTCCCATCTATTTACTCCGTCTACATTTCCTGCTGCCTCGGAAAAGTAGCCAGCATAATTAAGGATCCCATGTACTGTTCTCTTCCACCTTCTTTCATCGTGTCAAAGGTATAAAAGTTTGATACATACCAACGAATTCCAGACAGCTTCTTCCCTGCTGCCATCAGATTTTTGAATGGACCTACCTCACATTAAGTTGATCTTTTTCTACACCCTACCTGTAACACTGCATTCTGCACTCTCACCTTTTCTATGAACGGTATACTTTGTATAGCGTGCAAGAAAGAATACTTTTCACTGCACACTAATGCACATGATAAATCAAATCCAATCAAATATAGTTGCTTTGTTAATTTGTTTTCAGATTCCGAATAGCTTAAGTGCCAATAAGTAACTGTCTTTGACTCTTTGGTATAAATACACCTGACAAAAACTTTCAACTTGCTGTATACAATATCAATATGTAGTTAGAAATTCTTGTGAAGTGGCATCCCTTTCTGCTTAATAATTAAATATATCGCATTTCAAAGTTCAGTTAATCAGCCCAGCTGTAGGGGAGCAATTCAACTTGGGCCACCTTGGGGTGTGGAGGGAAAACAGTTGCTCTGACCAAGGGTCATCCAGACTCAACTTGGCTCTATTTCTCCCCACAGATGCTGTCAGACCTGCTGAGATTTTTCAGCATTTTCTGTTTTTATTTCAGATTCTAACAGTATTTTGCTTTTTATGAAAAAGGTTGATCTCCATTTTTTTCCAAGTGCTATTTAGTATTCAGCAACATACACGGGACATGCAAGTACAGGATTGAGTTTGATATGTCTTGATCTGGTTAGCTAACCAGCCACCAACACCCAACTGTCTAGACCTGCACATGAAGATGAGATTCTGGAGCATCATGTTACGGAGGCATACCCTACCAGGAGTTCCTTCTTTTAAAAAATGAAGGATAGAAGGAAAACATGAAAGTTGTTGCAGCTGTACTGTATATCCTGATACGGTATGCTCAGACTGCTGCTGCTGAGTCATGACTGATCATCTGCCAGCTTGAGGGAATTGAATTCAAGATAGCTGTGAAGGCTGTCATTTGACTGTGAAATACCAGGCCAGTGGAATCATCATTTTGAAAATCATCATTTGAATCATCATTTTGCTGAATAAACTAGGCTTGTACTCGTTAGAGTTTAGAAGAATGAGGGGAGATCTCATTGAGACGTATAAGATGATGAATGGGATGGATAGGATAGAGGTGGAGAGACTCTTCCCGCTCAGAAAGGACAGTAGGACTAGGGGGCACAGCCTCAAGATAAAGGGGGGGGGGGCGGTTTAGAACGGAGTTGAGGAAGAATTTCTTCACTCAAAGGGTGGTGAATCTCTGGAATTCTCTGCCTGTTGAAGTGGTGGAGGCTACCTCGCTAAATATTTTTAAGACGCGGGTTGATGGGTTTTTGATAAGAGAGGGGATTAAAGGTTATGGGGAGAGGGCGGGAATGTGGAACTGAGCCACGACAGATCAGCCATGATCTTATTGAATGGCGGGGCAGGCTCGAAGGGCCAGATGGCCTACTCCTGCTCCTATTATGTTCTTATGTAAAATGATTTGAATGCATTGAAGTGGTTGTTTACAGTGAAGAAATTCAGTTTGATTTGTGTGTGGAAATATACGGACAAGTGATAAGAAGTATCAGGCAGAGTTTTTATATTGCTTCTATCTCTATTTCTGATTCTCAGTACTGAAGAAGAGCAGTGGGGCATTGCTGAAGGGATTGTTACAGGAATTGTGTGACATTTGCTGGAAATACATACAATATGTCACACTTAACGTTTAACTAATCAATCTAGTATTGCACGCAGGGTAAAGTTCATTACTTTAATAAAGTATGGCTGAATAATGGAATCCAGATGAAGATGGCTTTCCAGAATAATCTGCTGCTCACTGGAAAAAAAAAAGCACAAAGTGAGTTCGTAGGAAAGAAAACTGTGGCATAGGTGGAGTGTGTGCAAACAATGGCATAGGTGGGGTGGTGCAAAGCTGACTTGCTGCTCTTGGTGGGAGGAAATGATGGCTTAAATGCTACTAAGTGAGGGGCAGAAAACAAATAAATCTGTGGGAGTGTTTGTGGAAGGGGAATGGTGCCTGCATGTATCTTTGGAGGGGCTGTTAGTTGGCCAAGATGAATAACAGTGAGTGGGGAAATAGTGCTTGGGAATGAAAATACTCCTTGCTGGGGGGATTATCCTGAAATTCTACTCGGGAAGGGTGGAAATCATACTTCAATGAGGGAGAGAAACCTCCACAGTTCTTGGGTGGAACAGGGGGTGTGGGATTGAGTGAAAATACCTCTAGTACTATTCAGAGGGACAGGTGGTGGTGTTAGAATGCTATTCTGTTTGTAGGAAACTATGCTACACCCGTAGAGTGGATACCTGGTGTTGTTTCACAGGTTGATGAAGTAGGTGGTGAGCTCAGGAAGATGAATCCATCTTGATCTGAAGTAGTTGGAAGCTATTGCTAACATTCTACTTCAGGAAGTAAACGTGGCTTATTGACTGGATGAGTAAGGAACGCTGAGTTTTTACACTTTTATTGCATAATGGTACAGAAATCACAATGAAGACTAGCAGGAGAATTCTGCAGGAATTTATTTCTCAATTTGGATTATGATACAACAACTTTGGATGCTTAACTGAATGTGATGTGCAGTTCTTTTTAAGGAGCTTGCGGGTGCTATCTCTCGAACGCTCAAGCCTTGGATACGTCAGAATGGATTCAGCTTCTGGGGGCGGAGGAGTGACAGCAATTCTTCAGGATTGGTTTTCAGAGCTGTCTTTGGAAAATGAGCATATGGGAGGGGCTTTGGGATATAGGAATTTGATGCAGTAAGAGAGATTGATTTTCACACAGACCTTTTACTGTATAATGCCACCCAATGGATATGTAGTGAAGCTACATGCTTACACTGTTGCAGATTCTACTCAAATTATATTTTGCTCTTTATTGAGTTTGGCACTCCTGTTATGTGACATGTTTAGCATTTATAATAAAGTTCTAACTGGTGTCTTAGTTATGGAAAATGGCAAAGATAAACCAGGAAAAAACGTGTTCTCAATTTGGAAAGTCAATCCTTCCAAGTTATGAATTAAACTTGGACTGGAAGCAACTACTTTGAAGGTCAAGCAATGTTAAGTCAGGAGACAGTGAATGTTCATGAAGAAAGAGGATGGGACTCCCAAACATCAAGCCCCTTGGATTTCAAGGAGATTACAATCTAGGATTAGGCAGAAAATGCAAACTTATGTCAGATACCGAGAGCTCCATAACAATGTTCCCTCTAACTTGTGTTTGCTCTGAGTGATTTGCTTGTTGTACTGCATCCCTTTTAAGATTCCTGTGTGACTGCGCATGAAGACATTGTAAAGGGAATGTTGCTTTTTATGCAGCCTATTTGTTTCCTATGTGGTTCATTCCTGATTGTTGTGAAGCCAGGGGGGAACATGGTTCATGTGTGCAGGAAGTCTGGAGGAGTGTAGAAAACAGTAAAAAGTCTGACAACACCAGGTTTAAGTCCAACCGATTTATTTGATAGTAGATCAATCCTCTACTTTTTACTGTGTTTTACTTTTTACTGTGTTTACCCCAGTCCAACGCCGGCATATTCACATCAGGAGTGTAGAAAATGCAGAGGTGAAATTTAGAAGTAAATTAGGAAAACAGAAAGCATGAAAAACAATTGTTAAGGAAAATCCAAAGGTGTTTTTAGAGCAAGACAGTAAATAACTAAGGAAAACATAGAATCTATTTGAAATCAAAAAGGTAAAACCTGTGTGAGCCTGGTTCTTAATGATTAATTTGCATCTATCTTTACTACCTCCCTCTTTTGTAATGTAGCCATTATACTTGAGAAGAAAGGATATCGTGAGAGAAGACATATCAAGTGTTTTAGATTCTTTGGACATAGATAAATTGCCAGGCTGAGATTAAGTTTTCCCACGCTGATGAGAGGAACAAGGGAGGAAATAGCAAAGGCTCTGACCATCGTTTCCCAATTCTGTCTGGCTATAAACATGATCATGGTGAACTGACAATGTTGTATCATTGTTTTAAAAAGGGAGGAAACCAAGTAATTTCAGCTTAATCTAACTTGTGGGCAAATTATTGGAAGAAATTCTGGGTACTGTATCAATTGTCATTTAGAGGATTGATCAAGGACAGTCAGAATGAACTTATTTAGAGAAGTAAAGCGAAGAAAATGTTGAAAATACTCTGCAGGTCAGACAGCATCTGTGGAGAGAGAAACACAAAGAGCTTGTATCTGAAATGTTACATCTGACCAACTTGATTGAATTTTTTTGAGGATTTAACAACTTGGGTTGTTGAGCGTGTAATAATGCCTTTGTAGTTTACGTGAAGTTTAGCAAGGCTTTCACAAGTCCCATATTATAGATTGCACAGAAAAGAGAAAGTTCTTGGATCCAAGAGAACAACAAAAGCAACCTGCGTTCAAAGTATTATATAAATACAATAAAATAGTGCTTCACAAGTGTTATAAAACTAAATATGATACTGAGTAACCTAATGAGATATTCAGGTCGATGACCAAAAGCTTCATCAAAGAGGGAGGTTTTAAGGAGGGATTTCAAGAAAGAAAGAGATGAGATGTTTTAAGGAAGGACTTCCAGAGCTTAAGATCTATGTGATTAAAAGTACGGCCACTAATTTTGTAACAATTAGAATTGGGAATGTTTGAGGCCAAAATTAGAGAAGCACAAAGATCTGAGAGCTGGCGGAGATTATAGAGATTAGGGACCAGGCGTTGGTAGGATTTGAAAAATAGAATGAGAGTTTTAAGATCAAGGCATTGTTTAACCAGGTACCAGTGTAGGCCAGCAAGATGGTGGATAAATGGGATTTTGGTGCAAGTAAGAATACAAGAGTTTTGGTAACCTCAAGTTTACAGAGGGTAGATTGAGAGAGGGTGGTCAGGTATGAATGAGAAGCGAATGGCATGGATGAGGGCTTCTGTAATAGAAGAGGCGTGCAATGGATGAGTTGGGCAGTATTACACCAGTGAAAATAGTCAAAGTGATGGGTGGTTGAAAGCTCACATTGGGATCAGATATGACACCAAGGTTGCAAACAGTCTGGTTCAGCCTTAGACAATTGCCAAGGGAGAGATGGTGTTGGATGGCTAGAGGGTGGAGCTTGCAATGGGGGCCAAAACCAGTGGTTTTAGTCTTCCTGATATTTAATTGGAGAAAATTTATCTTCATCTGATAATAGATGGCAGGCAATCTGACAATTCAGAGACAATGGAGTGGTTTAGAAGGTTAGTGAGGTAAAACTGGGTGTCGTCATTGCGTTTATGAAAATTGACATGCTTTCAGATGACACTGAGGTGGAGCTTTAGTTGAGAAATGGGAATGACAGATCTTTGGGTGACGCTAGAGGTAACAGTGGAGTGGGAAAGAAGCTACCGATGGAGATTCTCTGGCTAAGGTAGGTAGACGTGAGTGTGTCTCACCAGCTGAGTGAGATGGTGCTTTGGAGGAGGACGGATCAATCAGTCACTCTACAGCTGCAAGTATGCTTTTGCTTTTATCACAATCACACAGGATACCAATTTTGATTTTGGTAGACAAGATGGGGCAGTAGTTTGCAAAGACTGTGGGATTAACCTTTTTTTTAACAAAGTGTTGATGCAGACTTTAAGGTGAGGGGGACACAACCTGAGGAGAGAGAACTACTAACAAAATCGGCTAATTTGGAGGCAAAGTTAAGTGGTCAGCAGCTTAGTGAGAATAGGGTTGAAGGAGCAAGAGGTAGGTCTCATGGACAAGATAAGCTCTGATCGCGTGAGGGGATATAGGAAAGCAAGTGGAGAAGGAAGATAGTTCAGGTCTAAGTCAGGGTGGAACTTTTTGAGGAAGTTTGGCCATTTGGGCTCGTTGAAGGGAGGTACACAACAGAGGCCAAACAGATCTAACTGGTATGGCTAAACCAGTTGTCCACCATATTTCAAGTCTGTATTCCTTGAACTTGGATATGGATAGAGTTAACTAATCTTTGGATGTGGATTGAACTAATTAATCTTTAGATCATTATTGTTAATTTTATTGAATTATTTGCTTCCATTTATAAAGTTTTGAGAGACATGTAAATATAAAACAAATCTTCTAAGCTATGTGTGAAATATTGTTGATCGTCCCAAAAGCTAGTAACTATTGGATGAGAGGTTTTAGGTGACATCTCAAACATTAGGTACAATGAGTGGCTATGGTTGCAGCCAATTTGTAATATAGAACTGAAAATTGTTACAAAGTGTGGCGATTAACTCTCAAAATCTGAGTTAGATTGCAGCATATTAATTGCATTCTTGCCCAGCTTGAGCATTGTTAGATGGGGTCCTTTGTCTCCAGTGTCAGCTATAGTCAAATGAATGAATGGCACTGGTATTGTGCTGTATATAACTTGTGCATCAATGCACCTGTACCTTCAGCAGTGGCCATTATCTGGAATTCCCTCACTAAATTCCTCTGCTTTTTCACCTCCATCTTCTCCACTTAGATTCTCCTTAAAACCCATTTCTTGAGTCAGTATTGCCCCTTCAAATGCGTTCTCCTTGACTTTTTTTTGTTAAAGGGATTTTAGATTTGTTTTAATTGATTGAAGTTACTATATTAAATTGTTGATTTCCATTTTGTTTCATTCATTCACAGTTGTCAATTTCCAAGTTCAAAATTTTAAAATTTCCTACCTTATTTGCCAAATAGTGTACCGTATCGCGCACTTTTTTTTCAACAAAACTTTTTCAGCATCTGTTAGAATTGGTGTGATGTTATAAAGTGTACGGTTAAAAAACCATTGTTAGGCTTCATGTGTTAGTTAGTTTAGTTCCTGCAGATTATATTACTGTGTTCAGAGGAAAATATTTAAATGAATGATTCTGCCACAGAAGTTTGAGAGCCAAAAATGGAATGCAGAATAGATTGCAATTACAGTACTGTAAAAATGGTGCCATTATTATAGGTAATCAAGCATATTTGTCATTTGCTTCATTACAATAGACATATTACTGTGCAGCTGAATATTTTTTTTCTTAAAAAGAGGTTGTGATCCACCAAACTGGGCAAGATTTGGCCATTCGATATTGTAATTACTTTCATTTACCAATGAGGGAAAGAACCATCTTTAAAGGGGTAGCTATATTACCCACAGAAACAGAACTTCTGCTTGCTTTGTTGCCAGAGGATTTGGTTGTGACTGAAATGTTGGTAAAGTGTAAGGATCACACAGCTTTAACATTACTGATGAGCACACCTGACAAGTCGGTTTTCACATCCAAACAAACATGCTTGTTATATTGATTGCCAAAAGTGTTTAGCCCCTGACACCTGATGAGCTAGGAAAGAAAAGCTATGAGACATCATTGGAGTCATTACTGGGAAATTTTCACAGCTATCCAAAAATGCTTATAAAAATTGCTTGACAAATGGATTGACATAAAGACTGTAACACTGATTAATTTAAATGTTTTATTTATGTATTTAACAGGACATCTATCATTGGAAAAGATATGTGCGTGGAGATTTTATTCTGTTAAATGTTTTATTCCTTTAAGTGTGTTAGACTGCACTACCAAACATGTTAAGACTTGAAATTTTCTGCATTTTTCTACTTGTATTTTTTTAATTTCATGAAATTATTTTTAGCACCATAGTGGCAAAGTGGTTAGTATTGCTGCTTCACAGTGCCAGAGACCTCGGCTGAATTCCAGCATTGGGTGACTCTGGAGTTTCCACGTTCTCCCTGCGGCTGCGTGGGTTTCCTCTGATTTCCGCCCACAATACAAAGATATGTAGATTAGGTGGATTAGCCATAGTAAATGCGTGAGAGTATGGGGATAGGGCAGGGGGATGGGCCTGGGTAAGATGCTCTATCGGAGAGTCAGTAGAGACTCAATAGGTTGAATGGCCTCCTTTTTGCAATGTAGTGATTCTGTGACTACTAGTCATAGAAGACATCACTGTGAAAGGGCAATTGTCATGGAACAGTTCTGCAATGCGGTAATAGAGCACACCAAAGTATGAATGTGTAGTGTCTCCAATTTTATTCCTCTACATTCTCTTCATAGATGCTTAACCAACTGTGTTTTTCCAGCATATTGTATTTTAGTTTTTGCTCCTTGTTTTTTACCATCGCAGTGTAAGGAAGTATTGAGAAAAAGTCAAACGTCCTACAAGGGGAAAATCTGAGGGAAAGTTATCCCTAGATTTTGTTTGCCATGAGAGCAGTGTTAGTTGAAGCCAGGTAGCAAACATTTTTTTTGCATTTTGGGCAGCAGATGGTCTTGGTAGATGAGGAAACTGGAATAAATAGAGTGCAACGTATCCAGAGAAAGAAAAATCGCTGTTTGAAAAGTTACTCAGCATGATCCGAATAAGGTTTTAATTTGCACAAATTCCAATTTAACAAGCTTCAGTTGCACTTCAATTCCCATAATGTGTATGTTTACAAAATATTGTAAAATGATTGTATAATTTGAAATTTTTTGACGTGCATTAAATGATTACTGTAAAAAGGTGCTGCATATTAAGCTAGTCTGCTGAACTTGAATAATCTACAGTCAAACTTGAATAATCTATAGTAAGAAAAATAAAACCAATATCTAGACTTTTCTGATCCTTCAAGACGTACAATGTAATTTTAACTTAATTGACCCAGTTACTCTTAACAGCTGAAAAAATTTACATAGTTACATCTTTGTAAAAGTTTAAGTTATATGTTCTATAAACTCCTTGATAATGTTAACAATTGTCCGTTCTTTGTTAGTTAAAATTGTTTTTTTAATACCTGTTTTTAAGTTGCAATGAATCTTCCTGGCAAACAGCCGTCCAAGAGTGGTGTCTGTAAATACCCATATAAGGTACTCTCTTTAGTACATAGTGTTTCCATTTATTATGGGTGAGTTTCTAATATATTTACTATATACTTCAGCCCTAGAAACAGTAAAATACCAATACTTACTTTTTGTGGAATACTTAAAAATTAAATATAAATTGACATAAATTCATCACTCAACTTTAACTAGCAGTATCAACCAAGCAGTTTTTGTTTGAATTTCAGATAAAAAGATTTATATCCACTTCTGTTGCACTCAAGTAAAGGATTGAAATTCTCCCTGTTGATCAAATTGTTGCAAAAAAAAGTCAGCATGAGTCCAAAGTAATTAGCAAGAGGAATTTCATCCCCATTCTCCATTAGCTGTTGGAATTTTTGTTCTTCAGTTAAAACTTTGATTAGCTGAACCTACTTGTTATTAACATTGTCATTGAATTGATCTCTCCCTCTTGCATTGCATATTTACGTGAATAATTATGTTAACCCATCACATTTCTATACTTGGTTTATAGCATCATCCAGCTCAGGACAGTGTTATTTTAGACCTTCATGCCTATGCTGTCTGAGTAACTTATTGGATTAGCCCCCTTTGCCCCCACCCCACCTTGTAATTTTTTTTCTTTTCACCTGTAAACTTATGTACGTCTTGCTTCATCCTGCTGCTTGAATTGCTGTGGGTAGCCATGTAAGCATTCCAAATCTTTCTTTCTTTAAAACATTGTACTAAAGTTGAAGGCAATTACAGCTTTTTTGATTTTGCTTGGCAAATCTTTTAGATCATGCTTGTTACATCCTACCTCTTGCAATTTCCAATAAAGATTTCAACTGTGGGATGGTTTCCACAATTTCTCCTATGAAATACTCATATGTTTAGTTGCTGAGTGCTTTGTCAGCCAGAGCTTCAGAAATGCCAGACTTTCATAAAATTATGCAGTAAATTTCGTGACTTGCTTTGAGATGCAACAGTGTTTTTGGCTCTGCTATGAAGTACAGTGTAATTGATGTCTGCTGTAGTAAGCCAGTTCCTAACTAAAATTTTGGGGTGTCAGGCCACTTTGTTGATTGAAATCATCAACTGCTGGAGTTTTTTCCTTTTCCAAATTTTGATTTGAAATGTGGGGCAAAAGAAAACTAAATGTCATGACTATATGTACCACATTTGTCTACAGTTTGACATATGGAGGACATGTTGACAAAACCAACCTGTTATTCATTGCATATTTGAATAAGTACTCCCTGAAATAAATTAAGATGTTGCTAAATTTGAAAAGTGGCATGCTTCAGGTGGGGAATGGGACAAAACATTTTTTGCACAGGTAACTTTGTTGTACCTCTAAATTCAGTTGCCAGTTCAAAGTGACTTATTTACCTGGGATGGAACAACAGGGGAAAATGTATTGCTCAGCATAAATGTTGGCTTGTTTCACTTGGCTTTTTGATTTGGCACAGGATCCTGCTGTGAGCTGACACTTCTCTGTTACGTTGGATTTTGTTAATCATTACATTCTGACTGGTGACATGTCTTATACAGTTGTAATGTGCTAACTTGTACCAAAATTTATAATTATATTTAAAATCAAAAATTAGAATTTTCAGTGTAGAAGAAATTTTGCAGCATAGTTCCAGCTAATATAAGTTAGAATGGTTAACATTAATTAGATTAATTTACAAAAATGGCTCTGGTAAGTTTTTAGTAGCTGGAAATGAGTTTTTGTATCCTTGAGCATTTCCATTGTCTTGCTACACTATTGCCACTAAAAGAATATTGAATCTGATATTAAAGGCAGCGTAGCCTATTGTGATTCAAATGCAACTTCTGGACTGGAATTGTAACTTTGAGTTGGATCTGTTCAAATTGAATGTCAGAGATAATTGTCAATCACTTCCCCTATCAACTAAATCATTTTACAAAACATGGATTTCTAAAGTACATGTAATAGTAGTGGACAGCTTTTCCAGCTCATGACCCCAAGCAGTTTATTTGTGAGCACTTCCACTTTGCCTTGTTTGAGGATTTCTTTAAAGTTTATTTCTTCGTGTCACAAGTCAGCTTACATTAACATTGCTGTGAAGTTACTATGAAAATCTCCTAGTCGTTGCACTCACGTGCCTTTTCGGGTACACTGAGGGAGAATTTAGCATGGTCAGTGCACCTAACCAGCACTTCTTTTGGACTATGGGAGGCCCCCGGCACCCAGAGGAAACCCATGCAGATATAAGAACATAAGAAATAGGAGCAGGAGTAGGCCATCTAGCCCTTTGAGCCTGCCCTGCCATTCAATAAGATCATGGCTGATCTGTCATGGCTCAGTTCCACATTCCCGCCCTCTCCCCATAACCCTTAATTCCCACGCTTATCAAAAACAAACAATATGGGAAGAATGTGCAAAGTCCACACAGACAGCGACCCAAGCTGGGAACCGAACTCAGGTGCCTGGCCCTGTGAAACAGCAGCACTAACCATTGTGCCATCGTGCTGCCCAGTAGTGTGGTTAAAATGCTTTGTGATAAGTGCAGGTGATCCCTTTTCCTCATACCAATGGAAAAGGGATTTATTTGTGAACGGGTGACTGGTTTTAATTTAAAGCATCTTGGGATGTTTTACTATGTTGATGGTGTTATATAAGTACAAGTTATTGTTATTTTAGATCATTTTCTAAACCAAAATTTCATTCCAAAAGCATGCTTTTGTTTTGTGACACATACAGCTAAATTGATTATCTTGAGTAACATGTAAGACTGCACACTCTGATAATTGGATGGGTATATAATCACTCTCCTTTGTTGTAGCTGGTCTTTCATGCACAACTCAATGCAATGCCAATTCATAATTTTATTGATCAGAGTGCACAAAGTTTACAGATGTTGTTATTGATTTAAATAAGAACATAAGAACTAGGAGCAGGAGTAGGCCATCATGGCTGATCTTTTCGTGGACTCAGCTCCACTCACCCGCCTGCTCACCACAACCCTTAATTCCTTCACTGTTCAAAAATTTATCCTTGCCTTGAAAACATTCGATGAGGTATCCTCAACTGTTTCACTGGGCAGGGAATTCCACAGATTCACAACCCTTTGTGTGAAGAAGTTGCTCCTCAGCTCAGTCCTAAATCTGTTCCCCCTTATTTTGAGGCCATGCCCCTAGTTCTGGTTTCACCTGCCAGTGGAAACAACTCCCCTGCTTCTATCTTATCTATTCCCTTCATAATCTTATGTTTCTATAAGATCTCCCCTCAGTCTTCTGAATTCCAATGAGTCTACTTCCAGTCTACTCAGTCTCTCCTCTCAACCCTTTCAACTTTGGAATCAACCTAGTGAATTTTCTCTGCACCTTCCTCCAGTGCCAGTATATCCTTTCGCAAGTAAGGAGACTAAAACTGTACACAGTACTCCAGGTGTGGCCTCATCAGCACCTTATACAGCTGCAACATAACTTTGCTGCTTTTAAACTTCATCCGTCTAACAACAAAGGACAAAATCCATTTGCCTTTTTTAATTATCTGCTGCACCTACAAACAAACTCCTTGTGATTCTTGCACAAGGGCACCCAGGTTCCTTTGCACAGCAGCATGCTGCAATTTTTTACCATTTAAATAATGGTCCATTTTGCTGTTACTCTACCAAAAGGATGACCTCACATTTAGCAATATTGTGGTCCATCTGCCAGACTCTTGCCCATTCACCTTAGTCTATCTATATCCCTTTGCAGACTTTCAGCGTCCTCTGCACACTTTGTGCTGCCACTCGTCTTACTATCATCTGCGAATTTTGACACTGCACTTGGTCCCCAACTCTAAATCATCTATGTAAATCGTAAACAATTGCGGTCCCATCACTGATCCTTGAGACACCACTAGTCACTGCCAACCAGAAAAACAACCATTTCCCCCCACTCTTTGCTTTTTGTTCGTTAATCAATCCTCTATCCATGCTAATACATTACCCTTGACAGCGTGCACGTTTATCTTACGCAGCAGTCTTTGGTGCGGCACTTTGTCAAATGCCTTCTGGAAATCCAGGTACACCACATCCACTGGTTCCCCATTGTCCACGGCGCATGTAATGTTCCCAAAGAATTCCACCAAATTAGTCAAACGTGACCTGCCCTTCATTAACCCATGCTGCGTCTTACCAATGGGACAATTTATATGCAGATGTCTTGCTATCCTTGGTAGATTCAAGCATTTTCCCTACTACAGAAGTTAAGCTAACTGGTCTATAGTTACCTGCCCTTTATCTACCTCCTTTTTTAAACAGTGGCACCACATTTGCTGTTGTCCAATCTCTGGGAACCACCCTAGAGTCCTGCAAATTTTGGTAGTTATCATTAGTGCATTTGCTATTTTCCCCCGCCATCTCTTTTAGTACCCTAGGATGCATTCCATCAGGACCAGAGACTTGTTTACCTTTAACCCCACTAGCTTGCCCAACACTACCTCTTTCGTGCTAGTGATAGTTTTTAGGTCCTCACCTGCTATAGCCTTCCTGTCATCAATTTTTGACATGTTATTTGTGTCTTCCACTGTGAAGACCGATACAAAATACCTGTCCAATGCCTCAGCCATTGTCTCATTTCCATCCTCTTATCCTCTAAAGGTGCAATGTTTATTTCAGCCACTCTTTTTCTTTTTATATTTGTAGAAACTTTTGCTGTCTGTTATAATGAGCTAATTTACTTTCATTACCTATCTTTCTTTTCTTTATAGCATTTTTTGTGGCCTTCCGTTGACCTTTTAAAGATTTCCCAATCCTCTAGTTTCTCACTAATCTTTGCCACTTTGTATGCATTTTCTTTCAATTTGATACCCTCCTTTATTTCCTTAGATATCCACGGCTGATTTTCTGTTTTCTATAGTCCTTCCTTATCACTGGTATGTAAGTTTACTGAGCACTGTGAAAGGTAGCTTTGAAAGTCCTCCACTGTTCCTCGATTGTTCCGCCATAAAGTTTTGCTCCCAGTCTACCTTTGCCAATGCCTCCCTCATCCCTTTGTCATCTCCTTTGTTTAAACACAAGACACTGGTATTGGATTTTACTTTCTCACACTCCATCTGTATTTTAAATTCAACCATATTGTGATCACTTCTTCCGAGAGGATCCCTAACTGTAAGGTCATTAATTATTCCTGTCTCATTACACAGGACTAGACCTAGAATAGCTTGCTGCCTCGTAGGTTTCATTACATACTGTTCAAGGAAGGTATTGCATACAAATAAATAGGAAAGTTATGGAAACATCACAACAGTTCACTCAACCTTTAAAAGTTGTAATTCAGTCAAGTAGAGCTTTTGTGATTATAAGACTAAGTAGCTATAGTTAATTTGTATTATATTCAACTATTGAAATAAGTCTTCTGTTAATACATTTTAACATGATTAACTTTTTAATTACCTATATCTTAATTTGAGTTATGGGTCCATCAGCAAGGTTGTCAATATTGTATTCATGGTGCAATGTAGAAGAGGAAAAAATGGATTTTCTAAAGTCTGAAGAAATGTTTCATTACTGTTTTTTCAAAATTTTGTCTTGTACTACTTCTGCTGTATTTGTAGATGACCAACTTGCAGCACAATGCCAAAATCGTTTGAACTAATGGCTGATCATTTTGGAATAGTCCTCCCTCCCTTATTTTCATTCAGTTCTTTGGTCTAATAGCATGAAAGAGTGCGGACGCCATCAGTTTCAGTAAAGCATAACAATGGGTATCGTCTGATTACAAGATGAACCACGACAAAAATACTTCTTAATTTCGTGCACTTTTTATTTTGAAAGGAACAACTGGAACACTATGCTCAAGTCTCAGGATTGTCGATGGACTCCAAAAAATTATCATGCAAAATGATCTCATGCCTTTAGAACATAGAACATTACAGCGCAGAACAGGCCCTTCGGCCCACGATGTTGCGCTGACCAATTAAAAAGCAATGACCTACTGTGTGCAGTTTTGGGCGCCGCACCTGCGCAAAGATATTTTGGCCTTGGAGGGAGTGCAGAGGAGGTTTACTAGGCTGATACCGGAGTTGAGGGGGTTGAGCTATGAGGAGAGGCTGAATAAACTGGGCTTGTACTCGTTAGAGTTTAGAAGAATGAGGGGAGATCTCATTGAGACGTATAAGATGATGAATGGGATGGATAAGATAGAGGTGGAGAGACTCTTCCCGCTCAAAAAAGACAGTAGGACTAGGGGGCACAGCCTCAAGATAAAAGGGGGGCGGTTTAGAACGGAGTTGAGGAGGAACTTCTTCACTCAAAGGGTGGTGAATCTCTGGAATTCTCTGCCCGTTGAAGTGGTGGAGGCTGCCTCGCTAAATATTTTTAAGACGCGGGTTGATGGGATCTTGATAAGAGAGGGAATTAAGGGTTATGGGGAGAAAGCGGGAAAGTGGAACTGAGCAGCGACAGATCAGCCATGATCTTATTGAATGGCGGGGCAGGCTCGAAGGGCTAGATGGCCTACTCCTGCTCCTATTTCTTATGTTCTTATGTTCTTAACCTAAACCAATCCCTTTCCATCCGTAAACCTATCCACGGATCTCTTAAACGCCCCCAAACTAGACGCATTTACAATTGCAGCAGGCAGGGCATTCCAATCCCTCACCACCCTCTGGGTAAAGAACCTACCTCTGACATCTGTCCTATAACTACCCACCCCTTAATTTAAAGCTATGCCCCCTCGTGCTAGCTTTCTCCATCCGAGGAAAAAGGCTATCACTGTCCACCCTATCTAAACCTCTAATCATCTTATATGTTTCAATAAGGTCCCCTCTTAGCCGCCTTCTTTCTAACGAAAACAACCTCAAATCCCTCAGTCTCTCCTCATAGGACCTCCCCTCCATACCAGGCAACATCCTGGTAAACCTCCTCTGCACCCTTTCCAATGCCTCCACATCCTTCCTATAATGTGGGGACCAGAACTGCACACAATACTCCAAGTGCGGCCGCACCAGAGTTTTGTACAGTTGCAACATGACGCTGCGGCTCCTAAATTCAGTCCCCCTACCAATAAACGCCAAGACACCGTATGCCTTCCTAACAACCTTATCTACTTGATTCCCAACTTTCAGGGATCTATGTACACATACACCTAGATCCCTCTGTTCATCAACACTATTCAGGGTCCTCCTGTTAGTCCTATACTCTACACAAATAACACTAATACTGATTGCTAATACTGATCTGACAGGATTGATGGAATGTGTTTGATTGCTGCCTAGGTCTATTCATCCTGCATCTTATTTTCTTTCACCTTTATTCCTGTCAGATTGAATTGGCCGTGAGTTGGTATTTCTCCACAGTGGCAAGTTGTGAACTAACTTCAGTGCTCTAGTAATTCACATTGCTGCAATTTGCAACCTGCTGATGAATACTTTATCCTTCAGTTAATCTGTTATTTTACTCTTGTGCTCCAGCTGTGGCATTCAAGTTTTGATGACTCTATATGATATTGAGCCATACAGGTGTTGAATGTGCTATGTTTGGCCAATGCGATTGGTAGCTGATTCTAGCCAGGTTGGCAGCATGAATGCTGCAATTGCTTTCCATTGCTCAGTCAGGCAGGAAGCATTCCTACTTCCAATGTAATATGTAAAGCACTACTTAAGATTTCAATTGTTCTTGTCCCAAATCATTTGCCATAGATGTTAAACATGAAAGGTAAATAAGAACATAAGAAATAGGAGCAGGAGTAGGCCATCTGGCCCTTCGAGCCTGCCCCGCCATTCAATAAGATCATGGCTGATCTGTCGTGGCTCAGTTCCACTTTCCGGCCCTCTCCCCATAACCCTTAATCCCCTCTCATCAAAAACCTATCAACCCGCTTCTTGAAAATATTTAGCGAGGCAGCCTCCACCACTTCAATGGGTAGAGAATTCCAGAGATTCACCACCCTTTGAGTGAAGAAGTTCCTCCTCAACTCCGTTTTAAAACGCCCCCCCTTTATCTTGAGGCTGTGCCCCCTAGTCCTACTGTCTTTTTTCAGTGGGAAGAGTCTCTCCACCTCTATCCTATCCATCCCATTCATCATCTTATACGTCTCAATGAGATCTCCCCTCATTCTTCTAAACTCCAATGAGTACAAGCCTAGTTTATTCAGCCTCTCCTCATAGTTCAACCCCCTCAACTCCGGTATCAGCCTAGTAAACCTCCTCTGCACTCCCTCCAAGGCCAAAATATCTTTGCGCAGGTGCGGCGCCCAAAACTGCACACAGTACTCCAGCTGCGGCCTCACCAATGCCCTATACAGCTGCAGCAAGACCTCCCTACTTTTATATTCAATCCCCCTCGCTATGAAGGCCAGCATCCCATTCGCCTTCCTGACCACCTGCTGCACCTGCAAACTAGGTTTTTGCGACTCATGCACAAGGACCCCGAGGTCCCTCTGCACCGTCGCCTGCTGCAGTTTTTCGCCCCGTAAGTAATAATCCTTCCTACCATTCTTCCTACCAAAGTGGACCACCTCACACTTGCCAACATTAAATTCCATTTGCCATTTCCTGGCCCATTCGCCCAGCCTATCTAGATCCTTCTGCAGACTCTCCACACCTTCCGCACAATTTGCCGTTCCCCCAATCTTGGTGTCATCCGCAAATTTCGACACCCTACACTCGGTTCCCTCCTCCAGATCATCTATATAAATGGTAATAAGCTGGGGCCCCAGCACCGGCCCCTGGGGCACTCCACTAGTCACCATCCGCCAATCCGAATAGCACCCGTTGACCCCCACTCTCTGCCTCCTATTTGACAACCAATCCTCTATCCACGCTAACACCCTACCCCCAACTCCAAGTCCCCTGACCTTCTGCAATAACCTCTTATGAGGTACTTTGTCAAACGCCTTCTGAAAATCCAGAAAGACCACATCCACCGGCTCTCCTCTATCCACCGCCCTAGACACATCCTCATAGAACTCCAGTAAATTTGTCAGACACGACTTCCCTTTAATGAAACCGTGCTGCGTCTGCTCTATCAAGCAATTCCCTTCAAGATGCCTCGCAATTTCCTCCTTAATGACGGATTCTAACATTTTACCTACCACAGACGTTAAACTAACCGGCCTATAATTCCCTGCCTTTTGCCTGGCACCCTTCTTAAACAACGGCGTAACATTAGCCGTTTTCCAATCTTCCGGCACTTCCCCGGAATCCAGCGACGTCTGGAAAATAACCACCAATGCATCCACTATAACCTCCGCCATTTCTTTCAGAACCCTCGGATGCATTCCATCCGGTCCTGGGGACTTGTCCACAATCAGCCCCTCCAGTCTGTCGAGCACCGCCTCTCTAGTAACAGTATCTGCACCAGAACAAGTAAAGTTGGAGACATTGTGCTGTTGTACCTGCATTTTATTTAGGAGATGGAGTGAAATCTATATTCTACAAAGCTTGTGCAACTTGAAGTCCACTGCATATTTATTGTGCTATGAATTTGGTTGTTAAAAGTGAATAAACCTTTTGCCCAAACTAGGACAAAATGTTGTATTTCTTTCCTAAATTTCAGATGTCTCGGATAGCATGATTTACATTATTTGCCACATTGTGTTTGCTATATTTAAGTAATGAAAGGATTCGATATAACCATATTATCTATCTCAATTTTGAATGCCAACTTTATTGAAGTTTATTCCATTGAGATTTTGGTAGTAAGGTATTCAAATTATGCAACAAAATCCATGTGCGTTGCTTGGCTGTGAAACATCTTATGGGTTAGAAAAGTAAACCATCAAATAAACTTGATTGAATTCTGCTATGTGTTTCCATCTGATATTTTAAAGCACTAACAGGATTGTTTTTCTCTTTGCTGGTCACCTTGACTTGACCTTCGTGTCAACTTAATACAAGTTGAGTACATCAGCTGTTTGTGTATATGGTTTGAATTATTTAACACTTGTCCCCACTGCACTGATAAGACAGAGTTTGTTTTCAGGTGCTAAATATGAACTTCCAATGTTTTGATTATTTTTAATATAATTATATATACTTAAGGGCAGATGTTATTCGTTTAATGCCATAAAATAACTAGAGAATTGATTCAATAAAGTCTGAGATTGGTGAGATGTTCAAGTAAGCATATTTACTATGTATTTGAAAAGAGTTTATGTGCAAGTACAGTTCCACCCCGTCAGTCAGTGGAATATCTAACAGATGTATGCAATTTTCTAGTTTAAGTTCTGCTGGAATTTTTTACAATCCTGTTGTAAAATCTTTGAATTATAATTGAATGGGACAACTAACTAATTCTGGTGTGTAATGTACATACCAAAATTAAATATCAGGCAACATTTGTACAATTTTTGTGTCCTATAATTTACAAATTCTTTTTGTTAGTTATGTCATTCTGATCATTCTTCAGATTGAAGCAGATGTTTGTGTATATTGCTATCCGAAAGTTAAATATCTGGACAACATGTGCTGAAATAGAAGGCTCGTTATGCCATTTGAACATATGAGGCAATAAAGAATTTCAAAATGATTGTCTCCATATAATTGAAAGACCAACGAGATAACTTGTGGCTGACATTTCAATTGTTTCACGTATTGATGAACGTCGAACCCATTTTTCCTGTAATTGGTGCCCAGGGAAATGCTTTTTTTTACTGGATGCTAAGCAGAAGAAAAAGTTGTGGAGACCCATAATGCCAGGTCTCCTTGGAGATTATTCTCTTGGTTACAATGGACATCTTGTGTTTTTTATAGGCAATAATACAGGGCTGTAATCCAAATGAGATGAAAAGATTCATTCCTGCCAATTGATCATATGGACCAGTGCCAGATGAGTAAAGCTTTTGGGTCTCAAATGCGCCTGTCTACAATTGTTGCGGTGGAGAGGCGAGATTGTGCCCTGCAGTTGAGTCCCATCTTTTTGGGACATCAAGTCAGGCATCTTTTTTTGACTGTATGCAGCAAACATTGACCATGGTAGTTCCAGAATTGCCACAGTGGACATCTTTCCTTATTCACTTCCAGGAATTAGGTCTTGCCAGAATTACTAATTCCCAGCATTTAACTGGACCATTCAAATGATCCAATTCATCAAATTTCTGCACATTGAGGCCTGACGGTCTGCTGAGTCAGTCCTTGCATTCCGTTGGCACCCATGACATATGCTGTATTTGTCTTAGAGATTTTAACTGCTCTTTTTATTAATGGCTAAATATAAGTCAATTAAATATTTAATTCCCAGAACATGTATGAGTTAAAAGGTTGTATACCTTGTAGTTTAGAATGAAATGGTAATTGAGGAGAGCTTGACCAGACTGCAGTAATTGTACTGGATATGAAATGTTTGTTAGCGTAGTAACAAAGATGCCTTTTGTATTGTAATCTTGCGTTGTTAATCAGGATTTAAAATGACGTAGGATTAGTTTACTGAGTGTATTTTTTTTCTCTTTATAGGATCGCACTCGTCTTTATGATTCTCTGAACATGCATTCACTTGAAAACTCACTTATTGACATTATGAGAGCTGAACACGATCCACTGAAAGGTTAGTATTACTCATACAAGTCATGAAATAGATATGACGTTCTTTACAAGATATTCATTTGTTTGTAACAAATGATTTAAGTTTTTTTTAGCAATCATACATTAATTTAAATCTGATATTAGGAAGACAAAAAAGATGCACATGTACGAAACTGCTGAACTCAGACAGTCAGAAGGTATATAAATTAATGAATGTGGAAAAGGTTTTTTATTCTTGCAAGTGGTGCAAGACCAAACTGAGATCATGGGGTGAGCAAGGAGGTGCAAAATAACCTAATTTCCAGTAGAATTGTATGAAATCTTGCAGCATGGAATGAGACCATTCAGCCCAATAAATTGAAGCCAGTGTTTATGTTCCGCATGAGCCTCCTCCCAACCCCCCTCCTTTTAATCATCCCACCCTTCCTTATATACATATCCAGCATACCCTCAAAAGGTCATGGCTCAGAAAATCAGGAAATAAAATCAACATGGGTGTAGATTAGAAATAACAGGCTTAGAGAATGCTGGTGGGAGTAGGTTTTAAACTCCTAAAAGCAGTTATATTGTTAGACAAGACATTAACCAATAAATAACTTGAGCTTGCAACAAAGGTAATGCAAAAATTGTGAATACTTTAATCTTATTGATTGGACTGTTCAGTCTGGCAAAGCTTCTTCTGTAAGATGAATTTATAGAGTGCATTTGTGACAGTTTCCTGAACAGCATGTGTGGAACTAACCAGTAATGAAGCTTTTTTAGATCTAATATTGTGCAGTAAGGTAGAGTTAATTAGTAAACCCATTGCAAAAGATTGCTTGGAAAAAGCGATCAACATGTTCAACCAAGATGCATTCCATTGTGAAATCTCAGCAAGATCCATCCATGACTTGTAAGGAAGTTAGGAATAATATAGATTAAAAGAGGAGGCTGATAACATTGCTAAGAATTGTAGTAAGTTTGATGATTGGGACTGTTTCAGAATCTAACAAAGGGCCACCAAAAAGTTGATACAAAGGGGAAAAATAGGAAATGAGAATTAACCGATCAGAAATGTAAAAACAGATTGCAAGAACTTTCACAGGTATATTAAATGAGAAGATTAGCTAAAGTAAGTGTTGATCCCTTGGAGGCAGAGATGGGAGAAATTATTAGTAGAAATGACAGAGACATTGAACAAATAATTTGTGCCTGTATTTACAGTAGGAGACACATTACATACCAGAGATAGTATGTAACCAAGGGTCTAATACGAGTGAGAAACTTGCGGTCATTAATATCAGCAGAGAAAAAGTATTGGAGAATTTTGAGACTGATACATCAGTCTGGATCTGGATTGCCTTTGTCTTAGCATTTTAGAAGGGATAGCTGCAGTAATAATGGATGCATGCAAATAATTTACCAAAATTCCCTAGTTTCTGAAACTGTCCCAGTGGATTGGATATTCACAAATGTAAAACAACTATTCAAGAAGGGAAGGAGGCAGAAACCAGGAAACTACAAGCCAGTTAGCCTGACATAAGTCGCCAGGAAAATGATAAAATATTTAATGGTTAGAAAATCATAATATGATTCGAGAAAGCCAACATGATTTTATGAAAGTGAAACTGTATTTCATAAATGTATTAATGTTTGTTAACCATGTAATTAGTAGGGTAGATAAAGGGGGACCAGTTGTTTTCCAAAAGGTATTCGATGAGGTGCCACAAAATGAGGGCTCATGGGTTTTGAGGGAAATATATCAACATGGATAAAGAATTGGTTAATGGACAGGAAACAAAAGTAGGGATAAACAGGGCCTTCTATATAAGGCTATAGTGAGGCCACACCTGGTGCACTCTGTGCAGTTTCCTTTCTATATTTAAGGCTGAATATGTTTGCGTTAGAGATAATACTGCAAAGGTTTACTAAGATCTTTCCTGGGGTGAGAGAGTTTTGTTATGATGAGAGGCTGATTAAATTGGGTTTATACTTTTTGGTGTTCTGAAGAATGCAAAGTGATCTCATTAAAATGGTAAGATTCTGAAGAATCTGGACAGGATAGAGAAGCTGTGTCCCCTGGCTGAGGAAATCTAAAACATGGGGGAGCAGTCAATTAGGACTGAGATAAAGAGGAATATCTTCTGTTGTGAATCTTTGGAATTCTTTACCCCAGAGGATTGTGAATGCCCCATCTTTACAGTATATTTGATGGAGTGGATGCATAGAGAATTTTTTTCTTGTGGGGAAATGCATAACCAGAGGCTATCAATACAAGATATTTACCAGGGAATCCAGTGGACAATTTAGGAGGAACTTCTTCAGCGTACGAGTAGTAAAAATGTGTAATTCATGGACTCAAGGTGTATTAAAACGAAAATTGTAGATGCGGTTAAGGAGAAATTAAGTAAGCGTACGGAGATGATTACAAGACTAGATTTAAATAAGAAAAGACAGGAGGAGTTGATTGAAGCAAAACTGCAGCATGGACTGGTGAACCCAGTGGGCACTATCAGAGTGCCATAGATTTCTGGTCTCAATAATAAAGGGATATGGGGAATGGACAGGAAAGTGGAGCTAAAGACAATGATCAGCCATGATTGTACTGAATGGTGGCAGGACAGGTTCAAGCAGTCGTATAGGCTGCTGCTTCTATTTAATCTTCTGTTATACTCTTGTATGCATCCAAGAAGGTTGGTCAGGGCAAGATTAGGGCCAGTTACAGACAGCAGGGGGAAGTTGTGTGTGGAACCGGAGGAGATTGGAGAAGTATTGAACCAATATTTCTCTTCGGTGTTCACGCAGGGGGACATGAATATAGCTGAGGAGGACATTGGGTTGCAGGGGTGTAAAATAGACAGTATTACGGTTGATAAAGAGGATGTGCTGGAAATTCTTGAGGGGCTGAAAATAGATAAGTCCCCTGGTCCGGATGGGATCTACCCTAGGATTCTCTGGGAGGCTAGAGAGGTGATTGCAGAGCCTCTGGCTCAGATCTTCAGGTCGTCATTGGTCTCTGGTGTAGTCCCGGAGGATTGGAGGATAGCGAATGTTGTCCCATTGTTTAAGAAGGGGAACAGAGACTTTGCCGGGAATTATAGACCGGTGAGTCTTACTTCTGTTGTGGGCAAGGTTTTAGAAAAAATTATTAGGGATAGGATTTATAGTTATTTGGAGTGTAATGAATTGATTAGAAATAGTCAGCATGGTTTTGTAGCAGGTAGGTCGTGCCTTACTAACCTTATTGAGTTTTTTGAGAAGGTGACCAAAGAGGTGGATGGGGGTAAGGCAGTTGACGTGGTATACATGGATTTTAGTAAGGCGTTCGATAAGGTTCACCATGGTAGGCTTCTGCAGAAAATGCAGATGTATGGGATTGTGGGTAATCTAGGAAGTTGGATCAGGAATTGGCTATCAGATAGGAGACAGAGGGTGGTGGTGGATGGTAAATATTCATCATGGAGTGCAGTTACGAGTGGTGTGCCTCAGGGATCTGTTTTGGGGCCACTGTTGTTTGTAATTTTTATTAATGATCTGGATGAGGGTATAGTTGGGTGGATTAGTAAATTTGCTGATGACACCAAAGTTGGAGGTGTGGTAGATTGTGAGGAAGGGTGTCATAGTCTGCAGGGAGACTTAGATAGGTTGCAGAGCTGGGCCGAGAGGTGGCGGATGGAATTTAATGCGGAGAAGTGTGAGGTAATTCACTTTGGTAGGAGCAACAGATGTGTCGAGTATAGGGCTAACGGGAGGACTTTGAATAGTGTGGATGAACAGAGGGATCTAGGTGTGTGTGTACATAGATCCCTGAAAGTTGGGAATCAAGTAGATAAGGTTGTCAAGAAGGCGTACGGTGTCTTGGCGTTTATTGGTAGGGGGATTGAATTTAGGAGTCGCAGTGTAATGTTGCAACTGTACACTACTCTAGTGCGGCCGCACTTGGAGTACTGTGTGCAGTTCTGGTCCCCGCATTACAAGAAGGATGTGGAGGCGTTGGAGAGGGTGCAGAGGAGGTTTACTAGGATGTTGCCTGGTATGGTGGGGAGGTCCTATGAGGAGAGACTGAGGGATCTAGGGTTGTTTTCGTTGGAAAGAAGGCGGCTAAGAGGGGATCTTATTGAAACATATAAGATGATTAGAGGTTTAGATAGGGTGGATAGTGATAGCCTTTTTCCTCGGATGGAGAAAGCTAGCACGAGGGGGCATGGCTTTAAATTAAGGGGGGGTAGCTACAGGACGGATGTCAGGGGTAGGTTCTTTACCCAGCGGGTGGTGAGGGATTGGAATGCCCTGCCTGCTGCAGTTGTAAATGCGTCTAGTTTGGGGGCGTTTAAGAGATCTCTGGATAGGTTTATGGACGAAAAGGGATTGGTATAGGCTAGTGGGTCATTGTTTTTGTAACTGGTCGGCGCAACATCGTGGGCCGAAGGGCCTGTTCTGCGCTGTTATGTTCTATGTTCTATGTTCTAAGCTGTTTGCCTCAACCACTCCACATTGCAATATGAATTGAGAGTTGTTCAAAAACCACTGAAGGCTAACTAAAATTAAAGCCGAGAAAGGTATTTAAAAAACAAAAGCAGGTTGTTAATAGTTTAAACAATGTTTTGATCCCACTTGGTGCTGTAATAAAACAAGTGGAACGCTGAAAATCAGAAAAGTTCCTAAAGGAATAAAGTAGGCTGGTAATATAATTAATATCTGCTATCTACTGATACTAAATGAACTCAACAGCCTTGTATACATCCATGTGAAAATGATGAACATGAAAATACATGGAAGATTGTCCCAAATCATCAACTTACTGGTCAATAATGGGAATTTTTAAAATATAGAATAGCTTAATGTAACAGGCAATGAAAGGGAAAAGCAAGAATTAGGCATCTATAAATCGTAGAATCCCCACAGAGGCTATTTGGCCCATCGACTCTGCACTGACCTCTGAGAGCTTCTTACCCAGAGTTTCCCAGGGGAAGTGCCAGTAAAGTTGGCATGCAGCCCTTGAAGTCAATTTAAATGCATACAAATACATTTAGAGGGCCATTGTGCCCCATTTTGGGCGCAGTCCGATCGCTGCCACTTTCAGGCCTTGTTATAGGGGGAACCAGCATGAAGGCGGGCACAGATCACGCTACTTGCCTCATGCTCGACTTTACCAAGTTTTCATGCCCAAAAACGGGCACAACTTGATGGTAAAATCATGCCCTTTGTCTTCACAAGGATTGTGCAGTGGTTACTCCTACCAATATTGTCATGGCAAATGCATCAACGACAGGTAGGTTGGTGAGCATGAGGTCAGGTAGGTTTTCTGTCTTGTTGGTCCCCTTACCACTTTCCAAAGACCCAATCTAGTAGCTATCATCTTTGGGGCTTAGTCAGACTACTATTGACTAAGTAATCTGCTGAGCCACTCTTGGTGCTGGGCATTGAAGTCCAGTGTTCAGAATACTTTCTGTGCCGTTGCCACCTGTAAGTGGCGCTCAACATGGAGCAGATCAGATTTATAAACTGGGGAGAATAATAAGTGGTAATTTGAAGGTTTCCTTGTCCATATTTGACCTGATGCCATGAGACTTCATGGGGTCCAGAGTCGATGATGGGGCTTTGTAAATCACATGAAACAAAAAACATGATGATTCTTGACATTTTTCTATAAATTTTTGAAGTCCATTTCAATCTCAGCTACGGTGCTGTCAATATTATGCCACTCAGATGGAGTCAATTTCATAGGAAAAGCCCATTTATTTAGTAATTGCTACATTGCAAACATGAGGATATATAATGGGCGTCCATACTAAGGAACATTCAGAACTATCTGGACTTTAGAAACCACAATGTAGACAAATAAATGTGCATTTGCTGCCTGTAATGTGATTTTTCCTGCATTGGCTGTTTGCAGAACAGGCCTTGGACTTCTCCTGTTTTCAAGGATGTCATTTCTGGATGTCCCTTGTGGATTTTCCAAGTAGAAGGCAGGCCCTACCTAATGATCGCACTATAATTGACATATATTGAAATAACCCAATGAGGGTATAATTTTTCTACTCAAATGAGGGTAGTTTCAAACAAAAATGCCCCTACATTCTTGCCCCCCTTTAAAGTTCATGAAATTGTCAGAAAACCAGCTAACTGGATTTTAAACCGTCAACTCGGCATAATTCTGTCTGGGTAGGCAGCAGAGTTCTTTTGAATTCTGTTTTGAGCCTTTAGAGTCTTTCACATCCACAAGTTTGTATTTTCCTCTTCCAGTACTATAATGTACTTTCTGATTTTAAAATATAGTTCTCCACTGACTGACAACATTCCAATACTATGAATGACTGGCAATTCTTAACACAAACCTATAAGCTTTTGTTTGATCATCTCCATTGAACCTTACATTTTCTAGGGTTCCAAGTTTTCTGGATAGTAATCAGGAAATCTGATTTTTCTTTCATGCCGGTCCCTAGTTTGGTGGCAAAAGGGCCAGTTATCTCTCCTCATACTTCCCAGGCTTCAATCAGCACAAGAGCTAAATCTGGGATTCTTTTGGTCTGTATGGTCAAATACTATAATGGAACGATTAATGTTGATCCTGTATGCAAGTGGAATAAATAAATTAATTCTAATAGTCTAAAACCTGCTGATGGTACAAAGCTATATGCTCAGATATTAAAGTGTAAGGGTGATTAACAGTGAACAACAGGGTCTGGAAAAGCTAGTGTAGGCTATAGAATTTGCAGTTAAAGATTAACATCAATAAATGTATATTAATGCAAGAAACATACAGAATTGGAGTCCATTTACATAAGTGGAAAGAATTTGACTGTTCGCTAAGAGCATCCAGCCAGCATAACATTGCCAGTGAGGATAATCAAATGCTGGGATACATCTTGAGGGCTTCTGAGAGAACAATTAGGCTATTTTTAACTTTGGAGAATGGGATACATCTTGAGGGCTTTTGTGAGGTCAAGTAGGCTATTTTTAACATTGGAGGCTACAGTTGGAATATTTTCTGTAGATTTGGCAAATCAAATAAGTTTGGTGAGAATTTAAGCTCTGTGGGGCTTAAAGATTGAAATTTGGCTTCATCAGACAATATTTTCAGTGCGTGAAACCTAGGACTTTAATACACAGTTGCTTTAAAATATTTTGCTCAGATTGGTCAGTTACTTGGGTCTGGAGATCATGATTCAGTTTTAGCAGAGTAATAAATATGTGGGATAGAATCCCATCAACAACAGTTGGCCAAATGTTGACCAGCTTCTATAAAAGGAATTGAGTGAATAACTGGCTAAAAATAGATTGGAGGGTTAAAAATTGGTCTATAGGATTAAACACTTAATGAAATCCCATATTTATTTTTGGTCACCATGGGAATAGGGCCTTTTTTAAAAAATAAATCAAACAGAAAGGGTCAAAGTAAAATGGTGGAGTTTTATGATCCCCTGCCTGCAGGCTTGAAGACTGGTGGCATGTATTATGCACTTCATGGCCTGCGCACTGCCTACCTGCCCTCCCTGACTTGTCTCCCATTTCACAGAGTGGTGGTGGCATCAGGTGACCCACTGAAGCCCTTCCAATTAATGGTGACTTTTTAAAAATTTATTTTTATAAGACATGGGCATTGCTAGCCAGGCCAGGATTTATTGCCCATTTTGCCTATTCGTAGTTGCCTTTCAGACGGTGGTGGTGAGATGTTTTCTTGAACTGCTACAGTCACTGATGTGTAGGCACACCTGCAGAGCTATCAGGGAGGGAATTCCAGGATTTTGACCCGGATAATGAAGGAATGGTGATATATTTCCAAGTCAGGATGGTGAGTGATTTGGAGGGGAACCTCCAGATGGTGATGTTCCCAAGTATCTGCTGCCCTTCACTCTCTAGATGGTCGTCGTTTGTGAGTTTGGAAGGTGTTGCTTAAGGAACCTTGGTGAGATCCTGCAGTGCATCTTGCAGATGGTACACACTGTTACCACTGTTCATCACTGGTTGTTTGTGGAAAAGATACCAATCAAATGGGCTGCTTTGTCCCAGATGGTGTCAAGTTTCTTTTCATGGAGCTGCATTTATCCAGGCAAGTGGAGAGAATACCATTATTCTCCATCTACCTTGTAGATGGTGGACAGGCTTTGGGGAGTAAGGAGATTGAATTACTTGACATAGGATTCCTAGCCTTTGTGTTGCTCTGGTAGCCATGGTATTTATATGGCTAGTCCAGTTCTAGTTTCTGGTCAGTGATAAACCCCCCCCAGGATGTTTGTAGTGGAGGATTCACTGAAGGCAGTGTCATGGGGTGACAGTTAGATTCTGTCTTGTTCAAGATGGTCATTACCTGGCACTTGTGTGATACGAATATTACTTGCCACAAGTCAGCCTAAGCCTGGATGTTGTCCAGATTTTGCTGCATTTAGACACAGACTGCTTCAATAGCAGAGGATTCACAAATGGTACTGAACATTGTGCACTTATGTACCTTATTTTGCCCCTGTGCTGTATTACCCATGGTGAGAGAAGACATGCCAGGTGGGTAGCTTGGCAACCTTTACTATATGGACTGATGTCGACCAAGGTACGTGAGTGAGGTGGTCATCCTTCAGTCTTCCTTGTTCTAATCAGAGTCATGCCCTCTACAAGGTCCCACTCCCTCTGTAACCCATGCCCACAACCTCTCAGGATCAGTCCCAACCCCCACCCCACTTTCTCTCACCCTGCTAGAGCCTGAGAGACGCTGCTGGACTTAGAGAACTCGGCATCTGAAAATTCCTCTTTGGGAAGTGCCTTTAGTCCCAGAAGTGGTCATCACTGAATCTTGGTATTACTGGGACTACAGAGCTGCCAGTCAGATACCGAGGGGAACAGAAGTCTTTACCTCAGGCAATTAGTCCCAAGGATAAATAGTTGTGGGACAAACAGGATTGGCAGGGATGCATTCCCCATTGACTGTTCAGGTGGCACAGTGGAAGCCCTTTCATCTGATTAATCCTGCCCATGGAAAGGATTGACAAATGTAAGTTCTTATATTTTTTACTTAATCACTTTGTGATTGGGGCACTTTAAATTCTGCCATTGAAGCTTTTGTGGTTTGTCACCTCCTCGTATAGATGGCATTTCTGTTGTCTTTTTATAAAATAAATTATATATATATGCTATGAGATGACTTTATCAACTTCTTGTGGAGTTCTTTAATGTTCGTATGTGACACCCATTAACGAAGACTGCATTGAACAAAGCTAAATATAACCTATGTATTGTTTACTGAATAATATTGAAAAATAATTGACACATATTACAGAATCCATGTAGGAGTTTAGCCATTATTGTGAAACCATTTACTGTAATTTTCTGCTTTGAGAGAGCCTTGGTTGGTAGTTCAACACTAGACATTTCTGACAAGGTGAAATGTTTTCAATTAAAACTGTCATCAGTAATGGATTTGCTCATTTGCGATTTAAGGTCAAATTGATGGAATAGGTCCCCAAAATATTAATAATGAAAAAAAATTAAGAATGAAAGCAAAATTGAATTTCAGTTACTGGAGATATGCAAATGTACATCCCCTCTGGTTCAATTGGCAAAGGAACCATACAACTGAGCCATAGAGGCAGTCTCAATTTCCGTTCACAATCTATATTGAGTTGATGGTAAATCGCCTCCACTCACTTGGACAAAGGAAGGGAAGGTTACTGAAGTACATACAAATGAGAGGGCTATTGGCTCCCATGCAGTCTATCTTCCAGAATTTAATAAAAAAAACTTTAAATCCCCTATCATGCCATCTAACTGACCTGGTTCATGCAAGGCTTTTGCTTCTCAGAATTTGTTTGGAGCCCTGCAAACCTCATCAGAGCACATTTTACTGTTGTCATTGACTTTAAGTCTGCATCCTGTCTCTATAAACACTGGATGAGGACAGCAAGGGAGCTTGTTTGATTTCTTTTTTCACAAGACGATCAGTTGTATTTGTATTTGCACCATTGGTATAAGTTACACTGAACTTTCCCTCACGATTCAGGATCCCGATGTCAGGATAAAAAGTGGGTTCCGAACCTGCACTGGTAAACTCAGAACCAGCTCACAGTTTTACCTCAGGCAACCTTGTAATTAGCCACCTGCTGTCCAATTAAGAAAAGCAGAAAGTCTGCTGATGCTGCCAACTCATTCAGAGGGTGTGCGGCTCTGAAACATCAGTGCCACAGGAAGAGATGGTTGCTAACAAGGCAGGCATGAGATCTCAAACCAAACAAAATTCATGGCAGTAAGGGATGAAGGGAAAACCCCTCTGGGGAGCTGTTTGGAGCCATGTTTACTATCTTTCATATCCTTGGCCACCTCTTTGGGCTAAGAGCCCCCAACATACCCCACCATTCCCTCAGGCTGCTAAAGGGAGGCTTTTAAACTGGTGACCTGCTAACATAGTGGGGTTTATCATGTGATTGGTAAAATACCTGTTGCTGTGTAACATGTTACTTAAAGGGTCTTTAAATATAAAAATCAGCTGCCCCTCCGTGGAGCAGGCCAATGCTCTGCATTCTGTCCAGCTGTTGGGAAATTGCTCCAGTAATGGCACTACATCAGGAAGCCATTCTATCTGAGATAATCTGAAGACCCAAGGTGGACAATTGGCAGGAAGTTACTGGTCTGTCTCACCCAGCTTCCTGCTGCGGACTGATAAAAATCTACTCATTATGTGCCTTTTATTTAAGAGATTATCTTGGCATTGCCTAAATAGGGGAGAGTGAAGGAGAACAAATAGCTATCGGGATTTAAGAACAAAGGTTTGGTTTAAGAAATAGATTTTGAGGCTTTTGAAGATGAGAGATGTATTAAAAATAAGTTTCAAGAAGAGAAATCACAAATCAAGCCGTGTGATGGTGAAGAGAATGGGATATGGGTGTGCAGTAATCAGTTTGAAAATATGAGCAATTGGAACTTGCAGGTGGGAGACTATGCAGAGGTAGAGTGCTGAAAGTGCATGAAGAAATTTGAAAATGAAGATTTTGAAAACAAGAGGATGGAACAGGAATTAAAGAAGTTCAGTGAGACGATGGATAATAAGTAAACAGTGCATGATGTTTGTGTTGGCTGCAGCTTAGAATGTCAATGAGGGAAACATTGCAGAAGTCAACAATTGAAGTGAAAGTTTCAGTACATAAGAGGTAGGAAGATAGAAATGTTGCTAAAAGAATGTTTAAGATGTGGAATTTCTGGCAGGTGTTGAACAGTTCAGACTTGAACTTTCAGGAGTAGATACTAAGAAAATAGGGAGAAAAAACTTGCGATAAAAAGATGCAGTCAAACAGATACTTTTCACAAAAAAGCAATTTTTTGAAAAATTGAAAATTAGCTGCTGATGAGCTCCTCTCAGCAAGTGTATCACTGTGCATGAAATGCTATGTAATTTAAATAAGTAAAAGCAAATGTGGCTGAATTGTCCTCTAAGAGAAATATCTGGAATTGAAAGCTATGAAATTCGTATTGATTGTCATAAAAATCCATTTGGTTCCCTAATGGTCTTGAGGGAAGGAAATCTGCCATTCTTACCTTGTTATGAAGCCCATTTTAGCGTATTGGTATTGTTGCTGGATTATTAATCTAGAGACCCAGAGTAATGCACTAGGGACCTCAGTAGGTGGGATTTATTGTAAAATTAATCTGGTTTACTAATGTATCTTAGGGAAGGAGATCTGTGTCCTTACCTGGCCTGGCCAACATGAGTCCAGACCTACAGAAAAGTAGCTTACTCTTAAATGGCCTAGCAAGTCACTCAGCCTTCATGACTGAAAACCTTCAAAGGAATGAGATTGGACGGACCACCCGGCATTGTCCAGGCCAGACACAGGAAACCACAGCAAACTCAACTCTGTCAACCCTGCAAAGTATTCTTTACTCTAGGGATTTATACCTAAAGTGGGAGCTGTCTCAGACTTGCGAAGCAACAACCTGACGCATAGTTGTTATACTCAGAATCATACCATACAGTGTCCCAGATGCCAGCATCATCATCCCACCAGCAGGACAGACCAACAGTGGCAGCACAGTATACATATGGATCAAAATCCTAAAACACCGTCCTTAACTGTTCTGTGGTGACCTACGTCATACACACTGTGTTGCTTTAAGAAGGCAGGTCACCATCACATTGCCGAGCAATATTGGATGGGCAATAAATGCTGACCCAGCCAGTGAAGCCCTCATCCTTTGAATTAATTAAAAAGAGCTCCGAGTTGAGGTAAGAAAAAGACAAACCACCTTCAATGCAAAAAATAGCTGCAGGGAACAGACCTTTAAGTGAAGTGGGATTGGGAAAAGCCATCATCTGAGAATGTAGCCAAAGATTAGTGTTTTGGGCTTTTGAGGCAAAGGTACTCCTTTGGCAGAATGGAGTTCTGCTTGGCACAGCAAAGGACTAAAATTGTGCTTGTGTACTCGTGAATCCAGAGAAACAGAATCGCAGAAGTTGAGATTGTAACCCAGTGAGGTGGTCAGTCATTGAAGCCATTCAAGTTGTAGGGACTTCCGGAGAAAATTTCCAGGTCGAGATCTCCAGAGGGGAAGATTGGAAACTCTCGTGAGAGCAATGCAGTTTCAGTGAATTGGTTGACTCAGCATGACCAATGTTTGGGTGGGTTGTTGCGAAGTCAGTGGAATCTGTTTTGGTTGCGTCTGTCATTTATTGTGCGTTTTGGTTTGTTCAACCACAGTTTGTCTGTAAATTCACATGTACATCGTACTTACCCTCAATGTTAGATTATAGGACAGATATTGTAAATTGTTTCATTTGACTGAACTTGTATATTAAAGTTTATTTGTTCCAAATTTGTGGAATCTTGTAGCTTTATTCACTTAGTACGTGTCCTGAACCTTAAAGTTTGTCTACTTTAAACAAAACAATATTGGTCCCTAGTCAGATCTCACTAACATAGTGGGTGCCTGGCCATGGATCACAACAACATATTTTGCCTTGCAAGTCATTCTAGACCCTCTCTAATGGCCTGGTTAGCTGCACGCTTGCACAAAACCTGTATAGAACATCAAAAAATAATAAAATAGCACACCCAGTCATGGATCTCAATGCTTCAAGAATGCATCTCACCACCACCTGATCAAGGGCAATTAGGTGTGGGGAACAAGTGCTGGTCTTGACAATGAAGCCCATATCCCACAAAATTTAAGTTTAATTTTTCAAAGGTCTGATATCCTGACTTGCGTACAAGTAGTTCTGGGAAGGCTGTTCTGTTTTTACTCTGTGGAAGTCACTTATAAAGCACAATGCTCTCATTCTTCCACTAAGAATTTGTTTACAACCTAATCTTCAAGTAAAAAATTGAAACAAATGGAAACAGTGCATCTTTTATGTTGTGTACATGTGGTTGAGAAGGAAAGCTTTTGGAATGTTAAGCCTGTGCCCTTCATTTGGCTGCTTAGTGCTTGAGAATGACTAAGCAATTTAGACTCGACACCCTGATTTAATGCAATTTATGAACAACCAAAATGTTTAATAATGCACAAAAAATTCAAATGAAAAGAATTGTGGATTGTTTTGAGAAAAAGACAGGGGTTAAGATTCTGGTTAAATGGAGCCAAGCACATGTTGCTTGTAAATTCTGTGGAAACCGTGTACCCAGCATTGAGGCTCCTTTGGTTTTATAATATAGTTGCTCCCTAGTAATATATAACATGTTTCTTCCACAGTTGGTGGCAATTATATATTGGATATGTAATTGTCAACAACTGTATACTGCAACGTGGAATTATTCAGCTGATTATGCATTGTGAAATGTGAATTTAAATTTACTTTTATTGCAAGCTTTCATAGGAATATGTATGTACTTACTGTGGGGTGCTGCATGTAAATTGATAGTTCCCAACTCTTGCTTGTAATACAGAAGTATTATGGCAAGGGAATGAAGGCAAATATAATTGAAATAATGAAATAATTATTGCTGATGTTAAATATACGCTTTTTTGGTTCTGAGGGTGTTTTGAGGAAACAGCATATGCTGCCAGCATCAATGAGATACCATCTCGAGCAAAGCTTTGACTTATTTAAAATTTAGATGGGTAATTAGGAAGATGGATAAACAAAATACAAAGACATTTCATAAATTCTTTATGGTCACCAAATGTGTAAAGAACTTTCTTTGATCTACAGCCTGAAGGGTTACAGGTATTTTAAAAGGCTAATCTTAATTTTGAGTGTAAATTTACTGCTTGAGGAGCAAGTTTCATTTTTTCTAGGACAAGAAGTTTGTATGTTTGGAAATTTGGTTTTGCAATAAGAAGACTTTCCATGAATCTTTGAACTAGCTCATGTTTTCGCTAACCTTGATGTGTTATTTTTGGTCTTGGGTTGCTGCTGACTTATGCGTGACTGCATTTATTGACCATTCCTAGTTGGCCCTGTTGTGAATGAGAAACAAATTAATTGGAAGCTGTTTTGTTGCCCTTTAATATTTTTTAAAATAACAGTTTATTTGAATTTAAAATACTACCGATTGTAAATGAGGTCAGGATTGTTATTTAGTGTACATTGAAAAGGCAAGAAAGAACATTTTGTGCTGCTTGTTCTAAATTCAAATTACTATCAGTGATGAAAAAGGATGAAAATGTGGGCAAATGCAACAAAAAGGCTTCATTGTAACAGGTTTCAAGAGCTTTGTACAACAGAACTTGTGACCAAGGAATTAAGATTAAGAAGCTGATCTGTGTTCCTTTTATTACTTAGGTCAAGGGCATGGTATTCATGATTGTTGGCTGCTATTTTAATGAATTCTTGGCTTCATTTTAACACTGCATTTACCAAAAGTTTTCACCATCTTCTGAAAATGCTGATGTTGATGTTTATGTTTCGGCCTGTACTTCACAGTAGAATTACAGTTTGAACATAAATGTGAAACTGTTTTTAGAAACTGCAGTTACTTTTTGATCATTTAGCTGATGAACACACAACTTGAGAGATATTTAAAATTATGCACAATTGAGGTGCACAGATTGCCTGTTTGAATACCTGAATAAAAATACATTATTGCTATAAGTAATGTGCCCTGCAAGATATGTCACAATGTTTCTAATGTTGAGGAATACAAAATGAACACTTAGATTATCTGATTCTCTTTATCAGTGTTTTGTAGTTTAAGGTGAATGAGGTTTGAGTGAAAAGTGACACATACCCATCAGGAAAATCAGAGTCCGTTCCCTGAATTCTCTCTCTAATGAAAAATGCTATTTCCCACAATCTGCTAAAGCCCTCTTTTGTGCCTTTGTTACAACTAGACTCAACCATTCCAATATTCTCCTGAACAGCCTCCCAAGCTCAAAGCCCCAGTGCCTTTCTCACTCATCATTACTGCTTCGCTAAACAGTATTGTGATGAAATCTGTGATTTCAAAGCTTATATTTGTTTGAGGCATAGGAATGGTCCCAGGGTAAAGAACAGTAGATATGAGGATTGATTTGAGAGACTGGGTATGTTTTCCTTGGAGAAAAGAAGGCTGTGAGAAGACTTGGTGGAGGTATTAAAGATTCTGAGGGGCATGGACAGGATAAATAGTGGAGGACTGTTCTTTATCAAGTGTGCATCAAGGACAAGGTAGCATAGATTCAAAATAATGGGCAAAAGGAGTACAAGTAATAAGGAAAAACATTTTCACTGAGAGTTGTTGGAGGGTGGTGGAGGCAGGTTTAATCGAGGTATTCAAAAATGAATTGGATTGCTATCTGAAAAAAGAGTTGCCAAGTTACGGGGATAAAATAGGGGAGTGGGATTAGGTGGAATGCTCTTTCAGAGAACCTGTGCAGACTCAATTGGCTAATTGGCTGAATAGCCATAAAGATTCTATAACCCTAACAGGAGGCAAACAGAAAAGGGAAACTGACCCCAGTTTCTAAGAAAACAAAAGCCCAAATAGATAGGAAATCAAACATACAAAAGGACACAAATCAATCCAAGCTCAATAATATCTGAAAAGTCCAGTGGTGTAGTGCATACAAGCTAAAGAACATCCCTGAGTCCTGAGAATAAGCAAATACACAGTTGCTGGTACTGGTACTCAAAGCTAACATTAGTGGATCTATGCCGTCTAGACCAAGTTGAGCATGGTGAGCCTGTGTCGGGGAGTTTGGGTAGGTTGTGTGCTGAGGAGGCTAGAGATCAGGCTAGCACCTAAATGAGAGGAATTGACATTCTTTGATTTGAGGAAACCTGAGTTTTTGTATGACTTTGTTACTAAAATTTACTGCTGAGCCAAGTTCTACAATCCATCTTAGTTGTATTTGCTATTTCATGTTTAGTTTATTGTTTATAATAATCAGAATTTGCCTATTAATTCATGCTTGTTATGTGTGATTGTGTTTTTGGTGAATGGGAGGGTATCTGAGATATTTGCTTTGATTCTTATATAGTTTAAAAACATTTATTGAATTTTAAACCATGGAATCCTGTAGCTTATTTCTTTCAAGAGAGAGCTGGGCCTTTGGATTTCTTCTTTTTCTTAAGTTACAGGTCTCATCTGGGCTAGTAACAATATTAATTGCCCATCAGATTCCCCATCATACAATGTAAAATTCTCATCCTCATGTTTAAATGCACAACCTTGCTCTTCTCTATCTCTAACCTATTTGTGTTCAACTCTTGCCTCTGGTGCATTTCTCCCCATCCCCTTCCTCACTCCAACCCTCACCACCTCTTGTCCCACCAATTGTTGAGCCTCATAGAATCTATGTTTTGACATTCCCTCACTAAATATTTCCTTCTCCCTCTTTTGAGGCGCATATCAAACTTTTAGTCTCCCCATTGTAATTTCTCCTTTATCTTGATTTATTAAAAAAGCTCTGTAAAATGCTTTGGAACATTTTCTGCATTAAAACCACAACTGTATAAGCTAATGGCGGCAGTAGCAGTCGTGGGTGGAAATTTCCAGTCCCTTTTGGTCCTTCCAAAGTTGATAAAGATTTGAATAACTCTCCGCACCCACTGTGGGGGAACCTGCCATGGCAGGACTGGAAAATCCTGGCCTTTGGAGCAGGTCTCTACTCTGTTTGATTATGGGATGCTGGATGGAGTGCGAGTATAATGGGAACGTACGTGACAAAAATCAGTTGCCAGATCTTAAATACCAGAAGTTTATTATGAAAGCTGTGCTGCGATACTTGCAGAATGTGGCACAGCTTCACTCTCTCCAGTGGCCTAGCCTTGCATTGAATTTCCAGCACTGGATGTTCAGCAACTCAGCCTGCCCTACTGGGGTTTTACAACTTATTGGGCAGAACCTGACTTTCTCTTTCACCACCTTGCCCATCCTTGTCCACCAAAGGTTATTTACTTGATATTTGCCCTATAGACTTTCAACCTGAAAGCTCAAAATTCTTTTGAAGTGAATTTGGCATTTCCATAGATCAAAATATAAATTTTGGGCTGTTTATTGATACTGTGGTACTTTCAGGAGGATAAACAGAATCACCTAATAGAGGTGGGAAATGATGATCTGCTTTGTTTTAATTTAAAATATTGATTTTTTTTTTCTTATCATTTTTCTTAACCCTTGGCTGTTTTATTACCAGTCTTGAAGTATTTGCAGCAGATCATTCGTGCAGATTTGCTTTGGAAAAATTGGTCAGATTAATAAAAAGCAACCTTTTCTTCCTGGCGCACTACAAGCAATAGCTATCTAGGGGTTACTGTTGCCAGGAAGATGATGAAACTTTAATCTTTTGCGGTAGCAGCTGCCAATTTTACGGATTTCTGCATGTAATGAGTAATCAGTTGTCTGTAATTTATGAATGTTACTTTAAATTTGTGTGGCATAGCATCAAACTAGCTTCATATACAGAAGCTAACAAAAAGGGGAGCTACTCAGTGATATCATGTGTTTGTTTTATTTGTGCTGTTGAATGGCAAGAAATGCGCAGAAGCAAAGGAGGAAAAGTTAGAAAACATGAGCACCAATGGAACATACTGAAAGAAAGACTTGCATTTATGTAGTGCCTTTCATGACCTAATTATGTCCCAAACTGATACTTTTTGGAGAGTAGTCATTGATGTAATTTAGGAAACACAGCACCATTTTGCTCACCTAGTGTCAGGAAATGGAGTGGGGCCAAGCAAGTGAGATAAAGATCAAGCGTAAATGGAGATATTAGACCAAATGCCCTTTGTATTGAATGTCATAGCTGTAGAGTTAGGAAGATATAGTTTCTGCTGCTCCTCAAGTTCATTGAAATCAATAAACAGTGACTGTTGGGGAGCTGAAATGATTCTGAGATGAAAATGGAGTCCCTTTGTTTTTAAAATTAGTTTTTTAGCAACATTTTAGAAGGATTTATTTGGTTAAGAATCACTTTGGGGTCATGAAAGGGACTATATAAAAGCAAGGAGCTTTTTCTTTGCATTATTTTGAGTTTGTTTTGAGAAACCCTTGTTTGCTGTTTTTATAATGTTCTTTCATTTGTAAATATTTTCTCATTTTTGTTTTGTCCTCTCATTTCAGGTCGTTTGGGATATCCACATCCAGGGACTGACAATTTTCTGATGATTAATGGTAAGTCTTTCATGAATAATATTTTCCTCCTTTCACTGCTATTATCAGAAAGCTTCAGTGCAGTTGTGCCATTGGGCAGAATTTCAAGCTCATGACATGAGGTAGAATGATCAGTTGGTAAAAATTATATTACACAGTGGCCTAATTTTAATATCAAAAATTGATTTCCTGTTGAATTTTGTTTTAGTACCTATAATCTATATCTGCCTCATACTTTGCTGTAACAACAATGTCAGATAGATTGTTAGAACTTGAATACATTAAGCCATGTTGGATGTTGCATCATTGACCAGTTCAGCCAGTGTTGATTTTCTAAAATGTATAAGGATTTCATCAGGTCAGATTAAATTGCAGCAATCTTATTAGATTGGAGCAAGTGCATTCTTTCATTCCATATGATTCTAGAAATTAATTTAAACCTGCTACAGTTTAATTAGGTTCATGCAAAAACACTGCAGCAATTTATATGGCTTAACTCAGTGTGTCCTTGTCACGTTCTGATGCATTTTAGAATAAGTCTTCTACCCTTCAGGTTATCTAAAGATGCATATTAGGAGTAACCCTGATTTCACCTGGACACAATTTTAAGATTAGAACAGCTTGTTCAGTTTCATTCCCAGAGTGCAATGTATTGAGATTCAGAATATGGTTTATGTTAGTGCTGCTTTGTGTAATTAGAAACATATGACTATGATATCTTATTGAGAGGTGGCGGCATTGTTGTATTGTCACTGGACTAGCAAACCATAGACCCAAGGGTAATGCACAAGGAACCAGGGCTCGAATCCCATCTTGGCAGATGCTGAAAAGTAAATTCAACAAAAGTCTGAAATTAAAAGTCTAATAATCATGAAACCAATATTTGTCATAAAGATCCACGTGTTCGTTGATAACTGTTGGGGAGAACAATCCACCACTCTTATCTGGTTTGGCCTACATGTGACTCTAGTTGTGCAAAAATGTGGCTGATTTTTAAATGGCCTAGCAAACTAGTCAGTTATCGAAACCTTTAGAAAGTTGAAAAGGAATGAAAATGGATGGGATGGCCCATCAGGTAGTGGCTTAGGTACCATAAGTAACAACAGCAAACTCAGTCCTCAACACTGCAAAGTCACTAACAAGCCAAAACTGAGACAGCTGTCTCTCAGACTAGTCAAGCAACAGTCTGACATAGTCATATTCATAGAATCATACTTTACAGATAATGCCCCAGATACCACCATCACCAATCCTGAGTACATTCTGTCCCACCAAGGGTGGCAAGATTGCAGAATGTACTTTGGGTGGGGAACTTCACAATGTCCATCACCAAGGGTGGCTTGGTAGCACCACTACTGACTGAGATGGCCAAGTCCTAAAGGATCTAGCTGCTGGACTTGGGCTGCAGCAGGTGATGAGGATGAAAAACATACTTGACCTCCTCTTTACAAGTTGCCTTCTGCAGATGCATCTATCCATTGGCAGTATCGGTAGGTGTAGCTACCATACAGTCCTTGTGGAGATGAAGTCCCATCTTCGCATTGTGGATACCCTCCATCGTATTGTGCGTCTCGGCCGCCATGCTACATTTTGAATAGATCTAGCAACTCAAAACTGTTCAACCATGCTGTGGGCCATCAGTAGAAGCATAATTGTAACGTGGCTTCGTTGCCTGGCATATGCCCCACACTATCATTACCACCAAGCCAGGGGATAAATCTGAATCATAGAATCCCACAGTGCAGAAAGAGGCCCATCGAGTCTGCACCAAACACAATCCCACCCAAGACCTATCCCTATATCCTTACATATCATACCCACTAATCCCTCTAACCTATGCATCCCTAGACACATAAGGGGCAATTTCTTAGCACGGCCAATCAACCTAACCCGCACATCTTTGGACTGTGGGAGGAAACTGGAGCACCCGGAGGAAACCCATGCAGACACGAGGAGAATGTGCAAACTCCACACAGACAGTGACCCGAGCCGGGAATCGAACCCAGGACCCTGGAGCTGTGAAGCAGCAGTGCTAACTGCTGTGCTGCCCAAATCCTAGTTCAATGTAGAGTGCAGGATGGTATGCTGGGAGCAACACTATGCATACCTAAAACTATCACATCAACCTGCTGAAGCTACAACACAGGACAACTTGCATGCCAAACAGCATAAGCAGTATGTAATAGACAGAGCTAGGTGATTCCACAACAAACGGATCAGATTGGTTGTGTACAATTAAACAGCTCACTAAAGGAGAAAGCTCCAAAAATATCTCCATCCACAGTGATAGGGGAACACAGCACATCAGTGTAAAAGATAAAGCTGAAGCATTCGTAACAACCTTCAGCCAAAGGTGTCCAGTGGGTGTGCTATGTCAACCTCCTCCAGCGATCACCAGTGTTACAGCTGCTAGTCTTCAGACAATTCGATTCACTCCACATATCAAAAAAAATGGCACTGGATACTGCAAAGAGTATAGGGCCCCTATTCTGGCAGTAATACTGAAGTTATGTTCTAGAGTTTGATGCTCCTCTAGCCAAGCTGTTCCAGTACAGCTACAGCACTGGCAATTTACCTGGCAATGTGGAAAATTGTCCAGGTATATCCCATCCACAAAAAAACAGGCCGGTTTCTACTCCAATCTACTCTCAATCATCACTAACTGATGGAAGATATCATCATTACAATTAAGGGTCTTTGCGAAACAATAGCTCAATGCCCAGTTTGGGGTCATTCAATTCCAAACCTCATTATAATCTTGGTTTAAAATAGTTGAACCCAAGAGGTGAGGTGAGTGACTAACCTTGATTTCAAGGCAGCATTGACTGAATGTGACAACAAGCAACTCTAGCAAAACCAGGATAAAAGCAAATTACTGCAGATGCTGGAATCTGAAACCAAAAGAGAAAACACTGGAAAATCTCAGCAGGCCTGGCAGCATGTGTAAGGAGAGAAAAGAGCTGATGTTTCAAGTTTGACAAAGGATCATCTGGACTCAATGTCAGCTCTTTTTTTCTCCTTACAGGTGCTGCCAGACCTGCTGAGATTTTCCAGCATTTTCTCTTGGTTCTGGGAAAACTCTGGTTGAAGTCACGTCTACCACAAAGAAAGATGGTTGTAGTTGTTGGAGGTCAGTCACCTCAGTTCTACGACATTATTGCAGGATCTCTTCATCATACTAGTGCCCTGGGCCCAATCATCTTAAGCTGCTTCATAATGATGTTCCTTCCAGCATAATATCAAGTGGGGATATTTGTTGATGCACAAAGTTCAGTACCATTTGCGGCGACTCAGATGCTGAAGCAGTCAACGCAATAAGACCTGGACAATAGCCATGCTTAAGCGACAAATAACGTTCATGCCACACAAGTGCTCGACAATTAGAAAATGTAAACATCGCACCTTGATATTCTACGGAATTACTATCACTGAATCCTCCATTATCCACTTCTTCAGGTTTACGATTGACCAGAAACCAAATTGAATTAGCCATACAAACATGTGACTACAAGAACAGGTCAGAGGCTCAGAATCATGCAGCGAATAACTTGCTTCCTGCCTCCCCAAAGCCTGTCTACCATCTATAAAATGGCAGTCAGGAGTGTGATGGAATATTCTTCACTTGCCTGGATGAATGCTGCTTCAACATTTAAAACTTGACACCATCTAGGGCAAAGCAGCCCCCTTGATTGTTTAATGTTTTAAATTTTACTTATTAGTGTCACAAGTAGGCTTGCTTTAACATTGCAATGAAGTTTCTGTGAAAATGCCCCAGTCGCAACAATCTGGCGCCTGTTCGGGTACACTAAGGGAGAAGTTAGCATGGCCAATGCATGTAACCAGCGTGTCTTTTTGACTCTGGGAGGAAACCGGAGCACCCAGAATAAACCCATGCACACATGGGAAGAACATGCAGACTGTGCACAGACAGTGACCCAAGACAAAATGGAACCTGTTTGGCACCCCATGCACAAACATTCACTTCCTCCATCACTTACACAAAGTGGAAGCAGATTGCGTCTTGTAAATCGTACAATGTGGGAACTCAGCAGGCCTTCCTAGGCAGCACCATCCAAGCCCACGACCATTACCGTCTGGAAGGATAAAGGCAACAGATACATGAGAACACCTCCACCTGGAAATTCCCCTCAAAGCCACTCACCATCCTGACTTGGAAATATATCATTGTTTCCTTTATTGTTGTTGGGTCAGAATCTTGGAAGCCCCTTCATCACAGATATCTGGGTGTACCTACGCCACATAGACTTGCAGCAGTTAAAGAATTCAACCAACTTCTCAAAAGCAAGGAACATAAGAACATAAGAAATAGGAGCAGGAGTAGGCCATCCAGCCCTTCGAGCCTGCCCCGCCATTCAATAAGATCATGGCTGATCTGTCGCTGCTCAGTTCCACTTTCCCGCCCTCTCCCCATAACCCTTAATCCCCTCTCCTATCAAAAACCCATCAACCCGCGTCTTAAAAATATTTAGCGAGGCAGCCTCCACCACTTCAACGGGCAGAGAATTCCAGAGATTCACCACCCTTTGAGTGAAGAAGTTCCTCCTCAACTCCGTTCTAAACCGCCCCCCTTTTATCTTGAGGCTGTGCCTCCTAGTCCTATTGTCTTTTTTGAGCGGGAAGAGTCTTTCCACCTCTATCCTATCCATCCCATTCATCATCTTATACGTCTCAATGAGATCTCCTCTCATTCTTCTAAACTCTAACGAGTACAAGCCCAGTTTATTCAGCCTCTCCTCATAGCTCAACCCCCTCAACTCCGGTATCAGCCTAGTAAACCTCCGCTGCACTCCCTCCAAGGCCAAAATATCTTTGCGCAGGTGCGGCGCCCAAAAATGCACACAGTACTCCAGTTGCGGCCTCACCAATGTCCTATACAGCTGCAGCAAGACCTCCCTACTTTTATATTCAATCCCCCTCGCTATGAAGGCCAGCATCCCATTCGCCTTCCTGACCACCTGCTGCACCTGCAAGCTGGGTTTTTGCGACTCATGCACAAGGACCCCGAGGTCCCTCTGCACCGTCGCCTGCTGCAGTTTTTCGCCTCGTAAGTAATAGTCCTTCCTACCATTTTTCCTACCAAAGTGGACCACCTCACACTTGCCAACATTAAATTCCATTTGCCATTTCCTGGCCCATTCGCCCAGCCTATCTAGATCCTTCTGCAGACTCTCCACACCCTCCGCACAATTTGCCGTTCCCCCAATCTTGGTGTCATCAGCAAATTTCGACACTCTACACTCGGTTCCCTCCTCCAGATCATCTATATAAATGGTAAAAAGCTGAGGCCCCAGCACCGACCCCTGGGGCACTCCACTAGTCACCATCCGCCAATCCGAATAGCACCCGTTGACCCCCACTCTCTGCCTCCTATTTGACAACCAATCCTCTATCCATGCTAACACCCTACCCCCAACTCCATGTCCCTCGACCTTCTGTAATAACCTCTTGTGAGGCACTTTGTCAAACGCCTTCTGAAAATCTAGAAAGACCACATCCACCGGCTCTCCTCTATCCACCGCCCTAGACACATCCTCATAGAACTCCAGTAAATTTGTCAGACACGACTTCCCTTTAACGAAACCGTGCTGCGTCTGCTCTATCAAGCAATTCCCTTCAAGATGCCTCGCAATTTCCTCCTTAATGACAGATTCTAACATTTTACCTACCACAGATGTTAAACTAACCGGCCTATAATTCCCCGCCTTTTGCCTGGCACCCTTCTTAAACAACGGCGTAACATTAGCCGTTTTCCAATCATCCGGCACTTCCCCGGAATCCAGCGACGTTTGGAAAATAACCACCAAGGCATCCACTATCATCTCCGCCATTTCTTTCAGAACCCTCGGATGCATTCCATCCGGTCCTGGGGACTTGTCCACAATCAGCCCCTCCAGTCTGTCGAGCACCGCCTTTCTAGTAACAGTAATGTCATTAAGACCCTCCAGTCCTACCACCTTTCTATCGCTAACATCCGGCAAATTATTCACGTCCTCCTCCGTGAAGACAGAAACAAAAAAGTTATTCAATACCTTAGCCATATCCCCATCCCCTACCACTAGGTCCCCTTTCTCATCCTCTAAAGGACCAACATTCACCCTAGCCAGCCTCTTCCTTTTTATATATTTATAAAAACTCTTGCTATCCTTTTTTATATTAAGCGCTAGCCCAGCTTCATAGTTTCTCCTACCCTTCCTTATCAACTTCTTTGTCAATCTTTGTTGACATTTAAACCTCTCCCAATCCTCTTCTCGCCCACTACTCTTAGCTACTCTAAATTCCTCCGCTTTTAGTTTAACACTTTCCTTCACCTCCTTTGTTATCCACGGCTTATTACCTCTCCTCCTACTATCCTTTTTGACCATCGGAATAAATTTCCATTGAGCACCAAGAAAGATCTCCTTAAAGATCCTCCACTGCTCCTCAACAGACCCTCCCTCCAACGCGCTCTCCCAGTCCACATTCGCCAATTCTTCTCTCATCCTACCGTATTTCCCTCTATTCAAACAAAGGACGCGTGTCCGGGAACCCACTTTCTCCTCCTCCATCTGCACCAGAAACTCCACCATACAATGATCACTCTCCCCAAGAGGATCCTTCACCACAAGGTCCCTAATTCTACCTGCTTCATTACATAGCACCAGATCCAAGATAGCTCGCTCCCTCGTCGGCTCCAACACACACTGTTCGAGGAAACCATCCCGGCAGCATTCCAAGAACTCTTCCTCGAGCCCCCCACGTCCAACATGGGTCGACCAATCAATATGCAGATTGAAATCCCCCATAACTACGGCCGTCCCATTCCTGCACGCCGCACTTATTTGCACGTTAACAGCCCGCCCCATATCCAGATCATTATTCGGGGGCCTATAGACGACACCCACCAGCGTCTTCCTCCCTTTGCTGTTCCTAATCTCCACCCACAACGATTCCACCCTCTGCTCCTTGGCTCCAATATCATCCCTTGCTATCACCGTGATGCTATCCTTAATCAGCAGAGCTACCCCCCCCGCTTTTCCCTCCTGCCTATCCTTCCTAAACACTTGATAGCCCTGTACATTCAGCTCCCAGTCCCTGTCACCCTGCAGCCACGTCTCTGTAATGGCCACCAGATCGTATCCATTTGTGTCGATCTGCGCCATCAGCTCATCCACTTTATTCCGAATGCTTCGTGCATTCAGATAAAGTGCTTTCATCCCAGCCTTCACGTGGACCCTATTTGCCGCAATGCCACCAACTATACTCACGCCCCCTACTCCCTCTATTATTGGGACATCCTCGGCCTCTTCCCTTACATGTACACTCTCCTTAACTTTAGACCTCGTAAGGTCACCTACCCTCACACCCTCCCCCCCCATAATTAGTTTAAAGCCCTGTCTACAGTCCTCTTTACTCGATTCGCCAGCACTCTGGTCCCAGCACGGTTCAGACCAACCCCATCCCGCCCGAACAGGTCCCACCTACCCCAATACTGGTGCCAATGCCCCATAAATTCAAACCCATTCCTCCCACACCAATCCCTGAGCCACCCATTCACTTCCTTAATCCTGTCAACCCTACGCCTATCTGCACACGGTTCAGGCAGTAGTTCAGAGATAACCACCTTGTCGGTTCTACTTTTTAATTCCATTCCAAGCTTTTCATACTCCCTCCCCAGATCCTCAGTCTGCATTTTGCTTACGTCGCCGGCACCCACATGTACCACAACGACCGGATTCTCACCCTCCCACTCCAGGTTCCTCTGCAGCCCAGCTGCGACATCCCGTACCCGAGCACCAGGCAGACAACACACCCTTCTGTGCACTTTGTCATTGTGACAAAGGACAGTGTCAATACCTTTCACCCCACTATCCCCAATAACTACTACGTTCCTTTTCCTTTTCTCTTTGCCTATGTCCTGCTGCAGCACTGTACCGCGTGCAGCTTGCTCACCAACCTCACCTGCCTCATTCTCGTCCAACTTGGAAGCAAGAACCTCAAACCTGTTATGCAGATTAAGAGGCTGAGGCCTCCGCTCCTCACCCCCCTTCCTCTTCCCAGTAGCCCCCTCTTGTCCCTGACCCTTAGAGTTAGCCAGTCTAGGGGGGGTGGATGTCACTTGCACCCCATTGACAATGGCACCCTCTCTCCCCTTGATGAGCCTCAGTGTCTGTAGCTCAGAGGCCAGCTCATTTACCCTGAGCTGGAGCTCCTCCAGCAACCTGCACTTACTGCAGACATGGTCACTGGGATGAACCCTAGGGTCCACCAGTTCCCACATCATACAGAAACCACACATCACATGCCCTTCCATTATTTACTGTAGTAGTTTTGAAAAAAATTTTTTTTTTTTTGTTTTTCAAACGAACTCACCTGGCCTTTTTTCTTTCAAGCCCTTTTTGATATTAAGCCCTAGTAGCTCACTCTGCTTCCCTCTCACTCCGCTGCCCGCTGTCTACACCAGGCCTCCTTTTAAACCTGGCGCTGACTTAAATCTGATGGCCCACAACTGCCTGCTAACCACTCCCTCAGAATTCTTAAAGCAGTAAATACAATAAATAAATGCTTTAAACAGTTCTACAAAGAACAAAGTGTTTTAAACTTATTTTAAACTGGTTTTTAACAGGTAAAATCTTAGCTCTCTCTCTGCTCCTTCACTCGTCTGCTCCAGCAAACAATGGAAGGCTTCACCTTGTGATGGAAGATGGGCAATACTTGCTGGCTGAGCCAGTGATGCCTAAATCCCATAAATTAATTTAAAAATGTCTTATAAATGATGCTTTAAATGCAAAGTTTAATGAACTACAAATTGGAAAAAATAAAGAGCTGACTTTGGCAAGTATATCCCTCTTAGGTCTAATGATAAGTCTACACAGATGTTTACTTGTCTGTTATGTAATAGTGCCAAAAGAAATCGCCTTTACTGTGGCGTTATTCTTGAATATCTTGTGTGTCTTGGATCCAGACACCTTGTCATTAATTATGCTTGAAAAAGAACTGACATTTTTAAACATATCATCAGGTGAATTTATATCATTAACGTGTAATATAAATACTTTGGCAATAACATTAAAGATATTCATTGTAAAATCCAGCTTAACGTATTGGGCTTTACCTGAAAAATCCTTTACTGATATGATTTTTCATGTGTAGGTAATGCTTTCATATTATAGTTTAAGCTTCCAAAATGCTTGCTTTCTGGATTTTCAAATTTCCTGCCCCTAAAAATATTTCTACCTTATATAACTTAATGTTGATCCAAGGCATTTTTTCTGCCAAAAACACAAACCTGGCTAATAATAGCAAATTGTTCCCATCACAAGAGGTGGTCTGATCTAAGTACAGAAATCGCTGACTAGTTGCAGTCTTAGCTACAGTTGCACCATTTTAGTCTCACACTAGTTTAAGTTGAAAATGCCTCCTACAAAATGCAGGTGAACGCTTACTTGCATATCTAATTTTACTTAACAAGTAGCCGCAGCCATTGATTGTGAATCTTTGCAGTCTTTCTCTTTCTTCAAAGTTTGAAATTCTTGATTCCATGTTTTGTCCAGCAGTTATGAGAGGGACTTTAACTTCTTCAGTGATTGTTCAAGTCAGTATTGTTAACAATGAGCCACACCAGATCCACCCCTCTTCTCCATCCAGAAAATGGTTAATTGCTGCTTGCCCTTAACCATGATTTGCTTTTTTTAATATTTATTGAACTTGCTGTCTTCTAATGAACTGGAGTGGCTATTATGATTGGTTGAACTGAAAATGGTGACTTCCTGTCTCTGGTGTTGTTGCTTCTAAACCCAAACGTTGTTAAACACCATTTTTGAAAGATGATCAATAAACATTAGTCAAGGAAGTGAAACTTACATAATGATGAAAAACGTCCACCTTACTCAGCTTTTCACCTTAACCATTTTAAAAACAAATGTGCAAAGAGATTAAGCCATCGTGGTATGGATAGAAGTATTGTGATCACATGGCCAATAACCGTAACAGTCCTCCAATTGCCTCTACCTCTTTTGTGCAGTGAGTTACAGACCTAAACACCAATGTTGCCTCACGTTTGCGCGGTCACACAGCGCTCAACCCATCAGATCTTGTGCAAATCATTTTATTCAAATTGCTGCTTGTGTGTAGCCTAGTCATTCAGCAAAGTTTAAAGGGCCTGTACACTACAATTAAGAGTTAGAGGTTACTTTACCCATCATCTCTAGATGTGAAGCTTCTCCTTAACTCTCTCTAATAACTTCCACCCAATTACTGTAAATCAAGGCCCCTGGTTATTGACCTCCGCCAACAGAATAGAAATATCAGTTACTGTCATTTGAGGTGGCTTTCACTTCTGCAAAAGGTGAGGGATAACTAAAGTTCTTCAGAGCAAAAGCAAGGAAGAGGTTTGGCCCCATTAAATGAAATTACAATTCATGGTGCAACAGGGGAAGAAAGCATAGTGAAGAAGCACAGTTTGACACACATTTCTGAATGTTGTGGTGTGAGTATGTGGAATGTCATCTAGCTAATAATTCTAAATTAGTTTGGAAGTAAGGTGTTGATTTTATTAACTGACCACAGATTTGAGTGATACTCTGCTAGGTGCTTAGATGCCACATTTGGTATGTATTTTCATTGCCATGCAATAAAGTGGTCTCTCATTGAGAAAATGTTTTAAGTCCATTATAAACATGCACATGACTTTATGCTACTGACTGTAGTGTCTGTATATCTATTTTGTGTGGTAGGTAATTCTAGAGTATGACAGTTTGCTGAAGCCAGCAACTGGCTGGTTCTCAAAACTCCTGTATAATGTACTGCAGAAACTATGACTCAGTGCATCACATCATTCCCAAGAAAGGTCAGTGGTATAGATGTGAAAAGAACGTGCCACACAAGGAAGAAAAATTCACATCAAAATGTCACATGCGGAGTTTGCTTTTTATGCATCAGCGAGTACTCTATTTTTGGTCTGACCTTCGCAGTTGTAAAATTTCCTTCTCTATCATTAATTAACTTCTTAAAACATATACATCATATCACCCACCTTCCCCTTCTCAATGGTGATACAAAATGTTGTTGTACTATTAAGCCTCTGTTATTTTAATATTTTGATCTATGTTTTTTGCATAGGAGGCAAAAAGGATGATCTTCTTGTAAGTGAGGAATCCCGAAGTGCTTATCCTCATTATAGGCACAATTAAGTTATCCAGCTCAGTTTTATAAGTTAAATTGTCACATTTAATATATATTACCTCCATTGGCAGCCTAATGACTGTAATAAGTGGAACTATTATTATGTAATTTAAAAGAATGACAAGCGACATTTTAAATGTTGTGCTTAAGCTCATAGTTCAAGAAAAGATCAGAGAAAGATGAATTTAAAGCAGTTATCTTAATTTACAGGATGTGCCATAATTGAAAATTACATTTTGAACACTTTAATGATTGATAATTAGGGTTTTTAAACAGAAATTTTGTTTTGAAAATTAAGTGTAGTTATTAACTGTAATGTAAATTTTAAAATTTACAGAGCTGAAACTACATCAGTAGTGTCTAATTAGTGGAATATTAATATATAGAATCTGTGATTGAACTCTATTTATTAAAAATATGCTAGAAGAATTGTCAAAATGTACAGTGTGATAGGTTTGACAATTGTGTGTGTCCAAAGGGCAATATCCTGATTACAACCAAAATAGGCGCAGTTTAGGAGTTCCTCGTTTAAGCCATTTTGAACAGGGAACATCAAGTGGAAGCAATAACATTAATCCGAAAAATTGAGGAAAACAAAGTCTGGGAATTACCTAGTGTCTCCTAGACTAACTATCCGAGACATTACAGAGTACAGGGAGTTGTCTGCGATCAAGTTTTTGGCAGCAGGCCAGGTGGGTGAAGATAGGGTTGTTTTGCAAGCTGGAGGGGAAAAAAAAGTTTGCATAATGTCTTTTTTGAAATGTGATGATTTTTCTGAGTTGTAATTATTGTACTCTGGGTGCAAATGCATGTCTTGGTTTCTTGTGTGTTTGGAAATGTTGTCTAGATGTCCTTTCACCTTTTTAGCATTGGGGACTGAGAAATAGAGTTGTCCTTGAGTGGACTAATCTGTGCCACACTGATTATATATTTAAAATGCTGAATGGGTTACAGTGTTCTGTTCCAGTATGTCTGGCTCCAGCTGCAGCAAAATGGTTGCTTAAATAAATCTTAAATTCCTTGCCTTTTACTTAACTTCAATCCGGAAACAAAACATGGAGACCAAGCACAAAAGAATCAGACTGTAATTTGTGTCTCATATAATGGGCAAAAAGCTGCAACTGTAAGCAGACTTAAAAGTTCAAATTTTATTACTATTTTTCTTATAACCTTTATTACACTAATTATATAAATGAAATATAAAGTGCTGAACAGCAAAATTACTCTTTTCATATGCACAACTTCTAACGTCTGTAATATGGTTCAAAATTCACCATTCTCTTCTGGGCCCTATCCCCACTTAGTGTTGAATGTAATCTGCCCTGCCCAGTACCTTTTGTAAAGTCTTTTATATGGACTTCTGAAATCACTAAACTGTCCAATTGTCTGAAATTGGCTTCTCCAGTTAACAGTTCAGGCCAGTTGCACTGTTCTCCCTTCCTTTCCAGTATCTGTCACACTTCCATGTACTGAATTACATGTAACTAACTGTTTGCCCTGATAATTCAGTATCTGTGACTGTTATCACTGCTGCAGAAGTGCCTGCTGCAACAAGAACCCTTTGTTTTTTACAAAGCATATTTATTCTACAGTCTCCTCAAACTCAGAATATGAGGTGCCTCAATACATTGCCATTATTGGTTTTATTTATGATGTACATTTGCAATTCATAAATAACATTTTTAGTGCTTGGTACGTACAGTCTTAAGGGTTTTACAAATATTCCAGCCCTTCGGTATACTATAGTGGGAGAGCTTTAGATAGTGCATGGCCTTTCCCTGTTGAGCCTTTGTAGCAGGTGCCCCAAGCTTTAATGCATCCCTCAGCATTTAGTCCTGGACCTTGGAATGTGTCAGTCTGCAACAGTTGTTACTTGACATTTCACAATTGTTTGCACTGGAAAACCAACATGTTTTGGGCAGACCAAAGTGCATCTTTCACTGAGTTGATGGTCCTCCAGTTGCAGCTGATGTTTATCCCAGTGTCCATCCCTGGTAACACCCTGCAGAGCATTGACTTCTGCATTACAGAGCTAATCGATTTGAACCTCAACAAGACCATCACATTGTTTTCCAGACCTACTTTGCAAAGGCACATTCCAGAACGAACTGAGTGATAGTCTCACCCTCTACATGCTGTCCTCAAGGCAATTGGGAAAGAAACTATGTGCAGGAAGGATCTAATGGGGAAGACCTTTCTCACATTCAGCCAAGCTATGTCTTGGTTTTTGCTTCAAAATAAGGGCAATGATGCATTCTGCCAAACGTCTTTGACAGTCTGCTCAGTGAAACATCTGACGTCATCTCCCTTTCGCACAGGACCTCAAGACGTTACGTGTGGACCGTGGCCTGATGAGCTAATGGTCAAAGGTATTCACTTCTCAAATTTTCCCACGAGGAGCAGGTCAGGTGGCAACTGGAGCATCCTGTGGCAATGTGACCAGACCCATCTTTCACAAGAGTAGGGATCTTTGCAAGGTCCATGTCCCATCTGCTATGATTCCTTACTGGGCAGGATGGGAAAATTCCACCCTTAGTATTTGCATACTGCCAGCCTTTGAGATGTACAGCCTACATACCCAATATCACACTCGCACTGAAATGCATATACCAAACTATTCATTATGCCAGTGTGCTAGTAAGTATGTAGACTGTACATCCCAAAGTCTGGTGCATCATATGCAATGGCATGCCCCTTTTGCTGTTTACAGTGGACAAAGTACAGGCTGTATCCCACCAGCCTATGCTTGGAAAACCTAAAGCACAGTATCCAATACTAAATGTGATTCTGTAATTGGACAACATTTGCTCGGTCTTCAGTGTGCTAAGAATTATGCTGATAACTAATTAGGATTGTCAGCCAGGCTCCATGTGGCACATTTGCATGTTCTTGAAGTTACATACATACATTAATACACAGATTCTTTGCAGACAGAACACGTACACACATTGCACTTGTTACGTTAAACAAAATAAGTAACGGCCATTTGCTTGTTTATCCCTTGGGGCAATGCCTTGATCAGAATTAAGCTGCCTGATTTAAATTTCAAACTATGCTTGTCAGTTAACTGACACCTTCTCCATGGCAATACCTCTACCACTTAGTCCACTAATCGATCAGCACTCTCTTGTCATACAGTATACATTTGTTGATTTCCCTTGCATTGTATTCTTGTAAATGTCCTGATGAATGCCAAATGAAGAGCTTTGACAAAAAGTGTCATTTTTCAGCAATACTCAAGTTCTATACTACAAAGCGAGATAGAAAATCATAGTTAGACACACAAATGGGATGTAAATTTTATTCCTCTGTCACTAGATTGGCATTGCTGTTATGAAAATATGTTTAAAAATCAGAACTACAATCATTATTATGGCTCGATAATGCAGCCAAATGCATTTACAATTTAAGGTCAGCAGCTGTGGAAGTGAAAAGGCTTAAAAAATGATTTTTATGAAATTCATAATGTTTATAAATTAAACATGCGGTATTTCCTGTTACTACCTAATGATTGGTAATATGTTTTATTTTGTATCCTTCCCAAAGCTTTTCTTTAATAAAATGGTGCAAGATCTTGCATTTCAAATAATGCCTTTGACAAATTAAGGGCATTTTAAAATGCTATGCAGCCAAGAAGGTAATTTAGAAGTGTGGGCACTGTTTTAATGTAAGGAAACATGCAGCCAATTTGAGCACATACTACAAGATCCCACAAACAGCAGTATGGTAATGCTGAGAGAGTCTTTTTCTTAATGTTGGTTGAGAGTTAAGTGTTGGCTAGGACAATGAGAAATCCTATCTACTTTTCTAATGCCTTGGGATATTTATGCCCACCTAACAGGGCCTCAGTTTAACATCTCATCTGAATGATGAAACCTCCAACAGTGGAACAAGTTTGAAGGTTCAGCCTAGATTCTGAGCTAAAATCTTAGGGATCAACTGTGAACTCAGGATCCTGACTGATCAGTGAGTACTACTATTGAGCCAAAGCAGTCTAGATAAATGTTGCCATACCTTTTTATATTAATGGGCAGCAGTGAAAAGCTATTGTTATTTCACTGCATTTAGATACCAGGTTTGTACAGACGCAATGCAAGACATTTATTCTTGTGCACGCCCTCTTTTTGGGTTTGGGAGAGAAATGGGTTGCCCGAATGTGCTTTATGGGCAAGATAAGTTTGTGTTTTTCTCATCAGAGAAATATATTTATACAAGAGCTCAATAAGGCTGCCCACCAACTCCTTTTACTCATCTATTCAAAATCAAATCTCTTTTTCGCCAAAGTGGTTTTAGTTATCGTAATCTAGCTAGGAATAAATACTTGAATATATCATTTTTAATAGTTTGTAAGCTGGATACCAACAGGAAATATCACGTTTAATTTATAAAAGTTATGAATTACGTGAAGATCATTTTTAAAACCCTTTTACTTCCACAACTGCTGAGCTTAAATTGCAAAATGCATTTGGCTGCATTATCAAGCCATATTAGTGATTGTAGTTCTGATCTTTAAAGAGCATATTTTCATTATAGCCATGTCAATTCAATGACAGAGAAACAAAGTTTACATCTCATTTGTGTGTCCAACAGTGACTATCTTCCTCTGTTTGGATAGATATATGGAGGGCCTTCAGGGTGAAGAAGAAAGTGAGTTAGTCGGCTGGTAATGTTGGTAGACAGGAAAATCTAAACCCAGAACTTGGCAGGTCAAAGACATTAAAACGCATTGATTACATGAAGCATTATTGTTGATTGACCAGTCAGCATAGTTCGTAAGTAATGGGATCTAGAGATGTAAATCTGTCACAAGGGCAGGGATCCTTCCCATCTGGTTTTTAATAAGGTCCCAGCTGGTAGCATTTTTATCTGATCAGTTTACCAGTGCACAGAGAGAGATTCCTAAGCTTTAACTGTTGCCAACCTGTATGAAATGCTCTGGATTTCTCCATATTGGAGAACATGTGGATTCCATATGGGACAAGCAAAAATTCTGTTTGTGCTCATTAACTTGTTTGGACACTCTTAAACATGATTGATTTCCATGTACATTAGACTCCTGGCTTGACCAAAAATGTTTTCGTCACTATCCTTTTCCTAATGCAGGTTGCTTTGCATATAATTTGCAAATATGAATATAAATGATTCATTTTATAGCATTGATTCAGTTCATATTCAAGATTTTATAATATTTAAGCCATTACAGAATTATGTGGCACAAAAAGACTGCTTTTCACAGTTAATTATTTTTTGAAGTCCAGTCACTGTTTTTGTAAAGATGAAGACTTGTTCAGTGAACAAAGTCGATGTTAAATTAAAATATATATTTTTTTAATATTCATTTGTGCAATATGGGTATCGCTAGCTAGCCAGCATTCATTGTCCATCCCTAGTTGCCCTTATTCAGATGGCAGTTGACCGTCAACCACATTGCATTTGCAATATGAACACAAGAGCCCAGATTTTGGAGTTGGTCTTGGGTGAACCCCTCAGCTTTTGATGTTGTTCTAAATTTCAAACTAACAACAGTTACTAATATCCACACATGGGTAGTTGAAATTCAGAAGTTGCTGTTAGTGCTTCCCCACTCCTGCAGAGGGCTGCACACAGAAGTGTTTAGAGATTGTTCGAGCTGACATGAACATTCGTTTTTGTTTTTAGTGTCATTGTGAAAAAAACCTTGATGAAGTTAACCTTGTTGAATAAGGTGTCACTGGGTTCCTAATGCTGCACCAAGTTCATAACTACTGCTGAACAACAGCTCTGTCCCTGAAAAGCTAATTTCATATTTGTGGAAATTCATATGTCTCCAATAAGATTTCATAATTCCATAGATTTTTAAAATCATACCTTTTTTAAATGTTACAATTTTGTTAATTCCATGTGTATGTCCCAATTTTTATTTTGATCTCTGTAATGATTAAAAATTGAAGGATAAGTAGTGGTCTTTGTAGTTTGCCTGAGAATTTTTAAATGCGATTGGCTGCTTATTCTGCTTGATACTGGAGTTCCTCCCCTGAGCTGGTGCCAGGATTAAATTGATGTTGGGAAAAAGGTAATCCACATCACATAAATCACTAGGTCTTTGTGACAGTTTTCTTTTAAGTCAGCAATGTCCACCAACCATAGAATTCAGGCCAGAATTAGTTGTATAACTCAAAATGAGTATCAGTACTTAAATCAAAGAGAAAAGTGCAGTAATAGACTTTATATAACCATGCAATACAGTGAATGCATTTGTGGTTAGCCCCGTCTATTGAAATTAGTGTCATGCAGCAGTGCATTTATCCTGTGTCTCAGTAAACATTCATGTTAACTTCTAGATTCTCCAACATAATACCTGTAGTTTGGGCTTAAGAAAAGTATAAGCTTTATAAAAGAAAACTGAGCATTTTAAAGCTGAAAATCAATTGTTTGCTGAATCTGCTTGGGTGTTCAGTGAAGACTTTTCTACCTTGCTCAAGACATTTTACTGCCTTCTCTCACTTTTGATAGAATCACAGGTTCTATTACTTGAAATAAAATGAGCGGTTGCCTAATAGCCATCTGATCATCTTTCAACGTTTTCTTTTCAGGTTCAGCTGAGTCCTTGCATCTTTCTAATCTCTACAAACTTCATTTTGGTTTTGGGTTGAGTCCTGAGCTATGGTTAAATGTGTCTTTAAAAAGTTCAGTCTGATGCACAGGTTGATTGTGATCCATTAGCTGTTTTCCTGCTTGTCGTCTCGGATGTTGTTAACAACTTATTTTGTGTACCTGTATATTATAAGCAACAAACGTCACTGTACCACAGGCATTTTTAAAATCTATTCATCCGCGGAACCCCGACGAGGCCAGCATTTATGCCTTTTGAGAAGGTTGTGGTGAGTAGTCCATTTGATGAAGGTACTGCTCAGTTCTATTAGATAGGGAATTTCCTGACAATAAAGGAATGTCTGTTTATTTCCAAGTCAGGCTGCTATGTGATTTGGAGGTAGTAATGTTCCATTGTGCTTGAAAATATTGCCCTTCTAGGTGGCAGAGGTCACAGGTTTGAGAAGTGCTTTTGAAAAAACTTGGTGAGTTTCTGTATTGCAGTATTTTTTCCACATTTGCACATGATATTAAGTAGGATGGGAGGATGACTTGAGGAGGATGCTTCAGCATGATTTGGACAGGCTGAGTGAATATGCATGGCAGATACAGTATAATGTGGATTAATGTGAGGTTATCCACTTTGACAGCAAAAATAGGAAGACAGATTATTATTTGAATTGGTATAAACTGAGAGAAGTGGATATTCAGAGAAACCTTAGTGTCCTTGTGCATCGCAAAGTAAGCGCGCAGGTACAGCAGACAGTAAAGATGGCAAATGGCCTTCATACCGAAAGGATTTTGAGTATAGGAATAGGGATATTTTACTGCAGTTGCGTAGGACATTGGTGAGCCCACACCTGGAGCATTGTGTGCAGTTTTGGCGTCCTTATCTGAGGAAAAATGTTCTTGCTATTGAGGGAGTGCAGCAAAGGTTGACCAGGCTGATTCCTGGGATGGCAGGATTGAGGTATGAGGAGAGACCAAGTAGGTTACAATTATATTCATTGGCGTACTGAAATGCGTGGGGACTTCATAGAACCTTACTAAATTCTAACAGGGTTAGACAGGGTAGATTCAGAAAGAATGTTCCCGATGGTGGAGGCAGTCCAGAACTAGTAGTCATAGTTTGAGGATAAGGGGAGGATTAGTACTGAGATGAAGAAAAATTTCTTCACCCAGAGAGTGGTGAATCTGTGGAATTCACTACCACAAAGTAATTGAGATCAAAACATTGTGTGATTTCAAGAAAGAATTAGATTTAGCCCCTGGGTCTAAAAGGGATCAAGGGATATGAGGGGAAGATGGAATCAGTATTAAATTTGATGCTCAGCCATGATCATAAATCGTGGAGCAGGTTTGAAGGGCTGAATGACCTACTCCTTCTGTTTACTATGTATATTTCTATGTGCCATCTTCACCTCTCCTCAAAATGTCCCCACCTCAAGCACCTTCTACTCTTCAGCTCTGCTATCCCAACTTGCTGCCCCAGCTCTGGTGCCCCAACCACCCTCATTTATCACCATTGTGTGCAGTATTGATCTTACCTAAATAAAGATATGCTTCCAATGAAGGTGTGCAACAAAGGTTTCTAAATTATTTCCTGGGATAGAGCTGGTCACATGAGAAAAGAGCAAACTGTTTGAGTCTTCATTCTCTGGAGTTTAGAAGAATGAGAGGTAAACTCATTGAAAAATACAAAATTCTTACAGGGCTCAGCAGGGCAGATGTAGAAAGGATGTTTCCTTTAGCCTGGCACTGCTTGAACCAGGGAGGACAGTCTCAGAATAAGGGGCAGACCTTTTAGGACTGAGGTGAGGATGAATTTCTTCACTCTTGAGGGTGATGAATCATTGGAAATTTCTACCCCCCCCCACCCCGCGCCAAGGACTGTGGAGGCTTAGCCATTGTGCATGCTCAGGACTGAAATTGATAGATTTCCACATATTAAAAGCATCAAGAGATACAGCGGATAGTGCAGGAAAATGGTGTTGAATAGAAGCTCAACCTTGATCTGGAAGGGCTGAATGACCTACTCCTATTTCTTATGTTCTTATCAGCACAGTGTTCAATGACCATTGCTCTGATCTCTAAACAAGTAATTCTCAACATACTTTATGACTGCAGCCACGTTAAGCTATTCATTCTCGTTCTTTTTGACTTCCCTACTGTGTTAGATACCGCCAGTCGCACTATAGCCCTCAACAGTCTCCCACTTGTGGTATACTGTCATAACCTGCTTGTCATTGCATAGTTCTTTCACCTAAACACATTGAGACAGCATGATTGCATTTTGGGGAGGAACTATCATTTTAAAACAGTATATTTAAATTGGTGTAAAACATGAATTAAGCTCTTAAAATTATAATTTCTGGTCAAAATTTTGGTTTGTTTGCATCATCCTAACAGTGTGTTGCTATCTGATCGTCAAAAGGAAAAAAATCAAGTCTCTTATGCCAGTAACCATGTATCATTGAATGGCATGAATCTCTTTAGAGTTATTTATGGTACAGGAGGAGGCTGTTTGGCTTTTAGACTAGATGCCCACTTCCAGTGGGTGCAAAAGTCTCACATGACTAAAGATCAATCATCTTTCAAAGAATGTACCATGCAGCAACAAGCCATTTGACCCAATCAGTTCATGGTCCGTTTTCTCACGTTTCCTCATTTTTTTTTAGGAAGAGCCTTCTATTGCCTTCTTGATTATGATTATTTAGCCTCCCATTAAATGTTTCTGTGCTATTTGCCTCAGTCATTCCTTTGGAAGCGAGTTTCACATTTTCACCATTCTCTGGGTTTTCTTTTGAATTTCCCATTTGATTTCTTGGTGACTTATATTTATGCCCTCTGGTTTTGCTCTTCTCCACAAGTAGGAATATTTTTACTGTGATTACTGTAGTAAAATCTTTCAGAAATTAAAAGGTTTTTATTAAGTCACTCTCCCCACCTTCCCTTTCTAAGCAAAAAGAGACCTAGTATGTCCATCTGTTCCTGATGTGAATAACTTTGCATTTCTGGTATCAGGTGGAATTTTCTGAAAAAAAATTCTAAATATTAAATGGGCGAGAAAACGGGAGGTTTGGTCCACTGTTTTTCAATGACGCTGGTGATGATATTTATGGCACAGAGGCCATAATGTGAATCACACCTGTGGGAGGATATGTGGGATGGGGAACGGTTGAAGTCTCAGCACACCACCCTCCCCCCTCGTCATGGCCCCACCTTGTTGGCACTTCATGGCAAACTGTGTGGTAAAAAAATTCTGATACAACTTCAAAAGTTTGAAAATATTTGGCATCAATATGAGTTGGCAGGCTGCACCATGGCAGCACAGCCCAAGTCTGAATGTGGTTGCTGGGTTCCCCATCAGCCACTGTGACACCTCTTTTATGAGTTGCCATCCATGTTGGAAGGCTGAAGTAATTGACAAGACATGCAGAACTCTTTTGTTCATCCGTATAAAAATGTTTCCCTTGTAAAATCTGACAAGCATAACAGGTCTGGGAGTAGCTTGGCCTAGAAATCAGCTGATGTCGCCCTTTTTCATTCCTGTGTTAAAGTAAATAATCCAATATGGATGTAGATATAAAAATGGGCATGGTGTTAAAACATAACTGAATATTGAGTCAGCAGGTGCAAGAATGTTCCTCCTGACCCCACACTAATGCTTTGGCCACATTGATCACCGCTCTCTCTGATCACTTCTGGTTTGCCCCCTCCCTCCCCAATTCATTTAGTTGCCTCCTGCTCGCTATCACCCATAGCCTCCCTCAATTTATTTTCAATTGTTTCACTTTCCTGTTCTTCCCTTCCTGATCCCTTCCTTCTCCATTGTTCCCATGGATAATCTTGTCCCGTCAGTTGCTTCCCTCGTCCGATCACCTGCTTTGCCATTGCTCTCCTTGTCCAGTCTCTCCCCTCTCGATCTCCTCCTTGTTAATTGTCAACTTCTCCCTTTGCTTCTTGTATGACTTGCCTAACCTATTGGCGACATAGTGACCCCAAATTCAAGTTGTGAACACCCAGCTCATTGGTCTGATGTTCATGGTGGGCCTCAGGAAATTCATGATGGCCTGACAATTAATAGGTCTCCCCAACATTCTAACTTCCCAAAACACAAAATTTCCTTGCCAAAGAGAGAGGGTGCAGAGGAGGTTTACCAGGATGTTGCCTGGTATGGAGGGGAGGTCCTATGAGGAGAGACTGAGGGATTTGAGGTTGTTTTCGTTAGAAAGAAGGCAGCTACGAGGGGACCTTATTGAAACATATAAGATGATTAGAGGTTTAGATAGGGTGGACAGTGATAGCCTTTTTCCTCGGATGGAGAAAGCTAGCACGAGGGGGCATAGCTTTAAATTAAGGGGTGGTAGTTATAGGACGGATGTCAGGGGTAGGTTCTTTACCCAGAGGGTGGTGAGGGATTGGAATGCCCTGCCTGCTGCAGTTGTAAATGCGCCTAGTTTGGGGGCGTTTAAGAGATCCGTGGATAGGTTTATGGATGGTAAGGGTTTGGTTTAGGTTAGAGGGTCATTGTTTTTTAACTGGTCGGCGCAACATCGTGGGCCGAAGGGCCTGTTCTGCGCTGTGATGTTCTATGTTCTAATATAAACAGTAACAAAAATTAAATTTAATATTTGTATAGGCCCTTGTCATGATACAAAGTAGAAACTCCAAGTGAGAATGATGTTCAGCCATTACATCACAAACAACTGATTTGTTTTCTCTTAAATCCTTTTACCTTATATCTCTCTCATCTTCAAAATCTACTTCTTTAATCTTGCCTTCAGTCACATACCCTAATTCTTCGCCCAATTTCTAGTTGGTGTCCTTGTTTTCATGGGAATACATTTATCCCAATCTTAATGCAATAGTAATTGCATCAGAAGAGCACGTTTCTCCATTTTGCCAGTTTCAATTATTCTGAAGTTCAGATTTTCTGTCAAATGTAGTTGTAAAATAGGGCAGAAAATTAGACATCTGAATGTTTGTTTGTCAACACAACTAGGGCATTTGTATTTCTTTAGTTGGAGTGCGTGAATTCACAAGTTATTATTGAGAGATCATGATTTTTAACATTTTTCCTGATTTGACAGTACTTCTTCCAAAAAGTTTTAATGACCCACAATAGAACTAGTATTCCCAAATTTAGTCTATCCTCCTCCTTCAGGTGACATCCCTAAGAGGGTGTTGGTGACCGTTCTCTCTTTGACCTTCTTCCGTCAGGAAAAATATGCAGAAGTCAGGTTACGTACCAACTGACTCAAAAACAGCTTCTTCCCTGCTGCCATCGGACTTTTGAATGGACCTACCTTGCATTAAGTTGATCTTCCTCTACATCCTAGCTATGGTTGTAACACTATATTTTGCACACTCTCGTTTCTTTCTTTATGAACAGTATGCTTTGTCTGTATAGCACACAACAAACAATACTTTTCACTATGCTAATACATGTGACAATAAATCAAATCAAAAGCCATTGATGTCCATTGGATTCATTGTGATTATGCCTAGCAAAGTTCTGCAGTTGTTTTCCATTTCCTTCTGCCAATATGGCTGATCAGCAAACTCTTCCCTCTACCATCAGGTGACTTAGTGCAAACAAATTTGCAATCTTTGTTTAGTCAATTTTATTTACCATTGCTGCACCTGGTACACTGAAAGATGCATTTCACACATTTGACTATACATCTGTACAGTCTGCATGTTTCACAGGTGTCCTTTTGCATTGCTTTCATCATAATCCATTTGTACATACATTTATTTAAAAATGTCATTGGATAAAGTACCTTTGTCGTATACCATGTTGAGGACGTTTTGCCTCCCACTTTGAATAGTGACCTTTCCAGGTTATTTGTGTCATCTGAACAGATGTATATAACTTCATTCAATAGCTAATGAATTGCCCTAGCCTAAAGAGTCTGGTCAAATGTACCACACATAAAATGAGCAGAATAAAATGAAATGTGTTCTCTCCAATAGAGTAATTTAGTGAACATAACTTCAATTTATTTATCCATTCAAATTCTACCCATTCTCATCTTTTATTCACAGTGTTGAATGTAATTTTCAATTCTGGTTAACAGGCAATTTTTTAATCGTCTGACAGTAGTATTCAACCCAATGACTTAAGCTGTTTACATTCTGACATGTAAAACATTTGATTGGTAAATGTTCATTCCAACCATTTTTATGTATGATAACAGCGCACCTTAAAAACAGCTGGAGATCAGTGTTTTTTAAAAGCAACCAGGGAAAAATAATTGTGCTTTAATAGTGTAACTACACCTTTAAATGTTTGGTAGTCAGCCAAATTCACTAGATAAGGGGCCAGCCATAATTGCTATCTTTGTAACTATGCAAAGTATGCTTGATGCCTTCCTCCTTCCAAAAGCATTCTATTTGGGATGCATTAACCTTTTTTCTGTTTTCAAGACTCCTGTTTGTGCTCTTGTGATAAAATAGTTCTGGATACCGATTAAACCATTCTACCTATTGGAAGAATTTGTACCCCTCTAAATGTCATATTACCAAGTAAATACGTGGCAGTTCTGAAATGCGCAATGCCTGTTGCAGTTACTAATCACCTGCGTATGTGTTTTATACTTGTTCTGCAGTGATGCATACTGAAATATTTTTGATAATTATTATTCTGCAATTAATGTAGAGACTTTGATTTAAAGATCTGGTTCACGTAATGTTCGATTATCAGTCTTGACCTTATGACTGTAATTGAAATTCAGAGACTTTTAGATATGTAGCTGAACACAATTCAGTTGTTGTGTACAGAAAAAGGATGCTGACTCATAAAGCCATTTCAGTAGTTCTGTTGAAAATATATTGATTTTAACCTGCTTACCTTACATTTGTAAACTTTTAAGTGCACACTGACGAATCCTATTTATCCCTCTTTGTTTGCATGCAGCAAGAAGTTATGGGAGAAGACGAGGTAAACATTTGGTTTTTAGTGCTGGCTTTTATCTTTAAATGAATCATTATGATTTGATGACTGATCAGTAGTTACTTGTTTTTGCTGATTAATGATTGTGTCATGGATTGGATACTGATTTCTCATTAGATCTGCATGTTGTGTAGGAATTGTGTTGTGCATGATCATAAAGCTGGGCTTGATGCTTCAACAAAGTAGTTAATCATTCTGGATTATGAAATACTAACGTTCAAAATTTTGCATATTATTGGAATTCTGCATATATTAAAACATTGCATGATCACCTGAACGTGGTGTAAAACAGTTTTCTGAATTATTCAGTTGCCTCAATGAACCGGCAAGCCTTTTGCTCAAGTTGAGCAATAGAATTTTTCTACATGCGTTTTTCTTTCCATAGTATTTCTTTTTAAAAACCCAATTTTTTTGAAGGCCCCTATTAGCACCCACTGTTATAACAGCTGCTTCAGAAAGTATGAGACAGTTGAGGCCATGGTCACTGTCCAGTACTCCAAGTTGTTCTGAGCAAGTCTATACTCTTTGTATGTCTCCAGATAGAATATCAACAAATGGACCTGATGATTTGGTTGAAAACTAATGAAGATCTTAGAATTTGCAAGAGGAGCTAAATGGTTGGTCACGCTATCTCAAGGTGGGGGCGTACCATTACTGAACTAGTAATCTCAAGGCCCAGGCCAATGCTCCACCATGGCAGCTGGTGAAATTGAAATTCAATGAATAAATCTGGAATTAAAAAGCTAGTCTCAGTTATAGTGAACATGAAGCCATCATCACCTGATGTCCCAAAGCCTGCCCATGCTGCACAAAGCACAAGTATTGTGATGGAATATTTGTACTTACCTGGATGAGTGCAATTCCAACATCATTCAAGAAGCTCAGCACCATTTAGTTCAAAACAACCCACTTGATCGATACCTCATCCACTACGTTAAACTTTCATTCCCTGTGCCACCTGAGCACAGTGGCAGTGGATGCTTTGATATAAGATACTATTCGGCAGTTCACTAAGGCTCCTTTAACAAAACCCTTCTAACCTGTAACGTAGAAGGACAGGGCAGCAGATAAATTGATGAGAATACATCATCCTGACTTGGATTGATGCTGTTGCTCCTTCACTGTCACTGCTCCTCCTCCCCCCACCCCACTGAAAACTTGTCCAGTGGGGATATGTAGAATGCAGTCCAGTGTCTAACCAAGCATTCCCTTTATCCCGTATGGAGCTAAAGTTTCTCATGTCTTTTTGGAAACCCCACACACTTTTATATTCTGTGTTAATAGGGATAGTTTTCAGGCAGGGATAAAATTTAACTGGCTGATTTAATAAACAGAAATAAGTGTCAACTTGAATCAGTGCAAATGAGTAAAAGATTGTGATTTGCTACCAGCATGTAAAAGTCGTCCTGTAGTAGTGTGCTGCTTCAAGATCTTAAGAATAATTTTACTTTTTTTATGTGCAGCACTCATTTATAGTACAAAATGTAAACCAGAAAGTATTGAAAATACTCAGCAGGTCTGGCAACAACATTTTGAGTTGAATATGAGTTTTATACAGGACTGAAGGAAGGTAGAAAAATGCTGGGTTGTATCCTGTTGAAAGGGGAGCAGAAGAGCAAAAGCGAAGGTCTAGGATAGAGGGTGGGAGAGATTAAATGGCAGAGGTGCAAGTGTGAACAAAGTTCATGGTCTAAAACTGTCAAACTCAATGTTTAGTCCTGAAGGCTGTAAAGTACCTAACTAAAGGATGAGCTGCTGTCCCTTAAGCCTGTGTTGAGCTTCACTGGAACATCATGGCAGGCTGAGGACAGAAATGTGAGCATGAGAGCAATGTGGTGAATTAAATGACAAGCAACCTGAAGCTCGGGCTCATGCTTACAGTCTGTATGGAGTTGTTCCACAAAGCAATCACCCAATCTGCGATTTGTCTCCCTAATGTAGATGGGACTAGATTGCACAGCAAATACAATATAATAAATGGGAAGAAGTAACTTTTTAAAAATCTTTTAGAGAGGAACTTGGTCTTGAATTGGCTAGCTGATAGAAGACAGAGGGCGGTAGTTGATGGGAAATATTCAACCTGGAGTGCAGTTACAAGTGGTGTACCTCAAGGATCTGTTTTGGGGCCACTGCTGTTGGTCATTTTTATAAATGACCTGGATGAGGGTGTAGAAGGATGGATTAGTAAATTTGCTGACGACACCAAAGTCAGAGGAGTTGTAGACAGTGAGGATGGATGTTACACTTTGCAGAGGGACATAGATAAGCTGCAGAGCTGGGCCAAGAGGTGGCAGATGGAGTTTAATACGGAAAAGTGTGAGGTGATTCACTTTGGTAAGAATAACAGGGGTACAGAATATAGGGCTAATGGAAGGACTCTTAGTAGTGTGGAGAAGCAGAGGGATCTTGGGGTACATGTGCATAGCTCCCTGAAAGTTGGCACCCAGGTTGATAAGGTTGTTAAGAAGGCGTATGGTGTGTTAGCTTTTATTGGTAGAGGGATTGAATTTTGGAGCTGTGAGGTCATGTTACAACTGTACAAAACTCTGGTGCGGCTGCACTTGGAGTATTGTGTACAGTTCTGGTCACCACATTATAAGAAGGATGTGGAGGCATTGGAAAGGGTGCAGAGGAGGTTTACCAGGATGGTGCCTGGTACGGTGGGAAGGTCTTATGAGGAAAGGCTGAGGAACTTGAGTTTATTTTCGTTGGAGAGAAGAAGGTTACGAGGTGACCTGATTGAGGCATACAAGATGATCAAAGGATTGGATAGGGTGGACAGTGAGAGCCTTTTACCTCGGATGGTGATGGCTAACACAAGGGGACATAGCTTTAAGTTAAGGGGTGGTAATTATAGGACGGATGTCAGAGGTAGGTTCTTTACTCTGAGGGTAGTAAGGTCGTGGAATGCCCTGCCTGCAGCAGTTGTGGACTCGCCAACTTTAAGGGCGTTCAAATGGTCTGTGGATAGGCATATGGATAACATTGGAATAGTTTAGGTTAGAGGGTCATTGGATTGGTTCCACTGGTCGGCGCAACATCAAGGGCCGAAGGCCCTGTACTGCGCTGTTATGTTCTATTGATACCTCTTACTATACAAATTTCAAAAAAATAAATTTAGAAAATATGACTACATCACAAGCTTGTGTTGCAGTTGGCATTAGCACAAACTGAAGAGTGGCAGATGGAGTATAACGTTAGCAAATGTGAGGTTATCCACTTTGGAAGAAATAATAGTAGGATGGGATATTATTTAAATGGTGAAAAGTTGCAGCATGTTACTGTGCAGAGGGACCTAGGGGTCCTTGTGCACAAATCGCAAAAACCCAGTCTGCAGGTGCAGCAGGTGATCAAGAAGGCGAATGGAATGCTGGCCTTTATAGCGAGGGGGATAGAATATAAAAGCAGGGAGGTCTTGCTGCAGCTGTATAAGGCACTGGTGAGGCTGCAGCTGGAGTACTGTGTGAAGTTTTGGTTCCCTTATTTACAAAAGGATATATTGGCCTTGGAGGGAGTACAGAGAAGTTTCACCAGGCTGATACCAGAGATGAGGGGGTTAACTTATGAGGAGAGATTAAATAGACTGGGCCTGTACTCATTGGAGTATAGAAGGCTGAGGGGGGATCTTACAGAGACTTATAAGATAACGAAGGGGCTAGATAGGGTAGAGAGATTCTTTTCACTTAGAAAGGAAACCAGAACTAGAGGGCGCTGCCTCAAAATAAGGGGGGAGGGGGCAGTTTAGAACAGAGTTGAGGATGAACTTCTTCACTCAGAGGGTTTTGAATCTCTGGAATTCTCTGCCCATTGAAGTGGTGGAGGCTACCTCGTTGAATATGTTTAAGTCACGGGTAGATAGATTTCTGTTAGATAAAGGAATTAAGGGTTACGGGGAGCAGGTGGGAAAGTAGAACTGATCCACTTCAGATCAGCCATCATCTTATTGAATGGCGGGGCAGGCTCGAAGGGCTAAATGGCTTACTCCTGCTCCTATTTCTTATGTCTTTGTGAGCATGTGGATTCATGTTTAAATTGTTTTTGTAGCAAAATTGCTATTTTAATGTCTGTTGGATGGGTTGGGTAAACTATTGCCTGAATCAAACCCTTGCCTTAGAAAGAAACAGGACAGTGTCGCTGAATTCTGCCTAATTTACGAAATTATTATTCTATTCTCTCCACTTGATTGTTCCAGCATATTTTCAGTTTTACTCATGATTACATACTTAGCATCTCATTGTGGAGCCCTGCTCTAGTAATGTAGCAATATATGCAAACTGAAGTGATGTCATAAGATGTAGAGTGAAAAACAGAAAAGCAGCAGCTTTTTTAACCCAGCGCTTCCAAGTATCATGTCTCCAAATTAACAACTATTTACGCTGCTTCCAGCATTATTAGCCATTAAAATCAACTTACATTCCTTTTGAAAGAAAAAATATTTTTGTCAATAATCAACTCAAAACAATGCACATGTAACAATTCCAAAAGATCATCCTCTAAATATTTTCCAAGGAAATGGGTTTAATTCTAGTCCACAAAGTCAGGTACTAGCCCATTCGGAAGGATCTGTCTTGACAATCAGCAAAACATATTCTAGGGTTGTTTCAGGAAAGAGTTCACCAAAAATTGTAGTTCCTTAGTATTACATAGCACTGGACTGATACGCAGGGCAGGGTAGGTGTAGGAGGATGCGGCGGCGCAGGCTCGTTGGGCTGAAGGGCCTGTTTCCCGTGCTGGGTTGTTCTTTGTTCTTTGATACATTGCCATTTGAAACTGCAGGAGCAGATGGGATACCAACAGCAATCTTTGGTACCAGAACAAGCCTTTGTGTGTCACAACTGTCAGAGATCCTGTGATTTCTTGTCGAGTCCTGCCACAGCAGATGGTGGAATTTGAATTCAATCTGGGATTAAGAATCTATTGATGACCATGAAACCTTTTATTGACGGAAAAACCCATCTGGTTCACTAATGTCCTTTAGGGAAGGAAATCTGCCATCCTTACCTGGTCTGGCCTACATGTGACTCCGGAACCACAGCAATGTGATTGACTGTCAACTGGCCTCTGATGGGCAATAAATGCTGATCAGCCAGCGATATCCATATCCCATGAATTCATTTTAAAAAAATCATCTGCAAATAGGCCTGGCTCAGGTCAATTTTGCTGAAATTTTCATCTCTCACCAATTCCATAAACAAGTCTTCAGTGTGCAGTAATGGACATTGTTCATTGCATAACACTGGATTTATGTTGACCTGTCTCTGTAAATTCTTACAGATCCATTTTTCTTGACAACTGGAATGATAGGCGTGGCTCATTCACTGATGCTGACTCAGTTTTGATCAGTCGCTCCAGGTCAGCTGCCACCTTTGGCCTATAGCATATGGTACACACCTTGTCTTCGAGCATTTCGCTTGACTTCCACCTTTAATTTTCAGTTTGACTTTAATGTCCTTCGTGCTCCCTAATTGTCCTAAAAAAAAGTGTATTTTTTAATGATTTTCATGAGGCCCTGATTTTCCGTTGGCCATGTTGAATTCAATTCAGGCAAATTTTCTCCAGCCATACATGACTGAGCAACCCTGGATAATTTTCCTTCACTGAGGCGAGAAGCAAATCTGCTGCTCACCCGTTGAACTGCATAGCCATTTCAAATACACAAATATAGGTTTGGATGTGTTTTCATTGTTTTGAACCGTATTTTTCTTATTTACTGCACCGTAGGGAAAGGCAGTAGGGTAGTGGTTTTGTCACTGAGTAGAAACCCAGGGAAATGTGCTGGTGACTTGGATTCAAATCTGTATGTGGCAAATAGTGAAATTTGAACGCTAAGAACAGGGACATGTTTGGCACAACTTTGTGGGCCAAAGGGCCTGTATTGTGCTTAGAAAACATAGAAAAACTATTTCTAAGAAATTTGGGATGAAATAACTTTGTAGAATTTTGCACTTTTGTGCAACATTTATGATGACCTTAATGAAGAAATCATTGCCATAAAAATCCATCTGGTTCACTAATGTCGCTAATGTCTTCCATCCTCGTCTGGTCCGGCCTACATGTGACTCCAGATCCACAGCATTGTAGTTGACTCTTGATGCCCTCCGAAATGGCCCACTAAGTTAAGGGCAATTAGGGATTCACAATAAACTGCAGCAATTCAAGGCAATGGCTTACTATACCTGCCTAAGGGCAGCAAATGTTGGCCTTACCTGCAATACCCAGATCTCATGAAAGAATTTAAAAAATGCAGGCCTTGCTTATCTGCATGGTTATACAGTCAAGTACAGATCTTGTGCGTTCTTAATTCAGAGGATCTGTGTTCACTGACAAGGCCAAGACTTGCTGCCCATCCCTAATTGTCCTTGGGAAGGTAATGGTGAGCCACTGCCTTTAACTTCTGCAATCCATCTGGTGCAGATGCATCCACAGTGTTGTTATGAGGGAGTTCCAGGATGTTGACCAAACTAAATAGAACTGTATTGTAATGAGTTCAGTGTCAGGATGGTGTGTGACTTGGAGGGACATTTGCAGATGGTGGTGTTCCATGGTTCTGCTGCTCTTGCCCTTCTAAGTAACAGTGGTCTAAGGTTTGGAAGGCATGTTGAAGGGGTGAGTTGCAGTAATGCGCTTGTAGATGATACATCCAATTGCCACTATGCATTGGTGGTGGAGGAAGTGAATGTTTAAGATGGCGAAGGGGGCATTATAACTTTGTAGAATTTAGTACAGTTGTGCAACCTTACATTTACAAGGTTATGAAAACTGGCAGCAAAATTCTGTACAAGGCATTCTCAATCTCATAAATTCATATTTACTTAAATAAACACAGAAAATGCTTGGAGATACTTTGCAGGACAGACAGCATCTGTGGAGAAAGAGAAACCAAATTAGCATTTCCAGTTGAAAATGTTGAACTTGGTGTTTAATTTTGAAGCTTTCCTGATTCAGCATTATTTCAAAAAAAATTGTACCATATGGGGGCACCTCATCCAACAAGCTGCAGTACAGTCAGAACTGACCACACAAACTCTACTGTGGAGAAGCAATGAAAGCAGGAGAGACAGCAGAACCCTGGCTCAAGAACCCACCCTTCTCAGGACAGCTCTTGTCCTTCCTGCCCAAAGACCTGTGGCTCCAGGATTGGCCTTGCTGAGCGACCTGAGGAGGCACAAATCATGAAGCATGGCAGATGCCATCCTTGTTTTGAGGGACCAACAACAATAACTTGTTTTAAAGTTACAGCTCCTAATGTTTTCCAGTTCTAAATTTCAGATTTTGGTCTGCCAGTGTGATGATTACAAACTTGTATGAATGTGATCCATTGTCTTCTTTTGCTTCTGTTTTTAGTCTTTTTTATGAAAGCATCTACTGACTACAGCTGTGAAATGGGTTTAATTATAACTCTTCTCTGAAGTGCTTTTATTACTGATACAAAAAGTACTGTATATAGTACAAATTGCATTTCAGAGAAATAGGACTACAATTTACTCAAACAAACTTGTAGTTTCAACTCTGCTGGAGCTCAGCACCAAGGCCCTTTCATTATTTGAAAAGCACACTTTATCTCCAGGTTTGACAGCATTGTGACTTGAGTCAACATGTTGTGAGCATTAGACCATCTTTACTTTTACTTTCTGCACCTAGACACCAATGGTACTATTTTACTAATTGTATTACTAATCATCCCATGTGCCTGCAAAAGATGAACTCCGAACTGTGATCTAAATCAGACAAATGAGTTAGATTGGCACCTACTTGACAGTAATAATCTGAATACTCTGATTTACTGCCTTTTACTGAGTTTATTACTTTAAATAATGGTTGTGTTTGCAGATATTTTGAGCTTTCTTTTTACATATAAAATGTTCAGATTGTCAGGGATTTCTCTCCTGCTAAAGATGAAAACTGCAATCTCCTTCCCAAATATTTGACCAAGAGTGAATTTGATCCAACATAGTGTGCCCCAGATCCTGCACCTTAAAAGGCATTGTTAATCAATGACTAGTTTATATAAAGACCCAATAAAAAGTAGATATGTGGTGTTGCAAATATTGAGTGAATAGACCTGTGTTTCATGCAACTCACAAAGAAGGAACCTGGATTTTTATGCTGAATCATTTCCGCTGAGATGTTCATTGATAATAGAAATGCAGCCATGTGCATCTTATTTGCTGGTCTATCAAACAAATGCCATCCAGCAATTTTTATGTATGAGGTTTCTTACTGTTTTCTAATTTCAGTTTTCAGATGCAGGGTTGAAATTAAGAAGTTTAATAAATTGGTTGTAACTTGGTTGTGCTGGACTTGAGCATTGCTGAAAAAAGAGGCTGTCAATGCTTGTCATCTTGCATGATCACAAGAATACTAAATCTAAAACAGAACAACAATTTATACTGCATGAGAAGAGGGTGCTGATTGGTTGGCAAGTGAACTCTGGTATAGGTGTTGCCATAGAGAATGAACTAGGGAACAGTTAACCATCAACTTCTGTTTAATTTCAAACCAAGCAAGTCATCTCTGGTCAAATAAGATGTTTCACAACACCAGATAAAGTCCAGCAGGCTTATTTGGTAGCATGAGCTTTCGGAGTGCTGCTTCTTCATTGGGTAGATGAGGACAGTGCAGTTGATATTGTCTGCATGGACTTTAGCAAGGCCTTTGACAAGGTACCGCACGATTGGTTTTGCATAAAGTTAAATATCACGGATCCAGGGTGAGGTATCTAAATGGATACAAAATTGGCTTCTCGACAGGAGCCAGTAGGTGGTTGTAGAACATTGTTTTTCAAACTGGGGGGCCTGTGACCAGCGGTGTGCCTCAGGGATCAGTGATGGGCCCACTGTTATTTGTCATTTATATTAATGATTTGGATGAGAATATAGGGGGCAATATAGAATATAGGAAGTTTGCAGATGACACCAAGATTGGTATCATGGTGGACAGTGAAGAAAGTTATCTCCAATTGCAGTGGGATCTTGATCAGTTGGGCCAGTGGGCTGATGAATGGCAAATGGAGTTTAATTTAGACCAATGTGAGGTAATGCATTTTGATAGATTGAATCAGAGCAGGACTTACTCAGTTAATGGTAGGGTGTCGAGGAGAGTTACAGAACAAAGATCTAGGGATACATGTTCATAGCTCCTTGAAAGTGGAGTCACTGGTGGACAGAGTGGTGAAAAAGGCATTCTGCATGCTCGGTTTCATCGGTCAGAACATTGAAAACAGGAGTTGGGATGTCTTGTTGAAGTTGTACAAGACATTGGAAAGGCCACACTTGGAATACTGTGTGCAATTCTGGTCACCCTGTTATAGAAAGGATATTATTAAACCAGAAAGAGTGCAAAAAAGATTTACTAGGATGCTACCAGGACTTGATGGATTGAGTTATAAGGAGAGGCTGAATAGACTGGGACTTTTTTCTCTGGAGCGTAGGAGACTTGAGGGGTGACCTTATAGAGGTCTATAAAATAATCAGGGGCATAGACAAGGTAGATAGTCAATATCTTTTCCCAAAGGAAGGGGAGTATAAAACTAGAGGGCATAAGTTTAAGGTGAGAGGGCAGAGATACAAAAGTGTCCAGAGGGGCAATTTTTTTATACAGAGGGTGATAAGTGTCTGGAGCAAGCTGTCACTAGGAGTAGTAGAGGCGGGAACAATTTTATCATTTAAAAAGCATTTAGATAGTTACATGGGTACGAAGTATATGGGCCAAATGTGGGTAACTACTGGCCGGTTAGCTTAACGTCCGTAGTTGGGAAAATGCTGGAATCCATCATTTAAAGAAGAAATAGCAGGACACCTGGAAAAGAATGGTTCAATCAAGCGGACGCAGCATGGACTCGTGAAGAAAAAGTCGTGTTTGACAAATTTACTGGATTTTTATGAAGATGTAACAAGTGCAGTTGACAGAGGGGAACTGGTGGATGTGGTGTTTTTGGATTTCCAGAAGGCATTCAATAAGATGCCTCACAAAAGGTTGCTTTTCCGGTTGGCAGTTGGTGACTAGTGGCATGCCGCAGGGATTGGTGCTGGGTCCTCAACTGTTTACCATATACATAGACGATCTGGAGGAGGGGACTGAGTGTAGGGTAACAAAGTTTGCAGATGACACAAAGATGAGTAGGAAAGCAAATTGCGTGGAGGACGTGGAAAGTCTACAGAGAGATTTGGATAGGCTAAGTGAGTGGGCGAGGATCTGGCAGGTGGAATATAATGTTGGCATGTGAAGTTATCCACTTTGGAAGGACTAATAGTAAAATGGACTATTATTTAAATGGTGAAAAATTACAACATGCTACTGTGCGGAGGGACTTGGGGGTCCTTGTGCATGAATTGCAAAAACTCAGTTTGCAGGTGCAGCAGGTGATCAAGAAGGCAAATGGAATGTTGGCCTTTATCGCAAGGGGGATGGAGGATAAAAGCAGGGAGGTCTTGCTGCAATTGTACAAGGTACTGGTGAGGTCGCAACTAGAGTACTGTGTGCAATTTTGGTCCCCTTATTTGCGAAAGGATATATTAGCTTTGGAGGGAGTACAGAGAAGGTTCACCGGATTGATTCCGGAGGTGAGGGGTTTAGCTTATGAGGAGAGATTGAATAGATTGGGCCTGTACTCGTTGGAGTTTAGAAGGCTGAGAGGGGATCTTATAGAGACACATAAGATAATGAAGGGGCTAAACAGGGTAGAAGCAGAGAGATTGTTTCCACTTAGAAAGGAAACAAGAACGAGAGGGCACAGCCTCAAAATAAGGGGGAGTCAATTTAGAACAGAGTTGAGGAGGAACTTCTTCTCCCAGAGGGTAGTGAATCTTTGGAATTCTCTGCCCATTGAAGCAGTGGAGGCTACCTTGTTAAATGTGTTTAAGTCACAGGTAGATAATTTCCTTATTGGTCAGAAATCTAAGGGTTATGGGGAACAGGTGGGTAAGTGGAATTGAACCACTATCAGATCAACCATGATCTTATTGAATGGCAGGGCAGGCTCAAGGGGCTAGATGGCCTACTCCTGCTCCTATTTTTTATGTTCTTATTAGCTAAGGGGTTTAAAAAAAGGCAGCATGGACAAGTTAGGCCAAAGGGCCTGTTTCCATGCTGTAAACCTTTGACTCTAGGTGAGTGAGAGTTGGGTTCACAGACAGGGCACATATAGACACACACTCAGTTACAAGATAATGTCCAACACTGGCATCTCCACATGACTTCTGGTCAAGACATTACCATGGGAGTTGAATCAGGGGGTGCCTATCCCCCAAGCTTTTGTTCAAAGACACAATCCATGGACATGTTTTTGCCTTTTGCAAATGTGAAAATATGTAGCTTCTAGCACATCAGATATTTACTACATATTTGGTGGCATCATTAATTACAATGCAAAACCGCATCTACTTAAGTGAGTTTACAGTGTTGATGTGTTTGAAGTGTTGTTTTGAATTGGCAGTCATCTGTTGAGGCAATATAGCAGCACAAACAAATCAAATTGAAAAATGAAAGAAAGTTGAGTATCTCAGACCAACCATGCTTCAGTACACAGCATAAATTAGCAATCCTATTACCAGCCTGTTCTGCTTTATCTTTCAGATTCCACTTACCAACAAATCAGCACCCTCTTAGAATCATAGACATTTATAGCTCAGAAACAGGCCTTTTGGCCCTTCTTGTCTGTGCTGAACCATTTTTTGCAAAGTCCCACTGACCTGCACTTGGACCGTATCCCTCCAGACCCCGCTCATCCATGTACCTGTCCAAGTTTTTCTTAAATGTTAAAAGTGACCCCACATTTACCACTTTATCCGGCAGCTCATTCCACACTCCCACCACTCTGTGTGAAGAAGCCCCCCCTAATAGTCCCTTTAAACTTTTCTCCTTTCACCCTTAACCCATGCCCTCTGGGTTTTTTTTTCTCCCCTAGCCTCAGTGGAAAAAACCTGCTTGCATTCACCCTATCTATACCCATCAAAATCTTATACACCTATATCAAATCTCCCCTCATTCTTCTACGCTCCAGGGAATAAACTCCTAACCTGTTCAATCTCTTTCTGTAACTCAGCTTCTCAAGTCCTGACAACATCCTTGTGAACCTTTTTTTGCACTCTTTCAACCTTATTTACATCCTTAGTGTAACTAGGTGACCAAAACTGTACACAATACTCTAAATTCAGCCTCACCAATGCCTTATATAACCTTACCATAACACTCCAACTTTTATACTTGATACACCGATTTATAAAGGCCAATGTACCAAAAGCACTCTTTACGACCCTATCCACCTGTGACGTCACTTTTAGGGAATTCTGTACCTGTATTCCTAGATCCCTCCGTTCAACTGCACTCTTCAGAGTCCTACCATTTAGCCTGTATGTTCTACTTTGGTTTGTCCTTCCAAAGTGCAATACCTCACGCTTGTCTGAGTTAAATTCCATTTGCCATTTTTCAGCCCATTTTTCCAGTTGGTCCAAGTCCCTCTGCAAGCTTTGAAAACCTTCCTCACTGTTCACTACACCTCCAATCTTTGTATCATCAGCAAATTTGCTGATTCAATTTACCACATTATCATTCAGATCATTGATATAGATGACAAACAGCAATGGACCCAACACTGATCCCTGCGGCGCACCACTAGTCACAGGCCCCCACTCAGAAGCAATCCTCCACAACCACTTTGTCTTCTTCCATTCAGCCAGTGTCTAATCCAGTTTACTATGTCCCCATGTATACCTAGCGACTGAACCTTCCTAACTAATCTCCCATGAGGGACCTTATCAAAGGCCTTACTGAAATCCAGGTAGACGACATCCACTGCCTTCCCTTCATCCACTTTCCTGCTAACCTCTTTGAAAAACTCTAATAGATTGGTCAAACATGACCTACCACTCTCCAAGCTATGTTGACTCTCCCTAATAAGTCCCAGTCTATCCAAATATTTGTAGATCCTATCCCTTATCACACCTTCCAATAACTTGCCCACCACCGACATCAAACTTACTGGCCTATAATTTCCCAGATTTCTTTTGGAACCTTTTTTAAACAACGGAACAACATGAGCCACCCTCCAATCATCTGGCACCTCCCCCATGCATACTGACATTTTAAATATGTCTGCCAGGGCCCCTGCAAGTTCACTGCTAGCCTCCCTCAAGGTCCATGGGAATACCCTGTCTGGTCCTGGGGATTTATCCACTCTGATTTGCCTCAAGACAGCCAGCACCACCACCTCTTTAATCTGTATAGGTTCCATGACCTCCCTACCTGTGTGCCCTATTTCCGTAGACTCCATGCCCGTTTCTTCTGAAAATATGGATGCAAGAAAACCATTTAGTATCTCCCCCATCTGTTTTGGTTCCATACACAGTCTACCACTGTGGTCTTCAAGAGGACCAATTTTATCCCTCACTATCCTTTTGCTCCTAACATACCTATAGAAGCTCTTTGGATTTTCCTTCACTCTGTCTGCCAAAGCAACCTCATGTCTTTTAGCTCTCCCGATTTCCCTCTTAAGTAGCTTCTTGCACTTTTTATACTCCTCAAGCATCTGATCTGTTTCTTGCTGCCTGTACACTTCATACAACTCTCTCTTCCTCTTGATCAGTGTTACAATCTCCCTCGAACCAAGGTTCCTTTTTCCTATTTACTTTGCCTCTTTTGTATATAAATTGTTGTTCTCTCTGAGATTTGGTATCCTTGCAAATCTGTCCTGACGAGTGTAACACAAAAAGCTTTGAGAGCATGTCTCTTTTCTCAGCAGTACTGATTTCAAAGTTAGATTTTATAAACCATATGCCCTTATTTCTTTCCTGATAATCCTCCTCCAGTGAACCTTGTGGTAAAGTCTTAGCATCATTAGTGCCCAGGGATTTTTTTTTTTTGCAACCTCCAGTGATACGTAAATGCAACAGTTTGTTGTAAACAAATTACCATCTTTTATTCTGCTCATTAAATGTTAAATTTGACTTAATATTGCATTGTACAAATGCATCATGTTAATTGAGTAATTTTGAGGCCTTTAACCCTTGTGTAAAGCAGCTGAGTCCTTTTTGAAATTTCAATTTGTGGTTACTTTTTGCAGGACGCTCTTCATTGTTCCCCATTGAAGATGGTTTTCTTGATGATGGACATGGTGATCAGTCTGTCCCTGGGGTTCTAAATTCTGTTAATTGCTGCTCATCTCACCAGAATGGGGAACGAATTGAACGATACTCACGTAAAGTATTTGTTGGTGGCCTTCCCCCAGATATTGATGAAGGTAACGCTAGTTGTGAAACAATAGCTCAAGGGTTTTTATTTTCTATACACATATATTTGTCAAGATCATGCATTGGTACGCACTTCTTTTACAGATGAAATTACTGCCAGCTTTCGTCGTTTTGGACCTTTGGTTGTTGATTGGCCTCATAAGGCTGAAAGCAAATCCTATTTTCCACCAAAAGGTGAGGCATTGACTAATATGCCTGTCTCCGATATATTCTGTTTGTAGCCAACTAGACACAAATTGAATTTATATTATCTGTGTATTAAAATTAATAAACTTTCAGAATGTAAATTCACAGGTCAGCTCACTAACATTTTTCTGACATTTTGTCAAGTATTTTCCGACTTCTTAGTCAATATAAGACTTGCAAAATAAACTTAACAGAATTTTGCAAATAATCCACAAGTTACTTTTTTGCCTGGGGAGAGGTAGACGGATTTGTGTTTAGGACTCGGACAGCATTTATGCTGCTGTAACGTTTGTTTAATTTACAACTGCCGTGTTTTACTTTAGATGAAAATTATAATAGAGTTTAGTTAGAGCAGCCATGATCTTATTGAATGGTAGTACAAACGCAAAGGGCCAAATGCCAACTTCTATTCCTGTGTTCAGAATTAATGCTACCTGATTGTGCATTGTACTGTTTAGTTGTAAAGTAGTACAGTCTTGATACCTGTGCCATAGAATCTGCCATATATAAGTTGAGATTTTAGCTTTGCTGTGTTGGTGAGTTGGCAAGTGGAGAAGAAAGAAAATGTGATACAAAGTCTACTCTAGGCCACTCTGTATATGTTTTAGCAGCTAATTTTTGACTATATTGGACTTGTCCTAGAACAAGTGTACAACCATGTAAACATAAAATGGAAAGGTAGTAGAATTGCAACACATAGATGTGATTTGCCACTAAGAAATCAATTTGAAGTTAACCTTAAGGTAGCTTGCAAGTCTAAAGAAATGTATGGAGTATCTTGAAGTTCATTATACCATGGCAATCAGACAGCACATACCTGTTCTTTATTGCTGATTGTGGAACCCTCAGGGCCACGCAATTGTAGACCTAATTACAGCTTTCGTCCAAACATGCATAAATGAGTGCATTCCAAAGATAAGATGACGCATCAATTGCTCAAGTGTGGCATCAAAAAACCCAAGTAAAGTTGAAGCCCATAGGAGTTGAGGTGCAGGAAGGCATTCCAGCTGCTAGAATCATACCAAGTACAAAGGAAGGTTGTGAGGCCAAAATAATTCATAGAAATTCAAAAAATATTGAAGATTTGTGGCACAGGAGGGCAATTGGTCCATTGTATATAAACTGGCTGAAAAAGCTATTCAACCTAATCATACCTTCATCAGACCAAATCTTGGTCTGTAGTTCTGTAGGTTACAACACTTCATGTACATGTATTTTTAACTACAACGAGAGCTTCTGCCCAGTGAGATCAAGGACAGAAGCTATTTGGCTAAAGCTAAGGAACAAAAAAGCTGCAATTGAATTGTTCTGAGTGGTCTATAGGCCACCAACTAGTGGGAAAGATGTAGAGGAACAAAATTGCCAACAAATTAAAGAGAAGTACAAGATTTACAGAGTAGGGGGAACTTTATCCAATATAGAATGGAATAGTAGTTCCTAAAGTGCATTCAGGGGAATTTTCTACAGCAGTACATTTGCAGTCCAGTGAGAAAGAAGATTTGATTCGTGGGAATGAGGTGAGGGGATCAAGCCTGGGGATCAACTCTGGTTCAGAGTAGAGTGTAGGACAACATATGACTAGCAACACCAGGTGTACCTAAAAATAAGGTGTCAAACTGGTGAAGCTGCAAGACAGGACTATTTGCGTGCCAAACGGCATAAGCAAAAAGTAATAGACAGACCTAAACAATCCCACAACCAACGGATCAGATCTAAGCTCTACAATCTTTCCACATGCAGCTGTGAATGGTGGAGCATAGGAATTAGGAGCAGAAATAGGCAAATTCAGCCCTTCAAGCCTGCCCCACCTGGCATTCAATCCGATCATGGCTGATCTCTCTCTGTTCTCAAACACTTTAATCTATTTTTTCTATCAGAAATATCAGTCTTCCTCTTGAAACCATTTAATGATTTAGATTCCACCGCATTAGAACTCTTATTCTAGATTGCCCCATAAGGGGAAACATTTGGTTTATGTTTACTCTATAAATCCCTTTTTAGAATTTTCTATAGCTCGATCAGATACCCTCTCATCCTTCTAAACCTCATTACAGCCTTGGTTCAAACTTGAACAAAAGGGCTGAATGCCAGAGGTGAGGTAAGTGCATGTCAAGGGCAGTCGTTTTTAATCAATTTTAGCATCAGGAGCCCTAGCAAAACTGAAATCAATGAGAATCAAGGGAAAAACTCTCTGCTGGTTGGAGTCATGCCCAGCACATGGTGGTTAGAGGTCAATCACCTCAGCTCAGGACATCACTGCAGGAATTCCTCAGGGTAGAATCTTAGAACCAATCACCTTTAGCTGCTTCATCAATAACCTTCCCAAGCACCCTCACGGACAACATTCGTCTGAAATCTGTAGTCCCTATCGGAATACATTCCACACACTCCAAGCTGGAACAGCTCCACCTCTTGTTGGCACACCACATTCTTGACTGCAAACATTACCAACCACAACCTGGCAACTAACCCAAGTGGTCAAGCCTCAGGTTTCAACTTTTCACAGAAATTCTGAACAACCCTCAATCTCAGGCCAGGGAAGATGTGGCCACTTGTTCCACAAATAGAAATGAGGAGCAGCTCAAATTGATTGTGACCATCCAAGACAGACCATTGCTCACATGAACTTCAGCCCTAAGAGATCCATTCCTGGTGGCTTCTCAACCATCCACACAGTGTCAGCTGAAGCCATTGAATTAATTTTTAAAATTCTTTCATTGGATGTTGCTTCCTTGATAATCTCAACATCAAACTATATTTGCTTTACTAGCCAAATGTATTTTAAAATTAGACGTTTTCTTATTAGCTGCCATTTATCTACCTAATGATTTTATTTAGAGTAAGTGCATATTCTGCTGCTTTCAGACTTTTGAAAGGACCTGCTTTATTTTAACTTGATCTTTCTCTACACTCTGGCTATGACTGTAACACTACATTCTGCACTTCCTCTTTTTCATTCTCCCTGTCTTCTTCCTCCTCCTCTTTGCCTGAACAGCGTGCAAGAAACAATACTTTTCACTGTATACTAATAAACGTGACAAATAAACCAAAAATTTCCTGAGACATTTATGATTCAGGTCCAAATGCTGAGCCACCTACTTCCACTCCAAGAGTAACATAACATTTATAATAATTGTTTGGCTGCAGAGTTTGCTAATAAAATTGTCATACCCATAAATGTACAAAAGCTGTTAATCATAAGATTTTACAAAGAAAACTAAATACATAGCTTATAAGGATCAGCTATTTTTATTATCTGTCCTTTCAAGACCAATTAAAACTCAGTTTCAACAAAGGAAAGAAACTGCAATCATAGTTATAGCATTGTTTTAAATCATTTTCAATGTCTTCCCAACTAACTACACTGGCAGTGGTGACTGTAAATTTCAGAATCCAAAATGTAATTGGAAGATTATTATCGTGGTCTATTTTGCCCTTGGGATGAGCTCAGCTGCGCAGCTCAGTTATATTTGCTTTCCTGCTTCCCTAGTGCTGCATGGTACAAAAGAGAATAAAATCTCATGAGAGCTTCTTGTCTCATTTGAGGAATGTATATGCTAATGTTTGGGTGTAACTACTATTGGGCCCCATATTGCAACCATACATCATAACTGAGTAATACTTTATTAAAGTAACCAAAATTCAATTTAATTGCAAAATAGTTATTTCCTTTCAAATTTTTAAAACAGACAAGATCAAGAAAACTGTTTTTCATGCTTGCTGGCAAATCCGTACTTGTGTATTTTGATAGCAGTAACTGATGGTTTCCTTAATTACTAGTATAGTTTTGCTATGGCACCTAACAGTTAAGAAAAAAGACTCCATTGTGATTTTTTTGTAATGAACTATACGCTTTGTAACCAGGATATGTTAATTCTCCCTCCTACTGCTCCTACTTACACAAACATATCAAAAACCTTCCTTATCCCAAATGATTGAGAGCCAGTATTGGCCTGCTCTTCTTGTGTTCTGCACCAGCTCCTAGCAGATGCCGGTTGGCAGCCGAGGGGTGATTTTATTTCGATATGCTTTTAGTAGACCAATTGTAAGCAAATATTTTTTTAAAATAATTGTCAGTTTTACAATATAGTTGAAATTAATAGTTAAATAAATTGAGCTGTTTTTACTGACTATTTCTTTTTTATGTTGCAGGTTATGCGTTTCTTCTATTTCAGGAGGAGAGTTCTGTCCAGGCTCTGATTGATGCTTGTATTGAAGAGGATGGTAAACTCTACCTTTGTGTTTCAAGCCCTACTATCAAGGACAAGCCAGTAAGTTTATAGGATGCATCTCAAAGTGCTAGTAGGCAATAACAATTATTCATCATGCCAGCTGTAGTCCTTGAAACACATGAAAAAGAGGGGTATAATTAAAAAGCTGTGTGCGCAAAGTTTAGCATTTGGAACACTGTCATCAAACAGGGTACTGTGTGTTTTTGTATGATCTAGAAACTTATTTCTGAAATATGGGTGACAATAAACAAAAGCATGTTACAAATGAAAGAAATGTTCCTGAATTTCTTAAATTTGGAAAGAAAAGGTGAATGTTGCCTTTGAATGGGAACCGCTCCCTTAGCATATTTGAGATTAGGTTTAGAATTCACACTCACTTGCCTCAGGTTCCACCACCCTGTTTATTGACTAGGAGGGTTAATAGCAGATGCTTAGCATAAAAGGATGCATTTTAGATTTATCCACAGAAATACTGAGAACCTGGCAATCGTGATTGAAAGGCTAGATATGTATATTTTTGTGACAGAAAAGAATAGGCCTCTGGCAATTGTTCTAATGTTAAAAGCATTTAGAAATGTAATCCTTTTAAATAGTTATGTTGTACTTTATTTGTACGAAAACTAATTCCCATATATGTCAGTGGGTTGGCCTAATTACCCTCAACACATAATTTGTGAGCAAACTATTAGTCAGCTGTAATAAACTTCCAGAAGATTGCCATCAGTTCTTTATTTCATTTTAGTTTGTATGAACTAGGGAAAGGGAAAAGGTAATGCAGAACTTACATCGCAAGTGCTATTCGGCAGCACAGGTTTGGCTTTAATTCATTATGATAAATGCTTGATGGAGATACACAGCAGGTGAGCATCTCTCAAATCCTTCTTGAAATGGTGACTGGTATTTTGTGCAGTTAACTTGCAATCTGTTTTACATGTAAATGTCTCAGGTTTATATTATTACACATTAATGGATAGGGATCATTTGATACCTTCATAGTTTGTCAGCAATGTTGTGCTAAAAGGGATGAATCCTAAAAAGTACAACGCTTTAGAACAAGATCACCACAGGAATGAACAGTAGAAAATTTGGTTACTAATGCATTTCAAGATCAAGTTAACTTAAACTTGATGAATGTAAAAAAAAAAGTATGAGGCTTGGTCATTGGCTGCAAAAGCCAAAAGTGCTTTGCTGAAAGTGGTGATGTTTTCAAGTTTTTTTATACTTATTCTTTCACGGAAGCATCGCTGGTAAGACCAACATTTGTTGCCCAACCCTAATTGCTCTTGAGCTGGTTTGCAAAACCATTTCAGAGTGCAATTAAGAATCACCCACATTGCTGTGGATCTGGAATCAAATGTATGCCAGACCAGGTAAGGATGGTAGATTTCTTCCTTTAAAGAATAATAATGAACCAGATGGTTTTCTTGACAATCAGCGGCATTGTTGTGGTTACTATCACTGAGGCTAGCCTTCAACTACAGATTTTTAATTGACTGCTAATTCCACTAGCTGAATTTGAGCTCCTCAGAGCATTAGCCAGGCCTCTGGATTATTAGTTCAGTGACATTACCACTGTACCACTATCTGCCCATAACTACTCTAGTTATTAACTGGATGAAAGCACAAAGATTCAAAGTTCAGTTTAATTGGTGAAGTGCCAAAGATCTGAGCAGCCATGTACAGTAGCAATATTGCTGCACTCAGTGATTTGTTACTTGCTAATTCAAATATCTGATCAACAAATGAATATCATCAGGCTTGCATGACTTCATAGCTCAGAAGTCCTAATGCAATGACTCCTTGGGACTTTCCCAGGAAGCTTGAACTTCTGAGAAAGCCTCAAGTAAGTGCTGCATAATTGTAATAATATTGAGTTAGCACTGTGGTAACGTATGCCCTTTACTGAGTGCCCTCTTCACTTGTTTCCTAATAAATTTGCATTAATACAGTACCCACATTTGGGTATTTCCAATTGTTGCCATTATCATGCATCAAAGACACAGTGCTCTCTCAATAAAATCCCATCATTAAACTTCATCATGTGTATTATAATCATAGTTTGTAGTGTAATTGCACAGCAACATGATGATGTCACACAGTGTTAAGACCAACATACACTTTTTTGGCACAGGTGATTTGTTTAAGTGTGCAATACCTTCTTATTTAGATTTTCATCGCTCACGTGTGCAGTAACTTGATGGGGCCAATTTGTGCATGCCCTGCACAGGAACTCTTTAAGACTGGGTTTACCCACAAACTGTGTACAGTAAGCACCTGATCCCTGTAATACTGCTCTGTAGAGATGCATAGCTTTTCCATCTTGTCCAATTCATGCAGAAACTAAGTAACCATCCTCAAACCTCCCTTATACATTCAGGCATATAGGAGGCAGTCTTGCATTTACATAGAACCCTTTATGATTATTGGCTGCCTGGCACTTAATGAAGCACTTTTGAACATAATCACTGTTGTAATGTAGAAAACACAATAGCCATTTTGCACCTAAAAAGCTCCCAGAAACAGCAGTATGCTAATGATCAGATAAACTTGTTTTTGTGATGTCAGTGGCCAGTATTTATCTCCATCGACCAGGATATTGGGGGAATAACCCTACTCTTCTTTGACATATTGCCTTAGGATCTTTATGTTCACCTGTGAGGACAGGGATTCAGTTTAATGTTTCGTTTGAAAGACAGCACCTCCAACAGTGCAGTATTTCATATTGCTGCACTAGATCTTTGATTTTTGTACTTGGAACTTAAAAGTGGGACTTGAACCCACAACTTTGTGGCTAGGAGGCAAGAGTGCTATCAACTGAGCCATGACTGACCTGGTAGCAGAGCACAGTCCATCATGCAAACCAGCCTCCCATCCATTGACTCTGTCTACACTTCCTGCTGTCTTGGCAAAGCAGCCAGCATGATTGAGGACCCCACGCACCCCAGACATTTTCCCTTCCACCTTCCTTCGGGAAAAAGATACAAAAGTCTGAGATCACGTACCAACTGACTCCAGAACAGTTTCTTCCCTGCTGCTGTCAGACTTTTGAATGGACCTACCTCACATTAAGTTGATCTTTCTCTACACCCTAGCAATCACTAACACTACGTTCTGCACTCTCTCGTTTCCTTCTGTATGAACAGCATGCCCTGTATAGCGCGCAAGAAACAATACTTTTCACTGTATGCTAATACATGTGACAATAATAAATCAAATCAAAATCAAATCCACGCCATCAGGCAAAAAGAAAATGCAAACCGTAAAGTGATTTCCAGATTATAGTCTAATCTTAGGCTCAAATATATATTATAAACTGTTCATACTAAAATAATGGATTTAAAGCTGAGCCCTTAAATTACCAAACAATCTAATACACAGGTCACACTTTCAATACAGGTTCCTCTTGGTTGAGGACTAGTTAAATTGGGATCTATCTTTGGGATGCCAAAAATGTTACATACAAATATTTCATTGTGTGGTGATAGATTGATGCCTGTGTAAATTATGTCTGAATATAATTACAGCATGTGTCACATTGCTGTTTGATCAGCATTTACTCATTGACATTGAAGAATATTCTTATGTATTATGTTTGTCATTTTTTTTGTTTGTTCAACAATAGCTAGGTAATATAAAGATTTCTATTTTTAACTAGGTCCAGATCCGACCATGGAATCTAAGTGACAGTGATTTTGTAATGGATGGTTCACAGCCACTTGATCCACGCAAAACCATTTTCGTAGGAGGTGTTCCTCGCCCTCTGAGAGCTGGTAAAAGAAAAATGTTCATTTAAACTGGTTGAAAAATCTTTATGGATGCAAAATATTTTGTTGAAAATGATAATTATATCATACCAATTGAATGTTCTTGTATCTTAGATCTGTCTTAATCAATGTTTTTTAATCTCACTGAGTAATGCCATATACGATACACAGTAAGCAATGGGCAACTACAAGCTTTCGGATGTGATCTCCCGTCTTGAGGCCTGATTTCTGTTCCCTTGCCCCATTTTTTAAATAAGGTCTTGACTTATCAATTTCCCTCCTTGTCTCCATTCTAGTTACAGCATTGTAAATAGTTACTCTTTTCAAGTGTAAGTCCCTCACTTTCAGATCACCTGCCTTTGCAAACACTGACACTTAACCGCTCTGTCCCTGTGAACTTTGACCTCATCTATAACTCTTTCCTTTCCCAAATTTTTGCATACCTTAATGCTTCCCAAAATTGTCATTTCTTTTGCAACTCTGCAGTTTTATTCAGCTCCCAAAGCTCTGCCCAAACTAGTAAACAACTGGTACATCATCCCTCCTTGTCTTCTAGAACCTTTGACAAGATTGATCATTTTTTTGAATCTTTGTTGTCCAGTGTAGTGAGACTGCCTTGCTTATGCTTATAAATCAGAGCAGCTGTAGTGATGGCTTCACTTATGCACCTTACGAATCCCTCAGGATGCATCTTTGGCCCCCTCCAGTTCCCTATCTAATGCTGTTGCTAGATAACAATCTGATTACATGGGGTTAATTTCCATGCCTATGCTGATAACAGCCACTACTGCCGGTTCATGAACTCCTCTGACCCTTCCACTGCCTCAGCACTATCATTGTTTAGTTTACATCCAAGTTGCAATGATCAGTTTAATTGGAAAGGCGAAAGTTATTGTTCCAGTCCTTCTGGTCAGTGACAGTGCTTGGTGATTGTTACTAACTGTGAAGATCACAGTGTCCTGACCTTTTTTCATCTCGGTAAAAAGTCTGACAACACCAGGTTTAAGTCCAACTGATTTATTTGATAGTACACTCACTAGCTTTCGGGTTAGCCCCTTCGTCAGGTGAATGGAGAGTTCTGGCCTCAGACAGAGCATATAAAGCACAGACAGTTTACAGATTATTGATTAGAATGTGAATCTTTACACCTAACCTGTTACAGCAGGTTAGGTGTAAAGATTCGCATTCAAATCAGTAATCTGTAAACTGTCTGTGCTTTATATGCTCTGTCTGAGGCCAGAACTCTCCATTCACCTGACGAAGGGGCTAACCCGAAAGCTAGTGAGTGTACTATCAAATAAATCAGTTGGACTTGAACCTGGTGTTGTCAGACTTTTTACTGTGTTTACCCCAGTCCAACGCCGGCACATCCACATCATGACTTTTTTTCATCTCACCAGCTGGGTCTTCCTGTCCTTCTAAGAATGGGTTGGTTAGTGAGTGATTGATCGTCCAGTTATACTAGAGATTTAACTGTGTAACAATTTTGTTAAGTATCCAGCTAAGCTGCGCATATCTAGCTCAAGTTTCCAACACTGATCTCAGTGTAAGAGATTGCTGAAGGTCCCAGCCAGCTCAGATCAGCCCATCAGCAGTTTAATTTCCCAGACGATTACATGCCTGTATATGTGGCAAGACTTCCAACCTAAACATTGGTGGATGCTCCAAGACTCTCTACTATTGACATTGAAAGATCTTACCCACTGTCTTTAGCCCCTTCCACAGACACCATACTCCCCCTTTCCTGGCCGCGATGTCAGACTGAACCAGGCTGAACTATCTACTGACTCTGCTGCCTTGCACAATCCTCCATCCCTTCACCTGACCACTGTGACTTCAACCATCTAAACCTGATGTCCTGGAATTCCCTTCCAAATGTTTTCCACTCTCCACTTAAGAAGTTAGGAGGGTTTTAAAGTAGCATTTATGTGACCAAGCTTTTTGGGTATTTCTCCCAACACCATCTCCTTTGGCTTGCATCCATTTTATCCTCGGGTCTCTGTGGAAAAACCTTAAGATACTTTAACATTTAAGATGTTTTATATTTTCTATCATTGTCAAGATTTGACATGAAATTGGACAAAATTTGTCGTATCACTGATGTAAATCAGTGAAATAGTACATTGCTGAAAGTAATTTTGCTTGTATCCTGAATTGAATTGATGAATCTGGGAAGCCACTTAATATTTTTGTTATGTGATTACTGTTTTGTAACCGAAATGAGAACTTTTTATACAAGTAACATCCCAGAAACAGTTAAACCAGAAACTGGAAGGGAGAGAGGAACTCAAAGTTAGTCACCAGAGAAGAAGTAATACTGAGTAAATTGTCAGATCATACACAGCTCCAACAAGAACCCAGGTCATTATAGACCTCATTCTAGAGTCTTATAAGAATGTTTAGTGAGATCGTTGATGCATTAGTTTTAATTTTTAAACTTCACTGGATTCGGGGAAAGTTCATTGGATTGAAAGATATCGAATGTAACTCCGTAATTCAAAAAAGGACAGTGACAGAAAGGAGGAGACTACGGGTCAGTTAGCTTAACGTCTGTCCTAGGGAAAATGTTAGCTATTATTCAAGTTTTTATAGCAGGGCACTTAAGTTCATGGTAATCAGGCAGAATGAACATGGTTTTGTGAAAGAGAAATCATATTTAACCAATTTATTGGAATTCTTTGGGGAAGTAATATGTGCTGTGGATAAAGAGGAACAAGTGGATGTACTGCTCTTAGATTTCCAGAAGGCATTTGACAAAGTGCCACATCAAAATTATTGCAGGAAAAAAAGCTCATGTTATAAGGTGTAACATATTGGCATGGATAGAAGAATAGCTGGCTAACAAGCAAAGAGCATGCATAAATGGGCCTTTTTCAGGTTGGCAAGATGTAACTAGTGCCCCACAGGGATTGGTGCTGGGACCTCAACTGTTTACAATTTATATAAATGACTTGGATGAAGGAATGGTTCCTAAATTTGTTGGTGACACAAAGATAGGTAGGAAAGTAAGTTTTAAAGAGGATATAAGGAGGCTGCAAAAATATATGGGTAGGTTAAGTCAGTGGGAAAAGATCTGGCATATGGAGTATAATGTGTGAAAAATGACCATTTTGGTAGAAAGAAAAAAAGAAATATCTAAATGATGAGAGATTGCAGAGCTCTGAGGTGTAGAGGGATATGGATGATCTTGTGCATGAATCACAAAAGGCTATTATGTGGGTATTAGGAAAGCTACTAGAATGCTATCATTTATTGTGAGGAAAACTGAATATAGAAGAATATAAAATATATAAGTTTCAGTTGCACAGGGTGCTGGTGAGAACTCATTTGAAGTACCGTATACAGTATAGATCGTATTATTTAAGGAAGAATGTGAATGTATTGGAAGCAGTTCAGAAAGGTTTACCTGATTCGTATCTGGAATGGATGGATTGTCATGTGGAAAGATAGGATAAGCTAGTCTTGTATTGACTGGAGTCTAAGAGAAGAAGCAGAGACTTGTTTGAAACATCCTCTAATAGAAGGATCTAGATCTAGGAGTCATTCATTAAAAATGAGTCGCCTATTTAAGAGAGATGAAGTGAAATTCTTTTTCTGAGGGTTGAATCTTTGGAACTTTTTCCCTGAAAAGGTGTTGAAAACAGAAGCCTGACATATTTTTTTCACAGGTGGATAGATTCTTGGTAAGTAAGGGATTGATAGATTTTCGGTGCTAGGCAGGATGCAGATTTGAAGTTACTATCAGATCCGCCAAGAACATATTAAATGTTGGAGTACGCCCAAGGGGCAGAATGGCCTGCTCCTTGTCTGTGTGTTGCAAATCCATTGTCAGCATCTATTTTATTCATGGAGCAAACAAAAGTTAACTTCTTTTGAGCTTCCCACCAATGTCATGGGTTTCTGTCAATTGGCTGATGATGTGAAAATGAAGCTAATATGGACCACAGGGTCTGGTCCATGATTGCTATTGTCAATAAATTGCAACGTGATTGTAGGATTATGTACTTTACATAAGTATGCGGATGAGTTGTTTTATGAGGAAAGGTTGGATAGGCTAGGCTTGTATTGACTGGAATCTAGATATGAATGAATTTTTTAATCATTGAATTTAAAAGCCTTTTTGTGTTTCTTCTACAGTGGAGCTAGCTATGATAATGGATCGCCTTTATGGTGGGGTATGTTACGCAGGGATTGATACTGACCCAGAGCTAAAGTACCCTAAAGGTGCAGGGCGTGTTGCCTTCTCAAATCAGCAGAGCTACATAGCTGCCATCAGTGCTCGATTTGTTCAGCTACAGCATGGAGATATTGATAAACGGGTAAGTGTCACTCTGTATAGTTAGCAGACCCAATGACTTGTTTAACTTAGATTTTGGAAGATATATATGCGCTGTACACTCAACTGCAGAAAATCAATAGTCTGCACCAAAATGCACCCTGTTAAATTGCATGGCAAATCAAACTCTTGAAACAGTTATACATAAGTCCATGCATGCATGTGATTTATTTTATTACAGCATTGCATCACTTAATATGAAGGAGCAAAGTTGAAAGCAGTAATCTTTGAAGCAACACTCTTGAAGTACAACAATATATTTTTAGTGAATATAAAGTCAAGAAATCCTATGTATCATTGCATTTTAGAAGCTCTGTGTAAAAATATCATGCTCTGGCAAGAGTTGATTTCGAAATCTATCCACACCCTCACCTCTCCCTATCTCCATAACCTCTAGCCCCACAACTCTTGAGCTATCTGTGTTCCTCTAATTATAACCTCTTAAGCATTCTCAATTTTAATTTCTCTACATTAGTTGCTCACCTTCAGTTGCTTAAATCCTAAACTCAGGAATAACACCTGCCTCCATACACAAACACACATGCATTCACTGCACACTGTATTACTTGTATACACAACTCTGCCCCTCTACTTCACTTTCCTTCTTTAAGACAGTCCTTAAAACTTACCTTTTTGACCAAGTTTTAAGTCATCTGACCTACTATCTCCTTATGTCACTCAGTGTCATATTTTATTTAATATCCCTGTGAAGTGCCTTGGGATTTTTTATTACGCTAAAAGCACTCTAGAAGAATAAATTGTTATAAGGTGAAGGGGAATACAAAAAAAGTGCAGGGAAGCCAATGAGGCTGAATCCTATTGTCAGCTGAGTTTTTTTAACTTGCCCACTGAATATGGGTGTCTCTAGCAAGGCTGGCACTTATTGATCAACCTTAATTGCCTTGGCAAATGTGGTGTTGAGTGCCGTCTTGAGCTGCTTCAGTCCATCTGGTGTAGGTGCACTCAGTGCTGATGGAGAAGGACTTCCAGAATTTTGGCCGAACAATGTGGAAGGAACAGTGACACATTTCCAAAGTGGATGGTGGTGAATATTGAAGGCAAATCATCTGAGTCCCAGGACATCACTGTCAGAGTTTCTCAGGATAGTATCCTAGGCCCAATCATCTTCAGTTGCTTCATCATAAGGTCAGAAGGTCCTTTTTGCCATCATAAGGTCAGAAATTGAGATGTTCACTGATAACGCTGTGCTCAATACCATTTGTAATTCCTCAAACTGAAACAGTCTGTCACATGCGGCAAGACCTGGATACCATTCTTTGGACTAATGCGTAACGATCAACATTTGCACCGCACAGTGCAAGGCATTTACCATGTGTAACAAAGAATCAGTATCCATCTCTCCCCTTGACATTCAACAGCATTGTATTCACTGAATTCCTCACCATCAACTTCATAGGAGTTCCATTGAAGAGGACTTGAACTGAGCTAGCCATATAAATACTGTGACTATGAGAGTAGATCAGAGGCTGGGAATGCTGCAGTGAGCATCTCACTTTCTGACTCCCCAAAGCCTGTCCACCATTTTCAAAGCACAAGTCAGGAGAATAATGGAATACTCCCTACTTACAACTTCCTACAACAATCAAGAAGTTTGACACCATCCAGGACATAGCAGCTCACTTGATAGGGATCCCACCCACCACAATAAATATTCACTCCTCTATCCACACACAGTGGCAGCAATGTGTACCACATACAGGAGGCACTGCAGTAACATAAGGCTCCTTTGACAGCACTTTCCAAACCCATAATCTCCACCACCGTAAAGGACACATGGGAACTTGAGCACTTACAATTTCCTCTTCAAGAAAGACACAGTCATCCTGACTTGGAGCTATGTCACAGTTGTTACATCCTGTTAGGGACTGGTGTTGTTTAAAGAAGAAATCCGAACACCAAGCAATTAACCAGTAGAACTAAGCTATAAGATTCCACACTATTAAACTGGAACTAGCTTTATTGTGTATTAAAAAAATTAAACGAAGTAGGCTCCAGCTGATAAACTGGATTTAACTTTTTACTTCCCATCATCATCCCCCACACAAACAGTACCTCCACCCTATCTTTGGAAAGAGTTCCCTTCTGAATATTTATTCACTTTTCCTGTTACCCAGCCAAAAGATATGCCACAGCCCTCCAGAATTTACTTCTCCTTAGCATTCTAGCTATTCTTCTGAGATGCAATTCTTTGTGGGCTCCTCCATTACCTTTTCGCTGGGCAACCACCTATTCTTTTCTTTACTGATCTCAACTATGGATGTCTCTGCTCCTTTTTTGAGTTGCTGGCAGATATCCAACTGCCTTCCCACAGCTTTCCAAACTAACTCTGCTGATTCTTTTGTGTAACAAGACTCTGTGAGGACTACTGTAGATTTCCTCCATTTGATCCAAGCTTAGCAAATCTACAACTGCCCTTCCATCCAAATGCATTCCACACAATGAGTGATAAAGTTAGTATTTTCTCCAATGAAAGTGCGGGCCTAACTGGCCATCACTTCCTGTTGGCTCAATTAATCTGATGAGATGCTATCCTCACCAAAGCAAGCTACAGTTGCCTTTGTCTGTTACCAAACTAAACTGCCTGCTTCTGCCAACAAATCCACGCAGTTAAATTAAACCACGATGATGTCATGCTTTGAGATAAAACAGAAATGCAAACTGTTTTACCTTCGATACAACTCTTTGATTCTATACTCATGAATGATTTGTATCTCTAATGGAGTTTTACATCCATCTTTTTCCAGAATTGCTAGCTTTTAATGGAGATAATAGTAGACACCCTGGCTCTATGCTGAGTTCAAAAATATGTAATCTATTGTTAACTGTTTATACTTCAACTCTTACTTTACAAGGTAAACATAAGTTAGCTTTTAATTGTAATTAACTTCAAACTTGTTTGAATTATATTTACTTCAGGGTTACTTATTAGTTTCTCAATCAGATGCCTCCGTCACCCCAATTTTTATTTAAAACTTTATTCGTAAAACCAAAGTTTTATATTCCATATGACTCACAATCCAGATGTTCACAACCCTGCTTCTGTATGAACATTTACTCAAAATCCTGGGACTCGCTGTAACTATGTGTGTTATCAGCTCCCCACCATTTTCTTGAAGGCAATTAGTGAACACCAAATGCTGGCTTTCCCAGTGGGGCACTCACTGGCAAGATCAATAGTGGGAAGCCCGAAAATCAGAAATTTCAGCAGAATATTCCAATGCTACCTAAAGTCCTGCCGGAGACTGGTGTGGACCAATTTTGCATTCCACAAATGAGATGCAGATAAAGGCCTGAATCTTCCTCCTCCATGCCTGATTCTCCACAACAGCAGCATGAAAACACACCGGCCCAGAACGTGTCTGACCTAACGTGGTGTGCAAAAGTCAGAACGTACCTGAAGAAGGCCTAGGGCTGCCTCTGGAATTTAGTATGGAGACTATCAATGACCCTGGATCCTGGAACACCACATCATGGGTGGGGGGAGCACCTATCAGTGGGTTGTCCAGCTTCAGGCACTTTGAGGAGGTCCATCTTCCAGTCTCAGTATGTTTCAGACTGCTTTCTTCAATAGTTGGTAATGATGTTGTATGTCTTTTTATCATGGCACCCAGATATGACATTGGGGTGCATGCCATCAAACCTGCCCTGCCATGTAAGACAGCACAAAACACCCAGATGCGTAATTAATTACACTGGGGGTGGAGGCATGGTTTCCCACTGGCCTCTGCAGTGGGACACACTCCCCATCCCTGTCCTGCTATGAGACTTTGTCCTGGATTGGAGAATTCCACCCTTTGAGCTTGATAGGCCAAATGATGTTCTTGTTTGTGCTCAACTTCATGAATACAGTTCAAGCAAGCCATTCCTTAAGGACTTTGTTGATTGTGTAATGTTGAATTACTGGCTGAGTCTCCTACTATAAATACACAATGGAAAGCTGGGCACCCATTGCATGCAATTTTTTTAACTATCCAATTTAACATTTGGAACATCATATATTCTGCTGTCCAGTGCATGATGTGTAATTGGAGCAGGCAAGTTTTTCCTTCAGAAGAACAAGTTGGGAAATAGTCCCACATACAGCTAGTGAGGACAGATGATCACAAAAAGCTTTGTCGTATCAGTTTAATGCCTGTTTTTTGTTTCATTAACAATGCTGAAAAAAAACTTCAGTTGTTTTGCTGATTTCCCAGTGAGCATGTTTTAATTCTTTAAGTAAATATAATGGCTCAAATAGCAAATATGAACATTTGTTGTTAGGAGACCTAGTTATTGTAATTTTTTGTGAGCTGTTACAATATTTGCTATTAATTGAAAAGCTTTTGTTTTCCTGTGACCTTACTTGGAGTAAACCAGCACCTATCATATTGTTGCTCTCATGAGGGCATAATTGATGTAAAGGAAATCTTTGTATATTTTTGTATTAATATGGAATAGATTACTGTCCACTTTCAAAATCTATGTAATCATTACTTGATTTTTTTTTCTCATTCATCCTCCTTTCCAGTAAAAGTTGGCACCGATGGGATTTGTTCTGATTTCTCATTGCGACTCCAGTGTTTCAGAACTACATTGTGCTCTGTGATGCTGTTCTATGAGCCTTTTGAAAAATGTATTATGGAATGGAATTGGTTTTAGCAGGAATTGCATTTTATATAGATTACCCGTAAGCAGAATGAATTATAAATTATGTATGCTCCATCAAAGATCTTGGTGAAAACAAGAGTATTTGAGCGGCAGGGCTATTGTATTTAATAGTAAATTGTCTTTTTTGGCTCTGAGAATGTAGCAGTTTTCTTCTTCTAGAATATTGGTATGAGAGCAGAGTTATAGTGACAGATGGAACAGGTAACATGCCTATGTCTGAGGAGATTAGAACTGAACATTAGTCATTTCAGCTCAGTGGTTAAGAACAGCTGCAGTAATTAGCTGTCGTCCCCGTGATAAATGTCTCGATGGACGTGTGTGTGTACACAATTCTCATCAGTCAAAAATATGTTATCGTAATGCTCACATTTATTTTAAAACGTGCATTCCTTCCAGTATACCTACAGTTCAGAACTCAATCTTTAGCTCATTACATACTCAAGTTATGTAACAGTACAAGACAAAGTAATCGCTTCACGTGTCTTAAATATAGATATTCATTAATACATTTTGGATTCTGGAAGATTTGAATGATGTTGCAAAAAGTACTGTTTAAATTGATTAATGAGCCAGGAACAAAGTGACTCCACGCACACCTCGTGATGGAAGATTCACATTCAATCAATCGTCTAGCGTATTGTATTACCTAATTTCTGACACCTACAATTCTAAGGGTTCTATTATGTTTAGCTGGCTTTAGTGAGAGGAAAGTGGAAGCTTTATTCATTCACGAGATGTGGGTGGTGTTGTCTCGGCCATATGTAAGAACTGAGTGACTTGGTAGGCCATTTAAGAGAGCGTCTAAGAGTCAGCCACGTTGCTGTAGATCTGGAGTCGCATATAGACTAGACCAGGCAAAGATAACAGATTTCCTTCTGTAAAGGATATTAATAAACCTGATGGATTTTTACAACTATTAATGATAGTTTTGACATCATTATATTTTTAATTCCAGGCTTTCTTATTCAATTCAAAATTTTCCACCATACTGGGATTCAAACCTCAGTCCCCAGGCATTATTCTGGGGCTCTGTATTACTGGACCAGTGATAATACCATTATGCCTCCCTAAAGTAGACCTGCCACTGAGGGTTGAACTCCCTTCCAGTTAGCTCCAAATACCCCCGCAAACTTATATTCCACCTATTAAAGTCATTCTAGCTAGACAGGCAGTGGGAAATTGGCCATTTCATGTACGACTAAGCTGTATAGTTTAACTAGTCAGAAATCAAGCAGTGTCCTTGCACATGTTTGAGACTCTTCATACATGAGCTGATTTGCCAAACTGAGCTTACAGTTGTGTTCCATCCAGAACAGTGTGCATTATATATTTAGCAAATAGAAACTATATGATTTGTGCATTTTAATGTGGGGATGGGATTGTGTATGTGTACCAGAAACCCAGCTAACCAAAGAACACTTTTCCCGATGATTTATTGAGATTGCCATTTTTTGTTGATTTTAATATGAGCACACTTTCCAAGATTTGGCTTTATTGCTGTCCTGCATTTTGTTCCTTTTATTAATTTGTTAGCTAAGCTCCCACATACGCATCACGTAACCTTAATTAGCAGCAGCGCAGTGTATGCATAATTTATTAATATGCAATTTCAGCAGATGTGATTAAATGAAGCATATATTTATAGTGTCATTGTTCTTCTGAAGAGGCTGAGGCTATAAATTAACATTAAATTCTTCAGCTGTTCAAATTAACCTCAGCGTACTTCATGCTGGCATGTTAATTTTACTTCACCATAGTTGTGTACTTAGCTGCTGCATTATCAAGCCTAAATGAGCCTTTACTCAAATCATCTTATACTGCCAAATTTAGTATTTTCTATAGGTGGAGAATTGTCTTAAACTGAACAATGTTATATAAATTGGCATATTTCTTACTGTCTTGTGCAGGTTAAGAATATTGACAGTGTAATTCGATTGTAGAGTTCAATACCAGTACAGTGGGTAAACACAAACATATTTGCTTAAGTATTGGAAACATTGAAACTATTGATTTTGATACCCATTCCTAGCTCAGTTCACTTGCTACAAACTCCATCCCTCTCTTTGGCACAGTCTGAGATTAGGCTTTCACAACCTTGATGTCACATTCAATCCCAAGATGAATTTCCAACCTTGTTCATGCCATCACTAAGACTGCCTATTTCAACTCTAACATCATCTGAATTTATTCCAGTCTCAGCTTGTCTATTTCTGAAACCCCGAAGAATGCCTTCATTACTTCTAAACATTACCATTCTATCACGCTCCTAGTCTCCCACATTCTTTCCTCTTTTTACTAGAGATGATCCAAAACTCTACTGCACTTATCTTAATTTGCAACAAGTTGCAATTTCCTGTCGTCCCTCTGCTTACTGATCTACATTGGCTCCTAGTCAAGCAACATCTGGATTTTAAAATTCTCATCCTTGTTTTTAAATCTGTCCATAGCCTCGTCCCTCTCTGTCTAATCTACTCCAGCCCCACAATTCTTTTGAGATATCTGTGCTCTAATTCTAGCTTCTTGTGCATCCCTGATTTTAATTGCTCCACAACTGGGGACTGGATCTACAGTTGTCTAGTCCCAAACCCCAATGCTCTCCCTCTATCTCTCCACCCCAATTTCTTCCTTTTAAGATATTCTTTAAAATCCACCTCTGACCAAGCTTTCAGACATCTGGCTTAATATCTCTTCATGTGGCTCAGTGTCATGTTTGTTTTATAATGCATTTTCTTTTGTTAAAGGTGCTATTTAAGAATACGTTATTGTTCCATCTGTATCAAAGACATAAAGTTGATGAGATGAAAGCAATGAAGAAAATCTAAGCGAAATGTATTTGCTTTAGTGGAAGAGATAGTGTAACAAAATCTGGGGAATGAGTAGAAATGAATTGAGTCGATTTAATTTGTGTGCGCACAGAGCTGATTTGTGTCCACATAAAACACAGCAGAAGGCACCCTCTGAACCTGACATCATGTATAATTCTGTTGTACGATTTATACACAAGATAGCGTGCAATTATTGTTAGCCAGGACTGAAGCAGGGATCATCCATCCATTAAATCAGTTTGGTCAAATAGATGCATTTTCCAGCAGCTAGTAGCCCCAGATCAATTCGGGCTGGTCTAAAATCTTGCCGCTATTTAAAAAGAGCATACTGTCTATCAGTGATGTCACCCAAAAAGCCTAGCAGATTCAGAATCTCAATTTTATTTAATTTGAGTGTCTCAATACCAAGTAAAATTAGTGTTTGCAAAATTTTTTTTCACTAGCGAATGTGGTATGTTTAGAACTACTTCCCTGCTTGTCCCTTCTCCCACTATGAAATTTAATGTAGAGATAAACTGCATTGCACTTTGAGAATTAATTTTCATACATCCTTAATCTAAGATTAAAAGAATCTTGGGTAGGGAAACTCCAGAGCTGTTACTCTGATCTGGTGTTTTATTGTAGGTAGTTCACTGATCCTGGAAAAGCTTTAAGCAGTTTTGAGCATTTGATAGTGGAGAAATGTCTAGAAACAATAATTCAGGACAAAATTAATAGTCACATGGACAAATGTGGGCTAATTAAGAAAAGCTTGCACAGAATTGTTCTGGGAAAATCATGTTTAACTAACTTGAAGTTTTTTTTTGAAGAGCTAGCAGAGTGTGTTTGAGGACCATGTGGTGTCCAAAAGGCATTTGATACTGTGCCACACAACAGACTTGTCAGCAAATTCATAGATCATGGAATAAAGGGAAAATAACTGGATATGAAATGGACTTAATGACAGAAAACAGGATAGAGGCTAACGGCTGTTTGTCAGGCTTGGAAGGTGTGGAGCAGACTTTCCCAGGGGTCTGTGTTGAGATCCTTGATCTTATTGCTATAAATGACCTAGACCTTGATGTATAGAACACAATTTCAAAATTTGTGGATGATGAGACTTAGAAGCGTCGTGAACTGAGGTGGATAATGCAGAACTTCAAAAGGGCATGGGCAAGTAGGTGAAATTGGCAGGCAGGTGGCAGATGAAATGCAATGAAAAGAAATGTGAAGTGATACATTTTGGTAGGAAGAGCATGAAGTGATGCAGGAGCAGAGGGACCTGGGTATATATGTAGCGAGGTCATTTGAGGTGGCAGGATTGGTTGAGAGCGTGGTTAATAAAGCAGACAGTATCCTAGGCTTTAATGATAGGGGCACAAAGTATAGGAGCAAGGAGGTTATGTTGACCTTGTATAAGCCACTAGTTCAATTTCGGCTGGAGTGTTGCATCCAGTTCTGGGCACCACACTTCGGGAATGATGTGAAGGCATTGGAGAGAGTGCAGAAAATCTTTGTGAGAATGGTAGCAGAGATGAGGAATTTTAGTTTTGAAGATGGATTAAAGAAGTTGGGACTGCTTCCTTGGAGAAGAGAAGGCTGAGAGAAATTTTGATGTAGGGGTTCAAAATCGTGAGTAGTCAGGACAGAATAGATAGAAGAAACTGTTCCCATTTGTGAATAGATTGAGAACGTGAGGGCACAATTTGAAAGTAATTGGGAAAAGAAACAAAAGTGACATGAGGAAAACTTCGTCACACAGCTAATGATTGGGATCTGGGATACTCTTGAGTGTGTGTGGTGGAAGCAGATTCAATCAAGACATTTAAAAGGCAATTGGACTGTTAACTGAAAAAATATATAGACTTACCAGGAAAGCGGGGGAATAGCACCTGATTGAATTTCTCATTCAGAGTGTTGGTGCAGACATGATGGGTGGAATGGCATCTTTTTGCAATGTAACAATTCTGTGATGTGAAATGAGTTTAGAGTATCTCAATCCAGCTACCAGCCGTTAGGGAAACTACTTATAATCTCTGACTAAATTGACATTTCCTCTGCCATTAAGATTGAGGGAGGATGTGCATCTTATCTGACTGTGTTCCATTCTGACATTGGATGGCTTAGTCCCAGGCACAGACACATCTTGCCTTCCTTCGCACAAATATTATAAAATTATTCTCAGAAAAGCTACAAATTTTGCTCCGCCATCAAGGCTTTGCTAGTTGGTTTAAAAAATTTACTAACGGTTGCTAAAATCCATTTTTTAACAAAGGAAACTATCAATTTTTTGTATTACTTTTATGCTTCTGACTGAAGGCTTTTTGGTGTAATCAGCAATTCCCTGAAACACAACCGATATAGCATGTAAGCAATCATGTAAGTCAGGAATTCTGAGTAAATTTATTCACTTTGTCCAATCCCTTGAAAGCAGATTTTGGAGCAGTGCGACTCTGGACATACAAAAGTAAATTGCAACATAATGTAGTTTAACAAACTGAAAACTTTGCTAAAACTAATTTTTGTGCCCTACCACTCAAGCAGAGCCCAGATTTCTTGCAATGACAATAGGAAAAAATATATTAACCATAAATTACACTTTATTCCAACAGGTGGAAGTTAAGCCATACGTGCTAGATGATCAAATGTGTGATGAATGCCAGGGGGCTCGATGTGGTGGAAAGTTTGCTCCATTTTTCTGTGCCAATGTCACTTGTCTGCAGTATTACTGTGAATTTTGTTGGGCAAACATCCACTCTCGTGCCGGGCGGGAGTTCCACAAGCCACTGGTGAAGGAGGGGGCCGACCGCCCTCGACAGGTTCACTTCCGCTGGAGCTGAACGTAACATTCAGGCGCCTGAAGGATCATGACGGATGAAGAGAGGAGAGTGCATGAGGCTTAAAAGGCTGAAGAAACTATGAATAGTTAGGAGAAATAAGTGCATTCTTCTGCCTCCTACCCCAGCTCTCGATGCATACATCATATGTAGCAGCTAATACACTACAGGCCTCTGTTTGTCACCAAAACCCTGCATCTCAGGCTTTACTAACTTTTTTGAGGTACTTTCATGTTTTTTGGAAAAAAATCGATTTTTTGTAGTTTTTTCAAGTTATTTTTTTATATAAAAATCTTAAAATTAGAAGTGAGAATGTTGCCACTTAGGGGCGCACAGTTTGCTGCTATCTTCAATGGGTGGAGCATGCACTTATTTCAGGAAGCTCAGTTTCATCTCCAAGACCTGTCCCTAGTAATTTTACCAAAGGTAGCAAATAGTAGGAGGCGTTTAGCTATAGGTGAGTGATTTCTGCCACACAAAATTTTATTTTTTAATGTTGCTATTTGCAATGTATACACAAACTTTAAAAAAAATAGGGTTACGTTTTTGCTCTCCATTTTGACTTGCAAGAAATAATACCTCAAGAGACTGATCTGGTTTAACTATTTTAGCATTTTTATTATTCTTGAGCTGCATTAGAAGCTTTGCTGCTATATAGGTATCACATTTAATGCCAGAACACACAGTAACAAAATGGGATCAGAAACATAATTATAGCAGCTGCATTGTGGAAGAATTAGATGCAGGTGGCAATGGCCTAGACTGCCACAGTTCAGAATGTGAATTTAAACAATTGCATGTTTACTTGTACACCTTATGCATGCACTAAAAGTATATTCATACATGTTCCTTCACAGCAATGGGTGTGATGTCAGTTTTGGCAAACATTCAGAAAAAATAGTTAGCATGAATGAAAGGTACAATAATAGTTTAAAAGAAAAACAGGAAAAAAAAACCTAACTTGCATGTATTAATGTGACTCCTGTAACGAGAATGTCCTACTGCTACACTTTGTATACATTATGCAAAATAGCTTTTAGAGTAGAAGTGCAGCCACTATCGTGACCTGGTGGGTTGTGGAGTTTGATTTCTGCAGACTGGATGTAATCTCGTATTCCCTGTGCAATCTTGTTAATATGTGCGTTTTGTTTAGTGTTGTGTGTTGTTGTCCTGAATAGAAATTTAAAAGTAGCTAGGGTTTTAAAGCAAATTAGTAAATGGAAAAGAAAATAAGACTTTTGATTTCATTGCCCCTTTCATAAAACTCTTTGGTATAATGGCTCAGACTTCCTCTACAAACCAAAGATGGCCAGCACACTGCTAAACAATCACCAAACTCCAAGCCCCCTCCAAAAAATATTATAAAATGGTACTGATTTCATCATATAAGATACACAATTTACTAAACTAGCCATTTTAAAGTCAAAATGGAGATGACTATGGTGTTAAATTAACCTGGTTTGACATTAAAGCATTGAATTTCTCTGCAGTTTAATCACACTAGAATGAAAAATGTATTAGTAAGCTGCTGAAAGTTATGCGGGTGTCAATTATTTATTCAAAAAAAAGGTGATCATGCCATTACAAGCATTTACTGTACAGAACAACCGTATATAATCCTTAGGGACAATCTTTTTATGTAAGCAAGATGTTGGTCTTGAACATTGGTGGTCTCCTGGTGTGCTTTTGTGTATGTAGTTCATGTCTAACTCTGCTGTTTATAGTGATTGTGATGCAACTTTTAAAATGTTTGAAGTCAATGCTGTTTTGAAGAATAGCTTTTTTACTAATTTATTTATTGGCTAATGCCCCCATTTGTTACTTACCATGGTTCTCCAGGCTATTTGGAGCATTCGTTCTCTGCCAAATTTGTTCCATTTTCAGACACCCATATTGGCATTTGTTATGCACTACTTTTGTATCTTGGTGAGAGTTTTTTCCAACAGTCAGCTGTTTTAGGGCACACTTTTTGACTGATGGCATCTCCTTTGCAATACCTCAATTTTCTGAATTTAGAAGAGAAATTGATAGTTTTGCTATGTTTATTATTGAAAGATCTGCATATATAATTTAACTTGGCAAATAAATGATTTAAATTGATAATTTTATTTTTCCATACATTCTGCTTCCTAAATTTGGAAGGGTCTAAGCATTTGTAAACTAACGTGGTAACCTTAGGAGGGCTCTTCTACATAAAACTGTGCAGAAAGTAAGTGCAGTAATTTGAAATATCCCCAACTCCATAAGTAAAATTAAAGGCATAATCACCAAGGTATTTTGTTAAATTAATTTGATTTATATAAATCTTAAATGAACCCTTTTTAGGGGTGGGGTGGTGGTGGTAGAATGATTTTTGTTTCATCTGCTGTCATTTCTTTCCCGAGACAACTTTATTACTGTAGCACCTGAATTATTCAGCATTGCCATGGAGTAAATGGCAAACACTGTAATGCATCTTTTTTAAAGAAATCATATTTATTTTCACTATTTTTGTAGAAATGTAATTATTTTGTTTTGATTGTATTATTTTTATATTCTAATAAGCTTGTTCACATACTGTGCTCCCCGAATGTATGTATTTCTGCCCAGGTGCAGGGCTCTGCAGAGAAATTAATTTTTTTAAAACCATGCTATGTTTCTGCAAAGAAAACATGAGCAAATATATTTTATGGGAAACACTTGACATTTTAACCCCTGTTGCATCTGGCCATATGAGGCCTTTCCTCAAAGATGCTGAAAGACTTGAATATAACACATTTTGGAAGGCTGACTAACCTCGACTCTGTGTTGTGATGTGCAATACTGTTTCTAATGTTTGTAAGAAAAGAAAAAGAATAACAGTGTAAACCTTTTAATGCAGATTTATTTTTTTCATTGCATATTTGCAGACTAGTTATCCACAATGTCATTTTTTTACTGTCAGAAATTTTACCCCTTTGTCATGCTAATATTTTTAAATCCAGAGATCTTTGTACTGATGTAAATGATTGTAGTTATTTTGGATAGTGTTTTGCTAAAAAAAAAGAAAAAAAGGAGATACTTTTCATGCATATTTGCCTATTTTGTTCTTATTTTACTTTAAAAATATGACTACTTTTTCAATAGTAGCATGATACTTGGAATAATTTTCTTATTCAGCCAGTGTCATTAATATTATTTTGTATTTTTATGTGGAAAATATAATTTTATGATGCTAATTCCTAAAGTTTATTTTATGTTGATTTATTTTTGGAGCTAAAATCTTTGTAATATGTTAAAGTCTCTAGATTCTAATTAAATGCTTGTGTATAGATTCAGAGCAGTGGTTTACAGGAGTGTTTCGGTTGTAATTAGCAACTAATGGTTCTTTGATATGCAAATTAGACAGCCATCAATTTCTGCCAATTCTGTTCTTTTTTGTACTTTATAGGGAGAGTTGATTAGTAATTTTGTTTTGATTTTTAAATAAAGGAGAACCCATGCTTTTATGGACACAAGATCACCTCAAGCTTGATTTAGTTTCATTTTCAACTTTTGTATTTCTTTCTTTTGCATATTTCTGTTGATGTCTAATCCTCCAGTCTGTCTGTTGTACTGGTGATAATTCTGTACTGGAATGGTTTGCTGCCAATTATTTATATTAAGTAATTTTTAAATATTTGTAATATTAACTGTTGACTGAATTAATAAACCATTAAACTATTTGCATGTTTGCTCAATGCTGAAAATGTACCTGTCAGCTGTCCTATTTGGAATTAGAAAATTTACCTACTCTTTCCAGTGTCTGACTTTGAGTAAGGAGTGTTGTAGACCTTGGGCATTCTGAAACTTGAATTTCTGTAATGCTAAACTTTACATTCTCTTTTTTAACCAATATTACTGCAATTCCTTCCTGCTCCAGCAGGATTTAAAGACAGGCTGTGAACACTTAAAGTCAGGCTGTCAACACATGCCTGGATACTTGTTTTTGCTAATAACTCTAGTATTTAATAGACCTTTCACCAAACTTAAAACAAAGTGGCTACGCAACTGTTAATATAGAATTTTGTAATTGCTTCTGAGAAACAGAAATAAGTTCCAGCTCTAACCAAGCAGCAGGAACATTAAAAGGGTTAGGTTTGATTGCACAATTATTCCAGTATTCTTGAATATATTCTCTCGAGTAGAAAATTAATTATGATATCCAGTAATAGAATGACAGAACAAGTTCAAAGTACTGATTGACCTCCCTGTTCCAATTTAAATGATGCTGGCGAAAAATCAAACTACCTGTGCATGAACATTGCGCCACATGCAGAATAATAATAATATAGCAATACTATAATAGGTTTGTGATTTCAATACCCAAAATAAGATTAAGCAAACCAATAGTAACATCACTTATAGGAAATAAATAGAAGATAATTTAGACAGAGCCTCAAGAAGGATTAAGCCATGAGGTGCATTATTGGTGGGTATGTTTGGGACTAGGACGTGGTCGTTATTGCAGAATGGGATGCCATTCGTCCCTCACGTCCATGCCAACTCAGCAATTCAGTCAATCCCAGTTCCTGCTCTTTCCCATTGCTCATCTATGCATTCATTACCCTTTCAGGCAGTGAATTTCATGTCATAACCACTTGCTGTATAAAAGTTCTTCTTATATCCCCTGTATCTGTCACCTAAAACTTTAAATATGTACATCAAGTCTTTGTACCATGAGCTAGTACGAACAGATTTTATTTTGTCTACCTGGTCTAAACATGTCATAATCTTGTACACCTCTATCAAATCTCTATCTCCTTTGCTTTAAGGAGAGCAATCTCTGTTTCTCCAATCTAACCTTGTAGCCAAAATCCCTGATGCCTGCAACCATTTTGGTAAATCTGTTCTGCATTTTTTTTACAAGCAACATTGCAGCCTAAAGTATGGTGGCCAGAACTGAACATGATACTCCAGTTGCGGTCTAACCAGAGCTTTATAGAAAGTTCAGCATAACTTTCTTGCTTTTGTACTCATTTCCTCTATTTATGAAGATCTCATTTGACTTGCTAATTATTATTTCAATATGTCCTGCTACCTTTAAAGGTCAATGCATATGAACCCAAGACATACCTCTGAGCCTGCACACCATTTAGAACTGTGCCAGTAAATTTTTGCCTTTCCCTATCCCCTCTGTCAAAATGCATCACCTCACTCTTTTATATTCTTTCTGGTACTGGTCTGCCCATTCTGCTAATCTGTTGCATCATTTGGTTTCATCCTTACTTTTAGTCACACTTTCAAATTTTGAAATCTTACAGCATTCCAATATCCAACTAATCTTTCATATACGTAAGATAATCTTGGACATGACTTTCAGACAAGTAAAAAAAAATCACGGGGATGAAACAGATGGACTTCACACCTCCAAACAAACAAATTGAAGTGAAATGCACACATTTCACTTCAAGTAATCACTGGGCAAGTCTTCTCCACCTCTGACTCCACCCCCACTCCCACCCCAAACAATATACTGTGGAACTAGGAATTGGCATGGAATAGCGTTATGAGATGGATTTATCTTCCAGCCTCAACACTTGCCTGGAAAACCAAAGCATAACCCACTAATAGTGGGTCTCTGAATCTCAAGTCATTATCCTTAATTGAAATACTTCCTGTACAAGAAAACAAAGAATCAGAGTAGGCAAGCATTCATGAGGGAAGAATCTGGAACAAGAGGTCTCTTTAAAAATAAGGGGTCGCTCACTTAAGATGGAGATGAGAAATCTTTTCTCAGGGTTGAGAGTCTCTGGAGCTCTTCCTCAAGACAATAGAACAAAGAATAGTACAGCACAGGAACAGGGCCTCAATCCCTCTTCTACCCCCCTCCCCTCACTACTAACCCCCATGATGCCCTAACGAAAAAAAAAACGACGTTCTCCTTATTCGGTCCATATCCCATTCAAATGCCTCTTAAATGTTACTCGTGGCTGCTTCCACCACCACCTCTTCTGGCAGCATGTTGGAGCACCCACCACACTCTGCATGAAAAACTTCCCCCACACATCTCCCATAAATTTTCCCTTGTAATTGACACTTCCACCCTGGGAAAAAGCTTCTGACTATCCACCCTGTCTGCCCTTATAATTTTGTAGACCTCCAACAGGTCTCCCCTCAGTCTCTGTCTTTCCAGTGAAGACAATCCTAATTTATTCAACTTCTCCTCGTAGCCAACACCTTCGAGACCAGGCAACATCCTGGTGACACCTTTTCATATTTTTAAGGCAGAGCTAATTGATCCTTGATTAACAAGGGGTGAAAGGTTATCAGGGTGGGCAGGAATGTCGGGTTGAACGTATAAGAGATTGACCACGATCTTATGGAATGGCAGAGCAGGCTCATGAGATCTAGAGGCCTACTGCTCTTAATTGGTAGGTTCATGTGCAAAAACATTACGCTACTTATAATGATCCACTGGGGAGGAAAAATGCCAACCTGTCTCAACTGGACATTGAGGATGATGAAAATGACATTGTATCTCATTTTATCTGCATGACTTAAAACGGTAAGTGATTTAGCAGAGAGAAAGACGTTAAACTGCCTATTTTGTTTCTACTGGTGGGTGTCTTAATTTTAAAAGCTTAGTTGACAAGGGAGGCAGTGAATTCGAGAGATTTGGGAAGGATGTTTTACCCTCAATAAACGTTGCAAAATCTGATCTAAAGGTATCTACCATTCTGTCTGAACCAGAGATCTGATTAATTTCCTTAGTTGACGGACAAGAGCCATTCGAAATAAATACCTTGTCACATTTGTTCTACGGTTGTCCTCCCTGGAGTTGGAAAGACAGCATAGGATAAGTGGCACAGATTGTTTACACCAGAAATAATTTTGCATCATGAACACCTAGTCCAGTGAAATAAAGCATGCGTATCTCAAGCCATTAAAAAAGCTCTACAACAATTTGTACTTGTATAGTACCTCAACATTAAGTGGTTCTAGATGCTTCTTGGAGCATTATCAAACAAATATGACTGTAGAACAGGTAACCAGAAGCCTGGTGAAAAGGGTATGTTTTAAGGAATGTTTTAAGTGAGGCAGGGAAGTGTTTTGAATGACGTCAAATTTAGGGAAGATAGAATGTGAGAAGCTAGCGAGGAGTGATTTGGAATTAAGTCTAGAGGTAACAAAGTCATGGACGTGGGTTTTTTGCAGCAAATGCAGTGAATCAAAGTTTATGGGGTTGAAAATAGGCAGTCCCAAAAGATGATGCCAATATGTAGTTACAAAGTTATAGCTATGATACCAAGGTTGCGGACAGCCTGGTTCAGTCTGAGACAGCTGCCAGAATTGTGGTTAGAATAGTGGCTACAGAGTGGAGTTTGTGGCAGGGATTGAGGGTGATGGCTTTGTCAGCGCCATAGATAGCTGGAAACAGTTTCTGCTGGTCCAGTGCTTGTAAAGTCCTATCTGTGTAAGGGGTTGTGTGTTTTAAATCATGGTTTGCACATGCAGTTCAAACTAATACAAAACAGGTTTTATTGAAAGATGTTTTTTACACTGCACAAAGTACAAACAAAGTAAAACAGCAGCCTTTGGAAACACCCTAATTACATCACAATCTAATCATGTGATCAGCTCTTAAAGCAACCTGCAACCCTTTAAAATATATAACAATACTCCTCATAGCTTTGTGCTTTCCTCAGTTTCATATATTTATGTCATTGAAATTGAATTTTTTTAAAATTCACAACATGAGAGATCATAAAACTAGAGTACTGCCATGGGTATGTTTCAGAGCTGAGTATATATATATATATATATATATACACAAAATGGCCTTGGCCATATTGTGATTTTTAAAAAATCCAAATTTTTTTGTGCTGAAGAAGCAATTGAGGTAAACCATTGAGAGACCATCTGTTTATCCTCAGGAGCCCTGGTACTGTTGCAATTTGAATCAGTGGAACAGGATCTGAGATCACAGTCAATCCAAATCCATACCTTTTAATCTCTAACTTCAATAATTAGATTGTAATTGATCCTTTAGGATGAATTTGGAATAAAATGTACTATTCTGAATTCTTGGGCTGTGTTTTTGGCACATGCACATTAACAGCAAGTAATCACATCACATCAATGGCACAAGTCCAGAGTTTTATGAAGGGAAGAACCCAAATTGCTAGGCAGCACCATTTATCTGAGAATTAACAACACAATTGAAATCCTTCAGATTCTTGTGCCAGAATAATGAAAATGGTTGAATATAAATGGTACAGGACATCTACACTGCCACTGAGCATTTAATAAAGTGACATATCAAAACTAAACTGAAATTGTTCATTTACTAAGAAATACTGAAGTTGAAAATGGGAGACTCCTACAAGTTGGGCTGGAGTTCTTCCACTTTGAGATAGCTATTGGATGCAGAGAGAGAGGCGCTTACTGAATCACAACAAAGCTTTTCGTCCATAACTGCAATAAATATATCTCCAGCTCTGTGCTCTGCTAACCAAGAAAGCAAATATTTTGCATTATTTAAGTGAAAATTTGAGTCTTTAAATGTTCAGGGCAATAGAGGACCCATGACACACCGTTGAATAAATTAACAAAAGAAGCAGTCACCGTTCAAAGGCAAAGCTGCGGTCTATTTGCTGTATTGGCTCAAACTGAACCAGCAACCTATGTTTATCTACCTCTCCTCAGAACATTTGAGAGTATTTTAACACACAACAGGAGATAAGAAACATTAAATGGACATTGCAAACTGAAAAGGATATTCAGCAATGAGTGTTATAGGAGGCTCTTAAATGCATAAAAAGGAAGAAAGTCGTCTTGGGACAATTTCACAAAGCAGAATATAATGTAAGAAAAAATAGCCACAAATTGACTGTAGGGAGTAAAGGTGAATCAGAGCAACACAAGTTGTGCGCTTGGGTGGCACGGTGGCACAGTGATTGGCAGGAACCCGGGTTCAATTCCTGGCTTGGGTCACTGTCTGTGCAGAGTCTGCATGTTCACCCCATATCTGTGTGGGTTTCCTTTGGGTGCTCCAGTTTCCTCCCACAGTCTGAAAGACATGCTGATCAGGTGCATTGGCCATGCTAAGTTCTCCCTCAGTGTATCCGAAGAGGCGCTGGAGTGTGTTGACTCGGGGATTTTCACAGTAACTTCACTGCAGTGTTAATATAAGCCTACTGTGACACTAATAAATAAACTTTAAAAACATTAAGATCAGCTGCTGAAAATCATGAAGCAATTTAAAAATAATAATAAGGACCTGAAGTCAATATTTTGTTACATGCTGAGTTTGTGGACCTTACAATGAAGGCAATGGATGTGGATTAATTTTTCCAGGATAGGAAACCAGCTTAAAGCTCTGCATAAGTTTGTGGAAGGTAAAACCAGCAAGGTCAGTGAAGAGGGCACTGAAACTGATCCCAAGATGCTGAAAAGACAGGGCAGCATTTTGATACTGGTAATAGTGGGCAATGTAATATTTCAAAGATATCTAGGTACATTTCACATCCAAAATGTATGATTCAGTGGTATCCAATCTTCCCTCTATATAATGTGTAATATTCTGATTTCTGGAGCAAAAATAGTTTTAACAATAGTGACAAAATCTGCCCAATAGTGCTATATGAATCTAAACAGGAGTCAGAGATGTACTTGGAATCTAAAGCAGGTAGCTAATCTGTTAATGAAAGTAAAGCTCGCATTACACACGAATTGAGTATAAAGTAGCTTGTAACTTAAGAACATAAGAACATAAGAAGTAGGAGCAGGAGTAGGCCATCTAGCCCTTCGAGCCTGCCCCGCCATTCAATAAGATCATGGCTGATCTGTCGTGGCTCAGTTCCACTTTCCTGCCCTCTCCCCATAACCCTTAATCCCCTCTCTTATCAAGAACCCATCAACCCGCTTCTTAAAAATATTTAGCGAGGCAGCCTCCACCACTTCAACGGGCAGAGAATTCCAGAGATTCACCACCCTTTGAGTGAAGAAGTTCCTCCTCAACTCCGTTCTAAACCGCCTCCCCTTTATCTTGAGGCTGTGCCCCCTAGTCCTACTGTCTTTTTTGAGCGGGAAGAGTCTCTCCACCTCTATCCTATCCATCCCATTCATCATCTTATACGTCTCAATGAGATCTCCCCTCATTCTTCTAAACTCTAACGAGTACAAGCCTAGTTTATTCAGCCTCTCCTCATAGCTCAATCCCCTCAACTCCGGTATCAGCCTAGTAAACCTCCTCTGCACTCCCTCCAGGGCCAAAATATCCTTGCGCAGGTGCGGCGCCCAAAACTGCACACAGTACTCCAGCTGCGGCCTCACCAATGCCCTATACAGCTGCAGCAAGACCTCCCTACTTTTATATTCAATCCCCCTCGCTATGAAGGCCAGCATCCCATTCGCCTTCCTGACCACCTGCTGCACCTGCAAGCTGGGTTTTTGCGACTCATGCACAAGGACCCTGAGGTCCCTCTGCACCGTCGCCTGCTGCAGTTTTTCGGTATAGCTCAGAATGTACTCTGTACAACAATGCTGTCAGTCCCATTCCCCTCCTCTGTCCTTGTAGTCCTGCAAGTTTATTTCCCTCAAATACCCAATCAATTTCCTTTGGAAATTATTGCTTGACTCTACTTGCACCATCCTCATATGCAGCGAGTTCGAGATCATTACCACTCACTGCGTAAAAAACACTTTTCCTCACACCTCCACTGCATCTCTTGCTCAAAACCTGAAATTGTATCTCTTAGTACTTGTGCCATCAGCTTATCTATTTTATGTAAACGTGTCATAATCTTGTAGACCTCTATCAAATCTCCCCTTTGATCCAAGGAGAGCAACCCCAGCTTCTCCAAGTTAACCATGTAGCTAAAGTCCCTCAACCGTGGAACCATTTTGATAAATCTCATCTGCACCCTCTCAAGTAACTTTACATCCTTCTTAAAATGTAGTGGCTAGAACTGGAAGCAATGTTTTAGTTGTAGCCTATGCAAAGTTTTATAAATGTTCAGTATAACTTCCCTGCTTTTGTAGTTAATATCTCCATTTATGAAGCCCAAGATCTCATTTGCTTTGCTAAATTACTCCCTCTTTGCCCTTCCACCTTCAAAGCTCGATGCACAAATACTTCAAAGTCACTCTGTGCCTTCTATGTCATCAAGTTTTTTTTGTCCCTCCTTATCCCTTCAGCCAAAAAGAGCAAGACCCCAGCTTCCAATAGATTATCAGAAAATCAGTCTAACTGGTGAAAAAAAAGCCTTACCAGGTCTCTCAAAAATGCTTAAGTGTACTGCACATTCAATGACAATCAAAAACAGAAAATGCTGGAAAATCTCAGCAGGCCTGACAGCATCTGTGGAGAGAGAATAGAGCCAATGTTTTGAGTCTGGGTGACCCTTTATCAGAGCTAAGAGCAAAGGGAATCAGAAGAGACTTATACTATGAGGAAGGGGGTGGTTGCTGAACTTGGAATTGTCAATGAGGGAATGTAAATGAGGATGAAGAAAGCTGAGTAAAGTGCTAAAGGTGTCCATCAAGTGATCAGAATGTGTGAATAGCAGAACAGAGGTACAGACTGTTAATATACTGCCTGAGGAATGTGGCAGTTGCCCTAAAGGGGGAGGAAGGGGCAGGATTGTAGGGGGCAAGATGGAGAGTGAGAATGGAGAAGTAGAAAAAAGGAAGTGAGAAAAAGAGCTAATAAAATGGATGAATGAAATGAAAAGAAGAAATGAAATAAAATGAATGGAAATGGAGTGAAGGTGGAGGGGAGAGTTCATGCTTTGAAGTTGTTGAACTCGAAGCTTAGTCTGGAAGGGTGTAAAGTGCCCAGTCGGAAGGTGAGGTGCTGTTCCTGAGGTTTGCATTGGAGATCATTGGAACATTGCAAAAGGCCAAAGACGGACATTGGGGTCATTCAATTAATTACTTTGAAATGTGGTGAGTGTGGGAAAAGGTACAGAAAGTTCACCAAACAGCAATGTGAGAAATGACCAGTTTCTTGGACTTTGGGTGGGGGGGGGGTGGGGGGGTGGGTGGGGTGGGTCGGGGGGGTGGCAGGGGGTGGGGTTGGGGGGGTGGCGGGGAGGTGGCAGGGGTGGTGGGGCGGGGTGAGGGGGGGTGGTGGGGGGTGGGAACCTTGTCAATTGAGAGCACATCTGGAGATTTGGGGCTCATTGCACACAATTTTCATTAAAATAGTTAGAAAATAATGGGCAATGTGCACCTGAGCTCCACGAGGAAAGATTATCTAGCAGAAGTGCGATGTTGGAAAATTACTTACAACCTGATCACCTAGTAATCCCAGGGATCTACTTCATATCAGCAATGTCTCTTATTTGTCGGCTCTTTGCTGATCCTGGTCCCAAATTTCCTTAGGCGTTCCAGTGAATTGGGGCATTACAGGAGCCAGCGGCTGCATCCTGAAGTAGAATGTGGGATGGAACTAATTGAACAGAGTTTTCCTCCCTTTATTTAATGATATAAATGTCAATTATGAGCACATTTTTTAGTAGTTATAAATGAACCACATGGAAAGATTTGATGGCTTCAAATATCTTGGCTTATGTCTTCAAGCAGGTTTTTTGTTATGCTGGGGTGCTGTTTACATTGACTCCAATATGTCTCAGAAAGAGAATCACCACAATGCAGTTAAACAGCCACCACTATGGGTTTCCCTTAGGGAATCACTATATTCACCATGTTTACAGAGGATGCCTGATGGGAGCAGTGGAACATCTGGACAGCTGCAGAAATGTTCAAAGCTACCATGCTCTCTCGGGAAATCTGAAACAATAAAAATACTTCCCAATGTTGGCTCACAGACTCCACTGTTAATCCTGCCATCTGCTGCATCCCCTGTGATAGACCTGAACAAAGGTAAAATTCTCATCAAACATCCTTTTTTCTCAAGCTATCTCAGCCAAGGGCTGCTGCCTACTAAGCATTCTGATCAAGACCAGCAGATCTATTCTACTCCTTGATTTTCTGTTTTCCTCATGCACTCTGACACATCCAGTACGATTTGTTTGTGCCCACGATCTTTCTGTTCCCATCCAAATGTTATTGCGCTGATGAATGCAGCCAAAGACACATCTGTATGGTGGTAAGGTTAGCCCATGCCCTTTAGCAGTTGGACCAAGCCTACCTCCTTCCTCCTACTCCATCGCATCCTAATCTTTGCTGCACGTCACCTGCAGGAGAGTGGGTGGTGAGCAACCAGACAAAGGTGGGGTTGGAGATGAATTTACAAGATTAGTTGTTCAAGAAAGCTGCCATTGTTTTTGTGGCTGGAGGTGAAAAAGTGAAATACCAAAAAACTGCCCCTTATGCTGGTCAGACCCACTGACTTCACTATTTCCAACTGGCAGCACAGACTGCCTCTGCAGCAATTCCTCAGAGAGTCTGCTGCCTGATGTCAGGGGGCTCATTGGAGTTTAGAAGGATGAGGGGGGATCTTATTGAAACTTACAGGATACTGCGAGGCCTGGATAGAGTGGACATGGAGAGGATGCTTCCACTAGTAGGAAAAACTAGAACCAGAGGGCACAATCTCAGGCTAAAGGGATGATTCTTTAAAACAGAGATGAGGAGGAATTTCTTCAGCCAGAGAGTGGTGAATCTGTGGAACTCTTTGCCACAGAAGGCTACAGAGGCCAGGTCGTTGAGTGTCTTTAAGACAGAGATAGATATGTTCTTGATTAATAAGGGGATCTGGAATTATGGGGAAAAGGCACAATCAGCCATGAGTGAATGGCGGAGCAGACTTGATGGGCTGAGTGGTCTAATTCTGCTCCTATGTCTTATGATCTTATGACTCTTGCAACCCCCACTTACTGTCTTGACTCACGCACTCTTCTGTGGTATTTCCTTCTGTAGGGAAGATGCAGGCATTAGCAGGCTGTGCTTTTCAAAGTATTCATTGCATCCCTGGTATCAATAGGCTGAAACCAATTCATGTAACTAAGAGCCGGAAGGTCACTAAGACTTGTGAGATGGGAGCTAGAAGGGCAGCATCAATATAAGGTTTGTGAGGGAAGGTCCATGTGTGAGGCCCAAGTGGAAGAGTGAGCATAAAAAACTGCTAATCCAGAGGTCACAAACTGAAATCCCACCATGGAAAATGGATGGATTCAATAAATCTGATTATTTGTGGACTACTGCTCACAAAATAGCCATGGAAGCTACAGGATTGTGGTTTAAAACCCATATAGTTCACTAATGTCTTTTTAGGAAGGGAATCTACAAGGCTGGTTCAATCCCACACTAAATAATTGACACTTAATGTCCTCAGGATAATGGCAATTGATGCTGCCTTTCCAGTATCACTCATACCCCAAGAGCAATCTCATCCATCGGACTAAAATTGGCTAATGGAAGGACTCAGTAGTGTGGACAAGCAGAGGGATCTCGGGGTACATGTGCATAGCTCCCTGAAAGTTGGCACCCAGGTTGATAAGGTTGTTAAGAAGGCATACGGTGTGTTAGCTTATATTGGTAGAGGGATTGAATTTCGGAGCCGTGAGGTCATGTTACAACTGTACAAAACTCTGGTGCGGCCGCACTTGGAATATTGTGTACAGTTCTGGTCGCCGCATTATAAGAAAGATGTGGAGGCATTGGAAAGGGTGCAGAGGAGGTTTACCAGGATGTTGCCTGGTATGGTGGGAAGGTCTTATGAGGAAAGGCTGAGGGACTTGAGGTTATTTTCATTGGAGAGAAGAAGGTTACGAGGTGACCTGATTGAGGCATACAAGATGATCAAAGGATTGGATAGGGTGGACAGTGAGAGCCTTTTACCTCGGATGGTGATGGCTAACACAAGGGGACATAGCTTTAAATTAAGGGGTGGTAATTATAGGACGGATGTCAGAGGTAGGTTCTTTACTCTGAGGGCAGTAAGGTCGTGGAATGCCCTGCCTGCAGCAGTTGTGGACTTGCCAACTTTAAGGGCATTCAAATGGTCAGTGGATAGGCATATGGATAACATTGGAATAGTTTAGGTTAGAGGGTCTTTAGATTGGTTCCACTGGTCGGCGCAACATCGAGGGCCGAAGGGCCTGTACTGCGCTGTTATGTTCTATGTTAAAATCTACAGTTCCTCCACTGTAACATCCAGCCATTCCTAAATGATTCCAGGGATTTTGCCTGCACTGCTTTCATCACTTACTTCTAAATCTGTTCTGGGTCACGTTCTTTTTGTATAAACATGCCCTGCCTATCTTTAAGTAAGTCTTAGTGCTGATACATGTACATAACCAGCTGATTTCCCATTGCATTGCTTCTAATAAAACACGATAAAACAACGGGTGTGCTATATCAGATAAGTTATTTAGTTCCTGAAGAAGAATTGTGTATAACTGCTCTGTCCCTTTAAGATGTAATTGCTGTATTAGACCAATCCTGTAGTCAGTTAGAGGCTAATTTCTACTGAGAATATCTTGAGGTCAATTTGCAGATGATTGGCAGTTGCTTGAAAATCCGTGGGAAAAAAGACAAGGAAATGATTGGCTTGCTATTTCTTTTCTATACTGTTATTTTTAAAAAACTGCTACAACCTATAACAACATGCAGCACTTTGAAGTATGATAGCTGAAAAGTGGCAGATGTGCACAAGATAGGAACATAGGAAATAGGTGCAGGAATCGGCAATTTAAGCCTTCGAGCCCAATCTGCCATTTAACGTGATCATGGCTGATCTTATCCCGATCTCAACTCCACTTTCCTGCCTGCTCCCCATAGTCCTTTGTCTCGCTTCTCATCGGAAACATCCATCTCTTTCTTGAATCTGTTGATTGATTTCACCTCCACTGTACCCTGGGGCAGCGAGTTCCACAGATTCACAACCCTTTGAGAGAAGTAGTTTCTCCCCATCTCAGTTTTGAATTTACCTCCTCTCACTCGAGGGAGGGAATTTTCCTGTCCCGCTCACCACAGGGGGGCAGACCATGCAAAGGTCCATTGACCTTGGGCAGAATTTTCCGGTTTTGGGGTGAGTGCAGCCGGAAAATCCCACCCGATATTTATCACCTCTTGTTTTAGACTGTCTCACAAGGGGGAATATCTGTTCAATGTCTACCTTATCAATCCTCTTTAGTATTTTATATACCTCCATCTGGTCCTCCCCTCATTCTTCCAGTGAGTACAAGCCCAAGTTATTCAACCACTCCTTGTACAACATATGCAAGACTTATGTTTAGACAGGTAGAATCCCTTGTCTTTTACATTTGTGTTTTTTGTTGTTTGAATCTGAAGTGATTTTATGATGGAAGTTGTATCTGTAGTTTGGTGCCGTATCACTTATTCCATCTTACAGCAATATCACTATAGCCAGCCATGATTACAGCTAAATGTTATTAAACTAAATGTGGCAGTGCAGAGAATCACCTCAGCAAATGGCTTTTCTGTGACATTGCAGAATGTGGCTGTTTGCACTGATTCCCACAGACTAGCATTTTGTTCTCTGTCCATAGGTGTGCTGAGCAATGTCGTGTTCATGCTGCTGGTCTGGATAAATCTTCTGGGCCTTGGGGGAGGACCACAGCAAGAAATCATAAGTAGTGTTTGTGATTTTTAAATGACTAATCAAGCATAGCTGTTTTTGTATTGCCATCAGTGCTTGGCAATGTAAACAGGGTTGATTCCAACACCAGCAGCTGAGCCAAACACAACTGCTTCTATTTAAAGCAACTCTGCAGAATGTAAATGTGGTCTTTGCTGATAATTTACATCTTCTGTGGTTTATAATGCCCTTGAGTAATCAGTCTGCCCTTCATGATGATTGCTCTGCTGTTTGTGGTGTTACAGAATTCCATGCAGAACAGTAGCTTACAATATAACTGCATGTACATTGAATCATTTGCTCATGATGCTTGTGCTTTGAAGGATGGCTTGTCCTCGAGCCTGGCATCAGTTGTGAGCTGCAGTTCCTTTTCTTTATTACAGACTACAGCAAATGGATTTTAGCACAGGTAGGTGTGAGGTTTTAGCAATTCTGACATTTTGGTTAGAACAATAAGGAGGCCACATATGACTTGGATCACCACCATTTCCATTCCCTTTGTCTTTTTTCTATGAAATCTTTGTTAATCCCCCCCTCCCCCCCAACCCTAACAGTTTAAATATCACCCTATTTTCTATTGTCTTCAGCTTATTTGAAGGATCATCCAGACTGAAAATGTTGACTTTATTCTCTCTCCACAGCTGCTGCCTGACCTGTTGAGATTTTCCAGCATTTTCTGTTTTTGTTTCAAATTCCAGCGTCCGCAGTAACTTGTTTTTATATGATTAAACAAGAAGAAACAATGACTGCTTGTGTTAAGGGAAGCCAGTAATCATGGATGATTTTTAGCCAAGTATAACCTGGAAAAATCAGATTGACAGTAGTAACCTGGATTGGGAGTTCAGAGAATGCTTTCAAGATAATTTAGAGCAGCACAATCTGGGACCAATCAGAGAGCAAGTTCTATCAGAGTTGGCACTGTGTGTATAACGGGATGAATTAGTGACCTCAGAGCAATGGCAGCCCTCGGTAGCAATGACCACAATATGATTGAATTTTACATCCAGTTTGATAAGAAGGTCTGGTCTGAGACTAAGAACATAAGAACATAAGAAATAGGAGCAGGAGAAGGCCATCCAGCCCTTCGAGCCTGCCCCGCCATTCAATAAGATCATGGCTGATCTGTCGCTGCTCAGTTCCACTTTCCCGCCCTCTCCCCATAACCCTTAATCCCCTCTCTTATCAAAAACCCATCAACCCGCGTCTTAAAAATATTTAGCGAGGCAGCCTCCACCACTTCAACGGGCAGAGAATTCCAGAGATTCACCACCCTTTGAGTGAAGAAATTCCTCCTCAACTCCGTTCTAACCTGCCCCCCTTTTATCTTGAGGCTGTGCCCCCTAGTCCTACTGTCTTTTTTGAGCGGGAAGAGTCTTTCCACCTCTATCCTATCCATCCCATTCATCATCTTATACGTCTCAATGAGATCTCCCCTCATTCTTCTAAACTCTAACGAGTACAAGCCTAGTTTATTCAGCCTCTCCTCATAGCTCAACCCCCTCAACTCCGGTATCAGCCTAGTAAACTTCCTCTGCACTCCCTCCAAGGCCAAAATATCTTTGTGCAGGTGCGGCGCCCAAAACTGCACACAGTACTCCAGCTGCAGCCTCACCAATGCCCTATGCAGCTGCAGCAAGACCTCCCTACTTTTATATTCAATCCCCTTCGCTATGAAGGCCAGCATCCCATTCGCCTTCCTGACCACCTGCTGCACCTGCAAGCTGGGTTTTTGCGACTCATGCACAAGGACCCCGAGGTCCCTCTGCACCGTCGCCTGCTGCAGTTTTTCGCCCCGTAAGTAATAGTCCTTCCTACCATTCTTCCTACCAAAGTGGACCACCTCACACTTGCCAACATTAAATTCCATTTGCCATTTCCTGGCCCATTCGCCCAGCCTATCTAGATCCTTCTGCAGACTCTCCACACCCTCCGCACAATTTGCCGTTCCTCCAATCTTGGTGTCATCAGCAAATTTCGACACTCTACACTCGGTTCCCTCCTCCAGATCATCTATATAAATGGTAAATAGCTGAGGCCCCAGCACCGACCCCTGGGGCACTCCACTAGTCACCATCCGCCAATCCGAATAGCACCCGTTGACCCCCACTCTCTGCCTCCTATTTGACAACCAATCCTCTATCCACGCTAACACCCTACCCCCAACTCCATGTCCCTTAACCTTGTGCAATAACCTCTTGTGAGGTACTTTGTCAAACGCCTTCTGAAAATCTAGAAAGACCACATCTACCGGCTCTCCTCTATCCACCGCCCGAGACACATCCTCATAGAACTCCAGTAAATTTGTCAGACACGACTTCCCTTTAATGAAACCGTGCTGTGTCTGCTCTATCAAGCAATTCCCTTCCAGATGCCTCACAATTTCCTCCTTAATGACAGATTCTAACATTTTACCTACCACAGACGTTAAACTAACCGGCCTATAATTCCCCGCCTTTTGCCTGGCACCCTTCTTAAACAACGGCGTAACATTAGCCGTTTTCCAATTATCCGGCACTTCCCCGGAATCCAGCAACGTCTGGAAAATAACCACCAAGGCATCCACTATCACCTCCGCCATTTCTTTCAGAACCCTCAGATGCATTCCATCCGGTCCTGGGGACTTGTCCACAATCAGCCCCTCCAGTCTGTCGAGCACCGCCTCTCTAGTAACAGTAATGTCATTAAGATCCTCCAGTCCTACCACCTTTCCATCGCTAACACCTGGCAAATTATTCACGTCCTCCTCCGTGAAGACAGAAACAAAAAAGTTATTCAATACCTTAGCCATATCCCCATCCCCTACCACTAGGTCCCCTTTCTCATCCTCTAAAGGACCAACATTCACCCTAGCCAGCCTCTTCCTTTTTATATATTTATAAAAACTCTTGCTATCCTTTTTTATATTAAGCGCTAGCCCAGCTTCATAGTTTCTCCTACCCTTCTTTATCAACTTCTTTGTCAATCTTTGTTGACATTTAAACCTCTCCCAATCCTCTTCTCGCCCACTACTCTTAGCTACTCTAAATTCCTCCGCTTTTAGTTTAACACTTTCCTTCACCTCCTTCGTTATCCACGGCTTATTACCTCTCCTCCTACTATCCTTTTTGACCATCGGAATAAATTTCCGCTGAGCACCAAGAAAGATCTCCTTAAAGATCCTCCACTGCTCCTCAACAGACCCTCCCTCCAACGCGCTCCCCCAGTCCACATTCGCCAATTCTTCTCTCATCCTACCGTACTCCCCTCTATTCAAACAAAGGACGCGTGTCCGGGAACCCACTTTCTCCTCCTCCATCTGCACCAGAAACTCCACCATACAGTGATCACTCTCCCCAAGAGGATCCTTCACCACAAGGTCCCTAATTCTACCCGCCTCATTACATAGCACCAGATCCAAGATAGCTCGCTCCCTCGTCGGCTCCAACACACACTGTTCGAGGAAACTATCCCGGCAGCATTCCAAGAACTCTTCCTTGAGCCCCCCTCGTCCAACATGGGTCGACCAATCAATATGCAGATTGAAATCCCCCATAACTACAGCCGTCCCATTCCTGCACGCCGCATTTATTTGCGCGTTAACAGCCCACCCCACCTCCAGATCATTATTCGGGGGCCTATAGACGACACCCACCAGCGTCTTCCTCCCTTTGCTGTTCCTAATCTCCACCCACAACGATTCCACCCTCTGCTCCTTGGCTCCAATATCATCCCTTGCTACCACTGTGATGCTATCCTTAATCAGCAGAGCTACGCCCCCCCGCCTTTTCCCTCCTGCCTATCCTTCCTAAACACTTGATAGCCCTGTACATTCAGCTCCCAGTCCCTGTCACCCTGCAGCCACGTCTCTGTAATGGCCACCAGATCGTATCCATTTGTGTCGATCTGCGCCACCAGCTCATCCACTTTATTCCGAATGCTTCGTGCATTCAGATAAAGCGCTTTCATCCCAGCCTTCACGTGGACCCTATTTGCCGCAATGCCACCAACTATACTCACGCCCCCTACTCCCTCTATTATTGGGACATCCTCGGCCTCTTCCCTTACCTGTACCCTCTCCTTAACTTTAGACCTCGTAACATCACCTACCCTCGCACCCTCCCCCCCCAATTAGTTTAAAGCCCTGTCTACAGTCCTCTTTACTCGATTCGCCAGCACTCTGGTCCCAGCACGGTTCAGACCAACCCCATCCCGCCCGAACAGGTCCCACCTACCCCAATACTGGTGCCAATGCCCCATAAATTCAAACCCATTCCTCCCACACCAATCCCTGAGCCACCCATTCACTTCCTTAATCCTGTCAACCCTACACCCGTCTGCACTCGGTTCAGGCAGTAGCCCAGAGATAACCACCTTGTCGGTTCTAAATTTAAATCAGGGCAACTATGTGAAAGCTGAGCTAGATGAAATGAACTGTGACACTAGACCAGTGGACAGACCAATAGAGAAACTTGGCAGACATTTAAGGGGATATTTCAGTATCACACGGGGAGTCAGTTAGCTCAGTTGGCTGAATGGCTGGTTCGTGATGCAGACTGACTCCAACATTGTGGGTTCAATTCCTGAACCAGTGAAGGTTATTCATAAAGACCTGCCTTCTCAGCCTTACCCCTCACCTGAAGTGTGATGATCCTTAAATCACTACCAGTCAGCTCCACCCCTCAAAAGGGGAGAGCAGCCTATGGTCATCTGGGACAATGGTAACTTTACCTTTATTCCTATTGATTAGAAAAAATCTAATGGGAACACCCATTATCCATAGTTAACTAAATAACTTAAGGAAAACATCAAACTTAAAGAAAGATGAGTGGCAGATCAGATGATTGGATAAAATATAAAGAATGGCAGAGAATGACTAGAAGGTTAATCAGGAGAAAGAACTTAGAGTATGAGGGGAAGCTAGCTAGAAATGGATAACAAGAGTTTCTACAGGTATTTAAACAGGAAAAGAATAAGTGAAGTGAGTTAAAAGTAAGTTACTGTGGATGCCAGAATCTGAAACAGAAAATGCTGGAAAATCTCAGCAGGTCTGGCAACATCTGTGGAGAGAGAATAGAGCCGATGTTTCGACTCTGGACGACCCTTCATCAGAGCTGAAGCGAAGTAAGTGTTGGTCCTCTAGAGAGTGACGATGTGGAGTTAATAATTAATATTAAAGATACAAAAAATTTCCTCCAATAGATGTAAATCAGGAGTGGACGAGAGAGAGGAACTTGGTGAAATTGTAATCAGTCAGGAAGCGGTAATGAGCCAACCGATCAAGCTGCAGGCTGACAGGCGGACTTCATCCTAGGGGCATAAACGAGGTGTCGAATGAGATAGTAGATGTGTTACTGTTAACTTTGAAACCTTCTATTAAAGAAGGAAGGGATGGACTCATGAATCATTTATGCAAGACAACTAGATAACGGTAACGATAATGGTAGGACTCTGAATAGTGTTGATGAACAGAGGGATCTAGGTGTATGTGTACATAGATCCCTGAAAGTTGGGAATCAAGTCAATAAGGTAGTTAGGAAGGCATACGGTGTCTTGGCGTTTATTGGTAGGGGGATTGAATTTAGGAGCCGCAGCGTCATGTTGCAACTGTACACAACTCTGGTGCGGCCGCACTTGGAGTATTGTGTGCAGTTCTGGTCCCCACATTACAGGAAGGATGTGGAGGCATTGGAGAGGGTGCAGAGGAGGTTTACCAGGATGTTGCCTGGTATGGAGGGGAGGTCCTATGAGGAGAGACTGAGGGATTTGAGGTTGTTTTCGTTAGAAAGAAGGCAGCTACGAGGGGACCTTATTGAAACATATAAGATGATTAGAGGTTTAGATAGGGTGGACAGTGATAGCCTTTTTCCTCGGATGGAGAAATCTAGCACGAGGGGGCATGGCTTTAAATTAAGGGGTGGTAGTTATAGGACGGATGTCAGGGGTAGGTTCTTTACCCAGAGGGTGGTGAGGGATTGGAATGCCCTGCCTGCTGTAGTTGTAAATGCGCCTAGTCTGGGGGCGTTTAAGAGATCCGTGGATAGGTTTATGGATGGAAAGGGTTTGGTTTAGGTTAGAGGGTCATTGCTTTTTAACTGGTCGGCGCAACATCGTGGGCCGAAGGGCCTGTTCTGCGCTGTAATGTTCTATGTTCTAGATATGCTTAAGATTACAGTCATCGAATATGGCCTTCTCCTCTCCCTCCCTTAAAGAAAACCTGTCACACAACTGAACCTTCAATTACACTATTGTATTCTATGGCTATCATGATGCAAATTAAATTTTGCCTTACAGCTCCATCTCAACATCCATTACCACTTGACAAGAGTTAACATTCCTGGTTACATACATTTCATGCAATCGGTCCTACACTCATTGTTCCTTGTGTGATGACCTTTGAGCCAGAAGTCCCTTAACTTAGATGAAGGCAGAAAGGCATGGTACCTAAACTTACAGATGGCACAAATTAGGCAGGGAAGTATGTTGTGAAGAGGACATAAGGATGTTGCAGATAATGTAGATAAGTTGAGTGAACAGGCAAAAATCTGGCAGATGGAGCATAATATGGGAAAATGATCATTTTGGCATGAAAAATGACTGCAGAATTCCAAGGTGCAGAGGTGCAAGGTGTTCTGATGCATGAGTCACAATAAGTTAATGTGTAGGTACAACGTGTAATTAAGAATGCTAATGGAATGCTACCCTTTATTAGAAGAGGAATTGATCATAAAAGTAAAGAAGTTATATAGGACATTAGTGAGACCACAAACTTGAAAACAGTGTGCAGTTTTGGTCTCCTTATTTAAGGAAAGATATAATTGTGCTGGAGGTCGTTGAGAGAAGTTTTACCGGGAATAATTATGAGGCAAGATTGGACAGACTGGGCTTCTTACTACTGCAGTATAGAAGAGTGAAGGGTGACTTGATCCTGAATGGTTTTGACAAGGTGGATGTGGAAATGATGTTTCCTAAGAATATAAGAACATAAGAAATAGGAGCAGGAGTAGGCCATCCAACCCCTCGAGCCTGCCCCGCTATTCAATAGGATCATGGCTGATCTGTCGTGTCTCAGTTCCACTTTCCTGCTTTCTCCCCATAACCCTTAATCCCCTTGCCTATCAAAAACCTATCTACCTGTGTCTTAAATATATTTAGCGAGGTAGCCTCCACCACTTCAACGGGCAGAGAATTCCAGAGATTCACCACCCTTTGAGTGAAGAAGTTCCTCCTCAACTCCATTCTAAACTGCTCCCCCTTTATCTTGAGGCTGTGCCCTCTAGTTCTGCTATCCTTTCTGAGCGGGAAGAGCCTCTCCACCTCTACCCTATCCATCCCCTTCATCATCTTATACGTCTCAGTAAGATCCCCCCTCATCCTTCTAAACTCCAACGAGTACAAGCCCAGTATATGCAGCCTCTCTTCATAGTTCAACCCCCTCAACTCCGGTATTAGCTTAGTGAACCTCCTCTGCACTCCCTCCAAGGCCAAAATATCCTTGCGCAAGTGCGGCGACCAAAACTGCAGTACTCCAGCTGCGGCCTCACCAGTGCCCTGTACAGTTGCAGCAAGACCTCCCTGCTTTTATATTCTATCCCCCTCACTATAAAGGCCAGCTTCCCATTTGCCTTCCTGACCACCTGCTGCACCTGCAGGCTGGGTTTTTGCGACTCATGCACAAGGACCCCCAGGTCCCTCTGCACCATAGCATTCCTCTTGTAGATGAATCCAGTACTAGGGGCATTATTTTACAATTAAGGATCGCCCTTTTAGGACAAAAATGAGGAGATTTCTTTTCTCTCAGAGGCAATAGAGGTGAGGCCATTGAATAATTTTAATGCAAAGGTAGATAGATTTTTGTTAGGCAAGGAAGCCACAGGTTATCAGGAGTAGATGGAAGTGTGGAATTCCAAACACAACTGGATCAGCCATGATTTGATTTAAAAGCAAAGTAGGACTGAGGTTCCTATTTTGTAGATTTGTGTGTTCATATGCCCATGCCATAATATGGTTAGCAGGGGCAGTCTGTTGGGTGTGGCCAAGTTTTAAAATGGTGAAAATGAAGGTGGGTACTATCTTTCAAGGTGCCCTTTATGCAACAGGTGACAGCTTCCCTGATAGTACAACCTCCCCTTAGTCTTCCTATCTGCCTGTTGTTCAAAACTCACCACACTAACACCCCTAACCGTCTCCCCCACCCCTCCTTAAGCTGACCAAATATTCCCCACCCAATATCCCAGTCTAACTCACACTGGGATCCATTTGGCCTTCTTCTTGGAGCTGATCACACTCCTCACACTGCCAATTAATGAGCCCTAGGCACTGCTGGCCAATTGGATTGACTGGCAACTCCCAGTACCAGTGCCTCCTCCCCACTGAGGGATGGAATGTCCACTCTCTATCAATTTGCCACACTCATTATGTGTTAGGGCTGCGGGATGGGCTGGCATGGAGTGTGCCAGCTTCCATCTAACCTTCCTTCCAGATGGAGGGTTGGATGGACAGAAGTGCGAGCTATCCACCTCACCTTGGTCACCAAAGAATCCAATCAGGAGTTCAGAAGAAACATTTTTAGAGAGTGATGAGAAAGCGGAGCTTGCTAACCCAAGTAGTTTTTGAGGTGAATAGCACAGATGCAATGAATCGGGGGCTCGGTAAGCGTGTGAGGGAGAGAAGAGTAGAGGATTAAAGTAACAAAATTAAATGAGGCCGGCTGGGAGGAGGCTCAAGTGGAGCTTAAGCACTTGCATTTATGTGTTGGGCCAAATGGCCTGTTTCTGTGTTATTTTATGTAATTTTATGCAAATCTTGTCCTTTCTCTCTGAAGATAAGACTGTATCAGAAAACGAAACAATGGGTTTGGAAATTCAATTTGCCGCCTGGGAGTAATTCAATTAAAGTGAAAGTCGGCTGGTTTCAATAATAAGCGGCTGATCCACACTGCCAGATATACGCCTACGTGGCATGTTTAAAAAGCTACCACAATAAAGTATAAGAGATAACGTGGATGGACTCATGAATCATTTATGCAAGACAACTAGATATGTTTAAAGTGGCGTCAAAGATTACAGTCATCGAATATGGCCTTCTCCTCTCCCTCCCTTAAAGAAAACCAGTCACGCAACTGAACCTTCAATTACACTATTGTATTCTATGGCTATCATGATGCAAATTAAATTCTGCCTTACAGCTCCATCTCAAAATCCATTACCACTTGACAAGAGTTGACATTTCTTATTACGTACATTTCATGCAATTGGTTCTACAGTCATTGTTCCTTGTGTGATGACCTTTGAGCCAGTAGCAATGCACTGAGGAAAGTTTGTAACTTCTTTAAAATGTCTATGGAATCTCTAATTGTTTCTAGAATGTTTGGAAAAGGCTTTGAAGATTTTCTGTAAGTTGTAAAGGAAGCAATGGTAATTTCCTTAGAAATATGTAACGCTGGTCAATGTGACCTGATGACCTTTGATCTAGAAACAAGGAAGGAAGCTGAGAACAAAGCTGTGTGGTTGGCAGACACAAGGGAGAGTTGCAGACACAAAGAAGAGCTTACAAGCAGAGGAGCTGGAGGGTGAGATATTCAGTATACAAATGCAAACACGCAGAAAAAGCAGACAGAGGGTTAGGTTGATTGGCCATTCTAAAAATTGCCCTTAGTATCCTGAGATGCATAGAGGGATTAGTGGGTAAATATGTAGGGATATGGGGGTAGGGCTTAGTTAGGATTGTGGTCAGTGCAGTGTCGATGGGCCGAATGGCCTCTTTCTGTACTGTAGGGTTTCTATGATTCTATGCTAAAGAACTGGGTATTTTCCCACAAGTGGCCAAACTGTGAAATAAGCGTTATTGGATGGTCAGTTGAAAAGGGAAGCTACAACATCAGGCCTGTCATGATCTGATGGAGAGCGCATTCATAGAATCTACATTGCTGATGATAAGTATACATATGAAAGTCAAAGGTATACGATGTGTTGGCTAGGACTCCTCACCTGCCCTGTATGAATAAAGAACGACACATTGTGGAACTATGTAGGTAGATAATGCCGCATTGGTACGGAGAACAATGTGAATGACTGTGGTTATGTAACACCCATCTTTGTTGTATCCTTTTTTATTTGAAGTCTTTGTTTATTAATTCATGTGTAATTTGCATTGGTTCCAATTTGTGTTGAAGTAAAAGTTATAAATAACGGATCCGTTTCTAACCTCTTCATTTGAGGCTATTTAGTAAATTTGATTATTTTGATTTATGGTTCCCCGATAATGATTGTAGCATTTATTATCCAGATATAAATATAGTATATTTGAAGGTGTCCCATTAAAAAAGCATAAACCAGACAAAATAGTTTTTTTCGGCTTTAAACTTTGCTGCACATCTGAATGTTACACAAAAGCAAATTAATTCAAAATCATTTAAACATTTTCAGAGATTCTCTGCATGATTTCAACAATGTTGTTGAGGTTTCAACAGTATCAATGTTTGTATGCAATATCAAATTCACCTATTAACATAAGAATGCGTCAATAATTCCAAATGATAATAATGCTGTTTTTTTCCCCCTGTACATCATATTTGCTCTCTGAACACTTAGAACTAAAGAGACATACACCTAAGAATATTTTGCAGCAGAAAATACACTGAAAAGTTGTTAGTAGCAAAGGAAGGTCAGTAGCCGAGGGATTGAAGAAACTTCCTGCTGGCATCTGATTTGTAGCTGAGGTCACACCATGCATAATGAATAAAAGAATTTATTCCTGTCCCAAACCTATTAATATTCAATGACTTTTTTTCCACCGCAATAGATTCTAAAGTAGTACAGACATCCAAAAATAGTGTTTACAAGGGTGAAATGAAATCATGCCACATGATGTCAATTTGTACTCTCAACCTTATTCAGTATACGCAGCACCAGAGGTCTGGTCCGTAAGGTATGCAAAATGTCACATGATCAACACTGATGTTCTTCCTGACAGCCTTTGTGCAGAACTACTTGAGAAAGGCTGCTTGAGTTTGACTGCAGCGCACTGCGATAAAGCTAATTGTGGTAACCCACCATGTTTGGGAAGGCAGAATTCAACTGGACTTCCCCTCGGGTGACGGTCGCATGTCGACACTGGCTGATGAGGATAAGATAAGGTTTAGCTCTGGTTCCCTCTGTAATAAAAGACTCACTGCCTAGATTCACATGAGAAATGGCCATGTGAATTAACTACTGCAGAGTTAGCAGGCCCATCAAAATACAATCAGTGTCTTCAGAGGAATGGGAAAAATTGAATTTGAAGAAAGATTTCACTTGTAAAACTCATTTGGTTCATCTAATTGACCTGGTCATTCAGGCTGTCTCTCAGCGCACGGGATAAAGGTTAATCAAACGAAAAGAAAAACAACAAATGCTGGTACACTAGTTTTAATTGACATCAGAAAGAGGAAAATATGTTAACCATAGAATCCCTACAGTGCAGAAAGAGGCCACCTGGCCCATTGAGTCTGCACTGACTCTCTGAAAGAGGACCCTACCCAGGCCCACTACTCTGCCGTATCCACGTAACCCCACACATTTACCATGGCTAATCCAACAAACCTATACATCTTTGGACACTAAGCGGCAATTTATCATGGCCTGTACATCTTTGGACTGTGGGAAGGAACCACAGCATCTGGAGGAAACGCACGCCGACCATTGCAGAACATGCAAACTTCACGCAGACAGTCACCCAAAGCTGGAATTGAACCCAGGTCCCTGGAGCTGTGAGGCAGCAGTGCTAATCATTGTGCTAATTAATGTTTCAGGTGAGTCTTTTCTTTAGAACTAAAAAGAATAACATGATAAATGTTAACCTATCTTCCTCCTGCAATTGCTGGCTGACCTTCAGCACATTTCCAGCATTGCTATTTTTATACCAGCTTCCTGTTTTTCAAAACTAGTCCCAGAAACTGTCTGTGTGGAGTTTGCATGTTCTCTCTGTGTCTGCATGTGTTTCCTCTGGATGCTCTGGTTTCCTCCCGCAGTCCAAAGATGTGCAGGTTATGTAGATTGGCGTTGATAAATTGCCCCACGGTGTCAATTCATTTTAGTTCTTTGATCCTTCCCTCCCATTTGATTTGATTTGATTTATTATTATTGTTACATGTATTAGTATACAGTGAAAAGCTTTGTTTTTTGCACACTATACAGGCATCACCACCACCTCCAACAAAATGAAAGCACATTGAAGAGTTGGGGAGGGAAAACTTTCTTCTGAGGCCCTCAGAGAACTATAGAAACTCATCAAATGATGCAAACTATTGCGCAGGATTGCACTTTTATCTCTATTTATTTGAAAGGTTGCAAAAGCTGTGGAAATAATACAAGAGCAAAGCATTTTTTTTATTTTAACATTTCTCATACTGTCTCCTCCAAAGTCCTAATCTTTTCTAATCCATCTCATCTTTCTTTATTCTGCAGTTATCCCTTTCTAATCTTTTCCAGGTTCTTCCAGCTGTCCTTTCAACTCTTTATAAAGTTAAAACCAGGCAAATGTTGTTCATATTTGTACATATTTTAAACCCTGGTTGATTTGTAAATACTTTTAGGACCTAGAATTTAGATGGGTTGGGAGCACAGAAGTAGGGCAGATCACTCAGTGAAGGTGAAATTAGGGCATTAGATAAATAAGCTTAGGCGATATAACACCTCACTGCTCTCCTGCTAAAAAGTAGTATGGAGTTAAAACTAGGACACTCATCCATGGGCTCACTCGACCTCTCCTATTTCCAACAGATTTACGTCTCCCCTGTTTTCAATCCACCATGGTGGTAGAGCTTTCAGTCATTTAGGGCCATCTGTCTGGAACTCTCTCCATTTCTCTCTCCTTGCTTAATGGGTTTCCTCGAAACATATCTCTTTACCCCCATTCTGTCCTTCCAAGCTCTTTCCCTGATTTCAGTCTTTCCATTTATATTACCTCTCTGTCGGATCCCTTGGGATATTTTCTGTGTTAAATATATCACATAAATGTAAATAGTTACTCTTGAGAGCAATCTCTTTGCTAGCATTGTATTAAAACAATTGTTGAAGTTTGCCTCATATGACCCTCTCACCAGAACAATATTCTGATCGGTCCGGGTGCCCTCAGGCTCTTGTGATATCCTCCTTCTGCAGCTTTGTTCATTTATTATACCAAACACTTGTTGCCTTGAAGCAGCCCAAGTGATGCAGATGGTACAGAGTGAGGTCCTTAAATTCCCAGAGGGCAGCATGGTGACACAGTGGTTAGGACAGCTGCCTCACAGCGCCAGGGACCTGGGTTCAATTCCACCCTCAGGTCACTGTCATGCTCCCCGTGTCCACGTGGGTTTCCTCCGGGTGCTCTGGTTTCCTCCCACAGTCCAAGGATGTGTGAGTTAGGACGATTGGCCATGCTAAATTGACGCTAATCCCCTGACACTAGGAAGGTAAATGTGTGGGGTTACGGGAATCAGGCCTGGGTGGATTGTTGTTGGTGCAGGTTTGATAGGCTGAGTGGCCTCCCTCTGCACTGTAGGGATTCTATGATTCTAACAGCCTTGCAGAACTGTGAATTTAATAGCAACAATCACAGCTCAATGTTTTATTTTACCTCAGTACAGAATAGCATAAACAAGCAATCACCAATTTTTCATAAAAACACATGAGAAGAGTTCCTGTTGAATAATGTAACCAGTGTTGTTTGGAATTGACCACAATTAAATAGGAAATAAAATTGGGACACATCACAGTCAGCTGTCAGGATTTGCCACAGACAAGATAGAAGGTGTGGGACTTTCCAGCAGTAGAAATTCCTCTCTATGATTTTTTTTAGTGCATTAGTTAGAGGATTGGTTCAAATTTCGGGGAACGTTATTGGTAACTCACATGCCAGCACTTATCCTTTGGGCTCAGATATGAACTGTAGTCATGGCCAGAGTTCTCCAACCTCACTTGCAGCTGGGATTCTCCAGTCCCACTGCAGCGAGTGAAGATTTGGCTAAGTGCCAAATTCTCTGCTCTCACTGGCAGCAGAAGTGGAGTATATGAGACTGGATGTAGCTAAGTTTCCCGGTGCCCTGTCACAGCACCTTCAGGAGAGGAGGAGAGAAAATTGGAAAATCAACAAAATGAAAATCAGACGTTTAATGAATGACCTTTGTTAAAATTGTGTCCACAGAAATTTGACACAAAGACTGATATTGCAAGGATTTTCAATTCACTAATGGCATTCTGTATGGCTTAGTTCCAGCCCAGACCCCAGCAAAACTACCCACGCACCAGCAGTAGGCTTTAGGATGTGGTAAACCAGGTACATTACCTGCCTTTGACTGGGCCAGAATTTATAATTTGTGATGAAACTTCAGAATAATTCAGATTTTTGAGGGTTTGAAAATCAAATCTTCTAAACTGAAGTCTGAAACCTCAAGTTAAGCAGTTTCGGAATATTGAAAGCCTTTGTCATCGGGAAGATTTTCACAAGGGTGAGCTGGTGCAGGTAAGGGGTGAAATACAGGAAAAATGCAAGTACGTTGGGAGGTCAGCTCCAATCAGATAACTTGCACTTTTCACTCCAGCAGCCTGTGTGCAACACCCTTGGGAGAGGCAAGTTGTCAATTTTAAACATTAATTGTACAATTCGAGTAATCTTGGCATAGATTTTGCATGTTAACTTTATCTCCATTAGTTTCCTGGGCTTCCTGGAACTCACCAGTATGGGGAAATAGTGGCGCAGTGGTAATGTGACAAGACTTGTCATCCTGTGGCTTGGGCTAATGCCTGGGGGCATGGGTTCAAATCTCAGGTTGGCAACTGGTGAAATTTGAATTAAATTTTGGGCGGCACGGTGGCACAATGGTTAACACTGCTGCTTCACAGTATCAGGGACTTGGGTTCAATTACTGGCTTGGATCAGAGTGCAGAGTCTGCACATTCTCCTTGTGGCTGTGTGGGTTTCCTCCGGGTGCTCCGGTTTCCTCCCACGGTCCAAAGATGTACGGGTTAGGTTGATTGGCGGTGCTAAATTGACCCGTGGGCTGGAATTTTACTGGCACATTCGCCCCGATTCATGGGGCTGGCAAGACTTGGCGAACGACATTCTTCATTGCCTTCAGGCGGGATAATATGAAACTCAGGCGGATGTGTAGGTAAAATTCTGCCCTTAGTGTCAGGGGGATTCACAAAGTAAATACGGGGGCAGGGGGTGGCTGGTTTATGGGGATAAGGGCCTAGTTGGAATTGTTGTCGGTGCAGGTTCGATGGGCTGAATGGCCTCCTTCTGCACTGTAGGGTTCTATGATTCTATAACAACACAGGTGCAATTGGAGGAGCTGAAGTTATGACTGGGAAATATGACAAGAACAATTCAACACTTACAGCTGATTTCCAGCGTAACATAGAAACATAGAACAGTACAGCACAGTACAGGCCCTCCTGCCCTCAACGTTGTGCCGAACTATGTCCAAACCCAAGATCAAGCTATCCCACTCCCCATCATTCTGGTGTGCTCCATGTGCCTATCCAATAACCGCTTGAAAATTCCTAAACTGTCCAACTCCACTATCACAGTAGGCAGTCCATTCCACACCCCAACCACTCCCTGAGTGAAGAATCTACCTCGGACATCCCTCCTATATCTCCCACCATGAACCTTATAGTTATGCGTACTTGTGAGAAAACGTTTATTCACAAATATTTATTTGGGGAGATGGTGGAATAGTGGTAATATCATTGGAATAGTAATTCAAAGGCCCAGACTATTGGTTTGGGGACATGGGCTCAAATCCCGCCACAGCAGCTAATGAAATTTAAATTCAGTGAATAAATCTGGAATATAAACTTATTCTCAGTAATGACGATGAAAGTATCATTGATTGTCATAAAAACCTGTCTGGTTCACTAATGTACATTAGGGAAGGAAATCTGCTACCTTTCCCCAGCCTGACCTTCATGTGACACCAGATCCACAGCAATGAGTTGAATCTTAATTGATTTCTGGAATCATCTAGCAAGCTGCTCAGTTCAAAAGCAAGTAGGGATAGACAACAAATGTGAGCATTACTGTCCTTGCTAGTAATGTCCACATCTCATGAAAGAAGAATAAAAGGACTGTACTGTTGTACACAATCTGGGAGTGGCATCTACACTTTGGGAATCCTATGGACAAATCCGCACTTTGGAGCTCTGAATGCCATTTATACTCTGTTAATTTTGACCTCAGATGAGGACTAAAATGAAAATCAGCAGTACCAGTATTTACAGGCAGGAGATAAGCTTCCTCATTGTGTCTGAACTCAAGTGTCTCAGGAGGCTCACTGTCACATCAGTAGCTGGTAGCCATGCACAGTTTGCTAGAACAGGATATGTTGCCAACTAAGAACATAAGAATGTAAGAACTAGGAGTAGGAGTAGGCAATTCAACCCCTCAAGCCTGCTCCGCCATTTAATGGAATAAGGACTGATCTCATCTTGGTCTCAACTTCGCTTTCCTGCCTGTTTTCCATAACTCTTTAACCCATTATTAATTAAAAATTAACACCTCCTTAAGTTTCCTAGCATCCATTCCATTCAGAAGTAGTGAATTCCACAGATTTGCAAACCTTTGAGAGGAATAATTTTTCCTCATTTCTGTTAACAGTAGCGGACAAAATTACCACCCTCCTTCAGTTTCTTCACTTCCGGATCTTTCCAGGGCATTACTGGCAGAACCGTACAATCACGGCCCACAAACAATAATTGGCTTGTTTGCCAAGGTGGACAATTCACTCAAAGAAAACTATAGCACAGGAACAGGCCCTTCGACCCTCCAAGCCTGCACTGGCCATGCTGCCCGACTTAACTAAAGCACCTCACCTTCCTGAGACCATATCCCTCTATTCCCACCCTATTCATGTATTTGTTAAGATGCCCCTTAAAAGCCACTATCGTATCCGCTTCCATTACCTTTCCCCACAGCGAGTTCCAGGCACCCACCAACCTCTGTGTAAAAAATCTGCCTCTTATATCTCCTTTAAAACTTGCTCTTCACACCTTAAACCTGTGCTCCCTAGTAATTGAGTCTTCCACCCTGGGAAAAAGCTTCTGACTATCCACTCTGTCCATGCATCACATAATCTTGTAGACTTCTATCAGGTCACCCCTTAACCTCTGTCGTTCCACTGAGAACAAACCAGGTTTCTCCAATCTCTCCTCATAGCTAATGCCCTCCATACCAGGCAACATCCTGGTAAATCTTTTCTGTATCCTCTCCAAAGCCTCCACATCTTTCTGGTAGTGTGGTGACCAGAATTAAACACTACATTCCATGTGCAGTCTAACTAATGTTCTATAAAGCTGCAACACAACTTGCCAATTTTTAAACTCAATGCCCTGGCCGATGAAGGCAAGCATGCCATATGCCTTCTTGACTACCAACTACACCTGCGTTGCCACTTTCAGTGATTTGTGTACCTGTACACCCAGATCCATTTGCCTATCAATACTCTTAATGGTTATGCCATTTACTGTATATTTCCTATACAGTAAGACCATCCAAAATGCATTACTCCACATTTTTCCGGGTTAAACTCCATCTGCCTTCTCTCCACTCAAGTCTCCAACCGATTTATATTCTACTGTTTCCTCTGATGATCCTCACCACTATCGGCAAATCCACCAACCTTTGTGTGGTCCACAAAACTTACTAATCAAACCAGTTACATTTTCCTCCAAATCATTTACATGTACGACAAACAGCAAAGATCCTAGCACTGATCCTTGAGAAATGCTACTTGTCACAGCCCTCCATTCAGAAATACACCATTCCACTGCTATTCTCTGTCTTCTTTGACCGAGCCAGTTTTGTATCCACCTTGCCAGTTCACCTCTGATCCCATGCGACTTTACCTTCTGCACCAGTCTGCCATGAGGGACCTTGTCAAAGGCCTAACTGAAGTCCACATAGATAGCATCCATGTCCTACCCTCATCAATCACCTTCGTCACTTCCTTGAAAAACTCGATCAAGTTAATGAGACACGACCTCCTCTTCACTCATGATGATGGCAATTAGAATAAGAGTGTGAGTAGTTTTGGCTGGCATCCCATGGGGGCAGGGCATCAATGACTGCACACAAGTGACAATTAAGGCATCCATAGATTATGCATGAATGTTCATCAACTGCCAGAATTTGCGTTGCATCAGTGTCCAGCTGCGTTGCAACCTTACAAAGATCTTTCTGAAGCTGCATACAATATTCCTGGCAGTGCCTTGACGCTTGCATTCTGCAACAGTCCATTCTCCCTGCCCTTTTCGCACAGCAAAGCAAAGTTACTGGCTGGCTGCTCAGAGACAAGCATTTGGTTGATGGCATCTCTCAGAAACCCAAGGAATGAGACAGAGGAAAGATACAATGAGTGCCACGTGAACAGATGTGTCATTGAACAAGCCATCAACATGCTACAGATACCCATCAGATGGCTGGACAGATGTGGAGGCATATATTAGCCAAGGCCTCCAGAATGGATATGGTATGTGGTGCTCTGCATAGTATTGCATAGTGAGATTCGGACCTATAGGAGGAATAAGGCACAAGATATAAAGCATAGCATATCTTTGGACTATTCTGAAATGGAAGGAGAAGATGAGGAGGAGAGTGAGGTTGAGGAGGAGGTGGAAGATGATGCAGACAGTGCTTTTGCTGTCTTGTTTGTCAGGGTTTATATTCTTATTGTGAGGCCCACTTAGACCCTAAGTATCTAATAGCCAGATGGACAGGCCACTTTCATCTTGCCCAAGCCAGGCCACTTTCACAAGCAGCCTTTCAAACAGTCAAGCCTCTCTTTCACTCCCATGCATTTCTCAGTATGAATTCATGGTGGAGCTAATGACCATCCAAAACCACAGCATGTAGGTACTGAATATTACTTCATCATTATAAGGCTAACTGTCTTTTTTCAGTCAACTAATCACTGGAACTTTCCTTTACTCAATTCATTTCAGCTCGCCCAGGCCCTGCACATATAACAAAACCACAAAATTGATTGAGATGGTTAAGTGCCAAAAATAGCAACTGACAGTTCAACTCCTCCCTTCACCAACTTCCCAGCATAAGTTGGTTATGATTAAAAGTAAGAATTATGAAAATAATCCCATTGAATTTTGCACTAGAGTTAATGATGCAGCTAACAACCCACACCATTGCTATGAAACTACCACCAACTACACATGGGCAGTTAAACATGGAACTTAGGAAGTTTCTGTCTAAATTGTTCTGCTCCTCTTGAAGCTTTGTTACAACGGGAACTCATCCAGACACTTGGTGTTGAAACACATGGAATGCTCTAAAGTTATTGCATTCACCAGAAAAGAGTTAGAGTTTGTCCTTTACAGTGTATGTAAATACATTTTTATTGATATGAAAAGCCTTGATTACCACCAAACAATCTTTCTGGCATATTTGTTACAAGTGTAGAGTTGAATTTCTTCAGGTTTTAATTGCTGGCGATTTAAAGGGATGAAAGTTATATATTTTTTCTTTCCTTCTCTTTGTCTGAATAAAATTACATTTCTTTTTAGCTGAACAAGAAGCATCAGCAGTTCATGACTAAATTCGTAAGTACTACATCATGAAACTTGTAGACATTCTGTAGTCTCCAGTGTTTCAGATAACAGATTTGTAATCTTCCTTTTGATGCATCGCACAATGTTGTACTCTGGAATATGGAGCTACGTCTTAGAATCTCTTGGCCTTTAGCCCATTAGCTCAGAGAAAATTTGTGAAGCCAAAACATTTTTTTTATCTACTCTCTTATTTTAGCTGTGAGCTTCAGATCTGAGGGAAGAAATGAATCAGTTTTGCTAGAGGTCCTTTGACTTTTTATTTGCTTTCAACTAAGCCTTTATCACACTCATGCTTTTCTCTTGCAACCAATTATAAATGCCACAGCCCTTATTTCTTTCTGATTTGGAATAATGCAGCATTAGGGTCTGACTGAAATAACCATTCCAAATGAAGAAAAAATGGAAATCAGAAATAAATGCAGGGGGTGGCACGGTGGCACAGTGGTTAGTACTGCTGCCTCACAGGGCCAGTGACCTGGATCGATTCCCGGTCTGGATCACCGTCTGTGTGGAGTTTGCATATTCTCCCTGCGTCTGCGTGGGTTTCCTTCGAGTGCTCTGGTTTCCTTCCACAGTCCAAAGATGTGCGGGTTAGGTGCATTGGCCATGCTAAATTTTGGACACAGGTGAGGTCCCAGAGGATTGGCGGATTGCAAATGTAGTACCGTTGTTTAAAAAGGGTCAGAGGGATAACCCAGGGAATTATAGGCCGGTGAGCTTGACTTCAGTTATAGGCAAGCTAATGGAGAAGATCCTCAAGGATAGGATGTATGAACATCTGGAGTGCTGCAATCTGATCAGGGATACGCAGCATGGCTTCGTTACAGGGAGGTCGTGCCTTACGAATCTAGTGGAATTTTTTGAAGAGGTGACAAAAACGGTTGACGAAGGACAAGCCGTTGATGTCATCTATATGGATTTCAGTAAGGCGTTTGACAAGGTCCCTCATGGTAGGCTGATAGAAAAGGCGACGGCTCATGGGATACAAGGCCAGGTATGTAGATGGGTGGAGAACTGGCTTGGGAGGAGGAGACAGCGGGTAGTAGTGGAAGGCTCCTTTTCCAATTGGAGGTCTGTCACCAGTGGTGTGCCGCAGGGCTCGGTACTAGGACCTCTTCTATTTGTAGTATATATTAATGACTTGGAAGAGGGGGTAGGTGGTGTGATCAGCAAATTTGCTGATGACACTAAGATGGTTGGATTGGCGGGTACTGAGGAGCAGTGCCTGGCAATGCAACAGGACATAGACAGGCTGGTAGATTGGGCAGATAGATGGCAAATGGAATTTAATCCGGAGAAATGCGAGGTGATGCACTTTGGCCGGAATAATGTGGAGGGGAGTTATACGATAAAAGGTAGAACTATCCGGAGTATAGATACGCAGAGAGACCTGGGGGTGCAAGTGCACAAGTCCCTGAAGGTGTCGGTGCAGGTGCAGAATGTGATGAGGAAAGCGTATGGTATGTTAGCCTTCATAGGAAGGGGTATAGAATATAAGAGTAGGAGTCTGATGTTGCAGTTGTATAGAACGTTGGTTAGACCTCACTTGGAGTACTGCGTCCAGTTCTGGTCGCCGTACTACCGGAAGGATGTAGAGATCCCGGAGAGAGTGCAGAGGAGATTTACCAGGATGCTGCCTGGTATGGAAGGGCTGTCTTACGAGGAAAGATTGAACGAACTTGGGCTGTTTTCCCTTGAGAGACGTCGGCTGAGGGGGGATCTAATAGAGGTTTATAAGATTATGAAGGGGATAGATAGAGTAAATGGTGGTAAGCTTTTTCCACTATTAGAAATGGATAGAACGAGGGGTCACGGGCTTAGGGTGAGGGGGGCTAGGTATAAGACAAATATTAGAGGGCAGTTTTTCACGCAAAGGGTAGTGGGGGTGTGGAATGTACTGCCGAGTAAGGTGGTGGAAGCAGGCACGCTAGGGTTCTTTAAGAGTCACTTAGACAGCCACATGAGCGGTCTACATATAGGGGGATATAGCAGGCCTTACTAAACATTGTAGGCTTGGGATTCGGTTTTTGCCTCAGGGATGTTACAGTCTTTGCCTGTTTAATAATGAATTTTTTGTCTCCACAGGCATTTAAGTCCACCTTGTTGACCAGCAAGGGGCATGCATGCGGCAGGTTGTAGTGGGCTGCTCTTGGATGTTGCTTCGGGAGTTGCCTATTGCTTCATGTCGTTAGTGTGCTTAAACTGGACCATCTCGAGGGCAACATGACAGCTCAGAGACTATCTCTGTTGCTGTGCGAACACATGGATTTGGGCCTGTGTCTGTGGGAGTTTGCGCGTTCTCCCCGTGGTTGCGTGGGTTTCCTCCGGGTGCTCCGGTTTCCTCCCACATCCCCAAAGATGTGCTTTTAGGCTGATTGATTGGGTAACAAATTGTCCCTATATTGGACCTCCCTGATCCTCGCACATTAGTCGTAGACTAAAATCATGAATAGGTCACTGAGACAATGGGACGGCGGCGCGGGCTCGTTGGGCCGAAGGGCCTGTTTCCCATGCTGTGTTGTTCTTTGTTCTTTGTAAATTGCCCCTTAGTATCAGGGGACTAGCTAGGATAAATGCATGAGGTTATGGGAATAGGACCTGGGTGGGATTGTGGTCGGTGTAGACTCGATGGGCCGAATAGCCTCCTTCTGTAGGATTCTCTGATTCCATGAAATTGTGGAACTACATCTAACTATTAATGCATGAAAGAGACAGAAAGGTTCATATTTTGAGGTGATCAGTGATAAGTTTGTATTTGTACAGTCTACTCCTGCTCCATGACTTGTATTTTAATAAGGTACCAAATCATAGCTACTTATGTGTAAAATTATGAATAAATTGATGAAATAATAATTTCATCAATTTATTCATAATTTTCGGGCCCTGGTAAAGTGGACACGGATTGTGCTAATTGCCTCACACCTGACTTTACAAGTTTTCGCACCCATAAAAGTTCCCGGCGCAATGGTAAAATTGGGCCCAGCGTCTCATCTTGGTCCTCTTTAATTCTAACCATGATGAAATAATAATTTATAACTTGGTAAAGTCGGGCATGAGGCAATTAGCACGATCCCTGCCCACTTTACCAAGGCCCGAAAATGACCGCGATCTGAACCGTGCCCAACATGGGCGTGACATCAATTGAAATGCATTTGCGTGCTTTTAAATTGACTTAATGTGCTGAACTCTCAATTTTACCAGCATTTCCCCCTTTACCGTTACGTTTGCCAGTCCAGATTTGCTGTGAAACAGACATGCTCGACAAATGTCTGTTTCGGGCGCTCCAGCTTCTGAAGAGGTAAGTTCAGAGCCTCCAATGGCTCTCTAACTCAGATCAGTGGTGGGTGGGTTGGAGGTGGGCTGATCATTCTCTGGTTGAGGGGAAAAGGAGGAAGGAGGCCAAGTGGTTCTCTGGTAGGAGGGTGGAGGAGGAGGAGGAGGGAGGTGGGTCAGATGTAGCTCTGGGTGAGGCCATGATGTGGAGATGCTGGTGTGGGACTGGGGTAGGCACTGTAAAAAGTCTCACAACACCAGGTTACAGTCCAATAGGTTTATTTGGTAGCATGAGCTTTTGGAGCACTGCCCCTTCATCAGGTGAGTGCCACCAAATAAACCTGTTGGACTTTAACCTGGTGTCTTACTGTCTCTAGTGGTAGGGGGATAGTGGGAGGAGCAGGACGAAGGAGGCCTGATCATTCCCGGGTAGGGGGGAGGGTGGGAGGAGGAAGGAGGCCAGGTGGTTCTCTGATGGGGGGGTGAAGAGGAGGAAGAAGGTGGGCCAGATCATTCTCTGGTGGGAAGCGGGGGGGCAGGGGGTGTTCACTGTCATTATGTGGGCAGGGGGTCGTGATTGGTCTGGGTAGTGGGGGGGGGGTGAATAAGGGGGACAGTTATGTCGTGGAGGTGGGGCTATGTTTATTGGGGCCATTGCTCCCGAGCCGCTTTACCTGCTTTTTGTGGCCTGGGAGCAACGTGATAGGGGCTAGTTTTTCAAATTTTTTCCCATTGCGCATGCGTAGTTCAAAGCTTTGATCGGAGCTGCAGCGATAAGCCCCGCCCACAGCGCAATTCAGACTCGCGATTTTTTTTCAGGTGGAGTGCATCTAGGAGCGCCTGAAAGCAGATTTCCAAGTCGGATCTGAATGGCCTCCAGATTCAGCACTTAGAATGAAAATGGTAAAATCAGGCCTGATGTTTTGTTATATATTTTGAGAAAATGTTGATGCTCTAACTACCCAGAAGGTGAAGCTCCTCGATGGAGAAACAATTTTGTAAACTTTCCCCTTAAAAGTGATTTGTGCAGATCATAAGGTAAAAAATGTTGATCAATGTTCATTACATTTTGATGACTGTAGGCTAATGTACTGCAGGAAATTTATCTTTTCCCCCCTCCTTCTGGGACCTTCAGCAATGCAAGCTCTTTTCAACTAACCTCCAACTAACCTCCAAAGATGTGTGAACTAGGTAGATTGGCCATGGTAAATTGCCCCTTAGTGTCAGGAGGACTAGCTAGGGTAAATGTATGGGGTTGTGGGGATTGGACCTGGGTAGGATTGTGGTCAGTGGGCTGAGTGGTCTCCTTCTGCGCTGTCAGGATTCTGATTCTATGATAATCTAAACAAGGCCACGCTGAGGAATATAGTGAATAGCATTTCACTCTGTTGGCTCACTAGAGCTGACACTATAAGGCATCATCAGGGGAATACAAATATCTGAATCATTTTAAGAGGCTAAATGCTAGCTTTATTTGGTTGCTTACAAATTCTGTGATGCTACAACGCCTCAGCCACATCTGCAATATACAACCCATTTGTCTCGAAGAACAAAGCTTTTCATTCTGTTTTCTGTTTTGAACAATTGAGGAATGCTCTTTCGAGGTATGTGTATTTTCAGTGATCATAGAGGTTTACAGCATGGAAACAGGCTCTTTGGCCCAACTTGCCAATGCTGCCTTTTTTTTGAACCCTTTATTGAATCCCTTGAAAACAGGCAATCACTTGTATAATTTTCTGTTGGGGATTGTACGCTACCTGAATTTTTAGAAAGCTAGAACACTTTCTTGATAAAATGGAGCTGACTGTCAAAATTAAATGATGGTATGACTGCAAGAAATGATCAACTGCACCTTGCGACTGCCATATGTTTGTTAAAACTGGATCACTCGCGATTGCTGCATGGCATTTTTGAACCTAATGTTTTTTGTTCCAGGTTACGTTGCCTCAAACATTGCTTCTTGCTAAGGTCTGGGTCGATGTCATATCCTGACTTCTCTTATTACATCAGCATGTAGCATTTCTGAGTTCACCATGCTGTATAGGGCAGTGGTGAGGCCGCAGCTGGAGTACTGTGTGCAGTTTTGGGCGCCGTACTTACGCAAGGATATTTTGGCCTTGGGGGGCATGCAGAGGAGGTTTACTAGGCTGATACCGGAGTTGAGGGGGTTGAGCTATGAGGAGAGGCTGAATAAACTAGGCTTGTACTCGTTAGAGTTTAGAAGAATGAGGGGAGATCTCATTGAGACGTATAAGATGATGAATGGGATGGATAGGATAGAGGTGGGGAGACTCTTCCCGCTCAGAAAGGATAGTAGGACTAGGGGGCACAGCCTCAAGATAAAGGGGGGGCGGTTTAGAACGGAGTTGAGGAGGAACTTCTTCACTCAAAGGGTGGTGAATCTCTGGAATTCTCTGCCCGTTGAAGTGGTGGAGGCTACCTCGCTAAATATTTTTAAGATGCGGGTTGATGGGTTTTTGATAAGAGAGGGGATTAAGGGTTATGGGGAGAGGGCGGGAATGTGGAACTGAGCCACGACAGATCAGCCAATAATCTCATTGAATGGCGGGGCAGGCTCGAAGGGCTAGATGGCCTACTCCTGCTCCTATTTCTTATGTTCTTATGTTCTTATGCTTGGCCTAGGGCCTCTTATGCATTTATTATTACTTCCTCTAAAACATGTAGCATTGTGAGATTTGACTATTGCACACATACTGGAGAATTCATGGACATTTTCCTCTTTTAGGCAATTTCTATCAGCTAAATTTTACTGCGCTAAACACTGATATCATTAGATACCCTAGTAGTAATGGTAGTAGAGGTCATAAGTTCAGTTGCATTGTGGTTAATATTCACACCACAAATTGCTTAGTGGTATCAACATTGAAGGAGAATGGAGAACTCTCCATTCACCTGATGAAAGGGCAAGCCCCGAAAGTTTGTGAGTTTACTATCAAATAAATTGATTGGACTTTAACCTGGTGTTGTGAGACTTCTTATGGTACCAACATTGACAGAGCTGGATTAGTCCAAAAGGGCATAACTTCCAGACTAAAGCAGCAGCAAGAGACTGTAGAATAGTGGAAGAGCAGAGAGACAATGAAGCAATGGAACAGAATGCAAAACAGTGAGAGGATGGTGAGAGAGACTATAAAATAGTGAAATTGTACACCAGCTCTGAAGAAAATTCATTTGGACTCGAAATGTTAATTCTGTTGCTCTCTCTACAGATGCTGCCAGACCTGCTGAGTTTATTCAGTATTTTCTATTTTTCTCATGTTAGAAGGGTTAGAGTGAGAATGACTGTAAAACAGCAGGGTGGGGATTTGGGGGGAGCAGAGAAAGAGATTGTAACACCGCGGGACAGGCATGGGATGTGTGGAAGGGTTGGGGGGCCCATTTTATCTCCCGAATGGACCTCCTCTGAGAAATATCAGTGACATAGTTGATTGGTTCGTGAGCAGTTTCCTTGTTTATCTTTCAAAGGCCAGGTAACTTATTTGTAACTGTAAGCTTTTACTAATAATAGTAAAGCTTATTATTAGTAGTGGTGGTTTATTAATTAAAACAACTTAAGAAAAATAAATAAACACATAATCAAGGTGGCGGGGCAGGTGATGTTCTGCAGCCGCAATATGTGGATGCTTATGAAAGCCACTGTGACCAAAGGGAAGAATGTCAGTAATAAGCATCTATAGCTTGAGATGTTTTGGTTCATAGGCAGTGTATGGAGGCTGAGCTGCAGACACTGTGACACATCATAGAATCATAGAACCCTACAGTGTAGAAAGAGGCCCTTTAAATCTGTACCAAACATAATCCCACCTAGGCCCTATCCCCATATTCCTACATATTTTACCCACTAATCCACCTGTCCCTGGACACTAAGGGGCAATTTCTTATCATGGCCAATCAACCTAACCCGCACACCTTTGGACTATGGGAGGAAACCAGAGTACCCGGAGGAAACCCCCGCAGACACAAGGAGAATGTACAAACTCCACACAGACAGTGACCCGAGCTGGGCATCGAACACAGGACCCTGGAGCTGTGAAGCAGCAGTGCTAACCACTGTGCTACCACGCTGCCTATTAGTTAGGGGGAAAGTTTCCTCGACACTTTGTTCCAGAAGACAGCCATACCACTGGGGTCAATAGGTTTGGTCACTAGTCAGGGACAGGAGGGTGTGACTATAAGTGAGGCAGGGAAGGTTGAAGTGGAGGTGCCTCAGTCCTTGCAATTGCCCAACAGGCTGATAGCTCTTGCAGCTTCTAAAGATAGGGGAAGGGGATGCCAGGCGGATGAGTGAACTGACCATGGCATCATAATACTGGAAGCCATTCAAGTGGGGTGAGGGGAGTAAATAGGAATGTAGTAGCTGAAGGATCAAAGTTGTTGAACAAATTTACAGGAATCTGCTGCTGAACTTTTAACATAAAGAATAAAACATTTACTAAACAAGAAAAATGAACTATATTTGGTTGGAAAGACATCAATACAAAAATAAGAAAATGAGTCAAACGTTCATGATTCTTTCACCCAAGATGGATCTTTACAAATACAAACAATGATGAAACCATTTTCCATATCTGTTTTACTACAGTATACGTGAACCAACTGGTGAAATATGACCAAAGCAGATTCTTTGGATTTCTCAACAACTCGTCCAGATGCTTGTCACATTGTGAGCCAATTGGCCTCACTGAAATTCTGTCTTTCTCACATGGGTTTCTGAATTTCTATATTAAAGACCTTTCATTTGAATTTTCTTCAAATCTTGGTCAGCTTTAAAAAAAATCCACCTCCAGGGTTTCAGTTTCACTTTCTGAGATTCCTTTCCTCTGGATCTCCACATACACTCAAGCTTCACCTTTCAAGCACAATTTCAGATCTTTGGCCGTGCCAAACAGAATACCATGGCTCCAAAAGAGTACCTTTGTTTTTACAGCCCACATAGAGTTATCAAACTTCAGCTGCCTTCTAAGATCTTCAGGGCATCTCTTGCACCAATTTCACTTCAGGTCAACCCCTTACAGTCCTCGCTCTTTAATTCAGAGCCTATTGTTCTCTTTTTCTCAACTTAGCTGGATCTGTTTCTGATCTCTGGCCTTGTCCTTTACCTGGGACCTTCTTCTGGGACCTGTTTCTGCCCAGCCTCTGGTTTGGAATTATGTTCTTTGTTTGGGACCTTTTCCCTGTCTCCTCCCTGTGTCCTGCTCCATGGGACACTTGCTCTCGAATGGAGGTCGTTTTAAGGTCACCTGACCTGCAGTTATGCACTGTTTCACTTTTTTTTCCTTATTCTTTCCTGCACATATGCCGGTTCCCTAATTGGAGATGTGAAAATTCTCAAACTGAACATGTGCGGCCCTTGCCTGGCTGGCACATGTGGAGGAATCCTGGGGACTGATGGGAACTGTAGTTCCTGAACCATGATTCCGATTTAAACTTAAGGTAAGGTTTATTTTATTTTTACTGTTTCATCACAGGGTTAGTGGGCAAGTAAAGCAAGCGATTAGAAACACAAATGGAATATTGCTGTTCATTGCATGAGACATGTAATATAAAAGCTGGCAAGTTTTCCTGCCACCATATAGGGTCTCAGTGAGCCCACATCTGGAATACTGTGTACAGTTTTGATCTGGAAGGAGTGGGAGTAGGCCATTTGGCCCCTCGAGCCTGCACCACATTTAATAAGATCTGATCTGAATATAATATCTGCATCCTGCCTACCCCCGGTAACCTACCACCCAATTGCTTACCAAGAATCTATGTACCTCTGCCTTAAAAATACTCAAATACTTTGCTTCCACCATCTTTTCAGGAAAAGAGTTCTAAAAACCCATGATATGGAATGTTTCAGTATCTAAGGAGCTGTGAATGCTACTGAACATTGTGCAATCATCAGTTAACATCCCACTTCTTACCTTAGATAAAGCAGCTGAAGATGGTTGGGCCTAGGACACTACTCCTAAGGAATTCCTGCAGCGACGTCCTGTAACTGAGATGATTGACCTCCAACAACCACAACATCTTCTTTTGTGCCAGGTGTGACTCCAAGCAATGGAGTGTTTTTCCCTGATTTCCAGTCACTCCACTTTTGTCAGGGCTCCTCAAGGCCACATTTAGTCACCTAATATGCTGATGTCAAGGGGAATCACTTTCACTTCACCTCTGGCATTCAGTTCTTTTGTCCTTGTTTGGACCAAGGCTATAATGAGTTCTGGAGCTGATAGCCTCGGCAGAACCCAGAGTCAGTGAGCACGTTATTGCTGAGTAAGTACTGCTTGATAACACTGTCAACGACATCTTCCATCACATTGCTAATGATTGAGAGTAGACTGATGCGGGGGGGGGGTAGTTGGCCGGGTTGGATTTGTCCTGCCACCCAGCATTATCCACAGATGTCAGGACACCGTTGCTATGGTGACTGCTTTGACTGCCAACAAGCTGGCTGTATCCTCTTAATTAATTGCAAGTATGTTGGTTGAGAGAAACCTTGCTATGAAACAGGTGGCTGTTCAAGGTGACTGGAAGAGCAATGTGAGCTTTATATTTTAATCTGGAAGTGTACACAGTACATTTGGAAAGAAACCAATTTAAGCAAATCAGTCAGGATTATTCATCGATCTATTAACATTTTTGCAAGTAATGTTTTCTTAACACTGGGTCAAATGCTGTGAGGTGACATAAACTTACAGCATATGTTAAGTAGCATAACACAGCACTCATGCTGATAGATTGGAAATTTCTGACGCAGAACTCACCTGGATACTTTTATTGGCTCTAAAGTTGCCAAGTTGTTCATAAACCTTCCAAGCATTTAATAGGCCATCTGGAAAAACAGACACTTACCATTTGCATAATTTCTCTTATCCCCAGCAATCCTGAACTTATCCTTACCACTTCGTTTCTCAAAAGCAAATGTTAATCGGATATTTCCTTATGCAGACGCATAATTTTAACGAATGAGAGTTCCGATTGCAGGACCTTTGTTTTTTGACAATGGGAGTGTCTTTCATGGTACAATTTGACTGTGGAAATTAGGAAATTGCGTTATTGTGAAGTATTATAAAGTGTTTACTGCAAAGAAGCACATCCAACACGTCTAAGCTGCTATAAAGACAGAAAGTGTTGGAAAAATGCAACAGGTCTGCCAGCACCTGTGAAGATGGAAACCGAGTTGCTTATCTTACTTCCTCTAAAGCAGTGTTTTCAAACTTTTTTCCTGGCGACCACTTTTACAAAATGGCCATCCTTTATGACCCACTGATCCGAGAGCTGCAGTACTGCTGCTACAGTCACAATCTAAATGGGATTTACTGTACATTTAAAAATGCACCTCCCTACCTTTTCCTCTCATAACATGCACATAACTTGAATTGCATCAGGTAAGCTTTTCCTCCTCAAGTCAGTTATGTTATTGTCTGAGTCGACAGGTCCTCATTGTCATTGCTATAAAGAGGACATCCCACTTTTCTTTTGAACAGGATCAGAGAACACCTCACTATGTTTTGAATAGGATCACAGAACATTCTGTGTACTTTTTAGACAAGATTCCTGGTGACCCATTTTCAACATCCCTCTGACCCACTCACAGGTCGCAACCCCCACTTTGAAAAATCCTGCTCTAAAGACACTTATGCTATTTGACATGATAACTCCATATGGTTGCAAGTTCCACATTCTTGTCACTCACTGGGCAAAAAAGATTATTCAGGATTCCTCGTTGGATTAACTATTTCTTTAAATTATTTCATTAAGATTTTGTTTTATATATAATTACGACCCCTGTTCACCAACAAGCTTTTCATCCATTCACAGTAATTGCTGTGGACCTAGAGTCACATCTAGGCCAAAGATAGCAGACTTCTTTCCCTAAAGGATATTAGTGAACCAGATGGGTTTTTATGACAATGGTTCCATGGATCATCATTAGAGTTTCAATTCAAGATTTTTATTGAATTTAAATTTCATCATCTGCTGTCGTGGGATTCAAATCCGGGTCTCCAGAGCATTATCCTGGGTCTCTGGATTACTTGTCCAATGACAATACCACTATGCCACCACATCCCCTCAAGACACATCTTCCCCATACCTACTAAATCAAGCTGTTTATGATTTTAAAGACCTCTATCAAGTAACCCATCAGACTTTTCTGGAGAAAAGAGCCCCAACATGTTCAATCTTTGAATACATTTTATTTTTAAGCTTTGTTCCCTTTAATAATCTGCCCTGTGCAGCTGCTGCAGCTGAGTTGGTAAGAGAGATATCCTATTCCAAGCCTTCTGTCAGTGTTATCCGTCTCCACCCTCAAAAGGTTGTCTTAACGTGTCCATTTCTGTCTTATCCAATAAATCAATAGTTTGAGAGTCTTATGTCAGCAACTTCAATTTGTTAACACAAGATTTGACCTCTAAATAATCTTATATTGGCATAGCAATTAGGATATGCACCGGAATAGGCAGAAACAGATGCAGACGTGGACACAAATGTAGATGTAGGTGTAGACTTAGATACAGATTGCCAATCTATTGGGCCTAGTTCAAGTTGCCCACAGGCCACTCCACGACACTAACTCTTATAACTTTACTTTTACACATCAACAATTGAACACAGGAAATGATTTAACAAGAGTGCCAAAATGATAGAAAGCAGTTTTGTCTAATTCTGTAGTTCAGACATTAGGTCTCATCTCTTATCTGGGAAGTTTCTCTCTTCAGTTCTATTTCCATTCCATCATATCTTTTGAGGGCATTATCGTATTCATCTAACTTTTAATTTTATATCATCAACTTTTCAGTAAGCTTGTTATTTTAACTAACTGTTGGTCTGTTCATTATATTAGTTCTTTGTCCTCTCTCGGCACTAGGCTATCATAAGAGCATAGGCTTTCAAAAACACCCAGCCACCACTCAGAGTGCTGGACCTCCTGGTTGTACCTGGGAAAATGAAATCAAAGAAATATATAAAGGCATGTTATAGATGCAGCAGCCCACTTGACTGCTATTGTATCTACAGCATTAAACTTTCACTCCCTCCAGCACTGAAAAATGTGGCTGCAGAATGGGCCATATAACAGTGGCTTAACGGTAATTTCACTCATCCAATGACACACTTCCAGCTAATGTTCCTACTGACCATATCAGATCCCAGAGTGGAACCCAGCTGGATAGATCTTAACATAAGAACATAAGAACATAAGAAATAGGAGCAGGAGTAGGCCATCTAGCCCCTCGAGCCTGCCCCGCCATTCAATAAGATCATGGCTGATCTGTCGTGGCTCAGTTCCACATTCCTGCCCTCTCCCCATAACCCTTAATCCCCTCGCTTATCAAAAACCCATCAACCCGTGTCTTAAAATATTGAGCGAGGCAGCCTCCACCACCTCAACAGGCAGAGAATTCCAGAGATTCACCACCCTTTGAGTGAAGAAGTTCCTCCTCAACTCCGTTCTAAACCGCCCCCCCCTTTATCCTGAGGCTGTGCCCTCCAGTCCTACTGTCCTTTCTGAGCGGGAGGAGCCTCTCCACCTCTATCCTATCCATCCCATTCAACATCTTATACGTCTCAATGAGATCTCCCCTCATTCTTCTAAACTCTAACGAGTACAAGCCTAGTTTATTCAGCCTCTCCTCATAGCTCAACCCCCTCAACTCCGGTATCAGCCTAGTAAACCTCCTCTGCACTCCCTCCAAGGCCAAAATATCCTTGCGTAAGTGCGGCGCCCAAAACTGCACACAGTACTCCAGCTGCGGCCTCACCAATGCCCTATACAGCTGCAGCAAGACCTCCCTACTTTTATATTCAATCCCCCTCGCTATGAAGGCCAGCATCCCATTCGCCTTCCTGACCACCTGCTGCACCTGTAGGCTGGGTTTTTGCGTTTCCGTTAATTTGTTGTCCACTCCCAGAGTTTTTCTCGTTCTGGTTTTCCTCTGCCCTGAATTGTCACATGCATTCAAACTTGATCCTTTGGCTCATAATGTGACCAGCATTTGGAGGGAATTGATGAGAAGTCATCAACAGATGTTGTTTTTAGGTGACATCTGCCTTTTGATTTCAGAGTATTTGGGGTATCTGACCACAGTTTGCCTGGATGGCAGCTACTGAACAGAGTCACAGGGTGGAATTTTATGAGAATGATTCAAAGTGTCCACTTAACATGAAAATGGGAGAGTTGCAGATTTGTTTCTGGAATGTGTTTTCATGTCCAATCTTGTGCACATTGTGCAAGGAAAAAATGGTCTAGACCATTTCTAGCTGCTGCAGGCAGTGGACTGGGCTTAATTCACTAGCCAGCTGGCAGAGGGAGCTATTGTGAATGTGCAGACCCCTGATTCTGCACATACACAATAGCAACAGCAGAGGGAGAAGTTGCACATGAAGCCCCTGCCACTCAAACCGACCCCATCCCTCCAGTGATCACAGAGTGGCAGCAGGCCCCCCTTCCCCCCAATGACTGTGATGCACAATGGGCTCCCCCTCCTTCCCTCCCCCCACCAATCAGCTGCAGAGTGGCAGCAGGCCCCCCCACTTCCCCCCATAGTGATCACCTCCAAAGTGACAACAGTACCTCTCCCTTCCCATTTGGGCCGTCCTTTCAGGCCCTCGCCGCATAGTCCCTGCCTCTATAAGCCCCACCCTCCATTGATCCCATAAGCCAGCCCCCAGCACTGCCCACTGGGCAGTGCCAAGGTGCCCAGTGGGCATTAATGAGGTGCCAGGCTGGCACAGCCAGGTTGGCCCTACCCAATTTGCACTTCTTTGCCCGTGGCCTCCCTGAGGATGCCTCAATAGTCTTCAGCTCTATCAGCAAAGGCAACATGACTGTCCCCTGTTCATGGGGAGCAGATGTTTTCCTTGCTGGAGAGACCTCTCCCAGTGAGGTCTGTTAGAAAATTTCAAAATACTCTGGGATATAAAATAAACACTACTAGAACTGAATGGATTAACTATGGATAAGAATCACAGATTGCCTCAAAAATATAGATGTACTGTTTACATAGTTACACATATAATCACAGCTGGAGAATTTAAACATGTATTTTGGATTTAGATGTATTTCAGATTTATTTTCCTGTACATCTTGGCCAAAATGAAGCTACTCCAAGGCATAATGGGATGAGAGTTAAGAAGAACCACATTCTTTTAGAACAATGCAATCACAGAATACAATTTTTATCGGTATAAGTTAGGGAAAGTGCAGATCCCCAGACACAGAAATGGATAGGATTATTCATTTTTACTGATAAATGTGGCTCATCAGAACAATGGAAACAAGAACTTTTGAACCCTATGAGTTGCATAATAGAAGTAGCTAAAAAACAGGGGGAAGTTACCTTTGAACTCTATAATTAGCATAATAGTTGCTAGGATACCAGAGGGCAGGAGCTTCCAGATTCTGTGGACCAATGAACTCCCATGTTGTCAGAGGGCAGGGTGTAGTTGGTCAAGGTATATGACATATGTTAACAATAATTGACCTGTATTACTGATGGTTGGTCCATATCCAGTGGGATGAACCAAGAGGTAAGAAAAGCTACTTGGGAAATATAGAATTATGTTGACAAATATTTCAGAAGTAGCAGTCAGACTCCCACTGTCTCTTTCTCCCAGCGTACATTGGTCAATAAAGAACGTCTTTCACTGGGATGCTGTCTTTGTGAGCCCTTATATTGGCTAACATTTTGGCAGTGCTTGGGCTGTGAAAGAAACTCCACTATAAGGCCATAAAGGTAAGCAAAAGCCCAGACGATTGAGCGCCAGACTCACTAATCACATGGAATAAACATTATAATACATTTACGTAAGTTATTCAGCCTCTTGCCCATTTCTGGCAACATGCTGACCTTGCCAGAAATCAGGCTCTTGTAAGATCGCAAGAGCCAAGAAATCAGGTTTCTCGTCTCCCATGCGATTTTACCAGCTTGCTCCACCCATTGATGGGTGAACCGGTAAAATTCTGGCCACAGAGTCAGCTGATGACGTTTTAACAAAAGAATAAAGCACTTATCAAACATAAAAGGATGAACTATAATGCACTACTCCTTCAGCCCACTTTACCTTTACAAATATATGCAGATTTGTAAGGATAACACAAGTTAAAAATTTTGTCTTATAGTTTAATATTCATAGTAAATACACAATCCATGTAAAGCAATTGGCAAACTGTGGTCAAACTATGGATCAAGCTTGAATGCATATGACAATTCAGGACAGAGTAAAACCTGAAAGAGAGTTTGAAAGCCTGGGGGTGGATCCTTGGTGAAGACATCCAAGATAGTGTTATCGGGGGAAGATTCCAAGGCCCATTCTTCTAGAGTGGTGATTGGAAACCCGTGTTTGGAAGTTACAGTTCCCGTGAGACCAATTGGTTTGAGTCATACTCTAATTTGACTTGGAAATACACTGGCATTGCTTAATTGGAAAGGGTCAAAATCCAGGAACTCCAATTCTAACAGCACATTTGAACTGTAGTGATTCAAGAAGGTGACTCACCAGTGGCTTTGTAAGGGCAATTAGGGATGTGCTACAATGAACAAATTATACAAAAGTGAGCTTGAGGTTACAAATTTAAGTTGCCTGTAATGGACAATTTTACAACATTATATTGAAAAGTAACTTTATTGTGATTTGGTAGACAAAATATTTAAGTACTACTTAAGTTTCATAATTATGCATTTTATAAATCAAACATAACAGGCACATTTCTGTCAGTCTAACTGAATTACTGTAGTTCGCAAACTTCATCTCTGAAGTAAAACTCATATCACCATTTCAATCTGATGTCAGCCAGACCTTGTTAATGAAATAGTTTATTTTCTTTACTAAAATTATCTAACATATTTACTGAAAGTGTATTTACAATTTCAAATGGGTAAAATTTATGCTTGTAGTGTTGGTATTAACCATAATGATAAAAGCTTAAAATTTAAATTCATTTATTAAATATCCTCAGCCATTTTCAGTTTCTATATGCAATAATTCCAGTTCACCTGTTAGGTAAATAACAACTGCAACGTTTAATTATAGAAAATTATGAAATAGAGGCTTACAGCCTGATGGCTGCCAGTCAGCTTCCAAAAAGCTTCTGGAACAGAAACCCAAGCTCACTAGTGTGATCCCCCACTTTTCCCCACTTGGTTTCTCAGGTTAGGTGACTTTCACTCTGCAGATGGATCCTTAAAAGGACAATCACCATAATATAGTATATTATTGATTGTACAGTTGTACTTTTACATTACCCACCACAATTGTTTAGTAGAAAACTATAGGCAATATATCCATACTTTCTTGACATTTTTTCTCTGCAATGCAGATGTTAATTTAGTTTTCCAGAAAATCAGCAATCTCCCAGAAAAAGCAGAAAGTGGAATGCAACCTGGGCATTCCACACTTTGAGGAAATGGCATCAGAAAAGTCTCATTACTACCTTTCATGGCAGCTAGTGATAGGTAACAAATCTGACTATCTGAGTGTCACCCACTTCCTATAAACAAAGCAGTATAAATAAAATGATTGGAGCAGAAACCAGAAGTTTTGGAAGAATGTTTTGATCTTTAAGGGGAGATTTTATTTTTATGCACCTAAGGAGAGCGAAACATATTCAAGCCACATGCCCCATTTACTCCCTGTCCAATTTTCAGCTCCATTGAATTCAAGGGAGAGTAGAATTGAACCAGAGCAAGGGCTGTTGTTGACAGATGTGTTAAAATCAGGTGACTCATTCATTACTATTTACAACGGCATGTGGTGTTTTCTTATTTGCTCATGGGATGTGGGCATCACAGGCAACATTAGAGTTTAACGTCTATCCTACTTACTGTCTTCCTAAGTGTCCTTGAGAAGATGTTGATGGACCATTTTTGGGAGTTGCAAGTAATACAATTTGTGCATTAATATAATGTATACTTGTACAAGGAATGAAGATTAATGTCTGGTCCTTCACGCTAGCTGGAAGCAGTTCCTACAATCTGGGTTTATTTCCATACCAGATGGTGCAAATTACATTGCAAAGCTACATGAGAAAGTTTTTTTCTTGTGACAAATCTGTTTAATATGTTGCTGCTTCATTTGCTCCTTATGCATTGTGAACTCTGCGTTCCTTGTGGATCTATTTTCTACTAAGTACTGAGGGGATAGCACTTGTGGGATGTGATTGCATAGTCTACTGAGAGCTGCAGGAGATGTAGAAAGTCTGCTATTTGTATCTGCAACCGACTGTAACAGATCTTAATCAGTACCTGAGATCTCTTCCAGTGGAATTGCTGTGAACTCATTGATTTCACAGGAGTGCCCACTGCCTCTTGTGCAGAGATATATTATGGCACAAAACTGCTGCTGACATCTGTGCTAATTGGCAATTCCCATGCTGATCCATGCATGCCCACTTCTGAAGGGCATTCAACATTTCCTTTGATCGATCACACATTAGGACAGTGAGCACTCTTAAAGCCTTGGCTTGCTTCGTCAAATCAAGTTAAAAGTCTACTTAGATATCAGGATGCATCCAATTTTCAATCAGCATGATTTTAAAAACAAGGGAGGTGTCTATCAGGTTGATTAGATGATGCAGAGAAGAACTGTTGTGTAAGGTTAAAAAAATGACCAGAGACAAGATTGTAATTCAATGAGTAACTGTGTATTGTTACATAGCATCAAAAAACATCAGATTTGATGAAGCAGTCAAAGAGAAATGATTCAGCAGGGAATAAAGAACAATGGCTTTGAGGTGGGCGACTTTATGGGATCAAATGCTGAAAGCATATTTGAGTGTTTGGAGTTAATGGTTTCTTTTTAATCCTAATTTATTTTTGAAAACACCGACAGTGAATATTAAAAGTTCTTTGGAGTAAAGACATTTTTGTCGCATGTGTGAACTTGGTCCTTAAAATGGTCAGTAATTTGTATGTCTATCGTGAACTTGGGACAACTGAATAATTGCTACTGGTTACAATACAACCCAATCCTTTTTCAATGTTTCATCTCATTCTGCTGAATTAATTTCCATGGCACTGAATGTCCTCTTGCACCTCACCAAGTTAATCATTCTTGTTGTCTGAGCATAGATAAGGCTGACTGTTTGCAGTTGATGTACTTTTGTAGGCTTTAGAGACAGATCTGATCCAAGGTAGTCAGGACTTCTTTTTCGATGTTGGGACCAGCATCTCCACCCCTCCCAACCAACACCACCCCCACCCCCCACCCCCCTCAACAATTGCAAAGGGCAGCCTGTGGCAGCCAGGTGGAGAATGTATAAAAGCCTATCTGGAGTGCAGACTCTGCTGGTCTGCCACCAGGCGGTCATCTTCAGGTGGCTGGCCTTGTCCCTAACATCTTGGGTGTCACAGAATGTTTGAGGGGAGTGAGAGGGCTGCAGACTGACTGGAAAATTCCAGTTAGCCTCTAACAATTTGCCTTAATTGGCCATTAAACTAGCTCAGTTGGCTACTGGTTGCCTGCAAGCGAGTAGCCCTTCTGATTCCCATTCTGCCTTTGGAAAAATGGCCCAGAATTGAGATGGTTCTGACAAACAGGCATGCCAGCAGACAGCACCAATTTTTGTGCCCATCTGTCTCAGTACTCGCCCCCCCATTGAGGGCGGAAATCCTGTCTCAGGTGTCTGTACCTTCCAGCAGTATTCAATGGATGAGAAGGATGTAAATAAGGTTGAAAGAGTGCAGAGAAGGTTCACAAGGATGTTGCCGAATTCAATGGAGTTTTACATTTTCACTGCATTTTTTGACCCTGCCTCTGCCACGATGGGAGCTGTAAAATTCTGCCCAAAGTATTTATTCCATTATTTCATGGAAAACCAACATCAATTTTGTGAAAATAACTTCTGGTGCTTGAGCTATGTAGTCCGGTTGTGGAATATTTTAATATTTTATAACACATCATTGCATTTTCTGTGATTTGGAAACTCTTTTCAGAAATAGTGAGCATTTGTTGCAATTACTGAAATGTATGGAGTAACTGGTGCATTTATAACTCTTTGACGCGCTGTTTTAATTAACAACTAGCAGAAGAAGATTTTAAATTGGGATAAATTTCCTTCCTCTGCGAAACCTGTAATTTGCTGCTCTGATAGATAGTTGTGCTTAATAAAAATTACTTCTACTTTCTGCAGCTTGCATGAATGTTGACTGAATCATCTGTCAGCTGTGCAGAGATGTCAAATGCAAAGTGCTCTGAGTATTCATCATTATTCACAAATGCAAAAAAACATAATTGGAATGCTAATGCAAAACTTATGAATTTGGTTCTTTCTACCAAAATGCATAATTTTATTAAGCACGTTATTGGTGATTGATCTGCTCTAATATTTTGGGAGGAAAATGTATTCATTTCAGGGTACATTCTCCCTTATATTTTGTTCAATTTTGAAAAGGTTATGCCGCAATGTAACTTAGTAAGGGGTCAGACAGTTAAGAGCACTGTTGTATTTTTACTAAAGTGCTTTCAGAAAAAGATGCTCAAAAATTAATACATTATAAAATTCTATCACTTTGTTTCCTGTGTGATTCTTCAAATCCATCATTGCAAGTTGCCAAAGCCTCTGCTGGAACTGTCCCGAAGTGGGATAGGACGTGTCCAGGGTTGGTGATGGAGTAGCATGGAATGCTGGTTGTAATGTTTGATCCATGCCTTGCTGTTGAGTGGCTAGTTTGGAGATAGTTCTCCCAATTTGGCCAAGTGCCTCCAGATGTTAGTAAAAGGACTTGACTGGGCTGAGTTTACATTCTTTTTGGGCAGAATTCTCCCAGGGAAAATCCTAAAGGAGATTCGCCTTGGTGCTGAATGTGCTATGGCTCTTCTCCTGTGATTTTCCAGCTCCGTGCTGCCCCAGTGCAGTCTGTGCATGTGTGCGTGGGCCTGGAGAATTGTGGTCATTCTGTCCAAAGTGTCCAACTGTGTCCAAAATTGTTCCTTAAGTTGATGTTTGGCAAGCTATCCAGTTTCATTTTTCTATGTTTGTACAGGTTGGATACAACTGAATGGCTTACTAGGCCATTCCAGAGGGTTGTTAAGTGTCAACCACATTTATGTCTAGCAACAGGTCAGGAACCTCTTTGTTTTAACACTGAGTTTTGCCCTGGCTCTTAAACTCAGACAAGGCATAAGAATTCTGTTTCTGGGTTTTCCGACAAATAATAGAGTGCAGGTATGATAACAACCTGCATCTGTCAATGAAAGGATTTCTAGTTGAAGGGGTCAGGGAAGGGATGAGAATGCTTGGATTATACATTGCTTCCTAAGGCTTCAGCAAGCAAAGAAATGGAAAGAAAATGAAGAAGTGATAGAATGGAGAAGAGACTGTCCTCCAAATCTCTGATTCTTCCCCGGATGTCCTAAGCAGGATCTGAAGCTCTGAAGTAATGTGCTATTTCCCAAGGATGTGAAGAAGAGCCTTGCCTCACCAAGCAAGCAGAGGTGGACAAAAGTGGTGGAGGAAGGGAGCAGTGGGGAGTGGTCCCTCCAAACTAGAGAAAATGCCCCAAAAGGTTCAAAGTCATATAATAAGGGCAAAAAAATGACTGACATAAACTTGTCATGGACCTGACCTCTCCAGAATTCTCATGCATAGAACTCCTTAGGTCCACAAACTTGTAGCTCTCTGATTCCTCTCTGATTGGGCACATCCTCATCCGGACAGACAATGCTCAGACTTACCCTCACCTTACAGGTATGGTGCACGCATGCCTCATAAGCCAATCGCCACCACCCTTTGGGGCAGGGAATTCCAGAGAGTCACCACCCACTGCGAGAAGACATTTCTACACACCTCAATTTTAAATCATCGGCCATTTATCATGTAGCAATGTTCCTTTATTCATGATTTTCCCACTAGTGATAATATTTCACCATCTACCCTGTCAAGTCCCCTCATATGTTTGAACGTGTGTCGTCGCCACAAATCTAATCACTGCGTTCTTCATGCACCATGAATTTTTCACAATCATAGATAGATCTTCGTTTTCTTTCCTTGCAGGAGGAGAGAGCACAGAACTCCAGGAAGAAGCTGAGAATTGGGCATTTGGTGAGCATGGCAAAGTTTTGATTTGATTTGATTTATAGTTGTCACATGTATTAGTGTACAGTGAAAAATATTGTTTCTAGTGCACTATGCAGACAAAGCATAACATACATAGGGAAGGAAATGAGAGTGCAGAATGTAGTGTTACAATCATAGCTAGGATATGGAGAAAGGTCAACTTAATGCGAGGTAGATCCATTCAAGAGTCTGATGGCAGCAAGGAAGAAGCTATTTTTGAAAGTGTGCCCATCTGATCGAGCGGAAGGAGGTCTTGTTGCAGGAGGCAGCAGATATCGACAACTGTTTGGTGCTGACAAATGTTGAAACACTTGATCCTTTGGCTGTAGACTTGTGCTGGGGTTATCACCATCTTTCAGCTGCATCTCTGTGCATATTTCCTCAGTCAAATGGACTGGCATATAACTGCTGGCAATGCTGTTTGTGTCGTTGATGCTGTTATTTCTGATCAAGCCACAGTGAAGGGTGATTACAGGGAATGAGCAAAATAACTTCCAAACTTGGAGTCAGTATTCCTTAGAGTTTAGAAGAGTGAAGGGTGACCTAATTCAAACATAAAAGACCCTGAGAGGGCTTGACATGATAGATGGTAAGATATTTTCACTCGTGGGAAAGTCTCGAAAGAGGGGACGTTGCTACAAAATAAAAGGCCAATGATTTAAAACTGAGGTGTGTAGAAATTTCTTCTTGCAAAGGGTGGTGACTCTCTAAAATTCTCTGCCCCAAAGGGTGGTGGAGGCTGCATCATTAGAAGTATTTAAAGTGGAGATGGATAAATATTTAATGAATCAAGGAGTAGAAGGCTATTGGGAAATGACACAGAAAAGGAGTTTAGGCCGGCATGGATCAGTCACGATTGTATTGAATGTCGGAACAAAGAACAAAGAACAAAAACAGCCCAGGAAACAGGCCCTTCGGCCCAACGAGCCCGCGCCGCCATCTCCAGTCCCACTCTTCACCCACAACCCCTGTCTAATGTTTTATGGCCATCCACATTGAGGAAATCTGATTTAGGGACAATTTATTCCTGCCAATCAGCCTAACAGCACATCTTTGGGGTGTGGGAGGAAACCGGAGCACCCGGAGAAAACTCACGCAAGCACGGGGAGAATGCGCAAACTCCCACAGACACCGGCCCAAATCCAAGTGTCTGCACAACAATCAGTGATAGTCACTGAGCTGTCGTCTTGCCCAGTATCTGGTCCAGTTTAGGCACACACTAACGACATGAAGCACTAGGCCAATCTCGAACAACCAAGAGCAGCCCCAGTATGACCCATCGCGTGTATGCCCCTCGTTGGACACAAGGCGGACCGACTTAAAACCTGTGAATGAAAAGGCAAGAAAAACATTATTATTGTACCATATCCATTTACCTTACCAGGGACGCCCCAACGCTAATGACCCTTATTTAAAACAATCTCCTATATCCACCCATCTCCAACCCACTCATGTGTCTGTCTAAGTTACTCTTAAATGACTCTAGCGTGTTTGCCTCCACCACCTTACTTGGCAGAGCATTCCATACCCCCACTACCCTCTGTGTGAAAAACCTCCCTCTAATATCTGTGTTGTACCTTTCCCCCCTCACCTTAAGTCCATGGCCCCTTGTCCTATGTGTCTCTATCATAGGAAATAGCTTACCTCTGTTTACTCTATTTATACCCTTCATAATCTTATATACCTCTATTAGATCCCACCTCAGTCGGCGTCTTTCAAGGGAAAAGAGCCCCAATTTCTTCAATCTTTCCTCATACCCCAGTCCTTCCATACCAGGCAACATCCTGGTAAACCTCCTCTGCACTCTCTCCAGAGTCTCCACGTCCTTCCGGTAGTAAGGCGACCAGAACTGGGCGCAGTACTCCAAATGCGGCCTAACCAACGTTCTGTACAACTGCAACACTAGACTCCAGCTCTTACATTCTACACCCCTTCCTATAAAGGCTAACATACCATAGGCTTTCTTCACCAGACTCTCCACTTGCACTGCCACCTTCAAAGACTTGTGCACTTGCACCCCCAGGTCTCGCTGCGATTCTATACTCCTTACGGGCTTACCCTTTATCATATAACTTCCCCTACATTATTCCGGAGCAGGCTTGAAGGGCCCAGTGACCTACTCCTGCTTCTATTTCTTGTGTTCATGTGTTCGTATGTAAACAGTTAGAAATCTAGTCCCATGAGCAGGAGCCTAGATAGGGCAGCAGCTATGCATTTTCACTGTTTAAAGATTTCCTAGCTTAACAGTTTTGTTGAATAATTGCTTCCCACTCCAAGCTTGCCTTGTTGACCCCAGTGAGTTTCATAAACCTCAGAAAATCCGTTAGCTGGCTGTTAAAGCCAGAATCCCTCATTAACTTCACAATTAATTTAATATTGATGCATACCTATACCAAGAATTCCCACTCCAAATATTCTCAGTTAAACCCAGAATTGGGTGGCATTAAGTCAAGTTTCCAAAACGCAGGCATTGTTTGAGGCTTTAAACCATCCCCCAACTGTAGCTGAACCCACCCCTTGACAGTTAAAAGCTGCCCTATGAATTTAACTTCTAGCACGGCAGTTTGAGAATCTGAATATAATTCTACCTCAATATGGAACGATAAAGCTGGCATCAGATAAAGCGATAAACTGTTGAATTGTCATAAAAAATCTGACCGGTCCACTAAGGCATTTAGAAATGGAAATTTGCTGTCTTTACCTGGTCTAGTCCATCAACACCCCAACATGGTTGAGTTTAAACTGTCCTCTGAAATATCTCACAAGTTACAATGATTGACGAAGATGGCTCACTTCCACCTTCACAAGGCAACTTGTGATGGCCAATAAACATTGTCTTTACATTTGTGCCCACATCCTGAACGTGACTTTAAAAATATTCTATACTTATCATAGACTCATAAAATCCCTACAGTGCATGAAGAGGCCATTTGGCCATGCACTGACCCATACCCACGCTTACCCTATAACCTCAAGTATTTACCCCGCTAACCCCCTAATCTATATATCTTGGGACACTAAGTGGCAATTTATCTTGGCCAATCCATCTAACCTGCACAGGACTGTGGCAGGAACCTGAAGGAAACCCACGCAGACATGGGAAGAACTTGCAGATTCCACACAGAACGGCCAGAATTGATTCCGGTTCTCTGGCGCTGTGAGGCTGCAGTGCTAACTATTGCACCACCCTGCTGTCCACTATTCTATAAAATATCAATATTAAATATTAGAAAATTATATTGTCTGCAATAAAATGTGTTAATATATTCTGTAAATGTTCAATAACTGTTGTTGAGTCATCAGCAGGTTGTCAAGTAACAGGATGTACTATTGCTAATAGAAGCTGCATGCCTGTTGTATTCAAATGCTGTATTTTCAGATTCACATCTCACTTTGAACCTCATGGCTTCAAACTGAGTCATTATGCTAACCTAAATACATTCAGTAATATTTTGCTTATCTTTCCAACATTCTAAGACAACATTAAGAAAAAAACACTTGACAAAGTAACTTTACAGAAGTTTGTTGTTATCAACACAAAGCAATGTTGGAATACTGATGATGTTTTGTGCAGCCTACAGCACAGTCTCTCCGCAGGATATTTCACAAGGGTTCTTTCATCTGGTTTCAACATAATACAAAGAAAAAGCTAAACATTTTGTTTGAAAAATAAAAACAGGAAATGCTGGAAACACTCAGCAGGTCAGTTATTTTCCGTCCAAGATCCACGGGCTATCTAAAGAGCCTGCTGTGAGTGTATATTGGAAATGAATTACTTTTCTTCAACTTGAAAAGTGAGTCACCTCTATAGTAAAATTGCCTGTAAGTTTGAGAAATGGTCTGGATGAGCTACACTCATGTTAGAATACCAAGAAAACAATTAGACAACAAGACCAAAATCTTGAAGACAAAATAAACCTCACAAATTTACAATAAAACATGATTTAACATAGTGACATGGTAGCAGGGGAGGCAGTGGCACCGTGGTATTGTTATTGGACTAGTAATCTAGAGTCCCAGAGCAAGATCTGAGGACTTGGGTTCAAATCTTGCCACTGCAGATGGTGAAATCTGAATTCAATCGAAAATATCTGGAATTAAGAATCTATTGATGACCATGAAACCATTGTCAATGGTCGGGAAAACCCATCTGGGTTCACTAATGCCCTTCAGGAAAGGTAATCTACCTTCCTTACCTGGTCTACATGTGACTTCAGATCCACAGTAAATGTGGTTGATTCACAAATGCCTCTGAAATGGAGGGTAGTTAGGGATGGGCAATAAATGCTGGCTCAGCCAGCGTGCTCAAGTCCCCTAAAATGAATAAAAACAAACAGGCCATTTAGCTCCTTGAGAATCTCCTGCAGTTCAGTGAGATCATGGCATGCGACTCAACTCCACATCTACGCTTTTGTCCCATCCACGCCTTTATCAATTTTGGTTAACAACAATCTATCAATCTCAGGTTTAAAATGTGACAATTGATCAATTCCAAATGTGAACCACCCTGTGTGTGTAGAGATGCTTCCTAATTTCATTTCTAACAAATCTGTTAGATTGTGTCCCTAAAATATTTATAGGATCAAGAGAAACCCTCAGTGGAAATACTGGGCTGGATTATTGGTAGTGCTGCAGGCCCTGATGCTTGTGTTCAGGTGTTCAGCAACTGGCTACATGTAATCTCATGGCACCCAGCCAATTAACTCTGGGGCAGCACGTGGGCCGCCCGACCAAACCAGAGAGGTGGGAAGCAAGGTAGTGAAGTCGGAATCAGGTGTCAGTGCAGCAGGTGCTGCTGCCATATTTGAAGGTTATCAGCCACATCCCCATTGTCAGAGGAGGCATTGTGATTGACATGTCCTCATTGTTCAATGCCTTCTATCTTTGCAGCACTAGCGTGTGCAGAGTACAGGGGACCACAAGGACACATGAGACCCTCACCTGGAAATACTAAGGGGTTCCATTGGATCAATCAAAGCAGTTGAATCACATCATCAGAAGCCTGCTCAATAGTCGCTCACATTGATTTGTGGCAGGTGTTGTACCTCTTCCTCTGTATCCATGGGTCACTCAGAGACACGAGCGGTGTGTCTTTAGTGCATAGCTCTTATCTTCCAGTATCCATCCTATTAGGTGTGTGGTGGGGGGCTGGAAAAGCTGTGGTACCTGGAATTGCCAAAATATGGTTTGCATCGTGGTTGCTCCGTGGGAATCATGTATATTCCAAAATTGGGTCAGCTGGGGAGACACGGTGTCAGGACAGGTGTAATGTTCAGGGAGGTGTTGGGCAGTCAGTGTGAATGATCGGAGGATCAGTTCTCCCTAACTCTCAGGAATTAGATTAGGTTTTAATCTGTCTAATATTTCTGGGTAACTATTCAGGTAAGTATATTGGAACTGACAGAAATCTGTGACTCCAACTCTGAGTTGGAGACCTTTTATGGAAATTATCCGTCAGAAGTTCAAACTCCCCAGGAAATTCCCACGGAGTCATTGCTTTGGGAATACAGAGGTCCCTTAATGAACCTTGACGGGTATGTCCAGTCTTCAACTATCCGCAAGCCCGAAGACCTGGGTCTACATGTTCATCTGGCAGGGGAAAGGGAAAAGTGTGAACCAGGTATAGGTTTCACTGGAAGGAATTCACCACTCATGATAGAACCCCCAGTGAATGGTTCCAAATGTGTTCTCTCAACACAAACAGGTTCAGTTGACCTCATGAGTATCTGTACTCCATTGCCATGCTCCACTGCAGAGATAAAAAACCAGCACTTTAGGGAGCTTGACAGAATCCCAAAGTCTGAACACCTTTACCTACCGAGACATTTCAACATGACAATGCAACCATGAGGCTTGTCCTCCTGCCTCAGACTTCACAGACTGGGAAAGATAAATGAGAACAGACAGAGACTAATTGATCTTTGCTGCTACCGACAGCTCAGTCTAATCAATACCTTTTTTTTAGAGCAAACGGTGCCGCAGTGTGTTCTGGAAACAGCGGAGATTAGGACATTGACACCAGCTAAATCTGATCATCATGAAGCGTTTCTCTCCAAACAGCTTGTTTGAAGCACGCAGCTACCACAGTGCTGACTGTAATACAGATAACTCCTGGCGTGCACCAGCTTAGCATTCAAACCTTGAAGTCTTTCAAAATGCCATGTTTAGATCAACGTCAGTCATACTGCCTAAGGAGATAAAAGCCAATAGTTTCTTGATTCCATTTAATAGGTATTCCCATTGTTACGAAGGATGCATAATTTTAAGTTGAATTTATATATGTGTGTTCCTCCTATACAGATCATCTCTGTTGACCAGGGCTTTCTTCAGAAATGTAAAGGGGCCTTTCTGCATTTCCTTGGAATTTGATCTCTGCAGTTACATGAGACATTAACACCTCTTTAACGATAACAAGGTTGTTATATTGTTCTGAAGGCTGGAAATCCCTTTTGTGTGAATCGTAGCCAATCATGACTTCAGTCAGGATAAAGCCTTTGTCCAGTATATATATTTTTAAAAATCATTTTCTCAAGTACTCAAGAGAACATAAATATATATGTTTTCTTTTGTGTCTTTTAGGCATGACAGAATAAAACTACAACGCTATTGGGATAGTAGTTAACTGAATGATTAATTGTAAGACTCAGTAAAGTGATCAGTTTAGTAGAGGAAGACTGAGTTTAGGCTCTAAACTTCAGGGAACTCATTTGCTTGCTCTGCAGTTGAAGGAATAGTTTTAAAGTGCAGTTTTTGTGTGTCCCCAGTAAAGATATGAGTTGGACAAGAAGCAACAAGTAAATGGTTAAGAATTCACCAAAAGAAAATTGTTTGAAACTGTGCCAGTATCAAGTGAAAAACCTTTGTGTCAAGCTAATTATAACTCTTCACTGGTTATGTGTTTGCAAAGATATTGCTTGGGTAAAGGAATTGTGTGAATTTAAACTGTCTTTGTTTGTTTGTAAAGGAAACAAAAGAGTGCAAAATGTAGTGTTAGTTTTTGTGAGGGTGTAGAGAAAGATCAACTTAATGCAGGATAGGTCCACTCAAAAGTTTGACAGCAGCAGGGCAGAAGCTATTCTTGAGTCAGTTGGTACATGACCTCAGACTTTTGTATCTTTTTCCTGATGGAAGAATTTGGAACAGAGTATGTCCAGGGTGTATGGGGTCCAGGGCTGAAGAATCCAGTTGAAGATATTGTTGAGAATCCTGACCACCATCTACAATTTCACACTCCCAAGATGTTGGAAGCAAGAACAGAAAAATGCTGACTATTTCAAAGCTAAAATCACTGTGATGGAACTTGTCTTTGGAGCTAAGTGGCTCACTCTCATTAATTGTAAGAGAGATCTGAACAGTAAGACTGGAATCACTAAGAACCTCTTAAAGTCAAGTTCAGCAGATTGCAAAATGGTAAATCAATGATTATGGGTTGTAACTTTGCCAGAATATCCAGATGCAGGGAGTGCCGGGGCATGTGTGAAGAGATCAAAAAGACAAAAGGTCCATTAGCAAAGAAAATCACTCCATAGCAAACAAAAGCAAGGGAATCCATTGTAGGTAAGCTAACGCGGGCTCGTTGGGCCGAAGGGCCTCTTTCCCGTGCTGGGTTGTTCTTTGTTCTAACCTCACCAAGATGTCTTCCATCTTCATTTCTAGCATACTGCCCTTCAGCGATTTATACATATATTCTTCCATCAAAGTGGCTGAAGCTCCAGTGTCTACTTCGATGTAGAGCACAATGCCATTTATCAACAGTTTAATTATGAAGGGGGTTAATGTAAACACACTTAAATTATTCAACTGTACCACCATAGGCCTGTCTTCAGAGTCACTCTGTAAGTCGCTCTTTATATTACACACTTGAGCCAGAGTTGTTTTCTTTTTGCTCAGCACCCATCAGTTCTTCCTCTCTCTGCAATGGATGTGGATGTGGCTCTTCAGGTTGCATTTTAAAAACACTACATTCTTAAATCTCCACACTTCTTGAAGGTGCTTTTCCACTGCACCAGTAACACTCTACCATTCTTTGAATCAACTTACCTGATCTTCTGTTCCTTTGTCCCTGCTCTTGTTCCAATTTATCTAAGTTGCCAATGTAGTGTAGTGAGGTAAGACTCGAACAATGGTCAGTGAACAATATTCCTCTCGTTGCTGCTGGCATCTATAGAAAGTGTCTACTTAAACACCAGAACTGACAGAAAACTGTTCAAACTGAGATTTGAGACAAAGGTGCACTAAGTCCTCATCATGGAGTTGTGCTGTGCTGATGCTGCCACACCAACATTCCATACCAAGGAACACCTTCACTGGTAAATGGACAGACTCTCTCACACCTGTAAAGAGTTTGGTTTGACCATCAGCATCAGGAAGACAAATGTCGTCATCCAGAAGACTGCCATAATGCCATATATCAAAATTGACAATGTGACGCTGGAGATTGTTGTTAACATCATGTCTAGAGGCTTCACTGTCACCTAATACTGAAGCAACACATGCATCACAAAAGCTGCAAGCTGCCAGAGAACAGCAAACTTCAGATCTTCTGACCCTGTATCTTCAACACTCTCCTCCAAGTGCTAAGACCTGGACAGGATAGGAGAAAAGGCTGAATAGTTTCCACCTTTGCTGTCTCAGATGTATCCTTGCCATCTCTTGACAGGACAAGTTCACCAACTCAGAGGTCTTAGCCTATGTTAATTCCATCAAGATACGTCATACACTCATTGCTAAGCCAAAGACTTCTGTGCTGGTTTGGCCACATTCATCGGATGGATGACAGCCATATGCTTAAAGACCTTCTTCTACGCTGAACTAGCCTTTGGGTCACAACCTCAAGGGTGTTGTACCTCTGCTACAAGAACACCTGCAAGTGTGATATGAAGATGGTGGATATTGACACTTATAACTCTGAGACAGTCACTGACTTGAAGGGCATTGGAAGAGGTGAGCAGAAATGAAAAGCTCAGCTGGCTGAGAAAAGGGCCCTGAGAAAACAGGCCAGTGGATCTTGCACCTTCTCAACCGATTTTCTTTGTCAGAGACTCCCACGTCAGATCGGGGCTCCTGAGTCACACCAGGTAATCCTCAACACCAAGTTGATCACCACAGTGGAAACTATTGTCTTGCTAGATGTGGCAAGCTGCCATCACTCAGTTCCTGCTCTTTGTAATTGTTGGACTGGGCTGCCTTCCTCACCTTTTTTAAACTCTTGCAGTTTTTACTTGGTTTAACTGATTTGTGGTTCACTTTGTAAGGTCACAGTAGCACCTCATATTTTATTTTCCGACCTTCAAAAGGTCATCAGCAAAGTATGTTAGCAGTTTTGGGTCTTGATGATTTCTGTAAAAATTTGAATTTCCTGAAATACTGTCATGTAGGATCTGGACATTGTCCACTCTTTTATGAGATTCTTACCCTATTTTTATTCAGTTCTCTATTATCTGACATTCCACTTCATTAAGCCAGAGCTCTTATTCAGAAAGTTCTTTTGATTAGTCAATGTACATGCTCCTTTCCTGCATGATTTACCTCCAGCTCTTTCCAAAGTTTTATATTATAACGACCATCAAACCCCTCTGTTTGTCAGATGCTAAGACCAGACTTCTCATTCATTACCCAAATGCCTGTACATTTTGTAACCCTCTCTGATTCAGGTGGTACAAGGAACCTTTATGGTCAACTAACTACAGGTTTCTGAAAAAGATAGTTTGGAAAGCAGTTTATGCGTCTTTCTTCCAGTTCAAATTTGGTTCTACAGCCTAACTTAGTTCCAAAGGATTAACCTGAAGCTAGGCTTCAGTCAAAAAGCAGATTCACCGTCTGGAGGATTATTTCCTTGATCCTGAGCAGCAAGCCAATCTCCGGGGCTGAGCATCTATGGCTCTAGTTCCCTTTCGGCCTCTATGATGATGTGCTGCTCACCATCTTTGAAATATCAAGATAAAAATCAAGTTAAAGTTATCCACTTGCATCTCAATGCTTGAGATAAATTTCATGAAGGCCTCATTGATTTGATTGTATCACAGTGTCAGAGAGGAAGTTTGATGAGGACTTGTCTGTTGAGGTAGTATGGGCTGAGGTTAGAAATAGGAGAGGAGAGGTCACCCTGTTGGGAGTCTTTTATAGACCTCCTAGAGAGGTTGAGGAAAGGATTGCGGAGACGATCCTGGATAGGAGTGAAAGTAATAGGGTAATTGTTATGGGGGACTTTAACTTTACTAATATTGATTGGAATAGCTATAGCTCTAACTCCTTAGAGGGGTCAGTTTTTGTACAAAGCGTGCAGGAGGGCTTCTTGACTCAGTATGTTGACAGGCCAACTAGAGGTGAGGCTATATTGGATTTGGTGCTGGGAAATGAGCCAGACCAGGTGCTAGACTTGGAAATTGGGGTGCATTTTGGTGATAGTGACCACAATTCGGTTACGTTCACCTTAGTGATGGAAAGGGATAGGCAGGAACCTCGGGTCAGTAGTTTTAGCTGGGGGAAGGGTAATTATGAGGCTATTAGGAGAGAATTAGGAAGCATAGGTTGGACTAGGAGACTACAGGGTCTCGGAACATCCGAAATGTGGAGTTTTTTCAAGGAGCAGCTACTGCGAGTCCTTGATATGTATGTCCCTGTCAGGCAAGGAGGTATTGGTCGAGCTAGGGAATCGTGGTGCACTAGGAAAGTTGATTCGCTGGTTAAAAAGAAAAAGGAGGCTTATGTCCGGATGAGACTTGAGGGCTCAGATAGTGCACTAGAGAGCTTTAGATTGGCTAGGAGGGAGTTAAAGAGAGAGTTAAGAAGGGCTAAAAGAGGACATGAGAAGACTTTGGCTGATAGGATTAAGGAGAATCCTAAGGCGTTCTATAGATATGTTAAGAACAAAAGGTTGGTTAGGGCAAGATTAGGGCCAGTTAGAGATAGCAGTGGGAATTTATGTGTGGAACCGGAAGAGATTGGAGAGGCATTGAACCAATATTTCTCTTCGGTGTTCACGCAGGGGGACATAAATGTAGCTGTGGAGAACACTGGGTTACAGGGTTGTAAACTGGACAGTATTGCAGTTGACAAGGAGGATGTGCTAGTTATTCTTGAGGGTTTGAAAATAGATAAGTCCCCTGGGCCGGACGGGATCTACCCTAGGATTCTCTGGGAGGCAAGGGAGGAGATTGCAGAGCCTCTGGCTCTGATCTTCAGGTCGTCGTTGGTCACCGGTATAGTGCTAGAAGATTGGAGGTTAGCGAATGTTGTCCCATTGTTTAAGAAGGGGAACAGAGACTTCCCCGGGAATTATGGACCGGTGAGTCTTACTTCTGTTGTGGGTAAGGTTTTAGAAAAAATTATTAGGGATAGGATTTATAGTTATTTGGAGAGTAATGAAATGATTAGAGATAGTCAGCATGGTTTTGTGGAGGGTAGGTCGTGCCATACTAACCTTATTGAGTTTTTTGAGAAAGTGACCAAAGAGGTGGATGGGGGTAAGGCAGTTGATGTGGTGTATTTGGACTTTAGTAAGGCATTTGATAAGGTTCACCATGGAAGCCCTCTGCAGAAATTGCAGATGTATGGGATTGAGGGTGCTTTAGGAAATTGGATTAGGAATTGGCTGGCGAATAGGAGACAGAGGGTAGTGATTGATGGTAAGTATTCGACATGGAGTTCAGTTACGAGTGGTGTGCCTCAGGGATCTGTTTTGGGGCCACTGCTGTTTGTAATTTTTATAAATGATCTGGATGAGGGTATAGTTGGGTGGATTAGTAAATTTGCTGATGACACCAAAGTCGGAGGTGTGGTAGATAGTGAGGAAGGGTGTCTTAGTCTACAGGGAGACTTGGTCAAGTTGCAGAGCTGGGCCGAGAGGTGGAGGATGGAGTTTAATGCGGAAAAGTGTGAGGTAATTCAATTTGGCAGGAATAATGGATGTGTAGAGTATAGGGCTAACGGTAGGACTCTGAATAGTGTGGATGAACAGAGGGATCTAGGTGTATGTGTACATAGATCCCTGAAAGTTGGGAATCAAGTAGATAGGGTTGTTAGGAAGGCATATGGTGTCTTGGCGTTTATTGGTAGGGGGATTGAATTTAGGAGTCGCAGCGTCATGTTGCAACTGTACAAAACTCTGGTGCGTCCGCACTTGGAGTATTGTGTGCAGTTCTGGTCCCCACATTATAGGAAGGATGTGGAGGCTTTGGAGAGGGTGCAGAGGAGGTTTACCAGGATGTTGCCTGGTATGAAGGGGAGGTCCTATGAGGAGAGACTGAGGGATTTGAGGTTGTTTTCATTAGAAAGAAGGCGGCTGCGAGGGGACCTTATTGAAACATATAAGATGATTAGAGGTTTGGATAGGGTGGACAGTGATAGCCTTTTTCCTCGGATGGAGAAAGCTCGCACGAGGGGGCATAGCTTTAAATTAAGGGGGGGGTAGTTATAGGACGGATGACAGGGGTAGGTTCTTTACCCAGAGGGTGGTGAGGGATTGGAATGCCCTGCCTGCTGCAGTTGTGGATGCGCCTAGTTTGGGGGCGTTTAAGAGATCGGTGGATAGGTTTATGGATGGAAAGGGATTGGTTTAGGTTAGAGGGTCATTGTTTTTTGACTGGTCAGCGCAACATCGTGGGCTGAAGGGCCTGTTCTGCACTGTAATGTTCTAATGTTCTATGTTCTATGTTCTAAAGCTTCTCACCCTGACATTGGTTTTGTCCAAATGTATTACTCTATAAATGTTCACAATTGCAAGGAGGGCCCAGGTTAATCAGTGACAAGTTATGTTGATGGTGACGGTTAAAGTAATAATCTGGGATGATAAAGACACAGTGCCACCTCCCAATTTCTCCTAAATGTTAACATTTTGACCTGAATTAATTTATTGAAAACTACAGCGTTTTTGTCCAAGGAAGAGTTCTCTATTGTTTGAAGGCAATTATTATTCCTTACTAAATATATAGATTATCTCCAAGACTTTTACAAGCTCTTTGCAACTGCATTGTATGTCTACCTTTCAATTTTCACAATATGAACATTTAAGTGCTATTCAAGTATAAACAAATGGAATTCATTCATAAAAAGAGAAACTGGCTTGATTTCCAGTATTTCTGGATCAAAGATCTCCCAAGCATCAATAGATTAAATACACCAAAAATCATTTGTAAATTTTGATATCCATTCTCCAATTTTGTGCTTAATACAAGGCAAAAAATAGATCAGTTTTTTCAAAGCTTTCACACACATCTTCAAAACATGCAAACTTGGGCTCTTTGATTCATTTATTCCTAAGTGCTTATTGGCAGTTCCGGGGTATAGATGTTTCAGTAAGAGTAGGGAAGGCGGTAAAAGAGGTGGAGGAGTAGTATTGTTAATCAAGGATAGTTTAATGGCTGCTGAGGTAATATGGGCTGAAGTTAGAAATAGGGAAGGATCGGTCACGTTGTTAGGATTTTTCTACAGGCCCCCAAATAGTAATAGAGATGTGGAGTAGGAAATAGCAAAACAGATTATAGAAAGGTGTGGAGGTCACAGAGTAGTTATCACAAATGACTTTAACTTTTCAAATATTGATTGGAACCTTTATAGGTCGAATGGTTCGGATGGGACACTTTTTGTATAGTGTGTGCAGGAGGGTTTCCTGACACATTGTGTGGATAAGTCAACAAGAGTGGGGCCACATTGGACTTGGTACTGGGTAACGAACCAGGCCAAGTGTTAGATTTGTTTGTGAGACAGCACTTTGGAGATAGTGACCACAATTTGATGTCTTTCATTATTGCAATGGAGAGGGATAGGGTCACACGGCAGGGCAAGGTTTATCATTGGGACAGGGGTAATTATGATGCAATTAGGCAAGAATTAGGGATTATAAGATGGGAACAGAAACTGTCAGGTATGGGCACAAATGAAAAGTGGGGCTTTTTCAAGGAACAAATACTGTGTGTCCTTGATAGGTATGTCTCTGCGGGACAGGGAGGAAATGGCCGAGTGAGGGAACCATGGTTCACAAAGGAGGTTGAATATCTTGTCAAGAGGAAAAAGGAAGTGTATGGAAGGATGAGAAAACAAGGTTCAGTTGGGTCGTTTGAGGGTTACAAGGTAGCTAGGAATGAGTTAAAAAAAGACTTAGGAGAGCTAGGAGGGGGCATGAGAAATCCTTGGCGGGTTGGATCAAGGAAAACCCCAAGGCTTTTTACTCTTATGTGAGAAATAAAAGAATGACCAGAGTGAGGTTAGGGCCAGTCAAGGATAGTAGTGGGAATTAGTGCATGGAGTCAGAAGAGATAGGTGAGGTGTTGAATGAATATTTTTCTTCAGTATTCACTAAGGAGAGGGGCCATGTTTTTGAGGATGAGAGTGTGATACATGCTGATAGGATGGAGGAGGTAGATGTTCTGAGGGAAGATATATTAGCAATTTTGAAAAACCTGAGGGTGGATAAGTCCCCTGGGCCAGATGGGATACATCATAGGATGCTTTGGTAGGCAAGGGATGAGGCTGCAGAGCCTTTAGCTTTGATCTTTGGGTTCTCACTGTCCTCGGGGATTGTGCCAGTCTGGAGAGTGGCGAATGTTGTTCCTCTCTTCAAGAAAGGAAATAGGAATGACCCTGGTAATTATAGGCCAGTTAGTCTTACCTCAGTGGTTGGTAAGTTAATGGAAAGGGTCCTGCAGAATAGGATTTATGACCATTTGGAAAGATGCAGCTTAATCTGGGATAGTCAGCACAGTTTCGTGAGGGGTAAGTCCTGCCTCGCAAATTTGATTGAATTCTTTGAGGAGGTAACTAAGTGCGTAGATGAAGGTAGAGCAGTTGATGTCATATGCATGGATTTTAGTAAGGCATTTGATAAGGTTCCCCATGATAGGCTCATGAAAAAAGTAAGGAGATAGGGGATAGAAGGAAATTTGACCGATTGATTAAGTATCTGGGGGTTCGAGTTTAAGAGCCGTGGGGTTATGCTGCAACTATACAGGACCCTGGTGAGACCACATTTGGAATATTGTGTGCAGTTCTGGTCACCTTACTTTAAGAAGGATGTGGAAGCATTGGAGCGAGTGCAAAGGAGATTTACCAGCATGCTGCCTGCTTCAGAGGTAGGTCTTATGAGGAAAGGTTGAGGGAGCTAGGGCTTTTCTCTATACAACAGAAGAGGATGAGAGGCGACTCAATAGAGGTTTATAAGATGATGAGGGGGATAGATAGAGTGGACGTGCAGAGACTATTTCCTCGAGTGAATGTAGCTGTTACTAGGGGGCATAACTACAAGGTTCATGGTGGGAGATATAGGAGGGATGTCCGAGGTAGATTCTTCACTCAGAGAGTAGTTGGGGTGTGGAATGCACTGCCTGTTGTGATAGTGGAGTCGGACACTAGGAACTTCCAAGCAGTTATTGGATAGGTCCATGGAGCACACCAGAATAATAGGGAGTGGGATAGCTTGATCTTGGGTTTAGACATAGCTCAACACAACACTGAGGGCCGAAGGACCTGCACTTCTGTAATGTTCTTTGTTTCTATGTTTCTAATTCCTGGAAGCATCCACCTCAATCTTCAGTTTTAGGATGTCATCTCAGGTCCTCTGAATGAGGCAGCTGTTTTATATTCTGTTGATCAAGCACTTCTAAGATTTTCATCTATCTGTTGTCAAGGAGGGCTGGCTCCCAAAGGTTTAGTTCAAAGATCTTGTCAGTTTTGTCAAAGAAAATCCTTGTCTTAGTAATATTGTGTCACACAAATTCACATTTCCATGGGCTGGGCAGCTGTGGTTTGAGGACAGTTTGAATTCATCGTCCCTGTTGTTTATTGTCAACCAAGAGCAGGATGTGTAGCGTCACTCCTGACACCAGAATAACCCAGTAAGGAAGGAAAAAGTTCATGTATAATAAAAAGTCAAGACAACTCTTTACAGAGCATACATATACTTTTCTTCTATAAAGGAAGAATACTTTCCTTTCCCTTTAGGTTCACTCAGTTACAACTTTTCTTTCTCACACAATAATTTCCTTCTGTCATTTTAATTAAAGATATTAGTTATTCATAGTTCCAGAGGGTTTAAGGTGAAAAATTATTAATAATGTATTAAAAATCTGTCTGTATGGTAGTCCTGTTAAGTTTTATCTTTATATTTTCCTATGTCCTTATTTAGAAATTGCCTACATTAATTTTTCACAGTGTAATTACATCCATCCAGCCAGTGGAGGTGCTGCTACAGCACTACTAGCAGAGGATGTCATCACCACAATATAACTTTATGCAAGTCGTGTCTATTATACATGTGGACATAAGCATGTATAATTAAATAAACCAGACAATGAAATGATAGAATAACAAAAATAAGGAGGGCATACGGTCTATATTAACAATTCGCAACAGGCAGTAAAACTGATGCACTGCCACCTGGTGGCAACTATCAAAATTGGCCTATGGCTTTAAAAGAGATTGACTAATGTCTGCAGAACCTGGTCCAATTTCTCCTTCCCTCTAACTCCACCTTATCTGCAGTTTGCACTTGGTCTTGACTTCCTGTGAGTGAACAACTCCATATAGATCCACCAGTGTCACTTAAAATGAATTACTTACAGCAACAACATCCATTTATATAGTACCTATTGTCAAAATACGAGACGGAGCCACATAATGAGCTATGAGGATGGATGACATCAGCTTGACCAAAGAGTCTTTAAGGATTGCCTGAAGAAAGAAAGAAAAGCCAATCCATCATGCAGACCAGCCTCCCATCCATTGACTCTGTCTACACTTCTCACTGCCTTGGCAAAGCAGCCAGCATAATTGAGGACCCCACACACCCCAGATATTCTCTCTTCCACCTTCTTCTGCCTGGAAAAAGATACAAAAGTTGAGGCCACATACCAACCGATTCAAGAACAGTTTCTTCCCTGCTGCTTTCAGACTTTTGAATGGACTTACCTTCCATTAAGTTGATCTTTCTCTACATTCTAGCCACGACTGTAACATTACATTCTGCACTCTTTCCTTCTCTATGAATGGTATGTTTTTTCTGTATAGTACGAAACAATACTTTTCACTGTATGTTAATATATGTTACAATAATAAACCAAATCAAAATGGTTTAGGGAGGGAATTCCAGAGCTAAGGGCCCAGGCAGGAAAAGGCACGCCCACCAATGTTTGGGCAAAAGAAATTAGGGAAGTGCAAAGGGGCAGAAAAGGGGCAGCAGAGATGACTATACGGTTACCATTATCAGGGATGGTACTTTTCACATGGAATCTTTTTATTGTGGACTAAATGCAATTTCACATACAAATAATTACAAAACATTAAAATGCTATTGTATAATGTAATATTCTATGCAACTGTCAGAAATATATAATCCTCAACTAACAGTTCTTCCGCCACCTTGTTTTAATTCATATGCGGTGTTATAATTTTAATGTTTAATTAGAAATGACCCTTGAGAAAATATGAAATGGATATTTCTTTTGACAAGGCACCAGCTGTATGAATTGCAGTTGATTCCACATTGAGCTTTTCCTCAGGGCACCCATGTCTTCTGATCCCCTGCAACACCTGTGCTCTGCAAATGGCTGGGTATTTCTTTAACTGAAATGAATGCTGGCCAGATGGTGGCTGGCAGAAGTACATCATTCATAATGTATTCTCATGGCCTGGACAGAGCACTGTGAAGGAATCCTGAATGTCATAGCACATCTTGGGAATATATTATTGCTTTTCCTCTTGGCAGCAATAATGCCACATTGACAGCAGGCCAAATGGTTCGGTGATCTCAGGGACTAAAACAGAGCAACTCCAACTCTTCAGGTGGCCTTGAGGACATTCAACATCATCTGTGTCTCCTTCTGTAATCGCACAATGACAGCTAAATTGATTGGAGTTGGCAATAAAAATAAAACACTCTGAGAAAGAGTCAGTGGCATTATTTTGCAAAAACAATCCATTTATTGAATTTCTGAAGCACAAAATAGACTTTGCATTTGATTTTATTTTATAAAGAAACTGTTCTTTTTACCTCATACACTTTGTGGTATATTTACTGAGTTTGTGCTGTGACAATGTAATTTGTTAAAACCACCAGTGTTTGCTCTCATTTTGCACTCAGCACCGTTTGCACAAAACTGTTGGGGTGGCACTGTGGCACAGTGGTTAGTACTGCTGCCTCACAGCACCAGGGACCTGGGTTTGATTCCCAACTTGGATCACTGTCTGTGTGAAGTTTGCACATTCTTCCTGTGTCTGCGTGGGTTTCCTCCCACAGTCCAAAGGTGTGCAGGTTAGGTGAATTGATCATGCTGAATTTCCTGTTATTGTCCTAGGATGCGTAGGTTAGAGGGATTGGCAGGATAAATATGTGGGGTGGCGGGAATAGGACCTGGCTGGGATTGTTATTGGCACAGATTTGATGGGCTGAATGGCCTCCTTCTGCACTGTAGGATTCTCGGATTCTATGTCCTGACTAAACACTGCAGTGTGTTGAAGTGCTGCTCCTCCTGCTCAGCACACTATTCCTATAAAGACCTGTGAAACACTTATTAAAATGAAGCAATCTCATTTGTAACGAATACTTAATTTCCATTGCTTGCAAGGACATACAGGCTTCTTGTTAATTAAGTTAGATTCATCAGCTCAGGGATAACTCAGACCTGCAGATTCAAATGTCCATTGTTACGGGCATGGGAGAGGTGGTAAGATGGTTCCCCCCTTATCTCATCTCTCGACTGCTGGAAGACAGACATGTTTTAAAAAGAAATGATGTTTTAACCCCTTGAGTGCCTTAGCTTGCAAGAACAGACGAGCCACAGGCTTTCATGTGGGTTTTAAAAAAGAATAAGGATGGGATTTTTCTGGTCCTTCCTGCTGGCGGGCTCTTCCAGTCCTGTTGAGGTGACCCTGTGGCGCAGCAGGCAAACCACACAAAATGCTATAGACATTGGTGGGACTGGAAGATCCCACCAGTTGTCAATGATGAGCAACCTCGATCATGGGAAAGCTCGCCACAGGGAGGAAGGGAGACAGAGGGGGGTGGGGGAGAGGGGGCTGGGGGGTTGGGGGTAAAAACTCCCACCCTCGATGTTTATTACTGAATGCCTGAAATGTCTTCACGACATCACACACAAACATGCTTAGTTGTAAAAGTTCAAAAATTCACCATCACACTTGCTTCTCTTGAGAGGAGGTTGCTGGCCTGTGATTCCCTCTGGCTCCATTGAAGAAATAGCAGTTGGAAATTGATTAAGACAGATTCACAGTGGCTCACTGCTTGCTGTCATAGGTTTCTCTGGCTACATTCTAATCAAAGTATATTCAAACTTCTGAAGTGAAAATCTGGTTTTGTTCTTAAATCAAATTGTCCTCCACCGATGGCTGGGGCTTAGCCAGGGTTCACTAATTTGCTCAGGAACTTTCTTCTCTCTAACTGTCTCCGCCTTATTAAATGTCCCTTATCACTTATCCTGTAATTGAAGCGTCTGTTTCTCATCGTCCTGACAAGGGGCTGGGATTTTATGCTGCCGTTTGTAGCAGGCAGCAATGGGGAGGGGGTGGGTGGTCGTCAACCTCTTCAAGGTGCATATCTGAGAATGTGTTAGAGCTGCTGTCTGGGCTGCTTTCTTCCACCCTGCTTGAAGATTGTTCTGGATGCAGCCTACAAGAGAAAGGAGATGTCATTATTATATGGAAGCAGCATAGAATCCCTACACTGCAGAAGGAGGCTATTCGGCCCATCAAATCAGCATCAACTCTCTGACAAAGCATCTCACCCAGGCTTTATCCCCCTAACCCCATGTATTTACCCCATTAATTCCCCTAACCTGCAACTCTTGGGACGCTAAGAGGCAATTTAACATGGCCAATCCACCTAACCTGCACATCTTTGGACCATGGGAGGAAGCCGGAACACCCCAAGGAAACCCACGCAGACACAGGGAGAACATCACAGACAGTTACCCAAGACCGGAATTGAACCTAGGTCTCCGGCGCAGTAAGGCAGCAGTGCTAACGGTGGAAACTAACTACACGACTGAATAACATCTATACCAGGTAGTGGTAGCAAAACCATGCCATCTCCTCAGCTGTCTTGAGAATCTACTCCAAGTTTTCAATGGTGTGTGGAGTAGTGCTGGGTATGTCAGAAGCAGGAAAGACCATGGTAGTCGCTCCTGCAAAGGTTTGCAAGTAATGCTGTCAGTTTGATTATTGAAGCAAACCAAGTCAACAAAGCCACTGTTGAAAAGGAAGCATGACAACATCTCAGATAAACTGCAGGACCCTGGAATGAAACCAACTGCTTAACTGCCAAAGTCAGTGCTATTGGAACCATGAATCTCAAATGGCTGCTTACATGTCACCATCCACTGCTCACAGACAAGCCAAAGACTGAATCGTACATCTATTTTTCTTATTTTTGGATTCATTTCTCATTTCTAATCCACAGATGCCGTCAGATCTACTGAGATTTTGTAATATCTTTTGTTTTTGTTTTGTATTCCAACATCTGCGGTAATTTGCTTTTATCAGAATTTGCCAGTTTGCCTTCCACTGTTACATAAGGAAGGTCACTGAGCTTCTGTATTCCAAAACAAAACTGAACATGTTTTATTCTGTGATGCAGAGGGAAGCAGGCAGAATGAATGCTTGGCTTTGTGAGGACATTGGGTGCCAGTGACTTTGCTTTTTGGGTGTCCCATATCAATCTGAGGGGTAGCAGGAATGCAAGGGATTCCACTTCCTCAGTGTCCAGCTTAGTCCATGTAACCACATGCAGTGAATCATGCAGGCCATTGCCTGCTATCCTGGTAGCAGTCATTCTGCAGCATGCTGCTGTAACTGCATTTGAGTCAGCATAGCAAAGCAGAGGCTGGCTATTTGGTAACGAGGGCTATATGCTGATGATATGACTCATGATTCCACTGCACAACCCCTTAAATGAGCAAGCAGTAAATGTTTTCATGCTGCCTGCAATAGAAGTAAAAGTGGGGATTAATTGTGATCTCTCTCTGCATCATTTTTCTTAAACAGTCACAGAGTCATACAGTATGGAAGAGGCCCTTCAGCCCATCAAATCTGCTCTGGCAAAACTACATTAAATCCACACTAAATCCACTTTCCAACACTTGGCCCATAGTCTTGAACATTATGACATTTCAAGTGTTCATCCCAGGCATTGCATTCCAGATTCCAACCACCCTCTGGATGAAAACTTGATGCAAATGCACATATTCCCAATAATAAGAGTAAAGGGATAAGGTATCAACATCAGAAAATCATTAATTTACACATAAAATGCAATGGGAGTCAGACAAACAAAATAAATGATAGCATATTATAGTCTGCATTTTAATACTTTAATTAGAATGAGAATGGACCTTGATCGTTCTCCAATAGAAAATAATGAGACTATCTTTGAAAAATAAATGAGTCATTCCCTCACTTACTAAGATTTTATTTAATCCTTATTGATGATACAGTCTCCTGCTCAGATTTATGCCTATTGTACATCAGCAATAACATTTGTACTTAAAACAATGTGCACTGATTCAAACAAAGTAAAAACAAAGCTGTTTCACCAGCCCTGTTGGTCCTTTTCACTAATTAGGAAACTGACAATTTTAATTCTTTGACCATAAGCTCCCAAAAATATGCAGAGTTCTATTGACCTGATTTTCTGGATCGATAAGATGAGCCATACTATTTGAGCTAATTTAGCTTGTCCTTTAAAAAAAAGATACCACTGTGCAAAAGAGGAATAAAACCAATGCTTAAACATCTCCTTCCAGTTTGCAGAATCCCTCATTAACGGGCCCAGAATTAAAGCAAGTAAAAGTTTGAACAGCTAAGACACATTTTTGATTGAATGTAAATAAACTGGAGGTCTGGCAGGATATTGTCCAATATCCCATTTCCTCCCACAGTCCAAAGATGTGCTGGTTAGGTTGATTGGCCATTGTCAGGGGGATTAGCAGGGTAAATGTGTAGGGTTACAAGGATGGAGCCTGGGTGAGATTGTGGTTGGTGCAGACTCAATGGGCCGAATGGCCTCCTTCTGCACTGAAGGGATTCTATGATCTATCAGCACTGGTACCTTAGTTTACATAATCTATTAGGATTGATGATGGAAATTCTTTGTCACTGGTTCTGCAGTAATGTTTTGGAAATGAAAGGAAGAAAGATGTGTTACATTGTCAAAAGTATTGTTCATTAATAAACTAAAATCCCACGGTGCCACTATCTAAAGGAAAAGTGTTTGAAAAAGAGAAATTTAGAAAGTAATGATAAAAATATATAAGACTGGGTCTACTTGGTAAACACTTTCAAACTGTCTGCAGAGGCGCAATGAAGTGAAGAGGTTCTTCCTCAACAAGTAGCACAGCTAGGGTATGCTTGGCTACTGCGGGACAGTTTTCTCTCAAACACATGGCTAATGACTGGCATTGACTTGTCTGGCCATATTTCTGTCCACTGCTGTGGGCCAGTTTGACGAGGCATCCATTAGCTATGTGAAGAAAAGAAGAGCTTTTTCCTGGTCTTCAGTTGCTACGGGAGGATTTCAGTTGAGAATTGGGGTGGACTGCCACTGTCAGTGCCATTCTCTTTGCTGGCTCAGTAATGCACTGTCCAAAGAGTACCTTTGAGGTTGACCCTCTTTTGAATTGTAAGTTGCCTTTCCTCATTTTCTACCACTCAGTTGTTTGATTAAAGTTAGCAGCTCCCTGCTCAATGCAATTGCGCCCTGACCACCAATACCAATTGGGAAACAAACAGAAATTGTTCCCTTTGTGTTTACATTTGATTCACAAATGAGCTTAAATCACTTCAATATAACACAATTCCTTTCACCCAATGGGTGAAATAAGATATATATTTTTAACAAGATATAGTCATGTGAACCCATACTGTTTTATTTATTCTGTCTTACTGTGTAAAGCAGCATTTGTGCCATTGAATAAATATTAAAACACTAACGCTATTTGATTAGGCTTCTGCTATGTATTTGAATTGCCATGGCAGGATTCCAAAGGACTGTTAGAATGCAGATGGCCTTCTGTGTTACAACACAGATGCTGTGACCACTTTGCACCCAGTGAACAACTCTTTCACTAATTCTCTGGATACTCGTGGTTTCTTATGATTGTGAATGTCTTTGTTTAAACCAATAACTTCCCTTGGAAGATATTTCATACTTTATTGTGTGCCTATCATATCAAATACATTGCCCTACCTAAGTAGGGCACCATAACTCTTAAATTTTGGGGGCACAATTCACAAAAGGAGGAATTAAAAGAAACATTGTCATAAAAAACATGTTAATGTTTTGAAATTCAATATCAATTCACTTTTGCATTTGTGTAATAGAATTTCCATAGTAGTTGTAAAATTGATAAATATATCTGGGTGAATGCAACTGTCCTCAATGAGTAAATGTTAAATTAATAAGACTTTGGTGCCCTCTAAAGGCAAATGATTAAAATGTTTTGCAAGTAAATCATCACTTTCCTCAAATTTAGGATGACACTCTAATTTTATGTTTTGGCTGATATTTCAGCAAATTTCGTTTAAATTGCATCCTGAAACAAAGATACTGAGAAGGTAACTCACTTTTAAATGAGTATCTCCAGTTCTTAAAATCAAAGGGCACAAATTCTAGACCTACAATTTCAAAGCAGTTAAATTCTATGCATCATTGGCAATGAAAAGACTGTTACACTTCAACACTTTATTTGTGATCGATGCAAATATCCTCTATAGGTACATTTGTATATTTTGTAAAGCAAAATCAATCTTAGGCTTGACAAACATGAGATAGCACACCAAAGAGTGAATAACTCAACCTCCAACTGAAGGGTTTATCCGGAAATAGTGCAGCCTGTGCATGGTGTCCTCCAGATCTCCTAATCTTGCAGAAACACCATGCTGACAGGCCATATAACATTTATATAAATGGCTTGGCCATAGGTGGCAGATTAGGAAATGTGGCTGTCTGTGAGGGAGAATGCAGGAGGACCTGGACTAGTTAGTGGACTGAGCAGATGGACAACTGATGGAGTAGAACATGACCAAATACAAAGTAGTAAGGTTTGGGATTAAGGACAGTGAGGTGAATATACCATAAGGGATGAGACTTCCCAAAGCGAAGGAAGAGACAGATCTGGAGATGAAGATATATAGGTCTTTGAAGTGCAGTCAAGAAATGCCACAATAAAGCATGTGGATTCTGGGTTTTGCACAAGACAGCACAAAAGACAAATCAAGGAAACAATGTTAAATGAGTGGAAAACATCAATTAGGCCACAGCTGGAGTATCACATGCAGCTCTGGGCACTTATAATAGCTAGGTTGATGGATGTTGGTGGCTTGGATCATCACTATCTTTTCAAGGGCAATGAAGGATCAGCAATAAATGCCAGCAATGCCCATGCCCGTGAATTAATAAAAGAAAGGGTGTATCTCGAAGTTCAAAAAGTATTTCACAATGTGCCACATTAAATAAACCGTCCACATAAGACTGGGAGCTGTGGATTGGTGAGCATATTTTGGCTTGTAGAAGGAATCAAATGCTTTCTCCTACACAGAAGGTTATTATTAATGAAATCACACAGGAGTCATTGCTCTTCATTATCTTTATCAATCATCTTGATGAAGGCACTGTCTGAAACTGAACTGAAATTGTCTGAAATAAAAACAGAAATTGCTGATAAACTCAGCAGGCCTGGCAGCATCTATGGAGAAAGAAAATATGTTTTGAGTCTATATGACTCTTCCACAGAACTGTCTGCATCTTCATGGATAACACAAAGATATATTTGGGTGTAAGTACCTTAGATAAAAAAAACTAGGTATCAGGCAGATCTGGAAGAGATAGGAGAATGAGCCTGCATCTGAGAACTATCCTTTAATATTGACAAATAAAGCAGGAAGCAGCTGAGTAGGGAAGTACATTGTTTAGGATTGTGTATAAAAAGACTACTAAACAGAAGGAGGGCCTGTATTTTCTAGTGCATGAGTCATTGAAGGTCCATGACCAGCATTAAAAGATTATTATAAAGTTAAATTATTAGTGTCACAAGTAGGTTTATGTTAACACTGCAATGAAGTTACTGTGAAAATCTCCTGATGGCCACATTCTGGTGCCTGTTCGGTACACTGAGGGAGAATTTAGTATGGCCAATGCGCCTAACTAACACGTCTTTCAGAATGTGAGAGGAAACCAGAGCACCAGAGAAAATCCACACAGACATGAGGAGAATGTGCAAACTCTGCACAGACAGTGACCCAAGCCGGGAATGGAACCTGGGTCCCTGGAACTGTGAAGCAGCAATGCTAACACTGTGCCACTGTGCATGCTAGAATGGATTGCCCGGTCTATTAAATGCAAAACCATATTCTGTCTCTCCACAAGTCTCCTCGAACCCAGATTTTGATGAAAGATCATCAACCTGAAACACTGGCTAGGATTCTGTGATGTCATACACCTCGTGACCACTGCCAGCGAGAACAGAGAATTTGGTGCTCAGCCAAATCTCCATTCACTGATGCGGGGCTGGGGAATCCCAGACAGGGGGAGGTGGAGAATTCCAGCCATTATCTCCGTTTCTCTTTCTCTACAGTTGTTGCCCAATCTGCCGAATATTTCCAGCATTTTCTGCTCATGCAATATCATAGAAATAGGTCAAATACTAAATGAGTTATTTCCTTTTGCAGAGAATGGTTGGCCCATGGATTACATTACGAGCATATATGGTGACATAATTACCACGAGCAGCCAAAGTGAAAATAATTGAGATTTTGAATGTGGCCTCAGAAACATGTACATGGATGCATGAATTCTTCGCAATGTTTGAGCCAAAACAATATGCCTTGAAACACGTTGTAATTGGAAGTTGCAGAGACCATATGCCCAATAGCTCATGTGCAGCCTATGGAGTGCCTTCCTGCACTGGGGCTATCTTCATGGTGGTGCCCCCGCTGTGTGAGCTGCTCTTCTTGGAGGTGGCTGAGAGCATCACTGTGGCTGGACAGAGAGCATGGGATCATGACTGGGGAAGAAAGTGGGAATGGAATCTGGGAAGGAGAGCGGGACTACAGCCTGGGGGTGTCAGAGCAAGACTTTGGTCGAGGGGATGGATTGGTGTCCAGTCTGAGGCAGAGACTGAGAGCGATTCCACGTCCTGGGACTGAGTGAGGCCAAGGGTTGGTGGGGGTGTGGGAGCGCTGGTGGTGGAGAATGTTATTCTGGGTGTTGGGCGGGAGTGGGTCTGGGAGGAAGGGGATTGGAGTTCTCCCCTATCTGAACAAGATCCTCGGAGAAATCTCAGTGGAGGAAGGGTGGAGAAGTTGGAGGGATGAATAAGTGAGAGAAGGCTGAGTGGGAGGAGAAGAGGGGTATGACTGAGTGGAAGCTGAAGGGTTTGAGATGGAGGGCATGGATAAGTGAACAGAGCTTGAGTGGGTATCGAGGGAAGGACATGCATGAGTGAGTGGGGTATGAGTGGGAAGGTTAGATGTGAGTGAGTGAATGAGTGAGTGAGTGAGTGAGTGAGCAGGAAGGGAGAACGAAGTTGAGCATTTGGGGGAGACCTAATGATCATTTTTAACCCCTTTTGATCGCTTTTGATACCAACAATTGATTTTGCTGTCTAGTGATCATCTTTATTGCCTTGTGATTGCTTTTGATATTAATGATTGCTTTTGCTGCCAAGTGATTACCTTTGATTGCATCTGATGTCAAAAGATGACAATGAACACTGATTACTGATTAAAAACTCAGTGCTAATCATACATCTCACAATCATTTTAAGCACATTTGAGCAAAATTATATCAACATTTTCTGAAAGAACAACAGAAAATGGGTCTGATAGTTTCTGTGGTGAGAAACAGAGTTAATGTTTCAGGTCTAAATTATCTTTCTAAAGTACTGCAGAAAGGGAGAAATGTACAGGATTATTTATTTGGAATGGGGACAGAGGAGGTGGGGCATAGTGGAAGAACAGGGATAGGTCTGGGCAAAGGAGATGTTGACAAATTTGTCATGGGCATAAGACAAAAGGCTGTATTAATGGTGCTCTTAATTTTCTGCTTCCCGAACACATTGACCTCGATCTCTGGTGAAGGGTCATCCTAACTTGAAATGTTGGCTCTATTCTCTCCACAGATGCTTCAGACCTGCTGAGATTTTCCAGCATTTTCTGTTATTGTTTCAGATTCCAGCATCCACAGTATTTTGCCTTGGACCTCGATCTTCTGTTCAGCAGCAATACAGGATACATTAACACTGCATACAAAGGATTCTCCAACGCCATGCTACCATTTTCAGCTGTATCTTCCAATGCCTGAGTGGCCAGAAATGGATCAGCACGGACTCTCCAAAGTAGGAGGTTCAGGGGAGGAATGGATATGCCCTCTTTTTATGACAGGAGCTGCGGTAATTTAAAGGTTTCAAATAGGAACAAAGGAGCAGAAATAAGCCATTCACCCCCTCGAGCTTGATCCGCCATCAAATAAGGTCATGGCTGACCTAACTCGTTACTTTCTCATTACCTTACATAGCCCTTGACCCTTATCAATCAGAAATCTATCTCACTCACCTTGAATATATTCAATGACCCAACCTCCACTACTTTCTGGTAAGAGAGTTCTGTAGGCTAATTGTTCTCTGAGAGAAAAGATTTCTCAACATCTCCATTCTAAATGGTAAACTGATCCATGGTTCTAGTCTCCCCCATAAGAGGAAACATCTTCCTAGCATTCATCCTATCAGTCCCCTCAGCATCTTATTCTTCTAAACTCCAATGAGTATATGTCCAATCTGTTTAACCTTTTCTTATAAGGTAAGCCCTTCATCTCAGGGATGAGTTGAGTGAAATTGTTTAATATAGACAAATGCAAGGTGATTCATTTTGGTAGATTGAACCAGGGCAGGACTTACTCAGTTATTGGTAGGGCACTGGGGACAGTTACAGAATAAAGAGATCTAGGGGTACATGTTCATAACTCCTTGAAAGTGGAGTCACAGATGGATAGGGTGGTGAAGAAGGCATTTGGCATGCTTGGTTTCATCGGTCAGAACATTGAATAGAGGAGTTGGAATGCCTTGTTGAAGTTGTACAAGACATTGGTGAGACCACACTTGGAATACTGTGTGCAATTCTGGTCACCCTATTATAGAAAGGATATTATTAAACTAGAAAGAGTGCAGAAAGTATTTACTAGTGTGCTACCTGGACTTGATGGATTGAGTTATAAGGAGAGGCTGGATTGACTGGGACTTTTTTCTCTGGAGCGTAGGAGGCTGAGAGGCGATCTTATTGAGCTCTATAAAATAATGAGGGGCACAGATCAGCTAGATAGTCAATATATTTTCCCAAAGTGAGGGGAGTATAAAACTAGAGGGCATAGATTTAAGGTGAGAGGGGAGAGATACAGAAGTGTCCAGAAAGGCAATTTTTTCACACAATGGGTAGTGAGTGTCTGGAACAAGCTGCCAGTGGCAGTAGTAGAGGCAGATACAATTTTGTCTTTTAAAAAGCATTTAGATAGTTAATTGGGTAAGATGGGTGTAGAGGGATATGGGCCAAATGTGGGCAATTGGGATTAGTTTACAGGTTTTAAAAAAAGGGTGGCATGGACAAGTTGGGCCAAAGAGCCTGTTTCTGTACTGTAAATCTCTATACTCTGTGACTCTGACTCGCTGAACTGCTTTGAAAGCAGTTATATTGTTATATAATTATATTATTATATTGTAAGGCGACCAAATCTATACACAGTCTTGCAGACATGCTTTCACCAACGCCCTATACATCTTCAGTGATTCTCTCCTTTCATATTCCATTCCCCTTGTCGGGAAAGGTAGTCACGTTTTTAACTTATAAGTGTGGGTTGGTGAATGGATCAGTGAGTGAGTGGGTTTGGTGTGTGACTGGGTGAGATGGATTAATGGGTAAGTGGATGAGAGGGTGAGGTGGGTAAATGGGTGAGTGGGTGAATGAGTAAGGCGGGAGAATGGGTAAAGTGGGTGAGTGGGTAGGGAGTTGTTGGTTCTGATTGCAGGGATGTTCTGGGTATAGTCCGGACTAGACAGGTTGGAGGTGTAGTTAGGTCAGGTTGGAGGGAGTTGGGGTGGTCAGGAGTATAGACAGGAGGTTGGGAAAGTAGGGTAAGTTATGCTGATGAAACACTGGATTAGGCCAGGCATTAAATTGTCTTACGTGCTAAACTTCCAGGATAAGTATGCAGATAAGTCTCACATATCTGACCCAAGTCTTTGCCCTAAGATCAGGGTCAAAGTTATTCGTGGAAGGTCCCAGGTGATGGGAACTGGCCCATTGGAAGTTAAACATCTGGGAAATTTGGGCCATTGATTCCTTATTGGGGACGTTTTCTTCCTCCAACAAAGGATTGATGTGTTCAGGAAAGGAGAGGTGGAGTCAAAATTAGTGAGGAAAGTAAGAATGTGAAGGAAGGGATGTACAACTTTTAAGTCAGGTGATGCACTTCTCACTTCCTCCCGGTTCCAGTCAGGATTGGCACAGTTGTAGAATTGCTTTTAATTTTAAATGAAAAATGAAAGCAAGGAAGCAAGGACAGCATGGTGGCACAATGGTTAGCACTGCTGCCCCAGCGCCAGGGACCCAGGTTCAATTCCGGCCCCAAATGAACGTCTGTGTGGAGTTTGCATGTTCTCCCCATGTCTGTGTGGGTTTCCTCCAAGTGCTTTGGTTTCTTCCCACAGTCCAAAGATGAGCGAATTAATTGGCCATGCTCTATTGCCACTTAGTGTCAGGGGATTAGCAGGGTATATATATGGGGTTGTGGGATGGGGACTGGGTAGTATTGAAGACTCGATGGACCAAGTGATAAATTATATAACCATGATGCCAGTCTCATGAAAGATGTGCTGAGTGCACTGGGAATTTTCAGAGCAAGCAATTACTAATTGGCAAGAGCAGCAGAGATTGCAAGATCATTTAAAAATTTGCTATAATGTTGAATTTTCAGTGGCATACACCAAAGCGAGTTACAATCTTTCAGACATAATCAGTGATTAGCACTCAAAGTGAGAGACACTTGAGCGATTTGTGAAAGTCATAGATTGATTAAAGACTGTGCTAGGAATAAATGTTTCAAGGATATTTCACACAAGATCGGGGATAGAGAGTTAATTACACCATGTGATACAATCAGCTCCTTTAATCAATTCAAGGTCCCCCAAAGCAGTAAGTCACACACTGTGCCTGGAGAATACCAGCTCCAGTAAACAATTACACTAAGGAAGCAATGCAAGTTTTGTATCAAGGGACTGAACCTTTCTTTTCAATGCACGTGACATAATTACTGACTAGATGACTGTTGCTGAGTTCAATGTTTTGTTAGCAGATTCCAGTAGGGAATAGTCCTAATAGTGCTAGCTTCTATAAAATATACCTCCAATGGACAGCACAAATTCCAGGCGAAAGATAAAACCAACTTGGTACATCATCCATTCCTTATTGAAGTACAGTACGTCTGAAAAATGTGCAAGTTAGGTGCATTGGCCATGCTAAATTCTCCAAGTGTACCCAAACAAGCATTAGAGTGTGGCAACAAGGGATTTTTGCAGTAACTTCATTGCGGTACAAGCCTTGTTGTGACTCTAATAAATATAAAAAACTAAAATTCACAAGATATGAAGATAAGTTGCGGTATAATTATGATCATGCATTCCTCTTTGCGTTGCCAAGCCTCCTGTTTGGGAGCAGATTGGACCATTTATTTCCCAATGGGGAGAAATGGTCCTTCCTCACACATTTCACACTGGCACAGCATACTGGTGTTTATGGTTTGCAACTAAAGCACATTACTGGCTTTCCCCTACTATGTGGAATGTATCACTTCTTTACTTGTTTCAATGATGACAGCAATCAGGACCAATGGAAAGCATGGAAACTCTGTAAATCCTGAGGGGAATAAAATACAAACAGGAGGGAGGGGGGGCAGTTTTGATTGTATTAATTATTTTAACATTTGCTATTGTAAGAAATCACAATATTGATTGAGAACCTCAACTAAAAATTACTTGTATTGATGTTTACAGTAGAGTCTCTTTGGTGTTTTGATATTTGCATTTGATATTATAGAAGTATCATGGGAGATGTTTTCATTTAAATATTAATTCAACTTAACTCCTTTTATATTTTTTATTTTCTGATTTATAAATTGTTATTTGCCTCACAGTGAAGAAAAAGTCAGACATTTTATTCTGGGCTTGTTGTTAATAAGATACCCAGCTAAAATCATAAATCATTGAATCCCTACAGTGTAGAAGGAGGCCATCCAGTCCATTGAAATGAGCTGAAATGACTTGAATCAGATGGTATCATTGAGTGAATCAACTCATCTCCATAGATATTGAACATAGTCATTGCATGACACAAAAATTGTTAGACATGTGCTGATCTTAAGGCAGTCAACAAAATTATTCCAAACAGTATGCACTTCCTATGATTCAACACAATCAGCATAATTTCATTACTCCACCATCTTCATGAAGATCTTCAGATACGAGTAGAGCAGCATGACACTGCGCAGGTTTTGTTATGTTTCAATACTGCAGAATGCTCTCTGGACTAAGTTCAGCACCAGAAAGTTGTTTTGTCAGTTTTGTAAGATGTTGAGCCACTGTCCATGGAACGGACAAAGCAGAACATGATCAACAGTTAGCAATAGTGCTCGCTTGACTCATGGAACACATTTTGACAATAAACAAGGGCAAATTCACATTTGCGGTATCAAAGATTGACTTCCTAAAGTACAGAATGGCAACAGCTGGAGTAAAACTTACACACGGCAACATCAAAGCTATTCATACCAGCTAAGGTGAAAGAGGTAGCATTGTTCCTCGGTATTACCATCTTTCATCACAAATTTGTTTCTAGGTACGCTGAGATTGCGGAGCCACTTTGAAATCTACTACACAAAGGTGCACAATGGGACTGGACAGCAAACAGCATCTGACAGGTTTAAAAGTGAAGATCGCATCTCTGTCAGTCCTTGCACAGTTCAACCAATGTATGCTACTTTCTGAGATATAAAACTTAGTCACCTACTGAGCTAAGTATACCAACTAGGGTAATGACAAATGCTTCAGAATGTGCAATCGGAACTGTATTCTCATGGTAAATTGAAGGAAGTGAATGACTCATTGCATACATGTCATGATCATTGTTGGAAAATGAATGTAAATACTCGATTAGAGACTGGAAAGTATTAGTCTGTAATTCTATGGTAGTTCATTTTCTGCACCGATCATTGATTCCTGACCACATCGTCAGGATCTAGACGTCGATCTCCATGCATCTACAGATGGTCAGAATGTCTTCATCTTTGAGGTCAGATATCTCACACATTCAGGCTACCAGATAGCTGACATGCTTGGACATACTGCTGTTACAGATAGTGTTAGCGATTGCAAAGAGATCTGTGTGATTGCAGTGATTTTGCATGTGACTGCCAATCTTGTTATGTGACAGGGGTTGAAGGCAGAATTGGTGACACACAGTGTATTGGAGAAAGTAAGCGAGTGCTTAAAAATGATAGCCTTGTCGAACAGAAAGTACATTTCCTGTTCTACAGACTACACAATGAATTTGTATTGTTTGATGACAACTGTAACACATATACAACTCGAACAGTTATTCCAAATGTACAACAGCATTGTATCTTGCCTCTGAAGGACTTCCTGTTATTGTTTAAATGAAAAATATGATCCTATGAAACAGCCTGGTGGCCAACAATAAATTACCACATAGAATATTTCATCAGAAATTGCCTAGCTTTTACACAGAGTGAAAATTCTGTGAATTGGTGTCTCACATCTCTACCACTGAGCTGAAGGCCAAGTAAACCATGGCTCCAGGTAGATATTCATTAGACAAATGCAAGTAGCCCCAGCAATCAACATATTTTTCTTGTTGTCCATGATCTACATAACAAATAGTCAGGAATCGCTACAACTAATTCCATCACCACCGCTTTGGCTATTGACATTTTAGACAAGTTGCTTACAAAATGGTGTTTGTCTATCACTCTAATGTACTGTAGTTGTTTCTAGTCTGTTCACAGAGCTCCTAGGAAGCAATGGAATTCACCATCATCTGACAATATTACACAACCAGCAAGCAAATGATGGCACAGAAAGATTCAGGCTGAGAGCAAGCGTGGGGGAGGGGAATGTATTTGAACAATCCATTCATATCATACGTCACACATATTTCTTCACCCCACACTCGCTGACTAGAAGGAGACTGGGCGAACTTGTTATTGGTCATAGCTTCCACATGCCACTAATTATTGTTAGGTTAGCACCTTGAGGATGTTGGAGCAAAAGCAGATCAAATCGCAAAGTGACAAGATAAAGCAGAAGCATATTTTGACAAGTGTTAAATGTTAAAAGGAACCACCATTTGAAGCTGGAGATTGCATTTGCATCAGACAGTCAAATCATGATCACATCTCTGTCAGTATGAGAGCAGATTAAATGGTTGCTCAGTATAAACTACAAATAAGTTACAAATACGTTGACAGCAATTAGGAGGATCCATTTCTTTTTCTGATGATGGTGATCATAAAGGGCCATAACTTCAGATTTGTTGGTCTCCATGCCATCATCATCAATCTTTGTGTCTCAAAGACAATTCCTATGTTTGGAGAAAGCAGACACTCTGGACTCTAAATTTATGTTTATGCATATGTTTATCATTCGTGATGGTTTAATTTCAAAAAGGTCCTTTGGTTAAAAGGGGGAGAGATCTTCTGTTTCATTGTTTGGTGTTCAGTTGTGTGCCTGTCAAATACTCACTGTATGCTGTCAGCTAGTGTAGTTAGTGAAACTGAAACTAAGCAGAAAGATGGGGTTGCGGACATTTTGAGGTATTTGAGTAAAAGCTCATGTTCGTACAGAGAATTAGTGAGTGTGGTCTCTGTACATCTCCGAGGCACAAAACACAATAGCAAGCACAATAAACAATGGTTCACTGTTATGCTCCTGGCAGCTGTGCACTAATATGCTGCAAACCAATCCTTCTTCCCATTCTGATCTTCTCCAGCCTGTTAACAAACTCATAAACAAATGTAACAGCAAGTTATATGGAGGCTTGCAGATTTCCAGCTCCCTCCCTCACTGCCCCCATGGGCAATTGAAGTTCCAGCCTGGGGTATAGATTAGCCATGATCTAATGGATTGATGGAACTGATTTGGGAAATGAATGCTCTATTTCTGTTACAATAAGGATATTTTTATCACCCACCTCCACTGGTTGTGCACTGTATGATGTTAAGGAGTTTACTTTATGATAGTTAATAAAAAAAATTAAAAAGCTGCATTTGCTTGATTCAACAGATGTGCTAGTGCTAGCACACTACGCAGGAACATTGATTCTTTATTGAACAGAAAGTCACAGAGAAAAATCAGGAAGTAAAAATTGAACTTTCAGACTATATAGTCAATTTTAAATCACTGGCATAATGGCAATTTCAAACAGACACAGGAATGCTAAAATCATTCAGCAGATCAGTTAACAGCTGTGGAGATAAGTGACTATTGCATTTTCAGGTGTGGGCTCTTTAAAACTGGACGAGTTGTCATCGTTTAGATAAATTCTACACAAGAGGGAGCTGGTGGATTAACAGCTTTCACAACACACCCCCTGACCTACTGTAGCAAAGGCAGACAATTAGATCTCTTCCTGCAGCCTTCAATTCTGTAGGCCATAACTTCCGAATTCCAGAGTATCGTGTTAGGGGGGACCTACCCCAGAGATGTTCTATGGAATTCTCTTCAGAGGGTCATTGTAAAGTCAGCATGGCAATTTTCCAGAAGTGAAAACATCCATCTGGTCAATTGCCCAATTCTGGAAACCATTTCATACACTTCCAGCAGGTCTGAGTTGATTCAGTTCCACAGAGGCAAATGTAACTCAGCTGGTAAGCTATTCTCTGTGGGAATTGTCCAAGAGATTTCACCTCCCAATGGGCAATTCTCTTGTGCCCAGAATCCTCTGAAAAGTCTCCAACTCTGACTTTGGGAGGGTTCAGATTCACTTATGTGGATGATAGAATCATAGAACCCCTACAATGCAGAATGAGGCCATTCAGCCCATCAAGCCTGCACTGACAACAATCTCACCCAGGCCCTACCCCCTAATCCCACGTATTTACCCTGCTAATCCTCCTGACACTAAGGGACAATTTAGTATGGCCAACCTATCCTGTACATCTTTGGAATGTGAGTGGAAAACAGAGCACCCGGAGGAAACCCATACAGATATGAGGAGAATGTCAAACTCCACACAGACAGTGACCTAGGCTGGAATTGAACTGGGGTCCCTGGCACTGTGAGGCAGCAATGCTAACCATTGTGCCACAGTGCCACCCTATAGGATAGTTACTTAGAAACATTAGACAGAGAAAAAAACCTTGTGTAACACCTGGTTAACCATGTGGCTGAACACCACTCCCCCCATTCCCCCACCATCACTACCCACGATTCCCCACTGATCCTTCACAACTCTCCCTGACCCTCTGAGTCTCCCCACCTTCCAACTCCTCGACCCTCAGAATCCCCTGACCCACCAAATTTCCAAAGTCTAAGTCAACTGACCCTAAAACTCCCCTGGTCCTCTGATTTCCTGACCCTCTGATTCCCCCTGACCTTCCAGCTCCCATAACTCACCCCTGGCCCTCTGACTAACCACACCCCCTCTCCCATCAAACCTGGTTGGCAAGCTGTAACTAGTGGGGTGCCACTGGGTTTGGTCCTCAGGCCCCAAATATTTAGACTTATATTAATGATTTGGATAGAATGTATTATAGCCAAATTTACAGATGACACTAAAATAGGTGGGAAAACAAGTTGCAATGCAATGAGGAAATAAGAAATTTGCAACTGTACATGAATAGGTTAGGTAGGTTGGCCAGAATTTGGCAGATAGAGGGAAAAAACAGAAAGGCAATTTATTATCTAAATGGTGAGAAACTTCAAAGTGCTTCAGTGCAGAGGGATCTGGGTGTCCTTCTGCACGAATCGAAAAAAATGTATGTTTGAGTTGATTCACAGAGGCAAATGTAGCTCAGCTGGTAAGCTGTTCTCTGTGAGACATCCTTTCCTGCAGGTAGTGTGTAAGTACAGCAGGAAATAAGGAAGGCAAATGGAATCTTCCTCCGATCCCCCAGACCCTTCAATTCACCCTGACACTCTAAGTCCCTCTGGTGGTCACTGGTGGTCATGTGGCTCTAGTTGTTGCACTCCTGCACCATGTTGGTGGGATTCCCCACAGGTATCTTCAGCCAATGTTTAGGAAATATCCTTCTGTCTTCTACAAGTCAGCCCTTAAGTCTGGAATGAAAAGATCTACAACATTGGACTGCTGCAATATAAAAACATCAGGAAAGCTCTAGAAAACTGGCACACATCTACACAAACCTCTTCTTGTGGTTGCACGAGTAATACATTGGTGGAATGGAATTCCTTTGATAAAAATTCTTTGTGGATCTGGTAGTGTTCGGATTGTCTGTGCTGTCAATGGCAGCCAAAGAGGCTACGGGGGGTACTTGTTCATTCTGGCTATTTTTACTGCAGGGAAAGTTTACATAAATTGGTGCCCTGGTAAATAAACCATCCATGGCCTAACTATGGACAACTAATCCTTGCGATGTTGCCAGTGGTACACCAGAGGGAGGTAGAGGCAAGGAAATTGAGGGGCAGTGATGCCTTTCACAATGAAGAGCAGCCTTCTTGCCTTCAATCAACTGCACAACCTCAATCAGACCACTGTCGGCAGCAAACTACCCAGCCTTCAGGAGAACAGTGACCACAACACCACACAACCTTGCCACAGCAACCTCTGCAAGACATGCCAGATTATCGACATGGATGCAATCATCTCACGTGAGAGCACCATCCGCCAGGTACACGGTACATTGTCTTGCAACTCGGCTAACTTTGTCTACCTGCAGGAAAAGACGTCCCGAGACATGGTAATTGACGAGATCATGCAGATGCTACGACAACGAATGGATGAACACCGCTCGACAATCACCCGGCAAGGTCGGGGAACACTTCAGTGGTCATGGACATTCGGCCTCTGATCTTCGGGTAAGCATTCTCCAAGGCAGCCTTCATGACACATGACAACACAGAGTCTCTGAGCAAAAACTGATAGCCAAGTTCCGCACATGAGGACGGCCTCAACCAGGATCTTTGGTTCATGTCACAACTTGCCTGGGCTTGCAAAATCTCACTAACTGTCATGGCTGGAGACAATTCACACCACTTTAACCTGTGCTTAACCTGCTTTCCACTCACATTGTCTGTACCTGATTACTTGTAAAGACTCGCATTCCAACCATTATCTTGTAAGTTGAGTTTGTATTTGTACATGCCCTGTTTGTGAACAGAACTCTTCATTCACCTGGAGAACAAGCGACACTCCGAAAGCTTGTGATACCAAAGTGCTACCAGATAAACCTAGACTTTAACTTGGTGTTGTGAGACTTCTTACTGTGCTTACCCAAGTCCACCGCTAGCATCTCCACATCGTGGCAGATTATAGAGACAGAGAGGGGTGAGATCATACAAAGATCAAAAACAAACATGAAAGTTTTATATTTGAAATGTTACTTAACTAGGAGTCAATAGGTGAACAGAACTTTCTGTAAGTTAGGCCGCAAGCAACAGAGTTTTGGATGGCTTCAGGCTTATAGAGGGTAGGCTGGGTGGAAGTGTGTTAGAATAGTTAAGTCAAGAGGTAACAATGACATTGATCAGCAGAGCCAGACAATGTTAGGAAAGTGAAAATAGTCGGCCATAGTGATGATGTAGACATGAGATCAGAAGATCATTGGAGACCAAGTCACTGAATATATTTAAAATGGAAATAGATTTCTTGTCTCTAAAAGTGTCAAGGGGAAGAGCCTTGGAGTATAGCATTGAGATAGAGGATCAGCCATGATCAAACTGAACGGCAGAGCAGGCTCAAAGGCCAAATGACCTACTCCTGCCCCCATTGTTTCTATGTTTCTATATCAGAATTATATATGATATCTAGATTGTGAACTGATTCAGACAGATTTCAGGGAGAGATGGAGTCGATGGTTAGAGATTGGAGTTTCTGATGGGGACAAAAGGCAATGGCTTCAATTTTTTCAATATCTAATTGGAGGAAACTTCATCTTTTCTGATACCAAATATCTAACAAGCAGTCTGATAGTTAAGAATCGGTGATGGGGTCAGGAGAGCTAGTGGTAAGGTAGAGCTGGCGTTTATCAGTGTACATGTGGAAACTGACCACAAGGCCAGAAGAAAAAGAGCGTAAATAGGCCATTTGGCCCATCAAGCCTTCTTTGCCATTCAACAAGATCACAACTGATCTGATATGACAATCCTCAACTCCATTTTCCAGCCTGATCCCCATACCCCTTGATTCCCTTACTGATCAAAAATCTGTCTATCTCAGTCTTGACTATTCTTAATAACCCAGCCTCTACAGCCCTTTGAGGTAACGAATTCCACTGATTCACTACCTTGTGAGAGAAAAAATTTCCCCTCTTCTCTATCTTAAATGGGCAGCCTCTTACTCTGAGATTATGCACTCTGTCCTACTCTCCCACAAGGGGAAATAACCTCTCATCATCTACCCTGCCAATCCCCCCAAGAATCCTATATGTCACCTCTCTTCTAAACACCAATGATTACAAGACCAACCTACTTAGTTCTCCTCGTAAACAAATCTCTCTATATCCGGGATCAACCAAATGAACATTCTCTGGACTGACTCCAAACCAGTAGATCTTTCCTTAGATAAGGAAATCAGATTTGTTGACAGTATTCCAGATGTGGTCTAACTAGTCCCTTTTATAATTTAGCAAAACTTCCCAATTTAATAATCCATTCCCTTTGAAATAAAGGCCAAAATTCCATTGCCTTCCCTATTATATGCTAAATTTGCATGCTAGCTTTTTTGTGATTGATGCATGAGGACCCCCAAATCCCCCTGTTTTGCAACTTTCTGCATTCTTTCTCCATTTAAATAATATTCAACTCCTTTATTTTTCCTACCAAAGTGCATAACTTCACATTTTTCTATATTATGCTCCAGCTGCTATGTTTTTGCCCACTCACTTAACCTGTCTATACCCCTCTGTAGACTCTTGGGGCCTAATTTTACCATCGTGTTGTACCTGTTTTCAGGCACGAGAACTTGGTAAAGTCGGGCGTGAGACAGGTAGCATGATTCATGCCCGCCTCCAAGCTGATTCCCCCTTTACAAAGGTCTGAAAATGGCCACAATCGGGATCGCACCCGATAACATTTGAATGCATTTAAATTGACTTAATGGGCTGCATGCCCAACTTTACTGGCACTTCCCCCTTTACCATCACGTTCGTCCATCCAGAATCGATGTGAAACAGACATGCTTCATATAAGTCCAATTCAGGCACTCTGGTTAGTGAGGAGGTAAGTGCCCAGCGTCTAATGGCTCTCTGCTTGATATCGGTGTGGGGAGGGAAGGGGGGGTTCTGCTACCACTCTCTCTGAGATCAGTGGAGGGGAAGGCTGGTCCATTGCCTCTCTGCCTGAGGTCAGTTGTGGGGGGGGCGGGGAGTGAAGGTGGGTCCACTGCCACTCTGCTTGTGATCAGTGGGGATGGGAGGGGGTTGTTACCACTCTGGCTGAAATCAGTGAGGGGGAAGGTGAGTCTGCTGCCACTCTGCCTGAAATCAGTCAGGGGGAAGAGGGAGGGGTCACAAATTCATCTGGGTAGCAGAGGGTGGAGGGAATAAGGGGGTCAGTAATGTTGTGGGGATGGGGCAATGTCTGTGGGGGCTAGGAGGAGGCATTATCCGGCCTGGGAGCGATGTGGTAGGGGAGCAGCATTCCATCTTTTTCTCTGCACGTGCACAGTTGGAGGTGTCGATCAGAGGCCCCAGCTGTAGGTCTGCAGCGCGATTCAGAATCACTGATATTTTTGCAGACAGAGTGTATATGGGGGCACCTGAGAACGGATCTAAAAGTTGGATCTGAAACACTCCAAGTCCGCCCAGCACTTAGAATCAAAATGGTAAAATGGGCCCTATGTTCGCGTCATTTACAAACTGAGCAAAAGTACAATCATTTCCCTTGTAAAATAATTGTGACCCCAGCACTAATCCCTGTGGCACTCCACTAGTTACGGGTTGCCATCCTGAAAATACTCCATTTCATCCCAACTCTCTGAGTAAGCCAGTCATCTATCCATGCTAATAGACCCCCAATTTCCTGGGCTCTTGTCTTATTAAGTATTCTTGTGCGATGCTTTATTGAACACTTTTTGAAAGTCCAAGAACATTATGTCTACTGATTCTCCTTTATCTATCCTGCTTGTTACCACCTTAAAGAATTTTAATACATTTTTCAGGCATAATTTCTTCTTCATGAAGCCATGCTGACTCTGCTTGATTATATTTTGTATTTCTAAATGCTTTGCTATTACATCCTTTATGATGGACTCTGACATTTTCCCGATGACGAAAATTAAGATAAGTAGCCTATAGTTACCTCTTTTTTCTTTCACTTTCAGTGCCATAAGATGACGTGTAGGAGATCACCCACAAAACGGGTGTGGTTTTTTTTTGGTAAAATCGCACCGCACCCGCACCCCCCCTCCCCGGCCAGACTCTACGGGATGCTCATGCCATCGCTGAGTTAAGAAGCTACAGCAAAAACCACTCCATGAGCCACTGTTCCCAACTTGCTGCCACTTCTCCTCTTTGAGTGGGTAGCAATACAGCCTCCTTTCATTTACAGGCTTCAGGTTGAATTAAATGTAAAACTTGAGATGTTAAGCAGTTTCCAGAAAGTGAAATGAGGCTCTTCCGTATAATCCTCTCAGCAGCTTTATTTCTAGAAAAGGGGAGCATTGTCCAACTTTCCAAGAAATCTTTATCAGACTCAATGAATATTCTAGTAAGCTTCATATTCATTGATACAACACTCCTGTGAGCATAATGGTGCAATGTTTTATTCATTCTTGGGATATTGCTCATCCCTGAGGGCATTTAAGAGTCAACCACGTTACTGTGGATCTGGCGTCATATCAGGTATAAATGGCCAATTTATTAGGATATTAGTAAAGATGGGTTTTTACGATAAGTGACTATGATTTGGTAGCCATCATTAGACATTTAATTCCAGATTTTTATTGAATTCAAACTTCACCATCTGCCATGCTGGGCTTCGAACCCGGACCCCCAGAGTATTACTCTGGGTTACAGAATGAGTAGCAATACCACTATGCCATTGCCTCCCACGAATATACTTTCTGCCTTGCCACAAGGGCAGATTATTTAAATATTCTTTCCAAATACTGACATAGCTAATGTTTCTTTTATATTTTTCAATAATTTGGGAAATTTAAATATTCAACTTGCAGCAGGGAAATGTTCTTCCTTTTGCTTTGTCCTGGGTTGTTCCACATTCCCTCTTCTGGTATAAAACTCAGAAACATCACCCTAGGGAGGCAGCACCACATTGGAGGTTAGAACTCTGGAATGTAATAAACTCAAGTGTGTGCAGATTGAAGTCACTTTGTATTTCGTACATCTCCAGAGATGCAGAAAATTCATTTGAGCACATTCCAAGATACAGTATTGATCATTCACGATAAAGCTTGACGGGATTAAAATCCCTCTGCTATCTAAGCTAAAATATATGTGCAATTATAAATGGTGGCACAGTGACACAGTGTTTGGCACTGCTGCCTCACAACACCAGGGACCCAGGTTCAATTCCAGTCTTGGGTGACTGTGGTGTTTGCACACTCTCTGTTTCTGCATGGGTTTCTTCAGTGTGCCCTTTAGTGCCCCAGGATTCAGTGGGGTAAATATGTGGGGTTACAGGATTAGAGTATGGGTGGGATGCTCTGATTATGAGTAAGTGCAGATTTGATGGGCTGAATGGCTTGCTTCTGCACTTTAGGGATCCTATGATTCTATGTGTTACAATGTTTTAAATACTGGAACCATTCTAATCAGAGAGGAGAAGATAACTCTCGTACTATCAGTTTCGATATTGCCCCCAGTCCCCGCTATGAAAACTGCGGCCTCATCTTTTTGTGTTGGCGTTTTAGGGACAACCTGTCCTGGCTGAAGTACATGGCCATTACTGAAGGCAGCCACAATGGCCAGTGACAAGGTGCAGAAGTGCTGGCTATAACACAAACAATGTCCCATTAGGGCCAGCAGGCTTGCAGGGTTATGATGATGTTTTTTAAAGTCCTTAAGAGTTTTAAAAACTATCTTTAATTGTTCAAAGTTTTTAAATTGCTTTTTTGAGTTTGTATAACCTTTAGTTTAATGGGAGTAAATATGTAAAAATCTTGGTGAAATAAAAAAGTACAAATATTTGGCAACAAATCTCTTTAGTGCGTTGTTTCTTTTATTATTTGTTTATCTAATGGATTCAAAGTGGTTGCAGATGTTTCCAAATGCATTAAGGTTCCGTGCATTGATTTTTTTTAATTACAGAAGAGGTCAGCAGTGGAGAAAACTGTTTGCAATTGAGGTGCTGGTGATTTGGGTGTAAGGGCTGGGTGGGAGTGATAGCTTAAGGATGTAAGGTGGAGGTTGAAGGGTTTGAAGGTGTTGATTGGGTGAAGGCTCAGAGGGTGCATGGGGGCTGCAAAGAGTGCAGGGCATGGTTTGAGGATTGTTCTTAGGATGGGTGGCATGTTAAGGGGATGAGTGGGGTGTTAATTATTCAGCAGGATTACTTTTACATACATTCCCAATACAGAATCACTAATGTCCTTTGGGGCAGGAAACCTGCCGTCCTTACCTGGTTGGGCCTACATGTGACTCCAGAGCCACAGCAATGTGTTTGACTCTCAACTGCCCTCCATGGGCAACTAGGCATGTGCAATAAATGCTGGCCAGCCAGTGATGCCCATGTCCCACAAATGAATAAAAAAGGATTCTGCTATTAATCACTTTCAATGTCTGTTGATTAACAGCAAGAATATTCGGGAATAAATTTCTGGGCAAGTTCAGAACACCCTGACCAACTCTACAATGGTGGGATCAGGGTCAGAGGCACTCACTCTGGGTTCTGCACAACACATCTCTCTACACATCCAAAATTGTAATTCCTGGGTAAGTTCTGTGCAACTCCATGCTTCTGGACTTCCTCTGGATCCTGACATGCAACATCGTCGAATGTTTCAAACCTTTCTGCAAATTCAATTGGAATATCTGGGCCAATAATCCTTAAATTCGGGTTTCCACATTCCAAAATTATGATTATTATTCTCACAGACAAGCTGTCACAGCTCTGGGTCATTTTGAATGATTAATAAGTTACTGATCAAAGAAAAAAATACAATTTTGATCTATTGTGAAATCTATGATTTATTGATGAGGAAAAAAATATACATATAAAATTTGCTTACGGTCCTCAGTACCCACTTGGAACATTGAGGGGGCCCTCCAGGTCACAGCACAGAGGAATACTTTGAGAATAGGACAAAGACACTCCCCTTGCCTCCTGGTAACATGTCCTAAGAGGGCATTGGTGACCATGGAGTTCCGTTGGATTGTCCATGATTACATTTGGCGAAGTACTGCAGAGGTTTGCTGTTGCTTTCTGCAGTATAGCTGATGAAGAAACTTTCCCCCTCTTACCACCAGCCATCAGACATAATGAAGAATTTCCAGGCTGATATCTGTTTGCCCATCAATATATGGAAGTATTTTCCATAGCAATCAAGTCCTGAAGTGAGGTATCAACTACAGAGTTTCTGGTCCAGAGGTATAGGGGCACTGCCACAAGATTGGCTGGCAAAGATATAAACCAAATAAGACATAAAAGAGAAAACATTGGAGCAGGGCTGTGCCAAACATGACAAGAGTGTCAGCATTTGGCACTTGGCTACTCAGCAAACAAATATTGAATAAAGTTTTAGGTCCCTCACTTTTAAATGCAAGAGGCCCAAAGACTGTTGGGAGTAGACAGCCCTGATGCTTGTTAAAATGGCCTGATCCAGTATCAGGTAAGATGTCTCCCAGGAATGCTTGGAGAACAGGGTATGGAGCCTGCTCTTTGTTAATCTGTTGGAATGGGGCTTCAAGCCTTTCTTGATGAATCAAATCTGTGTGTTTAGCATTAGGCAGAATTGAAAAAACTCAACCCATAAACTATCAACTATTGTGGATATGCCAGCATTCCGTGAAAGTCTTGTTTCATTCAAAACATTTTTACACGTCAGTAAAATTGGTTGCCATTATCTTTAAATGCTATTTAAGCACATAAAGCACTTTGACAATTTGTTTAAAATTTGCTCAATGCTCAATAAAAATATACATTTAAACAAATTTGATGGGAAGAAGTTCGACACAGACCTTGAAAGTGGTTTGACCTAGATTGGAAGCTAATCCTTACACACTTTTATCAGGCATTCATTTACAGAAATACACGTTACAAACTTATGTCTTTTAACCTAACAACCACAGTTTCAGTCTGTTGCTCTTTAGAAGTGGATTGGTGAATCCCTACTTGATGCCAGCTGGCTGTATCAAATTAAACAAAATGAATATATAATTAAAACCCAGCTTCAGGCTCTACAACCTCTCTGATGCCAAGAATTTCTGTGATAATGGCTCTGTAGAGCCATTGGAGATGGTGCTAGGGAAGCAGGTGACCACCGATTGAGGTATGCTATGATTCCAACCTCCGGTTCCCCCTTGCTAGGAAAGTGCTTATGAGGACTTTCCCTATGAGTGCTGTAAGCCTTCAAAATAGTGATGTCATGGTGTCACCCAGTCTTACCAGCTGATCTGATGATCTCTTTACAAACACACAATCCATTCAACATAATTTTGTGTCACTCACCAAAAGATACGTTCAGCTGCAAGAAGAGCTTAGCAGTAGCTTTATTTAAAATTTCAGACACCCAATTTATGGGTAAGGTATTTTTGAACAACTTCTGCTGTTCAAGACCTCTGGAACTACTGTGGAGTATTTTTGGGAGTAATGTGGTAGGTTCATATATTTGGCAAAGAGAGTTGCTGCATCATTGAGAGAGCAGAGAATTTGTTATATTCATACAAAGGTAGCAAGAGGTACGTGAGCTGAAGTTGCAGCGCCCTTGAGTCTGTAACACACTGGCAGTAGTGGGGAAGAGGGGGCCGAAGGGGGGGCTGGATGGCAGGGAAGGGTAAACTATGGTCGGCTATTAGGCTAGTCAATGCACTCAACAACACAATGTGCATCCTCATCATTTTCCTGAATGCCACACTGTTGATGTTCTCTTCTAGGTCTCCTGTAAGCAAAGTCATCTGCAACTTCATCCTCCAGTGAGCTGACACATGAACTATCCTTTCTTAATCTGGTAGCAGCCCATTTATGTCTGGTCACTGACAATATTCATACCTTGACTCTATACTGGCCTCCAACATATCTGAGTTGGCTGCTATGAGTGTCAGATCAAATAATGGGGTGAGTATGTAAGAAATTAGTGCAACCCTGTTGCCCTCTCTCTCTCTTTCTCTCTTGTGTGTTACAACTTGTGTGTGAAAGTGGAAAAGCAGAAAGGGGAATCATGTTGGATGGAAGGATGAGGGTGAGCTGGGTGCTGAGATGGGGTAAAAGGTAGGAAGATAACATCCTCCACAATATTCTCAGGATGCTGGCTGCTTTGAACTCTGGCACAGCTGACCTCATGACTCTGAGCACCAGCTCCATTGAGGGGTCAGGCGATATAGGCCTCTTTGTCTCCCAGTAATTCTGTTGTGCTGATTCCTGTATGAGGTATATGGAGACTGTGAGAAATGGGTGTGAGGCTGCTGGATGAGTGATGAGGATGTGGTATATGTTATAGAATCATCGAATGCCTACAGTGCAGAAAAAGGTCATTCAGCCCATTGAATCTGTACCAAAATAGCATTTCACCCAGGCCCAGCCTCCATTCTATTCCATGTATTTACCCCACTAATCCCCTAACCTGCACAACTTGGGACGCTAAGGGACAATTTAGCATGACCAATGCACCAAACCTGCCCATCTTTGGACTGTGGGAGGTAAACACAGTAAGAAGTCTCACAACACCAGGTTAAAGTAACCTGGAAGTAACCAGAGCACTCAGAGGAAAACCACGCAGACACGGGGAGAACATGCAAACTCTACACAGTCACCCAAGGCAAATTGAACCCTAGTCCCTGGCACAGTGGAGCAGCAGAGCTAATCACTGTGCCACTGTGCTACCTCGAGTAGCATGAAAATATGGTGGGCAGGAGATATTATGTGACCTCATGCATGGTTTTACAAGTGCCCAATATGTTTGGAAGATTTGCTGTACTTATTCAAGAATGTAGCCACTCTTGAATCTCTTGTAACTACTTGTGACTCCCATGTATTGTGACCTACATGATGCAGGCATGCACGATTTTAATTTAATTTGATTTGATTTATTATTGACACATGTATTAGCATACAGTGAAAAGTATATTTTCTTGTGCGCTACACAGACAAAGCATACTGTTCATAGAGAAGGAAATGAGAATGCAGAATGTAGTGTCACAGTCATAGCTAGGACATAGAGATAGATGAACCTAATGCAATGTAAGTCCATTCAAAAGTCTGACAGCAGCAGGAAGAAGCTGCCCTTGAGTCGGTTGGTATGTGACCTTAGACTTTTGTATCTTTTTCCTGAAGGAAGAAAGTTGAAGATAGAATGTCTGGGGGGATTTGCTTCTTTGGCACGCAGTCTTCTACACACCTGCTAATGAAGTCATAATTTCATCATATGAAAAGTTAAGGTGAACTCCTGCACTGAGGCAAAGTCTCATTGTTTTGGGGCTCTGTTGCATTCAGTTGAAACTGCCATCTGAGAGGGCATCGCACATCTAAGGGCATGATGATTTCAGGAGTCTAAGGAGGGATAGTGTCATCCATTTATTTATGTGGGGTCCTTAGTTATGCTGACTGTTTTGCTGAGGCAGCGGGAAGTATAGACAGAGTCAATGGATGGGAGGCTGGTTTGCGTGACGGATTGTGCTACATTCATGACGTTTTGTAGTTCCTTACGATCTTGGGCAGAGCAGGAGCCATACCAAGCTGTGGTACAACAGAAAGAATGCTTTCTGTGGTGTATCTGTAAAAGTTGGTGAGAGTTGTAGCTGACGTGCTAAATTTCCTTAGTCTTCTGAGAAAGTAGAGGCATGGTGAGCTTTCTTAACTGTAGTGTCAGCATGGGGGGAACCAGGACAGGTTGTTGGCAATCTAGACATCTAAAAACTTGAAGCCCTCAACCCTTCCTACTTCCTCCCTGTTGATGTTAACAGGGGGGTGTTCTCCTTTATACTTCCTGAAGTCAATGATAATCTCCTTTGTTTTGTTGACCTTGAGGGAGAGAGTTCACCAGATTCTCTATCTCATTTCTGTATTCTGTCTCATCATTGTTTGAAATCTGGCCCACTACGGTGGTGACGTCGGAAAACATTAAAATCAAATTGGAGGGGAATTTGGCCACACGGTCATAGGTGTATAAGGAGTACAGTAGGGGGCTGAGAACACAGCCTTGTGGGATATGGTGTTGAGGATGATCGTGGAGGAGGCGTTGTTGCCTATCCTTACTGATTGTGGTCTGTGAATTAGGAAGTTCAGGACCCAGTTGCAGAGGGAGATGCTGAGGCCCAAGCCATGGAGTTTGGAGATGAGTTTCGTGAAATAATAGTGTTGAAGGCTGAGCTGTAGTCAAGAAATAGGAGTCTGACATAGGTGTCCTAGTTATCCAGGTGTTCCATGGTTGAGGGAAATGGCAGAGGAAGGGGCAGGGAAATGGTGTCTGCTGTGGACCCGTTGCGGCAGTAGCAAATTGTAGCAGATCCAGGTAGCCAGGGAGGCTGGAATTGATTGTTCCATGTCCAGCCTTTTGAAGCACTTCACGATGATGGATGTTTCTTGGTTGGCTGCTTGGTTTTTCTTAGGTACTGGGATGATAGTCATCTTTTTGAAGCAGATAGGGACCTCAGATTATTGTAAAGAGAGGTTGAAGATGTCTGCGAATATCCCCACCAGTTGATCCTTGCAGGTTCGGGTACCCGCTCCGGGCCAGTCGCTTTCCATGATTTGACTTTCAAGAAGGTGCTCTGACATCGACAGTGGTGACCCAAGGTTCATCCAGGTTTTCCAGGGTGGAGGCATATTCTCACTGACCTCTTGCCCAAAACGGGCATAGAATGCATTGAATTCATCAGGGAGAGGTGTGTTGGAGCTGACAATTTTACATGTCTTCATCTTGTAGCCTGTAATGTCTTGCAGACCTTGCCATAGTTGGTGGGGGTCAGTATGGCTAGTCGGGGACTCTAGCTTAGTCCGGTACTGTCTTTTGGCATCTTTGATGGATTTCCTTAGATTGTATCTGGCTTTCTTGTATAGGTCAGTGTCTCCTGACTTGAATGCCTCAGACCTGGACTTCAGCAAGCAGTAGATACTCCTGTTCGTTCATGGTTTCCAGTTGGGGAACACACGGATTTGCTTCTTTGGCACACAGTCTTCTGCACAGCTACTAATGAAGTCATAATTTCATCATATGAATACTTAAGGTGAACTCCTGCACTGAGGCAAAGTCTCATTGTTGTGGGGCTCTGTTGCATTCAGTTGAAACTGCCATCTGAGAGGGCATCGCACATCTAAGTGCATGATGATTTCAGGAGTCTAGGGAGGGATAGTGTCATGTATTTATTTATGTAAAATGCGACCTGAATCCCTGCTGAGTCCTGGCACTCAGTTCCAGATTGCTGCCATTACATCGCAACAGATGTTAGTCCCTCAAGACAGTGCTTTCAATCAAAATGGCAAGAACAGTGGAAACCATATTGCATTAACATTGCAAGGAACATTTTGACAACAGATGGAAACATTATGGCCGGGTGATTTAGCAAAATGAAAATGTGGTTTATGTCTTTTTTGGACTGAAAATACATGCTTTACAAATGAAAATTTGAAAATCAGCCGCAATATGTCAGTTTTTTTTGTGTGTATCTTGTAGTAGTGGGATCTTGGCAATATTGCTGATATATATTTACAATTGCCATATTTTTGTGGTTAGGAAAATACACACAGGACAATTTTTGGGAGGTGATACTATGGGTATGATGTATGATGTGTTTTGCAGATGCAAAACAGCCATTTCAGAAACAAACATAACAAACACTGCATATAGTCATTGCACTAGGGATATAAGAGCTGCTGTTATCAGGTCCATAGGCGCTCATGGTACATGTTAATAGTATTTAAAATGTTCATTTTGATATGTAACTAACTGTCCCATCTTCATTAATGGAGCTTTTTGTGAAGTTGGGGGCAGCACGATGGCACAGTTGTTAACACTGCTGCCTCACAATGCCAGGGACCCGCCATGGGGCACTGTCTTTGTGGAGTTTGCACGTTCTCCCCATGCCTATGTGGGTTTCATCTGGGTGCTCCGGTTTCCTCCCACAATCCGAAAGATGTGCGCTTTAGTTTGATTGGCCATGCTAAATAGTCCCTTAGTGTCAGTGGGACTAGCAGAGTAAATACGTAGGGTTACGGGATAGGACCTGAATGAGATTATTGTTTGTGCAGGTTTGATGGGCTGAATGGCCTCCTTTTGCACTGTAGCGATTCTATGATTACATGATTCCAAGTTAGGCTTTCTCAGCTCATGGTTCACGAGCAAATCATGGCAATAACAGTTTGGAAGAAATCTGCAGGAACCTGAATTAAAGTACATGTCCACGCCACACAGTCAATTGCTGGTTTATCTTTAGACATTTTTGGGGATATTTTCTGCATTCAACAACTGAATTCAAAATTTTCTGAATGTTTTCTTTTCCTTGGTTGCTTTTCTCTGCCATGAAACCAGTTTGATTCCGGTCTTGGCTGCTCCAGTCAGTCTATAATGTGGATTGTAGATGAAGGGGAGGACTCAGTGAGAAAGATGATAGCAGGAAGTCCTGAGGAGAGGGAGGAAGAGGGCACAGTCCAGGAAGCAATACCCACTGTGAATCTTCAGGGATTCATGCAGTACCCCTACTTCATTGAGCAGTCTTCATTTCCACAACGAGTCTGTCATGGAGCTATGGTGAACTGCTTCCAGCCTCCAATAATGCAATCAGCAACATGCATGTATTTAATAAGAACATAAGAACTAGGAGCAGGAGTAGGCCATCTGGCCTCTCGAGCTTGCTCTGCCTTTCAATTAGATCATGGCTGATCTTCTTGTGGACTTAGCTCCACTTACCCACCCAATCACTGCTTAATTCCTTTACTGTTCAAAAATCTATCAATCTTTGCCTTAAAAACATTTGATGAGGTAGCTTCAGTTGCTTCACTGGGCAGGGAATTCCACAGATTCACAACCCTTTGGGTGAAGAAGTTCCTCCTCAACTCAGTCCTAAATTTGGTCCCCCTTATTTTGAGGCCATGCCATCTAGTTCTAATTTTACCTGCCAATGGAAATGACCTCCCTGCTTCTAACTTATCTATTCCTTTCATAATTTTGTATGTTTCTATAAGGTCTCCCCTCACTCTTCTAAATTCTAATGCGTATAGTTTCAGTCTACTCAGTCTCTCCTCATAAGCCAACCTTCTGAACCCCAGAATCAACCTAGTGAACCTCCTCTGCACTCCATCCAGTGCCAGTATATCCTTTCTCAACTAAGGAGACCAAAACTGTACACAGTACTCCAAGTGTGGCCTCACCAGCACCTTATACAGCTGCAACATAACCTCCCTGTTTGTAAACTCCATCCCTCTAGCGATGAAGGATAAAATTCCATTTACCTTTTTAATTACCAACTTTTTGCGATTCTTGAACAAGGACACCCAGGTCCCTCTGCACAGCAGCATGATGCAATTTTTTTTACCATTTAAATAGTAGTCCATTTTGCTGTTATTGCTACCAAAATGGATGACCTCACATTTATCAACATTGTACTCCATCTGTCAAACCCTTGCCCACTCACATAAACTATCTATATCCCTCTGAAGACTTTCAGTGTCCTCTGCACATTTTGTTCTACCACTCATCTTGGTGTCATCTGTGAGTTTTGACACAGTACACTTGGTCCCCACTCCAAATCATTTATGTAAATTGTAAACAATTGCAGTCCCAACACTGATCCCTGAGGCACACCACTAGTCACTGATCGCCAACCAGAAAAGCACCTATTTACCCTCACTCTTTGCTTTCTGTTAGTTAACCAACCCTCTATCCATGCTAATACATTACCCATAATACCTTCTATGTTTTATCATATACAGCAGTCTTTTGTGCGGCAAATTCTGGAAATCCAGATACAACACATCCACCAGTTCCCCATTGTCCACTGCGCTTATAATGTCCTCAAAGAATTTTGGTAAATTAGCTAAATCTGACTTGTTTTTCATGAACCCATGTATCTTCCCAATGGGACAATTTCTATCCAGATGTCTTGCTATTTCTTCCTTAATGGTAGATTCATTTTCCCCACTACAGAAGTTAAGCTAATCAGCCTACATTTACCCGCCTTTTCTCTACCTCCTTTTTTAAACAGTCATATTTGCTGTTTTCCCAACAGGCTGGAAGCACCCCAGAGTCCAGCAAATTTTGGTAAATTACCACTAGTGTATTTGCTATTTCCCCTACCATCTCTTTCAGTACCCTAGGATGCATTCCATCAGGACCAGGAAACCTGTCTACCTTTAGCCCCATTAACTTGCCCAACACTACCTCTTCAGTGATAATGATCATTTCTAGGTTCTCACCTACCAGAGCCTTCTTGTCATCAATTTTTGACATGTTATTTGTGTCTTCCACTGTGAAGACTGACACAAAATACCTGTTCAATGCCTCGGCCATTTCCTGATTTCCCATTATTAAATCCTTCTTCTCATCCTCTAGAACAATGTGTACCTTAGCCACTCTTTTTCATTTTATACATTTGTAGAAATATTTGCTACCTGCTTTTATATTCTGAGCTAGATTACTCTCATAATCCATCTTACTTTTCTCTATAGCTTTTTCCATGGCTTTCTGCTGATGTTTAAAGATTTCCCAATCCTCTAGTTTCCCACTAATCTTTGCCACTTTGTATGCAGTTTCTTTCAATTTGAATCCCTTCTTTATTTTCTTAGCTATCCATGGCTGATTATCTCTTTTCCTACAGCTCTTTCTTATCACTGGTATATACTTTGCAAGTCCTCCACTGTTCCTCAATTGTCCCACCATAAAGTTTTAGCTCCCAGTCTATTTTTGCTGCATCACTGAGCCTCTCTGCCCCAAGAAGAATACTTGCATCTCTTAGCCCATGGGTAAAGTGTAGCAGGATGACAAAGCACTAGACTGTAGTCTTCAAACTACAAAATACCATAGTCTGCAACTGCAGACATGACCTGGAATTTTCCAGCCTTCCTACCCCCAGTGGCGGGTTGTCCGGTGGTGGAAGTAGCTCACCATTGGCTGTCGGCAGGATCTTCTGCTCCTGTCAAAAGCAATGGTGATTTGCTCACTGGCCACAGCACCGGGAAACCTACCAGGGAAGTCACTTTCCTCCACCCTCCCTACAGTTCTCGGCCCCCTAACCTCATTTTCTTTCTTTAAGACAGCCCTTTAAATCTCCTTCAGACAAATCTTTTGGTCATTTCACCTAACATCCCCCAGCGGGACTCAATGTCATGTATTGTTTTAGAATTCCCCTGTGGAGTATTTCGGAACTTACTATTACGTTAAAAAAGTGATATAAATTTGTTGTTGTCGCAGCTGAGTGGAGGCGGTTGGTTGCAAGCAATTATTTTCCTAAGTGTAATTTAAACTCGATCAAGTAATTAGCTTAGAAACTAAAAAAAAACTAAGTTCACGGAGGACATTTAACTTTAATTAAATAAATGTGACAGGTAGAGGTCTGGTTTGCAATAGTGACCAATCAGACTGCAGCATGTGGAGGTTTATGGCAAGCATCTTGATAGCAGACAACTTACATCCGCCGTTAGGACGGAATACTCCAGTATCTCCCACCCCCACACTGTCCCTCCCACACCCCGCAGTGGGTTTGGTGCTGTAAGGGAGTGGAGAGACGGACCGGCATGGTGGCACAGTGGTTAGTACTGCTGCCTCACAGCTCCAGGCATCTGGGCTTGATTCCCGGCTTGGGTCACTGTCTGTGTGGAGTTTGCACATTCTCCCCGTGTTTGCGTGGGTTTCCTCCGGGTGCTTCGGTTTCCTCTCACAGTCCGAAAGATGTGAGGGTTAGATTGATTGGCCATGCTAAATTGCCCCTTGATGTCCAAGGGTGCGTTTGTTAGAAGGATTAGCAGAGTAAATATATGGGATTACAGGGATAAGGCCTAAGTGGGATTGTTGTCAGTGCAGACTCAATGGGCTGAATGGCCTCCTACTGCGCTCTATGATTTCTATGATTTCAAGAATCCTCTGGGAGCCAAAAAATCAAAAACTCGCCAGAGTTAAAACAGACTGCACCCCTCAAGAAGAAATTAGATGTAGCTCTTAGAGCTAAAGAGACCAAGAAATGGGAGGGATGGCAGGATCAGGATATTGAATTTGATGACCAGCCATTATCAAAATGAATGGCAGAGTAGGTTCTAAGGCCGAATGGCCTACTCTTGCTTTTATTTTCAATGTTTCTAAGTTTTCCAATTGTCTGTTAATAGCAGGCCGGTTTTCTTGCACATAGTGGCGTGAATGAAATTGCATCTCATGAATGTTCATTAAAATAGTTGCTCGCCACCTCGAAGTTCAGCTTTCAGCCACATTCTTGAATGCTGCTGCAGCCCTTGTCAGAGGTGATTTTACCCCTTAAGTTCACAGACTGAGGATCACCATTGACAGAATCTTACACTAAATCCAACAGATTTGTTGAGAATTTAATTTGTTCGATTTACTTTGGCAATACTAACAGGAGTCAGTGAAATTAGCAAGTAACATACCCGTCTGATTTTGGCATAACAAACACTGCTGTGAACTCACAGTCAGTCCATTAGCCAATATCCACACCATTCTTTTCAATATGAATGCCAGATTTTGACCCAGCACTGGTGAAGAAGCAGAAATATATTTCAAATTCAGGATGGCGTGTTACTTGGAGGGGATCTTGCAGGTGGCGGTGTTCTGATGTGCTCGCTGCTTTTGTTCTTGTAGAAGTCACAGATGCTGCTGAAGGAGTCTCAGCGTTTTGCTGGAGTACATCTTGTGGATGGTACACACTGCAAACTACATGCTGCAAGATGTAAATGTTTAAAATGGTGGATGGGGTGTCCAGCCAAGCGGAAAGGCACTCTCCTGACTTGTGCCTTGTCGATGGTGGACAGACTTCGAGAGTCAGGAAGTGAGTTACTCATTGCAGAATTCCTAGCATCTGACCTGCTCTTGTAGCCATACTATTTATATGCCAAGTCCAATTCAGTTTCTGGTCAATGTAATCTCCAGATATTGACTTGCCAATGCCGTTTAATGTCAAAGGGAAGTGATTGGCATCTGTGTGACACGTGTGTCACTTGCCATTTTTCAACCCAAACCTGAATGTTGTCTGTTGTCGGTGCTGACTCGATGTGCCAAATGGCCTCTTTCTGCGCTGTAGGGATTCTGTAATTCCATGAAGGTCTTGTTGCATGAGGACATAAATTGCTTCAGTATCTGAAGGGTTGTGAATGGTGCAATTATCAACAGACATCCCCATTTCTGACCTTATGATGGAAGGAAAGTCATTGTCAAAGCCACTGAAGATGGTTCGGCCGAGAACACTACCCTAAGGAACTCCTGTAGCACTATCTTGGGACTTAGATACTTGGCCTCCAACAAGCAACACCATCTTCCTTTGTGCCAGGTGTGATTCCAGCCAGTGCAGAGTTTTTTCCTCAATTCCCACTTACTTCAATTTTGCTAGGCCTCCCCCACCCAAGGCACAATCTGCTACCCTCAGTGCTTCTTCCAAGTGGTGTTCCACATGGAGGGTGGAAGATGGTAAAGAGCTTTCTAGCCCATGTTTGACCTGATGCCATGAGATTAAATACAACAGAAGAGGTTAATGTACAAAATAAGGGCTCCTGAGATTGAGGGTATGGATTGAGGACAGAATGGACAGAAAATAGAGTCGGAATAAATGGGTATTTTAGATTGGCAGGCTGTATCTAGTTGATGATCACAAAAATCCGGTCTTGGGTCTCAGTTATTTATGGTCTAGGTCAATAATTCAGGTGAGGGGACCAAGTGTATGCATCCCAGTTTACTGACAATACAAAGTCCAGTAGGAAAGTAAGCAGTGAGGAGGACACAAAGAGGCTGATGGAGGATTCTTCTATTCTCTGTGACAATCTGCACAAACTCTCTGGCAGACTTCTCAGAGCACCTCGGATTTCTTGGCGTATATTCTGAAAACTTCTTCAGTAGCTTCGGCCCTCAAAGATCAGCACATGAGGCCTGTGCAGCAAAGTCAGTGTGTGATCTCACCCATTAGCAATCTGGCAGCCCTGAAACACTTGTGATCCCAATGATTCTCCATGTGAAGATACCTCTGATACCTTGAGAAAGAAAGCCTACAAGGCAGTGGAATACCCAAAAAGATGCTTGTACTCTTTCACTCATATCTCCTATTGGTCTTCAGGTGTGGAGACCTCCAAGCTGTTGATTTTGTATCATAGCCAGTGAACTCACAGCCGGCACCCAATAGATACCCGCAGCCTTCCTGAGCCTGCACACTGGGGCATCTCTAGCTCAGGTCAGGCAGAGTTACAGCAAACTTGCAAAGGAAAGCAGCATTATTCAAATTTGTTTTGACTTCCACTGAATCACGGAGCAAAACTAAAATCGCTCAAGAAAAGAAATCATTTGAGGCTAATGTAATTTCATTAATCCAGCACTTAATCTCCATTTAAAGGCCAGATCAGGCAGGAAACTATTTGCACTAGAAATGACTCTCTCCATTCTGTTAAAGATCATTTGTTATAGCTCCCATTTGACAGCTGATATTCCAGCCCACCTCATTCTGGAAGCACGTCTTGATTCAAATCCTAGCTGGCATCAAATTTTAGCTTCAAGTCCCAGGATCAGCATCCAGGAGTGTAAACCTGCAGTCCAAGGTTGGAAATAAACCTTTCTTATTTGCCAACAAGATATATCTTGTGATTTGAGTTGCAGAATCATAGAATCGCGCTGTTTAAAGTTTCTTTTTAAAGCTTATTTGTTAGTGTCAAAAGGAAGCTTACATTGCACATTGTAACATTGCAATGAAGTTACTGTGAAAGGGAGAGGCCCTTCAGCCCATCGAGTCCACACCGACACATTAGAAACACCTGAATTTCCACCAAATCTCATCTGCCAGCATTTGGCCTATAGCCCTGAATGTTATGATGCGCCAAGTGCTCATCCAGACACTTTTTAAAAGATGTGAGGCAACCTGCCTCTGCGACCCTCCCAGCCAGCGCATTCCAGACCATCACCATCCTCTGGGTAAAAATGTTCTTCTTCACGTTCCCCCTAAACCTCCTGCCCCTCAGCTTGAACCTATGTCCCCTCATGACAGACTCTTCAATGAAGAGGAACCACTGCTCTTTATCGACTCTCTTCATGTCTCTCATAATCTTGTACACCTTAAGCAGGTCACCCCCTCAGTCTTCTCTGCTTCAACGAAAACAATCCAAGCCTATCCAATCTCTCTTCATAACTTAAATGTTCCATCCCAGGCAGCATCCTGGTAAATCTCCTCTGCAACGCCTCCTGAGCAATCACATTTTTTTAACAGGACAGAAAAGCTAGGATTGGACATCCATTATTTAAGGACAAATAAATTTCTACTTTTTTGTCGATTTATTATTTGTTGTCAATTTATGTACAGCTGTGCTTTAAACCCTTAACAGCATCACATGAATCCTGTGCCCAATAATCTCAGTGGGCAGGTTACTGCTGAACTCAGTGTGCACCATGCCACTGTTTCCATGAGCATCAGTCACTTTACCCCAAATGACACGAGTCTTGTTCGGTTTACCGCCAGGAGTGACAATCTTGTGCTTTACACATCTCTTGCCCAGGTAAAATTCTGTTTCGTCATGACACTAAACACCCTCAATCTTCAGGAGAGCAGTGTGCTCTCTTTGGGTTCAAAGGCCTTGTTTATAACCAGTAAACACAGCTTTACATCATAATCTTCCAAGTATTGTGAGAGCACTCGTGGCAGCTGGGTCACTTGCCCTGACAACAAGAGGGGGGAGGGAAAAAAGGATTCCGGAATGATAGCTTCCAATTACTGTTCTGGGAAAGATATTTTTATACTTCATTTTCATCTTTTCCTCTAATCACCACCATCTTCCAGAACATCTATTCAGAGAGCTATCACAGATTTCCTCATCATCTTGGGAGATATTAGGTTTGAGTACTCTTTTGTCTGAGGGTGAAACCAGGATTGTGCTAGCCAAACAAAACAGGACAGCTTTCACAGCTGAAGGGCCAGAACCCTCCCTAGCCAGTCTAACTATTAATCATGTCATCTTATTGACACTAGGCTTCCTAGCTACATTAATAGCTAGGAAGTAACTATTAATGTAGCTGCGAGTAACCTTTTTGCTAGAATTATGTGCAGTGCCAAGGGGCAAAATTGTACTTTGCAGCTTTGGAAATGAATTGTAATGCATGAGGTTGCTGATATCTTTCTGCGGCCAAAGGCTGAATTGGCTTCATTACGCAGAGCTGTTTTATTTGTTTTTCGCATGGCCGTGGAAGATTGAGTTTGGAGAGTTCTCAATCCTCTCCAGATATATCTGGAATGTGTGGAAAATACTTCATTGATGTGTCACCAAAGTATCTTCAGTATTGAACCTTTCAACCTTTTTTTGCCATGATCACAAATACCAAATCTCAGATTTTGTGCATCACTGTAAATCTAAAATTCTTCAAAGAATGAGAGATAGAACTTACATTTATTATACATGGTGGCACAATGGTTAGCAGTGCTGCCACAGGGCCAGGGACCTGGGTTCAATTATAGCCTTGCATGACTGTGTAGAGTTTACACATTTTCAATGTGTCTCACAGTCCAAAGATGTGCAAATTGGGTGGATTAGCCATGAGAAATGTGCGGGGTCATGGGAACAGGGCAAAGAGTATCATCCGCAAACTTATTAATCAATCTTCCTACATTAAAGTATAAATCATTCATATAAACAACAAATACCAAGGGCTCCAATACTGATTCCTGTGGGACCCTACTGGACATAGGCTTCCAATCAGAAAAACATCCCCTAACCATTGCCTCTGCTTCCTGTTGCTCAACCAATTCTGGATCCAGTTTACCACATTTCCCTGGATCCCATGAGCTCTTACTTTTGCTATCAGTCTCCCATGTGGGATCTTATCAAAAGATGAAATCCAACTAGACTACATCAACCTGGACATGATCTTATTGATGTTTGTGGCACCTTGCTGTGTATAAATTGGCTGCCATGTTTTCTTATATTACAACAGTTATACTTGAAAAGCTATCCAATCACTTCTGTAGTGTTTAGGACAGACACAAGTTGTGCAAAGTGCCATCCAAATGCAAGTTTTGTCTTCTCAATGTAAATCCACTATCATTGGGAATGAGTAGATATCACAAGTGAATCAAAGGGCACTCATTGGAGCCATGGTCAGATTTGCACAAACTTGTTAATGAGTACTTCTCGTGGTGCTCGTCTCCAAAGCAGCTACATGAAAGGCTTCATGTCTGTTATCTAAACATTATTTTATCTTGTTGCCAAAGATTTGTTAAAAACAAGTAATAATTTGTGATTTAATACAGCTCTTTGAAGAGTGACTGATTGACTACAGCTTCTGCAAGCTCTGCAAATGCTTCCCTGCTAAGATAGGCTTTGGAGGCAGTTGCACTCACTCATTGCCAGTTAATAGAAATGAATCATCTGGTTTAATACCAGCTCATCTCTCTGGAATGAATTCTTTGATTGATCTTTGGCTTCAAGTAATGAAACCAGTTATGGGGCACTTTGAAAGCAAATCCTATTTTTGTTGTAAAATTGCCATTGTAAAAAACAAAAAAATCTGTACTATTTAAGAGCTAATTTTCCCACATTCAAGGATGACATTTGCTTTAACCATCAAATTTTAATGTACGACTAACAGTGGGCAATGCTCTCTTTTGAAATTTGGAAGGTGGAGGCTGAATATCTATGTCCTTACCGAAGCATGTTAAGAAAGCCTTGGACAGTGCTTGTATGAAAGTTCCATTTGTTAGTGAGACAGAAATGACAGTTATACCCAGAGTAACTTCACAATAGAATGATTTTCTGGTTCCCGCTGATGAAGCTAACAGTAGTTGGATCCTTCTCACCCATTGGGATTTCTACTCTCCTTTACAGCAATCTTTTGCTCCTATGTTTGGGTGGAATTCTCCCATCTCATCCACCCCACCACTGCTACCAGTGAGAACAGAGAATTTGGTGCTCAGCCAAAACTCTGTTCACTGCAGCTGCGTCAGAGAATATTTGTGCTGTACCTCTCTGACCTCTGGTTGAGGCTTCCAATGATGTCAAACCATTTGTTTTGGCCATTGCACTCAGCATTGGCACTTCAAATGTCCTCTAGTGCCACTTGTCTTGCATATAATATTAAAGGCTGAGCAATTTCTGGGAGCATGCATAAGGTCACACTACGCACTTTGTTTTCTAGGCTCGTTTATATTGGTTCGTCTGTCGATGGTAAACAAATTACACATAAACTGTCCATTCAGTAGGGTGGCTTCCTGATTGCATTTGCTTTGTCGTAGTGCTTCCATGATATAACATTTGGGTTCTTCTAAGAGGTCTTCATGGACTGTTTCTCTCAGAATAGAGGCTATCACAAGTTTGATCATTCTGTCCGCCAGCTCTGCTGAATGTGAAATCACAATCACGTTCCTTGTCTCTGCATTTACTGATGAATTGTTCAATAGTCCCTTTCAGTTACTGCATAAAGCTCATGAATCCCAGACAGGAAGGGCGGAATCTTGAAGTCACACTTACCGTCTGCGAGTTTGCCGGTCGGGATTCAAGATCCGAATGCCCGGATGTCTCAGTTCTCACCGGGAGGGGAGGGTTTGGACATATTAATTGTTCATTTTACCTGTAGCCTGACTTTTCTCTCATGATCTCTGTACCTACATCAAAGCCTTAAAGAAGATTTTAAGAAGCAAAGATAGAAGTATGATGTACCTGTCAATGGAGCGTGACTCCAGATTTTCAGTCTGCACTGAATTCTGCAAAGCCTATCAGAGTGATAGTTTGCAGATGTCATTTTAAGAATTACACTTTCCCAAAGCATTTGAAATAACCAAATTGCATATTTCCCATTGTAAACGTGGAGCTCATTTCACCTTACATCGTATGAGGCTTCTAAGGATCAACATTGCATCAGGGAGACGCTTAAAATTAGGATACATAACATTGCTTAAAATACATAGCAAAATTCAAATGACCTTTCACTGAAACTTATTACATACAAATCAGATCCACTTTGTTGCACATAAAAATACTTTTTAATGGAATTAACAGTGTGCCATGATAAAGTTATAAAATAAAATATTTCTTTTGCTTTCTGTGCATTACATATATTTTAAACATTTTTTAAAAATATTTTAAAAATATGATCCCAACCCAAAGAATGTCTGATGCCTCTACTCACTGCAACTTGTTCAGAAAAAAAGTGTGCAAACAAATGAGTGTGAATACTTACCTATCATCGGGGCAAATAAGTGATGTTAGTGCTGTTCTGTCACTTTCTTTGAGGCATTTCAGCGCAGCATGTCAATCCTGATAGTTATAAAAATACCAACAAGAGGTTTGAATGTGGCGTGCTTTCAGTGCTCATATGTGTGTCGGGACTTCTGTATTCTCCCAGTGCTCATTTGCAGCGCACAATCTCTATACATCAAGATTCAGAATGGACATTAAAGGTCACTGAGCAAATACATTTTTGTTTTTCATTCATTCATGAGATGTGGGCATCGTTAGTTAGTTGCTTATCCCTAATTGCTCTTGAAAAGATGGTGGTGAGCTGCCTTATTGAACTGCTGCAGTCTTGAGCTAAAGGTACATCCACAGAGCTGTTAGGGAGGGATTTCCAGAATTTTGAAACAGCGACAGTGCAGGAACAGTGATATATTTCCAAGTCAGGATGATGCATGGCTTGGAGGAAAACTTCCAAGTGATAATGCTTCTATATGTCTGCTGCCCACGTCCTTCTAAATGGTAGTGGTTGTAAGTTTGGAAGGTGCTGTCTAAGGCGCTTTGATAAGGTCCTGTAGTACATCTTGTTACATAGCAAGTATGAGGTTATCCACTTCGGCAGAAATAATAGTAGGAGGGATTACTATTTAAAGGGTGAAAAGCTGCAGCATGCTACTGTGCAGAGGGACCTGGGGGTCCTTGTGTATGAGTCGCAAAAACCCAGTCTGCAGGTGCAGCAGGTGGTCAGGAAGGCAAATGGGATGCTGGCCTTTATAGCGAGGGGGATAGAATATAAAAGCAGGGAGGTCTTGCTGCAACTGTACAGGGTACTGGTGAGGCCGCAGCTGGAGTACTGTGTGCAGTTTTGGTCGCCGCTCTTGCGCAAGGATATTTTGGCCTTGGAGGGAGTGCAGAGGAGGTTCACTAGGCTGATACCAGAGATGAGGGGGTTAGACTATGAAGAGAGACTAAATAGACCGGGTCTGTACTCGTTGGAGTTTAGAAGGATGAGGGGAGATCTTATAGAGACGTATAAGATAATGAAGGGGATGGATAGGGTAGAGGTAGAGAGATTCTTCCCGCTTAGAAAGGACAGCACGACTAGAGGGCACAGCCTCAAGATAAAAGGGGAGTTTAGAACGGAGTTGAGGAGGAACTTCTTCACTGAAAGGGTGGTGAATCTCTGGAATTCTCTGCCCATTGAAGTGGTGGAGGCTACCTCGCTAAATATATTTAAGACACGGGTAGATAGGTTTCTGACAGACAAGGGAATTAAGGGTTATGGGGAGAAAGCAGGAAAGTGGAACTGAGCCACGACAGATCAGCCATGATCTTATTGAATGGCGGGGCAGGCTTGAAGGGCTAGTTGGCCTACTCCTGCTCCTATTTCTTATGTTCTTATGTTCTTGTAAATAGTACATGCTGCTGCCATTGTGTGTTGGTGGTGAAGGGAATGAATGTTTGAGGATGGGGTGCCAATCAAGTGAGCTCCTTTGTTCTGAATGGTGTGAAACTTCTGAGAGTTGTTGAAGCTGCACTCCGACAGGCAAGTGAGAATATTTCGCTGCACTCCTGACTTGTGTCTTGTAGATGATGGACAGGCTTTGGGGAGTCAGGAAGTGAATTACTCGCCACAGGGCTTTCTTGGAACTCATGCGAGTATTAAGAAGTCTTTTAGAGTGAGCTAGAGTCTATACAAGGAGTTAAGGCCAAAATCTTGTGAACCCCTAGGTCAACGCCAACGTTTTTTAGAGCCCAACCTGTCCCTTATGCCTTATTATATGAGATGGAGTTGAAACAGTACTGTGTGCAGTTTTGGGCGCCGCACCTGCGCAAGGATATTTTGGCCCTGGAGGGAGTGCAGAGGAGGTTTACTAGGCTGATACCGGAGTTGAGGGGATTGAGCTATGAGGAGAGGCTGAATAAACTAGGCTTGTACTCGTTAGAGTTTAGAAGAATGAGGGGAGATCTCATTGAGACGTATAAGATGATGAATGGGATGGATAGGATAGAGGTGGAGAGACTCTTCCCGCTCAAAAAAGACAGTAGGACTAGGGGGCACAGCCTCAAGATAAAGGGGAGGCGGTTTAGAACGGAGTTGAGGAGGAACTTCTTCACTCAAAGGGTGGTGAATCTCTGGAATTCTCTGCCCGTTGAAGTGGTGGAGGCTGCCTCGCTAAATATTTTTAAGAAGCGGGTTGATGGGTTCTTGATAAGAGAGGGGATTAAGGGTTATGGGGAGAGGGCGGGAAAGTGGAACTGAGCTACAACAGATCAGCCATGATCTTATTGAATGGCGGGGCAGGCTCGAAGGGCTAGATAGAACATAGAACATAGAACATTACAGCGGAGAACAGGCCCTTCGGCCCACGATGTTGCGCCGACCAGTTACAAAAACAATGACCCACTAGCCTATACCAATCCCTTTTCGTCCATAAACCTATCCAGAGATCTCTTAGATGGCCTACTCCTGCTCCTATTTCTTATGTTCTTATGTTATGTTCTTAAGGCCTGGGGTTAATTAAACTGGTAAAATTCTCAATGAGGGCTCCCTCAGTAGTCTCAGTGTTAAAACCAAGTTCACACATTGAGGATTTATGTCGATTGTAAGTTGACTGTGAACAGGCTGCCCATGCATAGATATTCGATATCCTATCCCTAGGATAGAAGAGGTTTAGGCAAAACTGGTAGGAGACCTCAAGACAGTCAATCATCTGGACCCAGTAGTAGCATCCAATGTGCCTGCAGCTGAATTGGCACTTGCAGAACCTAATGTTCCAGAGGAGAATCTCTTCTGTCAGTGGAAGCAGAGGAAGAGGGCACCGTCTCCGGCTTAATGTTGGAATTTGTCAATCCACCCATCACAGTCACAGTGACATTGTCAGCCACTATGTACAAGCTGCAGCAGAGTTTCACAATAATGATATATATTTATATGTTTGTTCTCCTATTACTTTGGCCAAAGTGCCTGTATTGATCTCCATAGCTCATGGATGCCTGTTAACCATAAGGGCAATTTCATTCAGGGGTGGGGGTGGTGTTTTATTTAACTTTACAATGTTGAGCTTATAAACTTCAAACTTCTCTTCTGAATCTTCCTCAAGCCTGTCCACTGGACACCTCTATTTTCTTTCTGGGAACTAGACACTGTCTGTTTGACTTGGCATCTAGCTTGTATGCGTCCCTTACGATTGAACGTAAAATAAATGAACTCTACATTAGCATCTGTCTTGAGAATGGGTCTCTCCACAACAATAACACTCATCAAAACCGTGTGTCTGAAACTTCTCTTCCTTTTCTCAGGCTATGCTGTGCCTTCACTACTGGCATTTGAGTGGTCATCATTTCCTACCAAATTTTATTCACCTGGCCTGACACATTTTGCAGTTCAAAAGCAAGAACTCTGTTCAGCACTTTGAGTTTCCTGAGCTAATTCACCCACTTTGTTCAGGGATATTTTAGTTTCTGTCACTCCTAGCAACACTTTCTGAATGCTCAAACTAATAAATCACATATGAGGCAGTCACATTAGTGATGCCATTAACCTGAGGCACATCAATGAGCTTATTTCAACTGTGTATATTGCCTCCAAATCTGCTGTATAAGTCACCTTCCATTGTTATACATGCAGAGAATATCATGGTGATAAATGTATAAGGATTGGGACAGTGATTGGGGGCACGTTCCCCTACTCATTGCTGTAACTTGACTGGTGTAACCATAGAAATCTCAGAAAAATGCTCTAGATGCAATTTCAGCCACTTTCTGGGATTTCTACAACTCTTTTGCTGAAGTTTTGGAAGTTGAGCAGGAAAACCCTATTGAAATTCACACTAAAACTTTGCCTACTAGAATCAAATAGAGGCAGATTCTACCAAGGCCATGATTTAACTGTTAGGTGTGTAACATCTTCCAGCCAATTCTTTTCAATGTCATCATCATGTTGAAACAAAATTATTTCAGGAAAAAGATTATTAAAAAGGCAAGTCAGTATTAGTTAATCACATTTCTTTGTTTTGTATCATTTGAAAGCAATGTTGATCGGACTCCACCTTTAAATGGCACTCAGGTGTATGTCCTGGGTAAATTCTGATTTGTGAGAGTAAATTAGAACCATTCATTAAGCAAGTTGTGATTGAACACATCAGATAGCTGAATCACTCCACATGGAGGATGCATGACCTGAATGTCGAGCTATTTTGAGTGGATGCTGTGATATATGTGTGTAATTTATATTGGGATTTTGGGGTGCGTACTGTCCTTTTACGAGTGCAGTGGAATTAGCTCTTCCCAGTGTGGAACCCGGTTAAATAGTCTAGGATTTGTTTGGGGACAGTGCACACTGTAATAAAAAGTTCCCCAGTGTTTATGTTACGAGGCCTACTTCGTGGTTCTTCTTGCACAACCCTTCGCTAAAGACATTCATAACAGGTGTCTATTGTGATCAAAGACATCATTCCCATACAAGGGCCAGCAAGGCCAATGTGGAGCCTCACCCAGGCATTGCTGAGGGTATTAAGTTTGCTGCAGACGCAAGGGTCTGCTGCATTTGGCAATGCCTTTGTCTTAACTAGAATTCCATTATGCAACAGTTTAATTATTTAATTCAAATCTTATTAAAAACATTAATTGCAGAAAACTTTACTTCTGACTGGGGATGGTATATGGTGAGATTACTGCTTTTCTAGGTTTATATTTCTAAACCAGACCTGCAGTACAGGGCATATTTTCAAATTTAGAAGATGAATAAAGACTTCATTGAATGTAAGAAGCTTTGAGACTTGAAGTTGTGAAAAGATTCTATATAAGTGCAAGTTTCTCTTTTTCTCTTTCCTGACACTGGTTGCCCTAGTTCTGTAATGAAGAATGATCACTAGGGTGATCTGACAGGAGACCTATTCCTGTATGCTGCAAGTTGTCATCCACAGAGAGGGGCGTGGTAACCAAGAAAAGCAACAGAAGAAAAATGTTGACATGTTAATTTATTAATTTGTATATTAGAAGAATCCAGGAAGATTCATGAACAGAAACTCCAAAGATGTGCGGGTTAAGTTGATTGGCCATCCAAAAAAAATTACCCCTTAGTGTCCTGAGATGCGTAGGTTAGAGGGATTAGTGGTAAATATGTAGGGATATGGGGTCAGGGCCTGGGTGGGATTGTGTTCGGTGCAGACTCGATCAGCCGAAGGGCCTCTTTCTGCACTGTAGGGTTTTACGACCTATGATAAAGGACTTCCTTTCAATAAATGTGCAGTTGCTGTGTGACCATCAGCTGAATAACATGCACGTCTGCTCCAGACACCTCTGCAACTTGCATGACAACTTCATATTGAGGAGGTCTGATGTCCTGGAGGTCTGTGAGGAGGAGCCCAGGGTGCAGGGATGACTCAGGGGGACATGGGGCACCTGCTCTGGATTTGGCTGTTGATTCCTGTGTGGAGGCCTGATACTGATACTGAGATCCAATATAACGAGGCCCACTTTGCCACTTGTTCAATAGTGGAGTGGTGCCAAGGGCTCCTCAAAATGCAGTTCAGGTGCCCTCCAATATAGCCATCTGATATCGTCCCACATTGGGCGGTGTGCTGTGCTCTACATAACCTGGCACAGCAGCGAGGAGACCTTTGGAAGGAGGAGGAGGATGCAGAGGCCAGGTGTTGCTGGGGAGGAGGCCACCTAGCAGGAGGAGGAGGAGGAAATAGAGGAGGAGGTGGACAATGATGAGCAACACCAGCCAGGCACTGGATGGCTGGCAGCAGCAAGGGTCACACAAGGGAGGCCCAGATCACCGCTTGCTTTGGTCACTAGGGGCCTGTGTTGCTGCATATGGGTTCCATTCCTGCCCCCCTCACTCCCTGCTTGGAGTCCTACAATCTCGAGCAATACTGTAACGGCAGAATGGTAGGCCTGGGTACACAGTGTTAGTGAGTTTCTGTGGCAGGCAGGAGGGTGATGACGATTTGCTAAGCACTGTTGTGATGACGCCCTGGATCCTAACTGAGCTCCGCGTGCACGCTGGCACCTGGGCCCATTTCTGAGTGATGGATAAGAGAGCATTAAACCCCCAAGCAGGGCCTCAGGGCGGGTGGGTTGGTGGGGGGAGGGGATCTTCTGTGGATTCTGGAGTTACCGTGGCAGATGCTGTAAATCGCTGCCAGTGCATACCACCCACTGTAGCCAGTAAATTATTTGAGTTCCTTGATTTTCTCGGTAGCTGTTCGTTGAGGGCCCTCCCCGACTGATATCAATATGCAGAGTCCCTTCGGCGACTATTGGGTTACATACATCCCTGTTAGAGGCTAATTAGAGGCAAGTTAATCACAGGTATGAGGTGAAGTAACATTTATTGTTGCCAATAATGTTGCTTTCAAAATGAGTGAGAATATAAAAACATGTGAACATGAGACTTTAAAGTGCCTAAATATTTTATTTATCCAATGTGGCCCTTCACCTGTGCCATTTTAGTGTGGCTACAACTTCTTAACCTTACGTGGCCTACCATTATGCCTCATTGTCCCCCCAGAATGTACATCGGAGGTGGGGGTGGCTAGCTGCCTACCGTGCACTTGGCGAGCATCCTCTGGAGGGCCTGGACCTTGAGGGCCCTGGCTGGCTTCCAAGTGTCAGGCACATACTCATGACACCCTCATTAGCCCACCGCCCATGAGATGCCCCAATGTCAGGAAGGGGGGAGTCAGAACGTGTAGCCACAGCCTCAGTCTCCTGGGTGGAAGGCCCCAGCAGGGGCTCGAGCCCTTCCTCCTCCCTTGGTGTTTCTGTGGGCCCTGGGTCACTCCATGGGTGCTTCTGCAGTGAGCTCTAGAAACTCCGGCATCACCTGGCCCTGCCAGTCCTGGAGGACCACCTGCGTTCTTGCCATGGTGGTCGAGCCCTTTGTCAATGGTAGCAGCAAATGCCCTCTGAGACTGGGCCATGCTTTGCAGTCTCTCAGTCATGACCCTCTAACTGGGCCACATTCTCAAGGGGTGCTGCCATAGCCTCCTATGTCTCAGTGCTGTCCCTCTGGGTCTCCTACAGGCTCTAGAACCTCTTAGCCATGGGCCATAGAATCTCGAGAATCCTGTTCAGTCCCTCTGCTGTGGCCCGCTGTGACTTGACCAGGGCCCTCTGGGACTCTGCTGTGGCCTGCTGTGACTCAGCCATTGCTTGGAGCCTGCCACTCACAATGAGGATCCCCTGCCCCAGGTTTTCTACCACAGATGCCACCCTTGCAGTGTTGACCTGGGAACCACACAAGACAGGCAATAGCTGGTCATCTGAAAGCTCTGGGACTCCTCCCAACAACCTCACAGTTGGTCCAGAGTGGCCGTCAGCCCCTCCTGCATTCCCTGGCTCTGTTGCTGCATAGAACATAGAACATTACAGCACAGTGCGGGCCCTTTGGTCTTTGACATTGCACCGTAGAGTGGAACCAATCTGTTGACCCTCTAACCTAAACTATTCCAATGTTATCCATATGCCTATCCACTGACCATTTGAATGCCCTTAAAGTTGGCGAGCCCACCACTGCTGCAGGCAGGGCATTCCACGACCTTACTACCCTCTGAGTAAAGAACCTACCTCTGACATCCGTCCTATATTTATCATCCCTCAATTTAAAGCTATGTCCCCTCATGTTAGCCATCACCATCCGAGGAAAAAGGCTCTCACTGTCCACCCTGTCTAATCCCATGATCATCTTGTATGCCTTAATTAAGTCATCTCTTAACCTTCTTCCCTCTAACGAAAACAACCTCAAGTCCCTCAGCCTTTCCTCATAAGACCTTCCCACCATACCAGGCAACATCCTGGTAAATCTGCTTTGCATCTTTTCCAATGCCTCCGCATCTTTCTTATAATGCGGTGACCAGAACTGCACGCAATACTCCAAGTGCGGCTGCACCAGAGTTTTGTACAGTTGTAACATGACCTCACAGCTCCGAAATTCAACCCCTCTACCAATAAAAGCTAACACACCATACGTCTTCTTAACAACCTTATCAACCTGGGTGCCAACTTTCAGGGATCTATGCACATGTACACCGAGATCTCTCTGCTCGTTGACAATACCAAGAGTCCTTCCATTAGCCCAATACTCTGTAATCCTGTTATTTCTTCCAAAGTGAATCACATCGCACTTTTCCACATTAAACTCCATTTGCCACCTCTCAGCCCAGCTCTGCAGCTTATCTATGTCCCTCTGCAAACTGTAACATCCATCCTCACTGTCTACAACTCCTCCGACTTTAGTGTCATCAGCAAATTTACTAATCCATCCTTCTACACCCTCATCTAGGTCATTTATAAAAATGGCAAACAGCAGCGGCCCCAAAACAGATCCCTGTGGCAGCTGAACATTTCTCATCAATCACCACACTCTGTCTTCTTGCAGCTAGCCAATTCCTGATCCAAATTGCTAAATCACCCTCAATCCCATGCATCCGTATTTTCTGCAATAGCTTACCATGTGGAACCTTATCAAACGCTTTACTGAAATCCATATACACCACATCAACTGCTTTACCCGAATCCACCTCTTTGGTCACCTTCTCAAAGAACACAATAAGGTTTGTGAGGCACGACCTACCCTTCACAAAACCGTGTTGACTATCCCTAATCAATTTATTTCTCTCTAGATGATTATAAATCCTATCTCTTATAATCCTTTCCAAAACTTTACCCACAACAGAAGTAAGGCTCACCGGTCTATAATTTCCAGGATGGTCTCTACTCCCCTTCTTGAACAAGGGGACATTTCCAGCAGCTGAGGGAGAAGTGATCTCAGAGGCTCAGCATGTAGCCTGGGGCCAGCTTACTCTGCGCCTCCAGCAGGCCCCTGTGTGTGCCAGAGGCCTCACACATTCCCTCCTCTACCCAATGTACATCAGCAGATGTGTTGTGCTCACCAGAGAGTGACACAGATGCCTCGCCACTAACTTGACCCACCGATGTGAGAGTCTCTGGGATGGTAAATTGCGAGTGGAAGCTGACGCAAAACTGATGCCGGCCTCGGAGGTCCCCTCATCGGTATCCTCCGAGGAATCTTCCCAGCTGTCAGGGGTAGGATGGGTGGGAGCAGCGGTGGGAGCCTCGATCCCAGATGGCCTGGGTGCCCTCAGGTCCCTTCCTACAACACAGGACACTAGGTTAAGTGCAAGGGACACTGGGCTGCGTGCAACTTACTTGAGATTTCTCCAACAAGTGGAGGATTGGCTGGTGCTCATGTTTATGCTCCAGCCCAACCATGCAGTCGCTCATAGTCCACATCCCCCCCTCTCCCGCAACCTCCATGCCCACTCTTCAAAGAGGGTGAGGACCTGGATCCCAGGCACACCGCCCCCTGTTTTCACCCTCTCCCAGTGATTATGGGTATTCTTCCCCTGTGGGGACAGAAGGAGCCCTGTAAAACCTGATGGCACAAGTCCTGGAGGGCATTGGGGTGGCCCTCAGTGGGCAAGGACTGTGGAACCCTTGGGAAGTGATTGGGGGTCAGGGATTGAAAGCATGCAGCGTACTGGGGGTGGGGGAATTGGGGGGTCATTTAGGGGGAAGATACTAAATGAAGTTAAACACTTCTCTGGCTGCACGGATCAGGTCATTCAGTATTTTGCAGCACTGTTTCCCGGTTCACCTGGCCAGTATCCTGGCACTAATGCATGCTACCACCACCTCCCAGGCTGCATTTCCATCCAGCAGAGCTGTTTTTTTTTTCAGGTTTTCCTGCGCATGCGCAGTTTGTTGTTCCAATCTGAGCGGTTGGCTGTCTGGTGAATTAGGCTCTGCTCACTGCCTCTAGCAGCTAGGAACAGTCTAGTCCATATTTCCAAAGACTAAGTGCATGAAATTTCACCCAAAACACAGATCAGTTACTTTCCTGTTTTCTTGCTAGCTGGACACTTAGAAAAAATCTGGTAAAATTCCACCCTATATGTATTTTTGTTTGGAGAAATCACAGGTTGTTGTGGATAGGCATCAGTACTCTCTATTGTTGAATGTAATTGATAACTTATTTTAAAATCATTCAATAATCTTCTCTCATTTCATGTTCTTAAAGAGCCAATCTTTGTTAAATTCTGCTATGCACTCTTCTCCCCTCCTTTACTCTCCCTCGCCCATTCCCCTTCAGCTGTGATAGATCAGGGGACAGTGAATCTCAAAAGGAGTGGCCGGTGAGAGGAGTGGTGAGAAGCAGCTTCTCTATATCACATAGAGGAATATGAAAAAGATTCTAAGTCTGAAAGAATGCTGTCAGAGAAGTGGTGGAGTCCTTTGAACTACAGCTAAGTAATTAATTTATATTACAACAAAGTCAAGTGTGATTATAAATGTAATTATATAATTACATTTAGTATTTCAGTAATTAATCAGATCCACTGGGATAACGTTAAAATGACTGAACTAGAGGATACTAATATTAAAGTATTCTGAACCTCTCATTAAATTTAACTCGAATGTAATTCATGAGTTCAGGAAATGGTAAAATAAGTGAGCAGATAAGAAAAAAGCAGAGTGAAAGGCAGAATATAAAACATGAGGGAAATGAACATGAATAGGCCATTCAGCCCCTCGAGCCTGCTCCACCAGCCGATAAAATCATGGCTGACCTGACTGGCTTTAACTCCACTTTCCTGTCTGTCCCCCATAATCCATGACTCTTGTCAGTCAAAAACACACCTAACTCAACCTTAAGCTTCCACTGCTTGCTGGGGCAGGGAATTCCAAACACTAACAACCCTACAGGAAAAGAAATTCCTCTTCATCTCCATCATAATGAGATACCCCTCATTTTCAAACTCTGCTTCCTAGTTCTAGACTCTCCCAAAAGAAGAAACATCTTCTTCCTAAAGGCAATGTTAAGGGAATGCTGCACTATCTTTCAGCTGGGATGTTAAACCAAGACCCCACTCATCCTCTCACATGGACATAATAGATCCCTCTCTGCTGTTTGAAGAACAGTGGGGCGAAGCTCCCCCAGCAACCGGACCACAATTTACCACTCATCCAAAATCGTTGAAGCAAACTATTTTCATCATATTTCTGTTTGAGGAAACTTGCTGTACCCAAATTGGCCACCATCTTTCCAACACTTTGGCTGGCATCTTATGACCTTGCTCAGTTGAGGCTCGTAAAATCCTGCCTGAGACCAACAGAAAATTCCGTTCTGTGAGTCAACTCTGTCCTTTGACTCCATCAATGGTGAGAGCACCTCATTGAACTTGTCTGGCACTGTGAGCATGTTTGAGTGTTGGGATCATCTGTGTGCCCCAAGCCAAATTGTGTCCGAGTCCTGCCAGCCTGCATAATCTTCCTGGAGTTGGCAAATTAACAAGCCTCCTTCAGGGGCTCAATCCAATCACTGACGACAGGGAGGTTGTCCAAAGCAGTGTGTGGACAGCAGTCTCACCTGGAGACGTGAGCCCTGTCAGTGTGGGTGTCAGGCAATGAGAGTGCCTCAAGATGGAGACACACTCTGAAAAGGTTAAAATAAATGCGCCACAGCTGGAAGGTGACGTCTCCACAGGATGGCCTGTAGCCGCAGCTGTGGCTCTGCGGATGAAAATCAAAGGAGGCTTTGCTGGCCACCACAGGCACATATCATCTGGAGGCCACCTCCAGTCAGCTTCCAGGTTTGGACTTCAACAGGGAATGATTTTGACAGCATCACCAAGCTGCCCACAATTGGTCGCTTAATTGCCATTGATTGATTAGAAAATGATAGCAGGTGAATATCTCTTATTAGTATGAACCCCCCTCCAATAAGAAAGCTTGGCAGTGGGAATGTGCCAACTCATTTACCAGACCTGCAACTTTCAAAGATTCAGATCCCTCCAACCTTGAAAACCATCTTCGCACGGCTGACAAGATTCCACCCTATAGCTTCAGCAGAGGTAGTTCTATTCCTGAGTGAAATAGTTTCAATTAATGATGTAACGCTATCTTGCTACTGAAAAGAGCTGCTTGTCTGTAGATTGGTGATGTATAGAATAATGTACTAACACTTTTAAAAATTGAATGCTTATACCTATGGTAGGACTATGGCTTTGTTACTGGACTAGTAAGCTAAAGAAGGTGACTTGATATCCAGCATGAAAATCTGAGGCCGCAACTTAGCAATGTTTACACTGGTGGGATTTTCCCATCCTGCCACAGTGAATGGCGACTTGGCTGGCCGCCAAATTCTCCACCTTCACTGCAGCAGAGTGCGGCATGAACAGTAAGGTAAGATTGCGCCCTGAGAATTTGAATTTCAGGAAACTAAGATTGGATTATTAGATGTTTTGATTGGTATGAAAGTGACCACAAATCTCTGAATGGACCCATTAGCTCATTAATGCTCCTTAGGGAAGGAAACATGCCATGTGACTCCCACAGCTCCATACCAATGTGGTTGACTCCAGACAGCCTCCTGAAGTTGCCTCTTGTATGAAGAAGAAGATCCACCAATACCATCTGCGGGCAAACAAAGAAGGGAACTAAATGCTGGCCCTTTCACATCATGAATATGAATTTAACAACACTGTGTCATAGAATACTTACAGTGCAGAAGGAGGTTATTTGGCCCATTGATTCTGCACCAACCACAATCCCACCCAGGTCCTAACCCTGCAAATTCCCCTGACACTAAGGGGCAATTTAGCATGGCCAATCAACTTAGCCAGCGCATCTTTGGACTGTGGAAAGAAACCAGAGCATCCAGAGGAAACCCACGCAGACACAAGAAGAGTATGCAAACTCCACACTGGAATTGAACCTAGGTCCCTGGAACTGTGAGGTAGCAATGCTAACCACTGTGCCGCCGTGGTGCCCAAATTAACTGCTTGACTTCACTTTGGTGACTCATAAAGGTGCCAGCAGTTTGACTCCATCCAATCAACAGTGAGAGCAGCTGTAGCTATTCCCTAAATAAATGGGCTTTAGCTCAGGAAAGTGGGGAGGATATTGAATAATTTGATAACTGGGTTTGGTTTTGTCAGTTACGTAATTTGCAGAATGTTTGATTTATTTAAAGATTTCCATCTCTTTCATCGCTTTCATAGAAATTATTCTGAACACACAGCACAGAAATGCAGTCTGTTTTGTATAATGAGTGCATATGTTTTCGGAATTCTGACATGTTGTTTTACATCCACACAACAACATATCCAAGAAAATTATTGCTGGAACGTGAAATTATATTTTTTAGAATGAATAAAATATTCCCAGAAATTGAACAGAATATTTCACCACTGATTCATTTTAATTTGTTTGATTAGGCAAAAACATAAAACTCTATGTCATAAAAGATTTCAGGCTGATGCATAGGCCACATTGTGGCACATTTGTTCTGAATTAGAAATCTTGGGAGCATGGAGAAAATAAAGAAGAACATAGGAAATAGGAGCAGGAGTAGACCATATGGTCCCTTGAGCCTGCTCCAACACTGAATCTCGTCACTGCTTCAACTCCAGTTTCCTGCTCGCTCCCCATACCCCTTGATTCCCTGAGGGACCAAAGTCTCTAGCCTTGAATAAACTCAAGGGCGGCACGGTGCCACAGTGGTTAGCACTGCTGCCTCAGGGACCTGGGTTGAATTCTGGCCTCAGGTGACTGTCTGTGTGGATTTTGACATTCTTCTTGTGTCTGCGTGGGTTTCCTCTGGGTGCTCTGTTTCTTCCCACTGTCCAAAGATGTGTGGGTTGGGTTGATTGGCCATGCTAAATGTTCCTTTTGTGTCAGGGTGACTAGCAGGATAAATATGTGGGTTACGGAGGTAGGCCCTGGGTGGGATTGTTGTCGGTGCATACTCAATGGGCTGAATGGCCTCCTGCTGGACTTTACGGATTCTATTCTATTCTATTCAATGATGGAATATCCATAACTCCTTGGTTTAGACAATTCTAAAGATACATAATCCTCTATGTGAAAATATTTCTCCTCACCTCCATCTCAATCCTAAATAATCAATTTTTTCTGCTGAGTCTGTGGCTCTGTGTTCTAGATTCCCAGCCAGTGGAAACAACCCTCAGTATCGTCCCTGTCACATTCCTTCAGAATCAGAATATTTCACTGAGATGACAGGGGAGATTTTTCCCGTGGCGGATGGAGGGGATGGAGGTGAGGGGGTGGGGAGTGGGGGCAGACCATGCAAAGGTCTATTGACCTTGAGCAGGACTTCCTGGTTTTGGGGTGAGCGCAGCTGGTAAATCCCACCCTACATCTCATTCTTGTAAACTCCAATTTGTGCCCAATGTGCCCGATTTACTCAGCCTATCTTCATTGGATAACTCTTGCATTCCAGAAGCAACTTAGTAGATCTTCATCGTATCATCGCCAATGCAAATACACAGAGGCCAAAACTGTGTATAGTAATCTAGGTGTGGTCTCTGTGTACAAGACCTCCTTACAATTGAACTCCCTTCCATCCCACAGTCCAAAGATGTGCGGTTTAGGTTGATTGGCCATGCTAAGAAATTGCCCCTTAGTGTCCAGGGATGTGTAGGTTAGAGGGATTAGTGGGTATGATATGTAGGGATATGGGGGTAGGGCCTGGGTGGGATTGTGTTCGGTGCAGACTCGATGGGCTGAAGGGCCTCTTTCTGCACTGTAGGGTTCTATGGTTCTATGATCTATTAAGGATCAATATGTCAGTTTCCTTTTAATTTGCTTGTTAGACCTGTATGCTGACTTCCTGTATTTCTTGCAGAAGTGCATGCAAGTGCAAGCACACAACATCAAAATTTAGAAATTTCACTGAAAAAAAGAGACATGCTGTTGAAGATTTTTGTCTTGCACGCATCAAGACAGGTTCACTTCTAACATGGAGCCTCTAACATTTGTATATCACACCTCATTCTAACTTGGAACAATATCGCTGTTCTTTCACCGTTATCAGTTCAAAAATCTTTAACTCCATTCTCAACAGCACTGTAGGTGCTCCTACAACACATTGACTACAGCGGTTCAAGAAGGCTGCATACTACTACCTTCTCAAAGGCATTTAGTGATGGGCAATAAATGTTGGCCTAGTCAATGATGTCCACCTCTCATGAACGAATATTTTAAAAGTGAGCCACACTGAGAGCCCAACTGATAATCTTAAATTGGCTGTCAGTGTAATTCTTGGCATCAATCTGGATTGTTTAGCAAGTGCAGTCCAATTGCGGAATCACACCCAATATTGGACACTTGTTTTGAATTTCGTAAGCACGGGCTGTTTATATCATTGTTTGGCACTGAGAAAAGGCCGATGGCCTGAGCCATTTCCCCTTAGTGTAAGCCTGATGCATAAAAGAATAATGGGATGATAGCTACCCTGATCAGGTCATTGCTGACTGTATGTTGTGCAAACTCATGAATGTGTTTAAGGCTGCCACCTTTGGCCCTGAAATATGCCCAGTCTATCTCAGATTACTCTGGAAAGGCAAAGTGTCTAACAGATTTGAGCAACAGTTGAAACTAGTTGTTTCATGCTGAAACTATGCAACAGAAACATGAGTGGTATTTACCATTAAGAGGATGTTGCCATCAGGCCAAAGGATGTTTTGCCTATCACACAAATAAGTAATGTTCTATATGAATTTTAGTGTTAGTATGTTGCCAGGGATGTAAGACATACACCTCAATGACCAGGGGATCGTATCAAACAGCACATCCCTTTGGTTGTTTGCAAGAGACAAAACACTGACTGTACCCAATCAGCCCATAGAATCATAGAATCCCTGCAGTGCAGAACAAATTATTCCACCCACTGAGTCTGCACTGACTCTCTGACAGAGTATCTTACCCAAGCCCAGTCCCCTGCCTTATTCCTGTAACCTCACACATTTACCGTGGCTGATCCACCTAACCTGCAAATTCCTGGACCGTGGGAGGAAGCTGGAGCATCCGAAGGAAACCCACACAGGCACGGGGATAATGTGCAACTCTGCACAGGCCAGTTATCCAAGCCAGCAATTGAACTTCGCCCCTCAAGCTGTGAGGTAGCAGTGCTAACCACTGTGCCATCGTGCTGCCCCTTGCTTGCGAAGCTCAAAACATTGGGTGGGATTTTATGGCCTTGCTTGTCCCGAAGCCGTAAAATCCCACCTGAGGACAAGGGACCTTCCCATTGAATGCTCCTCATCCACTCCAATTTCCATGGTGGGTGGGACGGTAAATTTCCAGCCAATGTGTCTAATATTAGATAGATGTGATTCCATAATTAGACAACACTTGATAGACAAGATTGCTGAGAAACATGTCACAGGGGAGCACTGAAAATCGATCGATAGACTGAGGACCCAACATTGATCCTTGCAGTATTAGGTACGGCTTATCAACTTGAAAATGCCCTATTTTTCTTGGTTTCCAGCTTCATCTCCATTGAGCAATCCTCCACCAATGCTAACATATTATCCCAACTTTAGGAAGCCTTATTTTGCAAATGAAATTTTATTGTTATGTCTTATTAAATGCCTTTTGGAAATCCAAATGTACCACATCTACAGGTTCCCCTTCTTCTATCCTAGTTGTTATATCCTCAAAAAACTTTAATAAATTTCTCAAACACAATTTCTCTTCCATAAAACCAAGTTGACTCTTTAATACTATGATTTTCTAAGTACACTGTTAAGATTTCCTTTAAATGTTCCAGTATTTTCGTGACAACTGATGTCAGGCTAACTGACCTATAGCTCATTGTTTTCTCTTCTCCTCTTTCTTGAATAATGGTGTTACATTTGCTAACTTCCAAATTCACTGGAAATTTTCTATAATGTAAGGAAATTTAGAAAGTTAAAACAAATGCTGTTCACTGTCTTTGCAGCTACATCTTTTAGAATTCTAGGATGTAAGCCATCAGGTACTGTGATAATATAAATATATGCTGGAAAATCTTAACAGGTCTTACAGCATCTATGGGGAGCGAATAGAGCTAACGTTTCTAGTCTGGTTGACCCTTTGTCAACAGGCATGGGGATATGTTGGCTTTTAGTCTCTTAAGTCTCTTTAACACATTTTCTCTGCTGATATGAATTAATTTATAAGGGGATTATTTGCACAATCATGTGGGAATGTTTAGTGCCTCAACTATATTCAAGGTTACAGTTGATGATATCTTATTTCCCAAACAGTTGTAGACAAGTTGAACATCTGCAGTTAGAGTGTAAGAAATCATTATGTTCTTGGCAATCAAAGTTTCCTGGTTTATTTAATGATTTACAGTAAGTTTTTACCCTTGGGATAATTATTAGTGCACAAAAAGCAAGACATGTTAGCTCTCACTGCTGTCTAGTTTTATTCTGAAGCTTTGAAAAAGCATTCCATCCATTTCCTCCAATGTTCAGTACATTTATCCAGTGAGTTGTGCAGAGCCTAATTGAGGAAAGCAGGGAGTACATCTGAGTGAGAAAGCTAAGGTAGGACTAATGGATGGCAGGAAGAGAATGAGAACTATATAGGAGACTGACAGAGGTGGAATAAAGTGAAATGTTTAAAAGCGAAGAAAGCAGAAGAGCCGAGGGAGAGCCTTGTGTGTGATTTGGTGATTAAGGGCCATGCTGCTGTAGTGGTATTTTAATAGCAGAGTGGTGGAGAATATAGCCAGGCAGAGAAGCCTCACAAAGGAGCAAGATGTCATGCTTATGAGCCAAGTTTCAATTCCAAAACCAGAAAGTCAGTTCTGCAGTCATTTATAATAAACTTACGATTGATAGGGGCACTCTTCATCAATGAAGAGACATTCTGGAGGGAAATGGGGAGAAGTTTGCAATTATTGATGAGCAGACAAGGTAGCCATGGTGGTTAGAGTGTGGGGTACAGGAAAGAGGCTGGTGAGATTTGTCTGAACAGCCAGTTGATTCCTTGCACTTTCAAAGAACTTTGTTACATTTGTTTGAGCCCTGAGTTGCTGCAGTGCGCCTTGGTGGTGGTATACACAGCTGTCACTGTGTGTAATGGTGGTGGTTAATGTGCTGATGGGATGCTAATGAAGCAGGCTGCATTGTTCTAGATGGCATGAAGCTTCTTGCGTGTTGATGGAGTTACGCTCATTTCACCAAATAGTGAATATTCCCTCACAACCCTAAATTGTACCTTGTGGATAGAGTTTGCAGAGCCAGGAGGCGAGTTACTCCCCACAGAATTCCTGGTTTCTGGCCTACTCTTAGAGCCACAGTGTTTATATGGCTAGTCAAGTTGGGATTTTGAACAATGGTGCTCCCTAGGGTGTTGATAGTGGGAAATTCAGCTTTGGTAATGTCACTCAATATTAGAGAGAGATGGTTAGAGTCCCTCTTGTTGGATATGATCATTGGCTGGCATTTGTGTGGCACAAATATTACTTGCTATTTATTAGTTCAATGTTGTCCAGCTTTTGCTGTATGCGGGTATAGACTCTTCCAGTATCTGAAGAGTTGCAACTGGAACTGAACCATTATCAGCATTCACTTCTGACTTTATGAAGGAGAATTGGTCATTGTTAAAGCAACTGAAGAGGTTCCCTCTGGCGGGAAAAACGCCTGCTCCCTATGAATGGAGAACAGTCATGTTGGCCTCACAGGTGGAACTGGAGGCCATTAAGGCCCCCGGGGAGGCTGCGTGCAAGGAGGGGGTGCTCTTGGGCTGTGCCAGACTGGTAGTGCCACCCTGGCACCTAGGCAATGCCAGTCTGGCACCTGGTCAATGCCCATTGGGCACCTTGGCACCATCTACTGGGAAGTGCTAGGGGACAGAGACAAAGGGTGAGTGTGCCGGAGAGGACCAACAGGGGTATGCTGGGGCAGGGCCAATTGGGGCATGCAAGGACGGGGTCAGTTGGGGGTTGGGGACTGTGGAAGCGAGCCAGTGGGGGGGGCAGGCTAGGAGGGGGTGGGGAGGCTCACAGACACTCTGCCAATCAGTGGGGGAGGAAGGGGGAGGGGTCTCACAGACACTCTGCCTGTGATCAGTGGGGGAGGGAACGAGGGCCGCAATGGGTCTGGGTGTTGCGGGGGAGGCAGGGGATGCATCTTGGGCTGCGTGCACCTGCGCTCTTGCGGGTGGGGGCGACGGTGGGTGGCTAGTTGAGGCTGCCTGCATAGCAGGGGCCTGACAGTTCTCTCTCTATCTGTCGGACTACTGCCCAAGGGCACCCCCTCCTTGCAAAAGCTGGACAACATTGAGGTTTGAATTAATAAACGGCAAGTAATTTTTGTGCTACACAGATATGCACCTGTGATGCTTCCCTCCAAGGGCTGTCTGGTGAGTTAAGCCCCACCCACAGCCTCTCTAGCTAGAAACTGACTAGCCCATCTTTTCAGAGACAGAGTGCATAAGAATGGGCATGAAAACTCGCCTGAAAAATGGATCTGGTGCTCTTCCATTTTCAGACTAGTTGGACACTTAGAAATAATCTCGTAAAATTCCGTCCATGTAGTTTTTATTCAGTGGTAAGTACTGCAACCTCATGCCCTTCTATGTGTTTTAATATTGAGACTATTAATAGTGTACAAGACAGGAGAAACTTGTGGAAGAGCAAAACAAACTGCAAAGCAACTTGAGATTTTTGCATTGAGCTGTGCATGTGCACACTCTGAAAGTTGCTGTCAATTTACTTTCTTATAATAGTGAGAATGATAGTCTCACTGTTACCTGCACCACAAAAGTGGGCCAATATCTTATTGTTCTGAGGAGGGTCTTCAAATCTCAAACAACTCAGACTAATTTCTGACTTCTACAGGAGCTGCTTGACCTGCCATTTTTTCTTCCTTTGTTCTCAGATTTCCAGCAAGTGCAGTATCTTGTTTTTACTATTTTTGTTGTCAATAATCCATTAGTGTCTCAAACACCTAATCATAGACCCACGACAGATCAGCCATGATCTTATTGAATGACGGGGCAGGCTCGAAGGGCTAGATGGCCTACTCCTGCTCCTATTTCTTATGTTCTTATGTTCTTATAACAATTAATGTGCAAAGGAAAGAAAAGATCAACATCTCTCGAATTTAAAAATATAGGCTGGAATTTTCCAGCCATTACCACTGGTGGGATCCTCTGGTCCAGCCAATGGTGACCCCCTGCCACAATTTTCCCAGTGACAAGGGGTGCACACAACAGGAAACCCCATTGAACCGTGATGGGACCAGATGATCCTGCTGCCAACTAATGGCAGGCTGCTCCTGCTGCCGCAGAACCCACTGCAATGGCGCAAAAAACCCTGCTCAAAATCTAACTTTTACACTTTATATGAAATTATGTTTTGGAACATCAGTATTTATAAAGAATGACTGTGTGATAACCCCCACACGGTCCATGGGGAATAACTGATTGATCTCCATGTGGGGCTTATTGAGTAAAAGTTCCCCCAGTAATAGGCAGTGGCCTGCCCAGCTAGAACTCATTACCTGCCTTTTATAAGGCAGGCCCAAGACTGGGCCTGCTGAACAGTAGTCCCAGGCAGGGACTAGTGTATGTACACCACAGTAGTGATTCTACTTTGTAAACATTTGGAAACAAAGTTCTTTTCCAGTTGGGCTTCCTGCGTCATTACAGACTGATCCAGTACTTTACTGCAATGATTACATTCCAAGACACATTTGGTGGGGTTTCCCGCCTGAGGTCAACGGACCTTTGCATGGTCCAGCCCCTGCCCCCTATGAGTCCTGTGGCAGGCGGGATGGGAAAATTCCCCCCATTGACCCTCATTTAAATATGCAGATGAATGGATTAGGGAGATGATCTTATCTATGTGTTAGCTGCAGTAATATCATGAACCAGCTCATAAAGAGAATGTTTATTACTTATTTATTTATTAGTCACGTAATTCTCCTCGTCGCCACAGTCTAGTGCCTATTCGGGTCAATACACCTAACCAGCACGTCTTTCAGAACGTGGGAGGAAATCGGAGACCCAGAGGAAACCCACGCAAACAGTGACCCAAGCTAGGGATCGAACTTGTGTCCCTGGCGCTCTGAAGTAGGAGCGCTAGCCACTTTGCACAGTGCCGTCACATTTTCATAATGTTGATGCACCTGGCCCAAAATGGAAATCTTACCCCAATTAGTTTGATTGTTAATAATTGTTTTAAAATCTGGCCGCCATCAGAAAGAGGGATTTTTTTTTGTTGAATCTTTATTACTTAGCTGTAAATACATTCTCTTCATCTTTGGCTTGAATTTCTGTTACAAAATTGCTTATCTGAAATTAGGTCTCCATGTTTGCATGGAATACTGCCAAATGTTCTTGAGGATTTGGCAATGAAACCACAATAATAAATCATCTGAAAAATTATAATAAGTAAAACCATGGTCCAGAAAGTAAGACAGATCTAAACATAACAAATATCTATGGAAATTGCACAGATACTTAAATACTAGACAGCTGCATGACAAATTGCACTTACATTGAGGAATATTTCAATTTAAGAAGAAATATTTCAAGTTTAGTCTTTGGTCTTCAGTTAAGATACTTAACACAGTGTTGCAGCTGTTAACATTGAATGATTTTTGTTTTTAATGACAAAATTAATGAAAAATATTTAGACTAATTGCAATTTCAGAAAATTAAATATTTTGATTCTGAGTAGATTTTAGCTTTCAGGGTAATCTTTGGATATTAAAACCACTGTGGTCGCTATGAAGTCCAGAACTGACCATTTTTTTTTCATTTTTTAAATGAATAAATGATATTTCTTAAATATCATTCAGAGATGAAAGCTTTCACAACGCTCCATGACTCAAAGAATTATTCCAGTGTTTATCTCGGGGCAAGACATCTTGAAACAAAAAGCTAAGGAGCTGTGAGCCATCATATTGATTTAATTCCATGTGGTCAGTAATATCTATGTAAATCATAAACAGTCGCAATGAAAGTTTGGAGTCAATAGAAATAAAATCCAGGGAGAACAATAACAAGATGCTCAATCTATTCTGCCCATTTACATTATCACCTAAAGTCAATAAATTCCCTAATAAGTTGCATTTGTCAAAATGAAGACCAGAGCTCCCATTTTCCAAATGGCTAAATATAATTGGAATTTTACAGTTGTGCCCTTTTGGTTGGAAGCAGAGATTAGAGGATAATGTTAAGATACTATAGTCAACATATTTTTGCCCCTAAAGATAATAAATGGAAGAAATGGGGCCAAGCTGAAGCCTGAAGCAGTGCAGCCACAACTTCATGACAAACCAAGATAGTCAAGGAAATAGAAACCTATTGATTGATGGTGAGATCATGTGTTCTGTAGGCTGAATGGATGTGCCTTGGAAGCAGTTCAGAGAAAGTTTGTTAAACTAACACCAGGATTGGGTGAGTTGTCTTAGGGGCAGCATGGTGGCACAGTGGTTAGCATTGCTGCCTCAGAGCTCCAAGGACCTGGGTCTGATTCCAGCTTGGGTCACTGTCTGTCTGTGTGGAGTTTGCACATTCTCCCCATGTCTGCATGGGTTTCCTCCCACAGTCCAAAGATGTGCATGTTAGGTGCACTGGACTTGCTAAATTGCCCCTTAGCATTATGGGATGTGTTGTTTAGAGAGATTAACGGGGTAAATATGTGGGGTTATGGGAATAGGGCCTGGGTGGGATTGTTGTCAGTGTAGGCTCGATGGGCTGAATAGCCTCCTTCTGCACTGTAGAGTTTCTATGATTTCTATGAGGAACAGGCTAGACTTGTATTCACTGGAATTCAGAAGAGTAAGAGGCATGACTTAATTGAAACATATAGGATCCTGAGGAATCGTGACAGGGTGGATGTGGAGAGAGTATAATCCAAAAATAGAGATCCTTCATAAAATGCCGAGAGACAAAGGCAGACCCAAGCCTTGCCTTATGGCCACTCAAATCTCAAGGCTGATATGAAATCGACAGCAGCGCTGTTGAATGGAAGAAAAAATAAGACTACTCTGTCAAGCAAGATATTCCCTCTGAGTGATATCTCCTCGGAGAATCTGGAACTGAGATTGCATTTTAAAAATAAGGGATCACTCAATGGTGAGGAGACTTGTTTTCTCTCAGTGAGTCTTTGGAATTCTCTTCCTCAAAAGATGGTAGAAGCAGAGTCTTTGGAAATTTTTATAGCAGGGCTAGATAGATTCTCGATAAGCAAAAGGGTGAAAGGTTATCAGGGTAGACAGGAATGTGGAATTCAGGTTACAATCAGGTCAACCATGATTTTATTGAACAGCAGAGCAGGCTGAAGGGCCAAGTGGCCTACACCTGCTTTTAATTTGCATGCTGGTATGTTCACATGGATTCTTACTTACCTGACATGCTAAGAGCAAGGCCGGAAGGAGGGCATCTGAAAGCTGCAGGGAACCTGGAAAAGCAGGGAATTATCAGAGGTGGGAGGAGGAAGGGTGTTATATGATGTCAGAGGGTTGATTGCAGGGTGAAAATCCTGCTTAGAGGAGAGAACTTAATGGCAGTAGAGTCGGTGGGGAGGTAATCCCAAGATCTCAGATGAGGGGAATCAGTAGGCGGAGGAAAGGGGGAGGCAAAGAATCGAGCATTTGGGGAAGTAGTTGGGGCAAAGTTATGGAGGAATTAGAGGATTGCAAAGAGAATCAGAAGCCTTGAGGGGTGGGGGGGTGGGGGCGCACTGGATGCCTCAGTGAGGTTGTTATAATTACCGGACCAGCGCCTCCAATGTAGCATCGAAGAATCCAGGAGTCCTGTCAGGACCTCTTATAATCATTTGCCTGCTGTCTGCCGCCAGAGAGTATCTCCTCTTGAAGAGGTGTTGTCCATCTTCTGGTAATTGCAGAGACACTCAATTTCCTATCCCCTCAAATAACCTTAGAGCCAATAAATAGCCTGGATAATGCAGTCTGCACACTGGAATCATTTTAATGAGGTCTTAGCACAAAGTTAATGTTGGGTCTGTGACCACTTGGACAGGCTACACCCCATACACTCTGTGCCTGTGTTAAGACACATTTGAATCTCTGGACCAAAAAGTCTGCTGGCATGTTAAATTTAAATGTGTCCAATTGCAGTGCCAAGAGAGCACTATAAAGTTATACATAATAATTCTTCAGACAACATTATATTCCACTGCTATAGGTGGATGAAATCAATATCATTGCTTGTTTTATTTTACTAACTAGTTACACACCAGCATAACAAAGAAGGTGACAATTAAAAAATATAATTTTCAATAAAAGTCAGTTTTATGTGAACATTTGAGATCTTGAATTTCATTTTACTCTCAACAAATTAACATTCAAGTTATTGACAAAGATAATTGCTTCAGGCAAGCTGGTCACATCATTGTGCTCTGCACAGGGAAACGCTGAGAGCCTGTTTCATGTTTTACAATGAACATGCGAAGCAATAATTGAAGCTGACCAGTGCAGACAGTCTTCCCGATTGATAGTTGATGCATGTTTTCATAGACATGAAACCACAGAACTTTGGAATTCCTCAAAGCTTCTCCTACTCCAGCACTATAATTATGGCAGAGATCTCCTTTACACATAAATGCATTTTGTGCTAATAGTAACCAGGCAAGAACATTTCCAAAGACTTTGCCTTTGGTTGAGTTTAGCAGGTTAGGTGGTGGGGGGAGGGGGGGGTGTGGATAAAGTCTTAAAAATCTGATTCTAGACTCAAACTGCTGCCAACCTGCCTATTTCTGGCTTTAACTGAGGTAGGAGAGTAAGGAGGTGACCAATCCACTCCATTAAGTGGTTTGGACCGATCAATGTGATGATGAGGAGATGTTCTTCATTCCCTTTCAGCTTTATAATTTTAACTTGAACTTAAGCTACAATCAGACAAGGATCCAATGGATGCAGAAGGTGAGTGCCCTTACATCAACTCCTGAATCCACTGTGCCTACCTGAGGAACGCATGAAATCGGACTCCCTGACACATTCTTTCCCATGAGGACTCCAATCCCTTCCACCCAGATATCTGGCTTCACTCTGCCTGAACTCTTCAATGCCACCTCTCAAAATTTCCAACTTCTGCATCCTATCAAGGCCTCAGACCACCTCCCAGAAGTCTGCAACCAGCTCACTAGCTTCCAGGCCCCCTCAGCCAGGCCACCAAATATTCACAATTTATATTCCCTTGTTTTACTTTATTCTCTTACCACTACATTATTCTACTTCCTTCCCTTCAGAGGACAGAGTTGGTGCATGGTTACATAAAATTACATATACAGTACAACACTGGAGAAGGCCATTTTACTTCAATAGTCTATGCTGGTGTTCATGCTCCACTCACATGTCCTGTTCCATCTGCCTCATCTCTGCATATCTTTCAACTCTTTTTTTCTCCTGTGGAGTCATCCAGTTTCTCTTTGAAAGCATCTATGATATTTACCTCAAACATTTCCTATGATAGCATGTCCAACACTACAATCACTGATTAAATTAAGAAATACATATCCGTATTTTCCCATCAGATTTATTAGTGGTTAACTTGTATTTGTACTGATTCACAAATGGAAACATTCTGGGCAGGCTTTTCCACGAAGCCCGTGTTTCATCATGACCTGCCATTGGCTGGTGGCGGGATCTTCTGGCCCCACTAGTGTCAACAGGCTTTCCTGTTGAATGCACCTCTCAACACATGAAAACCACAGTGTGGATGAGCCATCGGCCTGACCAGAAAATTCCACTGGCGTGAACAATTAGAAAGCTCCATCCATTCTCTTAGACATTTATCCATTCATAATTTGAAGACATCTATCAGGTCGTCTCTAAATCTATCTTTTTCTAAGTAAAAGAAATCGTAATCTGTTCAATCCTGATTGCTGTAATCTCTCAGTTCTCGCTCCATCCTCACCAATATTTATTACATCTTCTCCAACATTTCTATGTGCTTTTAGCAGTATGGAGGCCAGACATGTGCGCAACTCTCTAAGTGCAGCCTGGGCAGAGTCCTATAGAAGTTTAACATACCTTCACTACTTTTGAATTCAATACCTCTAGAACCAACTCCCAGTGCTTTATTAACATTTTTAATTGCTTTGCTGGCCTGCAATGCTGTTTTTAATTATTTATTCATCCTATCCATCCCTCGATTCATTTGGTCCAATTCGATTCCAATGCTCCCTGAGACTCACTGTGAGCAGGACCTCCTGTGTAGTTGCCTCCTCGATCTCTTTTACATGCTTGGTTGCTCGTCCAGCAGCCTAGCAGACCCTCCATGACTGCAGTCAAACTGTCTTTTAAATCAGCCAAATTCAGTACAGGATCAGCAAAAACTTCTTATCAGGTGTCAGAAAACAATTATAGAACAACAACAACTTCTATTAACATAGCACATTTTATATATTGAAATATCTGTAGGCACTTCACAGAAACACTAACAAACAAACTTTGACACCAAGTCACACAAATGCCGGAATTATAGTGCCTCACCTATCTGAGGTCCATAAGATCCCACCCAAGGCCAACAGAGAATGCTGTTCTCTGAGCCTTGTCTCTCTTGATTCTGGGGCAGGTCTGCCAGTAAAATTCCGGCAAAGGAGATGTTGCTATAGATAATCAAACACTTGGTCAAAGAGAGGCATTTTAAGCATTGTCTTGAAGTAGGAGAGAGAGAGATGGAGAAGTTTGGGAGGAAATTTCAGAACTAGGGGCTTTAGCAGCTGAAAACATTGTTTTTAGAGCAAACAAAAGCCAGAGGTCCATAGGAGATGCATTAGATAGAGAATAAGATGAAGCATGCAAATGAGAAGTGTCAGATTGATAACATAAGTGAGAATCAGGCTGAAATTTCAAAGGGGTAGAGAAAAAGGATATAAAAGTGGCAAAGAGAGAGCATGAGAAGAGGTTGGCAGCTAAAATGAAAGGGATCTAAAGGTCTTCTATTGCAGACAGATAGTAAAATTACATATAAAAGGGGTGCTGCAGTCATTTTAGGGATCAAAAAGAGAATATATACACGAAGGCAGAAGAAATGGTCGAGGTGCTAAATTTTGCATCTATTTTTACCAAGGAAGACGATCCTGTAAATTCATAATGAAAGAGAAGTTAGTTGAGATAATGGATGTGCTAAAATTAATACAGGAGGTATTAGAAAGCTGGCTGCACTTAAAATGAGTAGGTTGAATGCACTCTTGGGTGCTGTGGGACGTAAGGATGGGAATTGCAGCAGCACTGGCCACAATCATCCAACCCTCCTTACAACTGAGAGGTGCCAGAGAACAGAAAACTTGCAAACACTACACCCTTGTTCAAAACTGATGGAAGAATAAGCCCAGCGAATATAGGCCAGTCAGATTAATTTTGGTGGTGGGAAAGCTTTCAGTAATGATAATCAAGGAAAACATTTACAGATAATTGAACAACTGTGGATTAATTAAGGGAAAAGAGCAGATTTTTTGCAAAGACAAATCCTCTTTGATTCATTTGATTGAGTTAACTATGAGATTGGTGAACATATTCTGGCTGATGTAGTGTACATGGACTCCCAAAATACATTTGATAAAGTGCCACATATTAGGCTTGCCAGCAAAGTTCATCAAAATTCATGTGTTTCTAATATTGTAATGAAATGTGAGATGTTCACAATGGTGTGAAATGTGAGAAGCCCACAAAATGAAAAGGGCAGTGGCAGCATTGATATGAAATTGGTTGACTAGCGATAAATGGTTTACTTTCATGCTGGAGGAAGGTATACATTGAGATTCCCCAGGGGCGGATGCTGCTACTTCACCCGGTATGTATTAATAAGCTAGACTTGGGTATATAAGGCAGAATTTCAACATATGAAAATGACACAAGTCTTGGGAGCATTGTGAACTGTGAGGGGGATAGTGACAAACTTCCAGACAATACAACCAGGCTGGTGGCAGATGAAATTCAATGCAGAGAATTTGAAATGATATATTTTGGTAGGGAGAAAGAGCAGAAGTAATACAAAACAAAGGGTACAATTCTAAAGTGGGTGTAGAATCAGAGACCAGGAGGAATATGTGCACAAATTGTTGAATGTGGCAAGGCAGGTGGAGAAAGTGATGAAAAAGGCACACAGAATCTTGAGCTTTCTAATTAGGGACATAAGTTACAAAAGCAAAGAAGTTATGAAGAACCTTTTTGCAACACCGTTTCAGTCTCAACTGCAGCAGTGCATCCAATTCTGAACAGCATACTTTAGGGAGGATGTAAAGGCTTTTAAGTGAGTGCAGAAAAGATTTACGAGAAAAGTTCCAAGAAAGAGGAACTTCAGTTATGTGGCTAGATTGGAGAAGCTGGGGTTGATCTCCTTGGAGAAGAGAAATCTGGGAGAAGATTTGATGAGGTGTTCAAAATCATGAGGGGACTGGACAGGGCAGATAGAAAGAAATGATTCCCATTGTCAGAAGGCTGGAGAACAAGAGGACTTTGATTTAAATTTGATTTAAAGTGAATGGTGCTGCACGGGGTAGTGCTAGGGACTCAGGTTCAACTCCGGCCTTGGATGACTGTGTGAGATCTGCACGTTCTCCTGGTGTCTATGTGGGTTTTCTCTGGGTGCTCCGGTTTCCTCCCATACTCCAAAGATGTGCAGGTTAAGTGGATTGGCCATGCCAAATTGCACCTTAGTGTCCCAAGATGTGTAGCTTAGGAGGATTAGCAAGGTAAATACTTGGAGTTGCAGGGAACAGGTCTGGGTGGGATTGCCCCTGAGTGTCAGGGGGATTACGTGGGGTTACAAGGATAGAATGTGGGTGGGATTGTTGTCAGTGCAACTCGCTGAACCAACTGGCCTCCTTCTGCACTGTAGGGATTCAATGATTCTAAGACAAATGGACCAGAGACGACCTGAGGAATTCCTTTCATACAGCAAGTGGCTAGTAACTGGAATGCATTGCCTGATAGTGTGGTGGAGATAAATTCAATTGTAGCTTTCAAAGGGCAATAAAATAGGCACCTGAAGAGGAAGAAAACTGCAGGCTACTGGGAAAGGACAGGAGGGTTGGGATGAGCTGATTTGCTCATGCAGTGGGTTGACACAGACATGACTGGCCAAATAGCCTCCTTCTGTGCTGTAAACATTGTATAGGATGTCACATGGCTCAGTTGGCAGCTCTTCTGTCTGAGACAGAATGCTCTGCTTTCAAATTCCACTCCATGACTTGAAGATGGAAAGTGTTCAAGATGTGGCTTATTGGGTTGTTAATCAGCCATCTATCCTTCCAATACTGCGGACTGCTGTCCGAGGGGAGTGGCACTGGGTCCTTTCCTGTGTCTCAGAAGAGAAGGGGGGAGAGCAGGAGAGCAATAGTTATTGGGGACTCATTAGTTAGAGAGACTGATAGGACATCCTGTGGCAACAAAAGAGACACACGGATGGTATGTTGCCTCATGGGTGCTAGGGTCCATGATGTCGTGGACCATGTTTTCAGGATCCTTAAGCGGGTGGGGAAACAGTCACAAGTCATGGTACACAACAGTACCAACAACATAGGTAAGAGAAGGGATGGGGATTTAAAACAGGAATTTAGGGAACATGGGTGGAAGCTGAGAGCCAGGACAAAACATGTCGTCATCTCTGGTTTGTTGCCGATGCCACATGCTAGCGAGTTGAGGAACAGGGAGAGAGCGCAGATTAACATGTGGATGCAGGGATGGCGTAGGAGAGAGGGTTTCAATGACATGTATAATTGGAGCACATTCTGGGGAAGGTGGAACCTGTACAATCAAGATGGTTTGCACTGAACCAGAGAGGCACCAATATCCTGGGAGGGAGATTTGCTACAGCTATTCAGGGGGGTTTAAACTAATTTGTCAGGGGGATGGGAAAACAAGCTGTAGTCCAGAAGCCATTGCTGAGTGTAGTGAGGTACTGAGGAGGGTATCAAGGTCATCAAGGTCGTGAGAGTGTACCGGCAGACAGGATGGTGGGTTGAAGTGTATCTACTTCAGTGCAAGGAGCGTCTGGAATAAGGTAGGTGAACTTGCAGCATGGATTGGTACTTGGGACTATGATGTTGTGGCCATTACGGAGACATGGTTAGCACAGGGACAGGAATGTTTGTTGGCAGTTCCGGGGTAGAGATGTTTTAGTAAGAGTAGGGAAGGCGGTAAAAGAGGTGGAGGAGTAGCATTGTTAGTCAAGGATAGTTTAATGGCTGCAGTTTCGAGGGGGATCTTCTTAGCACAAGCAGCTGCCTGCCAGAAATTAACATTTCCATATGATTAACGATCCCAGGATGGTAGCCTCTGGGCTCTCTAGCATCATTGCCCCCCCCCGACTTGGGGGTGGGGGGGTGGGGGGAGGTGGTGAGTGATGCTAGAGGGTCCAGAGGCTACCAGTAGGGTTTACAACTGCTCCCCACTCGCAGGGAACAGGCATCGTCACCCCACTGGCAGGGCAGAGGTTATTGAGGTCACTCCCAGGATGTTGGGGCCGAGGGGGTTCGTGGTTGGCCACTGGGGGTGTGGGGGGTCTGGGGTCAGGGCTAGCCTGTGGGGTAGATTATGGCTGGCTGGTGGTAGGCCAGCAATCAGTGGGTTCGTCGGGAAGGCCAGCAATGGGGGGGTTCTGGGGAAGGAAATGGGGAAGGCCAGAGATCAGAGGCTAATGACAGGGAGGCAGTGCATACGTTCTGATCTCCTCAGTGACGGGTCGACACATATACAGTGGTTCGTTCAGCATTGTGCTGCCAGCTTTTCAAGTGGAATGAGGTCCCACACCCCACTTTTCAGCATGAATCAGTCTGAGGCACTCTGTGTGGCAGAGTGTCGGAGATTCATTCTGGTGAGTATGTCTTAAAAATGGGAGGGAAATTCTCCCATTTTCCCGTCTGTTGGGCACTTAGTTTTGCTCAGATCTTTACTTACACATTTTTGTCAATAATCCTACTTCGGGTGGGAGACTTGAAGCTAACAGCGGAACCCAATCCAATATGGCAGTGGCAAACTTACAATGTAGATATGCTCATGTGTCTCTTGTTAAGTGACTTGCCTGTTAACGTCTGAAATATGGATGCTGTGCTGATGAATTTCTAGGGCACTGCTTCTGACAGCATCAACCTTTCCTGTGGAACATCGACAAATTTTTGTAGACTAATATGTGATTTATTCATTAAAACAAAAAAATACCAGTGGTACTTATTTTTATTCTTGCAACTAAACAAAACACCATGACGTAGAAGGTTTGCGTTCAATTGTGTTTTGGAGTTTGATTCCTTTCAAGTGCCTTATGACATGTGGGCTGCAGTGACTTTGCTGTGAACCTATTTGTCTTTGATAGATAAATGCAGCAGATTCTGCTATAACTTGCTGGGTTAATATCTCTGTGTATATTTGCATTCCTGACTTTGCAAGTCAGTGGAGTTCATGTGTGGGAACTTACTATGTGGCAGAATTTACTATACGGTAGGTTTGGTTATTGCATTTGCACACAAAGATTTTTGGCATTTTACAAAAGAATAATGAGACCGCTCTTAGACAATCTGCAATGTCATTTCTTTATATTGACTTTTATATTCGCTATATGTAAACTTAACATTGTCTATAGTAACTCCTCGTTATTCTAGCATTACATGAACCGTTGCAGGCAATCCTAATGTCTTCTGACATTACATGCTATTCTTTGATGAAATAATCCAGCCCATTATTATGTTATTCTTAAACTATGCAACCAACTAATCTGCCAAAAATGGTAGTGGAAATGTTTCTGCTTTGAGGCGGGGGAGGGTGGAGAGAATGGAGGGGGAAGGAAAAAGGATGGTATGGGCTGTAGCTGTCGTGAGTGAAGCAAACAGTCACTCTCCCTTTAGCTCTTTTCTATCCATGTGTGGTGGAGATAACAGGCATATTTGGAAATGTTTAAAGAAACACTAGACATGACCTTTACTCTGAAGCAAAACATACGTTTGTGAAGGATCTTCTGAGCTCTGGGTTCTACTGCACTTGCATACTGCAGTTGAAGGGCTGCATGAAGGTGGTAAGTGATTTTAAGAGATCTGGTAAATAAAATTAAAAAAACACTTGTAATATAAAATCTTTAAAGAATGTTGCTCAGTTTCAATTTTAATCTTTGGATTTCGGGAGCAAACCGTAAAACAGGTCCAGCTGCAACTTCTCAATGGTTGCACAGACCACAGCTGGACCGATGTTTTGCTGTTTTCAGAATAACTTAAGCACTTATGACCGACTTGAAGCAATTGTCAGCACATATAACTTCTGGACTCTTAACAGTTCTGATAATTACTAAAAGTTGGTCTGCAATAAAATGTGCTTTAGGTGGAAAGAAACAAGGCAAAGTTGTGTTCTGAGCTAGAAACTGGAGACTCCAGGCATTATCAATTTCAAATTTTAACCCTGCCATTCACTGGAAAGGAACAAGTAGAACGATCTTAAATCTGAATTAAATGTCACTTCGAAAGTTAATGTTTGACAGTTAAAATAGTGCTGCGAATCAGATATTTTATGATCTCTTTGGAAACACAGGCTAGTTGGCGAGATAATCAAAGCCCAGAGATTCCAAAAAGAACAGATGCAAAAAATAGTTATGGATCTTTTGCAGTTGTAACATGAGCCATTATTTATTTGTTGCACTGGATAATGTCTTTGGAACATTCAATGAGAACACAAGCAGCCGCTGCAATATAAATTATGGGTGACACGGTGGCATGGCGGTTAGCACTGCTGCCTCAGAGCTCCAGGGACCTGGGTTAGACTCCCAGCTTGGGTCACTGTCAGTGTGGAGTTTGCATGTTCTGCTCGTGTCTACGTGGTTTCCTCTGGGTGCTCCAGTTTTCTCCCACAATCCAAAGAAATGCGGGATAGGTGCATTGGCCATGCTAAATTACCCCTTAGTGCCCCTGGAGGTGTAGGTTAGAGGGATTAGGGAGATAAATAGATGGGGTAGGGCCTAGGTGGAAATGATGGCGGTGCAGATTTGATGGACTGAATGGCCTCCTTCTGCACTATAGGGATTCTATGAAATCATTTGATTATTGCTAGATTTTTCTCACCTTTTCCAGCAAGGTTTCTTGCACCAAAAATATGACCAGCACAAAACATCTTGCTGAATTAGGTGTGAGAGTTAATATTGCAGAAGGGACTGCATTGTTGATAAAATGTGAGTTATTTTCAGATCCTGGCTGACTTGGGTTTAGCTATTTTTTTCACACTGTCCTTTGTGCAATTGCTTTAAGCAATGACCCTTCAATGTTAAACTACTTTTAAAGGACCTCCACTTGCTTCCAAAAGAATGAGATGGATTTTTACTTACTGGACACACCAGGACATCTGGGGTACAAGGGGATGGGGGGGGATAGGCAGAGTGGGTGGTGCAGTGGGTCAGCGAGATTGGTGAAAGTTGAAATTTGGGATTCCACCAATTCTGGAATCCCAAATCTGGATTCAGCCAGAGTGATTTAATAGATATGACTTCAGTCAAGCGGGCCATAGTTCAGTGGAGGCCACTGTACAGGGCAGGTCCTCCACAGATGAGGGAAGGGGGACAGTGGAGCCTGACAATATGTGCCATAGAGTTGTTCAGATGTGGGAGGTTCTGGTGGGAAGGGGCCCTTCCAGAATGAGTGGGTGATCTGGGGGCTGGGCAATCCCACAGGAGGAAGGGTGCTTAATCCTGAGAAAGAGTCAGTACCAGGGGTAGTGGGTGACATCCCTTAGGGCAGGATGGAAAAACAAAGACCGAAGTGGGAATAGTCAGAGGCCTGTGAGTGGTGGGGGTGGGGATAAGGTTTGAGGCGTGGGTCAGAGTAGTGCAGCATGAGATCGGGGCACTCTAGTGGAATGGTGCCAAGCTCTCTGCAGCTGGCTCACTGACATGTTTAGGCCCTGCTCCCCCTCAGTATCGGCACACAACTCACCACTGTCCAAAAATGTGACTCAGTATCTTAAGATTGCGATGAAGAGGTGGCTGAGAGACCAATGTGATTTACCCCATTTTCCTTGCCACTATGACAATTGGAAATTTTTGTGGAAAATTCCATCCCACGTATTTTTCAGTGTTTTGTCATGTGCCTGTGAGGGTCCCTCATTGCTCCCTTTCTGAGGCTAGTACTTGGAGAAGAGTATCTTAAAAAGATGACCTACCTCTCAAAAAAACCTCTAATAGTAAATATCAGCTTAAGGAATGCCTTGAACAATTGTTGAAGGAACGAAATGGCGACAATCAGACAAGGCTTCTTAATGGGCACAGTTAGCGTGATGCAAGATTAACCTGCATCTGTTGAAATGAATGATGATGGGAAGCAACCCAATGTTAAACACAGCATTGCAATTGCATTCCCAGCAGGGAACCCAGCTTTGTGCAAGGTGAGCATTAAATAATGCTAGCATGCACTTTTTAAAAGTGGATTGGACCTTTTAAATGGGTTGTTTATTCTGTATGCAGAAGTTTATTCAACTGACTGGAAAGATTTATAGAGAAGAAAAAACCAGGAGAAATGGTGAAGTTAGCCAGAGAGAGGGCTTCCAGATTCCCTGACACAGCTCTCCCTGATTAATCTTTAAGAACATAAGAACATTGGAATAATAGCATTGGAAAGAGATAGGATCAGGCAGGCTAGGAAGGTGTTTGTCTGGAATAAGGGGAAATATGACGACATCAGGCAGATAATTGGACAAATAAACTGGAAGGAGGTGTTCTTGGGGAAAAGTGCTGAAGGAAGGTGGCGGATTTTCAAGGAATGTTTGACTGGAGCTCTGCACGACAACGTTCCGATGAGACAAGGAGGTTTTGGTAGGTCGCGGGAGCCATGGTGCACGAAGGTTGTGGTGAACTTGGTCAGGAAGAAAAGAAAGGCATATAAAAGGTTCGGAGAGCTAAGAGATGTTAAGGATCTAGCGGAGTATAACGCTTGTAGAAAGGAGCTTAAAAAGGAAATTAGGAGAGGCAGAAGGGGACATGAGAAGGCCTTGGCGAGTAAGATTAAGGAGAATCCCAAGGCGTTCTACAAATATGTGAAGAGTAAAAGGATGAGAAGTGAAGGGATAGGACCTATAAAAGGTGAAGGGGGAAAAGTCTGTGTGGAACCGGAAGAAATGGCAGAGGTGCTTAATGAGTACTTTGCCTCGGTATTCACGGTGGAAAGTGATCTGGGAGGTTGTACTGCAGGTTTGCAGCAGACTGAAAAGGTTGAGTATGTGGATGTTAAGGAAGAGGATGTGTTGGAACTTTTAAATTCTATCAAGATAGACAAGTCGCCGGGGCCGGATAGGATGTATCCCAGGTTACTGTGGGAGGTGAGGGAAGAGATTGCAGAGCCCCTGGCGATGATCTTTGCATCATCGATGGAGACAGGAGAGATTCTGGAGGATTGGAGGATTGTGGATGTGGTTCCTATTTTCAAGAAAGGGAACAGGGATAGCCCAGGAAATTACTGACCGATGACTCTGACCTCAGTGGTTGGTAAGTTGATGGAAAGGATTCTGAGGGACAAGATTTATGAGCATTCAGAGAAGTTTAGCATGATCAGAAATAGTCAACATGGTTTTGTCAAGGGCAGGTCATGCCTTACGAGCCTAGTTGAGTTCTTTGAAAATGTGACCAAACACATTGACGAAGGAAGAGCGGTAGACGTGGTTTACATGGACTTCAGCAATGTGTTTGATAAGGTCCCCCATGCAAGACTTCTTGAGAAGGTGAGAGGGCATGGGATCCAGGGGGCTTTGGCCTTGTGGATCCAGAACTGGCTTGCCTGCAGAAGGCAGAGAGTGGTTGTAGATGGGTCTTTTTCTGCATGGAGGTCAGTCACCAGTGGAGTGCCCCAGGGATCTGTTCTAGGACCCTTGCTGTTTGTCATTTTCATAAATGACCTGGATGAGGAAGTGGAGGGATGGGTTAGTAAGTTTGCCGACGATACAAAGGTTGGTGGTGTTGTGGATAGTCTGGAGGGATGTCAGAAGTTGCAGCGTGACATAGATAGGATGCAAGACTGGGCGGAGAAGTGGCAGATGGACTTCAACGCAAATAAATGTGCAGTGGTCCATTTTGGCAGGACCAACGGGATGCAGGAGTACAATATCAAGGGTAGGAGTCTTAGCAGTGTTGAAGAGCAGAGGGATCTTCGGGTCCGGGTCCATAGGACTCTTAAATCGGCCTCGCAAGTGGAGGATGTGGTCAAGAAGGCGTATGGTGTACTGGCTTTCATTAATCGAGGGATTGAGTTTAGGAGTCAGGAGGTAATGTTGCAACTTTATAAGACCCTTGTCAGACCCCACTTGGAGTACTGTGCGCAGTTCTGGTCGCCTCACTACAGGAAGGATGTTCAAGCTATTGAAAGGGTACAGAGGAGATTTACAAGGATGTTGCCTGGATTGGGAGGCATGCCTTATGGAGATAGGTTGAGGGAGCTAGGTCTCTTCTCCCTGGAGAGATGAAGGTTGAGAGGCCACCTGATAGTGGTTTATAAGATGTTGAGAGGAATAGATAGGGTGGATTCCCGGAGGCTATTTCCCAGGGCTGAAATGGTCACTACGAGAGGACACAGGTTTAAGGTGCTGGGAAGCAGGTACAGAGGAAATGTTAGGGGTAAGTTTTTCACTCAGAGGGTGGTGAGTGAGTGGAATCGGCTGCCGTCGGTGGTGGTAGAAGCAAACTCCCTGGGGTCTTTTAAAAGACTTCTGGATGAGTATATGGGATCTAATGGCATTGGGAGTTACAGATAGTTCTATGGCTTGGTAGGTATAGATGCGATCGGTGCAAATTGTGGGCCGAAGGGCCTGTTTGTGCTGTAGTGTTCTATGTAAATGTTTCTATGTCTATAAGAACTAGGAGCAGGAGTAGGCCATTTGGCCCTTTGAGCCTGCTCCACCATTCAATAAGATCATGGCTGATCTTTTTGTGGACTCAGCTCCACTTACCCATTTACCTTTTGATCAGAAGATTGAAAGGAGGAGAGGGGTTCACATTCTGTTGTGGGCCTCAGCTCCATCAGGTGCCGCAAAAACATTGGGATCAACTAGCCGCAGAGAAGTTTGACCCTGAGGACCTGATGCAATTCCAGAAGAATTTCAAGGACCTGACTCGAGTTGTCAAGGTCAGTGAATACATGTTCAAATCCCCGCATCCCAGTATCTGCATCAACAACTTTAATGCAAAGCCCAATGCATATCACTGATGCATTAATAATCTTTTGCAGCCAGGGATCATTGCCAACATCTGTACACTCCGTTTCACTCTGATACACTCACCATTGCTTCGACCCTCACAGTTACTATACACAAGCAAATTACTTAAATATATTGAAACATGTATAGACACTCTTTCCTCTTGCTTGCGGACAGGTTTGCCCATAATAGAAGGGATCAGCAATGAACCAGCAGGAGATAGACATGGCTGGACCTCATCACCTCCTTGGAGGAGGTGCTGCTCAGCATTATTATTGCAGCATTCCCTAAAATCGTAACAAACAAGTGTCACTGAAACTTTCTAGGATGACGACATTTTTCCTGTATTACACAACTTCTCTAATACCACCATCCTCATTCCAAAATCTGATATGAGGTGCAAACTGTAGATGCTGTAACCTCAACACCTCTTGCTTTGCAGGACTCTTGGCATCAGGGTTTCAGTGACTGTCTCAGGAGGAAGAAAATGAGGAGCCATTGACACATCGTAGTTCCACACTGACTGCCCAAAAATGTATCATCAGCCTCCATTTCTCCTCATAAATTCCTCCAGTCACAGTTGCTCCTCACTGCTTCATCTTCCTATCCCCCTGTTATAGAAAATCACAATGTAGAGATGCCGGTGTTGGATGGGGTAAACACAGTAAGAATTCTCACAACACCAGGTTAGAGTCCAACCTGTTTATTTGATAGTAATCTCACAAATCTCACAGGCATCTCCACTCATGTTGTCTGCATCTTTAAGACTTGAATAGCAGGTTAGCTGTAAAGACTTGCGTTCTAATCAGTATTCTGTAAACTGTGTGTGACTTTATATGCCCTTCTCTGATCAGAACCTTCCACACATCAGACGAAGGAACGCTGTTTCCGAAAGCTTGTGAGATGACTATCAAATAAACTGGTTGGACTTTAACCTGGTGCTGCGAGACTTCTTATATAGAAAATCACAGCACCCATTTTTCAAAATCCTGTAATAAAGAGCAGGACAAAAAAAGGTTCCATATCAGACTACAATTCTAACCATCGATATATAATGGCCAACTAATCACCTTTGTGTTTTCCCTTAGTGCCTCTCTTGATGATGCCTTTGTCTGGCCTCGAATTCCTCTGCAGTGCTTTCCCAGTGCTTGTAGAATCGCTGGTAAAACACTGCTGGCTTTTGTGGGGGAGTGTTGGGGGGGGTGGGGGGGGGGGGGGTGTGGATGTGGTTGCGCAGCTGAAAATGGTCTTGGAGGATGCCTTTGGCTCCTTGAAGGCCCAGCTTTGAACAACACCACCTTGGCATGGGGAGGAGCAGTCTGGTCTGGCTTGCTGACAGGCAGCAGCTGGGGCAAGAGTGGAGTGGCAGTAGTGGGAGCACAAATGTTATCATCCTATGAGAAGGCAGCAGGTTTATGTACCACAGTACCATGGGTCCAGCAGCTCCACAATCTTAGTAATCTGTTGAGGCACAGATTGGAGTGAGAGTCTTCAAACTCTACAAGCGCTGGCAACAACATTACAGGTGCATTAAAAACAATTTTCCAAATCTCTGTGAATTCAGAAATTATCCTTATAGATCAAAAAATTACAAACGTCACTCCATTATTTAAGAAGGATGGGAAGGAGAAACCCAGTGACTGATCTGTTTAACACCAGTTCTGGCGAAGTTGTTGAATCTAGAATAGAAGGTATTAAATGAGAAATTCCATGCCCATTCATCAGTTTCTGGGATGTGGAATTGGGTAAAGATACAATTGCAGGTAGTTATATTGCACACTCTAATGACACTTTGGCTTTGCTCCTCATGACCACCTCAGGCCTGTGGTACTTCACTTCCATATTCTAATAAGGGTATAATGACTGCTTAAGGACACTGATCTGAAATTACTCATAACCACCTGGATCTTGCATGTCTGCAATGATCCAACGGAGGACTTACTCGAAATGGTGAGCTACATAGGGACAGTTGACTGCTGTCCACAGCCTGCCTGATTTAATAAGACCTGAGCAGCAATTCAATGCAATCTTATTGCCAACTTCTATGTGCCAATCTAGGACCTAACTAAGTGCTGTGCAATCAGTGTTGCCTGAATGAGAGATCTAAACATTGAAATAATCCTTTGGTTTCATTAACAGACTCAACATGAATTGACAGCATTGGTCATACCTCCACTGACAGCTCAACATGAGCGAAGCTGTCAGTTCACCGGTCTTGCTAACAATTAGTAAGTTTTGGGGGTGTAGGAGTTAATTGGTTCTGGCTATGGGGCACAGAGATAATCCTGACTCCTGGATGTAGAAAAGCATGTCTATATCTGTGAAATCCATCTTCCTTGTTTTCCACACTCACATTTCACAAGTTTCTGGCTTGTGCATCCAGATTATGAATGAGTTTTTTCCTATGAGACTGAAAAACCTATTTCCTGCTTATTAAGGTCCTAAGTGATGATTGTCAAACGAAACCTTTTGTGGGGTTTAACTCTTCCTTGCTGGATAACTCCACGCTGCTGCTAACCAAGAAGCTGCCATGTTCCTGCAGGCTTGAAAGTTATACAGATGAAAAATTAATTGTCAAAGACTTCTTGTAGTAAATTTGGATGAGTTGTCTACTGCCTCTGTCAATGGGTTCAGAAATTAACTGGCTCTGAGCTGGAATTAACAATGCTCTCATTATTAAACATTGGTCAAAGTCCACTTGTGCTGTGTTCTTACATCAAAATCCAAAATATAGGTTCCTTGACGAGGTTACATGACATGATTACTTTCTTTGCCGTAATAAATTTATTTCCAATTCTCCCGTGAACAATTAATTCCAGTCAGTTATTCTTTTGGTAACTAAAATAAATCAAAATCAATTCCTGAACTGAGAGACAGCTGAAAGTATGATTTCTACTTGGCGAGGACAAGGTTTCTGTGGCAGAATGTAGTTACACCCAGATTCTAACCTGTTTATGTTGCTCCTTTAAATACCAGAGGGAATTAATTACCTTAACAGCAAACAATAAAGGGAAACACAGAATTTGATCAACCCAGAAGGAACTGATATTCCTTGATTGGAGTGGGTAGGTGCTCACCTTGAATTGGGACAGAGAACTAGTGGCACAGAGGTTAGCATTGCTGTTTCACAGCACCAGGGACCCGGGTTTAATCCCAGCTTGGGTCTCTGTCTGTTGGTTCTCCCTGTGTCTGCATGGGTTTTTTCCAAGTGCTCTAGTTTCCTCCCACAGTCTGAAAGACGTACTGATTAGGTGCATTGGCTGTGCTAAATTTACCCTCATTGTACCTGAACAGGTGCCAGACAATGGTGAATAAGGGATTTTCACAGTAACTTCCTTGCAGTGTTAATGTAAGCCTACTTTTAACACCAATAAATAAATTTTGAAAACATTTGATGTTTTCAGGCTCCATCAAACTTTTGCAGGCTCCATCATTTAAATGATCCTAACCCCAGGGTGTGGGGCAGAATTTCCTCATTGGGGCAAGGCTGGATCTGCCCCATTTCACTTGCACCAGTAGAGCAAGGACTCCAAGGCCTATTTTGATGTTAGTGTACCTTTAAGTGTTTTTAAAAAATTATGTTCTCTATAGCTGTCATTGTGGCACAGTGTTGTGTACGATAAGTCCTTTTATTGCTACTTAAGTGGTTTCAATGGTGTTTGTTTATTTTTATTTTGGGAATTAGTTTTAAGGCCCTCCATTATCAGGAAGAAAACTAGCAAGCCACGTCAAATGACAGGAGCTCTTTCATTTTCAGTTTTGTGCTAGGGGTTTTAGTTTTAGAAGGGCTGGAAAGAACTCTCTCTCTCTCTCTCTCTCTCCCCTCTTAGTTTTGAGAGGTTCTGATAGTTTAGCTGAAAGACTTCCTGGAGTAGAAAATCTGCGGTTGGGGGTTTGGTCAGAAGTCTCCCTGATCTAAGAAGCTGTTCTGACTTCAAACTGTTCTCAGTGTTTCAAGAGGATTGCAGCATTCATCCAGAGTTTCAGTACTGCGTGAGCATTAGTCTTTGCTGCGCTAAACCTGTGAAAAGGGTTTTGTCTAAAGGAAGTTTGGTTTTGATTGGAACAACTTTGATATATTTGATAAGGGCCATACATTACTGTGTTTTTTTTTGTTTGCAATTGATAACAGTTATTGCTAATTTTCTTTCCGTACATGTTAACTTTATTCTTAAATAAAATTTGTGTGATAAAAGCTCCCTAGTGGGTCATCTGAATCATACCCGAGGTGAACCATATCATGCTTATCTGAGCCAAATTCAAGGTGTAAAACTTAGAATCCAGGCAAGACTCATAAAACACTGTGAAGTTTCTGACCTGAACCGAAACACGATGTATGATTCCTCTGGCAACGATTCAAAATTATTGGTCTGAATGCATTCAAAAGGATTTGGAAGTAGTGCTCAGCATGCTGAACATTGTGATTTATGGCTACAGCACTGTGTACTCTTAAGGTCATGGGAAGCTGGTCAAAGAACAGAGCCATTATAAATAGAAAATACTTAAAAATATTTTCACTCAAATTTGAGCAAAGTGCCAACAAAGTTCCATGCCATTTTCTTCCAATTTGGGAATCTGTATAAAAGTGAACTTGGGAATGAATATTGTACAGCCAAGTTAATTAGAACAATTAGATACAATGGACACTACAGTATGGAGACAATGAATGCAATATAGCAAAGATTTGATATTTCAAGCATTATACATTTAACTTACATGTAATCCTCAATAGGACAAGTCAAACTTCTGGGCTTGAATATTCTTCTCCAATCAGCCTGGGGATTCTATGTTCTTGATTCAAAAGCAAGGAAAATAAGGTGGAGATCCTTGAACTGGACCTCGGCCACCCCTGCGTGGGATTCCCACAGGTGCCTGCATTTGTATCAGGCAGAAACAGACTTAAAATGACAAAGGATGAGACTCCCATCCCAATATCCTTTTGCAATACTATAATTCACTGTTCCTGGCCCTCTCAGATTGGTAGGACAGGCAGCAAAGACAACAAAAACCCAGCTTGCAGGTGCAGCAGGTGGTCAGGAAGGCGAATGGGATGCTGGCCTTCATAGCGAGGGGGATTGAATATAAAAGTAGGGAGGTCTTGCTGCAGCTGTATAGGGCATTGGTGAGGCCGCAGCTGGAGCACTGTGTGCAGTTTTGGGCGCCGCACCTGCGCAAAGATATTTTGGCCTTGGAGGGAGTGCAGAGGAGGTTTACTAGGCTGATACCGGAGTTGAGGGAGTTGAGCTATGAGGAGAGGCTGAATAAACTAGGCTTGTACTCATTAGAGTTTAGAAGAATGAGGGGAGATCTCATTGAGACGTATAAGATGATGAATGGGATGGATAGGATAGAGGTGGAAAGACTCTTCCCGCTCAAAAAAGACAGTAGGACTAGGGGGCACAGCCTCAAGATAAAAGGGGGGCGGTTTAGAACGGAGTTGAGGAGGAACTTCTTCACTCAAAAGGTGGTGAATCTCTGGAATTCTCTGCCCGTTGAAGTGGTGGAGGCTGCCTCGCTAAATATTTTTAAGAAGCGGGTTGATGGGTTTTTGATAAGAGAGGGGATTAAGGGTTATGGGGAGAGGGCGGGAAAGTGGAACTGAGCAGCGACAGATCAGCCATGATCTTATTGAATGGCGGGGCAGGCTCGGAGGGCTGGATGGCCTACTCCTGCTCCTATTTCTTATGTTCTTATTATGTTCTTAAATGGTAAGATAGGTTTATACGGATTTACAATCCCTCAGCAAGATAGGGGTGCATCTGGAGTTGGCACTCAAGGCTGCCCCAATTCATCCAGCCATGTGGAGCACTCTTCATGATACCAATGTTGTAAAGGCTCCTCATTATTGCAAAGTTATGCAGCTTACACCACAGAACAATTAATCTGGGTGGCTAATCAGAGCTGTGCCCAAAACGGACTCCTGAATGTTTCAGACAGCGTAGATGTTGCTGAAGGTACCAAGCGTCTACTGTGTTCGAGTTCCTGAGAGAACTCATGCATCACGTCTAGAGGTGACACACCTTATTGTTTAATAGGCAGCCTGGGACCTAAAAGTCTGACTGGAATAAGAGCAGCATGGCGGCATCATGACTTTCACTCCGTTTCTTTTTATTAATGGATTGACTGTGAGTGACACTGGCAATGCAAGTATTTATTGTTCATCCTTAATTTCTCTTGAGAAAGTAATGATCTTGTAGAACTACTGCAGTCCATTTAGTGTAGGTACACCGGTAGTGTTCCTTCAATGTTGCTGAGTCAAAATCCTGCAATATGTTTCCTATTAGCAGAGATATTATCCATGATTCTCCTATCTCCATGCACTAATTTTTTAGCGCAGCGGGCCAGGAGATTCTCATGTCAGCTGATTCGCGGGATTTATGCGAGCGGTCGTGCCTCACTTGCATTTCCCAGAGACAGATTTCTGGCAATGTCTGCTCCGTGCCAGAAATCGGTGGGAAGGCGCAAAGACCATTTACATTGTCATTTTAATCTGATTTAATATGGCTGAAGTCTCTAGGGTCGCTAGTATCTCCTACCCCATCAGAGTGTTTCACTCCAGTGGGGATTAGCATCGCTCGCATAAATCCCACCTACACTAAATGGACTGCAGTAGTTCTAGAAGATCATTACTTCTTCAAGGGAAATTGAGGATGAACAATAAATACTTGCATTGCCAGTGCCACTTTTGGGGAGCTACAGACCCAAGCCCGCTGGTGTGAAAGAGGGGAAAACAGGGCCCCCCAGACGATCGGGCAGCAGGGGGATCCCTGTTCCCCCGGCACTGCCCATGGGGTAAAGTGCCAATGCCCAGGAGGCACCTTGGCATTGCCATTGAGCATGGGGCAGTATCAAGGGAGGAGGGTGTATGGAGAGATGGGGCCTATGGGGCGGGTCTGATGGGGGCAGGGTCAGGGGGCCGATTGGTGGGGATGGGAGGGCTGGTGGCCATTCTACTTAGAAATTGGGGAGTGGAGAGAGGCCAGTGATTGGGGCAGTCTGGGGGAAGGGTGTCAGCCGGTGGGGGCAGTCACCTGCTGGGGAGGTTGGTACTGAGGTTGGGTGTGGCGTCAGGACTGCAGGAAGTGGGGTTACGGTCGGGGGGAGGAATTGGTGGCGGGGTTGGAGATCACAGCGGGCTAGGAGGGTGGTGTTGGGGTTGGGCCCGGGAATGGTCAGGGGGCCATTGGTCAGGCTGTGGGGGGGTCAGAAAGTTGTTGTTGCGGGGGTCGTGGGGCTGACCAGCAATTGAGATGGCCAGCAATGAGGAGGCCATCAGCACAAGGCCAGTGCACATGCGCCGATCTTGGCACTCAGAGCACAATCATAAAGTTAAAGTTTGTTTATTAGTCACAAGTAAGGCTTACATTAATACTGCAATGAAGTTACTGTGAAATTCCCCTAGGGGAATGCATGCATTGATTCCATGCATGCATCCCCCATGGATAGAATCATGGAAATATAGCTGAGATTTTCCACTTTGATAGAAACCCAACATAATATTTAAGGATGAGTCTTGCCCCATTACTGACCCAAGCAAATTTTCTAAAGTGAACCTGACTTGAGCTATCTTGGCAAACTCCTCACTGAGAGGTGAGAAGAGAGATACTGCAGCAGATATCAGGCAGCTATAGTGGCAACACTTAGCCCTCACAATAGCTGGCAATTTTTTTAAATGAATTTCTTCAGAAGCGGACCCCTAGTCATATGGATAGCAGGTTTGAATAGGTGCCCAGATCTCATGACTGGAACAGATGTTAAGTTTTTTGCACATTAGGGGCCTAACACCTTTTTGAGGTTGTACCTGTAAGACAAATATTCCCGGAGGCAGCCGGTTGCACTTAGCAAAACCAGACCTTGGAACTAACTGCGAGCAAGAAGTTGATTTTTTTGAAGTGTTCATAGCTGAAAATGGATCTAAATGCATCAGAAATGGTGCTGTAGTGGTAATGTCACTGGACAAGTAATCAACAGGCTAATGCTTAGGGTACATGGGTTCAAATCTCAAAACAGAAGTTGGTGGACTTCAATGAACAAATCTGGAATTGAAAATTAGTCTCACTAACGATGACCCCATGAAATTTTCATGGATTGTTGTAAAAACCCATTGGTTCACTAACAACCTTTAGGGAAGGCAATCTGCCACCCTTACCTGTTATGGCCTATATGTGACTCCAGACCCAGAACAATGGAGTTGGCTTTTAACTACATGATGTAATAGCCTAGCAAGCCATATATTTCAAAGGCAGTTAGGAATGATCCAGCAAATCCCACCCATGAAAGAATAAAAAGAAGGAATGCCTCCGTACCCACACAAGCCATTCATTAAAAAAGGTGTGACACAGTTTCCCCCTCCCCCTAGCCATTTGACACTACACCTCAACCCATAAACCGAACCCTGTCTCAGCTTCTGATTCTTCCCTCACAACCCCTAACTTTCAATCCACCCCTGCAGTCTCTCTTTTTTCAACATCTATCCACCAATTTCCCTCCCCCTCCAACAACCCAACACCAGCATCCTGTAGCCAGTGAGCTATTGTCTAATACAAAAATGGTCAAGCAAGAAAAGGACACAAATATGGCCTAATGGGAAATATGGTTAACTTAAAAAAAAAGTTTTTAAACTTCAGGCTGAGTATGTGGACTGCTCTGTTCACCTGTGATAAATGGCTTTGGTTGAACGATGTATGATAAAGTTAGCAGGATGCCGGACATGGTTGTTTTCAAGGTAGAAGCTCTAACAACACATCCATGCTAATGAAGTTATTCTAATTGATCAAATGGACAGAAACCAAATACAAGTGGAGCCGGACATCTGTTTTTAAGTGTTAAGCAATCTTAAGACACTGCCCTAAGGTCAGGTAGCTGCAATAAACCAATTTGGATGGTATGCTGATGGTTAAAGCCTATGCGCAGAACTGGATGTGTTTGAGTCAGTCTCAAGGAATAAATATTGGAGTTTTGAAGAAAAGAGAGAAGAAGCACAGGAGAAGAAGAAGAGGAACCTGAAGCTTTAAGTTTAATGAAGCCTGATCCTTCTCCATGTCTGACTAGCATGAGTGGATAGAGACACCCTACAGGTCCATTAGTTAAGTATAAATGGTTAAAATATTTCTTGTATGCTTGTTATAGTAGGTGTATAGGGGAATAGAAGCATTAATATGTTATACAGTGTAAGAGAGTCAGTCTTGTAACAGTCATAAGTATTTAAAGTTTTGTTACATTTTCTGAATAAAGACGCAATTTGATTTAAAGTTGAAGGTTTTGTGTCTATCAACCAACTGGAGCAAGGGTTTTTGTTAACAATTCTGTTTCCCAGTCCTTCCCTGAAGATTGCTGTGATGAAAGATTTTGGATTACTCATCATTGGTTGCCTGTTTGCGTCACACTAACTTTGTTGAATGAAGAGCTGAAGCCAAGGGCAACTTCAGTTAACACTCAGGCACAAGGGATGTACCCTGTGCATTGGGCATACCAATGGTTATTAATGTTTTAATGTATCTTACTTGAAGCTTCCAAGCAGTACTTAAACCATGTTGGATATATTATTGAACTGAACTTTTCCTGTCACTGCTAATTTTAATGTTCTTCAAAGTTGGGAGGAGGGCAACTTCAAGCTGCCTAATAGGTTGGAAGCAATATCAGTAATGAAGAGGACATTTAACAAAACATTGTGAAAGAGAAAGAGAAAAATTCAAAACGTGTATTTTTGACATCTCCATATAATATCAAAGGAATAGAAATGGACTCCAGTATATGTATGTATCTATTTCCTTTTTATAATACTACTGGATTATTTTCAGCATCCTCATTAACTCCATTGTCTGAAGAGAAACAGATTTGCTTGCGTGGAACGATGACTAATTTTTAAAACTCATCTGAACTTACTTAAGTTGCATAATATTTCACAGTTTGTGGAACATATTTTGACAGATATTGTCAGTAATCATCAAAGTACGTCTTAAAGCTGGAGTCTGGATTAAAAGCTCTAAATGAAAAGTCTGTTTATTACTGCTATCTCTGGGGGAGATTGTTTCTGTCTTCGTATCAGCTTATCTGCAGCTGTTCATTGATCATATAAATCTTCAGTTCTAGTCTGTAAAGTCCACAAATAAAGTGTTAAGATGTCTGAAAATGCATGGTGTTCACTTCAGGAGAAAAATGTCCCCTTGCCAAGTTAAGTGCTGCCAAAAGGGAACAAACTGAATTATTGTTCCTGTCCATTTCTAGAATAAAAAGGTAAACAAGTTCCAGTAAAAATGAATTTTCATGGACTTGTAAATGCTTGTAAATATATTTTTATGGATTTAATCGATTATTGGAGATCATAAAAAGGTAGCTTATAGAATGCTTTAGCTGATAACTCCATAACGTACATGGTTGTATTTGTTTGAGAGTGGAAGTAGCTTTGCCAAAAATGCCCCAACTTAGTATCTCGGTAAAATCAGAAACTAATTAAGTGGCCAAGTAACTTTCAATCCAGGAGGAACTTGAGTCCTCAATTTGTGTAAACTGGTTCTCAGTGGTGGAAGAAAGTTTGAAATAGCAGATGGAAAAATTGGAATGAACAACACTCGAGAATTAGAGGTGGAGCTCCTTTGTGAATAAAGTCCAGAAACACAGGGAAATGTTTTCAGATGAAGAAAACATGTCCCTGAAGCCTGACAATTTAGGCCAAACTGAACAAACAGTTCAAAAGGTAGCAGCAAAAGTAAGAACTTGCATCTACAAAGCGTCTTTCATAACCTTAGGATATTCTAAAGCATTCCACTCCCAATGAAGTACTTTTGAACTGTAGTCAATGTCAGAATACTTCTAATGAACTAAGTCTGGCACCAAAAACAGAGGAGGGGCCTAACAGCTGCAGTAGGGCTGATTTTTTCAGTTTAGTATTCAAATAAAATGGGAAAAACAGCCGGCATGCACAGGAAAAAATGGTTTACTGATCCGTTTTATTTTGACACCTGAATAGAACTGCTCCTGAATGGTCTTAAAGATTGATGCATATGCTGCTGAAGACAGGACAGTAATGGAAATTAGATTACAATAACTGTCAGATGTCTTCAAACTAAAATTTCCTTTCACAGTTTGGTTTATGTGCAGATTAATGTTTCCATTAAAACTGGTGCTATCGATTCCACAGCGGCCACTCAAGCAGCAGGGAGGTTATTTTCCCCAGAGCCTCCAAGGTAACTAAAGTGGGAGATGGCATCTTGAGTTGCAACATTGCTTTTGTTCATCATTAACACAATCTGCCTTGATAAAGGAGCCAAAGAACATGCATGGAACAGTTACCTGGAGGATTGTTAAGGGTCCAACTGACAATCAAATTACCTGGTAGCATCCATTAGACCAGAAGGCCATAAGATATAGAAACAGAATTAGGTCATTCGGCCCATCAAATCTGCCCTGTCATTCAATCATGACTGATAAGTTTCTCAATCCCATTCTCCCACCTTTTCGCCATAAGCTTCAATCCCCTTACCAATCAAGTTCCTATCTATCCCTATTTTAAATAATGAAATCCATGGATTCATCACCCTCTGGCTGAAGAAATTCTTCCTCATCTCAGTTCTAAAGGGTCGCCTTTGGATCCTCGTCTCTCCTAGTTGTGGAAACATCTTCCCCACGTCCACTCTATCCAGGTCTCTCAGTATTCTGTAAGTTTCAATGAGATCCCCCCTCATTCTTCTAAACTCCATCGAGTACAGACCTGGAGTCCTCAAATTCTCCTCACACATCAAGCTGTAATGAAGTTGTAAAGCATTTTGATGGCTTGTTCTTCAAATAATGACCATTCCTAACAGTGATCATCTGAATAGATTGCTGAAGATTTTGATCCATACTTCAAACTGTGATCAGCTTTTATTATTTGTTTTCTGTTAGAGGTTCAAAGGAGAATTTTTCAGATACTTTAGGATATTTTGTTAAAAATTCAACATTACTCTAACAACATTTATTCTGGAAATAGCTGAGAACATTGCCTAAAGAGAATAAACACTGTCCTGGACTATCTTATAGAGCATCTTATAGGTGGCTGCAGGAAAAAGGGAATGCTATTGGGCATTTTGATGAGGGTTCCTTTTAGCCTGATGGAAGGATGGAAAAAGAGCATGAGGCCAGACAGCCAGATAGAACATCACCAGCCGTTGTATAGGAGAGGGGGAGGAGTGCAAGGAGGGCTTCTTTCCCTCTCCTCAGGTACACAACATCCCTGCCACTCTGGACCTTCTCCAGTGGGACCTAGTGTGCCACTGCTGAGAAGCGGTAAGCCCTCTCCTACACTCACTGCGCAAATTCCTTTGGAATCAGTTAAATAGTCAACATCTTTTTCCTAAAGGTAGGGGAGTCTAAAAGTGGAGGGCATAGGTTTAAAGTGAGAGGGGAGAGATACAAAAGTGTCCAGAGGGGAATGTTTTTGAAATAGAGGGTGGTGAGTGTCTGGATCCAGCTGCCAAAGGTAGTAATGGAGGTGGGTACAATCTTGTCTTTTAAAAAGCATTTAGACAGTTACATGGGTAGGGTGGGTATAGAGAGACATAGATTAAACGTGGCAATTGGGACTAGCTTTGCAGTTAAAAAAGTTACGGCATGGGCAATTTGGACTGAAGAGCCTGTTTCCATGCTGTAAACCTCTATGACTCTATGAATGTTCCATTGGTGTGTTAGCTAGCACACTCCATGCTACAGTGGAAGTTGGTAAGTGGAGACTACATGTTCTGTTCCATGAAAATTGCTTCCTATCCATGATGACTGTTAAAATTACAGCTATGTGTTTCAGCACCTTCAGGAAAATTCATATTAATTAGCAGGCTAAAACCAGTCATTCAAATAGGCATGTCTTAATGTCACAGCACCTGCTTAGTATCTGTTTTCACCCTTTGACCAAAATAACCCTAACCCTATCTATGGCGGTAATTTTAAACTAACAGGGTGGGTGAGAGTATGACCAGATTCAAGGTTCAAAGGGCTGACATTTCTGGTGTGTCAGGAGATTGGCAGCAAATTATTGATTCACACTTTTTAATTTTAATCTTGCCTTCATCAGCTGGGGCATTGCGTACAAGAGTTGCAAATCATGTTGCAGCTATATAAAACTTTGGTTAGGCCGCATTTGGAATATTGCATGCAGTTCTGGTCACCACACTACTTGAAGGACGTGGAAACTTTGGAGAGACCGCAAAGAAGGTTCACCAGGATGTTGCCTGGTCTCGAGGGTGTTGACCATGAGGAGAGGTTGGATAAACTAGGATTGTTTTCACTGGAAAGACGAAGGCTAAAGGGAGAGCTGATAGAGGTCTACAAAATTATGAGAGGCATAGACAGGGTGGATAGTCAGAGGCTTTTTTCCAGGGTGGAAGTGTCAATTACAAGGAGGAACAGCTTCACGGTGAGAGGGGGGAAAGTTTAAGAGAATGTGTGGGCGGAATTTTTCATGTAAAAAGTGGTGGGTGCCGGGAACATGCCGCCAGAGGAGGTGGTGGAAGCAGGCACATTAGCAACATTTAAGAAGCATCTGGATGGGTACATGAATAGGGGAGGAAATAGAGGAATACGATCCAAGTAAGAGCAAGTTTTTTTTAGTTTAATTGGGGCACCATGATCAGCAAGGGATTGGAGGGCCGTAGGACCTGCTCCTGTGCTGCACTATTCTTTGTTCTTTGTTCTATCTTAATTCGATCTGCAACATGCACAGAACTCCCTGGGACAGTGTGTGGGCTGTGAGTTAAATATATTGGCTGCTAATTATCAGCCTCTTTAACCCTGAATTTGGATTTTTACGAGTGTGAGCCTAGGAATTCCCTGGCTTCTTGGAACATGCTGGGGAAATCAAGGTGAGAGGACAGAGAGATTTGAGAGGTTGAAAAAATAACAGGCAAGAAATCCTGCCACCACTGAGGTCTCAGACCTGTTTTATTCTGAGAGAGTGCTTTCGTTGCTTTGGAGCCTGCATCATTTGATCACCATTTCCCAGCTGTCAATCTTCAGATCAGCATGAGACAGTTATACAACTCTACAATCCATGTTCTGTCTTGGTCTTAAAACATTCACTCTGTTTCTCTCTTCACGGAGGCTGCCAGACCTGCTGAGTCTATCCAGCATTTTCTGTTTTTGTTTTGCTCTATCAGTGTTTTGTTTGTATGCAATTACAACCACAAAAAGAATAACATGCATTTCTGTGCAACAAAGTGTTACCCTCTGAAGATGCGGCTGACAAAACCTATGAGGAGGTTGGAAAGGTACAACAGATGGCACCTGACTGCCTGAGCTGTGGTAGAGCAATCAGGATTCTGAAGATGCAATTAGGTACCTGAACAGGCCTGGAGGAATCTTCAGTATGAAGCAGCCAGGGATCTAGGTGATCATGATCTGTTACACCTTGTGCAACATTATGTCACACCAAATAGGAGGAAGGTGTTGAACACTTTGTCTCTTTGGAAAAGGAACAGGGAGAGCTGGATGTAGAGAATTATGAGGAGGATTGTAATATAGTGAGGGCACAAGAAGCAGCCATGTGCATAGCTGGCAGGAATACCAAACATGCCATCACAGGATCATAGAGTTCTTACAGTGCCAAAGGGGTCATTTGGCCATTGAGTCTGCACTGATTCTTTAACAAAATATCTTACCCATGCCCTCTCATTTGCCCTATACCCATAAACCCACACATTTCCCATGGCCAATCCACACATCTTTGGACACGAAGGGACTATTTAGCATGGCCAATCCACTGAACTGTGAAAGGAAACCAGAGCACACAGAGGAAACAAACGCAGACACAATCACTGAAGGCTGGAATCAAACCTGGGTCGCTGGCACTGTAAGGCAGCAGTGCTAACCACTGTGCCAGCATGCTGGCTGTTTTGTAAATAATGGCGTGAACCAGGCATGATAAGAGTCATAGAGTCATAGAAGTTTATAGCATCGAAACAGGCTCTTCAGCCCAACTTGTCTATGCTGCCCCTTTTTTAACCCCTAAGCTAGTCCCAATTGCCTGCAATTGGCCCATATCCCTCTATATCCATCTTACCGATGTAACAGCCTAAATGCTTTTTAAAAGACAAAATTAAACCCGTCTCTACTACTACCTCTGGCAGCTTGTTCCAGACACTCACCACCCTCTATGTGAAAAAATTGCTCCCCTGGATTCTTTTGTATCTCTCCCCTCTCACCTTAAACCTATGCCCTCTAGTTTTAGACTCCCTTACCTTTGGGAAAAGATATTGACTGTCTAACTGATCTATGCCCCTCATTATTTTGTAGACTGTGTAAGATCACCGCTAAGCCTCCTATGCTCCAGGGAAAAAAGTCCCAGCCTATCCAGCCTGTCCTTATAACTCAAACCATCAGGTCCCAGTAGCATCTTGGTAAATCTTTTCTGCACCCTTACTAGTTTAGTAATATCTTTTCAATAATAGGGTGATCAGAATTGTGTACACCCATGCTTTTCTCAACAGTAAACATTGATGAGAAATATTCATTTAGGATCTCACCCATCTCTTGTGGATCCACAGATGTTGTTGATCTTTAAGCAGACCTACTCTTTCCCTAGTTACTCTTTTGCCCTTTATGTATTTGTAGAAGCTCTTTGGATTATCCTTTGCCTTATCTGCCAAAACAATCTCGTGTCCACTTTATGCTCTCCTGATTTCTCTCTTAACTCTACTCCCCTTACTCTTCAAGGGACTCACTTGATCCCAGCTGCCTATGCATGTCATGTGCCTTCTTCTTCTTCTTGACCAGGGCCTCAATATCCCGAGTCATCCAGGGTTTCCTACTTTTACCAGCCCTGCCCTTCACTCTAAAAGGAATGTGCTTACCCTGAACCATGGTTAACACACTTTTGAAAGTTTCCCACTTACTAGACATCACTTTGCCTTCCCACAGACTCCCCCGGTTAACTGTTGAAAGTTCCTGCCTGATGCTATCAAAATTAGCCTTTCCCCAATTTAGAATTTTAATTTTAGGGCCAGACCTATCGTTCTCCATAACTATCTTAAAACTAATAGAATTATGGTTACTCATCCCAAAATGAACCCTCACTAAAATCTCTGTCACCTGCCCTTCCTTATTTCCCAACAGGAGGTCAAGTTTTGCCCCTTCTCTAGTCAGGCCATCCACATACTGAATGACAAATTCTTCCTGAATACATTCAACAAAATTCTCTCCATCCAAGCCTCTAATACTATGGCTCTGTCAGTCAATATTGAGAAAGTTAAAATCCCCTACTATTACCACTTATTTTTATTGGAGCTATCTGTAATCTCCTTGCATATTTGCTCTTCAATTTCCTGCCAACTATTTGGAGGCCTATAGTACAACCCTATCAAAGTGATTTCCCCCTTCTTATTTCTCAGTTCTATCCATATTGACTCAGTGGGTGAACCCTCCGATATATCTCCTCTCAGTACTGCCGTGACGTTTTCCTTACTCAAAAGTGCAATTCTCCCTCCTCTCTCACTTCCTGTTCTCTCTTTTATATAGCATCTGTACTCTGGAACATTGAGCTGCCAGTCCTGTCCTTTCTGTAGCCATGTTTCAGTAATTGCTATAATATTCCAGTCCCAAGTATCTATCCATGCTTGGAGTTCATCTGCCTTGCCCATCTGGCTTCTTGCTTTGAAAGAAATGCAGTTTAATCTGGACTTTCCTTGCTCTCTGTCTTGCTTTTGCCTGATGTGTCTGGTACTAGGATTATTGACACTGCCTTTACTATTTAATGTGGTCTCTTTAACTTCTATGCTGCCCTGATGGACTTAAATCATGGCAATACAATCAGTTGGCACACACATTCTGAACCCAATTGGCACCTCCAGCACAAAACAGTGCCAAAGTCAACAATTCATTCCTTTCAATGACACCTATTGCTCCTCTTTAGCTCCTGCCTTCCCATTTATCACAAGGCAGGAAGGCACTTTCCTGGCAACAGGTATAAATGGTAAATGTGGGAAAATAGAACTAAAAATTTTATGGTGCAGAAAAATTAAACTGAACTGTAACAAAGTAAGACTGTTAAACACCAAATTGCACAATTTATTTCTCATTCTTTGTTGATGTTACATGGTGCTAGCCCATAGACTCCAGCAAAGCTAGAGGCAGGCTTCTCCAATCTGTGCTCCGACTGCTCAGCTGCCCCTGGTCAGTAACTTCTGGGTTTTGGAGCCTGCAAGAAGCTGACCATAGACTGCTCCAGCTACTCCTGTTGAGTAGCATTTGCCACTCAGTTAGGACAGGAGACTGAACATGGAGTACTAAAAGGGTCAGAAGTGGAAGTGCTTTGGGCAGAGTTCCTACTGGCATGCCCCCTTCTCCATCTTCCCGCTCATGGCCCACCCACTCTTCCCCGTCATCCAAAAGTCGTCAAGCAGTTTGCAACATTTCATTGAGGCACTGAATGACCATGGCAAAGTTTCTCTTCAGCTTGCTGAAAGTGGTAGACTGTCCAGTTGAGCAGAGTTTGTGGTGTCCTGCACCCTTTTATTGGTAATCTCACTCGCTCTTTCCATCTCCACCATTTAGCTCACTTGTGATGTGACCTCAGTAAGTGAAAGTGACGGCCTTCTCTTGAAGGCCCCACTGAAGTGTGTATATTTGAGCTGGTGACAAATCTGTGACTTCCTCTGCAGAGCCTTCATCCTGCTCCAACACCACTTTGTGTGAGACATTGGAAAAACTTGCAGGAGATTAGAATGGCCACAGCAAGAATAAGCCATCACAATGCATGTTAAGACTTTTCAGCAACTATTCATGTCAAGTTGACATGAGTGAATGCTGTCTGCCATGTGGCTGTGTGATATTTAACCCTGTCATAAGGTGACTGGGATATTACTATCTCTATATTTCTGATGGTCAGACTTGTCAAAAATTGGGTTATCTCCAACACCTCCCTTTCTTCAGATGTCAACATGGAAATGACGGCAGTGCCACCTCTGGTTCTCTGACCTCCCCTCTAGAAACCCATCGAAATCTTGGTCAGGGAAAATGCGGAGGTGATAGACAGGAGTTACCAGCGGGTGGTCACACCGGGGCCACGGGAAACAGGCAAGGGGGTCACGATCAGGAAGGGGAAAGCTCAGGTGCTAAAGAGCACCCTGGTGGATGCGCCCCTTCACAATAAGTACTCCTGTTTGAGTACTGTGGGGGTGGGGACAGCCCACCTGGGCGACCCAGCAGTGGCCTTGTCCCTGGCAGAGTCCGGCCCTGTAGCTCAGAAGGGAAGGAAAGGAGGAGGAAGGCAGTATTAATCGGGGACTCTACAGTGAGGGGGTCGGACAGGCGATTTTGTGGAGGCAGATGGAAACTAGGATGGTAGTTAGCCTCACTGGTGCCGGGATCCGGGATGTTTCTAGTTGCGTCCCAGAAATCCTGAAGTGGGAGGGAGAGAAGCCAGAGGTCGTGGTACATATTGGTACCACTGACATAGGTAAGAAAAAGGAAGGGGTCATGAAAAGAGAACATAGGGAGTTAGGTAGACAGTTGAGAAGAAGGAACGCAAAGGTAGTAATCTCAGGATTGCTGTCTGTGCCACGAGAAAGTGAGAGCAGGAATGAAAGAGATGGAGGATAAATGTGTGGCTGAGGGACGGGAGCAGGGAGCAGGGATTCAGGTTCCTGGATCATTGGGACCTCTTTTGGGGCCTCTACAAAAAGGACGGGTTGCACTTGAATCCCAGGGGGACCAATATCCTGGCGGGAAGGTTGGCTGGGGAGACTTTAAACTAGAATGGTTGGGGGGAGGGAATCAAAATGAAGCGGCTGGGAGAGAGGAGATTAGATTGCAAAAAGAGAGAGATTGTCGACAGTATAAAAGGGAGGATAGGCAGGTGATGGGGAATGCTCAGACGGATGGTTTGAGATGTGTCTATTTTAATGCTAGGAGTGTTGTGAACGAAGTAGATGAGCTTAGAGCATGGATCGCTGTTTGGAAATGTGATGTGGTGGCCATTACAGAGACTTGGATGACTCAGGGACAGGACTGGATACTTCAACTGCCAGGTTTCAGATGTTTCAGGAGGGACAGGGAGAGAGGCAAAAGAGGCGGGGGAGTGGGACTGTTGATCAGAGATAGTGTCACGGCTGCAGAGGAGGTGGACGCTGTGGAGGGATTTGTCTACGGAGTATCTGTGGGTGGAATTTCGAAACAGGAAGGGGTCAATAACTTTACTGGGTGTTTTCTATAGGCTGCCCAATAGTAACAGGGATGTTGAGGGGCAGATAGGGAAACAGATCCTAGAGATGTAATCATAACGGAGTTGTTGTGATGGGAGATTTTCATTTTCCAAATTAAATTTCCCAATTTGTTAGGTGTGTTCAGGAGGGTTTCTTGACACAGTATGTGGATAAGCCTACAAGAGGAGAGGCTGTACTTGATTTGGTATTGGGAAATGAACCTGGACAGGTGTCAGATTTCTCAGTGGGAGAGCATTTTGGGGAGAGTGATCATAACTCTATCTCCTTTACATTAGCATTGGAGATAGATAAGATCAGAAAAGCTTGGAAAGTGTTTATTTGGAGTAAGAGGAATTATAAAGCCATCAGGCAGGAAATTAGAGGCATAAATTGGAAGGATGTTTTCTCAGGGAAATGTACAGAAGTAATGTGGCAGATTTTCAAGGAATGTTCTGCATGACAATGTTTTGATGAGACAGGGAAGTTTTGGTCGGTTACAAGAACCGTGGTGCACAAAAGTTGTAATGAATCTAGTCAAAAAGAAAAGAAAAGTATACAAAAGGTTCAGGGAGCTAGGTAATGTTAGGGATCTAGAGGAGTATACAGCTTGTAGGAAGGAACTTAAGAAGGAAATTAGGAGAGCCAGAAGGGATCATGAGAAGGCCTTGGCAGGTAAGATTAAGGAAAACCCTAAGGCGTTCTACAAGTATGCGAAGAGCAAAAGGATGAGATGTGAAGGAATAGGAACTATAAAATGAGACAATGGGAAAGTTTGTACAGAACCAGTAGAAATAGCAGAGGTGCTCAATGAATACTTTGCTTCAATATTCACAGTGGAAAAGGATCTTAGTAGTTGTACTGCAGGCTTGCGGCGAACTGAAAAACTTGAGTATGTGGACATTAAGAAAGAGGATATGTTGGAGCTTTTGAGAAGCATTGTTAGATAAGTCGCAGGGAGGATGGAATGTACCCCAGGTTACTGTGGGAGGCAAGGGAAGAGATTGCAGAGCCTCTGGCGATGATCTTTGCATCATTGATGGAGACTTGAGAGGTTCCGGAGGATTGAAGGATTGTGAATGTGGTTCCTCTATTCAAGAAAGGGAGTAGGGATAGCCCGGGAAATTATCGATCCGTGAGTCTAACCCCAGTGGTTGGTAAGTTGATGGAAAAGATACTGAGAGACAGGATTTATGAACATTTGGAGAAGTATAGTATGATCAAAAATAGTCAGCATGGCTTTGTCAAAGGCAGATTTTGCCTTCTGAGCCTGGTTGAGTTTTTTGAAGATGTGACTAAACACATCGATGAATGAAGGGCAGTAGATGTGGTTTATGCGGACTTCAGCAAGGCGTTTGATAAGGTCCACAACGCAAGGCTTATTGAAAAAGTGAGGAGGCATGGGATCCAAGGGGACATTGCTTTGTGGATCCAGAACTGGCTTGCCCGCGGAAGGCAAAGAGTGGTTGTAGATGGGTCTTTCCCTGCATAGAGGCGGTCACCAGTGGAGTGCCCCAGGGATCTGTTCTGGGACCCTTGCTGTTCGTAATTTTCATAAATGACCTGGATGAGGAAGTGGAGGGATGGGTTGGTAAGTTTGCCAATGACACGAAGGTTGGAGGTGTTGTGGATAGTGTGGAGGGGTGTCAGAAGTTGCAGCGAGACATAGATAGGATGGAAGACTGGGCAGAGAAGTGGCAGATGGACTTCAACCCGGATAAGTGTGTGGTGGTTCATTTAGGTCAAATGGATGAATGAATATAATATTAAGGGTAAGACTCTTAGCAGCGTGGAAGATCAGAAGGATCTTGGGGTCTGGGTTCATAGGACTCTCAAATCAGCTTTGCAGGTAGAGGATGTGGTGTACTGGCCTTCATCAATCGAGGAATTGAGTTTAGGGGTCAGGAGATAATGCTGCAGTTGTGTAAGACCCTGGTCAGACCCCACTTGGAGTACTGTGTGCAGTTCTGATCGCCTCATTACAGGAAGGATGTGGAAGCTATTGAAAGGGTGCAGAGGAGATTTACAAGGATGTTGCCTGGATTGGGTGGCATGCCTTTTGTGGATAGGTTGAGAGAGCTTGGTCTTTTCTCCTTGGAGAGAAGGAGGATGAGAGATGACCTGTTAGAAGTGTATAAGATGTTGAGAGATATTGATTGGGTGGATTTTCAGAGGCTTTTTCCCAGGGCTGAAATGACTGCCACAAGAGGACACAGGTTTAAGGTGCTGGGGAGTAGGTACAGAGGGGATGTCAGGGATAAGTTTTTCACTCAGAGGGTGGTGGGCGAGTGGAATTGGCTGCTGGTAGTGATGGTGGAGGCGGATTCGATAGGGTCTTTTAAGAGACTTTTGGATGAGTACATGGGACTTAGTAGGGTTGAGGGTTATAGGTAAGCCTAGTCGGTAGAGATGTTTGGTGCAACTTGTGGGCCGAAGGGCCTGTTTGTGCTGTAGTTTTTCTATGTTCTATGTTCTATCTTAATCTCCTGTAACCCCTTGAGGAAGCATTGAAAATATGTCCCATACAGTTCTTCAAGGTTATAGATTTTTAACAGCACTTGCAAGTTTAACTTCTTAATCAGGTTTCCCTGGTACTGTTTTAATGTTTCTCCCCATTATCTTTAATTTTTGTAAACAACCTTAGCCTCAATATCTCTCTGACTATCTCTGTTAGTGATACCCTCTAAGATGTTTTGTTTGATTTTTCATTCAAACCCTTTGTTGTTCTCCAAAAGGTCTTTACTCAAAATGTCCAAGGTTGAGTTTTTCTCTACTGTCCAATGAAGCCCTTCTATAACTTCTCTCAAATTCTTGGACAGCATATAACTGAAAGCCTGTCATTTGATATGTAACTGAGCCTCTCTCACATTTAGCCTATAATCACTTTCTCAGATATATTGGGGTCGAGCTGAGCAGAATTTGGCAGAGTGTTGGTTCTGGCGAGAGAAAACGGAATGGATCCCGTCAATGGCTCCAGTTTAATTTCTGACTGGATCGCAAGCCTTCTTAACTATATGTTTCCAGTCCAGTGAGGAAGGAAGCATTTCAAGTTCTGGTTCTGGGGAATGAAGTGGGTTATATGGATCAGTAGAGGAACACCTGGGAAACAGAGTTTATTGTATTGAATGCTTTAGGTTAGTTATGAAAAAGGATAAGAAGCTATCTAGAAAAGAAAACTGAATTGGTGAAAGAAGAAACATTATTGGATTGACAGTTCAGGCTCTGATCTTAGCCAATTATTTCACAATGTTTGTTGGCAAAAGTTAAGTGGTTTGTGGTTTCTGAAATGTCAAAGGACATGAATGACTGACACTTCTGTTAGCCTGAGCCACACTGTGGTTGTAGAAGAAATTTATTAATGGATTACATTTTATGGAATATACTTTTTTGGAATATATCTTCTACATACCATGATATTCATTGGCTTGAGAAAATGTACACTGGGTGAATGGGCATGAAAGTGTTAGAGCTTGATATGGGACATGAGGGAACATAAAGGATGTGGGCTTGATGTGACATGGATGGTGAATGGGGAATGTTTGGAGGGCTGTAGAGCCTTTCTGTTTTATTTCACTGGGACGAAGTTCCATTGGACATTATGCAGCTCGCCTCCAGCCTTCATTCCCCTGCCCTCCCTCTGTAATGAAAATTCATGTTTGCAGGCACTTGCTTCCAAAGTGGATGGACCTAGCCAGGAATTTTCCTGACTCCTCCTACTTGCCTTTGAGGATAAAGTCCGGACTATATGAGTATAGGTGTATAGGTGTATAGACAATATGCTTCTTCAAAATGGACCACATACAGTTTGCACAGTTGTGCATCTTATTTTTTTCTCCTGGAAGAGATGGATATACAAAAGTAAAACTTAAAAAGACAAAAAATGGCAATTAATTAATTAATCAGCTATGTAAAGTTTATCAGGAATGATACATTATAGTGAAGTTAGGAATGACACTGCGTAAATCAAATTGGCTCACCTCTGAGTTTTCATACAGTTTGAGAATTTTTAGGGGTTTGTTTTGGAGTTTTGTGCAGCAGGCTAAACAGATCAGAGGATATTTTCCTGTTTGTCACTGTTTGTATGTTTTCTATGTTTTAAGAGTATCAATTCTTACCTAAGTGGACAACAGCCTGAGACAGATATAGACTCACAATGGTTTTTCATAGAATCATAGCACACTGCAACAGGAAAGCATCAGTTGCTGGTTGATGATTTTTCAACATGTCACCCTAGCCTAACCCGATTCTCCACAACTTGGTCAAGGACAACCATGTCCAGCTGATTTACCCAAATTCATACATGTTTGTCTTGATCAGAAGATCAAGTATGTCTCCTCTTAGCAGCCCTCCCAGTAATTTGGCAATCCTTTTATTAATATGGCTTTTTAATGCAATTTACATTTTATTCCCTGCCTCAAACTCTATCTCAATCTTTCTAAACCTCCTTTTGCTGGCTTTCCAACATTTGTCATATTTGGTCTAAGTTGTATTTTTTCAGCTATTTAATACTTCTATTTTGATTCAAATTTAACCTAATTTTCCCATTCATTCATGGAGCTCTGGCATTTGATGTATTGTTTTCCTGGACTGGAAAGGATTTATACCTTTTTAAATATTTTCTGTCGCTAACCAACAGTTCAATTTGCTAATTTTTCCTTCCAAATGATTTAGATAATTTTCCTTTCTATCTCATGAGACTGGTTTTTCTATTCCAATTAAATACCTTGGTATTTAACTTCTCTTTTATTCTGGTTCCATTCCTTTCCTCAATGTAATTATATTCTGGTCACTAATTCCAGAGTGGTCTCCCTATTTTTAGATTTCCCATTTACTTCAGACTCTTATCCAGAACAAAATCACATAGTGTTTTTCCCTTCCTAAGAGTAATAATATATTGACTGAGTACATAGTCCAGAAAAAACTGATGAAAAACATTCCCTTCTTATTGCAACATTTTCTCTATCTTGATCTTTTTTCTACATAGCTAAAATATCCTGTAATTATAACTCTATTGTTAATATGTTACCGCACTAACTTGCCCTCATATCATCTTCTATTTACTATCAGAAGCCCATACCAATCTCAGTGATTGTTCCCACTCTCAAGAACAAGAGAGCAAAGATTTAAAGTAATTAGTAGAAATGGCAGAAAGATCTTATGAGAAGAAATGTTTTTGTGCAGCAAGTGGTTAGTGTTTAGAATGCACTGTCTGAGAGTGTGGTAGAGATTCAAATTAGGAATTAAGCTTTTAACTGAAAAGGTCATAAGAACATAAGAACTAGGAACCAGAGTAGGCCTTCGAGCCTGCTCTGCCATCCAATAAGATCATGGCTGACCTTTTTGTGGACTCAGCTCCACTTACCCGCCCGCCCACCATAACCCTTAATTCCTTTGCTGTTCAAAAATTTATCTATCCTCGCCTTAAAAACATTCAAAGAGGTAGTCTCAACTGCTTCACTGGGTAGGGAATTCACAACTCTTTGGATGAAGAAGTTCCTCAATTCAGTCCTAAAGCTGCTTCCCCTTATTTTGAGGCCATGCTCCCTAATTCTAGTTGCACCCGCCAGTGGAAACAACTACCCCGCTTCTATCTTATCAATCCCCTTCATAATCTTATATGTTTCTATAAGATCTCCCCTTATTCTTCTGAATTCCAATAAGTATAGCCCCAGACTACTCAGTCTCTCCTCATAAGCCAATCCTGTCAACTCCAGGATCAACCTAGTGAATCTCCTTTGCACCCCTTCCAGTGCCAGTATATCCTTTCTCAAAAGAAAGAACAGGCAGGGTTACAGAGAGAAGGTGGAGAATGGTATTAGATGGATTGCACATTCAGAGAGCTGGTGAAGATACAAAGGGCTGAATGGCCTCCTCCTGCACCAGGGCAATTCTGTGAATTTTTCATCTTCATGATGCCAGTTGGCAGCCTCTTTAAGCTGTATCACATATTGAGCAGTGCTTGATGGTGATCATAAAATTAAGCCTCAAATGGCAGAGAATGACCAATATGCGCTTTGGCATCCAATATAACTTGCTGGCAGAACTAGGTGAAATATTCCTAGTGATTTGACCAATCTCTTGCCATTTTACAACTCATTCTGAAGGAATGCTTTTGTATCTGTCCAACTCAGATACTTCAACCAGTTTCTTAATCAAAGTTTTACCTAGGTGCCTTCATTTATGAGAAGAACAAAGTGTGGACACATATATTACACAACAAACTTCATTAAATATAGTTAACCAGTATATTGCCCACTATGTATACAAGAAGCACCCAGGATTTGGCTACACTACCACAAAAGTGGTTTGAGTAGGCTGTAGATCTGGTCTGTAAGTCCCTCTGGCTGGTCTTCATGAAGGTGATTCTCGTTGGTCGTTTTTTCCTTGCTTACTTCCTTCCTTCCTTCTCTGGCCTGGTCTGGTCTCGGTCATCTCCCATCTAGAGTCTTCACTCCCAAGGTGTCTGAAATGCCTATTTTTATCCTCCTGTGGCCTTGTGCTTTTTCCACCTTCCTTGGCCTTCTGCCAATGGGGCCTTGAGAGGCAGAGTCTCAGGGCCCAATGGTCTAGTTGATGACCTGTTGATAGTACATCTGAGCCCGCCCCAGGTCCCTTGGAGTCTGGCTCCATCTAGGCTGTGGACAATAGGCTGGGCAATGTTAAATAGAAGCGATGATCACTTGATGGGTTAGCAATAGGGCCAATCCAGACATGTGCTGGTAGCCTGTCTGAGTTCTGTGCATTTGAACTTTAGCTAGGTCTGATTATCTGCAGGCTATTTACTGGAGCTGACCGTAGCTTAATTTAGAGTGCCCAATTCTTTAATTTCAAATATCCAATTTCATTTCGGGCTCAGCACCACAACACTCTTTGGACCAATTCTCTACTTGAATATTTTCGCTAAGATTCTACTATGTTTATTTGCTTTTACATTACGCTGATTATAGGGCACACTGTTGCTACTAGATGCAGCTAATACTGTGCTGATTCTGTGCTACCATCACAATACCAGTCACTGCGGGGAACCGCTGACTGACTGCATCGCCATGCACACAGAGTTCCATTCCCAAGCTGACAAATTTTAAATGGTTGAGAGTGCAGAGGAGTCTCCAAGTTCTTAAAGCTGTTTAGCTTTATAAAGTAACTGAAGACTTCGCACCACCGCCCCCCCCAGCCAATTCTATTCCATACAGTGCCAAGACCAGGCAGTGTGATACACTCTCTGTGTGGGTATCTGGAGCCATTTGACAATTTTTTTTTCATTTTAAATATTTTCAGCTGTTGGGACTATTTGTAGGTCCTGACCTAACTCATGTCTGAGGTACCCCCTAGCCCTCACAGAGGCTCATGCAATATGGATGTGAGAGGCCTGATGACAGGACAAGCAAGACTGGCCAGCTGGCAGCCTCACAGGAAGGGGCGGTCGCTGCTGAGGCAGAAACATGAAGGTACCTGAAAACAGAGGCACTGTTCATAAACTCCAAAGGATTTGTTAAGAACGAAGGCCCCAGCTGTCATGGCCATCCGTTAATTCCTCCACAAGAATGCATCTGAGCTTAGTTGTATAAGGAGGCCATGCAGCTCCATGAGATAGGCACAGAAAGCAGCCTCTGAGATCCCTTTGACATCATATTATGTTGGACTTCTAACACATCAGGGCCAGTGCTCTTTCTGTTCTCTTATGTTCTTATGTTCTTATGTGATTTATTGCTGGGCACAATGTTGACTAACTACCCTCTCTACATTTCTTGATCAGCTGTCCTTCACAGATGAGTGGGCAGCATGGAGTTCTCCTCTGTTAAAGTTCCCTTGAGTTGTGACAGCATCGACGAACAGCACTGACATGTCTCAGACTGAACTTCCATGTATCCTACTGCCTCCGTGGGTTGGGGTGATCCTGCTTATTGCTTCAGGGCGGCATGGTGGCACAGTGGTTAGCACTGTTGCCTTGCAGCGCCAGAGACCCAGGTTCGATTCCGACCTCGGGTTACTGTCTGTGTGGAGCTTGTACATTTTCCCCATGATTGCTTCCCACCAGGTGCTCCGGTTTCCTCCCACAGTCTAAAGATGTGCAGGTTAGGTTGATTGGCCATACTAAATTGACTGTAGTGTCAGGGGGAATTAGTGGGGTAAATACGTAGGGTTATAGGAATAGGGCCTGGGTGGGATTGCGATCGATGCAGACTCAGTGGGCCTATTGGCCTCCTTCTGAACTGTAAGAATTCTATGATTCTAACTTCATCTGCAGCTATTTCTACACCATGTATATGGTATGTTCCTGGGCAATTTTCTGGGGCAGCACTGTGGCACAGTAGTTAGCACTGCTGCCTCACAGTGCCAGGGACCCAGGTTCAATTCCCAGCTTGGGTCACTATCTGTGTGGAGTTTGCACATTCTCCCTGTGTCTGCGTGGGTTTTCTCCAGGTGCTCCTGTTTCCTTCCACAGTCTAAAGATGTGCAGGTTAGGTGGATTGGCCATGCTAAATTTCCCCTTGGTGTCAGGAGGACTAGCTAGAGTAAATGCATGGGATTAGGGGGATAGGGCCTGGGTGGATTGTGGTCGGTGCAGGCTCAATGGGCTGAATGGCCTCCTTCTGTACTGTAGGATTCTATGATTCCATGATTTCAAAGTCATGCATCAAAAGAAAGGGTTAAAGGGATGGAAATGCCATTGTTGGACTAGGAAATGACAGATGTGATAAATTAATTCTTCCTGTCTGTCTTCTTTAATAAAAACAGTAAATAATTCCAGGACCCGTTTGACTAGGTCTGGAATCTATAAGTTAGTCAATCATATGCTAATACAAAACACAATACACAAAATGTCAAAGGAGCAGAAAGGGCAGAGTGCTTACTATGGTTGCAAAATTTGACTCCTTGGTGCATAGTTCCCTAGCCCAACATGTGCCATTTTCACAAAATGATTTCTTTCAGTATAAGTTGAACTGGAACACCATTTATGTGAGGGCATTAACTCAGACATAGAAGTGTACACTGAAAGTGTGCAGACTAGACAGATCATAACATCAACCTGCACAAATTTGACACCAGAGCTGCCATTTTGGAGCTCAGACTCGTGTACTCTAATACTCAGAGTTAAACATACATTCAGTGGCAGGAAGGAAATCATGGCAGTAAAGGTGAAAAGGTGCCAGACTCTTCCATGTTCCTTGACATTGAACAAAGTTTCCTGACAAGTCTGCCAATGCATTAAGAATTTCATTAGACTGCCTTTCTGCTGTATGCTGTCACGTCAAAGTCCTCAACTTCATTCACTGAGGCAGAGCCTGTGTGTGATCTGGCCATCATATGAGCTGCCATTTGTTTTGCCCCTTGCCCTCTGCTGATTCGTTTCCTATTATGTGCTGATCCCACCTCAATGTTCTTCTTCACTGTCTTCCTGCACTTGCACTATCTGGTCAAGTTGCAGAAAGGAGAAAGCAACAAGGGTAGTTTTGTGGAGAGAAATGGTGGAACCAAGAGATACATGCCAGCATTATCTACACTTGTAATTCAGAAGAGATGATGGGATGAGTGGAATATGAAAAGGGATATTAGATACAAGGATACTTCCACCTTGTCTGGATTGGCTATGCTGAATCGGTAAGTGGCTTCAGCAATGAGCTTCTAGATGCTGGGGAGCATCACCTCCTCCAAGAGGATAAAGAGCTGTAGAAGTGTCTATCCCAACTGCTTAGGTCCCACTACCTCTAATTCTGTCATTCTGCAAGAAATAGAGAAGTATTGCTGAAAAAGAAACATGTTGTTGACCCGCCAGGTTTGAGTGTAAACAAAAGCTTGCCAGTTCACTGCTCCTTGATGCATTCCCAATGACAGCACCTCTACCAATCAGAGTCCATTTGCCAACTGATCAGCATTCATTTTTCATGCAGTATAAATTGTTGTTCCCTTTGCAATTTGTTTCTCACAAACTGTCCTGATGAGTGCAAGGCGAAAATCTTCAAAAGCGTGTCTAATTTTTTTCATCAATCCTCAAGTTCTGTACTAGCAAACAACAATTAAAAGGAAGATGTGCGTCAGTGAATGTGGGACAATCTTTATGGGTGATTTGAATTATTGACAGTATGTGCTAGTTATGTGACGTGAGTGGGAAACTAAATAATAATTGTTGATGAATAAAGCGAAGCAATGTAAGGTGTGAAGTGTGATTGATAGAGATTGTTAGTAAGTGAATGATGGGAGTGTGATATGTTGAACATGTGTGAGCTTCATGGTGCAAAAGGTGAGATATGGCATTGGAGATGCCATATCATTGACCTTTACCACTTCTGTTAGATCATTGATCTTTTTGCAGCGTTGCATCCAGGTCCACGAGGCTAGAATTCTATCATTTCTCTCCATGGTTATTTGGTTTCACTGCCTTTGCAAACTTTGTCTAAAGGGCCTCATATTCCTGTGGTAAAGTACATCTTTCTTCCTTTCCACCTCCTACACCCAGATGTCCAGTGCAGCATCAGGAAATCTGTGATCTGGCTGTCTCCCCTGGTGTACCAGGATTCACACTTCTCCATGAACAGACTCTTTTCCAAATTAGAATCATAGAATCCCTATAGTGCAGAAGAAGGCCATTCAGCCCATCATGTCTGCACTGACCACAATATCACCCAGGCCCTATTGCCAGTTCCAACACCACCTCCAGCCAGAATGTACCTCCACATTAAGAGGTTTAGGCTTGCTGTAAGTGATGCAGACTGAATTTAATTGGTTCTAGCTTCAGACAACTTGGGCTTCCTGCTGTAAGAAGTGAGCAAACAGGCTAGTAAAATTGATGGAAAATGGGAACAGAACTTTTGGTCATTGTCATTGCCACCTTGAGTCTTTCTCCAAAATGAAAATAAACATCCTCAATGTTTTTTGCTCAGCACCATGATGGCTTTAGAGTTGTTCAGGAAGGATGGTCACAATTCACAGCCAATTTTTTAAATTACTTATTAGAAACAAAGATGTTCAAGATTCAGTGCAGTGTTGACAAATGTGAAATGTGGAGTCTCCATCCGTAGGGTGTGGAGGTATTTACTTCATGCTCATGCTAGAGGAGTTTGAGGGAAAGCAGGTCAGGGGTACATGGAGGATATAAGATGCACGCACCTCTAGGTCCAGTGTCTCAAACTGACAACCTTGAGACTGAGTCATGCTGTAGTTTGGAATTACTGGCTTGCAAATCAGAATCTTAATTAATATGGGACATGGGAAATCGAGTAATAAGTTCCTTTTAGAGATTGAAAAAAGATTTCCTAACGGTGAAGAAATATTATTTGAAAAAAGGATGTCAAGGTAATTAAGGTTGACTCGCAAGCTTGGGTCAGGTGGGATTGCATGGACCACTTGGGACACAGAAAAGATCAGTGCATCAAGCCAATAACTAGTTGGTGCACAAATCTCCAAATTGTGGCACAAATATCCAAGGGTTAATGAGGAGAAGCTGCAGGGGATTGGGACTGCATATGCCTTTGTTATATCTGAATCCAACATTTGAATGGAATTTTAACCAAAGTGTGTCATTCCCAATGACACTTCCACTCTCTTACTCTTTACTACTTCCCACATAATTGCAATCAAAATTTAAAATGTTGACATGGAAGAAACATGTGATCACACAACAAGGAAGCTTTTTAGCAATGAATCCCACCATCAGCTGCCAATGATGCAGCTATGAATGAGCTATAAAGGAGCCTCCTGGAAAGATCGAGAAGCTCCTTTACTGCCATAAGTTCCCTGCCAGTCAACTCCATTGCTATTGAGCTTTGACTTATTAGTTGGTATTTTACAGCCTCACTTGGACAAGGCTCTTAAAATCCCACCCTAGGTCAATGGAAAATTCTGTTCTGTGAGTCTCACATGCCCCAGAATTGGGGCAGGGATGCTGGTAAAATTCCAGCCATTGAGGGCACAAAGGTGGCATTTTGTAAATATTTTTTATTATATTGGCTTCATGTTATTTAAATGTGCATCATGATTATTTGTTGGGAGTAGTTTAGTCAGAGCTACACCTCATGGTTGGCATGCGTTGATGGTTGCAAGGAGTTAGGAACATGACTTTATTATGGGAAAAACATGTAAACTTGCATTCACTTTTTATTGAATGTCCAGTGTGGTACTTGATACGTTCTGTGATATGGCTGAATTTCCAAGTTCAAAGGATATTGCCTAAGTTCACTCTCAGTGGGATAATTGAACTGTTGTAGATGAACTCAAAGCCCTGTAAAGATTCTGCTAGCCAACACCCTGAGATAGATCTATATGTGGACAGCACTGACACCATACTTTAGGCCTCTCATTTCCTTACCCTAACTGACAGTTCCCATCACACCTAGGATACCAGGCCCTTCTTATTTCACTCCTCAATGACACCAACCCCACTTTTCATCCTCCCTTGGATCCCTCTTCCACACCTCATGCCCTTGACCCAGTCTATAATCTTCCCCTCACCGCCGATTCAACCTAGCCAATCCAGAGCCTTCATGAAAGCTTCCATTCTTTTGTTCCCTTCCCTTGTGCTGCAGAATTCAGGAATAATCAGTTAACTCAGATCCAACTGCATAAAATGAGCTGTCATACACCATCTTTAAACAAGCATGTCCAGTGCCACTATATTCCCATAAGCTGTTGGCTTTATTATGCAGGTAGGACGAACAAACGTTTTGGCATTAAATGTATCACAAGTAGGAATCTGCCACAGGATAGTGTGAAGCTCGACCAACCCCTCTTTCCCACCACTACCACACTTGTCACAAGAAATAGGAACAGGAGTAGTCCATATGTGCTGTAGATCCTAATTCACTACTCAATACAATTATGGCACAAAATTTCACAAAACCAAAAATTTTCTATCCCCTCCTTAAATGTATTCAGTGATGGAGCATCAACAATCTTCTGGGAGACAGAATTCAAAAGATTCACAATCCTTTGAATAAAGAAACTTCTTTTCATCTCAGTCTAAATAATCGCCCTTTATCCTGAGACTGTGTTGCTTTGTTTTAGACTCCCAAACCATTGGAAACTTCTGACTTAATCTCTAAATCTGAAAGCTCTGTTGGAAAATTGAAATTTCAGTTCCTGCCTATTTAAGTCTCATTGCTTGCCCAGTTTCCCTCTTTTAGGTCTCATAAAAGCCTCTACAAAATGGATTGGATTTTGAAATTAGTGGAGAAGCAACATTGCTTGCCATTGACCTCAAAGAAAGCTGCCCACAACATGTACCAATCTCTGTAAAACATAGGAACATAGGAATTTGGAGCAGAACTAGGCAAGTTCAGCCCTTCGAGCCTGTTCCACCATTCAATCAGATCATGGCTGATCTCTCCCTGGTCTCAAATCCACATCCTCACCTGTTCCCCATTATCCCTTTTTTAGAAATATATCTTTCTCTCTCTTGAAACCATTCACGATTCTGACTCCACCGTGCTATGGGGCAGTAGGTTCCACAAATGACCTCTGCGAGAAGTAGTTCCTCCTTATCCCAGTTTTAAATCTACCACCAATCAATCTATGCCTGTGACCTCTTGTGACACTGACTTCTCCTTTCCCAGTGGTGGTTTAAACCTGGTGTCAAGTAAAGGGGCTGTCCAATGTTCAGCAACAGTGAAGTTTGCAGGCAGAGTCAGCAGCCAACCACATTGAAAAATTCTCACAGATAGCAAACTCAGAAGTTAAAAACACTATTGTCATTTTTGATTTAAATTTCCAAACAGTGATGCAGATTATTATTGCATTAAGGTAGCAGTTAAAATAAATAGATGCAAACCTTACATCAATATTGAACAAGTAGATTTCTTTTAACAAATGGATACATTTGAAACAAATATAAACAAATGTAAAATCAGCTTTTCTGGGCCACTGAGGGTATTTAGGAGTATTTATGAAGTTAAAAACCCAATTATTTTTCATTCAACAAGATAAGTCTTTGAAGGATATTTATAGCAAGACAAAGACTGGGACTTTATCAGAATTGGAGTGAGGAAAGCTCCAGGACAGCATTTTCCGTTGGCCTCAGGTGGGATCCTACAAGACTTGGGCAGGGATGCCAGTAAAATTCCAGCCTTTAAAGAGTACAAAAGTGGAGTATTTCATCAGTTCACCAATCGCTTGGATATTTTAGCCTGTGTGGACTTCAACAGCACACCCTCTGGAGAAATTTCAAATCACTGAGAGCAGCCTATGGATTTCTATACTATGTGGCACCAACGCAAACTCCTGGCATTCCTGTCTGCTTCAGTATAACAATAGTGAATACTGACAGCCTCCCTGTTGTAACAACTGCAAAATTCAAGCCACAAGTTAACATAGGTCATTCCTGTGAATTTCCTGAACCCCTGAGGCAAGATTTTGGGACCAGAAATTTCAAGAATAATTATAACTAAATCTACTCTTTTTGACTAGAGTAAAATTAGAGGATTAAACTCAGCCTGCATATAAAAGTAAAAGTTCAGCTTTTGTTTTCTGAATCCTATTGAAATCTGTTCATTTGGATTGTAATTAATTCATGGATCAATCTCTTGTAAGTTGGCATCATTAGGCAGGAATGAGCACTACTTCATGATTTGTATATGATTCATGTGAAAATATATAATGATCAACCTATAATAAAGCATGCCATATATTAATTATCCTATTATTATTTTGTTACTATAGATCGCAAGATGTTTGTCTTACTTTACTTGGCAGCCTTCATGTACTGTATATCTGGCCAAGCTCTTCTGAGCAAACTCAAGGGAGATCGAAGATACACCAGTAACATTTCCAAATTAATATGTAGTGTACCCGGTTTACCTGGACCCCCAGGGCCACCAGGAGCAAATGGTCCCCCTGGGCCTCATGGACGCCTAGGCCTCCCAGGCAGAGATGGAAGAGATGGCAGATCGGGTGAAAAGGGCGAGAAAGGGACATCAGGTATAGTATTGATATTTATTTTTATGTCAGATAGCATAGCAAACTACTTTTCCCAAAACAGCAAATGAGAAATAGTGCTAAATTACATTTGTAATATGCCCATCACAATACAGACATTTGATACCTTAACAAGGCATTTAAAGGAAGTCTGAAGGAATATTTGGTAAATTCTGCTGAAATATTTAGTTAAATCTGAAAGCAACTTACACACATGATGATTTCCATGAATAAAACCTGTACATGAACTGTCACTTTTAAAAAATATAATGCATTAAAACAATAAGCAGATTTATCGAGTAAACAATAGCTTCAATCAGTGTAGTTACGAGACATCAAACTCACTTTGTATCAGTCAATTTTTCATTTTTCTGTATGCCGTTGTCAGGTGTGACATTAACAGACATTTTTGATGTGCATATCAATGATACCCAACTATAACTCACCACCTGGTTCTCTCCTTTGTTTCTCTATTGGTAGATTACTTCTCCAAAGTCTCTGCATAAGTTTTAACTCTATCCATCTGGATAAATTTGGATATGTGACAGTTAAAATGTTCTGGATTATTACCTGCTGGAAAGTTCCACCGTTTCAGCCAATGACACCAGACAGACATTTACAATGCCTGCTTAAAGCCAGCAAAGGTGCTAAATCAAATACTAATCATAGAAAATGCTAAAAAATACCCAGCAAGTCAGACAGCATTTGTGGCGAGAAATGATTTAACATTGCATGTCGCTTACTGCTTCTCACACAAAAGAAGAGTCATCATCAAAGTTAATTCTGTTTCTCTCTCCACAGATGCTGCCTAACCTGCTGAGTATTTCTAGCATTTCCAGTTTCATTTCAGATTTCCAGTATCTGCACTATTTGCCTTTTCCCTCACATGTTAATCAAGCCAATGATATCATTGATTCTTGACTGTGACTGTAACTTTGGCCTGAGTTTTCCAGTCCAGTTTTATTTCACTTTAACATGGATGTCCCTAATTTACACTTGTTTATTCAACTTATTGTGAAAATACCTCATGCTAACCAATCTGCGCTATAAATATGAGACAGACCAATTTCTAAGCTATGTAAATATGCTCAACACAATGGTCCTCTGGCAGGATCTGAAGTGGATGATGGAAACTCTGGATGCTGACCTATTTGACAACTTCCTGCCAGCCACCATCTACCATTCCTTCTGACATCTGAAGTTACATTGGAACAGGAATAGGCATTCACCCTTCCAACCTGTTCAGTATCCAGCTAGTTTATGGCTGACCTGCATCCTAACTTTCATTTAGCAACCTTCATTCCACATCCCTTAATACCCTTAGCTCAGTTTTGAAATGTTCAATTAATCTAATCTTAACAGTTTTCTAAATTCCAGATTTCCGCCATCTTTCGTATGAAATTAGTTGCTTTCTGATATTTGCACCAAATAGCCTAAGTTATCATTTTAAGGATAGATGCCCTTGGCGGTCGTGCACCAGAGGAAATAGATTGTCTCGACCTAATCCTTCAAAATCTTTTATTATTCCAGGCACCTCAGTTAGGAGAAATATAAACCAAATATAAGTCAATGTACGTAGTCTTCATAGTTTAACTCTTTCAGCTTTGGCATCATTCTGATGAAATTGCACTATACCCCTTTAAGGGCAATGCTGTAGTGTCCCAATTAGAATCAATAAATCATAGAATCCCTTCAGTGTAGATGGAGTCCATTCAGCCCATCATGCTTGTACAACAATAATCCCATCCAGGCCCTATCCCTGTAACTTCATGTATTTACTTTGCCAATCCCAATGACACTAAGGGTCCAATTTTACCATTTTCATTCAAAGTGTTGAATCTGGGTGCAATTCAGATCTGACTTGGAAATCTGTTCCCAGGCACTCCTATACACACTCAGCCTGAAAAACAAATGGCGAGTCTGAATCGCACTGAGGGCGGGGCTTAGCGTGCCTGAATCGGAGCTTTGAATTGCACATGCACAGTGAGAAAAAAATTTGAAAAGCGAGCCCCTGTCACATCACTCCCAGGCCGTAAAAAGCAGATAAAGCAGCCTGGGAGTGAAAAGCGGGAGCGATGGCCCCCACAGACATTGCCCCAGCCCCACAATATAACTGTCCCCCTTATCTACCCACGCCTCCGCTACCCAGACTGACCGTGACCCCCTGCCCCCTTCCGCCCCACCGATCGCTTACAGAATGGCAGCAGAGCCGCTTCCCCCCCCACCAGAGATCCATCTGGCCTCCCCCCTTCCCACCAGAGAGTGATCAGGCCTTCCTCCGCCCCTCCACCTCCCCCCCCCCCCCCCCCCCACCACCAACCAGACAATGATCTGGCTTCCCTCCGCCCTCCCTCCCTGTCCCCTAACCCCCCCACCCATCCACAAGAGATATATCTGACCTGCCTCTTCCTCCCTTCCCTCCTTCACCAGAGAATGATCTGGCTTGCCTCCCTCTACCCCAACCACCGATCTGAATTAGAGAGTTGTTGGAAGCTCTGCACTTACCTCTTCAGAAGCTGAAGCACCCGAAATAGACCTTTGTCGAGCATGTCTGTTATGCGCTGCATCTGGATGGCGAATGCGATGGTAAAGGGGAAAATGCTGGTAAAGTTGGGCGGGCAGTCCATTTAGTCAATTTAAATGCATGCAAATGCAGCCATTTTTGGGCCTTAGTAAAGTGGGCATCTGCACGGACACGGGGTTGGATTACGTTAATGGTCTCACACCCAGCTTTACCAAGTTTTCGTGCTCGAAAACGGGCGCAACACAATGGCAAAATTGAGCCCTAAGGGACAATTTACCATAGCCAATCCACCTAACCGGCATATCTTTGGACTGTGGGCAGAAACTGGAACACCTAGAGGAAACCCACGCAGACACGGGGAGAACATGCAAACTCCAAACAGTCACCCAACCAGCCTCCCATCCATTGACTGTCTACACTTCCTGCTGCCTCGGCAAAGCAGCCAGCATAATTAAGCATCCCGGACATTCTCTCTTCCACCTTTGCTCTTCGGGAAAAAGATACAAAAGTCTGAGGCCACCTACCAACCGACTCAAGAACAGCTTCTTCCCTGCTTTTGTCAGACTTTTGAATGGACCCTCCTTGCATTAAGTTGATCTTTCTCTACACCCTGGCTATGACTGTAAGACTACATTCTACATTCTCTCGTTTCCTTCATATGAATGGTATGTTTTGTCTATACAGAGCACAAGAAACAATACTTTTTGCTGTATATTAATACATGTGATTATAATAAATCAATTCAAATTAAGGCCAGAATTGAACCCAGGCCCCTGAAGCTGTGAGGCAGCAGTGCTAACCAGATAAATGCAGTCTAAGCAGAACCCTGTACGGTTGCAAAATAGATTCCACTTTTCTTGTAATCCAGCTCAAGATTTGCAATCTGTTGCTCTGTTTTTTTTGTACATAATTATCAGCCACGATATTGGTCTCTTGAAAGACCACATGACAAACCATTTCAACACTTTCACTCATTTTAGTTAATATAGTGTGGGGTGATTTTGTTGACTCCAGGCCCTCCAGATGCTACATTCAGTCAGAGATTCTGTAAGGGAATCCCACAAGCTGCATACAGCCAGGGCCAGCTGCTGATAAACATCATGATGCAGATGAATAAGTATGTTAAAGGTTGAGCACTTTTTTTAAAAGGCAAAAGCTGAATTAATGTCGACACACAAAACTTTACAAGCAAGATAATGTGCTAAAATGTCATTTAGTTCACTAAAATTGAACAACATTAAAGAGAACCATTCAAATGGGTCCCATTTGGTCCTGTTCATGTTCTGACCAATAGATATCACTTACTCCCACGTTGAATTATTACAATTTGCACATTATGGCTGGAATTTTACCGATTTCAGGACAGGCGAGGCTCGCAAAACGACATTCTCCATTTGCCTCGTGTGGGATCTTACGAGCCTCGGGTGGCGAGGCAGTAAAATTCTGGTATATGCGTCCATATATCAATTATTTTCTTAAGTTTAAAAATTATTCTAATTTTATGGCCATATTTTGCCCAGTTGCTGCAGAGCTAGGGAAACATGGTTGAAACGAATCATAGAATTCTGACTGTGGAGAAGGAGACCATTTAGCCCATTGTGTCTACACAGGATCTCCAAATGAACAACTCATCTGGTTCCATTTCCCCGCTTTTTCCTGGTAACGCTCCACATTCTTTCTTTTCAAATAACAGGCTTCTCTTTTGAATACTTCAGTTAAACCTAGCTCCATCACTGTGTCAAGCGCAGAATTCCAGATCTTTATCACTTTCTGTGTGAAAAGGTTTTCTCTTCTACCCTATTATTTCTTTTACCAATTACTTTAAATCTGTTTCCTCATTGTTTCCGATCCTTTCACAGTTTACCTCTCAGTTTTCCCCCATCTACTCTTGTCCAGAAGCCTCAGCTTTCTTTTCTCTAAGGCAAACAACCCCAACTTCTCCAATCTACCAACGTACCTTTCTCATGAATCTTTTCCACACTTCCTCCAATGCAGTCACATTCTTCCAAAAGTGCAGAGTCCAGAATTGGATCCAGCTGAGGATGAGCTAATGACTTACACAAGTTCAGTATAATCTCTTTACTCTTGTACTTTATATTATTAATAAACACAGAATAATGTATGCTTTATTAACCAATCTCTCAACCCATCTTGCCACAATCAATGACTTATGCACGTATATATCCAGGTCCCTCTGCTCCTGCATCCCGTTTAGAGTTGTAGCTCTTATTTAGTATTGTCTCCATGTTCTTTCTACCAAAATGAATCACTTCATATTCCTCTCATTGAAGTTCAACTGCCCATTCCACCAACTTATCTATGTTCTTCCTGAGGTCCTATACTATCCTCCTCATAGTTTACAATGCTTCTGAATTTTGTATCATCTGCAAATTTTGAAATTTTGCCTTGTACACAAAAGACAAGATTCTATTTCCAATTGTCTTCAACTCTGATGAAGACTCAAAATGTTGGCTCTCTTCTCTCTCAGTAAGAAGTCTTACAACACCAGGTTAAAGTCCAACAGGTTTATTTGTAGCAAACTTCACTAGCTTTTGGAACGCTGTTCCTTCGTCAGGTGGGTGGGAGCTCTCCCACTGATGACTTTAGGTTCCATGATGCCTATTTGTCAGATGGGTGGGAAAACTCCTACCCACCTGACGAAGGAACAGCCAGTTCCAAAAGCTAGTGGCATTTGCTACAAATAAACCTGTTGAATTTTAACCTGGTGTTGTGAGACTTCTTACTGTGTTTATTCCAGTCCAACGCCTACATCTCCACATCATCTCTTCTCTCTCCACAGACCTGCCGAGATTTTCCAGCATTTTCTGTTTTTGTTTCATTAACCACTTGGCCAATTCCGTATCCATGTTGCTACTGTCCCTTTTGTTCCATGAGCTATATCTTTGGTCACAACTCTGTCATGTGGAACAGTATTAAACACCTGTTGGAAGTCCATGTACATCACATCAACAGCATTGCCTTCATCAACCTCTCTGTAGTTCTTCCTAAAACTCCATTAGTTAAACCTGATTCTCCCTTAAGAAATCCATGCTAGCTTTCCTTAATTAATCTGCATTTGTCTATGTAACTATTACATTAGTCCCAAATTGTTGGAGGCGATTCTCCCATTGTGACCCACAAATTTTCTGGTGGGTTGGGTTGGGAGATGCGCATGCTGGCCATTTCACAAGATTCACGCATGCATCCCTGATGCATGTGTGTCTCCCAGAGCCGGAGAACAGTTGCAGTCAGGACCACGCTGGCAACTGGCAGGAAGAGAGGTCAATGATTTAAATATTTTTTTAATGTATTTTAAATCTATTTTAAGTGTAATTACTGCGCCCAGCATGGAATTACCAGGAGAACCTGCTGGAGTGAAGGTGGGGGAGGGGTGTCGGGTGGTGGGAGGGGTGGTGCCCCCCGGGCATGAGCACCCTGGCAGTGCAAGGCTATGTCCCGAGCACTGCCAATGGGGCAAAGTGCCCACAGCCAGGGGCACCTTGGCACTGCCAATCAGGCAACAGGCAGTGCCAGGGAGTGGGGTTTATTGTAGGCGGGGCCCAGGGTGATCTGTGGTGGTAGGCAGTCCCCCACTGCCAATCTGCATGGGGATCAGTCTGGGCAGGAGGGAGACCAGCAACCAGGGCAGGCTGGGGTGGGGGTGGTGGTTCACCACGGGGGAAGTCTGCCTCCCATCGGGGATTCTGCAGAGGGTGGGGGGAGTGGTGCGGTTTGCAAGAGGGAGGCTGCCTGCTGGGATGAAAGTGGTGGGCAGGGGGTCGCCGCTGATGGTTGCAGGTGATGGACATCGGGATGCTCCAGGATGGGAAAGCGGCTCAAGGCTGGGCCAGGAATTGCTATGGGGGCTGCAATTGTTCCATGGGGGATGCTGGAGGGGCAGCACTGCCAGGGTCCTGGCTGGCTCGCAAACGGGGAGTCTGACAGATCGGGACCACTGCACATGCGCAGAGTTCCAGAACTGTCAGTCTCCGGTGCAAATAGACCCCACCCCCCCCCCCTCCCCCCCAGGTTTTTAATGAGATTCACGATTGCATTGCACCGAGTACGGAGATTTGGGTCTGAAGTTGCACTGAAAAAACAGTCGTGATCTGGAAGAGTTTTTTCACCAATTCAGCACCTTTGGTAGAATCGCCCCCATTGTTTCCAAAAGTTGCCTAATACTGAGGTTAGAATGACTGGCCTGTAATTGGTGGGTTTATCTAACAACCATTTTTTGAACACAGGTGTAACATTTCTCCTGTTCCCTGGCATCACTCCTAAGCCAAATGAAGACTGAAATAAAATGGCCAGTGCCTTTGCAATTTTCACTTGTCCATTAGTTTTCAAGTTTGTACGTTATCTACATTGTCTAGTAAGAGGATTTATGAGTACATTCATTTTATGTGTGCTTGTTGAATCATTTATGACAATTATTGGTTAGATATTTCATCATTTAGGTGGATATCAATTATTTTATCCAGGGACTAATTTGTTGTAATTTTGAGCTAGGTTTTAGGAGTACTCACTATCTAGATTAAGATATGCACTGTTTTTTCATAATTAACAGAACAGCTCTGAGGTTTCTTTTAAACTATTGGAATTGCTTCCATGAGTCTGTGGAGGATAATCAGACAGTGATTAATCCCTGCTGCTTAAGGCATTTGCTTGTGACTTGTATTATATGTTTTGGGTTCTGCTGTGTTTCGTCTAGTCTGAGTTGCTTTGATCACAGCCATGCCAAAAGCTCCATAAATACTTAATGTATTCAAAAAACACAATTTTGAGAATAGCTGCATTGCAGAGATCGGGACATAGGCCCAGTGGGAAACCAGCCTGCCAAGACTGGAGAAGCACATATGAGGGAACATCCTATTGTTACGCCCTAGGCTGTGCTATTATATAATTTGATGTTGTGCAAGGCTGGCACAGACCTGAATGTAAGATACAAGGAATACTTACGTGAGTGGTCAGCACTGAAAGATTATCAAAGACAGACACAAGGCATGATTCTTTCAGCCCGCAGTGCTGCTTTTTTAACTGTTATACTTCAGTGGGGTTTACTTTGGCTCGCCCGACCCCGCTGGAGTGATGGGGAGACATCGAGGCCACCCAAAGGGTTGGGCACCTTGAGGGGAGGGGGGTGTGCCCCAAGGGACAAAGTGGCAATGCCCAGGGGGTATCTTGGCACTACCCACCAGGCATTGGGCAGTGCCAAGGGACAGGGCCGAATGGGGTGGCATATGGGGGGGGCATTGCTTCTGGGGGCGATTGGTAGGGAAGGGAGGGTCCCACTGCCACTCTGCACTTTGGGATCTGTGACAGAAGGAGGGACACCAGCGATCTGGACTGGATATCAGGGAGGTGGGGGCTCTGCTGCAGGGGGAAGGACAGGGCTGCGGGGGAGGTCGGGAGTGTAAGGGCCATTGGGGAAGATTTGGAGATCAGGACTGTGGGGGGGTTGGAAGATGATCGAAGTGGGCCTGGGGGGGAGTGGGGGCGGGTTGAGGCTGTCCAGGGCTTGTACAAGGCAGCCTGTGATTGGTCAGCAATTGACCTGGTCAGCAATCAGGAAGCTAGCACTGATAGAGCGGCGCATGCACAACGACCTGCTGAGCGCTATGCTGCTGGCCTCTTCCAGTGTGATTCACATTAGGGCACTGTGTAGTGCACAGAGTGTTAGAGATTCATTTTGAAACTCCTACTGAAAAAAAAAGCGAGATTTACTCCACTTTTTATGCAAAGTTGACACTTAGAATTTTGTTGGGAGAATCGCCTCAATTTGTACTGGCACTCCTGATGGCCAAGGGAAGCTTGGTGATGCCTTTATTGGCCAGACTATATTGATGAAAGCAGTGTTTCTTTAATATTTGTATTCAGCTCACATTTCACTGAATGCTCTTGGCTGTTCAAAATGAGTAATCTGGCAATCTGATTATATAGCATGTTCTCATATCATTTTTCAATTGGAAAATTGTGAAATCTACTACAACTACAACTAGAATTACACAGCTAATAAGTCAAGAACAATTTATTATATTAGATTGCCTTTCTCTGGACTTACATGCAGGACTTCATTGCAGGAATTCCTTTTCCCAAGACTCTTTTAAAAGAGAAAGATTTTGATCATTCTCTTTGTATGTTTCTTTGATTACTGTTTTCCTTTGTTTAATTCAGCTGCCTTATTGTCAATGGAATAAATGTGGGGAAGGTGGGGAAATGATTAGGCAACATGGAACCTAAAGCCATCAGCAACTGAAATCAGTCTTGATCCATGTAGCAAGAGTTCCACTGACTGAACCTCTGGAGGGGGTATTCCAATACTCGTTGGAGCAAGTGTCCTGGCTCATGGTGGTCTGTTCTGTCTTTCAAAACATGAGCTGCGTGAGGCCACAACCGTTACCCACAAGGCTTCAGAGACCATCTCAGGAGAAGGGAGATGGGAGGATGTAGAGTCAAGGTGCAGCAGAACAGAGCGGTCTAAGGACTATCCTAACTTTATCCTCAGGTGTCATAATCAATTCTTTTTATTCATTTGTGGGACATGGGCATCGCTGGCTGGCTAGCATTTATTGCCCATCCCTAGTTGCCCAAGGGCAGTTGAGACTCAGCCACATTGCTGTGGCTCTGAAGTTACACGTAGGCCAGGCCAGGCAAGGATAGCAGATTTCCTTCCCTAAAGGACATTAGTCAACAAGATGTTATTTTCCGACTATTGACAATGGTCATCAGTAGATCCTTAATTTCAGATATTTTATACTGAATTCAAATAGCACCACCTGCCGTGGCAGGATTCGAACCCGGGTCCCCAGGACATTAGCTGAGTTTCTAGATTAATAGTGTAGTGATAACACCACTAAGCCATTGCCTCCCCTATTGCTGAGCGCCTTTCACATTTCAGCAGGCATCTATGCAGGTGAATCCAGGGGAAAGTGTTGGGAAGCACATCGGGCCTGATTTTACCATTTTCATTCACAGTGTTGAATCTGGGTGGAAGGCAGATCCGACTTGGAAATCTGCTTTCAGGCGCCCCCATAAGCACTCAGCCTGAAAAAAAACACGAGTCTCATTTGTGCTGTGGGCGGGGCTTAGCACGGCCAAAATGATCGGAGCTCTGAACTGCGCATGCGCAGTTAGAGAAGGATTTGAAAAAGCACACCCGTGCCAGATCACACATGGGCTGCAGAGAGCAGAAAAAGCGGCCTGGGAGCAATGGCCTTCACACACGTCACTGAACTCCTCATCCACCTCCCCCGCCCCCACCCCACTACCCACAGACATCACTGTCCCTTTATCAACGCCCCCCCCGCCAACCTGATCAATCGCCATCCCTGCCCCCTCCCCCCCCCACCACTGATTGCCCACAGGGTGGCAGTGGACCCCACTGTCCCCCCATACCTCCACCAGAGATCCATCTGACACTCCCCCCCCACCAGTGAGCAATCGGGCCTACCCCCCCCACCAAAAATACATGTTACCCCCCTCCCTCCTTCCCTCCCCACAGACAACGATCCGGCCTCATTCACCACCCCCCACCCCACCGAGAGGAACATCTGACCCACCTCTTCCTCCTCCCCCACCCCCACCCCCAACCAGGCAACGATCTGGCCTCACTCTCCTTCCCCCAACAACCAGAGAATGATCTTATCCCCCGGGAAGCACTGAACGCGCTCTTCAGAAGCTGGAGCACCTGATTCAGATTTTTATTTAGCAGGTCGATTACGGCGTGATTCCGGATTGGCAAACACAGTGGTAAAGTGGGAAATGCTGATAAAGTTGGGCAGGCAGTTCATTAATTAATTTAAATGCATGCAAATGCACGTAAATCGCCATTGCACCCGTTTAGGATGCGAAGCGGATCGCCTCCATTTCTGGGTTTCTGTAAAGTGGCAATCGGCGTGGATGTGGGCACGGATCGCGTTAATGGCCTCTCATCCAACTTTACCACATTCAGGCATGATGCAATGGTGTCTAGAGTGTTGGTGGGTGGGATGATAGTTTGGAAAGTAGGTGACTGGGAGTCCTCTTCTTGACTCCATGATATCTGTTGGCTTCTTTCAAGGCCTTTAGTGGCACGACTGCTGGCTAGGTCACTGAAGGAGTAGTCACACAAGATCCAACTACTTTGCCTTGGAACAAGATAGAATACATTAGCTTTCTTACTTCCTGTAATCAGTACTTTTTATATGGAAGGATGTATACCTTTTCTTACCTTTGGAATATGTATTCCAATTAAACAATGCAACAGCAAATTTATTCTCACCCACCACAAATTAAAGCAGTATCACACACTGTCTCATGCATGTACACGAACAGCTTGGATACTAATAAAGGTAGCACAATTTTATAGTTAATTCAGTCTGATGGTTGATGTCCCAGGTTCCATTGCAGCACAGGCAGAAACCTGCCTGTGGGTGGAGAGTATGGCGAGGGGACAGGCTTTGGAGACCAGGAAGTAAGACACAAAGTGGATTGGGGGTGGGGGCGCACAGGGCAGGGCATCTCTCAAAAGATGCAACTTCCTTCTTCCTGCTTTTCAAGCAGTTCATGAGTTGTAGCACCTGCAAGGTCACATGCTTGCATTTGATGGCACACTGCACAATTAGAAAGCCCATTCTCCTGTTCACTCTGCACAAAGAGAAGACAATGAGTTTCCCTGTTCTGGTACCCAGGGCTCTTGCGATCTCTCCTATGCAGTGATGGACAGTGAACAGTAACATGGTGGCAACATCACATGCTCCAGACTGGAAAGATCCATTGGCATAGAAATTGAGGGCCACAGTGACCTTGGCAACCACTGGAAGCACCATCTTCATCCTGCTCTGAGGCTGCAGGTTGGGGCTGAGTAGTTGACACAGTTCGGTTATCACTCTCCGGTGAAATGCAGCTACTGACGCTGCTGCTGAGGTTATACATAGGAGAAATAGCCTATGAGCACCATACGTAGGTCTGGCTCCTGCGGAGACCTTCCTCTGCCTCCCTCTGAGAAAAGCTTATCTTTGTTGCCTTTGCTCCTATACCTGTGATTCTGCAGCTCAAGGAGAACGGCGACTAGAGACCCAATGATCGGGAGCAAGTGGTAAATTCAGAGGCCTTTCTAATCCACATCACTCCGCGCAAAGCATCACTTCTTTCTGACTCTAATTACCTTTTATCAGCTCCTCCAGCAAGACAGTAATTTCACTAATCCTATAGCAACAGGTAGATTGTCAAAAGCACCTCGGATGCAAGTTGAATGATAATGCCTTTAAATAGTGCTGTTGGGATTCCCTTACGCTGCTGAATTAATGTCATTGGTTAAAAGTTTTATTCATACCTATGAAGGAGCTCTCTTATTCTATACATGAAAATAGGAGTCACATTAATCAAAGTATCATTGAAGATCCTCCTGAAATACATAAAAGCTGTGAGAGTGAAAGTTTTCACACACAATAAAACATTAAATTCTGCATTGATGATCACTACGGAATACATTGATGAAAAACAGGAAGTTAATTTATTTTTATTTTAGTTGCTGTTTGTTGTTGTTGGAATTCAACACACAATGTTCGACAATAAATTGCAAGTTCTGAATATAAATTTACTATTGTAACTTTAATTATTGTGATTTATCCCAGGAATCAGGGGCAAAGTAGGACAAGGAGGAGTCCTGGGCAATAAAGGCGATAGAGGACCAATTGGTAAAGCAGGACTTAGAGGACAGAATGGCCTAAAAGGGAAAACGGGACCACCAGGAACTCCTGGACCTAGAGGAAACAAAGGACAAAAAGGAGACCCCGGAACATCAGGTGTTTGTAAATGTGGGAGTTTAGTGCTTAAGTCTGCCTTTTCTGTTGGCATAACTACCAGTTACCCAGCAGAGAAAACACCCATTATATTTAATAAAATCCTATTTAATGAGGGTGGCCATTACATCTCTACCTCTGGAAAGTTTATATGTGCCATTCCAGGGATTTATTACTTCTCTTATGACATTACACTGGCTAATAAACATGTTGCAATTGCGTTAGTGCACAATGGTGACTATCGTATAAAAACCTTTGATGCCAATACAGGAAACCATGACGTATCTTCAGGATCTACAGTTATGTATCTGCAGCCCGAAGATGAAGTATGGCTGGAGATCTTTGATAATGAACAAAATGGTCTGTTTTCAGATCCAAACTGGACTGACAGCTTATTTTCTGGGTTTTTACTTTATCCTGATGCTGACTACCTGGATGCATTAGCAGAAGATGAGCTATAATATGAAGAGGGCCAAATATTTTGGTTTGATTCCAAAGCCTTTCATAAAGATACCATATAATCTTTGATGGTAATTTGGGTTTGTAGAAATTACGCTTTCTCCATGACTCCATCTTGGAATCGGTTCAGAACTTGATCATCTGATAGCCCCTGCTCCTGGAATCAGCTTAATCTGGTTTAATGTACTGATTTAATTAGGAGAGATGTATCTGAGAGCAACTTTGCTGATTGACATTTCACATCTCCAGCACAAGTGCATTGGATCTATGAGTGAGGGCTCCAGTTATGAACAGCTCAGATGTCTTCAGATGCATTACTAATACCCTTGATGTGATGGTTCCAATTCAGAATCCAATCATTCTATCGCCAGTGCAAACCATGTTTTACATACCTTGACTGATTTTGTTTAAATGAAAAGTTATTTTTTGAAGAAAGAATACTTGACTCCAATAATGCATTTGGAGAAGCTGAAAGGATATTCTATCAGTGTGGTTGCAGCTAACTTAGCAAACCTGCTGAGGATTGAAAATGCAAACATTTCATTCCTAAAGTTATATCATCAGCTTCACTTCTTTGAGAAGATTCACACATTGAATTCTCTTCATTAATTGTTATTTTGTAATGGAATTGCATATTTTCTGGAATTCCTCAATAGTGTCACTTTTTATTCATATATAGTTGCATAACTAAATGTGTTATAAAAGCAAGACCATGGAAAAGTCAGCAACTGGGCTTTCTTTCATATGTTATTACCATACTTGCAGGACCATAAGATGCACAAAACCATGAGATGTATCAAAATTTTAAAATGTCAGTGCACACAAAATATTTAATATTAACATATTCAACAACGATGCATCATGAACTTTAATGATGGGTATTAACATTTCAATTAACAATGAGTGGGGTGGAAGGTCAGATAGAGGGAGATGTAAAAATCCAAAGTGAAAAGTTGATACACAGAGATACTTGGGTAAAGTGGGACAGGAAGAGACAGAGAGTTTAACAGTAATGTTTCACCAAAAATCTTTTGCCAGCCTCTTCCAAATCCACAACCGCTTCCATCTAGAAGGACAAGGGCAGGAGATACATGGGAACACTACCACCTTCAAGTTCCCCTTCAAGTCACTCACCATCCTGACTTGGAAATATATTGTCATTCCTTTGCAGTCACTGGGTCAAAATCCTGGAACTCCCTCCCCAACAGTATTGTGGATCAACTCACAGCCATGTGGAGTGCAGCAATTCGAGAAGGCAGCTCACCATCACCTTCTCCAGGGCAACTAAAGATGCGCAATAAATGCTGGCCAGCCAGCAACACCCGTGTCCCACAAATGAATAAAAAATGTTCAAGGATTAAGGTGCAGGAGAAAGATTGGATTCAGAAAATAAATTGAAGGTTCTTTCTCTGAATGCATCCTCAATAAAATAGATGAATAAGAAGTACAAATGCATTTATATCTAATTGTCATTACGCAAACATGGTCACAAGATGGTCAAATAAATATTTCAAGGCACACAACATTTCAAAAATACAGACAGAACAAAAACAGTGGAGGAGTAACACTGATGCTCAAAGGTGGCAAAAGGATTTAGTGAGAAAAGATCTTGGCTCAGAAGATCAGCAAGTAGAATCAGCATGGGTGAAAGTTAGGAACGGCAAGGGTCAGAAAAATTTGCTGGGAGTAGCTTAAAGACCCTTAACAGTAGTCATACCATTGGTCAAGGCATTAAACTAGAAATTATTGGAGATTATAACAAAGGGCAGCACAGTGGTTAGCACTGCTGCCTCACAGCACCTGGGACCCGGGTCTAATTCCAGCCTTGAGTGGAATTTGCACATTCTCTCCATGTCTGTGTGGGTTTCCTCCAGGTGCTCCGGTTTTCCCCCACAGTCCAAAGATGTGCAGGTTAGGTGGATTGATCATGGTAAATTGCCTCTTAGTGTCTCAGGATGCATAGGTTAGGGGAATAGCTGGATAAATACATAGAGTTATGGGGCCTGTGTGGGGATGTCCTGTCACATTCTACATAGATTCTCATTGGATTCAATGTTAAGTAAACTGAATTGGAAAAACCATGGCTGTTCCCCATGTAGGAGAGAAAATTAAGATGGTATTAGATATAGGTGCAAAAAATCATCAGGGGTCTGGACAGAAACTGTTCCCTATTGTGGAAGGATTTAGAACCAGAGGGCAGATTTAAGATGATTGACAAAAGAAGCAATGGCAACATGGAGAAAAACCGTCTTTTATGCAGCAAATGGTTGGGATCTGGAGTACACTGCCTGAGAGTGTGGTGGAAGCAGATTCAATATGGCTTTCAAATGAGAATTGTGCTGTTATCTAAAAAGGACACATTTGCAGGGCTACAGTGAAAAGACAAGGGAATGGAACTAGGTTAATTACTCTTGCAAAGAACCAGTACAACATGTTGGGCTGAATGGTCTCCGTCTGTGTCTCTGTTTGTGACTCTGGGATTCAAACATTGTAAACAGAATAGTTTGGCTCAGACTGTGGCCAGGGGAAAGGGTGGAATCGGCAGCCGGAGAAGGGAGTTTTGGGGTAGGGACCAAAATCAATGGCTTCAGTCTCTCCATTCATTAACTGGAGGAATTTCCTGCTCATCCGAGACAGGATGTCAGATAAGCAGTCAGATAATTTAGCAACAGTGGAAGATGTGGTAGGGTAGAACGAGGTGTCATCAGTGTATAGGTGAAAACTAACACTTCTTTCGGATGATGTCACTGTTGGGCAGCATGTGCTGAGAAATAAGAGGGAACATCTTGGGGAACATCCAGCATAATGTCCCTTTAACTGTTGGTTCCCTCCCTTTTGAGTGTGAATTCCCACTGGGCATGTGTGGGATTTTATTAAAGTTTACTTATTTATTAGCCACAAGTAGGCTCTCATTCACACTGCAATGAAGTTACTGTGAAAATCCCCTAGTCACCACACTCCAGCATCTGTTCAATGCACCTAATCTGCACATTTTTCAGACTGTGAGAGGAAACTGGAGCATCCGGAAGAAACCTATGCAGACATGGGGAGAACGTGCAGATTCCACACAAACAGTGACCCAAGCCTACTCAGAATGTTATTTTAGAATGTTGATCACTCAGCATCTGAAATTCTTCTTTCAATGAAAATTGAAAGAATGGTTGTTTTTTTCCAACATTGAGCATACGCTAAGGAAAATGTCTGAAATACTGAATTGAAACTTTAATCTTTGAGAATATTTCCATGAACATGTGCTGTGGCTGATGATGTACAAATAGTTTCTCAGCAAATAGCATAAATACAAAGGGGAATCTGCACTGCTGCCTCTACTGCACCTCTTTCAGAACCTGCTACTAGATTTCCAATGGAATACTCATGCTACAATGAAGTTCCTTTGGCAAACACCCAGAAAAGAGGCAATTTAGAGTTAAGGGATAAACCAATGTACGAGGAAGCAGGCAAGTCAGTAAGACAAAATTTAGATGCTCCTAAATAGGAATAAACCATAATCTTCTTTCATAAGAAAAGTTCAAGGGTGCTGACTTTGAAGTACAATATCCAACACTTACTTCATATGGGCATTGAAACATAGCAGCATATTTTAGGTGTTGATATTACATTATGTTGCTAATGTTTCATTAATATGGCAACTGCGCAACTGGTATACAGGCCCTCTGTGCCATTGGTGCTACTGCACAACATGCACAAGTCTGCCTCGGAGCTCAGTGTCAAATAATATGGATCACCTGGGTCCAGTATGTCTCTGCACTACTTGTCCTCAAGATCATTAGCCCTTTTAATACCAATATTTTAGTATGATCTGTAAAAGATTGAGCTCTGCAACATATACAGTCTCTTACTTTAACATTCCCCATTAATTTATTTACTTTTCTTTAGAATAAAGCGATGGAATATGTTTTTAACTGAGCCCATTTTTCAACTGGAGCCACGAGTCTTAAGAATTGCTAGAAATTGATCCTCGAGCCTTATCTACATATTCAAGGTGAACCGTTGTTGCTGGTTGTGCCTCAACAAGTAGGCCACCCAACAAGAAGATCCGCCTTGTCAGTAACTCAGTTCTAGGAGAGGGCCTGGTGCATCCAACAGCTGGAAGGGGAAGTAGTGGACAAATGCGAATAAAAAGACTGAAGCCAATGATTTTGCAGCTAGGTGGGGCAGCTTTTCTGCTTCTTCTGGTTCCAAAGGAAGTTATTATTTATAACTATTTTCTTCAGTCGCTGCTTAAAACAAGAATTTGGCAGTGGGCTTTACGTTTGCACAGATTGGGAGGTGCTGAATAGGTGTACTTTTGGCCTATTTTAAATTCCTTATTAACTCAAGCCATAAAATTGTACTGGGTACTAGGCAAATAGCCCACTAAACGTTGCCAGACCACTCACATTAGGAAATCCATACATCTTAAACTGTAAAGAAAATCTGCTTCCAAATCTTAGATCCTAGGGAATTGTCAAGCAAACAAGGATCTACAAATGGAGCTTCCAGTACAATCTTTCCATATCCAAAAACTAAAATTGTTTGCTCAAATCATGCAGAAAACTGTTGGTAAAACAGGATGGTGAAAGAGACATTATAAATTCTATAAAGGACTGCAACTCCCCTATTTTCGCTCTCTTCCTATTCCTTTGTGATGAAACACATGGTAATAGAAGAATTAATACAGTATAAGAGGATTTAATACATTACTAAAGAATTACTGCAGACATTGAGTAACGATGAATAGTGTCAACTTACTGGAATACTGAGAAAAAGATGAGTCTGAAAAATATACATTCAGTCAAACCCTTAATTGGGCCTCTTGTCTTTCGCTTTCTAATACAATACAAACCAAACTAATTCTTATTTGATCAGGGCTGCTATGCTTTGAACATTACATTGTTTTGATGTTACTTATGGAATAGAAAAATTGCCAACTTGGCTCAGATAATACTGATGAACTCTTCTTTGCACAATATACTGCAGCAACGATTGGCCAATAAATATTCTCGTTGCAAAATGCCGTTCTGCGAGGGGTAGCCTATCTTCAAAGAGTTTGAATGTACAGACAGTTAAAATATTATATTTTTATGCACATTACATTTAAATCTAAAAAGACAAAATGTGAAAGGTCACAGCCCACAAAGTATATTCAACTTTCTCTTCAATACACATATGCTTTCGTTTCTGATAATGTGATGTCTTTACTATCAAAATATATCCCACCGGAACATATAATTGAAAACATCAGCATGTGTTACAAACATTGAAGCATACCGGATGCATAGCTGTACAAATAGATTTCAGACAAAAGGGATTGCCAGTGAAATGTTCAAACAGCTATTAAAAAAACAATAAATATTTAATGACAATGTTCTTTCCTTAAAATTGCAGCTTTCATTGTAAAGAATGCCAAATGCCTTACAGCGCTCAGGATAGATTGTGTCTTGGCAAAATGCAATAAACATCAGCTATACAAACTGCTTGATTTTCAGTCCATTCAAAGACCAGGCAATCCCCTCCCAAAGGTCACTGCCCAGGAAGAGTAGTCGAGTCAAGTTCTAATGTTTATTTGGTTCTAAGACAGATGTTGAGTGAATGCTATACAGTAAGCTGCAATGGCCAGGGTGTCAAAAATCGCACCCTCTAACGTGGATCAGACATGATTTTCCAAGATGGATCTGATTAGCAATGAAACACAGCTAATAAACAAGGTATCAATTTAAACTCTCTTCTGGTTTCAGACAGACAGAAGGTAAGGCAAGACTAAAAATTAGACTTGCAGGACGAAGTTTCAAACTTTGGGTAGTTGAACTCTCAAATCACCAGAACACTATTACTGGAATTTTACCACATCGCCTTCCTGAGGCTTGTAAGATCCCACCCGAGGCCAATGAAGAATACCGTTTTGCAAGTCTCGCCTGCTCCAATTCCAGGGCGGGTGTGCTGGGGTATCAGTCAGCTAGCTATCTGACTGTTGGGCAGGACAAGAAACTTACTCTGCTAAATTTTCCATGCTTCCCTCCTTCTCTGCTGTTCTGTTATTGCCATTTCCATCCCTTTATACTTGTCTCATGGGAATCTTATTTGGTCTTGCACCATCCTCAATTTGGTCATTTAATCAGTGCTGTCTTCCATCCTATCACTGACCTCCCTTTTTCATTTTCTTCTTTTCTCATGCCCTCCTTTCAAATAATGACACTTAATTAAAAATTGTTCATCTCTCCAGTTCCGGTGAAAGGTCACCAAACTAAATCATTGGGTTAAATTTTACCAGCCCTCAGGTGGCGGACTATAAGGCGGAAGGCCTCTTAAAATGAAGGAGGAAGATGTAGCGAGGGAATTCTGACATCAAGCCATTACCACAGGATATTTGTGATGTAGCTGCCCACCAGCAAATAGCAGGCAGCCAATTAAATCAATTATTTGGCCAATCAATTGATTTGATTCCTGATATCATTGGTGGGGAAACAATTGGAAAACATTCCAAATGACAAGATTTGTTCACATTTGGAAGTGAATGGACTTGTTAGTGATAGCATGGTTATGCATGTGGAAGGTCCTGTCTCACCAACTTGATTGAGTTTTTTGAGGAGCTGACAAGAACGATTGACAAAGGAAAAATGGTGGATGTTGTCTACATGGACTTTGGTAAAGTGTTTGACAAGGTCCCTCATGGCAGGCTGGCACAAAAGCTAAAGTCCCATGGGATCATGCTGGCTAGATGGGCACAGAACTGGCTTGGTCATAGAAGACAGAGGGTAGTGGTGGAAGGTGTTTTTCAGAATGGAGATCAGTCCTTATTTTCGCTCATGCTGTGTGTTACTACCCTTCCAGCTGAGGTCAGTTAACTGACAACAGATCCTGAATTAAGTCTTCCAAAATCCCGATCTGTGCAGCTCAACCAGATACTGCTTTAATTAACCAAGCCACAGAGTGGCCTTGAGACAGAATTTGAGAAACAAATTTGAACGGGGAGAAGATTCTCAACCTTTGATATTTGTGGAGCCAGTTGGGTATGAGGGTAGATGTTTTGACATTGGGCTGTCAGTCAGAAACTTCGCCTGCTAGCAGCAATTTTGGAAAGTCAGCTACGTGTTACAGGAAACCATGTGCACACCTGTCTGAATTCAATTTGTATTCTTTAGGAGGCAAATTTCCCTGCTGGTAGTAGAAATTTCCAGGATTTTTCTGTGTTTTTTTTAGAAATATTAATGTAACAAAAACTTATATTTATACAACACTTTTAACATAACAAAGGATGCCAAGGTATTTTGAGAGGATAGTTATAAAAGAAAACAAAATGACACCAAACTGCATAGGAGATATCAGATAGAACACCGAAAGCATGGTTAAAAAAAGGAAAATTTTAAGGAGGTGAAAGAGGTAGAAAGGCAAAAAGGTTTAGGGAGGGGTTTAATGTTTTAAGTTTATTCATTAGTGTCACAAGTAGGCTTACATTAACACTGCAATGAGGTTACTGTGAAAATCTCCTCGTCTCCACACTCCGGCACCTGTTTGGGTACACTGAAGGCAAATTTAGCATGGCCAATGCACCTAACCAGTACATCTTTGAGACTGTGAGAGGAAAGCAAAGCACCTGGAGGAAACCTATGCAGACATGGGGAGAACGTGCAGACTCTGCATAGGTAGTGACCCAAGCTGGGAATTGAACCTGGATCCCTGGTGCTGTGAGGCAGCAATGCCAACCTGTGTGCCACCGTGCCGCCATTCTGAGATTCCAGAGCTTACATTCTTGGCAGCCGAAGACATGATCACCAAAGGTGAAGTAATAAATATTGGCAAAGCTCATGAATTAGATAAGTGCAGGTGTCTTGGAGGTTGGAGGAGATCTTGTGGGGCTGGAGGAGATTATGGAAAATGGGAGGCGCAAGGCCATTTAAAAGGAAGGATGAGAATTTAAAAATCGTATATTATTTAATCGGGAACCAGTACAGATCAGTGAGAATAAGGCCGGTGACTGAATGGAACTAGGTGTGTATTAGAACCCAGGCAGTAGAGTTTATGCAGGGTGGAATGTGGGAGGCTGACCAGGAGTGCATTGGAATAATCAAGTCTAGAGGCAAGAAAGGCATGGTTGAAGGTTTCAGCGGCAGTGGGGTTGTAGCAGGCGTGCAATTGGACAATGTTGTGGAGATGGGTTTACACAGAAGTAAAATATTCTAGATGTTGGAAACGTGAAATTAAAACAGAAGATACTGGAAAAACTCACACAGCACTTGTGGAGAGAGAAACACAGTTAACATTTCAGCTCTGTGCCGTTCCACGTGAACTGAACAATCACAACCTGAAATGTTGGACTGGGTTTTCGGGAGGACAACTGGACTCCAATGCCATGCTCATGTCCAGGTTCTGAGTCCATCCATCCCATCAGCATGCTTACCAGCCCAACCTTCCAAGGGGCAACCTCCTGACTGGCTGCTTCTGCATCTGGAACCCTGTTAGGAATTGTGGGTGACCAGTAGCCCAATCAAGGAGACGGTAGTGATATTAAGCTGGCAACCTCAGTGGGAGCAGGTTGCTTGTGCAGAGTCCTGGGAGTCAGGACATGGTCCATCAGCACAAGTTACAAACACCATTCCCTTAGACTTGAGCAAATTTGAACAACTCTGGAAACCACCAAACAGTCCAACAAGAGTGCAAGTAGTGAACATATCTTTAAATACTGTGGCTGGTTTCTCTGGCTGCTGACACCAGCTGCCAACTCCGGTGGGATCTTCTGGTTCTGTCGATGGCACACTCCGAATTTGGGTTTCCCAGAGAATGGTGCATTGCCTCCATCACAAGAAACATATGGTAGAGAGGCCAGAGAATGCTCCCCTGTAAATCTTCCCGTTACAGAAAGTATGCCTGGTGATGCAGGGTTGAAAGAGGGTGTTAACTCCAAAATGGCAGTGCTGAAGTCCTGTGCAATTCTGTATACAACCTGTACACACAATAACGCCCTTGCTAAAATGGCATCTAGTGAGCCTCACATAGAATTGTGTATGTGCACAGCAGATGCCATTTGGAGATAAAATCAATTCTTCCTTCACCCTGTGAAAAAAACTATTCCTTTTCCATTGCAAACTATCTCTCTTCTTTTTCTTTAAACCTCTAATTCCCTTTTTTAGATCCATTGACTGTTCTCCTTCCCTCTTTGCTGCCTTTTCTATTTTTTTTCTATTGAAGATGCTTGATCTGCAGCTGAATCCTAGCCAATTCAAACTGTATTGGACCTAGGTCAGCCTTTCTTTCTTCCAATTCCAAACCCTGTCTCATTGCATCCAATATCTCTGTTTTCTAAGCCTCTGCTTTTATCTCTAACTTCAATTTTCCTGCTATTTCTATTGACCTGACCTTGGTTGATTGTTGCAAATTACTCAGGGATAGTAGACTTGGCCTCCCCAGAAAGAAACTTTGTCACTGAAAAAGCTGTTCATCTCATGTAGTAAAATGCACTGTGAAATTTTGTTAGCTTAATCCTTAGCAAATATTCCAGAGTACCCATACCAGTGTGTAAATTTGTGATTCTGTTAGAGACCCCAATTGTTACAATTCTGTCAGGGGTGGTTAATGCTTAATAACTCTTAATAAACAGCCGATGGAAAAATTCCATGAGATTTCACATTTTTAAATATATAAGAAGAACTAAATAAAGCAAGCATTTTTAACACCATAGAATTTAAAATTACTACGAACTCAGTAACACTTTTTACTTCCCCCCCAAGAATTCCCTTTTATGTTGCAACAATCTTGAAGATGCATCTACTTCTCCAGAGTCAACCTAGAAGTATACCATATTCCTTTGAATTCACTTTAACTCTCTTCAATGTTTCAGCTATCATCTGAGATTTCCATGGCCCTCCAGAATTCATTTTAACTCTCTACAGTGTTCCAGCTATTCGTCCAAGATATGATTATATTGGGTTCTTCCATAATTTTTTTTTGGCAATGCAACCCACCATTTTTTTAATTACAAACCTAATAACTGTGGAGGCCTCAGTTCTTTGTTTTATATGCCAGTAGATAACCGAATACTTTCCAAAGCTTTCTAAGCAAACTCTGTTGACTGCTTTTTGCCACAAAGCTCTGTGAGGGCCCCATCAATTTCTTTTAGAGAAAATTTTACAGCTGCTCTCGCTCATAAAACGTTAGCTGAATTAAAATTCCACTCACATTCCAAACAATGAACAATGATGTTTTCTCTGCCTGAAGTGCAGACCTACTAAAAATCATCTCCTGTGAGTTTCTTCAATCTGGTGACATGCAGTCTATACCAAAACAAAGCAAGAATTGCTTCTATCTATTCCCAAACTGAATTGTTGCCTCTGTCAGAAAATGCATACAATATATTAAACAAAAGAACCTTTTAATCAAGGCTGCAACCTAAGTCACTGGCCAGAACTTATGATGGCAGGATCTTCCAGTCCCATTGATGGTGCACCCCTGCTGCGTGTTGCCCACAGTGAGGGTGCATTCAATGGGAAACTCCATTTACAACGGTGGGACCAGAAATTCTCACTGCCGACCAATAGCAAGCCGTTTCCTACCGCCACACAACATGTGACACATTGCTCAGTAAATCCCACCCACTACATTTATGGCAACACAACATGCTTTGGGATGGTTCAAGCAGATATACAAACGAACTATTTTACCTTCAATGCTACTCTTTGATTCTATAACCCAAACGAATAATTTATATTGTTAATATAGTTTATGAACCTTTCTCCAGACTTTCTGGCTCCATTACAAACTTTGAGATGGATTAATCATTGTTCAAGTTTTTTTTTCACTATCAGCTTTGATCTTATAAGGTTTCTTTTTAAGTGTAATAAACCCAGGCAAGTTTGAATTGTATTGACATTAGATGCCAATTTCTCAGTCAGATGTTCACCTGTTTTGTTTTAAATACTCTAACCTAAAAGTCATATTCCCAAATGTTGGATGCAACTGCATGCAATAGCCTCAGTGATATTTGTGGCAATAATTATTTTCTTAATTCATTTAAGGGATTTGGGCTTCACTGGCTAGGCCAGCAGTTATTGCCCATCCCTAGTTGCCTTTGGAAAGGTGGTGGTGAACTGCCTTGTTAATTGTTGTAGTACCTGACGTGTGGGTACACTCACGGTGCTGTTGAGGAGGGAATTCCAGGGTTTCAACCTAGCAACAGTAAAGAAGCAGTGATATATTTCCAAGTCAGGATGGTGACTGACTTGCTTACTTGGAGGATAACTTCCAGGTGGTGGTGTTTCCATGTATCTACTGCCTTTGTCCTTCTGGATGGTAGTGGTCGTGGGTTTGGAAAGTGCTGTTGAAGGAACTTCTGTGAATTCCTGCAATGCATATTGTAGATGCTATACATGGCTGCCAATGTATATCAGTGGTGGAGAGAATGGATGTTTGTGGAAGAGGTAGCAATCAATCAGGCTGCTTTGTCGAGCTCTTGAGTGTTGTTGGAGCTGCTTTCGCCCAGACGAGGGCAGGGTATTATATCACACCCCTGACTTTTGACTTTTTGGGCAGTCAGGGGGTGAGTTACTCACCGCAGGATTCCAAGCCTTTGACCTGCTGAAGTAGCCATGATATTTATATGGCTAGTCCAGTTCAGTTTCTGGTCAATGGTAATACCCAAGATTTTGATAGTGGTGGTAATGCCATTGAAAGGCAAGGTGTGATGATTAGATCCTCTCTAGTTTCAGCTGGCTATTGACTAGCACTTGTGTGATGCGAATGTTACTTGCCACTTGTCAGCCCAAGCCTGGATATTGTCCATGTTCTTGCTGCATTTGGACATGAACTGATTCAGTATCTGAGGAGTTGTGAATGGCGCTGAACATTGTGCGGTCATCAGCAAACATCCCCACTCTGAGTATATGATGGAAGGAAGGTCATTGATGAATCATGACTCACTGTCTCTCTCGAACATGTGGCTATACCTGTGCTCTGCTGCTCACTTTTTATCCTGTAAGATGCAGTAAAGAATGTCAGTGAATATGTTGCAATGCATTACAACCAAATAGCTGGCAGGATGTAGAAGTTGTGAGATGAGGGGGTGAAGCTCGCAGCCATGGTAAGAGTGAGGTGAAGCGTATGCATGTTCGATACATGAGCACTGATTGCCAGAGATTTTTGAAGGGTGAGTGATGGGGTCTGGTGTTGTATGGGATGCTGATGGCACGACTGGTGAGGCTTGGCATTTAAAAATACATTCACTGACCTTGGCCACCTCCCGTTTGATGTCACTGAACTTTTTGCTGCGTAATAACCAGGTCCTCAGGGCCAGAGTCTTGGCATTATCCACCATGGTTATCTGCTCCAGTCCCTGCTGAGTGTTTGTCTGCAGGGCCTCCTCTTCTTTTCCACCTCCTGTACTAAGGTCTCCAGCACTGTATTAGAAAACCTGGGGGTCTTCCTGCTGTCCTGCTGCTCCATTTCTTACATTTCTCGTTCTTAGGAAATATTTCACAATCACATCCAGCCCCTGCTCTTTAAAAAGTGATTGGTAGCATTAACATATGTAGGCTCAGCTTAGATAGTGCTGGCCTCACAAGAATTTGCTGAACACATAGCCACACACATTTAGCTTTGGCCTGCATATCATAATCACGGAAATAATAATTAACACAATGTTTCTGTCTGCCTCCATCACTTCCATTGACCTGGAATAATCACACATTACAAAACCACACCTGCGAATTCTGAGCCTTATCCAATTTTTCACTCTTGGCATCTATCCAAACATTACTTTTTTTGAATTAAAAGGTTTCAGTTATATTAGTAATGTATCAACATTGTTATTATCAATCACAGTCATCAGTAATTTTGTTTCAATTTGTCTTTGACACACTTTAGCAATGTCAATACCACAATGTGGTGGTAGTGTGAATGACAAGGAGTTGTTACCTCAAAAAGTGTCATGTTTGCTAAAATGAAGGCTCACTCCCTTTTCCTTGTCGTTCTCTCACTGGTAAAGATTCACAGCTTCTATATGGTTAGACTGGAAGTCAGTTTAAAGATTTTGACATTGCTTCTTAACTTTAAACCAGGATAAAGGCATAATTTATTTGCATTAAGTTCGTAGTTCTGGTCTTCGAACTATTTTTATTTTGTACCAGATTTATTTTGTACCAGAAGCTTATATGGCTTCCACTGTTTTGTGCACGTTAAATGCCATTACTGCCACATTCTTCACAGAATATTCTGGAGGAAGCTAGTGTGTTTATTGATTAATCTGTACATAGCATTTTACTTCCTCTTCCCAGTGACTTTCCTATTATTTTTCATTATGTTTAAAAAATATTATGACAGAAATGGATACATAACCTGATGGATACTCAGCCATTTTTGTGGGGTTAGTGAGTGAATAAATACATTGAAAATTTGATGACCAGAACAATCCCTGCACTTAAATAGATAGGCCTGAGATGTACCAAATATTAAACCCCAATCCCAAATATGATTAGACGGCAAACAGGCATCCCCAGGCAGCTCAGGAAAGAAGGAACTTTGAAACCTAAACTCCAGTGTCATTGGCAGTGAACATCAGTTATTTTCCTTAAAGAGAGCCAGGTTGGGGATTAGTTAAGTGCAGGAGAGGAACTGATCAGGAGGAAGACTAATGGTGTTGAGATTACAGGGGAGTTAGAAAAAGCCAAGGTTGGAGAGTTTTCAGGATTAGGAAGGGTGTAGAACAGGAACAATAGTGATTTGGAAGGAGACTGACCTCGACTTTGAAGAATTGCAGTGTTTAGGATCAGGGAGGGGTGAAATATTTGGGATTTACGAGGAGGGCAGCCGATACGATTTGGAAGAATAGCGGTGATCAGGATCTGGGCAAGGAACAACAATTGGAATCAGGCAGACGAGTGATGATCAGGATCTGGGAAAGAAGCGACAGTCAGGATCAGGGAGAGGAGCGATAATAAGGATCTGGGAGAGGAGCGACAGTCAGGATCAGGGAGAGGAGTGATAATCAGGATCTGGGAAAGAAGCGACAGTCAGGATCAGGGAGAGGAGTGATAATAAGGATCTGGGAAAGAAGCGACAGTCAGGATTAGGGAGCAGAGTGATGGTTCAGGTCAGGGAGAGTGTTATGATCCCAGCTGGTGTTACCACTGAAGAAATCAGATCCCAGGATGGAACCTGGCTTGATAGATCCTACCTTTTAATTTTTGTTCAGATACATGGAAGGCGGCTACTGAAAAGAGTCACAGAACTGCTGATGAACTTTTAACAAATGAAAAATATATTTATTAAACCAAGAAAAGATGAACTATAATACATTACTCCTTCACCTATAACTATATCTTTAGAGATATATCCAGATTCATAAGATAACACACGTTACTAAAGCAGATTCAGAACTGGTATCATTTCTGAGCACCAACCTCATTGGCTATTTTATGGGTGATGTGACTTCATATCCTACCATTGAGTCAATTTCTTTCTTTACCTTTGGAAATAAAGGTTGTGGAATGTTTCTGACTATATATAAACATCTTGTTTTTGTTTCTGGGCTTAATGTCAAGCAATATACTGTTTTAGCTATACCAGACTTCCAAATAGCTTTGGAAATTCTGCTCTGATTGATCATCGCCATTTTTTGGGTGGGTTTTTCCAGGCCTGCTGAAGATGCCACCTCCGCCCCCCCCACCCCACCCCCTGCTCCCCTCACCCCCAATGATGGCTTCCCCGCTGGAGGGATGGACAATCCACATAAAATGCCGTTGACATCAGCAGGACCAGAAGATCCGCCAGTGGCAAATGACAGTCCATCTACACTGCTGGTAAACACAGCATGGGAGGGAGCCAGATTCGATTCAAATCCATACAGTCTTTCTGCTTAAAAGTAAACAACTCTGATGATGAGTTACCTTCAGTTTTTTAGTAATTACTTTCTCTGTGTTTTAAATTAACTGTTAATTCTCCCAGAAACCTTCAGCTGCATTTCTCTTCAAAATGTTACTCTGTATTCCTGTATCCAAGTCATGTATAATACATGAATATTAAAAGCAAAATACAGGATCCTAGCACTAACCCCGGGGAAATGCAATATCTAACATCCTCCAGTCTGAAAAACAACCATTCACCATGACTTACTGCTTTCTATCCTTAAACCATTTTTTCTCCATGCTGGCACTAACTCTGCTATTCCATGGGCCTCAATGTTGTTAACCAACCATTTAAACAGTAGATTGTCAAAAACTAACTTTAAATCTAACTAGACAACATTCACCACTTTGCCCGCATCAACATTCCCCAAGATCACCTTCAGGTTTCAAAGACTGTTAATTGCCCCACAAAATAGGAATTGGAATGAAGGTTGTGGGGCCTTTGTCTTCGCATATGCTCCATCTCTTGCTGGCCAGCTTGGGTGATTAAATGCAGATGGCCTTTGCATAGCTCTTTTTGCAGTTGGGCTACATGGTCCATTTTGTGTGTGTGTGTGTGTGTGTGTGTTTGGGGGCGGGGGGGGGGGGGATCGAGGGGGGAGAGGTGGAGAGTTGGGGGGGTCATTTATTCAGGGTCACAGACAAGGCATAATTTATGCCACTTTAATGATCTTTGCTCAATTTTAAAAGTTTAGAAATAGCAATGAGCATAATATGTATATTATAAAATTATACAGCATGCAGTCTTAGTTTCTCACAATTCCGAGACAAGGAAGGTGAGGGTGGCAGTGATTTTGACTACTACTGGTAAAATCATGGCCACTAGGTCCACTTGGTAGCTGGTCTTTTAGTTGACTGCAAATGTCTGAAACTAACTGATGTGAGACACCAAGCTTCCTGATACACTTGTATCCTGATGTGTCCAGGAAGCTGAACTTCAGCCTATACCCCCTATGTTGACGATGTGGCCTCCTGAGTGCTGCAACTCTCTGCTTATCCATTAATTCCACATTTATTCCAGCCACAAGTCTGTTAGGAGCAAAATGTTGCTGTTCCTGTGCCTATAGGTGTTGCTCATCCTACTGGTGCTGTTGAACATCTACCCTCAAATGAGGTCAAAAATAAAACAGCAAAACACATGCTGACCTGATAGATCAGAGCTCCAAAGATATTATACTTACAAATGTCCAAAGTTATTAAAATAAACTCTAAAGTTATGAAGGTAAACACTCAGCACAAGTACTGTGAGTAAAAGTCTTCCAACAAGTGAGAAAGCAGCTCTGAAGTATCAGTACCTATTGACATGTTTCTTTGTCATGTCTTTAGCATTCAAGATTATCGCTGTATTCTCTGTTTGTGTTCGTTGGCAAGTTCCAAGAAACCCATGCAGCAAATGCCATGACAATATCACTGTAATTGAGAAATTAATAGACAATCTCCCAAGGTGAGTTCTGGCATATTGTTTCAAGTTCAAGAAAAGCAGTGCTTCATTAGTATCTTCTCAGCGAGAGACTTCATTGAACTGATCAGAAATGGCATCCTTCAGTGAGTTTGCCTCATGGCAGATTCACATGATTACAGCAAATCAGATGTGACATTAGACTGATCACATTTCACAATCCAAACATACACAGCCTGATACACTGCAATACAATGCAGAAATCAGTGGAATGGAGCCGACTTCCCATTATGCTGACGCTTTCTCTACTTTTAACCTTCCACCATTCCCCAAAGTCACAAGATTGGGAATGCTAAAATCCACCAGTCTCTTCCATTCCCGACTGATGAGCAAGGAAGTGTGCCTGCTTAGATGAACTATTGAAGGGAATGGAGAGAAGGGTATTTTTTAAGGCAGCAGATTATACAGGAATGTATGCAACCAGTCAGAAATGCTACTTTATAGCATATTTGGCTGAGAGAAATGTGTAGGAAAATAAATACTTAACATAGAGTTTCAGTTTCTATAGTGGGAATCAGAAAATTGAGATTTTGTTACAAAATTCTGAAGCATCGAAACAATGTAAAGAAGCAGCCTCTGAGACGCTGCTTGATAGAGAATGTGATGGAAAAATACACATATAAGAGGTAAAAGCAAATTACAAAAAAACAGAAAATATTGGAAAATCCCAGCAGGTCTGACAGCATCTGTGGAAAGAAAACTGAGCTAATGTTTTGAGTCAGGATGGCAGACTTGAAACATTAACTCTATTCTCTCTCCACAGATGTTGTCAGACCTGCTGGGATTTTCCAGTGTTTTCTGTTTTCATGTTACATACAAGAGTTTGTTTATTTAGGACCCTAACCACACAATTTGGTATGTTGGTTAGGGCAGACTGGTGGGCAGAAATCATGTCCCACTATATTTCTGGCAATGGTGTACTAGATGCAAGAATTTTACAAACTGTGCTTGTGGTTTCTAATAATTAAATCAAAACATAGAAAATCCTACTTGTCTGTAAATCAATTGGGCTTTTCAAATTTGGCAACAGCAGTGAAAGGCAGAAGAATGATGAGGTTTATCATAATTTAAAATTCAAATGACAAGAAGACACACCAGTATACTTTGGAAATGAGAGGTCGGAGAGTATCCAGAAGAGGAGTTGTTTAGAAATATTTAGTGTCTAGGAGACAGGCTATTTCTGATGTAGACTGAAGTGGGGAGACAAACCTTAAAAATTGTTTTAGATATCTAACTACAATCAGCTCCACTGAGTATATGACATGACAGTACAAATGGATTGGTATTGAGCTAGGGTGACTCAAAGTGTTTTCTCTGGGTAATTCAAGATGTTTTGAAAAAAAAGTGTAAACATGAAGAAGGGTACAGGATTGGTGTCAGTGTAAAAATGATATACATGCATGTAAAATATGTGTTCATTTGTGTTTGCACCACAACACTTATCGTATTCTAATGCAAACTGCTTTTCCAGATAATGCCAAGAGAGTCAGTAGAATGGAAGAAATCCTTATAGAATAATTCATTTTGAAATATACAGGTGGGCCAAATGCTGGTGGGTTAAACTTAATGCAGGTTGGGGTCAAAGTAGTGGATGTTGGAAGGAGAAATAGCCTACACATGCAATAAATATAAATTATACTGCAATAGCTAAGATTAACCCGAAAGAGGCAGAGGGAGCTTAGCAAACTTTAATCTCACCATGTTTAACCCAAGCAGAAATCAACAAAGTCAATTGGGTTTCAGCTGCACAGCCAAAACGGTAGAAGTCAGGGGGAATTGTGATCAAACTGGACAGTGCCCTGCTGTAATTTTTAGTCACTAAGCCATAAGAGAGAAATGTATGTGTTGAAGGCAGTGGAACAAAGAGTCTGGTGGAAGCAGCTCCCTCATGTCAGGGATCTGCATTGTGAGGAGACTAACTCTTCAACACAGAATGGAACCTCTGAAAAGTAATTAAATATGTAAGATAGTTTAAAAAAGTATGGAATTCTTAAAAAAGACAACTGGAGTAGAACAAGGAGCTCAGGTTCGAATTAGTAAAATATAACTTTATGATACATGTCTTCATTCTTCATGCAACAGGGTCAACATTTGGAATGAACTTTCAAACAGGATAATGGAAACCCTGGAGTCATTTAAGAAATACCTAGATACAAAGATGGACTATTGTAAAAAATTGCTGCTGAGATTTTCTAGCATTTTCTCTTTTGGATGGAGTATTGTTAAGGTTAGTTTGTAGTATGGATCTTTAAATTTAGCCCAAATCCTTTTTAGGTCATTTGGCACATCATTAAATACTTTTGATATGAACCTTTTTCATATATTTACTGCGTGGTCGTCCAGAAAGAGTTAACATCAATAACCAATTACACCAATGCATTCTTGATCAGTCTTTGATCTTCCCAGTGTTTCCAGCAGTTTTTGATTTGTGTTTCAGGGGAGGGATGGTTTTCGAGATCTGCTAAATAAAGACATTCATTCTGGGGTAATGTGCCGCGATGACAGATCAAAAGCAACACAACTCCCTCTCTCTTTCTCTTTCAAAATGCACTTCTCTTCGTTGCGTCAATTTGGCAAACAGGGATTAGTGAAATTGCGATTTCCTTCTTTCCCAACAAGGCCACCATAGTGAAAAGTGTTAACCTAGCATTACTGGGTGATTGACAGGGAATCTCGAGCAGTTCTCCCGGATTCCAGCTCCTCACTGCGGCTTCAGCTCCGCAGTGGGGCTCCCGGGCGCCAGCTCCGCAGTGGGGCTCCCGGGCGCCAGCTCCGCCGTGGGGCTCCCGGGCGCCAGCTCCGCCGTGGGGCTCCCGGGCTCCAGCTCCGCCGTGGGGCTCCCGGGCTCCAGCTCCGCCGTGGGGCTCCCGGGCTCCAGCTCCGCCGTGGGGCTCTTGGCTCGGTGGTTGTGGCTCCGCCTCGGCGCCGGAGTTCCGTTGATCTGTGGTTACTAAGCGAGTGGTTTCCTGGACGCAGCCGGCGTCATTACAGAATCAGGGTCAGACTATTGGCGGAGAAACTAAATCAAAAAAAGATACAATGTAAGTGCATTAAGTACAATCCAGTTACCCCTCTCCGTCCGCCCCTCCCTACCGCTGCTGCCCAATGTCCTTCCTTCAGGCCAGGTAGCAATTCAGCTTTCTTTTAAATGTGGCAATTGTTGAATTAGCTTTGTTCTCCAGGAGGCTATTCCCTAGGTTCACTATTTCTCGGTTGTAGGAATATATTTTCGTTTGATTTCCAGCATTACTTGAAGCTTGTAGATGTAATTGCTCCTTCAAATCCTACGCCTATTGTCCTAGTTAAATTATGTGCTTACTTTCGGCTTTACTTAAGCCTTTTGTTACCTGTGCTAATATCTCCAGATCTTGTTTGTTAACACTCCTGCGAAGCACCTTGGGATATTACGTTAAGATCAAGGCTTCATATAATTAGCATGGTGGCACAGTGGTGGTACTGCTACTTCTCAGCACCAGGGACACAGGTTTGATTCCCGACTTGGGCTGCTCTCTATGTAGAGTTTACATGTTCTCCCTGTGTCTGCATGGGGTTTTCTCCTGGTGCGCTGGTTTCCTCCTACAGCCCAAAGATGTGCTGATTAGGTGGATTGGCCAGGCTAAATTGTCCCTTAGTGTCAGGGGGACTAACTAGGGTAAATGCATGGGGTTGGGGCCTGAGTGGGATTGTGGTTGGTGCAGACTCAATGGGCTGAATGGCTTCCTTCTGCACTGTAAGGATTCTATGCTTCTATGTTGAATGCGAGTTTGTATTGAAGATCTGTGTCAAGACACTGCTCAGTTTTTTTTCCTCCAACAAATATAAATTTATTTACGCAAGAATCATAGAATCCTGACAGTGCAGAAGGAGGCCATTCAGTCTATCAAGTCTGCACTAACCACACTCCCACCCAGGCCCTATTCCTGTACCCCACATATTTACCCTGCTAATCGTAGAGTCATAGAGATGTACAGCATGGAAATAGGCTTTTTGGCCCAGCTTTTCCATGCTGCCCTTTTTTAAAAAACCGCTAAGCTAAACCCAATTGCCTACATTTGGCCCATATCCCTCTATACCCATCTTATCCATGTAACCATCTAAACACTTTTTAAAAGACAAAATTGTACTCTACTACTACCGCTGGCAGTTTGTTCCGGACAGTCATCATCCTCTATGTGAAAACATTTCCCCTCTGGACCTTTTTGTATCTCTCCCCTCTTACCGTAAACTTGTCCCCTCTAATTTTAGACTCCCCTATCTTTGGGAAAATCCTCTGACGGTAGGGTAAATTTGGCATGGCCAATGCACCTAACCTGCACATCTTTGGACTGTGGGAGGAAACCCACTTAGACACAGGGAGAACATGCAAACTCCACACAGACAGTGACCCGAGGACTGGAATCAAACCCAGGTCCCTGGCACTGAGGCAGCAATGCTAATCACTGGGCCGCTCCAAGTGCAAGCATTTCTTCCTAACTGAAACATATGCTCATAAGACTTAGGAGCAGACATAGGCCATTTGGCCCACTGAGTCCGCTCCACCACTCAATGAGATCATAACTGATTGTATATAATCCTCAACTCCACTTCCCCCTTATCCCTGTAACTCGTGATTCCTTTACTGCTTAAAAATTTTTCCAACTCAGCCTTGAATGTGCTTAACGATTCAGTCTCTATAGCCCTCTGCGGTGAAGAGTTCCACATTCACTAATCTCTGAGAGAAGAAATTCCTCTTCATCTCTGTGTTAAATGGGTGACTCTTTACTTTGTGATTGTGCCCTCTGGTCCTAGACTCTCTCACAAGGGGAGAAACCTTAGCATCTAGCCTGCAAGTCCCTTGAGAATCTTATATGTCTCAATCAGGTGGCCTCTCATCTCCTAAATGCCAATGAATACAGGCCCAAACTACTTGACCTCTCCCTGTAAGAAAATCCTTCCGTATCCAGGATCAACCAAGTGAACCTTCTCTGGACTGCCTCTAATGCCAGTATAGCTTTCCTTAGATAAAAGACCAAAACTGTTCATGGCATTACAGCTGTGTTCTAACTGGTATCAAATTTCCATGTGCCCTCTGTTTGAAAATTGAGCCCTTCTAGATCATAATATAATTTGCACTCTTTGTTGGGCTTCCTTGTCATAGATTTAATACAATTGGTAGAAAGATGAGTGAGGACATAGGAAGAAGCTTTTTCACCCAGAGGTTGGTGGACATCTGGAATTCGCTGACGGAATTGGTGGTTGAGGCTGAAAAATTCAACTCACTTTAAAAAGTACCTGCACTTGAAATGATTGTAACCTGCAAAACTACGGACCAGGTGCTGGAAAGTGGAATTAAAATGGATTGCTTTTTTTTCTCATATTTTGTTGACAGAGACTCAATGGGCTGAATGGCCTCATTCTATACCATAACTTTTCTATTGTCCTATGGGTTTTTAAACCAATAATGTACAGTACCATGCACAATTTTTAGAGGCTTTGGTCTGACTTGCAATTATATTTATTATCAACCTATATCCTAGTGCCACTTATTTGATGTGATAATAGGTTTTTCCCAAAATTTATGACTTAAACTACTGACCTCAGGAGCGTATGATCCCCCCACCATAGTGAAATAATTTATAATACCTATCTTTTTTTTACAATCTTAGCCAACTTCAACCTTGGCATTTTGTGGTTAATAAAATATGTTTTTGCTGACAGAAATCATTTGGGGTCAGGTCACAGATTTGGACTGGCATTTGCAGTGTTTTTTTTTTGGAGAACTTTTAAACACTTAAGCTAGTTATTATTTAATTGATAATTATTAGGAGCAGAAGTTCCCAATGCGGCATGTTTTCTGGTGGCAGAGCCAGTTCGCCATTGGCCACCAGCAGGATCTTTCAGTCCTGCCAATGCCTACTGCATTTTGTGTGGCTTGCCTGTCCTGCCACCAGGGAACCTGCTGTTGGAGGGACCAGAAGATCCACCAGCTGGAAGGACTGGGACATCCTGCCCTGGGTTTTAAAATACTAATAGTCTCATTCTTCAATGTGTTTAATTTCAATCACCATTTCCTGTTCCTATGACCAATCGGTTATTACTTGAGGTAGCAAGGCATTGATTTTTTCCTAACTTGAAGAGCAGCAATCCAGCAAAATTAATGCTAAAGTCCAGCAGAAAGTAATTTTTGCAATATCTATTCCCTTAATGAATATATATTTTTGGTTCATATTGTTCAATAGTAAGTCCCCTGCTGCAAGGGAGTTACTTGATAATATTAATACTATGTGTAACTTGCTACAGTATAATTTGCTTTAGCAGGCATTAGAAGCTGCATAATGGAATACGTCACATTCTCTGCAGTATACATGGAGATGGCTCAAAATCATACTTAATTGGTGTGGCTCCAAATGAAGACTGTATGAAAATCAAAACCACTTGATTGTTGGATTAATTGAAGAAAATGGCTTCCATGGAGTAAGTGAAATAACTTTTCTTTTTCCTCTTTCTCATTACCTCAATGAGGCCTGACTATGGCGCAGTGCAAGAGTTTCAAGTAGTGGTGTCCGGAGGGTTTGGACTTTTATTCATTCATGTAATGTGAATGTTGCTGGCCAGGCCAGAATTATTGCTTGTTGCTCAAGAAGCTGGTAGTCAGTTGTCTATTTGAACCATTGCTGTTTGTAGGTATACCTATGTTGCAGTTAGGGAGTTCCAGAATATTGACCCAGCAACAACAACTTACCATCTATATATAATAGATACCCATTTATCTGATTGATTTAGACATGTAGAGTGGGATTTTCCAGTCGTGTCCACCACAAGACCTGAAAGCCCCACTTAGTCAACGGGCTTTTAAATGGTTGGTCATGTTATCCATCCCACCCATGGTGATTCCCGCGGTGGGCAGGATCAGAAAATTTATCTTGTTGTTCATTCCTGCTACATCCTTGTGCCATTGCTTCCAGTAACATTGTGAACCAAACAACAATCTGCCACAAGATCTTTCCATACAAAATTGGCGATTATAAATGATGTGATCACAGTTCAAAAAAAAAGAATCAAAATTGTTTCCTTTAAAATTGCTTTGGTCTGTGGACATATGATCTAAGACATAATGATAAAATAAATGGTACATTCAACTCTTTAAGTGGAATTTGTATCTCACCCTTTCAATATGCTTAGCTAACAAAGACAAAATTCATCCCGTCCTTTTTTTCAAACTGAAGAATAATATGATGGATGAATTGCTGCAGAGGGAATAGGAATTAAATTAGTCAGAAAGGTACAATTCAGGAATGTGATTGAATACTCTTCACTTGCCTGGATGAGATTTGTGGATTCTCAATCATTGAATAAAAGTAGGGCTGGAATAGACACAGTTTTGGTGCTGCAGGAAATCAAGAATGTGGGGAGCTCGTGGGAAAATGGAGTTGAAGTTACAGATCAGTTATGATCATCTTGAATGGTGGAGAAAGCTCCCTGGGCCACATGGTCGACTCCTATTTCTTGTGTTTTTCTTCAAATAGATGTGCACATCAGATAATTTTAAAATAAGGGAAGGAAAGCTGGAATATTTTGTGATGCAATATTTTCACTTTTCAACCCTGGTTATTATTATTAATAAAAACAAAAATCAGGCTATACATTATGCTACTTTTCTAGTGTTTAAAATCTTTATTTGGGAGGCGACAAAATGCGTAAATGGCAACTCAACTGCTTTTAACTAAACAGTCTGAAGAACGTTGTATGCAGTTAGTTTTAATTTGACCCGAGGTGGAATGTTGCTTCCAAAATCTGAGGACATAGTGGTTACATAACTGCAGTTTTTGTTAAATCCTTCCAGTGTAACACTTAACATTTTGTGACATTTAATTACATCAGTGTTACTGAACGTGTTTGTTCATTGTGATCTTGTACTAATGCAGTGAAAGTTAATTGTCTCATCTCAGGCCCAAAGTCATTCATTTTAAGAAAAGGGAAAATACTTTCCTTAACCCCACATCCTAAGGAGGGAAGAAGAGATAACCTGCCAAAGTGGATAATTGGCAAATCAGGGACCAAACTTCAGCATTACAGCACACCAGGGAATGCTGAGGGAAAGGTAAAAGGTTTTTAATCAGTCTTTGGATGGAGATGGAAGCTGGTACTCAGCTTTTTGTGGTGTAATGAGGAAAAAAAGATCTTTCCATAAGTCTAAACCAGAGTTGGAGTTCAGGGCCTCCAGTTTCCAGTTGGCATATGTGCATATGCACTGGCTGTTTGAGAGAAAATGCAACATAAGAACAATCAGTAAGAGTTTCTATGGATATGTAAGTAGGAAGTAGGCAGCTAAGGTAAATGTGGAACCACGACTGAATGAGGTGGGTGAATTGATAACAGCAGCCAAAGAAATGGAGGATACGTTAAATAAAATATTTTGCATCAGTCTTCACAGTGGAAGACATTGTCAATATCCCTAAGATATCAGATGAACTGATTTCAAATAACATGACAGAACTTAAAATAATCCCAATCACAAGGAATAGAGCATAAGAGAAACTCAAGTGGCTAAAGGCGGACAAGTTGCCAGGACCCGATGAACTGCATGCCAGGGTTTTAATGGAGTGGGCTGCAAAGATACTTCATTGTTTGAAACTGTATGTAACTCGTTAAATTTCGAGAGCATACCAGAAGATTGGAAAACCAGTACCAATGTGACCCTTTTGTTCAATAAGGGAGTAAGGCAGAAGTTAGGGAACTTTAGGCTGGTTCGTTTAACATCTATTATTGGAAAGATGCTAAAGTCAATAATCAAAGAGGTGTAGCTAATCATTTAGGCAAGCTAAGTATATTCAAACCTAGTCAACACGATTTTGTGAAAGGTAAACCTTGTTTGACAAATTTGCTTGAATTCTTTGAGGATGTAACAAAGAGAATAGTTAGAGAGGAAAGCTAAATATTGTGTATTTAGACTTACAAATGGCATTTGACAAGGTGCTGCATAGGAGGCTGATACATAAAGTAAAAGCCCGTGGAATTGGAGGAAGTGAATTGGCATGGATTGAAAACAGACTGTCATGTAGAAAACCAGAGTTAGAATAAATGGGTCATTTTCCAAGTGGAAAGATGTCAGTAGTGTCAGGGATGTCAGAACCGCAGGGATCAGTTCTTGACCCGCAATTGTTCACTATTTACATTAATTACCTGGAAGATGTCCAAATTTGCCGATGATACGAGGATAAGTGGAAAGATGTGTTGTGATAAGAATGTTGTGATTCTGCAATAGGATATAGATAATCTGGGTGACTGGGCAAAGATAGGGCAAATGGAGTTTAATATGCGAAAGTGCAAGGTCATGCACTTTGGTAGGAGGAATCAAAAGAAGATTATTATCTAAATGGGAGAAAGACTACAGGTGAGTGAGAAACAGAGGGATCTAGGCGTTCTAGTGCATGAATCACAAAAAGCTAGCAGGCAGGTCCTACAAGTAGTTAAGGCAAATGGCATTTTGGCCTTTATTGCAAAGGGGTTGGAGTTTAAAATTAGGGAGGTTTTGTTGCAATTGTACAGGATGGTGTTGAGGCCTCTCCTGAAATACTGCGTACAGTTTTGGTCCCCTTGCCTAAAAAAAGGATTTAGTGACATTTGAGGCAGTCCAAAGGAGTTTCACCAGGCTAATTCCTGGGATGAGAGCATTGTTCTACCAAGAGACTAAATATTCTGGGTCTGTATTCCTTGGGGTTTAGAAGAGTGAGGAGTGAGCTAATTCAAACTTATAAGATCCTGAGGGTTTTGACAGGGTGGATGGTGAGATATTTTCACTAGTGGGAGAGTCTCGAACAAGGGGACGTAACTGCAAGATAAAGGACAGTTGATTTAAAACTGAGGTGTGTAGAAATTTCTTCTTGCAGAGGGTGATGAATCTCTGGATTTATCTGCCCCAAGGGTGATGGAGGCTGGATCATTAGAAGTATTCATTTGATAGATTGAGGAGAGGAGGGCTTTGGGGAAATGGCACAGAAAAGAGTTCAAGCTGCTATACATCAGCCATGATCATATTGAATGGCAGAGCAGGCGTGAAGGACCTGGTGGTGTACTCCTGCTTCTATTTCTTGTGTTTGAGTCTTTTTTGGCTATCGTGTCTTAGCTTAGTTAGCTGGACGGCTGGTTCGTGATGTGGAGTGATGTCAACAGCATAGGTTCAATTCCCCTTACCAGCTGTGGTTATTCACAAAGGCCCTGCCATCTCAATCTTGTCACTCGCCTGAGGTGTGATGATCCTCAGATTAAATCACTACCAGTCAGCCCTCTCTCTTGAAAGAGGGAAGAGCCGCCTGTGGTCCTCTGGGATGTTGGCGACTTGTATTTCACATGTGCTGGCCAGGATTTTGGCTGCAAATACGCAGCTTGTTGAATTCACACATGCACTGGCCAGAAAAGAGGCCGCATGCTTACAGTTTGTGAGTTTTCTCATCTTCAGGGCAGGAAGTGGCTCTGTGCACATACACAGAAAGAAAAGTAGCACGTCACGAAATTGCAGGTCAGGTGACCTAAAGAGGAGTGCCATTGTAGGAAAGGTGTCCCAAGGAGCAGGATACTGGGAGGGGGACAAGGAGGTCCCAAAAAAAAGAAAATCCTAAACCAGGGAATGGGGAAGAAAAAAGAGCCTAGGTAAGAGACCAGGACAGATCGGAAACAGATCCTGCTAAACAAACTTGAGAGAGAGGAGCTGAGCAATAGACTCCCAATTATAGATAGCAATTTGAAGGCAAATAAGCTCCAGAGAAGCAAAGATCCAAAAGGGCAGCTAAAGTTGGTGACTCCATGCTGCAGGCCTCAAGGGAAAAGGTACCCTTGGAGCAGTACTATTCTGCTTGGCAAGTCCAAAGGTCTGAAATTGTATTTGGAAGGTGAAACTTGAGTGCATGTGGAGATCCAGAGGAAAGAAGGCGGGATTGAAACCCTTCAGAAGGATCCTGGTTGAAGCCATCTGAGTGTGACGTTTAGAGAGAATTTTGAGTTCCTTAAATGTGGAGATTGGAAGCCTTCTTGAGAAAAAGAGATTTTCAATGAGACTGGTTGACTCCCAGTGTGACAAGTGTTTGGGTGAATTGATGAGAAATCCATGGAAACTATTTTGGTTACATCTATCGCTTGTTTTGGGGTTGGGATGACTGACAAATGTTGACTGTTAATTTACATATACCACATACTTACCATGAATATTAGTGTTAGATATGGTAAATTGTTTTATCTTTCTGAATTCGTATGTGTCTGTAAACGTAAAGCTGGGGTGAAGGGACAATGACAATTTGAATCATTTTCTTTTGTTTACTTTACTATCTATCCAACCATTTTGTCTGGTGTATTTTGGTTCATTTTTCTGATTTAATAATTTTTTTTTGTGTTAAATGTTCATCAGTGGACTGTAAATATATTTGGTAACTTCCCTCCTGGGAAGTATTATGAGCTCATAGAACATGAAAAGTAGGGGCAAGCATAAGTCAACAGCCCCGAGCCTGCTCCACTGTTTAATAAAATGATGTCAACATCAACTCCACTTTCCCACCTTATTTCCATATCACTTGGTCAATCCTATTGCTCTCAGTCCTGAACGTATTTATGGGCGGCATGGTGGCACACAGTAGTTAGCACTGCTGCCTCACCGTGCCAGGGACCTGGCTTGGGTCACTGTCTGTGTGGTGTTTGCACATTCGCCCCATGTCTGCATGGGTTTCCTCCAGGTGCTCTTGTTTCCTTCCACAGTTCAAGGATGAGCAGGTTAGGTGGATTGGCCATGGTAAACATGTGAGGTTATGGAGATAGGGTGGGGGGAGATGGGCACGGGTAAGATGCTCTGTCATAAATTTGGTGCAGACTCAATGGACTGAATGGCCCCCTTCTGCACTGTAGGAATTCTATGATTAACGACTGAGCATTCAACATCACCTGGAAAATGTTAAAGATTCTGTAACCATCTTAATGAAGAAATTTCTACTCATCTCAGTCCTAAATATCCAGTCACTTATCTTTAGACTATGACCACTAGTTATAATCACTCAGTGGAAACAGCCTCTCAGCATGTACTCTCAGTTTCTCTCTTCTATGTTTCAACGTGATCACCTTTATTTACTTTAAACTCCAGAGAATACAAGCCCATTCTACTTCATCTCTCATCCAAGCAGCCCTCTTATTCCATCAATGGAAGTATGGCCAGTAATGCAGTGATGTTGATGTAGAAAGGTTGCCTCCCTACTTCCACCCAGTTATTATGAATGAAGACAAATAGAGCCAGTGACTTCTCATTTGCTTCATAACTTGCTTGAATTTTATTTAATTAAAACATTCAAAGTCAACGTTTCCATGACAACTGTCAGTGATAAATATAGTATGTGCTTCAAAATATATTTATACTAATGGTGTATCATTCCTTTCAGTAATCTTCGTGAGAAGATTAAAAGTAAGCGTAAGGCACTACAAGCATCTCTAACTGTAAGCAGTGAAGTCACTGATACTCAGGTGAGTTTGCAACATCTTTCAGTATTTTCATGAAGATGTGTGATTTGTGTAGTCGACGTGGTGGGGTGTTGAAATGCAAGTAATGGCTGAGAGATAATTGCAAAGGCTACTAAGAGAAGAGAGCAATTAATGGTCAGTTTATGATCATTACTGAAAGATGCTACTTACCAATGTGAAATTTGGTTCACAGCTTACTTGATGGGCACAGACCCAGGCCTTTTCAATTTTCCTCCATCACAACAAAATCAACCAACCTTTAGAAGATACAGAATGGTGATTGGGGTGAAAATGGTAGTTGGCCTTTGGTTTCCCTTGCTCCCAAGCCCAGTCAAATAGCTTATTGTAGTAGCCTTATTTCAACACAGCAAGAAACTGTGAAAGCTTCCCAGCTGAATTCTACTCTGGTCAGTGCACTTCTAACTGAATCACTGGAGTGCCCTGGCTTACTGTCCCCTGATTTTGATCATTGTTTCGAATGTTATGTTTTTCCAAATTAGACACTTCTGAAAACAAAATGATTTAAAAGCCTGGAACACTCTGCAAGCATGGAAAAATTACACTTGTTAGGGATTAACTATAGCCTGACTCCTCATGAGCAGAGCCTGCAAGATCCAAGGTAGCATTTGTAAGGTGTAGAGATTATCTGCTCTTTGAACCAGGCTCAACATTTTAGCATAACAGTAAGTTTCTGGATTTTGTGGTGTGTGGTAAAATTATGGTCATTTCGGTGGTCGTGTTCTTATAAGAGATTAAAGTTTATTTATTAGTCACAAGTTGGCTTAAATTAACACTGTGATGAACGTTGTCAGAGAAATTAGCAGGATATGGATAGGCTGGAAAATTGGGTAGAGAAATGGCAGATGGAATTTAATCCAGATAAATGCAAATTGATGCATTTTGGTGGATCTAATGCAGGGGGCAGCTATACAATAAATGGCAGAACCGTCAGGAGAATAGACACACAGAGGGACGTGGGGGTGCAAGTCCACAGATCCCTAAAGGTGGCAGCACAGGTGGAGAGGGTGGTGAAGAAGGCATATGGTATGCTTGCCTTTATTGGATGGGGCATAGAGTATAAAAGTTGGCATGTGATGTTGCAGCTATATAGAACGTCGGTTAGGCCACATTTGGAATACTGCGTCCAGTTCTGGTCGCCACACTACCAGAAGGACGTGGAGGATTTGGAGACAGAGCAGAAAAGGTTTACCAAGATGTTGCCTGATATGGAGGGTCTTAGCTATGAGATGAGATTGAGTAAACTAGGGTTGTTCTCCCTGGAAAGATGGAGGTTGAGGGGTGACCTAATAGAAATTTATAATATTATGAAGGATATGGATAGGATGCACAGTTGGAAGCTTTTTCCCAGGTCAGAAATGACAAACACGAGGGGTCACAAGTTCAAGGTAAGAGGTTCAGTACAGATATGCAGGGGACGTATTTTACACACAGGGTAGTGGGGGCCTGGAATGCACTACCAAGCAAGGTGGTTGAGGCAGATACGCTAGAATCATTTAAGACTCATCTAGATAGCCACATGAACAGACTGTGAATAGAGGGATACAAACAGATGGTCTAGTTAGGAACACATGATCGATGCAGGCTTGGAGGGCCGAAGGGCCGCTTCCTGTGCTGTTTTGTTCTTTGTTCTTCGTTCTTTGAAGTTACTCTGAAAATTCCCTAGTTTCCACACTTCAGTGCTTGTTCGGGTACACTGAGGGAGAATTTAGCATGACCGATGCACCTAACCACTACGTCTTTCGGACTGTGGGAGGAAACCGGAGCATCCAGAGGAAACCCGTGTAGACACAGGGAGAACGTGCAAACTCCGCACAGACAGTGACCAAGCTGAGAATCAAACCTGGGACTGGTGCTGTGAGGCAGCAATGCTAACCACTGTGCCATCCTTCAATAAAGTGTACCTTCAATAAAGTTTAGAGACTTTAAGTTATGGATATTGATTTTCTAGCCTGGCCCTGGGACTGTTGTTGAAGTAATTCACTGAATATGAAATATTTTGGGGTGTTTGACAGGCAGAACACGATATTATCACAAATGTTTCTTTTAATTAGAGAATTATTGCCTTTCTATCTAGAGAGGTGTATGTGGCACCGTCAGTCCATTTCTCATGCACCAGTCATTTTCTTAAGACATGTTGTTCCCATTCATCAGACACATGAAGGTTTCAAGGAAGCCTGTGTCGATACAGGAGAGTTCAAAATTCTCTACAAACCAAGTTGAGTCGGTCTAGAAAATTCTACCAGGTGACCAATTTTTAAAGGTAAAATGTCAGTTAAAAATTCATAGAATCCTACAGTGCAGAAGGAGGCCATTTGGCCAATTGAGCCTGCGTCAACAACAATCCTATCCAGGCCCTATTCCCGTAACTCCATGTAGTTACCTTGCTAGTCCCCCTGACACAAAGGGGCAACTGAGCATGACTAATCAACCTAACCCGCACGTCTTTGTGACTGTGGGAGGAAACCAGAGCACTCGGAGGAAACCTACACAGAAATGGGGAGGACGTGCAAATTCCGCACACAGTTACCTGAGGCAGGAATTGAACCTGGGTTCCTGATGTTATTAAGCATCGGTACTAATCACTGTTACTACTGTTAACTAAGGAAAACCAAAGCCTGCTTGGGATGAGACATCTACAGATTCTTCACTCCTCAAGTATTTTATATGAAGAGAATCATTTCCAGTGACAGTAAGGTTAGTGACTAGAAGAGAGATGAGGGATTTTCTTTTTGCTGTGAGTTTGTACAATTTGGAATGTATTGCCTGAAATAGGGTTGGAAATATATTCAATAATAAATTCAAAAGAGAATTGGATGTAGACTTGAAGGAAAATTTTGCAGGAAGGAGCTGTGATATGGAGCTAAACTAATTTTTTTTCAAAGAGCTGGTAGGCATGATACGTAAAAAGAAAAATTCTGAATCTAAGAAGAAGATAACTTGTTCAACTTTTTTATAGTTGGGGGCTGCTGGGAAGCAATACTTCCCATTCAAATTTGAGCAAGAGATGAAAATACACACTTATAATCATAACTGAGTAATATTTTCTCCACCATTGCACTCCTGCAATCATCAGCTTTCACTATCCATATAACTCAGAATGCTCCTCTCAAAAAATAGGAAGGTAGCTGATAACTGATGCCCCTTAGATTGATTTGTTCCTGCATTCTAGATATTGTTTGTTAGACTGTGAGGATGATACCAATAATCTGCAACAGGACACAAGTATGCTGAATGAGCAGATAAGTGGCAGATAGAATTTAATACAGAGAAGTGTGAGATGATGCCTTTTGGCAGAAAGGATAGGGAGAGGCAATCTAGACTAAATATCATGCTTTTGAAGAGTGTACAGGGTGGAGGGATCTGAGGGTTCATGCAGATAAATCTTTGAAGGTGGCAGGATATATTGAGAGAGTAAAGTATATGTGATCTTGGGCTTCATAAATGGAGTCATTGAATATAAAAGCAGGAAAGTTATGCAGGATCCTTAAAAAACTCTGCTTAGACCACAACTAGATTGTTCAATTCTGGTTACCGTACTTTAGGAGAGATATCCAGGTCCCTGAAGGGTGCAGAGGAGATTTATCTGAATAGTTCCAGGGATGACGGATTTTAACTATAAGGCTAGATTGGAGGAGTTGTGGTTGTTTTATGAGGGGGGAGATTTGGTAGACGTGTATAGGCATAGATAAGGTAGGCAAAGAAAAACTACTCCATTAACTAATTTTATAAGGGCAAGGGATGCAGATTTAAGATTTTGAGTAAAAGATGCAGGGAGGATGTGAGAAAGGACTTTTTTATGCACTGAGTGGTAATGGTAACTTGCTGCTTATGAGAATGCTAGAAACAGACACAGGGAATACTTTTAGAAGGAAATTAGATGAGCACTTGAGAGAAATAATCTTGCAGGGCTTTGGGGAAAAACTAGGTTGATGAAACTGATTGGATCACTCTACAGAGAGCTGGCGTGGACTCAGTGGGCTGAATGGCCTACTTCTGAGCACATTAACTGGCTCTGGTATGAAGTACATTGAAAGATCATAATAAATTGTCAACATGTGTCCTAATGGGTCTAGCTATTCTTGCTGACTTAGACTTGAATATCTGCATTCTGTGTCCACTATGAGTGGATTTCAGCCATTGCTATCTGGAATGCCCCATGATAGCTTCCTCTCTTGAACTTGAAGAAAAACAAAGTTATTTTGCCCATCAAAATGTTTGGCTGTTAGTTGGGTGATTTTGAGGATAGAGTTTAGACTCTTCTAGCTGGAGAAATATGTACAGGCAACAAAGTGAAGAATTCTTCAGTCATCAAAAGAAGATAATCAAATTTACAAAGAAAAGAAAACTTAACCTTTTTTTTAACTTACTAGGGTTTGGCTATGGAAGAAATTGAAAGCAGTACAAGAATTCAAAATGCTACGATTGTGGAGGTTTGTATCTCTGCCATTCACTGAACTTGTCTAAAACTTTGAAAGTAACAAAAACATGTTGCTTATTTTCCTCCCTCACAGACAGTTATGTTGGATTGTTGCTGCTATTTCCAAATACATGCTGCATGTTTACTTTGCAAATGATATCTGAGAGTCTGTCTTAGCCTCAACATGATATATTTTCATGTGAATTTACGACTCTTCAGTTTTTTAAGTTTTAAAATGTTTCTCTGATTTTTCTGAAACAACTGCCTGTCCTCCTATTTGTAAAGCTATGACGTACACCAAACTATATATAAGAGCTCACTAAGGTAGAGTTGTGTGGACTGTGTTCATGTATGTTAAATAAAATCCATTCCCAATCTCCATCTGTTATTCCATCTGGGAATTCTGTTAGCAAGACCCTAGCTGTGTCTTGAGGCATACAGGTTGCTTAAATAAAATTAAATGAAATCCATTCCCAATCTCCATTTTCAAACTTCCTATTTGATCTTTCTCTATTATTTGAAATGAAAGACAAATCGATCCAATAAAATTTCCACAGGTAATAGTGTGGCATCTCAGGTAACAGTTAAGCAACCTGTATGCCTCAAGACACTGCTAAGGTCTTGCTAACAGAATTCTCAGATGGAATAATAGATGAAGATTGGGAATGGATTTTACTTAATACACATGAACGCAGTCCACACAACTCTACCTTAGTGAGCTCTTATGAACAGTTAGGTGTACATCATAGCTTTACAAATAGGAAGTCAGGCAGTTATTTCAGAAAATCAGAGAAACATTTTAAAACTGTTAAAATGTGCTCTAGTTTCCTCCCAAAATCCAAAGATGTGCAAATTAGAAGGATTAGCTATTGTAAATGTGTGGAGTTTTGGGAATAGGGCGGGGCATAGGCCTGAGTAGGGTGGTCTTCAGAGAGTCAGTGCAAATTCATTGGGCCAAATGGACTGCTTCTGTACTGTAGGGATTCTATGGAAGATGTTTCACTGAAGAAGATAGGATTGGATACTAAGTTTAGAGTTGCTGGAAGGCTTAATCAGAGAAATTGGCTTTAAGTTATTTTTAAGAAAGGCAACATAGTATTAGGCAATATATTTCCAGATGGAATGGCTAAGTGCGCAGTATCCTATTAATGGAGAAAAGGGAAGAGGAGATGACCAAGGGGCAGAATTAGAAGCATGGGTAGGAAGTAAGACTTGTAGAGATAGGATAGGATGAAGCTTTTGGAAAGATTTGTAGATTAACATGAGAAATATAAATTTAACACTTTGGGAGACAAACTTGGCAATGTCCAGCATGATAAAAAAAAGGCATTTCATGCAGGAGAGAATGTGTGTGGATAAGTTCTCAACAAAATGGAGGGTGTGGAGGTAATGAAACAACACAGAAAGCATTGGCAAAATAAAATAGAGAGTTGACAAACTTGTGGATTAGACTTTTGGCATTGGTAAAGTTCAAGCCCCATTGAGGGGTATTGGGCGCTGCACTGTTGGGGGGTGCCTTTCAGATGAAAGGTTCAACTGAGTCCCATCATCCCAAGATTCAAAGAAGAGCAAATGAGTTTTTCTGCTGTCCTGGCCAGCATTTACCTTTTAATCAAAGCACCAAAAATAATAATCAGCCCATCTGTCTTCTTCCTGTTCTGGGAGTTTGCTGTGCTCAAGTTAGTTGCTGTGTTCTGCACTTTACAGCAGTGTATTTGCAATTGATTGGGTGTAAAGTTGTAATGTCATGGAAGGCACTTTAATGCTAATACACAAGTACAGTTTCATCATTGCTTTTTTCTGATTGGTACTTGCCTAGACATCCTGTGCCATCCATAAATTGTGTAATATTCCACTCCATTCATAAACATTTTAAATAGCAAGGCTGTTAGAAGAAATCCCTTTAGAGCATTACTATTTTTCCCCAGGCAGAGTCTTGTCCTATTTATCATCACTTTCTGTCTTGGGTTGCCAAGTCAGGTTTTAATCTTTGTAGGCAATTTTGAAACAACATTGTTTCCACCCCTGAGAAGAAAATTTGAAAAACAACAGGCCCTATTTTACCATTTTGATTCTAAGTGCTGGGCAATGTCACTTACAGAGCCTTTGGATGCTCGGCACTTACTTCCTCACTAACTGGAGCGCCCAAATCAGGCTTCTGTAGAACATGTCTGTTTTGCACTGATTCTGGATGGGCGAATTATGGTAAAGGGGGAGGTGTTGGTAAGATTGGGGGTGCACCCCATTAAATCAATTTGCATGCAAATTCCTTTAAATGGCCACCACGCCTGTTTTGGGTGCGGTCCCGATCGTCGCCATTTTCAGGCCTTGGTAAAGTAGGAACTGGCACAGAGGTGGGCATGAATCATGCTACCCACCTTACGCCCAACTTTACCAAATTTTTCATGCCTGAAAATGGGTGCAACCTAATGGTAAAATTGGGTCCAACATCTCCAGTTGTGAAGCACTGCCACCTTATATGCCCATGTCTTCAGAGTGGATTTTGAACCCTCCCAGTGCCAACACTTTAATCCACACACCACAATCTTTTGATTCTGAAACCAGGTTGCTACAGAAATGAGATTGATTACCTTCAGAGAGATTTGGAGCAAGAGTTTGTAGATGTGTGCTATATTGATGTATGGAAGAAATTACAAGAAAACTTATAAGATTTGAGGTAACTGCATTTTTGAAAAGGAAGTCAGTTATTATCTTTGAAAAGATTAAGGCTTGTAGAGGTCTTTAGAGGCAGAAATCCCTTCACCAAAATCCCATTATTTACAACAGCAGTGCACAGAGTGCTAGCAGTTAGCAGTCTACCTCCGGGGGTGTCAGAAGAATTGACATTCCCAGTTAAGTACAAGGCAAAGGCTCCCTGATTGACCCATCAATTGGATCTTTAATCAGGGACATCTTTTTGTGTCCAACCAAATAAATGAAATCAAATTAACTTAGGGACAACTCAAAAGGTGCAGCTTCCTAAAAGGAGGGGACCACCCAAAACAAAAAACAAAGTGGAAAGGAAACTAAAGCATCAAATTAAAATGTGATTAAAGGGGTCAATAATACACCCCAGTCCCTGAAGTGCCCAGCAGGCACAGAAGGCATTAACCGTGCCTTGGATTCCACATGCTCCCTTTCCAGGGGCACCCGGCCATGAATATAGTTGTGTTAGGATCTTTAATCAGGAGGTTCATACTCCAACAGGCCAACCTTTATGGCCTGATTGAAATCATTACAGAGGGTATAAGACTGACTGCTTGATATACTCTCCTCTCCAGAGGAGGTAGGAGGAGGGCAACTTGGTATTTCCTAAAATAGGGAAAGGAAATCCATAATAGAATTTCTGTTTGGGCTCTAGATGTGTTGGTTAATGAACAAACAATGTTTTCTGAATCTGAGCATTATATAGGGGTGCTATTCATCTTCAGTGGGAGCACAGAATAAACAATTGTGAATTGGCAGCTTGTATTACATTAGATCTAATTTTTCCCTAGTGAAGCCCATGAAAAAGAGCAACATTTAACGTAGTTTGCTGATTAGTCATGGCCCATTTTGTGCTATTGTTGAGGACCAATTTTCTCCCTATGGCATTGTCTAAGAGGTGATTCACAATGAGGGGGTTAGCATTGATTATTTGAGAATGATGTCCTGTTACCCTTTTGGATCAGCCTGAATCAAAGAGCAGATAATGGTTTGATGTGTATAGTCATCATTTTTGTCTTGCTCCGTTGCTATAAAGCCTGCAAAAAATGTTCAGTTGTCAATGGATTGTGTTTTTACAAACAAATGGAGATTTAACAAGAAACTAAATGGGTATCTCCTAAGAGGTTGATGCCTAAAGTGAGCTTAACACCACATGATTTTTTTTTCTCTCCTAAAAGAGGTAGAGGAAGGAACTTGATGTTCCCTGAAGTGAAGAATTAACAGATGGTCTGAAAAGGAAACTACTGGAGAGAACTGTTAAAGTTTTCTTGCCTTCTGCTGCACTGGAAAATACATACAAATTAGGACAGGAAAAGGCCACACAGCCCTCCAATCCTGCTCTGGTACTCAATGAGATCATAGCCGATCTGATTGTAACTCTACTCCAACTTTTGCTTACCCCAATAACCTTCAGAAGAATCTGAAGATGACCTATGTTAGACTCAAAATGTAAGCTCTGTTCCTCTCTATAAATGCCACCAGATTAGCTGCGTTTCTCCAGCACTTTCTGTTTTCATTACTTTAAATGTAAATTGGTATTTTGATATATTGAGACCAATCATCTCTTTTCTGTGACTTCTGTATTGAATGCAAGGAAACAAACTCTCTGGACCATAAATCATAATTATGGTCAAATAGAAGCAAAATACTGTGGATGCTGGAAATCTGAAATAAAAACACAAAACTCTGGATAAGTTCAGCAGGTCTGACAGATCAGTAGAGAAAAACAGTTAACATTTTAGATCTAAATGATCCTTCTACAGTTTATAATGGATATCCTATTTTGATTCAGTCACAATCTTGCACAATTTCAACATTTATGTTTCTTTTTTCTTCTTCATCTCCCAATTTCCACCTGTTTAATATCATCATTATATCTCGACAGGATATGTTACTTCTAACTGGTCAGAATTCTCCAGCTTTGCCCAAGATGGGGATTCTTGGGTGCTGCTGCAGTGAATGGAGATTTGGCTGAGCGTTAAATTCTCCGTTCTCACTGGCAGCGGAAGTGAGGCGTGTGGAACTGAAGAATTCCGGCCACTGAAACTTCTCCAGATTGAAATCAAAATAACATTTGTGTGAAAGAGCCAACAAAAAATATGTACTAGATATAGAAGTGTACTAATAAGATAACACGCCACTGAGCGAAGGCATCGTTGGCATGGTGGCAGGGGTAGGAGAGACACAACCAAACAGAATCCAGTACGCAGATTATTTCCACTACATTAATCAAAATTATTCCAGGACTATTCCTTCCATAAATTCGGCACCTGGACTGAAACAAACCAGTGTGCTTTAAAATGCTCCAAACCACAAAAATCCATGAAATTGAACAAAAGATCCTTTTCTTTTAGCTGCTCTTTGAGAAAGAAATGTAAACTTTGTTTTCCACTGTTTCTCCAGAGATACTAGCTTAAACCTCATTTATTTCTAACCTCGTAAATTTTGATCTTTTGGAGCAATGCTTGTGGTTTTTCCTTTTCAGGCTGCATATTTATTGGTGAACAATTGCTAACTAAGTGGATGATTCCTTTAACTATTAATGTTTTACACCATTAAATGGGGCTCTGCTTTGCCTTGTCGGCAAATCATTTGTGTTTTCCATTCGTGGATATATCATTAATCCAATGTTATCCAGTGCTCTTCATGTAAAGACATTTGCCAGAAGGAATTTTTCTATAACTTTTTGGTTTGGCAGTATTAAGTGAAATTGTTGTACACAGTCAATTCTGTTTGAATAACTCCTGCCTCCTGGGAATGGCTGTTGGAAAAATCCAAACAAATTCTTCTTTGCTTGTTTTTGTTGGAAAATTTGTTGGAGTTAATTGCTCTATTTTAAAGCTGTAGTCTCATATATGTTCCGTTCATGGACTGAATTGGTTTTGACTCCATTTCGTAAGCCTATTCCATTCATAGCATTACCTGCTTTCAGTTTTCCAAGCTTGAAGAAGCAAATAATAAACACAAAAGTTATATGTTAATGCGTGCCACCGTGTTACTTAACGCAATCGTCACGTTTTGGAATTTTTGACCATTTTTCACGTGATGTGTGAAAGAAGGAGTTATTTTTAAACTTATCTTTTCAAGAGAAGTAAATTCGTGCAAGCTTTCTTGAAAAAAAAATTGAGGCGATAGGTGGCTAATAGATAATTGTTCTCCGCAGAGACTGCAAAGAATAGTATCTAGGTAGCTTATCTCGGGGAACTTGGGGAAATAAATAGTGATGTCTTGAGGAGTGTACATATAACAGAGAGTGAGGTGTTGGAAGTCTTAAAGCGCATTAAGTAGATAAATCCCTGGGACCTGATGAAGTCTATCCCAGACACTGTGGGAGGCTAGGGAAGAAATTGCGGACCCATAGCAAAGAGATTTGAATCATTGGCAGCCGGGGCGAGGTGCCGGAAGATTGGTGGGTGGCAAATGTTGTGCCTTTGCTTAAAAAAGGCTGCAGGGAAACTACAGGCTGGTGAGCCTCACATCTGTGGTGGGCAAGTTGTTGAAAGGTATTCTAGAGACAGGATCTACAGGCATTTAGAGACACAAGGACTAATTAGGGACAGTCAGCATGGCTTTTTGAGTGGAAAATCATGTCTCACAAATTTGATTGAGTTTTTGAAGAGGTAATCAAGAAGGTAGATGAAGGCAGTACTTTTGATGTTGCCCACATGGGCTTTAGCAAGGCCTTTGACAAGGTACCGCATGGTAGATTGTTGCATAAGTTTAAATCTCATGGGATCCAGGGTGAGGTAGCAAAATGGATACAAAATTGGTTTGATGATAGAAGATAGAGGGTGGTTATAGAAGGTTATTTTTCAAACTGGAGGCCTGTGGCCAGTGGTGTGACGCAGGGATTGGTGCTGCGTCCACTGTTATTTGCCATTTATATTAATGATTTGGATGAGAATATAGGAGGCATGGTTAGTAAGTTTGCAGATGACACCAAGATTCTTGGCATAGTGGACAGTGAAGAAGGTTATCTGGGATTGCAATGGGATCTTGACCAATCAGGCCAATGGACCGACGAATGGCAGATGAAGTTTAATTTAGATAAATGTGAGGTGATGCATTGTGGTAAATCAAACCAGGGCAGGACTTACTCAGTTAATGGTAGGGCATTGGGGGAAGTTATAGAACTTAGAGATCTAGGGGTACAGGCTCATAGCTCCTTGAAAGTGGAGTCACAGGTGGTTAGAGTGGCGAAGAAGGCATTTGGCATGCTTGGTTTTATAGGTCAGAACATTGAATACAGGAGTTGGGACGTCTTGTTGCAGTTGTACAAGACATTGGTAAGGCCACCCTTGGAATACTGTATACAGTTCTGGTCACCCTATTATAGAAAGGATATTATTTAATTAGAAAGAGTGCAATAAAGTTTTACTAGGATGCTACTGAGTCTTGATGGTTTGAGTTATAAGGAGAAGCTGGATAAATTGGGACTTTTTTCTCTAGGGCATAGGAAGCTTAGGGATGATCCTGTAGAGGTCTATAACAGAATGAGGAGCATTGATCAGTGAGATAGTCAATATCTTTTCCCAAATGTAGGGCAGTCTAAAACTAGAAAGCATAGGTTTAAGGTGAGAGGAGAGAGATAATTTTTTCACACGCAGGGTGGTATCTGGAACAAGCTGCCAGAGGTAGTAGTAGAGGCAGGTACAATTTTGTCTTTTAAAAAGGATTTAGACAGTTACATGGGTAAAATAGGCATAGAGGAATATGGGCCAAATGCAGGCAATTGGGACTAGCTTAGGAGTTAAAACAAAAGGGATGGCATGGACAAGTTGGGCCAAAGGGCCTGTTTCCATGCTGTAAATCTCTGATTCTAATCAATAAATACCTTTACAACTATGATGGTGGAAAATTTGTGAATGCTTGTCATGGTTATTTTGCCTGTGAAAGTAGAGACATTTAAAAAAAAACAGTGACGAGAGGTAGGCAGTGAACAATTGCTAGAAGATACTAGATCAGTTATGTTTCTTGTGCACAATGTTGCAACGGAAAGTTTTTGGCTCGTATTTTAGGGGCATCTGAGAATTTAGATACTACTCTCCTTAACCCTATATCTGAATCATAGCTTTACACAATGAACAGAGCCAGTCCTAGAATAGAACTCTGTAAGGCACCACCACCCATTTCCAACCGCTCCTAGAAACTGGTTTAATTCCTAGAAGGCAGGTTTAATGTTGGTGAATTTGGATGTGAATGGGGTTTGAAGTTCTCAAAAGATATTTTTACTTTGGGAAGCTGACTCCCTCCCACCAAATTCATGTTTAATTGGAGCACCTTAGGCTATGCGAGAGCTCCCCCTTGGGAGAGGGGTATTGTCAATTCCAATACAGTGAAATAGCAATAAGCCAGATTTGGATGACCTGAATTTCTGGATATGTCGAAGTCATGATGTGGATGTGCCGGCGTTGGACTGGGGTAAACACAGTAAAAGGTCTGACAACACCAGGTTTTAGTCCAACCGATTTATTTGATCGTAAACGCACAAGCTTTCGGATTAGTTCCTTCGTCAGGTGAATGGAGAGTTCTGGCCTCAGACAGAGCATATAAAGCACAGACAGTTTACAGATTACTGATTAGAATGCGAATCTTTACACCTAACCTGCTGTTCAAGTCTTGAAGTGGCCGACAATGTGAGTGGAAGGAGCACTGATCACAGGTTAAAGAGATGTGTATTGTCCCCAGACAGTACAGTGAGTGAGGTTTTGCAAACCCAGGCAATACACATCTCTTTAACCTGTGATCGGTGCTCCTTCCACTCACATTGTCGGCCACTTCAAGACTTGAACAGCAGGCTAGGTGTAAAGATTCGCATTCTAATCAGTAATCTGTAAACTGTCTGTGCTTTATATGCTCTGTCTGAGGCCAGAACTCTCCATTCACCTGACGAAGGGACTAATCCGAAAGCTTGTGCGTTTACTATCAAATAAATCGGTTGGACTAAAACCTGGTGTTGTCAGACTTTTTAACTATGTCGAAGTCATCAGCCGTTCCTGCTGGGATAGTAGCAAATTCCATTGAGCAATGCCCATGATAAGCTGAAATTCCGCACTGATTACTCTGGATTAGCCAAACTTGTGCATAGACAGTGTGCTAATCACTCTGCCATTATGCCACAGAATAGGGTGTGCCTACTAGGTAAATGAGTGTGAGGAGTGATGTGCTGGAGTGGGCTTGAGAAGGCAGCATGAGGAGTCTGTACAGGAATGGCTGGACAAGCTAGGCTTGTATCCACTGGAGTTTCGAAGAGCAAGAGGCAACTTGTCTGAAACATACAAGATCCTGAAAAGTCTTGACATGCTGGACGTGGAGAGAATGTTTCCTCTTATGGAAGATTTTAAAACCAGAGGTCACTGTTTAATAGTAAGGGGCCTCCCATTTAAAACTGAAGTGAAGTGAATTTTTTTCAGAGGGTTGTGAATCTTTGGAAATCCCTTCATGAAAAGGTGGTGGAAGCAGAGTCTTTAAATATTTTGAAGGCAGAGGTGGATAGATTCTTTGTAAGCAAAGGGGTAATAGGTTATAGGAGGTAGGCAGGATGTAGATTTGAGGATACCGTCAAATCAGCCATGATCTTATTAAACGGTGAAGCACGCTCAAAGGGCAAAATGACCCACCCCTGTTCCTTGTCTGTAGGTTTGTAATGCATATCAAAATATAATTGAATGTACAAATCTATCACCTCTCCTGCCCTGCTTTGGGTCATTAAACTGCTTCCTACATTATATGCCAGGAACATGGCTCCTGCTGCTGTGGCTATCTCTGCTACCTTTAACCACACCTTCTTTTTCTGTCTAATTAGCTGCTTCCTCTCATTGCTAGGGAACGGTATGTACCTCCAAGTGTTCCCAGCCAGACAATCAGGGATGTGTCATTGAACCAAGGTGTAAGGTTTGACATTCTTGACTCCATTCTTCCAATTTCAGCTTTGATTTCCAACTCCAGATTCCTCTAAAATACTGCAGTTGAAATTGTGTCTTGTGAATCGTCGTCATGCCCACTGGCACTTAATGATCTGAAATCCAGCAATGACGTATGATTATGTGGACTGACTGGTTTAAAAACCACTGACAGGCATGCTGCTCTGACTTCCAGGTTTCCTGCATACTCTGGATCTTCTCACCACACTGTCCCATCCTCTTTCACAGCATAAGCTGATCTTAAAAAAAAAATCATCCTTATAGTTACCTCCCCTCTAGTCAGTTTTTAATACATTTGTTAACTTTTCCCTTTTTTTGCCCCAAATGTTGCATTCCTTTATCCACTCCAATAATCTCCTCTGTAATACTATGCACTATGTGCTGCTATCCATCCACAAATAAGATAACTCGGTTAGGAATGGTGGTATATAGTTCTTCTATATTTTGGTGGATTTTCTTAGGGAGTCTGCATATGACTTGGGCCATAGGCATGAGCACCATTAGATCATACATGTTGTCTCAAAGAGTTCTAATCAGTTGTTAACTAGTCTTCCTTTCTGAAATTCATGTTGGCTGTTTTTCAATATTTTCTCTTCACCTAAATATTTGGTAATTTTATTGTTAACTAAAGACTGCAATTTAAGATTAGAAATTGACTCCAGTTCTGATTCACCCTTCTGTGCTGCATTGGCTACCCTCAATAGACTTCAGTATTATTTGTACAGCTCCTTTTCATTCCTTACCCTCTTTCCTTCAAGATCATTGGATGTAACCTGTAAGGTTCTGGAATTGTAGACTGGGTGATCGCTATGTTGAGCACCTTTGGTCTGTGTGCAATCAGGACCCTGACCTTCCTGTTGCTTACCATTTCAACATACGGTCCTGCTCCCATACCCACATGTCTGAACTTGGCCTGCTGCAATGTTCCAGTGAAGCTCAATGCAAACTGAAGGAACAGTATCTCATCTTCTGGTTCGGCACATTACAGCCTTCTGGCCTCAACATCAGATTCATTAACTTTTAGATGATTAGCTCTACACCACCTCAACCACTTTGTTTCATTTAATTTAATTTTTAACTGTTCCCTACCTTTCGCTTACCCCCCACCCACCCACCCGCCCTGCCCCCACCCACCCACCGTCACAGTTTACCTTCTGATTTCAGCTTCTCTGCCGTTTGGCCATTCACACCTTCTATTCTTTCTATGGACTGCCATTAGTAGCCTTTCCCCTTGTTTCTGTGGCTATGACTCATCTTTCATTCCTTCATCCTACAGTATAAATATCTCCGACTTTCTATAAATTTTAGCTTTGATGAAGGGTCATCTGGACTTGAAATGACAGCTGTTTTCTCTCCTTACATTTGCAGCCACACCTGAGATTTTCCAGCATTTTCTCTTTTGGTTTCAGATTTTAGCATCTGCAGTAATTTGCTTTTATCAGTCATTTTAGCCCTCTTTTAATTTACAATCTTCCTAACATCTTTCTTTAACTTGTTATATCTTTTATCTCAGTTTTGTACTGGCCTGGAATGAGAATAGGGTAGGTTCTATAATGGGCAGGTGATCCATTCTGCCAAATTACCATCCATGTAGTGAAGATGAACATTTTCCCCATTTATGTTCTCCTTGAACTCATCCCAAATGTTTCTATGACTGTTAAATTTTGGCTGCTTTAACTCTGTCCCCTTACTGGCAAGTACTATATTTGCATTGTGGTTTATACAGGAAATTCAGAGTGAGGATGAACAGGTGGAGAATCTGAAACGGACCGTGAAAGCCCAAAGGCAAAGAAGAAAAAAAATGGTATGTTTGACCATGCATGCTGGTCTTTTACTCCTGACATTTCTGTCTTAGGGATTTGGTGATTATTTAATGCCTACCTGTCTTTGATTTTAAATAACTTGCCTGGAATTTCTCCTCAAGTTCTCACATGAGATTTGGAGTATTCCAAGGCGATATCCGTAATCATTCACTTACTTAGCAACATTTTCATCCACTTAGATGTAACTGGTTATGGTTGGCATTTGCGAGATGGTGATTACTGCTCAAACTTAGTTGCCCTTAGAAGTTGATGCTGAGTTTCTATTTGAACTGCTGGTGTTGAGGAGAGGTTTCTGAGATATTAACCTGATGACATAGCAAATAGCAGCAGGAGTAAGCCATTCGGCCTGTGAGTCTGCTGCTCCATTCTAAAAGTTCATGGCTGATCATCTATCTCTTTGGTAATTTTCCTCATTATCCCCATATCTCTTGTCATCACTACTGTCGAGAAATCTATTGATTATTGTCAGTCAGTGGTTAAAAATGTCCAAACCAGGACGTTAAGTGATCTGGAACTAACAAAGATCCCACAATGCTCTTGTTCTTGGTATTGTAGGTCATGAAGGTTGCAGGGGGCAGGCGGGATTGCCATCAAAGTAGGCATGGTGGCTTGCCGCAGTGCATTGTTTACTCAATATGCAAAACAACTGCAGTGCAATGGGACTGGAAAAGATGGATATGGAGCCTTAAACTTGAAACAAAACCATTGTGGCCATTTATGGGTGTAGGGAAGCCCCCTTTGTTGCCTTGATATTGTTTTAAAATGTATTTCTTGTGCTGCCAAATTTGCTGAAAAGAGAATTCAATACTTTTATTAATTCACCTTTCAAAATAGCCAAAAATGAATCTTCCCTCCTGCTGCTTCCTAGGTTGAGCACTGTTTGCAGCAGAGGTCAGGAAGGAGACTTGCTTCCAAACCTCCTGCGTGCTATGTGCAATAACAAGTACCAACCTGCAGCTTGGTGGTCATTGGTGATTTTTTAAAAAGACCTTCCACCATGCCTTGATGGAAAATATATTAAAAACAGTGTGACAAAGGTCAGAGATTCAGCAGGTTGCATTGGAAGTTGTTTTTTTTCCCCACAAAATACATTGTTTTATTCCTTAAGCAATGTTACTAAACTTGATCGACTACACCAAAGCAACTAAATTTGAAATAATCATTTGGTGGTACAGAACTTGAGCTTTGCTGAAAAACGAGACATACTGTTGACACTCATCAGGGCAGAACAATTTATACTTCATGAGAAGAGAGTGCTGATTGTTTGTTATTTGAAATCTACAAGCAAAGGGGCCAATTCATTTTGAATATGCTTTTTGTGCATTTAACTTACTTCTGATTCCAATTCTGCTTAAAATTATCTAATTTTAATTGCTTTTATTTCAAAATGAGAGAGATTTGTGACCATTGTTGGCACTGACTCAATTTCTTCTTCTTAGCTTATTGATGACATTGTTGATTTGCATTCTGAAGAATCCATACAAGAAATGAATGTAATTACTCATCAACAAAGAAGTAAGTTGTTTCTAACTAAAAATAACAAATGTTGCGTGCTTTCTTCGGTCTCAAGTAACCACCTGTATGTTTTCCAGCTGTAATTGCAGCAATCCTTTTGTCTTCTCAACTGCGCAAGTAGCTAGTTTGACTAAAGTTGTGATAAAATAATGGCAGTTGAAAGCAAACAATTTTCAGTTTTTACTGCTATAATCTATTCCAGTGGAAAATGGTTAAATATTCTGGTTGGCTTCACATGTTTATCTATTTGTACGTATAACTTAAATGATTAACGTTCTAGTTGTGCTGCACATGTAAAAGCAAAAGAGTTTAATTTAAGCATTTCAATGTGTTGTGCTTTCTACATTAAATTACCCAATCTCAGGTGGCCAACAGATGGTGTAAGTTTGGGGGAAAGAGAGAGGGGGAGGTGGAGATGGATGGGAAAGTGTGTGAGAGAGGGCAGGCAAGTGTGCTGTAACAGAAGAGAGGTGTGTGAGATGGGGGGTGTCCGAGAGGGTGGGAAGGGAGAAGGAGCATGAGAGAGAGGCAGGTGTGTGGGTGAGGGAGAGAGGAAATAGGCGGGAGTACATGTGTAGGAGAGGATAGGTCGGTGTATGTGTGCGCACAAGGAATGGAGAGAGAGTTGGCAGTACGTGCAAGAGGGAGAGATGGAAATGCATGTGAGAGAACATGAGAATTGGGATCAGGAATAGGAAATTCAACCCCTCAAACCTGCTCTGCCAGTCAGCACAATAAGGGCTAATATCATCTTGGCTTTCCTGTCCACTCCCCAAAACTCTTCAACCTGATACTAATGAAAAACCTATCTCTTTCCTCAAATTTGATTAGTGTTCTGGCATCCACTGCACTCTGCAGTAGAGAATTCCACAGACTCCTTGAATGAAGTAATTCCTCCTTATTTCTGTTTCAAATCTGCAATCACTTAGCCTAAAACTAAGGCCTCTCCTAGAGAGGGAGGAGTATGTGGGCAGGAATAATAATGGGAGTGGTCAAGAAAGAGAAAGAGAGGTGGTAGTACATAAGAGGAAAGGGGAATCTGTGCAAGAGAGCGATATCAGAGAGAGAAGTTGGAGAGTTGGAGTGCATGAGAGAGATGGGGAGTGACTGTGTGAATGAGGGGGAGGGTGCACAAACAAGAGGAAGGGAGTTTGCAAAAGCAAGAGGGAGTGGGTGTAAGTGTGGGCAAAGTGGTCACGTATGAACCAGAGGCAGAGGGGTGAGTGCAGGTGAGGGGGAGAGGAGGATGTGTGTGTTAGGAGTGCTTGCAAAAGGAGCACATATGACAGAAGGGAGTATGCATTGTCAGAGATTATGGCTAGAATCTTACTACTCTTCCTGCCAGTGGGATTTCCCCATCCTGCCGCAGTGAACAAGATTTAGCTGGGAGCATGGTGTGACCAGCAGGTAAGGCCACGCTGTGTGTATTTCAGATCAGCCGTTAAACTGTGTCATTGTCTGTGATGGACGTAAAAGATAATAACAGTCTTTCTCGTTTGTCCTTTGAGGCAAAGATGACTATATTCATCATCTGGGGTGGTTGGTAGGGTTACCATGAGTTTGTTGTGATGCTAAGGTCGATCTGTGTCCTGAAAATTCTGCTGAAAATAGAACAGGATTCACAAAATAGTGAGTTTTGGATGAGTTGCTGGCCTGGGATATCCTCTCCTTGCATTTCTTTTCTGCCTTTGATATGCACTTGCTTTCGAAGGAGGCTACACCATTTTTTTATTTGGTTGAATCCTGCATTCAAAGGTCAATATCAAAACTCCTGATTGAAATCTCCAGAATGTCCTAGTAATGCTTCCTTTGACCACCATGAGAGTACATCTCAGATTCAAGCTCCCCTTAACAAGTGCCGGGTACAGTCCATTGTGACTTGGCGGGCACTTGGCATGCCAGCTCAGGTAATATCTCAGTGTCTGGTATTTTGCCCTGTCATTTGATTTTCAGAAACTTCTAAAGGTGACTCGAGTCTAGGTGGTTTAGCTTCATTGACATGATACTGATCTACAGTCCAAGTCTCACTTGGCAATTCTTGCATGCGTCTCATCAATATAGAGAAGTCGAAAGAGCGTGTTGCTGAGATAAGTGAACCTCTGTACAGTTGACAGGTTCTGGTCATGGACTAACATCTTAGGTGTGAGATAGGTCTTTTTGGGAGCATCTGGGACATTACCTCATTTCTCAGTGTTGATTGTGAGGCTGAAGTTGGCATATATTGGAGAATAAGACTGTGCTATGTTGCGAGTCCAGCAGCTAATATGCCATAACTGGCAAACAGGAAATTGCGAATTATGTGCTTGGAGATCTTGGTTTTGCCTGTAGTTATCTCAGACCAAGCAGCCTCCCATCCAGATGATACCTGATTTTGATGCCAGGATCACCATCATAGAAAGCATTGGAGACCATTGTGGAGAAAGACATGCTGAAGAGGGTTGGCACTAGCAGACAGCCCTGTTTAACTCCATTAGTGACCAGGAATGGGTCAGAGGACACCATCATCCAGAACACGCATGGCCATCTCACCTTGCTGACAAAATACCTCATTGGCTGTAACTGCTTTGAGATATCCTGATGTCATGAAAGGTGCCAAATCAATGCAAGTCTTAATCCATTATTGACTGAACTAATAGAATTAAGAGGCATTATAAATCTAATTTAGATTAATATTGGCAAAGATACGACAAAATTCCTATTTCGTGAAGCAAAGTTTAAAGGAACAAATCAATGCTTATCCAGGAAAATGTGAAAATTAGTTTGGCTGCCTACAAGGAAAAGTCACTAGAAAAACTAAAGGACCAGTTGACAAAGTTTAAAGAAATATTCCTGGATAAGATGAAGTACTAGTCATAAATATGGTGTCCCCACTAAAGAAAACTGGCCAACTGAGATTATAGTAATTTTTTCCAAGACTAGGTGTTGTTCCAGTCATCAATGGCCCACAAGGCCACTTACAATGTCTGGATGATCGTTTGCCTGAACTGGGATCTGAAACAAAAATAGAAAATGGTGGAAAATCTCAGCAGGTCTGACAGCATCTGTGGAGAGGTAATAGAGCCAACATTTGTGATCATCCAGATGGCTCTATTCTTTCTCCATAAATGCTGTCAGACTTGCTGAGATTTTCCAGCCTTTTCTGTTTTTGTTTCAGGTTCCAGCGTCCGCAGTAATTTGCCTTTATCTTCTTTAATGTCTCCTTGCATTGGAATGCACCCTGGTCACAAAGAGACAATGCAACCAAAACAACTTGTAAAGCTGTCTCTCTGATGAATCTTTTAATTTTCTCAATGTTTTGCCTTGAGTCAAGAAGTCATTATTTAACTTTGAGTAATTTTCATCTGCAGAATTAATTTTGAGTTGTTGATTTTCTGACAAATTCTGTTGGTGTCATTGTTTTCATGCTGAAGAGTGACAAAGCTGAACTATTCTTTCAATACAATGTACTGCTATTTGCTTTCTTTTGAAAGATATTGTCAATTAATCTCTTTCAGGTCTTCCTCCTCTTCCTGTCTCCACCCCAGGAACAAGTTTTGCTGAATACTCCATGCGAGAGAAAATGAGGGAGAAGCTGAAAGCAGCCAGGGTATGCCTGTTTCGAAAGCACACACACTTCTTTCACCAGGATAATCTGTTGAGCTAATGCTTTCCTTGTTGGTAAAATGTTACTTTTAAGTGTGACAGTTTTGTTATTAAAATCTGAATACTTCAATATTCCTATTTGATAATGTGAAGAATGCAATTATTATTGATTAATGCATGTGACCTGGCACGGATTGGGGTGGCAAGGTGGCACGGTGGTTACCACTGCTGCCTCACAGTTCCAAGGACGTGCGTTCAATTCCTGGCTTGGGTCACTGTCTGTATGGAGTTTGCACATTCTCCCTGTGTCTTCGTGGGCTTCCTCCTGGTGCTCCGGTTGCCTCCCACAGTCAAAAGATGCGCAGCTTAGGTTGATTGGCCATTGTAAAATTGTCCCTCAGTGTCCCGGGATGCTTAGGTTAGAGGAATTACAAGGTAAATACAAGGGGTTTTGGGGATAGGGTCTGAATGGGATTGTTGTCAGTGCAGACTCCATGGGCCGAATGGTCTCCTTCTGTCAGTAGAGTTTCTATGATTCTTCAATCACCCTGTTGTCCAATTCTAGTACTCTATTTTTTATATTAGGATGTTTGAGTAGTTTGTATCCTGATACTCTATTACGTGAAAGAAAACAAATAATATGAAAGCAATCTCTTGAATTTCTAAACAGCAATCAACGTTTGTACTATTTTGCATAAATACCCTTTTTGTACTTGGCTCAGAGAATCTACCATCTAATAGTTAAAAATTAAAATGCTTGTCTGAGAAAAGAAGACAGACTTTGTGGGAGGGAACTACATATTTGGTTTCTGCTGATCATGAATAATCCGATGTTCACTCTTGGCCCTCGCCATCGGAACCACTCAGTTGATTTACTGCAGAGCGCTCAGCACCTATTGTTTATTTGTCTTCTTCACATTATCTACATACTTGCAGAGACCTGCAAATATTAGCCAGTTCCATCAGTCGATGCCCTCTAGTCTATGACACACTGCCATCACTCTCACCCACAGCAGCAATTCATTGACCGATACCTTAAAAAATCTTTAAAATGTAGTGTGTCTGAACTAAATGCAGAGTGGACAGAATATCACCATCACTCCTTAATGGAGGGGCGTGGGAGGAGGAGACAGGTGGAATGTTTGCAGCTCAGTCTTCACTGCTAACCAAGCCAGCACTGAGGTGATTCTAGGTAACGTTCATACATATTCCTCCAGATAGCATACATAATAACGCCACTGGATTTCCACCTCTGCTTTTTAAAGCAACAACTAACCTAATCCACTTTGCTTCATGTGCACATGGTTTATCTTTGCATGGAGCAGTGACAGATTAACCATTGGCAGCCACATGTATGGCTTGGGAGCATGTTCTCAGCACCTGTTTGGATACACTGAGGAAAAATTTAGCGTAGCCAATGCAGTGAACCAGCACATATTTTGGATTGGTAAGAGGAGATTGGAGCACTCAGAGGAAACCCTTGCAAACACTGGGAGAATGTGCAGTCTCTGCACAGACAGTGGCCCAAGCTGGGAATTGAACCTGGGTCCCTGGCGCTGTGAGGCAGCAGTGCAAACCACTGTGCCACCGTATTAATTTATTCAAATAAAACTCCAGTGATTTTATTTACTTCCAAATGTATATTTATGGCAGGAGAGGAAAGGGATGTAATGTTTATTTTGTACCAGAGATTTGGATATTGGTTACTACTGGGATGATTTGTAGCAGACTCTTTAGAACAGGCAGCATTAGGTTTTGCAATACATGTTTGGTGGACAGTCTTGTACCTGCAACACTCCATCTCCCTGGGTCCACAAGAGCCCTGGTCAACAACTCTGAATTTTTTTCTTTTTGTTAAACATCTTTCATTTTTCCATCAGCTGAATACATGTTGTACAATTTTTAATATTCTATTCCAATTCTGACAAAGTAATGTGCTGCATATTAATCAACTGACGTTTTATAGCATATCATTGAAGTAGATTGATGTGAGCTGGTTCTGTTGATTTAGAGATTACAGTGATGAATTCTTGTGAAGATCTGAGTGAACTCTACAGCCTCCAGAAATCAATTGAACTATATTCAGTTTGAGGCAATGGAAGAATAATTTCAGTTCCCTGTATGGAGTTGGTGGGACATGGGAGTGTCTGAATGGTATAACAGCCACTGTGTTGGCCACTGGTTTTAGAGCTGAAGGCAGGTGGCTTGGTTTTGTTAGGCCCTAACTTTCTTGAAGTTGAATAAAATGAATTGTCTGTGTGTGTGTGGGTGAGTGTCTGTGTATCATGCATATTTAACCTTTCCCTATTAATATTTATATCTTTAAAAATATTGTTTAGTTTAAAGCACAGAGTGCCATCAAGCAAGGGGAAGCAAGTGCACCGTCTCTGCATCTTACACATTTCAAAGACCAAGACTCAGTTACTCGATTTGATACTGAGGTGAGAAAAGACATTTGAAAGTATTAATAACTGATATTAGTATAAGCGCATAATTTATTTTTAGACCCTCATCGTTCTCTGATTTCTGATCACTCTGTATTTGTAAGTGTTTTATGTTCCGTGAGGCCCACCCCCTCTTGGGTCAATTGAGGCCCTTAAGTGGCCAGTTGAAGGTTATTTCAGGGTCTCTTCTCATCCCACCATAATTCTGTATCATTGGGCAGAGACCAGAGCAAATTTTGAAATCCGGCAGTTCTCACTGCTTGAGCTATTGCTAGGAAAAGAGGGTATTCTTCCTTTAGGGCCCTATTGGTTAGTTTGCTAACACAGTGTATATAACTTAACAATCGCCCAGGCTGCAGACTCTATTGGAAGCGCTGAATCTCACTTGGCAGTGCAGCAGGGCACTCTTATTTGTTTCCCTTAGGAATCATGCAATGGAAAGTATAAAACAACAGCTGCACTGCAGTATGAAATGATGTTCTGCCTGCCAGGTCAGAGTTGTTTGTTGAAGATATGGAAGATATTTCATCAGGATAATTGTCAACTTGGTATGGAACACAGAAAATAAACAGCATCATTAATTGGACTCTCTGCATTCTTCTGTAATTGCTAAAATACACTAATTATTTACTTCAGAACACCAAACCTTTTAAGCTGATTCCAAATTGACTCTAATTTATTTAATGCCTCATCAATTTCCTATTAATGTCAAGCATAAAGAAGCTTATTTTGTGTTCTGTAAAGGAGACCATTTGTATAAGGCACAAAATGGATGCTTTATTAGGCAGCAGTATTTACATGAGCCAGTCTTCTCCAAATGCCTTGTGGGCAGCGGTTTACCTTTACTCTGTCCAATATTTTGTCATCTGATTACATGCCCCAGATGTCATAACAATAAAAACTGTATACATGAATTGGACACTAGACAGCTTGAGAGAGATCACAATTTTGCAATTTATGGTCTGATGGGTGAAGTAAGGTTATATAATACCTGGTGAATTTATTTTTGCCAGCAAAGCATGTAATGATTTTAATGCATTAATAAGTAATAACTCTCCTCATTGTATAAAAAGTAGCAAAAGACTCCACGTTTTCTCTTTTAGCAAGCAAAATATATCTCCTCACCACTAATTCCTCAGATCTTAAAGAGAATCTGTTTACTCTGTATGTATCTTAATTAAGGAATAAATCAGACACCAATTTCTAACTTCTATGCATGCACTGAACAACAAAGTCAGGTTACTGTCTGATTTGCCCTAATACCCCATCAATATCTCACAGAGACATTCAACGTCATTCACGTAAACTCACCATACACAAGAAAATGTAGAACTGGCCAGCTCATGTCCATGTGAATTTTTAACAATGTGATAAGACTCAGTTTCCATCAAACGATCTCTCTAGCACTGAAAGCTTACTTTTACAAGTGTGGGATCTTATTGCTTTAGATGATATTACGGTAGGAGATTTTTCTTAACGTTCTCTTTCTGTCTTGTTAACACCCCCTCTTGATCCCATCTTTCTATCCTTTCAGTTTTGTGCCCTGTGCATAACATTGCAATGAATTAAATATTCTAACTTTTGTGTATCTCTGTGTATCTCAGTGAAGAGGGATTAGTTGACCACGTACACAATCAAATGCTCTGGTCACAAAAATCTCCCCCAGTGAAATGTTCTCTACCTACTATAAGTTGCCATGCAAAACCCCACATGATGTATATGGGCAATTGTAAGCATTACAAACAGGGAGTTCCTTCACTGCTGACCCGCAAAATCTAAGGCTACATGTTATTGTTATTGTGTCCCTTGTTCCTCAGCAAGAGAGGGGAATTCTGCTTCACCCACCACGGTTTTCTTCGTCCGGTGATGGGTCATTTGAACTGGCTACTTTCCTTGAAGTGATAGTTTCCTGGTAACTTCCTACCCTTGCTCTGCTCATTCCAAAATTAATGGTGATTGATAGAATGTCTTGGCAAATACCTGTACCTCAGTCTGGATGGGTGCTTTGTCCAAATGTGAATCAGTGTTTCCCCAGACTCTGTGGATTAGATTTTCTGTTTCTCAACAGACGTTGGAGTGGGGGGAGGTGGATCAGTGGTTGAGTGATCTGCTTGCTCCTGCTGCCGTCAAGTCAGTTTGCCCAGTCAATCATTTAGTAGCCATTCAGCGGGAAGGAGGCCAATCAACGATGCGAAGGTGGACTCCATACCCAATGGGACTGATGGTTGGGACATCACACAGCAGAAGGGTAATACCGCAGAGAAGAAGTCAGTCACGGTTACAAGTTTAAAGGTCCTTCTAAACCTCTTTTATTTATTGGAGGCTCAGGAAAGCAAAGACATTAGTTTAACAAAAACATGCAGCCACTGCCACCTTCACCAGCAGAGTCTGCTGCTACATTTATTGAGCCATGGTCCTGGTGGCCAGCCTTTTCTTTTCTCCTTGTGGTGCCTTGTCTTGGCTGCCGTAAGATACTCCCAAATATTTTCATGTGCAACATGCTGAAAATGCAGCAGGCAATGAAAAATTGCTGACAATTGGGTTGTTAACAATGGGTTGGGGCAGCACAGTGGTTTCCACTGCTGCCTCATAGCGTCAGCGACGTGGGTTCGATTCCTGGTTTGGGTGACTGTGTGGAGTTTGCACGTTCTCCCTGTGCTTGCATGGGTTTTCTCCCACAGTCCAAAAGATGTGCTGGTTAGGTGCATTGGTCATGCTAAATTCTCCCTCAGTGCACCCGAACGGGTGCTGGGACATGACAGTAACTTCATTGCAGTGTTAATGTAAGCTGACTTGTGACATTAATAAATAAGCTTAACAATAGTTTTTAATGAGCAATTTCAAAATGGGCTGTCCATTTCTGTGCCCGCTTACCATAAGTAATTTTAGAGGTTTGCATGATGACGTTGAGATTGCCAGTCCAATGGGGGCACCCGATCTGTGCTGTAAAATCCAGCCCAGGTGTGTCATAGATTTAAATTTTTGGGAGCTGAACTTGATATAATTTTAACGTAAGTTATATCGGAATCTTGTTGTGACTGAAATTCCAACCCAGAAGTCAGGAATCAAAGCTTCAAATGCAGTTAATTTATTGTTGTTGTGACAGGTAGACAAGAATGAGATGAAGAGACCAAGTGCTGATGAATCGCCCTTTCCATCTTCAAAAGTGAGGTTTCGTGAAATAGCAAATAAAGTGAAGCAGAAAGCACAGGCAAGTCTTCCAGATCCAATCACCTCCTGTTTTAAGGCATATCCATGTGTCTGTTATAGAAGTTAAATTAACTGTAATATTAAAATGTGTATTTAATATAATTATGGATGGGAAGCCAGCCGAGATTGATGAGCTGGCCATTCTAACAATATGAAAGCAACATACTGAGGATGCTGGAAACCTGAAATTATAACAAAAACTTACTAGAAGAACTTAGCAGGTCTGGCAGCATCTGTGGAGAGAGAAACTGAGTTAACATTTCAAGTCCACATGACTTATTCAGAGCTGAATAGTAGAAATGCAATAGGTTCCATGCTGTTAACAAGGGAAGGGTGCAGCAAAATGAACAGTCAGGAATATGTTGGAGGTCAGGAGAGATAAAATGGCAAATATATCATGGATACAAGACAAAGGGAGTGATGAAGGTAGTGCTAAAGATTGAAGCAGATGTTAATAGTGGCATAAAGGTCAGATAGCAGAACAAGGATCAGCATCTTCTGAAACGAAAACTCAGGAACAAGATATATACTGGCAAAAAAAAATCAAAATGGAAAACAGAGCTCATGGTCTGAATGTGCTGAACTCAATATTAAGCCCAGAAAGAGTTGTGCCACTTACCTACCCATATGCTAATAAGTTTGCACTGAAATCTTTGGGCAGTCTTTTATCAGCGCCAGGTGAACAAAGTCTAACCCTGTTTGTCCAAGCACAAAAACATGGAGAGGTATTTGATGAGATTTTTTCTAAGTGTCCAGCTAGTCTGAAAATGGGAGAGTTCCAGATCCATTTTTTTGGTTGAGTTTTCATCTCATCCATGCAATTTCATGCTTTCTTTCACCTCAAAACCCGCTGAGGGGGGATCGGAAATTGAGGTCATTGGGTCTTTTGCAATTGTCTTAGGAATTCACACTAGCTCTCTGCATGAGATTTGTTACGCTTTATAGAGACTAAACGAGTCAAAATTCCTGACTTGGTCGGGGCAGGGCAGGAGGAAAATGTTAGATCTCAACATGATTTTAGCATAATGCTTGGATGGGGTAGAAGACACCATAGTTTCAGTGGACAAAAGAAGAATCAAAATCTCCTGTTTATCTGGGCTGTTAACTTCTCTACTGTGATTTAAATGGCTTTGGCTGATTTACAAAAACCGGCCTTGATACTTATAAAAAATCTACACATGAAAAACTAACTATCGATCCCCTTTGATTGACAGGCATTCTGATATTGAAATGAAAATCTTCTGTTTTCCTCCTCCCCAGAAAGTAATCTATAGTTTGGACAGCTGCAGCCATATTCAAAGCTTGACCGAGATTCAACTTATAATAGTTTCAACAAAACAGATGTTGCATTCACCTGAAAATGACTAACAGTTTCAAGAGATTGTAATAGCAGATTGTCTCTTTGATGTATTTTCCAGTTTGTTAGCACTAGCAAATAGGATTATAAATACTACAAGGTGTTTTTCACATGACAATGTATTTTTCTCACTGTCAGTGATATGAAGTCTCTTATTTGATGATGAGGTTTGTTTTTTCCCATGAAATGTAGCTATTTTTTGTTGCTATCGTACGGTCTCCAGATTGTTTGTGTGTATGTATGTATGGAAGGGTGCGCTGTGAGTTTAGTGGGTCTTTGAATGCTGTTTGAAGTTGGAATCTGGCCGTTCATGCTGGTGGGATCTTGTGGTCCTGCCAACAGAACACCCCTACTGCAGATTTCCTGGCAGTGGAGGATGGAGTCAATTGGAAATCCCATTGACCGTGTACTGTCCAGTGGCGTACTGCCTCCTGTGCAAGAGAGGCACTGTCAGAAGACCAGAGAATCCTGCCCACTGTACTGGAGATCTGAGGTCACCTCCTAACTTGTCTGTTTCTGCACACACTTCTCAGACACTCCAATGCGACAACATACTGCATTGCGAACCTGACCAGTGTAAGAAGGCAGCAATGGCATATGAGGTTATACACGGGTTAGGTGTGCAGTTTGTGAGCACACTAATGCACACGTTAGGTTTTCTTGAGCCCAGAGAAAGATTCGACCCATGTACTTCCCTGACAGTGTCAAAATAGTTTAAGATGAAATTAAGAGGCCTGTGTGTCTTATTGGATGTAGTAGTATGTTCAACACGCATGAACAATGCAGAATGGTATTCATTCAAAATTAAGGAATGTTTAACTGCAAAGTCAGAGGGAGTAACGCTCGAAATGTGGTCTTGTCAGAATGTCTTGAGTACAGTATCAGCATTCAAGTGCTAGAGGCACTGCAGTAAAGAATCTTGAAGCTCATCCATAGTACTGAGGCCTGAGCTAAAAAGACCATATTGACATTTGAACCCAGAAGTGCGCATCTGAAGGTTGATTTTCAAAAGGCAGTAAAAGATGGGGAAAAATAAATCTGGAATGGTACTTTAAATTAAAAATATGACAAAGAGACACAAGTTATAAATAAGTAAAAGGGATTGATGTCAGAAAACTCTTCAGCTAAAATGTGATCTATGTCTGATCAGGAAGGCAAATGGAACATTGACGTTTATTGCAAGGGAAACCAAGTATTAAAGTAGGGAAGTGTTGCAAAAGCTGTTAGACTGGATCTGGAGTATGGCATACAGTTTTAGGCTCCTTATTTAAGAAAGGAAATAATCGCACAAGCAGCAATTCGTGCTTCATGCAACTGATTCTTAGGATGAAGGAGTTACCTTATGAGGTAAGGTTGAGAAGGTTGCGTCTATACCCATTGGAATTTAAAGAATGAGAGATGTTCTTATTGAAACAGAAGATCCTGGGGGGACTTGACAAGGTGGATGCTAAATGGATGTTTCCCCTTGTGGGAGAACCTAGGAATAGAAGGCCTAGTATAAAATGTATGGGTTCTTTTGCACCTCAAAGGATTGTTAGTGTTTTTGCAACTGATCTTCTCCCAGAAAGCAATGGAGACTGGGTCAGTGAATATATTCAAAGCAGAGCTAGATGGAATTTTGATCAGCAAGGGAGTCTAGGGATATGGGGAGCCAACAGGAAAATAGAATTGAGGCCACAGTTAGGTCAGCCATGATGCTATCAAATGGGAAAGCAGGGACTAAATGGCCTGCTTTAATTCTTGTATTCTTGTGTGGAATAGCCTTTCAGATAAAATGATGGAGGAGGAACCCCTGGAAGCATGTAAAACTGACTTAGATGCATTGGAAGATAGATGATCTAGAGAGGATGAAATGATCCTCTTTACAGATCTTATGAAATGAAAATGGAAAATGCTGGCAATGCACAACAGATCTGTGAGCATTTAGAACAAAGATGTGCAGGTTAGCCAGATTGGCCATACTAAATTGCCCCTCAGTGTCCCAAGATATGTAGGTTAGGGGGATTAGCTGTAGGAAATTTATGAGCTAAGGCAAGGGAAAGGGCCTGGGTAAGATACTCTGTCAGAGAATCGGTGCAGATCAATGGACTGAATGGTTTCTTCTGTGTTGGGATTCGATGAGTTCAAATCTCTAGTATAAAAATGTAATTCCTTGTCAAAGTTCATCAGTTCCCATAAAGGGTCTCGTCTAAAATGTGAGCCTATTTTCTGTGAAAGAGGTTGAATTATTTCCTGTACAGTACTAAAATGTTGCTTTTATTTCAGATCTTCAGGATTTGTATTTGTTAATTAAGTTTTTCCACATACCAATTATTTCTTTTGAATGATCGTGTATGCTTCCAAAAAGGGAAAAGTGAAAGGGTGGGATTTTACGACTGCGCTCGGGCGAGATTGTGAAATCCCCCTTGAGGCCAATGGAAAATTCCGTTGTGCAAGCCCGCAATCAGTGATAAAATTCCAGCCAAAGTCTTTTTTTTAAGAGTTGTAAATACTTAACTCTTCACCAATTCTTCAAACTTCAGTCTTCCCGTGGTTAAATTACTCAATTCTGCCTCTTTAAGTAAACTTTGGTCATCTGCTTCTCTCTGCATTTTCTTTCAATAAGAAAACTTACCCTTTCTCTAGTATGCCATAGTGTTGAAGGGAGATTGTTTTCTTTTTGTATATCCTCGTAATAGACTCCAGATGGTGAGATATTAACGCAAGTGCTTAGTTGCCAAAACCATTTTGACTTTAATAATGAAGCAAAATGTTTGTTTGTAACCAAGCTTACAAGGAATGATGTAATGTGATTATAATTAATGCTATTTATTAGCATTTAGTTCTCTCCCAACTTAGGAAATATTGCTTAACGACTGTCATTTCATATTGTTAGTTGGACTGCAATGTATTGGCCAGAATTCTCTGATCTCGCATGCTCCGCTGCCAGTGTGAATGGAGAATTTGGTGCTCAGCCAAATCTCCAATCACTGCAGCGGGACTGGAGAATCCCAGCATGGGCAAGGTCAGAGAATTCCAGCCTTGAGATAAATCCTTAAATTCTGCTCAGGTGAAGGGACAGTGCGTGTGATTAAATCAGAGCAATATAATTGCACTCCCCTTTGAACATGTACCTTGTGGTATGACTTACCCAAGATATTACGTTAAAATATTATTCAATCTATATGCAAATTGATAAATTATGATTTCTAGTTCATATGTTTTTTTAATGTAATGAATAGTTTCCCAAGTTGCATGAAATGAGAAAATAAGATTTATTGAATAATCAGATGATTACTTTTCTTGAATAATATAAAATCTACTCTCTTTTGAGGAAATGTGCATAATAAGAGGTATTGCTTACCTTTATATTATTTCTGCTATATTTTCACAGGTGTCTCTGTCAGCCTGCTAAGTATATAATTCATCATTTTTGCAGCCAACTAAATACTTTGGGTACAAATCATTAGGGATACAGTCTCCAAGTAACTGAAGCTGATTATTTTAATGTGTTCAGTACAGAAAGAGACCTGAATGAACACCACACGGATTGGGATCTCATGTTGTCAAAATCTGGAACCCATTTGCTGGAAACTGTATTATACCCTGCATATTATTGACCCATCTTCCAGAACCTTGAAAATAAAGAAAACAGCTCTGCTTGAATAGTGCTGTTCACCAAGAGATCATTCAGCTCTATAAAATATAGAAGTTAAACAATATGCCAGTATAGTACATGTAGGAGCAATGGTAGCTTGACCTATCTGTAAACAGCACATAGCATATTTTCATAGTTATGTTTCTTAAGAACATAAGAACATAAGAAATAGGAGCAGGAGTAGGCCATCTAGCCCTTCGAGCCTGCCCCGCCATTCAATAAGATCATGGCTGATCTGAAGTGACTCAGTTCCACTTTCCCGCTTTCTCCCCATAACCCTTAATTCCCTTGCCTACCAAAAACCTATCTACCCGCGTCTTAAATATATTTAGCGAGGTAGCCTCCACCATTTCAACGGGCAGAGAATACCAGAGATTCACCACCTTTTGAGTGAAGAAGTTCCTCCTCAACTCTGTTCTAAACTGCCCCTCCCTTATCTTGAGGCTGTGCCCTCTAGTCCTGCTGTCCTTTCTGAGTGGGAAGAACCTCTCCACCTCTACCCTATCCATCCCTTTCATCATCTTATACGTCTCAATAAGATCCCCCCTCATCCTTCTAAACTCTAACGAGTACAAGCCCAGTCTATTCAGCCTCTCCTCATAGCTCAACCCCCTCAACTCCAGTATCAGCCTAGCGAACCACCTCTGCACACCCTCCAAGGCCAAAATATCCTTGCGCAAGTGCGGCGACCAAAACTGCACACAGTACTCCAGCTGCGGCCTCACCAGTGCCCTGTACAGTTGCAGCAAGACCTCCCTACTTTTATATTCAATCCCCCTCGCTATGAAGGCCAGCATCCCATTTGCCTTCCTGACCACCTGCTGCACCTGTAGGCTGGGTTTTTGCGACTCATGCACAAGGACCCCCAGGTCCCTCTGCACCGTAGCATGCTGCAGCTTTTCGCCCTGTAAGTAGTAGTCCTTCCTACTATTATTCCTACCAAAGTGGATAACCTCACACTTGCCAACATTGTATTCTTACATAAACTGTATTTTTTAAAATTCATTTTACAGGATGTGGGTGTTGCTGACTAGGCTAGCCCTTACTGCCCCTGACTTATTGTCCATTGCCCTTGAGAAGGTGGTGGTGAGTTGCTTTCTTGAACCACTGTAGTCCCTGAGGTGTAGTACACCCACAGCACAGCGAGGGAAAGAGTTCCAAGACTTGACCCAGCAGCAGTGAAGGAACGGTGATATATTTCCAACTCAGGATGGTGAGTGACTTGGAGATGAACCTCCAGGTGGTGGCATTCCCAGGTGTCTAATGCTGTTGTCTTTGTAGATGGTAGGGGACATGGATTTAGAAGATGTTGCCTAAAAAACCTTGGTGAGTTCTCTCAGTGCATCTTGTAGATGGTAAACTCTGCTGCCACTGTTTGTTTGTGGTGGAGGGGTTGAATGTTTGTGAAAAGGGTAACAATCAAGTGGGCTGCTCAGCCCTGGACGGTGTTGAGCTTCTTCATATTGTTGGAACTGCACTGTGACTGTACCTACACCTTGGGGATTGTATTCGTTAAAGAAGGCAGGCCACCATCACCTTGTCAAAGACAACTAAGAATGGGCAGTAAATTCTGGTCTAGCCAGCAGCACCCACATACCATAAATGAATTTAAAAAAGCTCCTCTAGGCAAATGGAGAGTACTCCATTACATTCCCGACTTGTGCCTTGTAGATGTCAGCATGGCTTTGTGAATGGAACATCATGTCTCAAAAATTTGATTGAGTTTTTTGAGGGGTAACCAAGAAGGTACATGAGCTCAGTGCAGTCAACGTTGTCGTCATGGACTTCAACATGACCTTTAACAAGGTATGGTAGGTTGTTGCATAATATTAAATCTCACGGGATCCAGGGTGAGGTGTCCAATTGGATACAAAGTTGGCTTGATGACAGAAGACAGAGGATGGTTGGGTTTAGAGAGTTGTTTTTCAAACTGGAGACCTGTGACCAGCGGTGTGCCTCAGGGATCGGTGCTGGGTCCACTGTTATTTGTCATTTATGTTAATGATTTGGATGAGAATTTAGGAGTCATGGTTAATAAGTTTGCAGATGACACCAAGATTGTTGGCATAGTGGACAGTGAAGAAAGTTATCTCGGATTGCAACAGGATCTTGATCAATTGGGCCAGTGGACTGATGGATGGCATATGGAGTTTAATGTTGAAAAATGTGAGATAATGCATTTTGGTAGATCGAACCAGGGCAGGACTTACTCAGTTAATGGTAGGGCACTGGGGAGAGTTATAGAACAAAGTGATTCAGAGGTACAGGTTCATAACTCCTTGAAAGTGGAGTCACAGGTGGACACAGTGGTGAAGAAGGTATTTGCATGCTTGATTTCATTGTTCAGAATATTGAATACAGCAGTTGGGATATCTTATGGAAGTTGTACAAGACATTGGTAAGGCCACACTTGGAATATTGTGTACAGTTCTAGTCACCCTATTATAGAAAGGAAATTATTAAACTAGAAACAGTGCAGAAAAAAATTACCAGAATGCTCCAGGGACTTGATGAATTGAGTTTTAATGAGCGGCTGGATGGACCGGGACTTTTTTCCTTGGAGCTTAGAAGGCTTAGGGGTGATCTTGTAAAGGTCTATAAAATAATGATGGGCATAAATAAGGTAAATAGTCAACATCTTTTCCCCAAGGTAGGGGTGTCTAAAACTAGAGGGCATAGATTTAAGCTGAGAGGGAAGAGATATAAACGGGTCCAGAAGGGCAATTTTTTCACACAGAGGGTGGTAAGTGTATGGAATGAGCTGCCAGAGGCAGTAGTAGAGGCAGGTACAGTTTTGTCTTTTAAAAGGTTTGGTACAAATCATGGCAAGATTTATAGTTTAAGAGATTGAGGGATAAGTGCATATGCCAGTTATACGTGATTTGTGTAATTTCACATTTAATCTGTTCTTTGCAGAAGGAACAACCTATCCAAATTTTGCAAAGGTATGAGTTCAGTAATTAGTTTTAGTTATAGTGTGCAGCTGACAGTTTCACAGAGTACTTTTCATTCCGAGAAGCAAACAGACTCCTTTATGATTTGTTTAAACTAGGGTTTTACATTTACAGGATGAACTTCCTTCTGCTGAAGATGCTTATAACTTCTTCACCTTCAATTTTGACCCTGAACCTGAAGAGACAGAAGCTGAGTCCAAAAAGGAAAAACAAGCTGAAACACATCAAAAAATTGTCCAGGAAGATGAGGAAGAGGAAGAGGAGGAGGGGGATGGAGAAGATTCTGCTGCCATTGAAGAAGATGAAGAGGTAAATGTAGAGCACAATAGCATCTCAGGGGAAATACATTGGTCTTTTATCATCCATCCACATGTATGACTGGAGCAGGATAAACCTTTTTCCTACCTATGGGCATTCTGTATCTTTTGTTTTGTTTCCAAGAATTACTGCCAAATTTCCTTTTGTTCAAGTATGTTATCAATCAGCTAAACATGCCAGGAAATGAAATGATCCTGCATATGTGCATTTTACTCCAATTTCCTCTTCTTTCACACAACAAATCAAAAGGAGAGAAGGATGTTTTAAAATAGGAAGGAGAGAGGTCACTATCTGTGCTTTGTTAGCTGTCGGCAATTGAGAAAGCGCAATAATACAAAATCTGCTGTGGCCGCAGCTCTTGATCACCACTGTCCTAGGTAAGATCCGTGCTGTCACTAATTAAAATGGATATCAAGGGAGAGCAGCAGTCAGCTCACCTATGATGCCCTCAGCAGCTGAATGGTGATCAGTTTTGAAGCTTCCTGATGCATCGTAATCACTGGGATGAGGTGAAACACTGGGACGCTATTCCGCTGCTGAGGACTTCATTGCCAGTGAAACCATACGCCAGCAAGAGAGCTAATGTTTCCAGGAAATAAAAGGGGAGAAGATGAAGCGGGGAAAAAGCTGATATAGTGCCACTCTATCAAATCATCCCAACACTGCTGCTTTCAATTGATATCCCATGTAGGATCTTCTTTAAAAGATTTAGTTAGATTGTAACATGTCTAAGTTAGTATTTTAGAATCACATGGTGCTTTTGTCAGGAGAGTAATGCAAAATGAAAACACTTTTTCCGGCTCAACGTTGAAGACGATGGATAATATGACAAAGATAGAGTTAATGCCTGAATTAGGATGGCACAAAAGCCAAAGATAGTTATGTACACATGAATCAGTAACACAGCATTTTTGTTTTATACCAGTGCCCCCAATTATTTTAGGGTTTTTCATGGATGCAGAGTTAAAGGCCTGGATTTGCATCCTAGAGGAAGTTTTTATGTTTATTTATTAGTGTCAGAAGTAGGCTTACATTAACACTGCAATGAAGTTACTGTGAACGGTAGCAGGAGTCTGGGGAAGTCCTGGCTTGGCCCTTCCATTAAGAAGACTGTGCCCCCAACAGTAGGAATCTCATTGCAGCATTGCAGGTGTGGACTGCTGTTGGACTAGTCAAACCTGGAAAGAGTTTGGAGGCACCCATAGGGGCTTCCAGCTGCTAAGGTGGGCCATTTGAAATGCCTGCCTCTCCTGAATTTTAATGAAGGAATTAAGGGCCTCCAGCTCTCAATTCCCACACATTCTCCATCAATGCCATCTCATTCCCCCCTCCTGCCCCTCCCCTCCCCATGTTTCTTCTTACTACTCACCAAGCCATGTGCCCCACCCACTCCGAATGGCCCTTCATATCCCCCATGCCAAGCTATGGTACTTTCATGTCCATTCGCATACACTGTATAGGGCCAATGAACTCTACGGTGACCACAGAATGTGTCAAAAAAAGCTTTTAAAAAATTAAGTAATTCATTACTTTCTTTCAAAAAAAAAACTTTCATTACAGACCAATAAGAGTGTCAATTGTCCAAACTCTTTAAAGAACCAATAGCAGAAACTGCAAGCATTGAAATTTCTATCTTATGTAAACAAATATTATATAATTGACAGGAGAGATCAGAGAGAGCTATCAATCAAGCAATATTTTCTCTGGGGCTCAACAGCTTCAACAGTTTCATGGATGTTTGGACTCTCAGACAAGCCTCATTACGCATTTTTGTGCTTGCAAGTGCAATAACTTAGTGTGGGTATGAGGGGCCATTTGGGTGGAGGGTGGGAGTTGGGTGGCTATAGCTTGGCATATGGGGCATGAGGAGGACTTCATAAACCTACCTTTCAAATAGTTCCCTCATCCAGACTGTGAGTTGCAAAACCTCTGGGGTGCCATTACCCATGACTCTTTGAAAAGCTGCCTTGACTCCATGAGAACTGTGGAAGACTAGGACATGCCTATTCCCACTGACCAGGTTGGGAGTGCAGTGTGCTGGCTCGCAACCCAGATCATAGTGCATCCTTAAAGTATGTTTTTGAAAACTAAATTCTGGGATTGAGGTTGGGAATCAAAAATCAAGATTCTTCTGCCATTTTTAAAGGGCTCTGAAGTCACACTGAGTCAGTGAAAATCCAGGCCAAGATGCACAATTCTCAAATTGAATTTTAGGAAGCAGAATAATTAGATTAAGTGCAATGACTACAGAATGTAACATGACCCAAATGTTCTACCGATATTGCTTTGTAACCAGGATGCTTTAATAAATTTAGTTGTGATACTCAGAAACCTGAACTGAAGCAGTTAATATAATGCAGATGGCAGTGGGTGAATGTTTATGTTGTTGTTTCTGTTCATAAAATTGTTTTTCCATTTGTTCTTGACGTTTTATTCCTTAATTTTACTCTGAAGGAATATGATGACAAGCCCTTTCATGAAAGGGGTAGCTATCTGAAATTTAGATGCACTTGTTGCATAATTTTCCAACCACTTAAATGACTAGTGAGAAAACTGTATCCAAGTTTCTAATATTTGTATTTAACTGGGTTCTTGTGAATAGAGTTAAGGAAGAAAATCACCTCATAGTTATCTGCCCTGAGAAGAAAGTTTTATGCTCCTGGAAAAATGAGCATTTTTAAAAATATATTTTTAAGCTAGTTTGTGTTTAGCTTCTCTAACATTGAGGCCGTTATCAAATATCACATTGTCTGCTCTGTATATAAATAGTTCAGTAATCAGAAGTTAGATACTTCATAAAGAAATTAAAATTTAAAGATACTGCTTGCAATTCTGATGAATGTCTGCTCAAAATATTTTTTATCCCAGGTCATATAAACAAGAATAAATGAGAGATGATCCTATTAAAACATCTATCACTCTGAGGCGATTTGAAAATTTAGATACAGGAGGATGTTTCCACTTGTTGGAGTAATTAGAACCAGGGAACACAGTTTAAGAATAGATCTACAGTTTAAGACTGGTATGAGGAGAAATCTTTCCTCTCAAAAAGTCATTAGTGTGTGAAATTCTCATCTGTAGAAAGCAACGGAAGCTGCATCATTGAATTCGTTCAAGTCAGAGTTAGACAGCAAAGTGGAATTGAGACCAGAACTAGATCAGCCATGGTCTCATTGAATGGTAGGACAAGCTCGAAAGGTTGAATGGCCTATTCCTGCTCCAAACTCTGATGTTCCTATATGCTGAAATATGTGAGGTTAACACTTCAAAGATGACCAAGGACTGAAACATTTATTGATCAGTTTCATAAATTACTTAGTAGAGATCGAGAGAATTTTTTGTACTTGGGCAATTCCAAGGTTGCTATTGCTTCCTTATCCCAGTTGCTCTTTTCTTCCTTTATCCCTCCTCACTGAAGATAATCGTTCATCGTGGAATCCAATTTAATTGACAGTCGTTTGGTACTACACCCATATGCACACCATCTCTTTCTGAGGTACTGTTAATGGGCTGTTATAAATAATGAGCTAAAGTACGATATCCTCATGTGCATTTCTGGTAAGATTCACTGGGTGATAATAAGATGCTAAAGATCTGTCTGACAGTTTGCTTTTGACATCTTGGGACTCTTTGGAATGACTTGCTCAGTGCTGCATCTTATAGTGCAATTACTTATGATTAATTACGAGTGTTAAAGCATTGATTTGAACACCCTCTCCTGCATTTCCTTGAACATGATCTCAGTTATTTGAAAACCAATGCTATTGTAATGAAGGAATGCATATCCAAGGGAAAGGCACTTCAGGCATTTCTTCAGTTGACGAGTTCCAGACTGCATTTGGCAAAAGAATGTAATAATGTTACTTGCCAACATTTTTCAGCTATAAGCGTGGCACAGATGGACGTAAGGGGAGAGGGAAACAAATTAAGAAGGAAGAGATATAATTTTGTTTTTAAAAGGATGAAATTTTATACTATTTAGTTCAAAGTTAGATAGGGTCATTGTGTTTTCTGGACTGAGTAAGGATCTACACAGAACCTCATTTCAGTGTATTTTTTTTTGAAAGGGGGCAGCTGCTGCCATACTGTCTTGTCAACATTTACGATTACAGAAAAGGTCCTAAAATATCATTTTAAATGAAATGTCTTTTCTCTGTAATTGAGAAATGTTTATTATATTCAATTTTGTGTATATATCAAGAGACTATCAATGTAATTGACGAGAAATACACAAAATGCTTGAAGCATTGAGGAAAACCACATCACTTTGTACTGACTGGAAAGTGAAATGGAAATATATTTGAACTTTAAGTGCTTAGGAATTTGTACATTTTTTTTTCCAATGATTCTAGAACAGAATATAAAACAATGTTGTCCCTTGGTTACTACAGGAAGAGGATCGACCACTTGTAAAAGATAATGGGGATGATGAGGATGACTATCTCTTCATAATTGATCAGACAGCTCGTGATTTTCTTATAGTGAAGGCACCTGATTATGAAAGCTATCATAGTCAACGACAGAAAGATAAAAAGTTCCTTTTTACCCCCAGCATTCTGACAGGTAATCTATTTTGAAGCATAGTTTCTGATACGTCTTGATAGGCATTCTGTGGAAAGTGTGGCTGATTAAATTCTAATGTTTATTTTGTCAGTGAAAAGGTATCTGATATTGAAATGTTACTTGATGGTATTAGTAATGTGTGAACAGTTGTCTGCAATTTCTCTGCTATTTTAATGAAGTAATTAACTAGTTTAAAATAATAAAAAATGCCTTTGTTGAATTGCCAGATAGATGAATCTCATTGAATCCCCACAGTGCAATAGAAGGCCATTTGGCCCGTCGAGCCTGCACCGACCACAATCCCACCAAAGCCTTTTTCCCGTAACCCCACAAATTTACCCTGCTAATCCCCTGACTCCAAGGGGCAATTTAGTATGATCAATTAACCTAATCTGCACATCTTTGGACTGTGGGAGGAAACCAGAGCATCCAGAGAAAACCCATGCAGACACAGGGAGAACTTGCAGTCTCCACACAGACAGTGACCCAAGGCTGGAATTTGAACCTGGGTCCTTGGTGCTGTGAAGCTCAAGTGCTAACCACTGTGGCATCGTGCCGCCCCAAACATCTCATGTATATCACACCAAGTTCATCAATAATATTGTATGGTGTGGTCCAACTCATACCTGAGCTAGATATGAATAATTGGAGTCACCATGGAGTTTAGATGTGTACAGATATTTTTCATTAATTAGTGCATTCCTAGAAATTGTGATTAATGGAAAAAATTGATTAGAAGATACGACAAATGCATGACAACAGGGAACCGAATTGTGCAGACATAAGATTTTCAATATTCATTTTTTAATATTAATACAATATCATGCAAAATAAAATGATTTTGAGAAGAGCCATTTCCTGTGATGCTTTTGGTTATATTCAGGTTAACATATAATAAAAATTATTTTGCTGAATTGTTGTTTGCTTGATACTGACGAAATATTTGAGTACTTGTTGAGGTTGTCTGATATTAGTGCAAAATTAACCCCATGAATCTCATGGAATTATGTAGAATTATTAATTCCTGTTCAACAATGTTGGGAGCTTTGGCCCTTCATGCCTTTCCACGAACAGGGTATTAGTATTAATGATGTTTTCTTGACGGTCAGTATCCACATCGGAGAAAGTTCCTGAAAATATGCAGCCACGGTTTCTCGAAGATGAAGGCATTTATGTTGGAGAAAGACCAAAAGTTTCTAAATCCAACCAGAACATCCTCGAGAATCGTCTGCTTAAAAATGAAGAGGTACGTCAAAAAGGCTTCCCCCTGTTTTCTTTTAAAGTATTCATTACATTTTAGAAAAAATCCTTTGTTTAACAGCTTCAGCAAAAATACTCTCTTTCATTATTCCAGGGCAAAAAATGGTTTGGAAGTGATGGCAGAATTATAGCCTTGGCTGACCCTATTAAAAGGACCCAGACTAGACTTCCCATGTTTTCACTGCATGAAAAAATGGATCCTGCACTAGAAACTCTGTATATAAAGGTAAGTAAAACATAATAATTGTACAAAGGATTTTTTTCCAGACTAATAGATTATTTTACAGCATATTACATAGTTTCTATAAGTGAAAGTTTATCAATTTCATTAGCAAAATTTTAATCAAATATCACTCTTGCGAGGTATTGACAAAAAGAAAAGCTGCAGATTGCAATTAAATCCAATCGTGCAAGCTGATGCAACATTAGTGATGTGAGGGGAGACTTTCAACTTGATAGGGTGGGATTTTCTGGCACTCCGCAGCATATTTTCTGGTGATGGAGGCGGCTTGCTAATGGTCGCTGCCAAAATCTTCTGATCCTGCCAGAAGTCAGTGGCCATTTATATTGTTGAGCAGCAAGGCTGCCAGGAACCTATCTCAGGGCGGGGGAAGGAGGAGTTGTCATTTTCCATGGGACTGGAAGATCCTGCCAGTGGGAAGGACCAGAAAAACCAGCCCCATGATTTCAGTTTGTGCATGTCTGGATGAGGCTTGATTTCCTTTCTCTCTGTCCAGACTAAAATGTATTGATGCACTAACATTTTATGCTTAATAGGGACTCCAGAACAGCTAATCAATGATGTCACAGCACCTAGCTACAGTTAATATCTCAAGCAGGCAATTAATCTGTATAGATAATAATACGTTCTGTATTATTTGGTGCACTTCTATGTATTTCAAATCTCTTTCAATTTCTGAGATGAAAATAGTTCCAGAAAACAATTTGATAATCTGCCTATGTGAATCTTGATGGAGCTGTTTAAATATTTATAGAAAACAGTAAGAGACGTGCCTTGAATTTCTTGATGCAAGTTTCCAATGGGAATAATTGGATTCGATTCATGGTCTCCCCAAGAAACAACACATCTGCAAAGGGGATAATTTTCTTAAATGACTATTGAGGGATTTGAATTTCCAAGCCGTATCAGTAATCAAGTACCTATGGTAAATGAACACATTCATATAATCAAATCTAGATTCTGAAAGTCATGTAACTTGACCCTTATTGAATTAAAATAAACATGTTAAGTTAGCACTGTATAATCTTCAAGCTTACAATGTGACCATGACTAAACTCTTATGAAATGTATAGACCTGGCATTTTAATTCAGTGTTATGATCCCAGCTGATATTGTTCCTGGGCAAGTCAGACCCCAGGGTGGAACCTGGTTTGGTAGACCTTAACTTCTATTTTTTATTTGCAAAATGGAGAGCAAATAATGAAGAGAATCACAGGAGTCCAATGATGAACTTTTTACAAAAGAATCAAACATTTGTTTAAATTTTTAATGTAAAGATAATGAACAAGAAAATGGGTCACACAGTGGTTAGCGCTGCTGCCTCAGTGTCAGGGAGCCGGGTTCAATTCTATCCTTTGGTCATTGTCTGTGTGGAGTTCGCACGTTCTCTCTGCATCTGCGTGAGTTTCCTCTGGGTGCTCCATTTTCCTCCCACATTCCAAAGATGTGCAGGTTAGGTGGATTGGCCATGCTAAATTGTCCCTTTAGTCTCTCAAGATGTGTAGATTAGGAGGATTAGCAGGGAAAACATGTGGGGTTACAGACATAGGACTGGGTAAGATGCTGTTTCGGAGAGTCCGTGCAGATTCCATGGACCAAATGGCCTCATTCTGTGCTGTAAGGATTCTATGATTCTAAGAAAAGATGTATGCTATTCCTTCACTCCAACTATACCTTTACAGATATATACAAATTTGTAGAGATATTACATCTATATAATATATCTATTTTGAACATTATTATTCACTGTAAGTATGCAGTACATACAAACTAATGAAGAAACTGTAGTCAGACAAACCACACTCCAAAACCAATGGACAGGTGCCATATAAATCAGTGTTTGTGGGTTCTTCATCAACCCTCCCCAGAGGCTTGGCATAGTGTGAGCCAACTGATCTCAAGGAAACAGTCTCTCTCTCAAGGGCTTCCAATCTTCACATCCGAAGACTTCGCTTTCACTTAAACATCTCCAAAAGAATCCACCTTGAAGGTTTTGAGCTCTGCTTTGGATGTTCTCCTCCCCTGAATCTTTACTCCAATCTTCTGGCTTTTACCAAACCTATTTTCCTTTGTGTAAGCTTTCTGCAGCTCTCTCCCCTTAATCTGGAGTCTCCTCTCCTGCACTGGCCTTAATTTCACTGAACAGGATCTATTCCAGATTCCTGCCCTTGTCCTGTGATGAAATTGTCATTTTGGGACTTTCTCCTGCCCCACTCACAAAGATCCTAAAATGAAATCGAACCCAGGATTCACCTTTCACAACACACAAGTAACAAAAAACATCAAACAATATCTAGTTTCTAATGTCCAAAAATACAAATATTACTTACTTAAGATAATATCTTAAGTAAGTAATATTTGTTATTATATTTGTAATAACTGGCTGAATAGTTCTGAACTCCACGAATCAGCAAATTGAGCGGCCTTATCAAATCTGAATGATTATTGACTGAAATCTGACCACCGCGGACTCTGATTACTGAATTCAGCCAATCCAAACCGAAAATGTAATCAAACCGTTGATGCAGCTGAAGAGGCCAGTCAGTGGTTTAAATGGAACACTGACCTTCTCTACCAAGGGCAAATCTGAATTCAATAAACTTCATTTAAAACCATTTAAACTAATTGTAGCATCAGTATGAGAATCAGAGATTTCAATCGACTGCTAATCATTGTTGCATGTTAGTGATGGATTAATGGTGCTATGAGTTCCTGGGCACTCAAATTTCCAGTGCATTGTGAACATAATTGAACATGTGCATTTGGGGGAGCTCAGCTTGTTGATCTTCCTGGTGCATTGACTTTTGAACCATTGTAAAAATATTGGAAAGTATAGCAATTGCAATTTTGGGCGTTATTCACTTAAGTTTTAAATTCTGCAATATTTTGTAATATCTTAGTGATTTTGCCCAGTGTGCACTGATATCTGGCAGAAATTTGCAGAAAATCCAGGTCACCTCAATTTCAAGACTTAATTGAAGGAAATTCCACTTCTGGTGCACAGCTTCAACCACTAGGGGTGCACATTGGAAATTTGGGTATTTAGGTCAGCAGTCACTGGTAAGTCCAAAGATGTGCAGGTTAGGTTGATTGGTTATGTTAAATTGCCCCTTGATGTGTCCCAAAGTATATAGGTCAGAGGGATTAGTGGGGTAAACATGTGGGGATACGTGGTAAACTGGGGTAAGAGTCAGTACAGACAAAAGGGGCTGAATGGTCTCCTTCTGCACTATAGGGATTCTATGGTTTTATATCCTGTGGGGCCATCTGGTATTTGAAACACACCCAGTCTACAAAACTCCGTGGCAAGCATGCAAGGTCATATAATCTACCCTTTAATCCTGGAATTAATTATTCAACTTACTGTTCTAGGCAAATTATAATAAATGACTTTTTGTATAGAGGTTTAAAATTCTCAACGTACAGAAATTAATTTAACTTGCGGTTTGATTAGGGGTGTGTTGATATTTACTGACATCAGCTAAATTTATAGAAGACAACAATGCTCATTTTATCTGAGTGTAATGTCACAGGAGATCAATTGATCGATCGTTTTGAAGCTCAGAATTTAGGCCTAGGATATTTGGGAAACAGAATTAAGCATTAATATTACAATTTTAAAGCTACAAATTCAAGTTATTGCAATGCTGAATATAAACTATCAAAGAATCCTAAAATACAATTTGAAAAATTAATGGCTACCTCTTCCTATTTGCATTGTTTCATTGGGCAGGATTTTACAGGTGGGTATTTTTTAGCAGAGGGCACACAAAATAAGAGTGGTTGATACAACACCTTTCCACCCACACCCTGCCCAGTCCCCATAATATGGATCGTGGTTAAGGTGCCACTAGCCTGCCCACCCATTCTTTGGCCTATTAAGGCCCTTAAAGGGGCTAATTATTGGCCACTTAACCTCAGTCCACCATCACTGCCATAAAATGTTGAGTACTGGAAGGCCAGAGAGACTGTGACAGCTTTTTTTTGACAAAAGTGCAGGAAGGAAGAGGATTTACATCTCTTGGGCAGCTCCCTGTGTGCATTGGAGGCACCTCGCCCTCAGGAATATAACCTCTCTTGAGGTTTTCTGCCTGGCCTCCAAACCACACTCACTCCGCTCTCTCTCTCTCTCTCTCGGGCCAATCCTTCCCCACCCAAAATGCCTAGGGCGTACCTGGGTCCAGATGCCATTGCTTCTCTTCGTGGGTCTGATGGCTTGTAGTCCCAGCAGCATCCATTACTGTGTTCTGGTGCTGCTTGGACTGCATTGGTCAGCAGCTCTTGAGGCCCATTTGTCCTCTTGTTCACTTTTGTCCATTGAATGTGTTGAGTGGGGCGAAGTCCCACTCTCTGCTTTTTAATGCCTCTCACAGCATAATGTCATTTTTTTCAAAGTCGTTCGATTTGCAGCTTCCTTATCCAATGAAGGGCAAGCTTAACAATGTACCCCTTATAAAATTTAGCCCTTTTCCTCATTTTAACTTTCAATTTGGTCTTCAATTACTTCTGTTTTGTTTGCTGTTTGAGCTTGTGGTCTTTCATGCATCGCTTTCTCCCTGCATTGCACCATTATGAGCTGTGGCTTTAGCTGCCTTGGTTTCACCCTCTGCCATTCTCTTCCTGATCCACTCAAATCCTCTACCTCCAAATTTCTCAAAGAATTCCCTAATAGAAAGATTTTGTTCATCTCTGCAAATACCTCTTCCTTACGCTTGATGTCTTTTTTTTCATTATGTTATGTTTGTCAAACATTTCCTGACATTGTTTCAATGCCAATGGTGCTAAGTAATTGCAAGTTGTTGCTTGCAGTGTTTTTTTTCTATCTACTATCTATATTCAGGACCCAATTTTGGGTCACAATGACATTGAAACTGTCAGCATTTACTGTCATTACTCTGTGAAACTGATAGCAACTTCTAGAAACTGCAGATGTGCAGTTAAATGCAGGAGTCTAGAAATTGTTGGCATGATTTTTTTTGCTTTAGATGGTGCACTTTCAAGCATCCACAAACTTCAATTAATGAGAAATTGGAAGTGCTGGAAATACTCAGCTGCCTGGCAGTATCTGTGGAGAGAGAAACAGTTCACATTTTACATCAAATATTACCGTTATTCAGGATATAGACAGAGTTGGCTGGATTTGAAATGTTAACTCTCTCTCTTTCTCCAAAAGTACAGCCAGAACTGAATACTTATAGCATTTTCTGTTTCTATTTCAGATTTTCAGCATTTTACTTTTATAACAATTAGAAATTACTGAACTGATATGAACGTGCTCTTTTGCCCTGTCTTGTAAAACTCTTGAAAAATCTACACTTTGTTGAATGAACTTTTTAATGGCAACTACACCCTTAATTATTGCTGAAAGGTCTCTAGTTTTTAAAAACTAAGAGCAAAAGGATGAGATGTGAAGTAATAGGACCTATCAAATGTGACGGTGGGAAAGTTTATATAGAACCGGTAGAAATAGCAAAGGTGCTCAATGAATACTTCACTTCAGTATTCCCAGTGGAAAAGGATCTTGGTGGTTGTAGTGCAGGCTTGTGGCAGACTGAAAAGCTTGAGTATGTTGACGTTAAGAAACAGGATGTGTTGGAGCTTTTGAAAAGCATCAAGTTAGATAAGTTGCCAGGATCGGATGGGATGTACCCCAGGTTACTGTGGGAGGCAAGGGAAGAGATTGCAGAGCCTCTGGCAATGATCTTTCCGTCATCGATGGAGACGGGGGAGGTTCCGGAAGATTGGAGGATTGTGGATGTGGTTCCTCTACAGGGAGTAGAGATAGCCCAGGGAATTACTGACCAGTAAGTCTAATCTCTGTGTTTGGTAAATTGAAGGAGAAGATCGTGAGAGACAGGATTTATGCACATTTGGAGAGGTATAGTATGATCAAAAATAGTCAGCAAGGCTTTGTCAAAGGCAGATCGTGCCTTACAGGCCTGGTTGAGTTTTTTGAAGATGTGACTAAACACATTGACGAAGGAAGAACGGTAGAGTCATAGAGGTTTATAGCATGGAAGCAGACCCTTCAGCCCAATTTGTCCATGCCGCCCTTTTTTTAAAACCCCACAGCTAATCCCAATTGCCCGCGTTTGCCCCGTATCCCTCTATACCCATCTTACTCATGTAACTGTCTAAATGCTTTTTAAAAGACAAAATTGTATCCGCCTCTACTACTGCCTCTGGCAGCTTGTTCCAGACACTCACCACCCTCTGTGTGAAACAATTGCCCCTCTGGACACTTTTGTATCTCTCCCCTCTCACCTTAAACCTATGCCCTCTAGTTTTAGACACCCCTACCTTTGGGAAAAGATATTGACTATCTAGCTGATCTGTGCCCCTCATTATTTTATAGACCTCTATAAGATCACCCCTCAGCCTCCTACGCTCCAGAGAAAAAAGTCCCAGTCTCTCCAGCCTCTCGTTATAACTCAATCCATCAAGTCCTGGTAGTATCTTAGTAAATCTTTTCTGCACTCTTTCTAGTTTAATGATATCCTTTCTCTAATAGGGTGACTAGAACCGTACACAATATTCCAAGTGTGGCCTTAACAATGTCTTGTACAACTTCAACAAGACGTCCCAACTCCTGTATTCAATGTTCTGACCAATAAAACCAAGCATGCGGAATGCCTTCTTCACCACTGTATCCACCTGTGACTCCACTTTCAAGGAGCTATGAACCTGTACCCCCAGGTCTCTTTGTTCTGTAACTCTCCCTAATGCCCTACCATTAACCTGTGTCCCTGCGTATATTACCGAGAATAGCAGCCCCTGCGTACGCTACCGAGAATAGCAGCCCCTGCGTACGCTACCGAGAATAGCAGCCCCTGCGTACACTACCAAGAATAGCAGCCCCTGCGTATATTATAGTAGATTTATATATGGACTTCAGCAAGGCGTTTGATAAGGTCCCCCATGTGAGGTTTATTGAGAAAGTGAGGGGACATTGGATCCAGAACTGGCTTGCCCACAGAAGGCAAAGAACGGTTGTAGATGGCTCTTTTTCTGCATGGAGGTCGGTCACCAGTGGAGTGCCCCAGGGATCTATTCTGGGACCCTTGCTGTTTGTGATTTTTATAAATGACCTGGATGCGGAAGTGGAGGGATGGATTGGTAAGTTTGCTGATGACACCAAGGTTGAAGGTGTTGTGGATAGTTTGGAGGGATGTCAGAAGTTGCAACGAGGCATAGATAGGATGCAAGACTGGGCGGAGAAGTGGGAGATGGACTTCAACCTGGCTAAGTGTGTGGTGGTTCATTTTGGCAGGTCAAATGGGATGACGGAATATAATATTAAGGGTAAGACTCTTAGCAATGTGGAAGATCAGAAGGAACTTGGGGTCCAGGTTCATAGGACTCTCAAATCTGCTTCGCAGGTAGGGGATGTGATTAAGAAGGCATATGGTGTACTGGCCTTCATCAATCAAGGAATTGAGTTTTTTAGTCGGGAGATAATGCTGCAGCTGTATAAGACCTTGGTCAGACCCCACTTGGAGTACTGTACTCAGTTCTGGTCACCTCATTACAGGAAAGATGTGGAAGCCATTGTAAGAGTGCAGAGGAGATTTACAAGAATGTTGTCTGGATTGGGTGGCATGCTTTATGAAGATAGGTTGAGAGAGCATGGTCTTTTCTCCTTAGAGAGACGAAGGATGAAAGGTGACCTGATAGAGGTGTATAAGATGTTGAGAGGTATTGATAGAGTGGATTCTCAGAGGCTTTTTCTCAGGGGTGAAATGGCTGCCACAAGAGGACACAGGTTTAGGGTGCTGGGGAGTAGGTACAGAGGAGATGTCGGGGTAAGTTTTTTCACTCAGAGAATGGTGGGTGCGTGGAATTGGCCGCTGGCGGTGGTGGTGGAGGCAGATTCAATAGGGTTTTTTAAGAGACTTTTGGATAAGTACATGGGACTTAGTAAGATAGAGGGTTATAGGTAAGCCTAGTAGGTATGGATATGTTCGGCGCAACTTGTGGGCCAAAGGGCCTGTTTGTGCTGTAGTTTTTCTATGTTCTATGTTATTTCTTCTGATTTTATATTTGTGGAATTCTAAATTTCTTCATTACTATGTTCCACATTTTACTCCTTTTAAAAGTTTGTTATGATGTTTCAGTTTCTACCTTAATCCCATATCCCAAACGTTTAATTAGGTTCTTGTAAAATATCAAAGTGAGGGATAGTCAGTGCACTTTGCTCCTGTTTGCTGCCTCTGAGAATATTTCCAATGAATTGGAGTGTGCCCTGCCTGACGGACTGCACGAGTGAAAATGCACAAGAGGTCATTTAAACTTTAAATAGCAAAAAACGAGCTAGTAGAGCTTGATGGCCAATGCAGACATAATGGACCAAAGGGCCTCTTCCTGTGCTGTAAAGCTCTATAACTCTACGAGAACAATAAATTAAAATAAAAAAAGGGCAGAGTTTCACAGTCAATTATTATATAGTACAGTTGTTATACTAAGTATTTCCAAATACCCCAGCATATTTTAGTTTAACTGTTTTGGGAGATAAACCTTTGCTATTTCCTTTTGTTCCAGAGATATCCATTGTGCTCACACCTCCTTATCAGCAACAATATTTTCTACAGAATATTTTAATTATCTTTCCAGAAAATTTTGTCTGCATTCATCACAGAGGCATATGGAAGATAACTTGTGCCATTTGTCATATTAAGTTGGTGAGCTGAGCATTTCTGGTATGAGACAGTAAACCCATATCTGTGAATGATGTCACCAAAGGATAGCATATAGGTTGTAAATGGGCTCCAGAATGGGCTCTTTAATAACTCCAGACTTGGGTAGAAAAGCACTGTTAAAGACTCCATGGTTGCAAACAGATAGGTGACAGTGGAACCAAGCAAGGGTAATTCTGTAAAAATGAACAGAGGATGGGTTTTAGAGAAGTGCAATCAATTGTGTCAGAGGTTGCAGAGCTGACAATGGAGGATGATGCACTATGGTTATAGTTACAGAATACAGCTAGTCATAACTAGTTAAAGTTAGTTTTGTTGGTTTTGAAAAGTGCAGAAACTTGATTGGAGACGTTCAAAAGCTCCACTGATTATCTGCAAACATGAATTTCTATTTTGCATAAACTCCCAAGCCAATTATGCTAAAAGTTGTTCATTTGATTTGATTTATTATTATCATATGTCTTGGGAAACATTGAACAGTATTGTTTCTTGCATGCTATGCAGATAAAGCATACCATTCATAGTGTACATAGGAGAGAAGGAAAAGCAAGAATATATGTTATGGTCATAGCTAGGGTGTAAGGAAAGACCATTCAGTGACTGGTAATACATAGACAGCACCAACTGGATAGGAAACCCTGAGATAAATCCATAATGGAATTCACTACAATCCTCCAGAGTAAACATTTGGTGTTGACAGCAAACACCAAAAACACAAGGATTCTGAGGTTAGATAAAGTACACCTAGAAATAAAATACTTTGCCTAAAAGGTTTGGTCTACCTTGAGGTTTCTTTAAGCAGAATACATACGATCGGTTTAGTCATCAAGTATTCTTGTTACAGTGGTTTAAAGTTTCCTCAGGTCGTAACACCCAATTAAAAGACATTCAAATCATTGTACAAATCACAAGAGAAAACTTTGAATATTTTGCCAATGAACTTGGAGCTTAGATTATAGCCTTGAAGTTAATTCCATTATTATTCTATGCAGAAACTGCTGGCATTGATTAAAGGGTGATCTAATAGTATTGTCTTCAATAATTGTGCATGTTATGGGGAATGACACAGGCTGCAGTGCAAAACATCCATTCCAACTAAATATTTCAACATAGTTTTGTACAGAGCCAAGTAAAAGCATAGGACTGTTAGCTCCTTCACTATGCATGTGACAAATCTTCGTGATTAATCAGTCCACTCTAGTGCCAAGATACCTGTTAGTCCAAAGTGATGGATAATTTGATGAACATGAACTTCCAGCTAATGTTTTGTTTTCTTCCCTGGCTCCTTCAACATAGAATGCTAAGTAATATCAAGTTTACTTCTAGGAAGCCAAGTGCTTCTACTCTAGGAAGTAGGGAAAAGCAGAGATGCTGTTGGTCACTCTCGGGTATCTCCTGTGATTTATTTAAGGGGCCCATCTACACTAAGGGTGAAGTTACAAGCAAAGTTATACATTTCATTTTTGGTCCTAAATTTCCTGGAAAGTTTGCCTGGTCTCCTGTCATAAATTTGATCGGAAATTGGCAGAAACTCAAGATAAATGGCATAAACAGCTCAGAGTAAATGCTCACATTGTTTCTCTGGAGGTTTCCCCAACCTCACAGCAAAGTTATTATGGGTGGGTACAACATATTTTATTTATTGATTTTGCAGCAGAAGCTTAATGGAGTCAACCAAGAGAGTGGTTCACAAATGTTTAAGTTGAAGGATCCCTTTTTAATGCATAAGTAATTACATTTCAACTATAATATTGTATACCACCCAAATTATGAAAGTGCTGTATGTAAAGAATAGTTTAATAACTAAAGGTTAATGTGGAAAATAAAAGCTCTTTGTATAGGGGGTAAAAGAAATTGGCCTGGATACAGAGAGGAGGCGCAAATGGATCATTTTCTGGTTGACAGAATGTGATGAGTGGTGTGCCACAGTGATCAGTGCTGGGAGCTCAGTTGTTTACAATTTATATAAATGACTTGGATGAAGGGACCAAAGATATGATTGCTAAATTTGCTGATGATGCAGAGATAGCTAAGAAAGTAGGAAGATAAGGAGGCTAAGCGGGTGGGCAAAGCAATATAATGTGGTAAAATGTAAAATTGTACATTTTAGCAGCAAGAATCAATGGAAGCATATTATTTAATAGAAGCAAATTACTGCAGATGCTAGAATCTGAAACCAAAAGTGAAAATCTCAGCAAGTCTGGCTGTATCTGTAAGGAAAGAGCAGAGCTGATGTTTCAAGTCCAGATTTTCTGCACTCATCTACACTATTTACTATATCATTAAGCTTTGATATGCGACTCTCTATTCCATTATTTAAATCATTCATAAATATAGGCCAAAATTCTCTGCCATCCCTGCTGCCATCAAAAATGGAGAATTTGGTGCTCAGCCAAATCTCCATTCACAGCAATGGAACTGGAGAATACCAGCCTTGGGCGAGGTTGGAGAATTCCAGCCATACAGAATAGTTAAGGTCCTAGCATAGATCTTTGTAACTGGGATACAGATAAATTCCTTGTTTCCACCCCTTTTCAATGTATTGAATCTTGTTGATGTACAGTACACAAGTGCCCTAAGCCCTCCATGATCTCAGCAAAGTTACTATTTTTCACTTCTGAGTCGAGCCATTGAATGTTATGAAATGGAGGCAACCTAATTGAGCCCAATTCTGCCATTTGATCATATTTTCTCATTGGGAGCCAATCGATCACAATTAAAACCAAGGAATGATGAACGGGAATTTTGCCGCACTCATTCCGAAGCACAGAGATGCTGATGTTAATTATAGTCCCACTGTCCTGTTCTTCTAGTTGCATTTGCCTAATTAGGTTATGTGACTGAATGCCACATTCGGCAGTAAGTTTATACATAAAGCCAAAGGGAAATTTATAAAGACTAATTCCTATCATGGAGTGCTCTTTACCTCTGAAAAGCTGCAATTTGCCATAGACTTTTTTGCATATATGAGACCTCAGTGCAAATCCCTATGGATCACCTATTACTACTTTCCAGAAAGCAGAGAACAAACCTTCTATCCTCATTTTCTGTCTGCTCTCCAGTCAGTGACTCATGCCATAAAGTCATGTATACTTCCTTGCACACTCAATTTCAATAATACCTTATCCAGAGCCTTCTAATTTTGAGGGTAAGATTGACAAAGTAAGCTGCTTTTGGATACACTTTTTTCCCAGACTGCACCAGCTGAGTAGTTCTGAGACAATTAATGTTCAGATGGCTGAAAAATATTTAAGAGTGGAAATGTGGAAAAAAGTACATCGTTTCTGGAACTGTGAGCAAGTGAATGAATAATCTGTGGACAACTCCTTAATCTTTTTATATTCTGTTTGTGTTGTAAATGCAGGCTGAGAGATCCATGTATGATAATCGATACATTGCTGGTTCAGCAGAGATCCAGGGACATTTTCAACTGGACATTGATGTTGCTGGCATAGTGTTCACACACCATCCCATGTTTAGCCGTGAGCATGTATTGGCAAGCAAATTGGCACAGCTATACGACCAGTATCTATATCGACAACAGAAAAATCTTGCCAGCCTTTACTCTGACAAGGTATGAACATTTGGCTATGAGACTGAAACTGTGAACAAATGACTATATAATCCCAAAGTCATGGCAGCAGTAAAAATCAGGAGTGAAGATCCTAGAGGTTGAAGATAATCCCTAATTTAGTTGCAGTGATGTGTCTTCAATTCGGATATACAACAGGAAATGAAGTGAAGGCCCAGTAATACGGCTCAGTATCAAAATATGTTGACAAAGCTATTTTCTATTCATTAAGTACTCAAATATCAATCTTTACTTTAGGTATAATGTACACACATTATGGGGAGAAATTAAAAGTCCCCTATTGGCAGGTGTTCAGGCCGGGGTTTGGATGTTATGGGGAGATGAAATTACCCAGAGGCATTTCCAATGCCTTTCTGCCCAAGCTCAACCTATCTGAATTCTCAGCCCAATTGGCCACTTAAAGGCTGCTCCCCAACCAGTCTCGATTTTGAAGCCAGTGAGGGAAATTCAGTGATGGGAGAAGCTTGGCAGGTCACCTTGCTCAGGCCTCAGGAAGGAAATGGGGGAGTCAACACTCAAGAGTCCCCTTTGCACATTGAGGACCCCCACCCCCTACCTCACCAAGGTCTGCATCCCGTGAATGTTCTTACACACTCTGACCTCTCCATAAAGACTCCCTCCTTCCTCTTCCTAATCCCCCCAGGATCACCTCCCCCCCTCCCCATGTAATGCCCCATACTCACCTGGTCCTGAACTCCAGGACTTTGAATCTGGGGATTGCTTGTAGTCTGACTCCTCTCAGTGCTGCTGCTAAGACTACAGCACTGCCAACTAATCAGATTGACTGCCAGCATCCTGAATTGGGGCTTCTGCCTGAATGAGGGGAAAGCCAATTACCACTCCAGTTAATTAACACACCTTAAACTCAGCAGGTCAGGGGGTTGGGCTGGAAATCCTGTTATCCAAAAAAACCCTGCCCCATGTCACCAGTGTCACATATAGTTGTTGCAGTCCAGAAACAGAACTGACTCTGAAGTTCTTGGAGTCAGCAATTACAGTTTGCATCAGTAGTATGCTCTTGAACAAGGACTGATCTCTATTCAGGTGTTGTGAATGGGTGGGGAGGAATGAGCTGGCTCCCCTTTTATTCAGCCCCTCGGTCGCAACAAAGGTATGTTTAAAATTCTTTCTCCTGCGGATGTGTTTACTTTTTAACAAGGAACCAATCAAACCAGATTTTCTTGGGTCAAAGAAAGTGTAAGCTCGTACACACACACATGCACTCGTACACTCGTGTACACACACACATGCACGTACACACGCACTCGTACACACACACGCACTCGCACTCGTACACACACACACACGCACTCGTACACACACTCATGTACACACACACACACACACGCACTCGTACACACACACGCACTCGTGTACACACACACACGCACTCGTGTACACACACACACACACACACGCACTCGTGTACACACACGCGCGCGCACTCGTGTACACACACACACGCGCGCACTCGTGTACACACACACACGCGCGCACTCGTGTACACGCGCGCGCGCGCACTCGTGTACACGCGCGCGCGCGCACTCGTGTACACGCGCGCGCGCGCACTCGTGTACACGCGCGCGCGCGCACTCGTGTACACGCGCGCACTCGTGTACACGCGCGCGCGCACTCGTGTACACACACGCGCGCGCGCACTCGTGTACACACACGCGCGCGCGCACTCGTGTACACACACGCGCGCGCGCACTCGTGTACACACACGCGCGCGCGCACTCGTGTACACACACACGCGCGCGCACTCGTGTACGCGCGCGCTCTCGTACACGCGCATCAGAAATAAGAAAGGCAAGAGTCCGTGGAAAAGTTAAAAGAATATATAAGTAGGCATAAGTTTCCCTGAGATGTAACCCATGGAATGTTGCAGCCATTAAATTGGGTAATGTGTTGCAGAAGACACCCTTTGATTAGTTCCAGAGAGAGAGATGAGCAGCATGTCTCTGCTTGCGTGACTATCCTTCTCTTTCTGTTGTTTGCTTCTCCCATTAAAATTCTTGTCTCCAGAGAGTGAGGCACCTCTCCAGGTGTGAGTAACCATGTCCTTTCAGGTAGGTCTGTCAGTGTAATCTATACAGGAATTTCCCAGGAAGGTTATTTTACAGTAACAGCCAGTACTGTTTCTTGTATTTGGTAAAAAAACAGGTCTTCTTTAAAGAGGTCAATATGTCTGTGGTTAGTCTCACTCTGACATCATGTTGGCTGTCGTGCCACTGGATAATAAAAATTTGCATTTTTGTTGGTTAAAATTTGATTTGTTGAATAAGCCCAAATAAACTAAAAAGCAAAATACGGCAGATACTGAAAATAATTAAAACAGAAAACAATGAAGTACTCAGTATATCAGGCAGCATTTATGGAGAGAGAAACATTGTGACTTTCTGTCAGAACTGGAAAAACTTAAAGATGTAATAGGCTTTAAACAAGTGTTGGTGTAGGGAAAATGGAAAAGAACAAGAGGAAATGTTGGTGATCGGGTCGAAGATAGGAAAGTTGTGTGGCGAAAGGGATGATGATGCGAAATGAGTGTAGATAGCTGATAATGGGGCAAATAAAGAAACAGAAAGGAGTCTAGCAGAGGTGTAAATGAGAAAAGCAGAATCTTCACCAATTGCTGCCATCTGGGTAAAAGCAGAAAGGATTATAATCTGAAATTGTTGAACTCCGTGTCAAGTCTAGAAGGCAGTCAAGTGCCTGTTCAAAAGATTGCGTCACTATTCCTACAGCTTAGATTGGCTCAATTAAGTTTAGACAGCTTAACTGAAATGGCGTAGGAGACCGAGGACAGAATTGAGAGTGGGACAGTGTTAAAATGGCAGGTAAAGGACACTTGGGTCACACTTGCAGACTTAATGAAAATATTCTGCAAAGCAGTTACCCAATCTGTATTTCATCTCCGCAGTTTAGTGGAAACCACATTATGAGCAGCGAATAGAGTATGTTAAATTGAAAGATGTATAAGTAAATCACTATTCCTCCTGGAGAGAATATTGTGAGCCTTAGACAGTGGGAAGGGAGGTAATAAAAGGGCAGATGTTGTATGTTCTACACGTTCATGCAAAAGCCAATGAAGCACATGATTGCCAACCCAGCAGGCTCAATGTGGGATGCGGCTACCACCCCACCGCACCCCCCCAACCCCCACCCCAAACCTCGGCACTCATGTACTCAGTAGCAGAAAACTATACCTCTGTTTGGTCGAGATCATTTCTCACAGTAAAGTGTTGACACCCAGCTGCACACTACCATACATATCATTACTGAAACACTGCACTCAACACCATTCTCCTGGCTCCCTGTCCTGGCAAACATTACTCCTTGCAACAATTCACAAAATGATAGAAAAAGTTTGCAATGCCCTCACCTGCCACTTTGTGCTGATCTGTTCAGTCCACCCAAGGTATGACACCCATTGAGAATGCCAATCAGGAAAACCACCCACACAGGACCTCAGCACAAATTCCAGCTGAATAAATGAATGGGAATCATTGGACATGACAAACAAGAGATGGCACCGTGATTAGCATTGCTGCCTCACAGTGCCAGGGACCCGGGTTCAATTCTGACCTCGGGTCACTGTCTGTGCAGACAGTTCTCACGTGTCTGCATGGGTTTCCTCTGGGTGCTCCAGTTTCCTCCCCCAGTGCAAAAGATGTGCAGGTTAGGTGCTTTGGCCATGCTAAATTCTCCCCCAATGTACCCGAACAAGTGCCAGAGTGTAGCGACTAAGGGATTTTCACAGTAACTTCATTGCATTGTTAATGTAAGCCTACTCATGACACTAATAAATAAACTTTAAACTTTAAAAGTTTGAACTATTAAATTTTAAACTTAAGTACCTAGTCACAAACCCAATCCAACAGTTGCCTGGTTTCAATCTTTTAAGGAAAGAGTAATCCACCCTCAACAAGTTCAGGACTGGTCATGACCCTTGCTTGGCCAATCTCCACAGGACATTAGTGCCAGCCCTCTATGTGCCTGTGGGAGAGGGCAAATTATGCACCACATCATAGAAGAATGTCCAGTCCATAGACACAGCAGAAACCTATTCGCGGTCAACACAGCAGTACAGGAAAAAACTTAGGGACTTTGCATTCTTTGAGTAATGGAAAGCAGGAGTGGAGGTGCTGTGACTGATTAAAGAATGGACCAGGGTCCTGTGGAGAAAACAGTTCCTTCAGAATGCTAAAGGAGAAGTGTGGAAGAGAGGAAAATGTGGCATCATGCTGGCAGTAATGGAAGTGACAAAGGATGGCCCATCAAAGGCGGAGGATACAAACCAAGTTAATTTTATGCATTTAGAAACCTAATGTTAGGTTTTGACATGAGAGGGCCAAATTTGGAGTTGGTTCATTTTTTTATTTAATTTATTTTTGGATTGAATAATGAATGTTTCTGTTTAAACGTGCTTTATAATACTGTTAGTTTGTTTTATTATTCCTTTATTCTTGGAATTCAAAACTGACCGAAGCTATTTGGTTTTAAATTGGTGTTAAATATCTCTTCTGCCTGTCATGGTTTGCATTTCCAGTTGTGTGCCTTAAGGGATGCAATGAAGAGCATTACTGATGATCGTCATGTGAAAAGCTCAGTGGCACAGCAAAGACTTATGGAATATAAATCTGAGATCAGGTGAGGCAGATGTGATTACATTCAAAGTTAATCAAATACTAATTGGAACTTTTACTCATAGCTCATCATTCTGATATGCTAAAGATTTCAGTAACATGGGTTGATCTGAAGAGTAATCATTCTTATCCACTAGCCTTAACAAAACAAAAGTCAGAATGAGTTAATGCAGATTTTAGAATAATGTTAAATAAAGGAAACTGTATCCTGATGTCACCCTTCCTCTTTATGGTGTTCGTACTTGCTGGTGTCTGACTTTTATTTGTTGCAACATGTAGTATCATTTCCATTATTTCTGGAACATTTGCACCATAGACATTATTCTTTGTTCCAGCGGTTCAGAAAAGTAGATCTGGTGATCTACTTTTTGCTGGAGGAGCAGAGGGTGGCTGGGAGCTACTATTTTCTCTCGTATCCCCACAACTTTTCTGAGTGCAAGCAGTTGACCTACTGTTAATTCCAATGTTGTGAAGAGGAACATGAAGCTTTAAGTTTATTAGTGACACAAGTAGGCTCACATTAAAACTGCAATGAAGTGACTATGAAAATCCCCTAGTTGCCATACTCTGGCGTCCGTTCAGAATTTGGCATGGCCAGTGCACCTAACCAGTACCTCTTCGGGACTGTGAGAGGAAACCGGAGCACCCGGAGGAAACCCACGCAGTCACAAGGAGAACGTGCGAATTCCACACAGACAGTGACCCAAGCCCGGAATCGAACCTGGGTTCCTGATGCTGTGAGGCAGCAGTGCTAGCTGCTGTGCCACAGTGCCTGTCATGTGTAAATTTGGAAATGGGAATGATTGTTAAGTGGGATATTGAAATGTAGTACCAGGTCAGCAAACCTTGTGCTATGGCATGTTCGGGACTATTGTCTCAGTTTTTCCCATCCATGATAATGACTCAGATAAAGCAGCTCTGTGCAAAATTCCTAGGATAAGGGGTTTTGGCCTATTGTTTTCCAGCAAAAGTTATTCATCCGGTTTCTAAATGATACATAGTTAACAGTGGAAATACATTGTTGCAGATTACAACTTGCTATACTGAATAATGTGACCAGTAATGTTTGATGTCAGCCACTTGGTGGTGTTGTACAGAATATCAGCATACTTGTTACTGGAGTCTGTCACAACAACCACATTAATTGTGGAGGATTGCAAATGATACGCCCTCGTTCAAAAAAAGATTTAAAGATGAGCAACAACAGGCCTGTCAGTTTAACCTCAATGACGACGAAGCTTTTAGAAACAATAATTTGGGACAAAGTTAATAGTCACTTGGGTAAATATGAGTTAATTAAGAAAAACCAGCACGGATTTGTACCAGCAAGTTATGTTTCACCAATTATGTTTAAGTAACTTGCTTGAGGTTTTTGAAGAAGTAACAGACAGGGTTTATGAAGTTAATGCTGTTGAGGTGGTCCACGTGGACTTCCAAAGGACATTTGATACGGTGCAGACTGTGAGCAAAGTGAGAACTCATGGCTGAAAAGGGACAGTAGCAGCACAGACCAGACATGAGTGACAGGAAACAGAGTAATGGCTAATAGTTGTTTTACAGACTAGAGGAAGGTGTACAGTGAAGTTCTCCAGTGTGAGTTTGAGGAGGCCTGTTCTTCCAGGCAAACATTATGTTTAATTTTTTTAAAAGTTTATTTATTAGTGTCACAAATAGGCTTACATTAACACTGCAGTGAAGTTACTATGAAAATCCCCTAGTCGCCACACTCTGGCACCTGTTCGGGTACACAGAGGGAGAATTTAGCATGGCCAGTGCACCTGACCAGCATGCCTTTTGGACTGTGGGAGGAAACCCACGCAAACATGGGACATAAGAACATGCAAACTTCACATAGACGGTGACTCCAGCTGGAAATCAAACCCAGGTCCCTGGCGCTGTGAGGCAGCAATGTTGATCACTGTGCCATCATGCTGCATGCATTAATGACCTAGGTGATGTATAAGGCACAATTTTAAAATTTGTGGACAGTAAAAACTTTGGAATTATTGTGAACTGTGAGGGTGATAGTGCAGAACTTCAAAGAAAGGTTGGTAGAATGGGTGGATAATGAGCAGATGAAACTTAATGCAGAGAAGTGTGAAAAGAGTTAATTTGATAGGAAGAACATGAAGAAACAATATAAAATAAAGGATACAATTGTAAGGAGAGTGGAGGAGGAGGACCTGGATTCACATATACATCATGCTATGTGAAGGACAGATTGAAAGCATGGTTAATAAAACATATTGGCTAAAATTCTTCGACTGTTCACACTGGCAGGATTCTCCTGCCAGCAGCGCATGCCTGCCCACAAATTTCGTGCCAATGTGTGGTGATACCAGTGGGAATTCCCATGGACAGCGGCAAGATCAAAGAATCCTTCCGCTAACAAACAAGGCGCCACCTCTCACTGGTGGGAAACACTTGGCTTGGAGGCTCGAAAATCTCGCCCATTGTATACTAGACTTTGTAAATAGAGCATAGAACTTGTGTTTAGCCTGTATAAATCACAGTTTGGCCTCAACTGGGGTATATTACATCCAGTTCTGAACATTGCCCTTCAGGAAGGATGTGAGCGTGCAGAGAAAGTTCATAAGAATGGTTCTGGGGATGAAGTACCTCAGTTACTTAGGTAGATTGGAGAAGTTAGGACAATTGTGTTTGGAGGAGAGGTGACTGAGAGACGATTTAGTAGAGGTATTCAAAATCATGGGGCCTGGAAAGAGGAGATAGGGAAAAATTGTTGCTATTGATGGAAAGATTGAGAATGAGAGGGCACAGATTTGAGGTACTTGACAAAAGAAACAATAGCAACATTAAAGCATTTTTTACACAGCGAGTGGTTAGGCTCTGGAATGCACCTATAAGATTGTGGTGGAAGCAGACCCAATCAAGGCATTCAAGAGGGAATTGGAATAATATCTGAAAAGAAAGAATGTGAGGGGTGAGGAGAGAAGGTGGAAAAGCAGCACTAGGTGGATCATTTCTTCAGAGAGCCATCTGAATGCCCTCCTTCTGTGCTGCACCCTTCTAAGGAAAGTATTTATTGATGGGAATGTTACTGAGAGCACAATATTGCCTCCTTTTGGGAAGATCCACCAAAGTAAGTGCCAGTTAGACATTTAACTGGCCAATGAAGGACCTTCCCTCTAATGAATGACCCTGGAGAACTTAGCCTCCCCCCCCACCTCCCCCTCCCGGGGGAATTTGAGAGTTGCCGGTCTCTGATCGATACGGGAGTAGCGCTGATAATGCCCCCCCGTGAGGCCTAGGATCACCGAGGGACCAGACCACAAGTGAGCAATGATGGGGTGCAGATCACAGGGTGGACGTTATGGGGGAGAGGGGATTACGGCAAGACCAGAAGCAGCTGACTCTGGGGTCTCCCACTTGCTGTTGCCAGATGCCTCGATCTGGCACTGACTGTTTTCGAATGAGAGGATTTGCTGAATGTTCACGAAAATCTGCAATAGGTTTGTGTCCTGTGTGACCACTGCCTCGCCCAGTGGTGGTAAGGTGAGGCCCTTAAATGGGATTTATTAGTTAATTTAATGCTGTTGATTAGCAGTAGACTGAGAAGTCTCACAACACCAGGTTAAAGTCCAACAGGTTTATTTGGCACTAGCTTTCGGAGTTTCAGGCTCCGTCATCAGGTGAGTGAATGTGAGTCTTTACAGGTAATCAAATCTTAAAGGTACTGACAATGTGAGTGGAGAGAGGGTTAAGCACAGGTTAAAGAGATGTGTATTGTTTCCAGACAGGAAAATTAGTGAGATGTTGCAAGTTCAGGCAAGTCATGGGGGTTACAGATAGTGTGACATGAACCCAAGATCCTTGTGTGCGGAACTTGGCTACCAGTCTCTGCTCAGCATCTCTGCATTGTCATGTGTCGTGAAGGCCGCCTTGGAGAACACTTACCTGAAGATCAGAGGCTGAATGCCTGTGACTGCTGAAGTGTTCCCCGACTAGAAGGGAACAGTCTTGCCTGGTGATTGTCAAGTGGTGTTTATTCATCTGCTGCCATAGCGTCTGCATGGTCTCCCCAATGTACCATGCCTTGGGACGTCCTTTCCTGCAGCGTATCAGGCAGACACCATTGGCCGAGTTGCATGAGTATGTACCATATACCTGGTGGATGGTGTTCTTACGTGAGATGATGGCACCCGTGTCGATGATCTGGCACATGTTGCAGAGGTTGCTGTGGCGGGGTTGTGCGGTATTGTGGTCACTGTTCTCCTGAAGGCTGGGTAGCTTGTTGCGTACAATGGTCTGTTTGAGATTGTGCGGTTGTTTGAAGTCGAGAAGCGGGGGTGTGGGGATAGTCTTGGCGAGATGGTCGTCTTCATCGATGACATGTTGAAGGTTCCGGAGAAGATGTTGTAGCTTCTCCGCTCCAGGGAATGCTGCTGATTAGCAGCAGGCCAGAAAGGTCATCCTACAAACATTCCTGCTCCAGATTTAATCGGGTAGAGACAAGATGGCAGTGGCGTCCTCACCCTCCTGCCCTGCCAACCACTACAAAACCTGCCTGTAAGGCTGGTATTGAATTCTGCGCTATGAGGATATGACATTTCACTTTCCAGCTTTATCCCATGTCCCTGTCCTTGTGCTTTCTGAAACTGTAACTGAAAGTGAAGGATAAATTTACTTTCATCACAGAGCAAATTATTACAGATGCAGGAAATCTGAAATAAAAACATAAAATGCTGGAAATACTCAGCAGCTCTGGCAGCCAGGGTCCAGGAGAAAAGGTGCACAAGGTTTAAAACATTGGAGTCCAGGCCTGCCCGGAGGGTACCAAGCTCAAAGCTGCTACAATGCACAACAGATCAATACTAAACCAGAGCATGCAGCTGTGATCGGCCTGTGTTTGGGATTTGTAAATGAAATTTTAACCCTCATGACACTGAATTTCATTTTGGAGTTTCCAAAGTACAATTGCATAATAGCTTTGATTTAAAAAAATAGTTTATATGGTGACATATTTTTAAAGTCTGAAATATTGATTTGAAAACATAAAGTACTTACATAATTTGCTGTATTAGAACAGTTTGCCAAGGGGGATGAAGTTTGAATTAAAGATAATAGGCACTCGAATGTGCTAACTATTGAGATAAGAACAGATTGGGAAACCCAACATGCTCTTCTTGGTAAAATGTGTAGCTGTCCATTCCCTCCACACACCCTTCAAATGACTATGTAAATAACACAAGACCAGTACAGAATAAGTTTCCAGTTTGCACAATAGTACACAGGCTGCAGAGATCCCGGGAATAAGTTTTTGCTAAGGTTGATGTCAAGGTAGTCCTACCTCCAGTTGATAGGGGCTGCTGTTTTGTACCCAGTAACCCCTTCTCCCCCCTTCCTGCTAACCCCTTATCCCCAAAATGAAATATGAGTAATCATGCATCTTTTGTTTTGGCTAAGGATAATGTTACTTTCATTGCCAGTACGTTTTCACTTTTGGCTTGTTGCATGTGAGAATATTTCATTATGATTGGCTATGTATCTTACTTGATGATATTAGTGTTGTTAAATGCCTGGAGATCCCCTTGACTTGGTGCTTCATCCAAACTAACATTGGGAAAGGGGAAACCCACACCGCCGAGATCGCTAAAGCTTTGTTAGCAGGTTTCTTTGAAACCAACAGTGAGCATCATCGTTTTATATTCCTCAGTTGGCTTCCCTTTTCCTTTGACTATACAGCTATAGCCAGATGTGGCTCCAGAGTGTTAGCAGCCCTCTAGTACCTCATCCATGTGGCTGTTTTTCACGTGGCCGCCCAGGTTGTGTCAATATGCTTTTTGAAGGAGAGCTGCTGGCCTGGTTGTAAAGTGGACAGACTGGAAATCCAAAGTCGCAGGCTAGTGCTGTGGGGTCATTGATTCTCACCAAGGCAGCTGGTGGAATTTAAATTCAGTTGATAAATCTCAGTAATACTGACCAGGGAACCATTATCATTTGTTGTAAAAGCCCATCTGGTTTCTCTTGTAAATGTCCTCTGAGATGGCCAGCAAGCCACTCAGTGACAGTAAACTGCTGCAAAGCCTGCAAAAAGAAATGAAGCTGGACAGACTGCCTGGCATTGTCCTAGGCACTGGAAATGTTAACAGCAAAGCCAGTCCTGTCACCCCTGCAAAGCCCTCCTTGCTAACATCTGGGGGCTTGCATCAAAATTGAGTCAACTGTCTCACAGACTAGTTGAACAACGGTCTGACGTGGTCATATGGAATTGTACCATACAGATAATGTCCCAGGCATGTCATCACCAGTCCTGGATATGTCCCACCACAGGGCAGACCCACCAGAGGTGCGGTGAAGAGTGTATAGACTAGTATGTAGTTAGCTCATTTGGCTGAATGGCTGGTTTGTGGTGCGGAGTAATGCTAACAGCACAGGTTCAATTCCTGAACTGGCTGAGATTATTCATGAAAGCCCAGCCCCCTCAACCTTGGCCATCGTCTGAGATGTGCTGATCTTCAGATTAAATCGTCATCAGTCAGCTCTCCCAATTTTGGTACAACCCCCAGTTTGTGGTCACCTGGGACTATGGTGACTGTACTTTTATAAGCTGTCAGTAGGGGAAATCTTCTCATGAAATTTTAATTAGTTGTGGAGGTAAACCAAAAATCAATCCAAATATCCTTTCACAGAACAACCCGAAGAATGTGTCACATGGAAAAGGAGAAAGATTGGACTCTGCTGAAGAGTCTCGTCAAAGTGTGGAAAGACATCAAATCACTCCGAGAGTTCCAGAAATTTACCAACACGCCAATAAAACTGCACCTTAGACGGTAAACTCTGACTTTTTTTTACAGTTTTTGCGCACAATTTCTAATCTGTTGTGTTGCGAGCCTGTGTTAAATAAACTGCAGCACAAAGCTGCAAAAAACTACAGCTGGAATTTTCCAGCTGTTCGCACCTCGCTTCTGCTGGAAGCGAGGACGGAGAATTTGACACTCAGCCAAATTGGCATTCACTGCAGCAGGACCAGAGAATCCTGCCAGTGTGAACAGCCATAAAACCCCAACTCATGGCTCCCCTCCTTAACCCCATTTCCCCCCAACCAAACCATATTTAACGGAAAGCTAGTGAACAGAAAGTTGAGGAAGCTGTAGCAAAATATTACATCAGTTAAATTTCTACTTTGATTAAACTTGAGTTACAGAGGGAAAAAATGGCAACTCAGGGATCAGCTGATGTAAATCGATAAAAGCTGTAATGAAAGTGGACACTTACATTTATAATGGAACAACTTAACACAAAAAACTGCGAAAAATGTGATGAAAATTGTAAACATTAGATATATAGAATGATTCAGACAGAATCTGTAAATACATCTGTCTGCTGACCCCTTTGATGAGATGACGACGTCACAACTGTTGCCAGATATTTACTATCATGTTGGGGAGGAGTGGGGGAGGCAGGCAGATTACTGAACTAGAACATTGTGTTGGCATTCACTTTTAGATTTCCACTATGAATCAAGCTCTGGAAAACAAATCAGAAAACTTGCCACATCTGCTCGGAAAATTTTTAGTTTACGACTCATTACTGTGTTTGATAGCATAGCAAATGCTTCCAGCACACGCCAGTTTTCAAAGGATATTCTGTCTTCTCTCCCCAATATTGGGGCACTATATCACTAATGTGTGTTTGTTCTGACCCCTGACAGCTGGAAATATTCAGTGCAGCAAGCCAGTGCCACAATCTTGAGTAGAAGCAGATTACAGATAGATTGGCTGACTAGGATACATTGCCCTTCAATCGAACATTCCCATATCTCTGAAAGATCTAAAATATTTTACATATCCGAAGTCAGTGGCGCACATTGGGATTCACAGAAAACCATGCACTCGTTTGTTATGTTTGCCATTATTCTTGACTACGTCAAATGTGATGTGATGTTCTACAGGACCTTATAGACTGTGTAAGCATTGAGTATGCACAGTCTATAAGATCATGTGGAATGTGACATTTCTTCTCCCAACTTGCTTGTACCTTCACCTTCCTGCTGGGATCACTGACTTTGGGGGCTGTAAAGCACTGTACGCAGTCGGTGCCGGTTTTCGTGGCCGCACCATTTTACAAGCGCCAGATATCTGGCGCGGTCAGCCTCTCACTGGAAATGGGCAAGAGGCAGGCTAGTATATTTAAATCTATTAAAATGCTTTACAAACCCAGGACTCACCAGGAGAGGTTTGCACCGGCGAGGAATAGACATGCTCCCCATGAACAGGGAGCCGTCAACTTGGCTTTGCTTGTGGAACCAGAGACCATTGATGCCCCCAGGGAGGCCAAGGGCAAGAGGGATGCCCCTTGGGCAGTGCCAGACTGATACCTGGGCAAAACTCACCGGGCACCTGGGCAATGCCAGGTGTGGGCTAGTGTGGGGAGGGACCAATGGGAGGAGGGAACCCACTGCCGATCTGCAGCAATTGGAGGGGGAGGGAGAAAGGGGGGGCCCACTGCCACTCTGCAGCGATCAGTTCGGGGGTGGGGGGGGCGGGTGGGAGAGGGGGCCCACTGCCACTCTGCAGCTATTGGTGGGGCAGGGTGGCGGTGGTGGGTCTGCGATCATTGGGGGGATGGGCAGCAGGTCCACGATCATTCAGGGGGATCTGCGACTGGTGGGGAAGGGGGGTTCACAATCGGTCTGGGTGGCAAGAGGGGGGTCAATGGTGGCTACATCTTGGGCCATGGGCCCCCACGATTGTGGGTGGGGGGAACCCCTTCAGACAGCCTGCAATAGCAGGGGCCTGACAGCTCTCTAATCAGAGGCCTGCACATGCGCACTACCTCCTTCTGCATCCTTTCAGGTGCATTAAGCCCCACTCTCAGGCTTTTGCAACGCAAACCTGACATGCTCAAAATTTTGCAAGCAGTGTGTGTATGAGAGGGTCTAAAAATGAGCCTAAAAGTCAGATCTGAAACTCTCCCAGTTTCAAGTCTGCCAAGCACTTAGAAAAAAATGGTAAAATCGCCGCCAGTAACTCAGGAATGAAATCCTGTAAGATTTTCCCCACATTGCCCCAGAATTTTACTTTGACTGAGATGGAATTAATCATTATACGACCTGAGGACCTTTTGATGCTTTTCTTTAATTTGGAGTTTTGGAGCAAGTCCAGTTAGGATTTTTTTTGTCATGATCCTAGATGAATAGTTATGGTGTAGAATATGGTAGTGTCAGTTTCCAAGGTGGAAAAAAAGTGGAGAGAAGGATGAATTTTGAAGCACAATATCCTACATTCAGTCGTGGCCTGCCGTATGGATTCTGCCACATCGGTAGAGGGGCTTTGCAAGAATCTGAAGTGGCCACTTGAAACAGGCATTAAGCACCTTGCATATTTAGCAAGGAACCTTATGCCTGTTTTTTCCCATTGGAAAATAATTTAATCAGGCCTCCCTCAATCAGTGTTTTTAACTCCATGAGTGGTCTACCCAGTGTTCTTTAAAGGAGCATGGCAGGATGCAACTGAAGGCCATTGCCAGCCTGTGCTTATCCCACACTCAACCCTCTGACTTCCTTAAGGACTGCCAAATTAACCTTCACTAGCCAACAAGCCTGAGGTGATGTGGTATGGGTCAGAAATTCACTACATACTGAAATGAAGACTGAGGACTGAAATTAGCCAGGCCTTGGGTTTACCTGTTCAAGTACTGGGATTACTTCCTGTTTCGGGTTTTAATATATTTTTAATATGCGGTTATCACAATCTGTTTAATTAAGAATGAAATGTGTGTCGATATTACAGGCAGGAGATTAACCGGAAAGCGGATGAAATAAATTATGAATGTGAAATCCAAACTGAGATAGCAGAACTTTTGGAAGACCATCAAGAAGAATATGAGAATAAAATGGAAGAATATAAAAGAAAATATGAAGAATGGAAAGCCTGGAAAAAGGCAAAAGTAAGTGTTTTTTGCTGTGCATCGTCTACAAATTCTGATGATTATAGGTAACGTTAACTACAGTTAAATACATGTCTGATATAAAGACACATTTAATTCCATGTTAGTCATTTGTCAAACTAACTTACTCCATTTTTTCAATGGTTAGAGCATTCTGCTTGAACAGCATGCATTTACCTCTAGTCAAATTGCTTACTGCCAAAGTGCAGGGAAGAATGCATTTTCCAGATCACTAGACCATTCACTTCTCCTCGCACTTAACCCCCACTCCCTCCAATACCATCACCACTATTAGCACAGACAGGAGGAAGCAATTATTTAGGTTTGTGAATTGAAGATAATCAGCTCAAGGAGGTGCAACAAATACCCAGGAATATCATCACCTGTAAATTGCCCTATACCCGATTTCCACAAAAGCCTCCTAAGTTTGTTTTCACCAGCCATTTTAGGAACTTCCACCAGAAACCCAGATGTGTATGTAGAAAAAAACATTTTAAGTTTGTTTATTAGTGTCACAAGTAGGCTGACATTAACATTACAATGAAGTTGCTGTGAAAATCCCCTAGTTGCCACACTGGCACCTGTTTGGGTACACTGAGGGAGAATTTAGCACGGCCAATGCACCTAAGCAGCACGTCTTTCTGACTCTGGGAGGAAACTGGAGCACTCAGAGGAAACCCACGCAGACACAGGGAGAATGTGCAGACTCCACACAGACAGTGGCCCAAGGCTGGAATTGAATCCGTGTCCCTGGAGCTGTTGGCAGGAGTGCTAACCACTGTGCCACCGTGCTGCCAGTAAAGGATAATTAAAACAGCAATTTTTATCTTGCTTGATCAGAATACCTTGCTTAAAATCGTGCTTCTCTAGTATTGCTTACAATTGACTGTAAGTAATAAATGAGCTTGACTCCCCTCATTTGATAGAAAGCAAAGAGGAAAAAGAACAGAAGTGCGGATGAGCAACAGGTTGATGATGTAGAAGAGAGTTCGATGATTGAAGAATTTCCAAAGCCTGTTCCTCCAGAGCAAGTGGATGCTTCGCTTGTTGAGCAGCAAGTTCGAGCTACAGCAGCCAGAATTCGTCGTAAACCAGGAGAACCCGTCCTGATTCCTGAACTTAGTATGACAGCTACTGTAACACCCACCAGCCAATGTCCAAGGTAATGGCATGTTGCTAATTTTGTATGGGACATCTAATAGGATTAGAAGCAGATAGTGAAAAGAATGTGCTTGAATGTTGTGCTCTTTGAACTATAGAATTTCCAGAATTCATGAGACATATTGAGAGTAATTGGGCCAGGAAACACAAGCAGAGGACATGTAGCAGGCTTCCAGCTGAATGCCACAACCTCCGCGAGTTTCTGGCCACCAGATTTCCGGCATCGTCAGCTCTGCACTGATTTCCGCCTAAATTATGTAGATGAGGAGTTAAATATTATTAACGGGCCCAGGACTGAGAACTCCAGGCACACAAGCCTCTCACAGCATCCCTGCTGGAGTGAAGGAGGCCATGGAGGCCTCCCAGGAGGTTGGGGGTAATGGGGAGGGATGCCCCAGGCATTGCCAGCTTTGCAGCGTCAGCCTGGCCCCCTGGCACTGCTCAAGTGGCAATGGCACTGCCCACTGGGAATCAGGGGGAGGAAGAGATTGGAAGATTGGGATTGCTGGGGTGGAGGGCACTCGAGGCTGGCCCAGACACATCTGCGAGGCCAGCAATCGGGTACATGGGGGGTGGGGGGGTGTACATGCAGTGGGGGTGGGGCCGCAGGGCTGGCCAGTGATCTGGAGGCTTGTAGTGCAGGGCTCCTGTACATGCGCTGATCTCAGTGCTGACAGACCAGTGCATGCACAGTGGCCAACTCAGCGCTATGCTGCTTATCTCTCTGGTGGGAATAATCCCCACCCACTGATTTTACGTGTGATTCATGCTGAGGCACTCTGCAATGCACAATGTGTGAGATTAATTCTGAAACTCCTACTGAAAAGAACAGGGATTTACTCCAGTTTTTATGTGAATTCAACATTTAGAATTTATTTGGGAGAATCCCATCCGTTGAGCTGATTCACTTCAGAGGAAAATATTCAAAATTTTGTCTGTGCACTTTCTGTTTACAGAACATGGATCCTTTTTACTGTGTTTTGTTGCACTTCGGTCATATTTTTCCCCTATCAGAAAATTGGCATTTCTAATGAATCTTGCTTTTTATAAACACATCTGTGGTTGCGTGCCCCAATCCAACAAATTGTTCAAATATAATTTTGTCTGTCAGGTTTTTGAGTATCTGAGTGTCATTTCTAATATCTAACATAAGGGTTTTGAAAAGGTCAGGGATAAAGGATGTTAAATCTGGGAATCTAGGCCAGAATTCTCTGATCTCACCCTGGCTGGGATTCTCCTGTCCCGCTGCAGTGAATGGAGACTTTGGCTGAGCGCCAAATCCTCCCTTCTCGCTGGCAGTGGGGCAGGGTATACAGGAGAATTCCACCCCCCATCTCCATTTTCATGCACTTCATTTTTTTTTACCTTTCTTTTGTTCTTGGTCTGTGAAGGTGGGTGCATCAAATTAAGGTGGTTTTCCCTTTTCAAATTCATAAGCTATTGTGTAGCTGGGGACAACCTGCCATCCAATTCAGTTGGCGTCATTAAGAACCTGTTTAATGAAAATTTGTGGCCACTAAATGAGGGTCTTTCCATTCCATGGTACCTTATTTTCAACTTGTTTAAGAAGCTGCAGAGTGGGAAGAGTGCTGGACTGAAAACAGGACTTGAGATTTCAACTTAAAGGAGGACGAATGCAGACAGCAGCTGATTTACTGTCCGTTATACGCTCAGTTCAATTTTGGGAAGAAGGGTAGGCTGATTGGGTTAGGTCTGCATTACTAATCACAGACGTGGTGAGGTGAATGGCAACCAAAAGTGCTTTAAACTTATGTACCTTTTTGTGACTTGTAACAGTGAAAGAGAATATCTAATTGCTGAAATCAGAAGTAGAATTGAAAGGCTTGGCATCTGATCAGCATTCCAATATTTTCTTATTTTTGAAATGTTTTCTGTTTTGGATTTTTTATAGAAAATTGAGAGGTATTTGAAAAGATCAATTTGGTTTTTAACCTGGGGTGGGATTCTCTGGCCTCCCCAGTGTGTCTTTCTCATGGCAGGAGGTGGTATGCCATTGGCTGGCAGTGGGAACTTCTGGTCCTGCCACTGTCTGTGGGATTTCCCATTGAACTCACCCCAGGCACCAGGAAACCCGCAGCGAGGGCACTATCGGCAGCTCCAGAAAATCCCACTGGTGTGAACAGCTGAAAAGTTCCAGTCCTGGTGTCAAATTTTGAATTGAAAATAGTGCATGAGTGCAAAACGTACAAAGTGTGCTTTCTTTGTACACCATATCTCTGGTAGGTTTCAGAAAGATTTTTGATTGACGTGGTAAATTTAGAAAGCAAGAATGAAAATATATAAAATGTGTCTTTTTTTTCCTCAGAGGTGAACAGCTGCGAAGGCAGGATGTACAGAGATCTACTCTATATACCAAAATTATTTTTAATAACAAGGAGGTCTCCAGAACCAGCAGTCGAACATTGGCCAACGACTTCAGGGTCCATTTTGGGCAAATCTTCAATGTGCAAATAGTCAACTGGCCAGAAAGTATAAAAATTCAGGTCCTCGTACTGATGCTTTTTAAATATTTAGTGTAGTTTTTTTAATCTGATCTTTTGCTGGTGTATTCTTTTCATTACTTTGTCCCACTGGCCATTCTTCATGCATCAGCATTAACCATGAGTGTCACAATATTATTTGGCTACACATCTCAATCCTATTCTAACTTGCATTGCAGTGTTCATGTAAGCCTTGCTTGTGACTAATAAATAAATTTTAACTTTCTACTCTCACCTGATGATCACATTTTCCAACATGAGGAAATGGGAGCTGATTTTTAGCCTAAGAAACTATGGGAAATAGATAAACCGCTATTGCCTCCCTGACCCAGACCAAAAATAAAACCCAGGATCTTCATGGTCAGATGGTTTAATAACCCATTAGCCTGGAAAGGTAGCAGAGAAAATACTCAGTTTATAAAACTGGCATAATTCTAAATACATCCAGCAATTGGGTGGCACAGTGGTGAGCACTGCTGACTCACAGCTCCAGGGACCCGAGTTCAATTCCGGCTTCAGGTGACTGTGTGGAGTTTGCATGTTCGCCCCGTGCCTGTGCGAGTTTCCTCCGGATGCTCCGGTTTTCCCCCCACAGTCCAAATATGTACAAGTTAGGTAGATTGGCCATGCTAAATTGCCCCTTAGTGTCCCAAGGTCTCTAGATTAGATGAATTAGCCATGGTAAATGTGTAGGGTTACAGGATTAGGGTGGGGGAAAGGGCCTAGGTGAGTTTAAACTTATTTATTAATGTCACAAATAGGCTTACACTAACACTGCAATGAAGTTACTGTGAAAATCCCCTAATGGCCAAACTCCAGCACCTGTTCAGGTACACTGAGGAAGAATTTAGCGTGGCCATTGCACCTAACCAGCACGTCTTTTGGGCTGTGGGAGGAAGCCGGAGGAAACCTGCACAGATACGGGATGAATGTTCAGACTCCAAACAGACAGTGACCCAAGCTGGGAATCAAACCATGATGCCTGGCATTGTGAGGCAGCAATGCCACTATGTCGCCCAAAGATTTGGTGCAGATATGATGGACCAAATTGCCTCTTCTGTAATGTATGGATTCTATAAATAGGTTTGTCAGAGTATTAGTAACAGAAGTAGGCTATTCAGCCCCGAAGACTTGTTCCATTATTCTGTTAGATCTTGGTTGATCCTCACATCTCTCTCTACCCCAGGGCTGTGGATGCTGTATCATTGAATGTATTTTGGCTGAGATGGACAGATTTTTTGTGTTTATGGGAATTGAGGAATATGGGGAACAGTCAGAAGATTATGATTGTATCAAATGGTGGAACAGGTTCAAAAGGCCATTTAGTTTACCCCAGCTCCTGTTTCTTATTTTTCTTCTGTTTCACATTTCATAACCTTGCCAAATGAAAATACATCCATAACAGCCTGATCCAACATCTACTGTCCTCTGGAGAAGAGAGTTCCAGTTTACTCCTGTCCTAGGGTGAAGTTCGCCCTGATTTTGCTCTTCTGTGGCCTATCTCTCCTTTTTACATTATGCCCCCTTGTGTTTGATTCCTTTAGAATAAATAATTTCTCCACATTTATTCCACCAAATCCTTTAAATGTTTTAAACATCACCTCTTGGAAGAAAAGTTTGTGCAATTGATCCGGATAATGAAACCTCGAAAGCCCAGCTCCACTTTGGTGAATCTGTGCTCTCTTCTCTGCAAGGCCACAATGGCGTGGATTTTACGGTTAACAATGAAACAATGGTGCTTGCCAATGATCTTGAAGAGAGTCTTGCTGAGAGATCATGCCCTCTCAATGATAAGAACCTTAACTCTGTCACTGTGCAGATAGTAGTGTTCTGTAATGGGGAGTCCCAGATTGGAGCAACAGTGATGTCATCAAGTTGCCCAAGCAGCCAGTCATGTTTAAGAATTCTAACAGTCTGCCAACAAGGGAATGAAAAGCAGTAAAATCAAATCACTTTTTAAAAGATTATACAAAGAGCAAAACAATGATTGAGACAAAAACCTGGGACTTCAGGACATACATATAGTAGTTGAAATAACATGAAAAACATTTGAAAATATTAATTATCTAAAAAATCAAGTTTAAAAAATCTGAAAGCTAATCACAAAGGAGATACTTAATAAAATTCCACAATGGTGAATTTATTTTAAGCCAGATTATTTGTTCAGCAGTAGTTATTATTCAGATTGCTGTTAAAAATTTAACTATGATTCACTGAACAATGATGAACTTTCTAACAGGGATGTGAGAGTGGAAAAGAGGAAGTTTACACCAGATCATCGAATTTGGCTGTAGGCGGGCTGTCTACAACACAGCCTGTTACGGATAGTGAACAGAATACAACTTCAGGATTTCTTTCAGAATCTGCGCTGGTGCTAAGTCTTGATGTGCTCAGATTCAAAGGGGCAAAACTCTGCAAGTTTGCTTTTGAAACCTCACAAGTTCCAAGCTGTTATATAATTTCTGAAGCACATGTCCAGAACTGAATGCAGTACTCCAGATGGGGGTGACTCAACCTCTGTACAACTAAAGCACGTTCTTACATGTCTGTACTACAGACTGAACTTAAGTGCACATAATGTCATTACATTTGGAGAAATATTTTTCTGTGTCGATAACTTTTAACGTAACATTATTTAGAAATTACAGAACCTTAATGATTTTCTTAAATCAAGGAATTCTTTGTATTGATAAAAGTATTACACCTTTATTATTATGGTGTGCACAGAGGATTAAGAATTACTTATTGTGATTACCAACGTGTCGTAATATGCTACAAATAAATGCCATGATTACAGGGCAGGATTTTCCAGTTGTTTCTGCCATGAGGCTCATCTGTTCCTGCCAACATCAGTGAACTTTTGTTTGGCAGAACCAGAAAATCCTGGCCGCAGTCACTTGATTGAGAAAGTTCGCACTAAATTGCTTTTCTGTGTTGTTCATCAATTCTCCCAATCCTCAATACATTTATTTTCACAATAAAAATAATTACTAATGATAAATGCCTCAAATCATAACTTTAAAAGAGCTTTCTTCCTTGCCTATGTATTAATTAAAATAATTTGTACAACGTAGAAAGAATTGGTAGAATGTGTTTAATTCAGTTGCAAGAAAATGATGTAAGGTCAAAAATCATCACCTAGCCAATACTATCTGATTTTTTTTCATGATCAAATGTTAACTTTGGATAGTAAATTGCAAATAATACTTGGATGGTCATACGTGTTGATTATGGCCCAGTGGATGAAAGAGAAACACCTTCTAAAAGCTCATAGATTCCCTGCAGTGCCGAAGAAGGCCACTCGCCCATCAAGTCTGCACCGATTCTCTGGAGTATCCCACCTATCCATGTAACCCCACGTATTTACCCTGTTAATCCCCCAAGCCTAAACATATTGGGACACTAAGGGGTAATTTATCATGGCCAACCCACTTAACCTGCACATCACTGGACTGTGGGAAGAAACTGGAGCACCCAGAGGAAACCCACCAGTAACAGGAAGAATGTGCAGACTCCACACAGTCGGTCACCCAAGGTCACAATTGAACCTAGGTTCCTAGTGGTGTGAGACAGCAGTGCTAACCACTGTGTCAGTGTGCCACCCAAGTGTTGCAAAATCTTGAGACAATCCCCACCTATAGCAAATCAACAGCTTTGGCAAGAATCAACTTGTTTGTATGGAAACTATTGTGTTCATATGTTGTTTTTTGCCCTGTTCTCATCTTTAGATATTTGAAACCGTGGGACTCAGCACCACAAAGATTGAAGTCTTTGTTCCCATTCCAGAAACGAGCGTCCTCACAGGGAGTGTTCCAATTGAGGAAATAGAATTTAGTAGCGATCAGCGTGTAACATTTGACCATGAGGGAGTTGGAAGTGGTAGGTTTCAAGTGCAAAGTTTATGTGGCTCCAGTAATTTTATTCAACGCAAACACTGCTGATTATGTTGGATTTTTTTTTCCCACAATTAGATTGAAAATCATCAGATTATCATCTTTGGAAAAGCAGAGTGCTTTAATTACTTTGAATCTTTTTTTTACACTGTATAAACAAAAACGCCCAAAGCTGCAACATTTCCTGAATCTAGCACTGAATTTATAAAATGGACTATTTATTGTCTCTCAGTATTTTATGCTGAAAGTATTTCTGATAATTGTTCCTCGTTTATTAACTTCCATATGCCAATGAACATTGTAAGAAGTGACCTTAGACACACAGGGTAGATTTTGTCCTGGCATCGAACTTTGTGCAACCTTGGGTCAAAACATGGTTGTCTTTTTTGCAAAAGATCCTCTAAAATAGCATGTAAATAGTAGAAGTGTTCTGTTTTGCTGGCTATGCCTTTCAGATTGTCTGCCCAGCAACAGTGAAACTTCCCTTTCAGCTTGGAGGTGCAGACTTTAAAGTCTTTCTGCTATTTCCTGCCATTCATTCAGGGTAAGCCATCAACTCCTTTATTTGGGTTAGAAGCATTTTGTAACGTAATCATGAAGTTGAGCTTTTCAAAGAGATCAAGGAGGTTTGCCTACTCGGATCCAACGTGGCTGTGTCCTACAAAGCTGTTATCATATATGCATTCCCCTCTGCTTCCTCAGTGGTTTACATTAGTTGTTGATGGATCCAACTGTGCCATTTTCTTTCGAAGCTGATGAAAGTAATCGGTTGACATTGTTCACCTTCGCCAAGTTAGCTTGCAGCCTCTCCTGGGCTGTCGGAGAGGATGGTGTGCCATTGATGCCTCCAGTATTTCAGTAAAACATTAGAAGTTGCAAGAGTAACATTTGTTGCTCTCCCTTTTATGTCTACATTCAATGTTTATTTACTTCTAACTGTTTTGACCTTTCTAGTAACTGATGATTCTTCTTGAACTAACTTTGGTTGGTACTCTACAAATTTTGTTTCTTGTTTCCTTTAGCAAACATGAAACATACAAATAGTTCTGGAAGATATTTTGGTCATCAGTCCCTTTTATTTAATTAAATGTTTTTTTAATATCGGTCTCAAAATCCTGTGGGATATTCATCACAGCATAATAATTCACTGAGTCAGTATTTTCTTTTTTGGTGGATACTTCCAAAAAAAAACCCTTGAAGTTTTTTTTGCTTTTAAATTTTGAATTATTCTACCACTTTATAAATCCTGTCATTCTGAAAGAAATATTTAATAATTGTGCTTAGCATCCTTTGTTATATTTGCCTCCACCACCTTATTTGCCGCCTCAATATCTACTTTAGAATTTAGTACACTCTGTCCAATGTTATCCCCATCCCTATATTTTCTTTAAGCTTTTGATAGCTATTGAAGTATCACTCACAAACAAATAGCTAAACTAACAGTGATTGTTGCACTTGTTGGTTCTGTTGTAAAGTTGTTCTGTTATTTTGTTCCAGTAGTTTTGTCAGTCAGTTTTCAGATAAATAATTCTCCAATATATTTTGCTCCAAGGTGTGCCATTTTCTTTCGAAGCTGATGGAAGTAATCGGTTGACATTGTTTACCTCTGGCAAGTTAGCTTGTAGTGTCTCCTGGGCTGTCGGAGAGGATGGTGTGCCATTGGTGCCTCCAGTATTTCAGCAAAACATTGGGATTCAAAGGTAAATCACTCAACTTGCTTTGAAACATTGCCAGAAATTTACAAAATGGCAGCGCTCATTACCGACCTCAAGGAAAACTGTTCACAATGATCAAGTTTAAGTTTAGTTTATTTATTTGTGTCACAAGTTTACATTAATGCTGCAATGAAGTTACTGTGAAAATCCCCTAGTGGCCACACTCCGGCACCTGTTCGGATACTGAGCGAGAATTTAGCATGGTCAATGCACCTAACCCACACGTCTTTAGGACTGTGGGATGAAACCGGAGCATCCAGAAAAAACGCTTGCAGACCACAGGGTGAATGTGCAAACTCTGCACGGACAGTGACAGGAGCCAGGAATCAAACCCGGGTCCCTGGAGCTATGAGGCAGCAGTGATAACCATTGTGCTACCGTGCAGCAGTCGTAGTGTGGATTTTCCCTTGCCTGATATTAGTTTGAATCAGGCAATAAATCAAAGGAACCTCCAGCGGTTCAGCAAGGTTGATCTCATCAAGCAAAGTGAGAAGCCAGTTAAATTGAAACATTCCTACTGCAGCAAAACAGGAAGTAAAATATACTGAATCACCTTCACTTCTAATTAAATTTTATAGCGAGCAAAATAAATGATTGGGATATACACATGGGGTTAAGCAAACACTAAAAAATCAAAATATGTGCATTTTTAGATTTTGATCATCATACCCATTTAGTTTTTCAGGGCCAGAGAGGTTGTTGAGCAACAATAATGAACTTAATACAATCTTAAAAACCCAATTACACCCACATTAAAGGTGTAACTTTAACAAGGATTGATACACCGAGATCATTGGTTGACTGGGCAAGTTCTTGTCAGTTCAGTGATTTCTAATTAATTGCAATCTACAAGCACTTCATCAGCGTACCCTATGGTGAAATATGGAATCACTGACAGCAACTTCTGGAATTCTACATTTAACCACCTGGGTGTGAAGTCCAGAAATTGCTGTCAGATTCAGGGGAGTGATAGCAGTGAATACTGGAGGTTTCACAGGCAATACAACTGTAAAGTCCAAGTTTTTGTGTAATTTTCACTCCAGGAGCTAAAGCAGCCCTTCACTTATGCAAGCTGAATTGATTAGTAACTTAAAACTAATGAGACAGAATTTAAAACACTGGAAGTAAGTGAAGGTTGTGTTTAATGTTTGTAGTGTAAATTGGAATTAGGGTTAGAGATTTTATTTACAAAAGCTAAAGTTTTTTTTCGTGGGGTGAGCGATGGCATTGAAGTTCTTGCTCTGAAATACTCAGGAATTTGGGAAAGTTTGAAAAGCCATTTCTCACTCTGAAGAGGATACCTTGAACTAGTTTGTCAATATTCATGGGATGCATTTGTTTCATGATTTTTAAAAAGGGGCTGGGGAGGGGTGAGAGTTGGGTTTCTGATAGACAAGGGAATTAAGGGTTATGGGGAGAAAGCGGGAAAGTGGAACTGATCCACTTCAGATCAGCCATGATCTTGTTGAATGGCAGGGCAGGCTCAAAGGGCTAGATGGCCTACTCCTGCTCCTATTTCTTATGTTCTTTATGTTCTTATGAGTTCAGAATTTTGAATAATTGAAAGGATAATTCAAAATCGGAGAAGGTTGTCAGGAATAAACATATTACAAGAATTTGAAACCAAAAACAATCTACAGGGAGAAGTTCAACTATTTTCCTGAAGAGTTTTGGTTCTCTGTAGACATGTTCAAGCTTTGTACCCAGGGGTTCCAACACACCCACCCTCACAATTTTGTCACCTTACTTGGTCACCTCTGCACCATTCCTGCTGCTATGAAAGAGGGTGGAACAAAAGTCCTGATATAGACTAGTGGTGTCTTCACCCACCCCCACTTTTTAAAAAGGAGCAGATCAATGACATTTTCTATGCTGTGGCTTGAGTTTGAATTGTTTTTTTCTTAAAGAAAATACCTGCATTTCTCCCTTTAGACTTTTATTTTGGTCTCAAACTCTTGTAATATGTTTTTTCTAGACAATTTTCTCAGATTTTCAATTGCTCTTTCAATTATTTCTAAATTCTAAACCCCCCTCCCCCAAGTCCTTTTTTAAAATCATGAAACAAATGCACCTTATGAATATTGACAAACCAGTTCAAGGTGTCCTCTTCTGAGCAAGGAAAGGCTTTTCAAACTTTTCCAAATTCTTGAATATTTCAGAGCAAGAACTCCAATGGTACTAACCTCCCACTCTGCTGGGAAAAAAACCCTTCAGCCTTTGTAAAAACAAATCTCCAACCCTAATTCCAATTTACTACAAACATTAAACACAACCCTGTTTCCACATGTGTGAACTTGAATCTGGATTAGAATTTCCACATGTTTATCCAGCTATCCTGGAATCACAATTGTGGTCAGTTACAATGATTCCAGGTTCATAACTTGGAACATCTATTTCATTAATTACTCTTATGTCAACTACCATAACTACCTCAAAATCACAGTGTTTGGAAGAAAAGCTTGAAGTGCGTAAGCATCATCCACGCAAATAAACCAAATCTGTTCATCCTGCACACAAGCAGAAAACAAGCACATGCTTCAGTAAAAATCAAACTACCTTACTTGTCTTCTTTCTTTAAACTTCTGAAATGCCTGTAATTGAAATTCAAAACAAAGTCAGTTTCCAAGGAAAAAAGATTAACGTGTTTAGCCCAAAGCTAAAGGAAAGCTGTAAGTTTTGGCACAAAGGGCTAGTTCAGTGAGTACTTTGCCTTTGCAACTCATAAATTCTCTTACCATTCTCTGCAGCCACAGCCTAGACAGAACACTGCAGCTTCGCTTACATTTCCCACCAATTTTTCTTTTGTGAGGAAACCATAAAATCCTAGCACTAATTGTTCCCCACAGATCTACAACTTAACTTTACATCATATTAAATTGACACATACTCAGTAATCACAGCCACACTTTCATATTTCCAGGACAACCTGTACCCACCTCTGTTTTAGAGGCGATTTTCCTGACACATGTTTCATGATAAACATGTCCAAAGTTAGATTCTTTACCTTTCAGACTCCCTGCTCATGGTCACCAGGATCTGTGAGACTTTTCAACAGGGGGTCTTGTTTCCCTGTAAGGTCCAGACCCCATAATAAGTATCAATGACACAAACGACGTTGGATATAATTTCCACTTTATGTGGAAACCTTTATAAAGCCACTAAGCTCTGCTATATATTTATGAAGCCAGTTCCTTAGAAACATCCACAGGAGCTCGACCCTGGATGGTCAGTCCATTGAACAAATTCTTCTGCATGACTTCCTGTGATTGACTAAGTCGCACTTCTTGGCTGCAACAACAATGTCCTTGTAGGCTATAGCTTTAAATCCATTTCTGACCATGGTCCAGAGGTGAACTTACAAAGAAGCACATTGTGCCAACACACAGGGCCCTGACCAATGGGGAGGGCCCATGCTGGCCAGTAACTTAGGGACACCAATCAGAGCCTAACGGCTCTGAATTTGCTAATAGGCTCAGCAACCAATGCAGAGCAACATCAGGCTCTGTTTGGTGGAGATCCCTTAGAGCGGCCAAACATTGTGCAAGATGATGACTTTGGAGGAGAGAGCAGGAACAGTAACAAGGTGAGTTTTGACCCCCATGTTGTCGAGCAGAGGTAATTTGCAAGGGCTGAGGAAGTGCTGGCAGTTGTCCAGTGAGCAGCAGTAAAACTTGACCAGGGCAGCAGGGCTTAGGAGGGCTGGGCAATGAGCTGAAGACAAGATGAGGAAGCCAGATACCCAGACAGGCAGTCAGTGAGCCAGCAGAACAGCAAGGTTATCGAGTCAGCAAGGGCAACTTGTGGCCTTGGTAAGAGGTTAACAAAAGCCTGCTCTTTCAGAAAACGAATTAGTTAAAAACCAGTCAATATAAAGCAACATTATCAGTCTGGCAGTCACAAGTGCAGAAAACTGAAGGTGAGACAAGACAATGAAGCTCAACAAAAAGACAGTTTGTCATTTTACTTTAGGATGTTTGAAGTGTTGAGCAGTGCACAAATCGCACATTCATCCTCCTCCGTCAAAAATATGGGTGAATTATCTGTCGACTTTGATTTGGCGATTTCCAGAGATATCACGTCACCTGAAAAAGTGGAACAAGAAGAAGTGGACTCTGGGAATGGAAATACAAGATACTGCTCAAGCTGGAGCTGAAGTGAAGGAAGAAATCTACCCTGAAGACATTGCCTTCTGGCCAAAATCTGTCCCACTGTATGATGGATGATTAAATGTTTCGTAATAAATAGACCAAGAGAACATATTTGATATGAAAAATTTGAGATAAAAGCTTGATGCTGGAGTCCAGAAGCAGTTTAGAAGTCTTCATGAGTTATATTTTCTGATGGTGAAAAGAAATATGATGATGGAAAGGAGAAATTGGTTGGTTATTTTCAGAAACCTCTAACACAGTTTATTGTTATATTTGCGAATGATTCTCTGACTCTAATAAAAGGAAACACTGTTATCGATGGGTACTCTAAAGAAATGTTGGAGGAGATCTTGCTGATTGTGACTCTTTGAAAAGTTATATTAAGGCTATGTGTGCATTTGTTCAAAGATGCAAATTATCTGGTAGCATTGATTCTACGTTATTAGCCCAGTTTGGAGAAAAGTGCTGGGATGTATTGTTGTCACAGTCAAACTGTTGTTTTCTTGGGACTTCCTTGGTGTCGAGCTGATGAGGTCATTCTTTAGCCTGCCCTGAATATCTCAGTGAGTTTGATGAGCTGCTCAAAGAGTGTTTGAAAGCTATCAATATTATGGCTAATAGAATCATGGAATCCCTACAGTACAGATGGAGGCCATTCAGTCCATCGAGTCTATACCAACCACAATCCCACCCAGGCCCTATTCCCATAACCCCGCACATTTATCTGCTAATCCCCCTGACACCAGGGTCAATTTAGCATGGCCAACCAACCAAACCAGCACATCTTTGGACTGTAGGAGGAAACCAGAGCACCCAGAGGAAACCCACACAGACATGGGGAGAAAGTGCAAGCTCCATACAGACAATGACTGAGGCCAGAATTGAACCTGAGCCCCTGGCGCTGTGAGGCAGCAGTGCTTGCCACCGTGTCAACCAGCTTGACAAATAAGTAATACCTTGAATTGGGTCTTCCAATTGGGTTTCTGCACCTTGTCAAGCCTATCAAGGCTATGCAAGATCACCACTACATGGTCATTTCTCTTCTCAGCAGGCAATGTCTCCAGGTGATGGATCTAATTAATATCTGCATCTTGATAAGGCAGGAAGTATACCATTCATACTTATCCAAGGAGGCCATTCTCAATGAGAGTGACTATAGATGAGGGCTGGGAATTTCTAGCCCCAACAACAGCCAGCACTCTCAGGTGGAATGGAAAAGCTCAGCAGTGATGTTTTTGATCAGACTTCTTTTCCTTTCATCCCAATGTCCACTGCGCTTCATGTTCCTACCAGCCAGTGTTGAGATCTGCACTCTGGCCCATACCAAAAGTGGTGACGTTTCACTCTCAAAAATAGGATACATAGCAAAAATGCCTTGCAGCATAACAGAAATACACAGAATATCAAAATGATGTACATTATTGTGTAAATAAGATTGTATCACATTTAAATGTTGCTTGTGGAACTGAGATATTGATACTCAATGTTCCCGTCTACTGAATTATTGGTTTACAAGATTCATTTGGATCTGCAGTAATTCTCCAGTTTTATTCATTTGAAACTAGACAAATTGAAAGGGACTTGATCTTTCTTTGATTTGGTAATATCAATATATTCCTAACACTGACTCAGATGGTATTGTGTGCTTTAAGCTTGCAATGTTCAGGTGCAGATTGAGTGACAATTGATTGTAGTGGGTGGATCGGGTGATTGGTAACCATACTGTTTGACACATGATCATTTTATTAGGAAGCTGGAGTAATCCTAGGATATGTCCATTTAAAGATAACACTCAAATATGATTTCCTTGGGCAGTTTTCATGTTTTCTTTGAATTCTTGGCATATTTACATGAACATCTCAATCCAAAGCAATACACACTGGTGGAATTTTACAAGATTTTTATTTGAGTGTCCAGCTAGTCTGAAAATGGGAGAACTCCAGATCTGTTTTTTGGGTGTGAAAACTCACCCAATCTTATTATGTCTCTGAAAAGATGGGCTAGTTATTTTCTAGCCAGAAAGGCTATGGACGAGGCTTAACTCACCGGACAGCACGTAGAGGAAGGCATTGCGCATGTGCAGACCTCTGATGCTGCACGTGTACATTAACAGTAGCAGGGATCTGACAGACAGAGAGAACATAAGAAATAGGAGCAGGAGCAGGCCATCTGGCCCTTTGAGCCTGCCCCGCCATTCAATAAGATCATGGCTGATCTGTCATGGCTCAGTTCCACATTCCCGCCCTCTCCCCATAACCCTTAATTCCCCTCTCTTATCAAAAACCCATCAACCCGCGTCTTAAAAATATTTAGCAAGGTAGCCTCCACCACTTCAACGGGCAGAGAATTCCAGAGATTCACCACCCTTTGAGTGAAGAAGTTCCTCCTCAACTCCGTTCTAAACCGCCCCCCCTTTATCTTGAGGCTGTGCCCCCTAGTCCTATTATCCTTTCTGAGTGGGAAGAGTCTCTCCACCTCTATCCTATCCATCCCATTCATCATCTTATACGTCTCAATGAGATCTCCCCTCATTCTTCTAAACTCTAACGAGTACAAGCCTAGTTTATTCAGCCTCTCCTCATAGCTCAACCCCCTCAACTCCGGCATCAGCCTAGTAAACCTCCTCTGCACTCCCTCCAAGGCCAAAATATCCTTGCGTAAGTACGGCGCCCAAAACTGCACACAGTACTCCAGCTGCGGCCTCACCAATGCCCTATGCAGCTGCAGCAAGACCTCCCTACTTTTATATTCAATCCCCCTCGCTATGAAGGCCAGCATCCCATTCGCCTTCCTGACCACCTGCTGCACCTGCAAGCTGGGTTTTTGCGACTCATGCGCAAGGACCCCAAGGTCCCTCTGCACCGTCGCCTGCTGCAGTTTTTCGCCACGTAAGTGATGATCCTTCCTACCATTATTCCTACCAAAGTGGGCCACCTCGCACTTGCCAACATTAAAGTCCATTTGCCATTTCCTGTCAGGCCTCTGGTACTTCAGGCAGCCTCAACTAGTTCCGCACTCCCCACGCCACTCCCCCCAGCAATCATAGGAGCCTGCTGCCCAAGATGCAGCCTCCTCTCTCCCTTCCCCAGCGATCACAGGGCTCTCCTCACCCCACAGGCGCCATTCCCTGGCACTGCCTGGTGGGCATTGCCCAGGTGCCAATCTGGCACTGCCCACGGAGCACCCCCATCTCTCATGCAGCGGCCTTGGGGGGAACTGGGGGGGACACAATAGCCTCCAGTTCCACCGACGAGACCAACATGACTGTTCCTTCTTCATAGGGAGCAGGTGTTTTCCTCACAGGAGAGAACCATAAAGACAAATGAGCCCAGATGATTGAGCGCCAGTCTTGCTAAATGCATTGAAATGAACATTAGAATAAATTTAAATAAATTATTCAGCCTCTAGCCCATTTCCAGCAACAGGCTGTCCACACCGCAAATCCAGGTGTCATAAAATTGCGTCAGGCACGCCATTTGCGCTTTACATCCAATTTTACTACGTTTTCCCTCTGCAAAAAGGGAATAAAGCGGCCATAAAATCCCACCCACTGTGTCCACATGGCTTTAGCTGACTAACTGCTGTTTGGAAGAACTGCTTTTTTAATCAGGGCTTAGCATTCCTTTTTTTTTATTTTAGCACTTTAAAACACATGGATGCCATTTCATCTATTGGAGCATCTGGATTAACTGACATGAAGAAACTGGCTAAGTGGGCAGCAGAATCCAGGCTCGATCCAAATGACCCCAGCAATGCAGATCTGATGCAATTAATAATGGTAAGTTATCTTGGGTAAATCAAAGAAAATATTACATCTCAATTGCTTTTATGAGCCTCGATTACTGATACAAATATTTACATCAGTCAAATCTCCAAATTGTAGCTGTTGCAACAGATAACATTTCTGTATATAAGTGGTAGGAAGTCATTATTTATTTAAAGGGTGTAATTTTTCAACAACTTATTGGTTAAAAGCAGCCTTCTATGTTATACCAAGAGAAACAGACCAAGAACACGAAAGAAAGGTAATTGAAGGCCTGAGCTCTTGGGGACCTACATTTTGGTATTGTTAATGCAGTGATTGGTGCCTCAGATGCTGGTGAAGATCAGATAGCACCTCTCTGTATTACTGGACACAGAGTTCTGAGGCTACTCCATGCCTGATGTGCTTGGTCCACCTCAATGCAGTACTTCAGTACAATAGAAAGCAGCATCTTAGAATGTGCACAGCACTCACTGAGGTCCCAGAAATAATTTTAAATGAGAGACCTTCCCTGTTTGTTATGTTAAGGAGCACTCCAGTGACTTGGCGCTCACTGTTTCAGCAGCCCTTTCATTGTGGCTGGTGCCTGATATTAAGAACACTGTGGTATTCCAAGGATATTATGTACTGGGAGCACCATTGAAATATTTAAATAACTGGCTTTACAACATGGTTCAAGTTCAGCTCAGGTGCAAGCCTGGCAGCAGTCCTGAATTATTCCCTGCCTGTGTGAAAGTAGTTGTATTTGATCCATTAGCAATCATTTTGGAGATTTGGTTTGAACTGTACTGTAAAACTCCTCTTCTATTTGAGCCTGTCAAATATGCTGTCGGTGTGCTTTATCTAGGCCTGACACATGCCGGGCCATGATTGTAGCAAATAGTTTTGATACCCCAGCGGCCATCCGTTCAATCTTCTGAGTCCTTGAAATAATGGTGGCATTAAGTATTGGCATAAGCTGAAGGAAGTGTGCCAGTTTAGTTGGCAGAAACCTATGATCAAGAGCTTGCTGTACACTAATGGAGTGCAATATCTTTCTGTCCATGATTATAGAATGCTAAAGTAGCAAAGTTATCTCTAACAGACCTTGATAAGACCTTATTATAAAAAAACTTAGAGGCAGTGGAGAGGGTGCAGAGAAGATTTACATGGATGTAGGAAAGGATTGACAGAGTGGTCTATTTTCTTTGAAAAATGAAATCTGAGTAGTGACCTAATAGAGGTCTTTAAAAATATGATAGGTTATGATGGAGAAAATTCAAAGATAATATTCCCTTTTGTGGGGAAGAGCATAATTGGAGGCAGTGTCAATATGATAGTAACTGAGACATCCATCAGATACCCTGTACCCCCCCCAACCGTCCCTAAACAACAAGGGTCACTCCCAGTGACAGATCTCACCTTGCCTTCACAATGGAACCCCTCTTCCTTTTCCTCACTGTTCAGATCTTCCCTGATGATCTCCTCATAGTGCTCTGAGACTGAAGAGTTGTTGGCCAGTTAATAAACCAGCAGCTTTAAAGGCACAAAGATCCCTATGGCATGGAGCTCACTATCTGATTGCTAAGCTGTAAGTCAAACATTCTATTGCCAAGACCACTTATCTCAAACATGTTGCATTGCCTGGTTTTGCTCCCAGCTCAACTCCAGTCTTAAAACATCTAAATATGCTTTTGTGTCCTCCAGCCCTGGCTGCTCTTTGGCAGTCTCCATACTTCACCCTCCATGACCTGTAGTAAATGCACACACCATAATCTCCATGATTGCCTTGATGATTTACATTGGCTTATCATGCTGCAATGCATTAAATTAAAAATCCTCTCCAATAAAACACTTCATGATTTTGCCAGCTCTGCAACTCTTCCAATCATTTCAAATGCTTTGTTTCTGTAAATCCAGCCTTCAATACAAAGCTCTTCCTCTTTGCACATCTGATTGTGGAGCTGTCAGCTGTATCAGTCCCACCCTCTGGAATTCCATCCTTAGATTTATAAACATTTCCACTTCTCTCTCTACCTACTTAAAAACTTCAAAATTCATTTCTTCATCCAATTTATAACAACTACTGGTCCAAGTTTCTCCAGTTCCTGTCTTTGATTGATTGTTTTCTTAGTTGGTGAAGTATTGTAGTGTATAACTGTATGCTAAGAAAGCTGTAAAATTATGTACAGAATATTCAGCCCATCAAGTCTCTGTGGGCTTATTCAGACAATTTTTTTGTTTTGCAGAGCACAACAGGTGGTGAGGCTCAGGACAAAGATTTCTTCCGGCTTGAACAGCTGCAAGAAGAATTTAACTTCGTTTCAGAAGAAGAGTTTAATAAGGCCAAACGATTCCGACTTCTGCAACTCCGAAATGAAGAGGTGGCAGAGTTTCGTAATTATAAACAAGTGCCGATTCTGGATCGAGAGATTTCTGAGAAAATTTTCCAGGTATTTGTGCTTGTTGGTGAAAAGCATTCTATATACAACATAGCATGGTTCCTAGTGGTGATGGCACTGGAGCAGTCACCCAAAGTTTATGGGGGATATTTTCTGAGACTCCTTAAGGCAGGTGTGGAGGTGGGGCAGTGGCTGCGAACACTGGGAAAATCGCAATTGGACATTTACCTCAACATGTCTCACTTCCTGCTGTATTTCCCAAGGCAGGTTAGGGAAATGTCAAGAATCCTCACAGCGGAGGAGGAGTGGTAATTGAAATTAATATCCATGTGCATTAAAGTGCATCCAGGTGAGAGAGATTTAAAGGAAGTCTCGATGACCTGATGGTTTGTCACCAGGAGACCACCTTCAACCACAGGAAGGGGACCCATGAACCTTTGGGAACATCTCCTGTCCATTAACTCCAACTACACTTCCTGCTGCCTTGGAAAAGCTGCCACCATAATCAAGGATCCCACGCACTCCGGACATATTCTTTTTCACCTCCTTCTATCGGGAAAAAGAAAAGTCTGAGGCCACGTACCAACTGACTCAAGAACAGCTTTTTCCCTGCTGCCATCAGACTTTTGAATGGACCTTCCATATATTAAACTGACCTTTCTCTACATCCTAGCTATGACTGTAACACTACATTCTGCACTCTCTCCTTCTCTATGTTCGGTATGCTTTGTATAATGCACAAGAAACAATACTTTTCACTGTCTCCCAATACATATGACAATAATAAATCAAATCAAATAATATGAAGCAAGAGTATTTGAGGAAAGCCGTTTCAAGCTATGTTTGCAACCCAATAGTGAGGAGAAGATCAGAGCATAACAGAAGGGACTGTCTCAGTGGAACTGACAGACTGTGAAGGCTTTGATCAGTTACACTGAATAGTTAATAATTTCTGTAACTATGCAGATTGTCAGAGAGTGCTACCACTGCGTGACAGGTAACTGTCAAATGTTTGGAAGGCACTTCACCCATCTTCAGCTGCACCTCCTCTGTCCCAGTGAACCAGATGGGCACACATTGCCAGTGCCCAACAAGGTGTCTGTCACCTAAGCTCTAGTCCACCTTCCTCCCCCCTAACTCTTGCCAAGTTGTGTGAATCCTTCTCTTGAAAGTGACAAAGCAATGAAGTGGGAATATTAGGAATGGCTTGCTTTCAGAGGAGTGAAGAAGTGTCTGTGGGACAAGCATGTGAAAGGGCAATAAGCTGTTAACGTAGACAGTTCAAATCAAGATGTGAGGTCCGTGCAGAGAGAGAGAGAGAGAGAAAGGACAAAATGCTTGGAGCTACAAGATGTGTTCTGAGACAAGCTGTGCTGGAGAATGCTATACAAGTCCGAGTGCGGAGCTTGGCACTCCGGTTGTTTTCCTGGTCACCTGTCATGCTCTCCTGAGCCCTTGGACCTTGGCTACTACCTCCATGCCTCTTTGGTTGAAAAAGCTGTCCTCATCTTGCTGCTCACATCAGCTCCACTTCCAGGTAAATGTCAGAGACCTGGAGGCCCTCCCCACTCCCCTTGATGCAGTCTGAAAAGTCCAAGTCCTGGTAAGCTTCTCAGAAGCATGTCATGGATCCTTTAATTAGAATACCTTTGTCTAATAAAATGGCTGCATCATCCAGCCCAACTGGTCAAGAAACCAGCTCTTAATTGTTTGCTATGGTAAAGAGTTGTTATATTGTTGACTCTTAGGACAAATTGCTTGTCAGCGGTCACTCGTGTTCAAGTTCAAATGTTAAAAAATGCCCTAGAAATAAGAACATAAGAACATAAGAAATAGGAGCAGGAGTAGGCCATCTAGCCCTTCGAGCCTGCCCCGCCATTCAATAAGATCATGGCTGATCTGTCGCTGCTCAGTTCCACTTTCCTGCCGTCTCCCCATAACCCTTAATCCCCTCTCTTATCAAAAACCCATCAACCCGCGTCTTAAAAATATTTAGCGAGGCAGCCTCCACCACTTCAATGGTTTTTTTTTTATTTTTTTATTTTTTATTTACTTTCCTTATTAAGAAACTCCAGAATACTATCTGCGTTAATAATTTAATAATCTCTCCAGCTGTCCTGCCATCTTCAATGACCTATACATGTTTATACCTAGCTCCCTCTGCTTCTGCATCCCTTTATTGTCTCTCATGTTCTTCCTACCAAAGTGAACTGCCTCATACTTAAGAACATAAGAACATAAGAAATAGGAGCAGGAGCAGGCCATCTAGCCCTTCGAGCCTGCCCCGCCATTCAATAAGATCATGGCTGATCTGTTGTGGCTCAGTTCCACTTTCCCGCCCTCTCCCCATAACCCTTAATCCCCTCTCTTATCAAGAACCCATCAACCCGCTTCTTAAAAATATTTAGCGAGGCAGCCTCCACCACTTCAACGGGCAGAGAATTCCAGAGATTCACCACCCTTTGAGTGAAGAAGTTCCTCCTCAACTCCGTTCTAAACCGCCTCCCCTTTATCTTGAGGCTGTGCCCCCTAGTCCTACTGTCTTTTTTGAGCGGGAAGAGTCTCTCCACCTCTATCCTATCCATCCCATTCATCATCTTATACGTCTCAATGAGATCTCCCCTCATTCTTCTAAACTCTAACGAGTACAAGCCTAGTTTATTCAGCCTCTCCTCATAGCTCAATCCCCTCAACTCCGGTATCAGCCTAGTAAACCTCCTCTGCACTCCCTCCAAAATCTCTTGCTGCCAGCTGCACCTTGGAAAGTGAGATGTAAGTTTTGCCCATCAGCCTGACTGAACATTAATCAAGCCCTGGGATAGAGTTATTAGTGTAAAACCACTGATGTGTGCCTTTGACAGCATTTCCTGGATGCTCACTCAGTGGAGGATGGGGAAGCAGTTAATGGTTGCAACTGGAGTCGCTTTTAATTTAAGCCTACTCAAAATGTCCACTTGTCACTTTCCTTCCTCCTTGGCTAGCAAACGGGTATGCTTTCTGCTGGGGTCAAAGGAGATAGAACTATTGAGATTTTTAGTAGGTGATGTTGATGGAGAGTTCAAGACACTCCCCTGTTCTGGAATTTTAGAAACTGCAAGGAAGAGATAGGGAGCTGGCAGAACTGGTCACAAATATTTTTACCACCTAGATCATAATAGTGGCTTTAAGGCGAGAGCTTCTGAATCCAATATTCTTACCAGGTAATCTGTCCATCTACCTTAGCTGAAAACCCCAAAAGCATTTTAGATAAATTATTGGAAGTAGAGGTTAAATTAGACTTGTAACTTGCACGGCTAGTAAACGTGAGTTTTGTCTGTCTCACATTACAATAACGTGGGAAGAATGTGGTGCAGTAGTTTCATCACTGAACTAAATAATCCAAAGAATCCGTCTAATGCCCTGGATACACGGGTTCATATCCCACTGTGGCAGCTGATGGAATTTAAATCCAATTATTACAATCTGGAATTGCACACTAGTCTCAGTAATAAGGACCATCAAACTATCATTGATTGTCATAAAAACCCACCAGGCTCACTAATGCCTTTTAGGGAAGGAAATCTACCGTCCTTACCCAGAAGGGCCTACATGTGACTGCATATACATAGTACTGTGGTTGACTCTTAACTGCCCCCAACGAGGCCTACTAAACTACGCAGTTAAAAGGCATGAGCAACAAAGGCTGGCCTCGCTAGTGATACTCATATCCCATGAACAAATAGAAAAAAAGTTAACCAAATGGAAATGAAATCCAATTTTGTAAGCAATTAATGGTACTGCACTGACATAGCATTAATCATTCAGGTAAAGGTTTAAAAAACCCTCCGGCCTCTGCCTTCAGTTTCAAAAAAATAAAGTAAATAGGCAATGGATTAAGGCTGTCAACCTTGGCATGTGTCTTCTGAAAATAACACAAAGCCCTCACCACCCATTTTATAATCTGAAAGAGACTCCTAAAACATTCATAATCAACTAGATGTCTCATACATTGAAAGTCTGCACCAACTTTTCTCTTAATACATCTCTTGTAAGAGATGTATTAAGCTTAGTTGTGGGGATGCACCACACTTCCTTAAGTTCAGCACATTTTATACAAATTGGCAGAGCAAAAGTTTGCAGGTCCGTATTGTGCTGGGGTTTAACCACAAAAGCACACACTTAACAGGGAACCATTAAGCTTCAAACCGCTTCTCCAGTTAGGCTTGCGACCTGCCTGGCTTTAGCATGGCTGGCATGGAGCTCTGAGAACCAAGTCAACCTTGCACGATAGACTTGCTAGACCTCAAATCTGCTAAGACCTAGTGTACTTTTATCTGTCCAATATGGAAGTAAGTATACAGAGACCCAGAGATTGAACAGCTTGCCCTTGTCACTGCACTACAGCTTACTAGAATACAACATGTGTTTCAACATAATCTCATCTTCAATAAGCATGTGAATTTACATTCTATGTGTATGGCTCAAGTTATGATCCAACAGATGAAATTATTTGACATTAAACCTGTGAATGAGCAGTATTCCAGACAAATGATCTGTTTATGATAACTACAAGCTTTGCTAAATTTGTCAGTCAAAGTATCAAAATTATCCTTGCCCTCAGTGTAAAAATGATCATGAAAATAGTTGCCCACTTGTGATGGAATGAAACATCATCATGAGCTCCCACAGTCCAAAGATGTGCGGGTTAGGTTGATTGGTAATGCTAAAATTGCCCTTAGTGTTCTAAGATGTGTAGGTTAGAGGGACTAGTGGGTAAATATGTAGGGATATGGGGTAGGGCCTGGGTGGGATTGTGGTCGGTGCGGGCTTGATGGGTCAAATGGCCTCTTTCTGTGCTGTAGGGATTCTATGATTCTGTGAACTCTCATTAACTCTTTACCCCGAGATGGACTGAGCACACATTCAAAAGATCCTGCTGCAGAGCTTTCTAAAAGCATATTCACCGTGCACATCTTTCAGATCTAACCCACCTGTACATGCCACTCACAAAGGATAATTATCCAAACACTTTGTGATCTGTGATTTTTTTTTTAGCTCAACAAAGCAGCAGTTTTCTATCAAATGCATTATACTTAAGATTGACACCAGTGTTTCAACAGCTATTAGCATGCTAAACCATAACTTCTTTTCAGAAGTAAAAAGCCATACCACAAAATGATGTCTTCAGCAGAGCAGCCAATGCTCTGTGTTCCAAGTAGCACAATGAATTTATAACTTTATCATAGTCAGCAAGGAAAGTCCCAAACTAAAGAAACTGGCACAAAGATCCCTAATTTGTTACAATAACTACAGGCTACATTTAAAGTTTAAAAGCTTCATATTTGTAATTGCCCGCAACTGGGAGATTTATGCAAACAGAGTACTGGACAGTCTGTGAAACTAGGTTGTGGTCTGTAAAATGAAAGCACAAACCATGATACCACGGTAATTTTCCAGTGCAACGTGTACGCTAACAAATCCTGTACATGTCCCAATGAATGAAGAATACTTCTCAGGTGAATTATTATTGTTGTGCTTTGGTGTATCAACATTCTATCACCGTTCTGCAAATGATGAGTTTATGAGCTCAGTTAGTGTAGCAGGGTCATACACAGGAGTGGAAACAATGGGTGAACTAAGTTGACTAAACGTTCAGGAACAAATTTGCTAATTTAGGAACCTGTTCCCAAATGAACCTAACTTTTTACATCATACTTTTATTCTATTTTTTAGGAATATGAGAAGAAACATCGTGAAAAAGATACAATTGATATGACAAGCCATATTGATCCCCACAGAGCACTGGCAGCTAGATTCCTGCAGAAGGTAATCTAATAACACTATCAGCCAATTCTGGATTTAGCATTACAATCAAACTTTTAAAGTTTCAGTGAAAAACATCATGCTGTTAAAACATTGCCGTTTCTGGCCGTCAAACCTATGTCTAAGTGATTTTTACCTGTTTTAATGTGACAGGTACATTTTACAAAAGGGTTTCCTTTTCAGTTTATTTTTCATTGCATGCATATTCTAGAAAAGAAATGCAACTGAGTTAAAGATAAAGAACATTCTTTCAGTTCCACTACAGTAAAAGAGCAGCTAAAGATGGCATGAGAGCCATCAAAGATGTGAATGGACTAATGTAATAAATATTCAGAATCAGTGGCTTTGATACAAATGAGTTGGAATATTTAATAAGAATCAAGTGACTCAATAATCAGTCTTCAGGAATAGATAATATTTGCTCCAGCATGTTGAGAAGGTTGGGAGGAGAGTGGTAAGGTTTTGACCATCCTTATGAAGCAATTTTTGGACACTGATGAGATACTGATGTAATTGAAAATAGGCCAGGCCAATGTGGTGCCCACAGTGAATAAGGATAACAAAGCAAACAAAAGCAATTACAGACACTTCAGTTTTCTCTCCCAAGCAAATTAATTGATTCTTCATATATGAAAGTACATCTTCAAAAACAACATATTTTGCTTGGTTGAAGACAACAAAAGTAAGTATGGAGTCAACTCGCAGTGGTTGTAAATAATAAAAAAAAGTGAAGTCAAAGATGAAGATAGTGAACTGCATATTAGCTCATGGGGGAAAGAAATTGTCATTGACTTGGAAGAAGTATTAGATCAAACAGTGAAATATATTTAACAATATTATTTATTTAACAAATGCATGAATAAGATAGATGTAATTTATGTTTGAAGCAGTGTTATTATCCCAGCTGATAATACAAGTCAGATCCCAAACTGAGACGTGGCTAGCTGGATCCTAACTTTTGTTTTAGACACCTTTGGAGGTCAGTTACTAAACACATGCACAAGAATCTGTCAATATACCGTTAACACAAAGCAGGAAAATATTTATTAAGGAAAAAATGAACTCTGTTATACAGACAAAAAGGTTGGAAATATTTCAATACAGATACCAGAAAATGATTCAAACTCTCTATTGCTTTTACCCCAGCAACCCTTAGACACACTAAGCCCTGGAGCAGATTTACAACTGCTTCAATATCAACGCTCCTTGATTGGATTAGCTCATTTTCAATCTTTTTTTCCTGTAGCTGACTGCTGAGCATTCACTATATGCTATTCTTCAGCTGGTGTTTCTCCCCGAGACACTCAAAAAAAAACACAATGTAAACTCGTTGTTATTTCGACTTCAGAGCAAACACATGAGTTTCTTAAACTCAGTGCCCCTGCAGGCTTGTAGGATTTCTTATTAGAAAGATTAGAACTTCTGCCTGCACTCACTAGTATGCACTGACAAACTGCCCTTCTGTGTTGCTGTGTCTCTCCGTGCGTCTCTGGAGCTCTGTCGCTAGGCAACTACACAGCTATCTGTACTTCATGTTTTTTTTTAGCTACACTGAAAAGACTAATCCCTTGGTAACCCAACTCTTCATTTCAAGATCTATACAACTTTATTAAATCTTCATATGTACAAACAGGGCCCCAGAGTTTCTGGAACCCAGCTCACAAAAGCCTCCAAATGAAACTAAAACCAAGTTTCATCTTGACATCCAAATGCAAAATATTAAATTAAACACTAAATTAAGCATAAAACTATACATTGACCAAGATGGTTGTCAATGCGTCAGCCTTATTTTTGCACTGATGTACAGGGCTTTGCTAACATTGAGGATGGGAGTATTTGTGGAGCCTCTTCCTCCAGTGAGTTGTTTAATTGTCTACCAAATTTCATGACTGTATGTGGCAAGACTTCAGAGCTTAGATCTGCTTTGATGGCTGTGGAATTGCTTAGCCCTGTCTATTACTTCTTAATATGTTCAGCATACAAGTAGTCCTACATGTGGCTTCACCAGTCATGGTGAAGGTTAACACTTAAGTTCTAGGCATGTCTGGTGCAGCCCCTGGCGTGCTTTCTGCACTCTTCATTAACCATGGTTGATTTCCTGGCTTGGTGATAATGGTAGAGTTGGGGACATGCCAGGTCATGAGGTTACAAATTGTAGTTGAGTATAATTCTGCTGCTGCAATGGCCCACAGCACCTCATGGATGCCCAGTCTTGAGTTGCTGGATCTGTTCAAAGCCTATCCCATTTAGCACAGTAGTAGTGTCATACAACACGATGGATATTTTCAATGTGAAGATGGGACTTTGTCTCCACAAGGATTGTGCAGTGGTCACTGCTACTGATGTCATCAACAGATACATCTGCAGCAGGCAGGTTGATGAGAATGAGGTCAAGTATATTTTTCCCTCTTGTTGGTTCCCTCACCACCTGCCACAATCCCAGTCCAGCAGTTATGACAAAGAACAAAGAAAATTACAGCACAGGAACAGGCCCTTCAGCCCTCCAAGCCTGCACCAACCATGCTGCCCGACTGAACTAAAACCCCCTACTCTTCCGGGGACCATATCCCTCTATTCCCATCCTATTCATGTACTTGTTAAGACACCCCTTAAAAATCATTGCTGTATCCACTTCCACTACCTCCCCGACAATGAGTTCCAGGCACCCACTACTACAATCCACTAAAAAATCTGTCCGTACATCTGTTTTAAACCTTGCCCCTTGCACCCTAAACCTATGCCCCCTAGTAAATGTCCTTTAGGACTTGGTCTGTGGTGGTACTACTGAGCCATTGTTGAGTGATGGACATTGAAGTCCCCCATCCAAAGAGAAATTCTGCACCTTCCCACCCTCAGTGCTTCTTCCAAGTGATGCTCAACACAGAGGAGTACTTGTCCATCAGCGGAGAGGGATGGTACATGATAATCAGCAGGAGGTTTTCTCGCCCATGTTTGATCTGGAAACATGAGACTTCACGGAGTCCAGAGTTAATGTTGAAGATTTCCCAAGGCAACTTTCTCCTGACTGTATACCACTGTGCTGCCACCTCTGCTGGGTCTGTCCTGCTGGTCTGTCCTGGCAGAAGTTGGAAGAATTTTTTGGTAGACAGTGGTTGGGATTTTCCTCACCCTCCATAGCATGTTCTACAGCGGCGGAGGACAGCTCACCAGTGGCAGGTTCTTCTGGTTCTGCTGTTGTTAAGGGGGTTTCCCATTGATTGCACCTCTGATTGCCGCAAAACCCACAGCTGGGGTGCGCCGTGGGCAGCGCCATAAGATCTTGCCAACATGAGTGGCCAGAAAATCCCATCAGTAGGGTGAATGGAACATGGAATGCTTCACCATCATGGATGTTGAGGAAGAAACTTTGGCCAAATATTTGTGAGACCATAATGCCATCAATGGCTAAAAACACCATGGGGGATAAAATGGAGTTTGTAGAAAAAACCAAATTGGTGTCATTTTTGGTCAAAATGCCATTCCTGTGGAGGACCTTGTGACATTTTACTACATTAAAGGTGCTAATTTAATGTTAAGCTTTTATTTATTTATTTATGGATTTTATAAGATTTTGCATTTTAAATTTTGAAACATTGCATTGTGAAAGCAGACTTGTGTTTAGGATTTGCATAAGGAGTAAACACACAACTGAAATTCCGTGAAATACCCAAGCAGGAGACAATAATGGACATTTTGTTTCATCTCCTTAGGTTCGAGATTCTGTAGTAAGTAGGTTCTTGCTATCAAAGCATCATCACGTCTTGTCAGATTTGGTTGTTGAGGAAGCAGTTCCCAGCATAAGGTTAGTATTGTGTGATGTATTGTTCTGAACATGTTTTATTCTTGGAACTGAGAATTCAAAGGCCAGTATTTCTCTTTCATTTACCCTAAGTTGCCAATCATTGTGCATTCAAGAACAGGGAAGGTAACTCGAACAATTGTTTGCTGGGAGTTTAATCTTGCCAACAATTAGCAGTCCTTATGAATAATTTTCTGTTCTTTTATGATCTTTAGCAACCTCGTAGACAAGCCTTTCATTTTCTTTGGCAGTATTTTGCCGTCACACTTCCGGAAGGAATTTTCCTGTAACCAGCAATTTTGTTTTGGCCTCAGGACAATGATGATGATGTTGAGAAATGTTACAATTGAGAAAGCATTTTAGAATTTTCTTTGAAGTTGAACATGCTTCAGCAAGCATATGTACCCTCAACCCTGGATTCTGCTCTTCCTATCTTCTAGATAGTGGTATTAAGGATTTCTTTTAAACTATTTGAGCCACTACATTGCCAGATGCTGTACATTTCCAGTAGCCAGTGATCCATGTTTGCTCATTATTCCATTCAAGTCAGTACATGATGATTCTGACTCTCATCATAAATGTACAATCACAATTCGTGTGGCAATCCCTCCACGAATTGAACATGCAAACTTTCAAAATTCACTTCTTGGATAAACTGCCCTTTCTCATTCTAACATGCAAAGGCTGACCAGTCTTACATTTACAGCAAAGATGAAGTGGCAATCTGGCAGACATTTGATTTGTTCTTTTCTGTTTTGCTTTTACTTTTTCTTTCATGGGATGTGGATGCCGCTGACTAGGCCAGTATTTATTGTCCAACCCTAATTGGTCCTTGAACTGAATGGCTTGCTAACCCATTTCGAGGCCAGTTAAGAGTAAACCACATTGCTGTGGACATGAATTCACATGTAGGCCAGAGTGAGTAAGGATGGCAGAGTTCCTCCTCTGAAGAATAGTAGTGAACCTGATGGGTTTTTACAAAAATTGATAGTTTCATGGTCACCATTTCTGAGACTAGTTTTAGATTCCAGATTTATGAATTGAATTTGAATGCCACCAGTTGCCATTTTGGGAATTTGATTTTTTTGAATAGTTCCTTTTGAAATCATTCCTGGTAGTTGCGTACAAAATTATCAAGCTGTTGAATTGAGTGTTCCTGTGGTGATGATGCAAATATCAATCAGGAAACACAGCCTTATTGCTTTTAAATCTCCAGTGAGTCACGTAGCTACAAACATTGGCCCATAACCACCTGGTTCCCCAGCATTGGACTTTGGGGAATACCCCAAAAATATTCTGGGGAATTCCTCTGAGAACTTCTTAGTTAAGCATTTGAACAGCAATTGTCCAGAAGCACTGACTTCCTCTGAACCATTGCTCTGCACTGAGAACCATGTGACAAAGCAATTTAAATCATTAGTTTAGGATGGTTCTGCCATGGTTGTGCTAACAGTTACTACCCTGTCCACCCCACCTCCCCCGCCCAGAAGATTACTCCAACTGCAGACTAACCACCATATTCCAACCACATGATCCTGATTCCTACACCCATGCGATCTCCCCGTACCTGCACAGGACTCTCCGTACACACCACTCACAGACTCAGTTCTCAAGTGAACCCCCCCCCCGACAACTACTGACCCATCCCTCCAATGTCTGACCAGTCCCTGACCTCTGAACTCCTGACACCTCCGACCTTACCCTGACTCCTCCCAATCCCACCACCTAGTGAAACCCCCTCCCCAGTTTGGTAGCTCCTCCGAAGGATACTGAAATAGGAGGAGTCTAATGAAATCCCACATGCAAGATATGCAACAAGCAGTAATCCATAGTCTAGTATTAGTGATGGATATCACTTATCTTTGCACTAAGGAAGCTAAAACTCTGTGAACTATTGGAATCTTTGGAATCATCTATTGTTACTGCTTGCCTATTATTTTTCATAAACATTTACCAATGTTTATAGCCTAAACTATGGGCCTAACCTCTGACAAAGGGTTATTATGTTTCTAGATAGTGGCATTAAGGATTTCTTTTAAACTATTTGAGCCATTACATTGCCAGATGCTGGATGCTTAGCATATGATTCTGAGACATAGACATTAAGGAAATGCATACGGGAGTTGTCTTGCAGCTTAATACTTTATTGAGAAAAATGTCAGAGTAAAATCTAAAATGTAGCTCAGGAGCACTTTTCCTTTTCCATTTTCTTTCTAATATTTCTCTCTTAAAACCAATTTAAACGTCTTACGTTTCATTATCAATTATTATTTTGAAATATTGTATTTGTTGCTTTATTGTTGACTTCTTTCATATATCTTGGTGTCTCTTTATTTTTCCATCTTCTGTGCAGTTCTGGTGATTCATGGTATGTTGCATTATTCTCTTCATTTCCTTTCCAAGTTTAGCATTAAGATGATTTATGTTTGGTCTTTGCCATTTTAACATTAGAAGTTTGTAATGTCATGAATTTTACAGTTCTAATTTACCATTTCACAATTGTCAAAATTAATTCCAATCAGACTTTTTTTTAAGTGTTGATTAATAGAGAACACTTGCTAAATGGAATTAATATTTTCTGCCCAATAGCATGCTAGGCATCAGCCTGTTCAAACTGGCTGAACCAAGGAGACCACTTAGACCACGAAGAAAAGAACGAAAAAAAGTGACTAGCCAGAATCTTTCTGATGGAGACATTAACCTTTTGGTCAACATTATCCGAGCCTATGACATTCCAATTCGGAAATCCATTGGAAGGTAGGAGAAACCAGGGTCACTGTGAGATCTTCTGTATATCTATGAGATTATAAATTTTGCTTTGTAACTGTTGGTGGGAATAGTTAGCAGGTGTGATCTCACTGCCCACTCGCGCCACGCTCCCGCTGCAGTGAAAATGGAGAATTTGGTGATAATCCAAATCTCCGTTCATTGCAGCGGGATGGGAAAATCCACTGGCATGAACGGTCAGAAAAATCTAGTCAACTTCGATGAAATGATTCCTAGAAAATTTGAACTTTAAAAGTAAGCTTTTTGTGTTTTTTTTCCCCTTTACTTTGAAATTATTAATATCCTGCTGTTCTATTCGTGCTTGTAAATTTTCTCATGGTAAAAAGGCTTATTTAGTAAGATGTACTAACCTTTGATCAATTTGACATTGAATCTAGACTTTTTTCAGGTTGACTTAATAGAAACAAATCGCAGAAATGCTTGTTTTTTTTTGTTGTTCTTTCTCTCCAGCAAACAGCCACTGACTTCCAGATCTGCTAGATCCATTAATGAAACGTTTTCAACCTCACAGATACCTCAGAGCCCAACTCAAAGCCACGAGTGGTTTACGAACCAGGTATGGAACAATTTGGAAGCTCAAAGGAAAATGAAGGGGGAATGGAGAGTTGTGTTTAGTTTATTGTTGTGGTAGCGCTGCAGGGAGACATGAAAGAAATTAGGCACATGGAATAAGTGAGGGATGCAGAGAAAAAGATATAGGACCACAGGACTAGGCAAACACCAAAAGCAGATTAGCCAAAGAAAAGCTCAATAGCCTTACTGCATCTAATTGAAAATGGTGCTGCGTAACCAAGCATCAGTGATTTATGAGTGGTATGGTGACACAATGGTTAGCACTGCTGCCTCACAACTTCTGGGATCTGGGTTCAATTCCAGCTTTGGATGACTGTCTGAGTGGAGTTCTCACACTGTCCCCATGTCCTTGGGGTTTCCTCTGGGAGCTCCTCCCACAGTCCAAAGATGTGCAAGTTGGGTGGATTAGCCATGTTAAATTGCCTCTCCATGTCCTAAGATGTGTAGGTTAGGGGGATTAGCTATGGGAAATGGGTGGGGGAAAGGCCCTGGGTAAGTTACTCTGCCAGAGAGATGGTGCATACTTGATGGGCTGAATGACCTCTTCTGCACTGTAGGGATTATATGATATAATTTGCTTTCATTTGAAGTAGTAAAATGTGCCAAGATGATGGCTGGAATTCTCCAGCTGTTCATGCCAGCGGGATTCTCTGGTCCTGCCGGCAGTGCATCCCCACCCATGGGTTTCCTGCCGGACTGGAGTGAGATCAATGGGAATTCCCATCAACAGTGGCAGGACCAGTGAATCCTGCCCCTGGCAAACACACCACCTCCCGCTGGTGGAAAATGCAGCTGGGAGGCTAGAGAGTCTCGCCCCATATCAGACAAAATTTGATATTGCATCAAGTAACCAAAAGCTTTGTTAAAATTTTTTTCTTTCACTGGTGTAGTACTCCCAGGCAGGTGAGCATTTATTTCCCTTGAGAGGGCAGTTGATGAGCTGCCACCTTGAACCACTGCAGTCCATGTCATGTACGTACACCCAAAGTGCTATTAGGAAGAGAGTTCCAGGATTTTGACCCAGCATCAGTGACGTAATTTCAAGTTGAGATGGTTTGTGACTTGGATAGAAATGTGCAAATCGTGATGGTGTTCCCATCTACTGTCCTTGTCCTTCTATGTGGTAAAGATCATAGGGTTTGAAGGGTGCTGCCTAAGGACCTTTGGTGAATTGCTGTTGTGCATCTTGTAGATGGTACACACTGCTGCCACTATGCATCAGTGGTAGAAGGAATGAATGTTAAAAGCATTAAACATTAACATTATAAAGATATGAGCTGGAATTTTTTCAAAAAAATCTATTTTCTGGCCAGTTTTGTTTTTCAGCAACATATGTGAATTTATAGTACTCTGTGCATAACAGGAGCTGCCATGTGATTCTTGCCAGTAGGGGATGTGGAGCTTCAGCTCACCAGTGAAGTGCAGTGAATGGGTCTGTGATCCAGCATATGAATGGCAGAACTTGAGGTGCAAGCTAATGTACAAGCATCAGAGATTTGGGTGAGCTGATGTTTACAGAGGGTGATCAGTAGGAGTACAGCCAAGAGAGCATTGGAATAGTCTGAACTGGAGGCAGAAAAGCATGAAGAGGATTTGGCTATAGATGGTCTGATGCAAGGGCCAAGATGGGCAATATTATTGAGATGGAAGGTGGGGGTCTTGATGATAGAGAGGATTTTGGGTTGGTCATTTAGCTCAAGATCAGCCAGAATGCCAAGTTTGTAAACAGTCTGTTTCAGCCTCAGCCTCAGACATTGATCTGGGTACAGAGTTTGTAGTGAGGACCAATGGCTTTGGTCTTTACAATATTTAATTTGAAGAGGTTTCTACCATTTATAGATCAATATCTTGGAACTTCCTCCTTAACAGCACTTTGAATCTACCTAATCCTCCGCAGCAGCAGCTTAAGAAGGTAATTACTACCACCTTGCCAAGGGCAATTAGGGATGGGCAGCTAATGTTAACCTTTCCAGCAACACCCACATATCAAGAAAGAATCAAAATAAGTGCAGTATCCATCCAATTTAATTCATTATGACACGGCCTTAAGAGTACACTGGACATAGTGAAATTTGTGCAATAATTAATTGTCCTAACCAAACTGTTTCAATGCAGGGGGAGACCTGCAGCTACCTGACAACACAGAAGATTTTGCAGATACCCTGTATATCCAATCCACAAAAAAAAGATAAAGTTAACTAGGCCATTGACTGTCTCACTAGCTTCCATCAGCAAAGTGCCATCGAATGACACCTGCTTACCACTGCCTAGTTCAGACACTATCAGAGACAACCAGAGGGTAACCATTGACCAAAAACTGAACTGGAGTAGCCATATAAATAATGTGGTTACACAAGCAGGTCCAAGGCTGAGAATTCTATGGCAAATAACACATTTCCTGACTCCTCAAAGCCTGTCCACCAGCCACAAGGCACAAGTCAGCAGGGTGATGGAATACCCTCCACTTACCTGGATAAGTGCATCTCCAACAACAAATACCATCTTGAGCAATGCAGCCACTTGATTGGCATCTCTGCCACCACCTTAAACATTCACTCCCTCCATCAGAGATGCACTGTGGCAGCAGTGTGTACCATCTACACGATGCACTACCAAGACGCATTCAACAGCAGTATCCAAATTCCTGACCATTGCTCCCCCAGGATGAGGGCAGCAGGTGCATGGGAACCCCACCCAGGTAAGGGTTAACCAATTTCACTGGGCGGGAACAATCCAACGTAAGTGATTTAAATCACTAACTTTGGATGGTTCTGACAGTTTGACCCTGATAGTTAATATGAAAGAGTTAGAAGGAAAAGTCATTTGGAACTCCAGAGAAACTGCTCAGAGTCCAGACTGAGTATCTCACGGGAAATCTCACATAGACACAACCCCCAGCAGATCCCATATACCCACTCTGAGCTGACCAACCTGACTCCCCCTCCCAGTCTGGTCCGGCCCAACCAATCCCTCCTCTCAATTTGACCCAACTTCACCCCCCACCACCCTATCCCCCTGGTTTGACACCCCTACCCTCCTGGGCCAACTTGATCCAACCCCCATTCCAGACAACACCCCCCACTGCCCACTTTCTCCTTTTCAGTCCCCACCAATTGTCTGAGTCACTTACCTTCGAAACTTAGAATCTTTCTTTAAGTTGTCCCTTTAAATATTTTGTTTACGGCAGCTAGTGTTGTAAAAAGAGGGCGTTCCTTTCTTTCTTGTCTCACCCAGCCTGAGTGAGGAACAGTTGCTGAGCCCACACTTTATCCAGTGAGTGAGGAATGTTGGGTGAGACAAGGACTCTGCAATTCCAACAGAGGTGAATCCATCCAGAGTGACAATCTGCTGCAAGTTGCCATTCTGAGGAAGTTATAGGCCTGTGTCAAGGATAAATGATCTAACATTGGGAAATTCTTTTTTCCATCAAAGACCTTGGTGCGTCCTTTTGTGGAGGTTTCATTCCAACGTACAATCCGTCATACCGCTACTGCAGAAGGTACAAATCCTAACTGGAATGAAGAACTGGAACTTCCATTCAGGTAATTTATAAAAAATGATTGATGTAGATGAAGGAGATCTTTTAAACCCTTGGATCTCATCCTTGCAGGCTACCAAAATTCGCAACTTTTAGGTCAGTATTTTCCTCCCACGCTTCGGAACCTCAACATTAGGACCAAGTGTGTTGTCCTGAACCCAAGCCTGCTACAGTGTCTGGCACATGGCTTCTTAAATGGCCGGTTCCTCTTTCACCATTTTATGAAGAGTGGCAGATGTGTTCCGATGCTGCTATTGCAACCAGATGGTCATGACTCTTGGCAGCCACGCTAGGAGAGGTATAGGCACTGCTAAGGCTAATCGGGGATCAAGAGGGCATCTCAATAAGGAGGTGAATTTGGAAGCATAGCTCCAAATCAAGAATTATGAAGGACAAAGTGGAAGTAGGGTGGAGGGCACCTATGATAGAAAGGGAACCTCTCTGGAGGAATTGTTTGGGCTGTGCTTGTGACCTTTCTGCTTGCAACTCCAACAATGTGACATGAAGCCTCCGACCAGGAAAATTCAGACTGAAAGGTGGGGAGAAGTATGCAGGTAAATTTGGAAAGAAATTCATCACGTTCGCTGCATGTTCTTGCATCCTCACATTGTTTCCAGGTGTAGGCTAGGTGCAATGCCCACAGCCTATGCATCAATGGAGGGAAGGCAGTTAAGATATATATAAGGGATTAATCGAGGGGCATTTTCACAGCATAAGGCAATTTTTTCATGTTGCTCAAGTTTCCGCTATGTCTGCAACCCAGCAACATGAAAGAGGCAGCTGCATCATGAAAGGTCGAAGCTGCAAACACTTTGAACGATCTTAACTGTGGGCCTGCAAAAGAAGGAAAGATTGATACATTACTGAGGCACAGACTGACCATGCTGTCCTGGAAAGTGGAGTCACTGAGAGTCAGGACAGATGCAATGTCATTGTCCATTTGTTGAAGATGGAAGCCACACTGGGTTCCTGTAACCCCTGCTGGCCTGGGCCTCAGCAACTTTCTCACTGTGAGACAATGAAGGCTGCTGGTCACTCCTGCAGTGGGCGGCACTGTGGAACCAGCCTGCTGTCTCTAATTGGACAACAGATGCAGAAGCATTCTAACTATCTCCCATGCGACTTTGTTGAAGGGGTATGGCTAAAATGAGCAGGGTTGCAAAATGATCCCATCTTCCCAATATTTTCAATGTTGGGAAGGTTCAAACCAAAGGACTTTCTTTTTTTAATCAGATTGTCTTTAGTTCTGTGCATAATTCTACATTTTAAGCTTTGGACTACCAATAGCTTCAAAAAGATTCTTGACTCCCTGAGCTGACTTTTCATGAAGATCTGGAGCTGTAATTGTCAACAGTCTATCAATATCAACTGGACTGCTCATCTACTTGCAGCTGGACTATTTTGAGCTAGGTTGAATTGGGAGGAGGTGGGAAATGGCAACAAGGGATACTCATAGAGGCTTACAGCACAGAAACATTGCCTCGAGGAGTCTGCGGACCATGTCTATGTTTTGTGTTATAGATTGCACACCCTTTTTGGTTTTCTCAAACACCTTTTACTGATGTTTTGTTTGCACTTCAGCCCCATGCTCCTAATCTACGGGCATCTGGTGTGGAGAGGGGTGCATCAGGACACCAACCTCCTCGTGAATCTGCTCCTGGGCCTGGCGAGACGCACCATCAATAGGTCCAGGCAGCGGGCGATCGACGGGGCCATCCATCCTGACTGTCTGCCCCTCTACTGCGGCTATGTTCGCAGCCAGGTGTCCCTGGAGAGGGAGCATGCGGTGTCCACAGGCGCAGTCGACGCCTTCCATGCCCGCTGGGCACTGCAGGAGCTGGTGTGTGTTATAGACCCTTACAATCACATTTTGATTTAATGTTTTAAGTTTCCTTTGAACTTTGGTTTCTGTTTGGGCCATCCCCCCTTCCTTTTTGGGGGGCTGCCCCTCTTAATTTGTCCCTAAGTTAATTTGAGTTTGTTTTACTTGTTGGGTACATGAAAAGAACTATAGTATAGAAACAAGCCCTTTGGCCCAACTTGTTCATGCTGCCCTTTTTTTAAACCCCTAAGCTAATGCCAATTGCCCTCATTTGGCCCATACCCCTCGATACCCATTGTACCCATGTAACTATCTAAATGCTTTTTAAAAGATAAAATTGTACCCGCCTCTACTACTACCTCTGCCAGCTTGTTCCAGACACTCGCCACCCTCTGTGTGAAAAAATTGTCTCTCTGGACCCTTTTGTATCTCTCCCCTCTCACTATAAACCTATGCCCTCTAGTTTTTGACTCCCCTACCTTTGGGAAAAGATATTGACTGTCTACCTTGCCTATGCCCCTCATTATTTTATAGACCTCTATAAGGTCACTCCTCAGCCTCCTATGCTCCAGTGAAAGAAGTGCCAGTCTATCCAGCCACTCCTTATAACTCAAACCATCAAATTCCAGTAGCGTCCTAGTAAATATTTTCTACACTCTTTCTAGTTTAATAATATCCTTTCTATAATAGGGTGACCAGAATTGTCACGAAGTATATCACAAGTATGAAATGTTTTACAACATATCACACTAAATCAGTGTTTTATGACATGGATTTTTTTTTGCATTTTAGAGCTGTGAACAATGGGCAGGATCGTAAAATCCTGCCCGAGGCCAACGGGCATTTCCATTCTACGAACCTCGTCCATGGCGGGCAAGGTGTTAAGAGAGTCCTGGCCAATATATCCGGTGAAGCTGGTCATCAAATGGTTACCATGGCCTGAGTTTTCAACACTTGCCATCCTGAGAGTTGGTGCCTAACCTGTCCCTGCCAACTTCGCCATTTGAGAGTTGATTGACAGGGGGGAAGATTTCCATCCGCCTTTGGAAGGAAATCCCGCTTTGGAGAGCTCACAGTCAAGCTGAATGGCTGACAGCTCTCCAGCCCATCAATGCTCAGTGCTGCAGGGGCAGAACAGGTGCTGCAGTGCTCTGCTTCAGCCTAAGCTCTGATACCGCACTTAAGATAGGTCCCAGGGCGGGAAATAAGGGCCGTCAAATTCCAGAGGGAATCCTGTCTGCAATTTTATGCTTCTCTCATACTCTGCCTCAGAACCTGCCTAGTGGGAGTGTAAAATTCTGACCCATGTTTCAGGTTAGATATGTTTTAGTTTCCCTTGTTGTTATTTTCCCTGTATCACATATGAACCATTTTAACATTCTGTGAAGGCCTCGTTTCAGGAGTTAACTAAAGAGTGTTTGCTTGGTTCAGTGGATATATGTGGTCTCAGTGGTTAGTATTGCTGCCTCACAGCCAGAGACCTGGGTTGATTCCCAGCTTGAGTCACTGTCTGTGCAGAATCTGCACATTTTCCCCGTATCTGCATGGGTTCCCTCCGGGTGCTCCGATTTCCTCCACAGTCCGAAAGCCACACTGGTTAGGTGCATCGGCCATGCTAAATGCTCCCTCAGTGTACCTGAACAGGCACTGGGGTGTGGTGATGAGGGGATTTTCACTGTAACTTCACTGCAGTGTTAATGGAAAGCCACTTATGATACCAATAAATAAGAATTAAAAATATGCTTCAAAAGGCAAAATTTGCAATGCTGTAGTGGAAGGGCAGGATTCGATTGTCCTTTCAAAATTGACACAAGAATCATGGGCAGAATGGCATCCTTTAATGTTGTCTGATTTTTATTCTATGATTTAAAGCACGCTACGGTGGAATTAGTGATAATTGCGGAGTTGTGTTGTGTGTGAGAATGCTGTAATAATACCTGGTTTATTTGATTTGTGATTTCAGAGCCCCAAATGGCAATTACTGCACTGCGAGTCTGCAATCTGTTACAGATGAGGTATTCATTAATGTCTTCGACGAAGTTATTTATGATGTTTTGGAGGTAACCTCAAAATTGTTTTTATGCAACAAAATCAATCTAGTCATGGAAATAAACAGATAAACATTTTGAAAAATAATTTTGTGTTTTTAGGATGATAGAGAAAGAGGAAGTGGTGTCCATACCCGTATTGAGCGACACTGGCTGGGGGCTGTACGGATTCCATTTTCCACCATCTATTCCCAGTCCAGGGTAAGGATTTTCTTCTGCCTGCACTGGAGGGTGTTTTGACGATAGTGAAATATAAACCTGTGTGAGAATTAAACTGCTGTCACCTGCTGTACCTGAAATCTACCGTCTGCAACTTGTATTTCATGAGATTTAACTTTGTTGTGTGCAATTTTCAACACCTTGCCATTCAGTTGCTTTGAGTAATTTGAGGTGATTATTTGTGCATTTTTCTTTTTATGTAACTAATAGCCCCAAGGCTTTGACCTTTAGAAATCATTGCTTACATCTGTACAGATCATTGTGATTCCCATAATTCTGACTCATTTTTTTGTTTTACCCAGTTAATTGTCATTGATGAATAGTCTATGTCATTGATGAATGTAATTATCTTTAATCTTATCTTTGTAAGACCTGCCACTTCTTCAGTCCCATTTATTTGAAGTTGTTTCATTCATTTAGACTCACTTTGTATCAGCAACTCAGGCTCTGCCAGATTTGCTTAACCACTTAAGATTTTAAATGATTTTAACTTGGTATGTAATGAAGTTTTGGAAATTTATCCTGGAGGCAATTTCTAGATTCATTTAGTGAATGTCAAGCAGTTTCTTCCTGTCTGTGGATAGGCCTGCGCTGAGTCTGTGGATTGGGAACACTTCTGAAATGTGCTGCATAGTTAGCTCTCTCTCACAGACACAAAGGGGCCTGGCACTAATGTCCCATCAATGGAGGTTGGTCAAGCAGGGGTATGGTTGAAACCAGGCAGATGTCAGGTTGTTTTTCAGGTACTTGTTTTTGTGTCCAATGGTTCCCATTCATTTGTCCAGGTGGAATTTGCATTCTGCATTGGAGAGTTTTCCAGATTGGTCTCTTGATGCACATTGTAACTTGGGTGGGAATGATATGGTGGTTGGAGGCATTGCAAACTTTTTCTACCATTTATTGGGTTGTTGCAAGTCAATGGATATATGGAGGAGTGATGTTTGTCAGGGCAGGGAGCCAAGGGATTGTGTTGAGCATTGTCTTCCAGTAATGATACACACGGTAGCATTCAACTGGGTGACAAGTGTCTGCATGCGTGCATGTGTATCACCCGTCATCATGTGTTTCTTGTCATATTGTTCTGAAAACCATTCTCAGTGTAAGAGATAAGGGCCAGTACCTGCTCTCTATGCTGTAGTCCTTGGGGACATCATCTTAGTCAACATTAAGGACCTCTTCTACAATTGGGGATCTGCTGAACGATGGCTTTCAAGGATTTTGTATAGCACCAACAGAGGAGCGATTGGATGGGAGCTGGCTGCAAGTGTTTTCTGAATTTTGGTATGGCAATTTTGGTATGGTATGCTGTTCACCATTTCTTTGGAATTTCTAGAGAACTGGGTTAAAACCTTTTTTAATCACTTGTGTTTTGCTCAGCATTCCATTTTTAAAATAATCTTGCTCTTTTTGGTTGGAGGAGGCTTAGCTTGCAATACAAAATGGTCATCAGGTCCATTGCAGACCTTGGGATTTTATACATAAGACGTGATCATAGCCCTGCTTGCCCAGTGGGAATGGGGTGGGTAAAGTGATTTCACGGTACCTGAGCATTTCTCCTATATTTCAAAGATGTTTGAGCCACCATCATTTTAATCTGTTTTTTTTTTATTCACAGGAATTGTGCTTACATAGGTAGATAAATATCTCATCTATATTTAAATATTGGGGTCCAATGATGCCATTCAGACCGGGGTGTAATTCTAACAAGAAGGTGGTGGTGAGCCAACTTCACCTCTTGCAACTCACTAGCAGTAGGTACACACATAGTGCATTTAGGGATGGAGGTCCAGGATTTTCACCCAGTGACACTGAAGAAACTGCAAGATAGTTCTAAGTCAGGATGGTGTGTGTCTTAGAGGGGAACTTGCAGGTAATGGTGTTCCCAAGTATCTGCTGCCCTTGTTCTTCTAGATGATAGAGGTGCCAGGTTTGGGAGGTATCTTTAAAGATCATGAGTTGTTGCAGTTCATCTTTTAGGTGGGTACATACTGCTGTCATTGTGCGTTGGCAGTGGAGAGAGTGAATATGTAAGGTGGTGAATGCTTCATATGGGCTATGTGTCAAGCATGTTCAGTGTTGTTAGGGCCACACTCATCCAGGCAATGGAAGAACGTTCAACACACTTCTGACTTGTGCCTTGTAGATGGTAGACAGGCTTTGGGAAGTCAGGAGGTGAGTTACTCACTGCATGTCTCTGACCAGCTCTTGTAGCCAAAATATTTACATTGGCCCAGTAATTTTTGGTCAGTGGAACACCCCAGGATGTCAGTGTGGGGGATTCAACATTGGTAATGCTGTTGAATATCAAGAGTAAATGCTTGGATTCTATTTGAGGAGGTGGTCATTTTCTGGTACCTATATGGCATGAAAGTTACTTGCTCGCCTGAATGTTGTCTTTGTCTTGCTGCGTATGGACATGATAACTAAATGTGACTAAAATATTTAAACTTTGCAAAGAGGTTCTCTGGGGGCTTCAAACAGGGGCCAATCACCAAATTTGTTAATGAATATAGTAAGAAATCTCTGAAAAGGAACAAGCGGTGGTGAGGCCCTGAGAGAGAGAGAAAGATACAAAATAAACCTGGCAGAGTTGTTTTGTGATTCGTGTACCAGGACACTCAGACCCCTCTGTATCTCAGCCTCACTCTACTTAAACAATTCAAAGTATGGCAGATATTTTACCAGTGCCATGGTTAACGTTCCTTCCTCAAATAACACCAATAGAAATAGATTACTTCACTGCATTGTAATTTGTTGGATCTTGCTGTGCAATTTGCTTACAGACTAAGAGTCACTCTAACTTTCAAACCCCGCCATTTCTTTTCCTAAATCAATGTAATTCCGCACCTGCCCACAGTTTTACATTTTAGATTTGACAACAGTGGAGAACATTTGGCCAAAATGGTGTTTGGTTTTATAATGAAGTATTTTAAATTGTCTTTTTCACAGATTGATGGCACCTTCAGGATTAATACACCCCCAGTCCTCCTGGGATACAGCAAAGAGCGCAACCTATCCAGTGAAAGGGGTTGGGAAGCGGTTCGAAGCCTCAGTGAAGGCTCTTATCTATCCCTCTTTATTACTGTTGAACCCCATCTTGTACCTGGAGAATCTGTAAATGAAAAGGTAACGTACATCCTTGATTTTAAAAATGCTGCCAGAGCGACACCTTTCAAAAGTGTTCTTCAGGAGCATTGCCAATGTCAAATCCTTCTATCCCCTCTCAGTAACATAAGAAATGTTGAACTAAGCTTTATCATCATTGATTCTGTACACGTTTTCCAGAGAAATCAGCTTAATGCAAGGATAGAGCTAATCTATACACACGATTGGTACACTTTGTAGCTCTTCATCTTAACCATCTGGGTAGAATCATAGAATCCCTACAGTGCAGAAAAAGCCCATCAAGTCTGCACATATTTACCCTGCTGATCCTCTAACACTTAGCATGGCCAATCAACCTAATCCGCAATCATTCGACTGAGAGAAGAAACAGGAGCACTCGGAATGTGCAAAGTCCACACAGACAGTGACCTGAGGCTGGAATTGAACCCGGGTCCCTGGTGCTGTGAGACAGCAGTGCTAACCACTGTGCCACCGTGATGCCCGTACTTGTGTGGACCGTGACCCTGCGCTCTCCTGTCTCCTCCATTCTGCAAGTCCAATCAGGACTGCCATTTGCCTTTGAGAATCACAAAGTCAGTTCCCCTTCAGGCACTGCCCAGGGGCACTAACTGGGCACTGAGTTTCCCTCCAGCCCAATTAAAAACAGCCTTGTGATGCCAACACAGTGTGGGATCTTAACCCTGGATTCCTTTCTCCTGTTTGTTACCCATGCCTTTTTTAAAAAATATTTTTCAAATCATAATGCACATCCCTTTCACAAGTCATTATGGATTCTGCTTTTATGTCTTTTTTCTAGTAGGGAATTCAAAATTCCAATGATGCTGTTGGCAGGAAAGTTGAGAGATCTATTTACAATGTTCTTCAGCTTTTGTTAAGTGAGAGGCTAACTGCATTAACTTTTCCCCAGATTTTAGGAATAGTTACAGTGCTTGGTGGAACCAGAATCTGAGGAATACAACCCTGAAAGAAAAGCAGGGCAGGAGAAGCTGATGGCACAGGAGCTTTTGACTGCACAGCTAGCATTGTGGAAGAGTTATTTCCCAGTATTGCAGAGTAGGTTTTGTACATGGATGTTGGAATGAAATTTACGCAGCAGCTTAATGTAAGAAAAAAGATAGTTATTTAATATTGACTGATCAAAATACAAATTTATCTGGAAAAGGTTTATGTCTTCAATGTGACATCTCATCAAACCTCCACCTCCGTACAGTTAAATATTACATACAAAACATATTTATTTTCAGGATAGAAGTTGTATTTAAAACTATGGGTAGTGGATGCTAATATCTGTACTAGTTTGAACTCAATAAGAATCATTTATATCATAGTATAAAATGGACGATAACAACTCACAACCCATTTTACACCTGTGATTTAAAAATTTAAAAGATAGGATGCAGGCCTCGAAGGTTCAAACAAACAAAGAACTTTATCAAAAGGATGTTAACGCTACAGATAGACTGCCTGAGCATCCAAAGTGATATTGCGTCATCGGTCTATTGAAGTGCCCCTGTTCCACTGCAAAGCTTCTCTAGTGAGAAAACACTAGAAATAACATGAATGCACAACAACACCTCACCTGATTTTAAACTCCATTGAAGTCACTGGAAGTTAAAACTTACATGAATGTAAAACAGACTGCCAATTCAATTGTTCCCATTTTCCCCTAACTCAATGTACTCGTGGATTTGCTTCCAGTGATGACAATGTCTTATAACTGATGTATTTCCCCACGGTTATCATTTGATACACATATTGTATGTCTACACAAATATCCTTTTTGCTGTAGTTACTAATTGACAGAATTTTTTAGAGCTGTGCTTGGTGTTTTCAGTGTAGATATTGGTGGACAATTGCTTCCATATTTTACGCAAGTTAACTTTGCTGTTGAGAGGTTTTAAACTAATTCTTTTTTAGGCCAGTCTGCTACTTCAGTGAAATACTGAGGCAGGTGTTCACTATTGCAAGTGCTGTCTATCTGGTTATGGCAGACAAGGAAGCCATTCAGACTGCCGTGCCCAGCCAGTTGTCTATAAAAGCAACTTTGCTCGTCCCTTCCTCCTTTCCCTGTGAGTCCAGGAATTTTTTTTCTCTTTACATGTTTATCTGGCTTCCACCCTCTGAGGTAGTACATTCCAGATCCTAACCACCCACTATGGCATTTTTTCCTCATGCCAGTCACAAATCCATGTTTTCTAGTTTTCCACACATAAGCCAACAGAAGTAATTTTTTTCCATATTATTCTTTCTAAAATTTTCGTAACTTTTAACACGTCTGTCAAATCGTCTTTCAAATTTCTCAAAGGAAAAATAATGCCAATTTCTCCAGTCCAGCTCCGCAATTGATATCACTCATCCCTTAAACTGTTCTCATAAACCGTTTCTGTGCCATTTTTAAACTGAATTCTTCTTAATAACTCCCCAGATGTTCTGGTTTCCAGTTTCAGTTTCAGACTTATATATTTATATATTGATACTTTATATTTAGAATCAATTTCCTTTCTCAGTTTTTCTTTTCTACAGTTAAAAATACAGACTTTGAAACCATGAATTCCATCACCCAGTTCATTGGTTGCCAACTACTCTGGGATTAATAATTAAATTACACAACTGCATTGGTGACCCCTGGCAGCAGGTTACTAGTGGACACCTCCTTAAGAAAGGATTACCTTTCATAAATGTGAGCAAGAGAATACACAAAAAGCTAAGTTTCTTTAATTAGGATGGATATTGGATATAATAAGGGCAATAATTTTCTGTCTGCATTGCCACTGGGTACTTCACTTGATGGAACATAAATTGGATCTTTGGTTGCACGCTCCAGTTGATTTTTCAACTGTTTAAAATGAATGATGTTCATGATTTGTTAACCAGTATTTTCTAATAAAACAGACAAGACTTATCACTGGGAATAAACATTTAGAAAATTGCCCTCTAGAAATATGCACACACACATTACTTGCCTGTCTAAACCAATCTACACTGTGGAATGTTGTTACTTAGTCTCTAGATTTCAAATTTTTGCTTTGATTCATTCAGATTTCCTGACTGCATTCTGCATCTATACCTAAAAAAAATCATTCTTCTCCTGCTTATATCTCTCTATTTTCTCTCACGTTTTGACTCCTGCTTTACAGATGATTGAGGTGCTGAAAAAGGTAAAAATATCCCTCGCCTTTCAGTTTTAACTGTTTAGATATGCTCAATATAGACAGAAAAATGTTTCTAGCAAAGAATTTTAAAACTTTCAATAGTTTGTCAACAACTGAGGATTATTTTAAACTTCTTATTTCTTAGTACATTGCACATCTTAAAGAATATCAACAGATGAAATCAAATGTCACAAACCAACATCTGTCAGTTTGCAATAAGTTTTCCTAAAGCATGTAACATCATTTTCCTCTGATTTATTTTGACAATTTACATCAGTGGTTCAAAGCCAGTGCTCAAAGCAGTTAGGGATGCAATAAATAATGGCCTAGCCAATGACACCCACATCCTGAATTTTTAAAGTTGTAACTGATTTGCTGAAAGTCTTGCTGAATATCTTTATATTTTGGTTTTCAGTTTGAGACTCAGGAGGATGAGAAACTACTTCAAAGAGTAGAAAAGTTCCAGAAGGAAGTGAAGCAAAAGTTCCCAAATCGCCGATGTGTTACTCTGGTCACAGACCTGACTGGCAAACTGGTTTTCATTACACGGTACATTAAACCACTCCTTCCTCCTCAGGAGCTCCTTGATGCCTTTCCTAACAACCTTGAGGCCACTACGGTGAGTTCTTTTTATGCAACAGCTATAAATGAGGATGGATTGGATATCTTTCTGTATGATTTGCAAACATTCCCCAACCAGAACAGTTGACCAGATTTGTTCTTAACAAATCAGTTTGTAAAATGAACTGCCAAATAACCAGAAAGTAACAGGCCAATTATCAGTGGCTTTCAGAAAACAAACCAATCTCTGGCATTGACTTCACAGCTCCCTTGCCTTATCGATTGTCTGTCTCCTGCCACCTCCTGTGTAGAAGGTCCTTAAGGTATGTGACTGACTTTTGTCCTGGGATGGGCCCAATCCATCAAAACAACCTCTGATTAGTGCCAGCAAACTTGGGAGCTCTGCCTTTGAAAGGTCTGCTAAATTTGTCCTGCCAGGATATGCCCATAATACACTGCAGACAACAAAGATGAAAATTATTGAGCTTTATTTCCTGGTCGCTGGAAGTCACAGTAAAAAGTCTGACAACACCAGGTTTTAGTCCAACCGATTTATTTGATAGTAAACGCACAAGCTTTCGGGTTAGTCCCTTCGTCAGATGAATGGAGAGTTCTGGCCCAACGCCGGCACATCCACATCATCGCTGGAAATCACCCAGAGCTCTCAGTCATACAACAAAGCACTGAGGCCATGGGTCTAATAAGCCATCAGCTTACTCCTAAGAGTCAGTTGGGTGTTATCATTTGCACATTTGAGTGTCAGCTAAAGGTAGTGACTGCTTTCCCAGTGCATTCATCGAGTTCTAGGATAGTCACCTGAATAGTACTACCATTTATGCCAGTCTGATCATATTGTGCCATTGATGGCACACTTCACTGTGGGTATCTGGGCATCAGTGGGTGCGTTCAACAGGAAAACCCCATTGATAATAGCGAGACCATAAGCAAGTGGCACGCTGCTTCCTGCCACTGGGAAACATGCCACATAGGGAGAGGGGAATCATGGATCCAGAGTAACAGAATTTTCTAACCATTTCTGTTTGAGTGTTATTTAGTATAATCATGAGTGAGGTGCAACACCTTGTTCCATTACCCTTTTTTTCATGTGTATGGTCAGGGAGAACAAGTTACAGACAGGGAAAAATAGTCCATGAGTCTTTGTAGCTGAGTTTCTATGTGGGCAACTTGTGCAACATGGTCCACAAAGCTTCCTTCTTTAGAGAAATCCTGAGTTTTTGGGCAGGATTTAGCGGCCTCACTTGGGTGAGACCAGAAATTCTCGCCCAAAGTCAACGGAGATTTCCATTGTCAGACCCTCGCCCGTTGGATTCCATGTGGGCGAGGTGGTAGAGTTCAGGCCTTATCATCACCTTCAGTCTTGATACATTGCAGACCAATGAGGCCCACCCTCACTATATGTTATTGGCTGAGAGCCCAGACATCCATTAGAGTACTAAAACACTTAAGACCCAAAGAAAACATTGTTTGATTGACAGACCTGAAACTCTGATCAATGTTGTCAATTTCACAATGTTTATTTACACAAGATAAAGAGGTACCAGGTGCTTGCTGTTTCTGCTGTGGATACTTTTATCGGCTTGGAGTGGGATTCTCCGGCCAAGCTCGGCCCAAAACTAGAGAGTCCTGCCCAAGGTCAATGGATCTTTACATTGTCCACACCCCCACCCTCTACAGTTCCTGTGTGTGGGCAGGACGGGATAATTCCCCTCTCTGTTTTTTTGAAAAAAAGCAAAGTAATAAATGGGTGACTATATTTTTCTTTAAATATTTTTTTCACATTCTACTGCCGCTACAGGGGTCATGTCTTTTATACAGTTTAAAACTTGCATTTCAAAAGGTTTCCTCAGAAGGCAGTGATTCAAAACACCTCTGAGGTGCTGCAAATCACATCTCATTGAAAAATGACCCAACTCCATGAAGATTGCAGAGATCTAGGATGTTCTTATCCTGCAATGGAGCTGGCTAGGTAGAAGGTAGGACATCACCTCATGACTTGAATCAGACGATCAGAGATGGCGATATGATGAGCCTTGTAAAGTCATGTTAGGTGGCATGGTGAAGAGGGTGGCCATGAATATGGGTCCTGAATGATTACACGAAAGGAAAGATTTATAATGGTTAAGGGAGCAATGAATTCACAGGCGAGAGAGCATGAAGAATTGAGATAGAGGTCAGGATGACTGAAGATGAGAAATTGTTAGGTGCAGAGGCTGAGGGAGGTTCAGAGGGGAAGTATGTCTTGTTGAAATTTCTTTAACTGTACTTGGGAAGGAGACAGAGAACCAGGATTTTGAATGACAACAAACATTTTCCAAAATGTTCAGAATTTCTTTAATTCACCTCTTCTTTCTCTGCTTCAGGAACAATAATCTCAGATTCATGAGTTCAAGTTCTCATGACAAATATAGGGTTCAGTTCTTCCAAAAAGTTACTAAATGTGCTCTCCAGTGAGAGAAGCGCTGCAATATCTGCCAAGGGATTACAGCATGATTCAGATCTCAAAATAAAGTTGAAGATCCCCCAACAATTGACATCAGGCCATCTTCACCAGCATCAGGTCCCCTCAAGTGAGCAAGACCCTGCTATGCTCCTTCATACACCTTTAGGACCTACCCCTTGCCAGTGCCAACCTGGCAGTGACGGTGCCAGCCATACCCCTGACCACCCAGGGGCTACAGAGATCCCTGAGGTCCCTGGCATGATCATAACACTTGGTCACCATTTGTGGTGATAGGAGTGATTTACACTGGCCTCCCATTATGCCGGTAAGTCAGTGAATACAACATACCAGGTGGGTCTGGCTACAACCAGAAATGCTGATTTTGATGTCCTAATCTAGTTCATATTCTAGCTGTATGTGAACCAGATTTCGCTGCCGGGGTGGGGAGAATTCCAAAAGGGATTCTCCCTGGCAAAAATCACATTTGGCCCCCCTCATGAGATTCTTCGGCCATAACGTGGTTTGCGCCTGGGTGTGCAGGGTCAAAAAATCACCTCCATAGTTCTCACTCATGGCACCATATTGAATCAGGGCTGTCTATGGCTTTGGCTTTGGTGTTCTTTCTGTAATGGAGCACCTGCCAGCCTTGAACATTTATTTCACCCTGCTATCATCCGTACTTGTTCAAATATGGTTTTGTCAATTAGCTAAAATGTTTGTTAGTTTGTACTTTGTGTGATTTTGACCAATCTTTCAGTACAGATTTAATAAGAGAGTACCCCAAATTTCATAAACCATCTGCTCATCCCAAATAAATAAAATGAAAACTTTAATGCAGTTACTTTCCACCCCTTGCTTCCCCCACTCCACACATAATGTTATTTACTTTAATGTGGTTGCTATGGCAGGAATATTTGATAACCTTTGACAAATTCTAAAAGATATGTTTGATTTCACTGAAATACCCTAATTTATGTGGCATTTCAGAACATTTTCAAAAGAAACCTTTGTGTTTCGTTAAACGTACATGAAAATTTTTATCAGTCATATCTTGTTTTATGTCTGCTAATGATGCAATCTTGAAGCTGGTTTATTCGAATTGAAACTTTTGTGTGATGTAAACAGATTTCAATTATTTCTAACAGACAACTTGTAAATAAACATTTTGGATTTTATCTGTCTGTTTTAGGAGCTGGTGGCTCGTTATGTTTCTCTGATGCCATTTCTTCCAGACAGTGTTTCTTTTGCTGGAATCTGTGACTTATGGTGCACTTCAGATGTAAGTAATTGTATATCCTTGTTGCATGACATCTGAGCCAGAATGTTTCGCTTCCCCATTGATGAGTTTATAGATGGAGAGTGTGAAGTTCCTCAGATGGGCTTTCCACTGGGTTCCCTCCACCCTGACCTCTCTATAATTTTTACAATGGAATGGGCAAGGCCTTGGCTAGCTTGCACTTGCCCATTTGAGGCCTTTAAGTGGCCAGTTCAGTTCAGAGCTATTTCCCGCCTAGCCTCAATGTTTAGGCTAATGGCCCCCTTAAGGCCCAGTAACCACAGGACCTCCCTCCACCGACACCTCAGTCCTCCATTGTCTCCTTCCCCACAACTCCCTCAGACATCCCTTACCCTCTTCACCCAGGGACTCCCAAAACGTACCTCTTCATGCTACTTAGGCTCTTCGTAAGTGTAAAGGTGAATGCTCACAGTTGATTGTGTATCAATTATATTCAACTGATGAGCATTAATTTAGGACTCACCTATGCTCATATAGATAGATAGAAGGGGATTTTCCAGCCCTTCCTGCTGGCTGGATCTTCCAGTCCCAAAGTTGATAGCTGCCATGGATCTGCATCTGAATTCACCACTAAAAAGGAATCTGGTCAAAAGGCCAAACAATGACTGACGTGACAGTCAGTACAAAAATATCACGCCGGTATGGTTCAGGGTATTCTTTTGAGACTGAGAGCCATGAACACAAAAGAGAAAGGAGGATCTTTACCCTATATGTGCCTCTATTTTGACCTGGGAGTGCTTGATTCTATCCATAGGTGCCAGAAAAGGAAACATTCCACCTCTCAGCATCCCTCCTGCACTCACAAAAATGCTGTAGATATCAAGTAGATGCTATACAATCTATCAGTATGTTTGTGTGTCATGAATATTGATAGAAACCTTAGCTCAATGCACTTTTATTGATACTACAATATTCTCCTTTGTAATATAGTACTTTTGAATGCCATCCCAAGTATTAATGTTCTACCTATATCCCCCAATTTATAATACATTAATATCTACAGCAATGATAGTTCAAATAAAACCTGTGTACAATTGAATTTTTTTTTTGATCATAGAATCATCGAATCTGCAGTGCAAAAGGAGGCCATTCAGCCCATCAAGTTTGCACCAACCACAACCCCATCCAGGACCCTATTCCCATAACCCCTCAAATTTAACCTGCAAATTCCCCTGACCTGAGGATTAATTTAGCATGGCTGTGGAGGGAAACTGGAGCAACTGGAGGAAACCCACACAGACATGGGGAGAATGTGCACACTCCACACAGTCACCCGAGGCAGAATTGAACCTCGGTCTCTGGCACTGTAAGGCAGCAGTACTAACCACTGTGCCGCCGTGCCACCCCAAATTCATATTTTGTCTTTTCCAAGTATTATCATCTTTTTGTGTTTAAAAATCTCAATGTTATATTTGAATATTATCTTGTTGATACCAGTGTCTCTGAAGAAGTTTAGCTTCCTTAAGATAACACTCTCTAATCCTGCAAGCTTAGGGATACTATAGTGATTGTGGTTATTAAAATTATTAAACTTTTTTTTCAATCTGTGCTTTTCTTTTTGCATTCAATGCAGCAATTCCTGAACTTGCTTGCAGGAGATGAAGAGGAACATGCAGTTCTGCTCTGTAACTATTTCCTAGCAATGGGAAAAAAAGCTTGGCTAGTGATTGGAACTGCCATTCCTGAGGTGAGAGGCTGCATGTTCTTAATTAACAGGTTTGCAGAGTTTCCACTGAGAGATTAATTCTTCAGTCATATCAACCGTTCTCATGAAGTTACAATTGTTTTCATTTAATACTATTAAGATAAATTGAGTAGAAAGGAATAAGAAGTGATCCAATTGAAGTGTTGAAGATGATTGAAAGACTTGATGGATCAAGTGGAAAGAAATGACTTTCTCTGATGAGAACAAGGAGGCACAACTGTACAGTTAGAGCTAGACAAGTCAAAAAGCTCTTTTACGCATTAAGATTCATGGAAATCTGGAACGCTTTCCCTCCAGAAGCGTTTGAGGTTCAGTCAAATGAAAGTTTCAGAATTGGTTTTGTTTTTGTATTGGATTTGGGTATAAAGAGTTATGGAAGAGGATCAATGAAAACAGCCATGATGTAATTAAATGGCAGAACCAGCTTAAGGGGCAGAATGATCAGCCCTTGTTCTTGTACTCTAGTGGATAAGTGCACCATATGGGGCAGAATAGAATCATACTAACCAGAAAAAAAAAATTTTGGTTTGATTTCCTACCAAAAAGTATTGCACATCAGGGCTGAAATTTTCCAGCCATTCATGCTGGTGGGATCTTCTCATCCTGCTGACAGTGCACCCCCTACTGTGTGATCCCTGGTGGCAAGGGGTGCATTCCAACAGGACAACCAGAAGATCCTGCCACTGGCCAATGGGGACCCGTTGGCATGACAGTTTGCGTAGAAAATCCCACCCCATAAGTGTGAAGCATACATGCTAGCACCTGCACTATCCCTGAAACAGTGATTACTTTGTATTTATCTTTTCATATTCATGAAATCGTAGTCGTTGCCTTGCAATCCTTCCATCAGTCGAAAACAATTTTTTCATGATAAAACCTTGCATTAATTTATTTTCAGGGTCCAACGGCCTATGTGCTGACCTATGAACAGAACCAGTATGTGATTTGGAACTCCACCACTGGACAGTACTATGGACAGTTTGATTCATTCTGTCCATTGCAGAGTGTCAGCTGCTTAGTTAGTGCCGACAATGTAAGTCTTGTTTAAACATTCTCCTGGAGGTGATAATGAAATTAAGCAAAGTAATCGAGTTATTAGGCCTACTTCATCCCCAGAAACTCGTAAGGTTAGAAACAGTCCCAGCTGATGGAGCTCCATTTTCTAATTTTGTTTAACTAATCATTTCTTTGATATTTGGAAATTGCAGCATCTAAACAAAGACCTACTAAATTTTCATCAGCTGCACAAAAGTTGCATTCCTAATTTTATTTTGGAATAAATACAAGATGCTGGAAATCAGAAATAAAACTAGACAACGCTGAAAATGCTCAACAGGTCTGGCAGCATCTGTGGAGAGAGAAACAGACTTAACTTTTCCAGTCCGTATGACTCTCATCCAGAATTAAAGAAAATGATTCCTTTTAGAAAGTATGGTCAGTCAATTATTTTGCTTTATATTGTTGCTACATTTTTTACATATCACTTCTATGTGGAAATATTCAGACACAATATTTTCTCTATGCTAAACTGTGTAACATTTATTTTCTAGATCTGGTTCAACATACAGAAGTATGACACTGTTACACGTGTACATTTTGATACCAGCAAATCCAGCTTTTGGAAGCCATTCTTTTCACGAAGCTTTCCTTTTCCTGGCTTGTCAAGTGTCCAGGTACGCTAATGCAAATTAAGATTCTGTTTTGAGACTACCATAATAGGCCCAAAATATTTGCAAAAATTAGTAGCAATACTGTACACAATTGGCTAGAGAAATGCAGTGACATTCAATTGAAATATTATAAATGATGACTGGTTTGAGTGATAAGCATAGCGTGTGTATATATATGGATAAATGCATGTGTATACTATAATAACGTACCTGGATGTGTAGGTAGATATAGACAGTCATAAAGGGCACACCACTATTGGCTGCATGGTTGGAATGCAAGCCAGATAGCCCAGCTGTTATTGACTGACCATGACAGAAGCTATTAAGATATGATTTTATGGCCATGAATTAAGAAGTAAATAACTGGAAAATGCATGGTCCAGTGGGATAAGAAGAAATTCATTGGGCAGAAAACTTAGCATGCAGATTGCTAATCAACAATGGAAAATTTTCAAATACATTGAATACAATGAGAAATAAATATATTCCTAAAGAGTAAACAGATGTAAGCTAATGTAGACAAGGGAGAGGTAACAAATTTAGGAAATGGGGAGTATTTGATGGGATACTGAAATGTGAATGAATAGACAGATTAAGATTTCAAATGAATATTGTATATATTCATGTAAAAGTCAAACATTTGAGACCTTTTTTTAAACTCAAAAGTTTACACAGGTAACGTTCTTGAGGGGTTGATATATGCTCTTAATTTGGGCCCAAGTCAAATCCAACAGAGGTTATTGCAATGGAATAAATTTAAAACCAACAACACTAAAGAGTTCAAAATAATTATCTAACATTTATTTGTTTTGTAACATCACAAATTACATTTCATATGTTAATTATCTAATGTTTATTCATTTATTCGCTGCTCTAATTTTCATTAGTATTTCATTACAATGAATTTGATTCATTAACATCTCCAGGTTTATATTTGGCCCTGAAAGTTTAGGGATTTTTATCCCTGAAAAGCTAAGGTTGACTCTTAAGTGAGATTGTATGAAAAATTATGTTTTTTCAGACCAAAATTCATGTGGTTGTCTTTTACATGAGGTAACTTTTGCATGAGGGTGACATGGCGGCACTGCAGTTAGCACTGCTGCCTCACAGCGCCAGGTTCAATTCCGATCTCAAGTCACTGTCTGTGTGGAGTTTGTATGTTCTCCCTGTGTCTGCATGGGTTTCCTCCGGGTGCTCCAGTTTCCTCTGACAGTCCAAAGATGTGTCGATTAGGTTAATTGGCCATGCTAAATTGTCCCTCGTGTCAGGTGGATTAGCAGGGTAATTATGTGGGATTATGGGAATAGGGCCTGGGTGGGATGGTGGTGGGTGCAGCTTCAATGGGCTGAATGGTCTCCTTTTGCACTGTAGAAATTGTATTATAAGAGCATATACAGTAATTCTCTGAGGGCAAGTGGTGGTAAAGTGTAAAATGGTCACCAGCATGATTGACTTTATAAATAGAAGACAGAGAGTAAAACAACAAAGATGCCATAAATTTGCATGAAATCCTAATTTTGGTTTGAAAGCAATTAGGGTACTAGGTGTTGCTTTGGACAACCCGTAATGGAAAGAATGTTGCACCCATAAGCTGCATACAGCCTAGATTGACTAGGATAATGTCAAGCAGTGAAAAACTACATTTACAAGGATAAACATAACACAGGGACTTTTTGCACTGAATTGGAAAACGCTAAGTCGAGTTTTTTTTTAAGAAAAGTGAAGGATTTTGTAAGAGTGAATTGCAAAGATTAATTTCTTTGGTTAAGGAATCTGTAATAAGAGGGCACTGAGTGAAGAAAGAAAATGAAGGAGAGGTTGGTTGGAACATGGAACTTTACCATAGCAAGCAGATAATAACTATTGCTATCTTTTAAGGAAAAATTTGATAAGAATTTGAAGCAGAGGGAGATCCAGGGTTATTGGAAGAGAGTGTGATAGTGGAAATGGTTTTGGATTGCGGTAGCAAAGAGCTAGCACAAATGTGATGTGTCAAATGACCCCTTTCTGGGCTGTAAGTGTCTGTGGCTCCATGATTTCCTTGTATTATGTTTATCAAACAGCTATGAGGTAAAGTATTTCTATAACCAATGGCATACATTGGTTGATGTTCTTGTGCCTTTGACACCTCATCTGTACTCTGTTTAGTGTGAAATTCTGCAGCCCTTTTCACCAAATGTTCATGTATTTTTACTGTCTTTTAGCCAGAAGAGTTGGTTTACCGCTGTACTGACAAAGCAGCTGCAGTTGAACTTCAGGACAAGTAATGTTCATTTATTCTCAATTGGAATTATGTTTTTTTATTGTTATGCCTAATTTGAGAGTTTTGTAGACTCTCTTTTACTTTCTACTCTACTTAATTTCATACCATGAAATAACGTCTAAATTAATTGATTTTTTTTTGTGTAAATGGAAAAGACACTTTAGTGCTTTTACTACTTTCTATTATAGAATCTAGAAAGAGCAATAGGTGCAGAACCTGAAGTCAGTGGTCACTTTGGCAATCACTGGCAGCACCATCCCTGCTCTGTTTTGTGGTTGTAAGTCAGATGTAAGAGGTGTCACAGTTGCAGTTCTACTTCCTGATGGAATACAGCTTCCAAAGGCACTGCTCCTAAGTATGATGGAGATAGAAGAATCGGTCCCTGAAGATCCTCCATGGAAGGCCTCATGCTGAGAGGCTTCACCTCTCTGATGTTGCAGCCCAAGGGGGACTGTAACCATGACTGGGAGCAACTTGTGTACTCCAAAACCTTTCAAAAACAAATGGCTCCTTTCAAACCTCTGGCGACATTTACTTTATGACTTAAACAACATGTTAGATCCACCAACAAAAGAGTACTTCCACTAACTCAGCAAGCAGATAGTAAAAGTCTAGAAGTGGAATGTTCATGACTTTTAACATTAGTGGGAACTTCTGCTCCTCTTGTGTTTAAGAGATTGAGGCAAGGTCTAAGATAACTGGTTGGGCATTAAGTCAGTGTCCAGTACTGACTGAGGCCAGAATCTGTCCATTCCCTTTTATTCATTTATGGGATGTGGGCATCACTAGTTAGGCCAGCATTTATTACCCAATATAGTTGCCCTTGAAAAGATGGTGGTGAGCTGCCTTCTTGAAGTGTGCAGTTGCTGAGGTGTAGCTACATCTACAGTATTGTTAGGGAGAGAGTTCCAGTGACAGTAAAGGAACGGTGATATATTTCCAAGTCAGGATGCTGAGTGACTTGGAGGAGAAAGTCCAGGTGGTGATGTTCCCAGTTGTCTGCTGCTCTTATCCTTGTAGACAGATATCCTTGCAGTGTGCACACAGGACATGGCAATCGGCGCAGGCCCTACCAGAACTATCAGTGTCACAGCACCAAATTTTACAGCCTTCAATTCAAGCTACTAAGATTTTCTGTTATACAATTTTCCATTATGTGTAACAAGGGTTTGAAGGTATTTGTTATAAATTTTTAAACTGCTTTATATTTTGTGTCAACTCATGCAGGATTGAAAAGATCTTGAAAGAGAAAATTATGGAATGGAGACCAAGACATCCAACTCGCTGGAACAGATACTGTACCGCTACTCTTCGTCAATTCCTGCCTAAACTGGAGCTCCGCTATGGGGCAGAGGTTGGGACTGACCATTGTGCAGAACTACAGAGCCTACTAGGAGATTACAGGGTAATGACCCACTTCTAAATTCATCAAGAAAGCAGGAGGCTAGAATAGGGAACAAAGTTTGTTTTTGTTAAAACGTTAATATATTAATATTGAGCAGTTATTTAAAACCTAAATGAAATATTCTTTTAAGGTTGACTTCCTATATTTCGTTTAATCTCCTTATTTATTATAATTTATTTGCAAGTACAGCAGTAATCTTCCCAAAGGTAGACCTTCAGCTCATTTCACCTTGCCTTGCCTCCTCTGCTTTCCTCTTCAGTTGATCTGAAGAGCCTCCCGTGTTGAGCCTCAATGAGAAGTGAGCAATATGATGAGGGATTAGAATGCATAGGCCGGGATTCTCCCAAAAAAATTCTAAGTGTCAAATTTGCACAGAAATGGGAGTAAATCGCATTGTTTTTTCCAGCAGGAGTCTCTGAATAAGTCTCCCACACTCTGTGCACTGCAGAGTGCGCTAATGTGAATCCCATGAAAATCAGTGGACAGGGCTTGTTGCCGCTGGAGAGGCCGGCAGCATAGCGCTGAGTGGGTCACTGTGCGTATGCCAATCTGTCAGCGTCAAGACAGGTGTATGCAGAGTGGCCCCTATCTGCTGGCCTCTCGATTTGCTGCCAGCCATGTGACCCCCTCATCGCTGGCAAACAAACACCCCCCCCTCATGGCCTGATCCGTGGCCGACCCCCCCCCGAACATTCCCGGGCCAGCCCTGACTGTTTTTCACCCAAACCCGGCAGGCCCAACTCCCCTAGTAGGCTGACGCCTGCACCCCCCACCGCCCCGCCCCCCGCAACAAAATGGCCAGCTTCGATTGTTGCTGGCCTCCCTCCTTCTCCACCAATCCCGATTGTAGAGTGGTAACAGGCCCCTCCCAGCCCCACAGATCACCCTCCCAGAGGCCCTGCCTCTCTTCCCACTTATGTCCTGACCCCTTGACACTGCCCCATGCCCAATGGGCAGTGACAAGTGTACCCTGAGCATTGGCACTTTGCCCCTTGAGCCAGGAGGTCAAGGCTGGCATTGCCAAAGTGCCAAAGAGCAACCCCTCAACATCCAAACCTCTGGGATGCCTGTTTGCTGTACTGCCTGCTTACTTTCTGTGTACCTTGTACAAATGTGGCAAAGTCTCTCTCAATATCAATGTTTAAAAGTTTCACACCTTTTAAAAAATATTCTGATTTCCTATTCTTCATCACACTTCTCCACAATTTGCTCCATCTGCCAATTTATTGCCCATTCGTTTAACCTGCAGCCTTTTTGTGTCCTCCTGTGTGACCTATATTCCCAACTAACTTTGTGTCATCAGCAAACTTAAATACGTTACTCCCAGGCTCTTCTTCCCAGCAATTAATTTAGATTATAAACAGCATGGATCCTTGTTGCATTCCATTAGTGTGTCAACTTGAAAATGTCTCATTTACCTTTAGTCTCTGCTTCCTGTCCATTAACCAATCCTCCATCCACGCAATATGTCACCCTCAACTCCATGCGCTCTTATCTTAATCTTTCATGTGACACCTTATTGAAGTCCTTCTGGAAATTTAAGAGTACCACATCTACCCTTTTACCTACCCTACTAGTTACATACGCATTGAATTTGTTAAACATAAGTTCTCTTCTGTAAAACTATGTTCACTTTCTCTGGTCATGTTAATTTTCTAAGTGCATTTTTTAAAATTAAGATTTCCTTAATAGATTTTTGTATTTTGTCGATGATTGATGTCAGACAATCTGGCCATTGTTTTTGATCTCCCTTCTTTTTTCAATAAGAGTTACATTTGATAACTTTCAATCCAATGGGACCATTCTAGAATCCAGGGAGTTTTGGAAAACAGCTACTCTAAGATGGAGGGTACTGGGACGTGTTGACTTTTAATCCCTTAAGTTTTTCCAATATCTTTTCTTTGCTGATATGAATTAAACATTAGCTACTATTTAAATATGTAATCCTAACCTCCTATAGAAATAATGCATTAAAAAATTTGAGTAATTGTTAAAAGGCCTCTACTTGTTCATAATCGGTACCTGCCCTGTGTTGCACACTGATTCCTATGTACATATTCATTATCTAAATCGACACCATAAGTTGATCGAATTGATAAATCTTATTTAAACCATCTCAGCTCTGATCTTAATTTGAAATAATCCTAAACCTTAATTCAAAGAAAAGTCCACTGCTTTTTTCTCCTCTTCCATTAATACCCAGACAATATTAGGAAGTCACCGTTTGGTAAATCATAGTCACTAATACATTAAAAACTTCAGTATTCCTTCTATTTTGCTTAATATTGCAATATTTTAATAACTTTGTGATACTGTATTTTAAATTGTTCTAAAACAGGTGAAGTATTAGACGTCTGTTGCCCCATTTACTTAGAGTATTGGTTACTGCATACTCTTTTAGATACAGGTTGTTATTGGTATAAGAAAAAGTTGATCTTGATTAACCTTGTATCATTTTCTCTGCAGATTTCTGGATTTCCTATTAATTTGTCTTTCTCTGAACTGGGACCCATTGTTGAAACTGTACATAGTACTGGTGTCCATAACACGGCGATTCCTCATGTTGAATTTGCTTTGGCTGTGTACGTCCACCCATATCCTAACAACGTGTTGTCTGTTTGGATTTATGTGGCATCCTTGGTCCGTAACAGATAACAAAAGCAACATGCTGCCTGCAATCCTCACCATTTTTGGTGTCAGTAGGAAATGGTTCATTGTTCATCTGATCCTGTGTGTCTGAGTGTCTGTATTTGCTTTGAGCCGAAAGCAGATTAGACCTAATGTCAAGTGGGAAGTAATTTAATACTACTTACGTTTTTAAAATGATTTTACTTCCAAAAACATTCTGTACCTTCATCTTTTAAGTGCACGTTTCCTGCCCCTCCATGCCAAGTATTTTTAAAAAATGCTTTTCATTTATTAACTGGGGAATTATTCCTTTCAATGCCATAATCCCTTCCTCTCTGTCTCAAATCACAGCGAATTTATCACATGTGACTGTTGGTGACATGCCATTTTCAGTTGCATGGATCTGACTGATCACGTATGACAGACATGGCAGCATATACTTTGCATGAGTATGCCACTGTCCAGAAAATGATGTGATTTTCACAATTGTTTAGTGCTTGCTGCTGCAGCCATTCATGTATTGAAAGCCATATTCCTGGTTTAGCACCGTCAGTGATTCAGGTTGCCATTCAGTTTTTTTTAAACTTTGTACTTTTATAAGACAGGCTATTTTTACAATCACTGAAATCTGCAACCCTGATGTTCAAAACATTAGTTCTCTTATTTCCTTTCTCCACTTAAAAATATTTAAATCTCAGATTTCGTATGACTTTAATCACTATTTTCTGATTTCTTGTTTTGTGGTGATGTCCAGCATTGCGGAAACTTCATCCTACTTTGTCAATTAAAAAATACTTTTTATTTTTATTCCTATTTGGTACAAACAGATCTTAAATAAATAGCAAAGATCTGTGAATATTCTAAAGCCAATACAAAAAATGGAAAATTCTGGAAACTGCTGACTGACCTGCTGTGTGCTTCTGGTTCTTGCGGCTTTTAAAATTGATCTTCTCAGTTACTGACCAAAACACAGGTCTCTAAATTTAAATGATACTTGTTGGACACTGTGCCCCTGTTGCTTACTTGGAGTCACAGCCTGAATGCCACCCGAGCTCATTGGTTTAAGACCAAGCATTTCAATCAGGACATTAAAACAGTGTCATCAGTTGATTGCAGCTTGATCAAGATGACTGAATTAAAACTAATTTAAACTGAAAATTTATTTTCAAGCAATTCCTGTAGCTGAAGAAACACGCCATTCAGTGATTGCAAGACTGCTGCTGACAAGCTTCAACATCAAGGGCAAATCAACTGACAATTTGAATTCCTTTAAACTGAACTGAAATTAATTGTAACTTGATGTGAATGAGACCCCAGAGAGACTTCACTTGTTTGCTGGTCCTTGAAGCTACAGGTCATTAAAGATAGATTAGTGTCATCACAGCTAAGAAAATGTGATGACCGCTCCTAAACAGGTACAATTGACAGAAAGCCGCCATTCTGTTCTGGGGGAAATGGCCAGTTTTGCAGTTTTGTGGGTAGGATAATTCAGGTGAATAGGCTTTAGAACCAGGGTAAAAGATTGTGAAGACTCACCTACACTTAAAATTCCATAATGTTTTGTGCTATTTCATTACATCCAGATTTTGTTATGATCTGAGTGGGGATCACGTGGAAACCCCAAGCTGCAACATTTAAACGGTTAATTTATTGCAGTAAATACTGTTTTAATATACATGATATGATTGCAGTTTTTAAGGACTCAAGAAAAACAATTGTAAAATGATTCTATTTGTATGTTGAATGTTACAGAAATGGCTCTGTCCATGTGAGATTATATTTTTCAAAAGCATAAATTGTATCAACATGTTTGATGTTCAAATAACTTATCAGAATGATGGAACTGATGGGGATCCATTTTTCCTAAGATCATCTGAATGATGAACAGAACACAACTGTTTCCTAGAAGAAATGAATTTAATTATGTCGATTTTACAAGTATTTATTTACTTTGAATCACAGCAACAACTTATTTAATAAAGTAAAAGATCACAAGGCACTGAGATACAAAATACGACTCAGAAGCAGGCATTCAGTCCATGTTTATCCTCCGATATGAATGATGGCCATAATACCTTGTGCCTTCTCTATTCCTATATCTCTTTTATTCTCTTCCCTGGTTCCTAAATATCTAACCAGGTTCCTAAATATTGAGTTTGTATCTGCCTCAATCACTAACTTTGGTAGTTCGTTCCACAGCCTCACAACACTATATATATAGAAAGCAATCTCTTGTTAGCTGTCCTAAAGCTCATAGGTTAAGTTTATGTTACATCACTTAATTAACTTAATTGCTGGAATTAGTGTTTCCTTCTATTCTTTGCCATCCCTTCTCTAATTTTAAACACTCCTAGTAGATCATCCCATAATCTCCTCTGTTCTAATGAAAACAGCTTTAATTTCTCGGGTCTTATTTCTCCTCATGGTCAAAAATTTCCAATTTGCACAGCATTCTTCCTATAGTATGGAGCCAAAGACAGCACACGGTACGCCAACAGCATTATAACAAGAGGTTTCATATAGATTTAGCTTTTATGTTCCACACTTGTATAAAAGCCAGCATTCCATTATCTTTTTATAAGCCATTTTCCATTTGAGATTATTTTTTAATGTCTTGTGAATATTTTTCATTGTGATTTTATAGTTATAGTTTATGCACATTTGTATTTTTATATGGAACTGTCTCTTTGGAAACAGAATCTGCTTGCCAGAGGCTGAAATATTAAATTATGCATTGTTAAACTTGCTTATAAATATGGAAATTGTTCTTATTTTTGAATCAAATCTAATGGCGGCTTACATTCACACTTTTATGTTGCATCACAATAGCTTCTTTATACTAAAAGGTTTCAGATGTAACTGAACTATTTTCTGCAAGTTATTTTAAGGATAAACTAGCTGTGATGTTACTTTAAATTTTACTATGTTGAAGAGGTTTCCATAATAGCTTACTAAAGGTAAAATCATAATGTAATTGTGTCATAGAGAGCTGATGGGTGTTAAATTGGCCAAGTTAAATGTAAGAATTGGGCAAGATCTACACATTAAAGAACAGCCTGGAGTTGCCCATTGTTAGCATTGCTGTGTAATGCAATCAGTTTCACAAATCATACCAAATGATGAGGAAAGTGAATGTCAAGAAATTACAGTAGAATCTAGACCAGAGGTTTCCAAACTGTGGTTTGTGACCCTCAGTGGATTTGCGGGATAAGCAATGGCAGCTGTGTTGCTGAGAGTCAGCTTTGAAAATCCTGGTATCAGCTATGCTCCTTTGAACGTGTGTGGTTTTCTTTTTGCCTGTGGTTGTGGCCACTGAGTTGTGAGGTTCAGTTGCCTGCAAAATGCTAGATGTCTTGGTTGATTTTTGTGCCTGTATCCCCACTTGTTTAACCACTCTAACCCACTTTTCACTCTGGTCTTGCACTAATACTGAAACATTTCAAAAGGGGCTAATAGCAAAGAAAACTGTTTGAGAGTCACTGATCTAGATCATGTATGCAGATCGAATTGAGTAGATACAAGCACAAGGTCATAAACATTGAAGGAAACTAGGAGAAAGGCTGACAGAGACCTGGAAGAGGGTCTATGCTACCCTGTGCTGACTTTGCACAGCTCTTGCTGAAGAGTACAGTTTAACCCCTTCTTGTAAAAGCTAGATAATACTTTGAATTGGCCATAACTAAAATATTGTATCCAGTTTGTATCACTGAGATGCAAGGAGGTATTCAAGCTCCATTTAATGAAGGATGACAAGTGTTCATCGGGATCAGTATATTGAATTGTGATGCAGGATTAGAAAAACTAAACTCCTTAACCTTGAGAATAGGTACATGAAATAGAACTTCGTAAGTTGGGTAGCAAAGGTTCAAGTTAAAGGGAATATTGATAAAATATACACAATTACTAATTCACAAAAAGACTATTTGCGGACCGATGTGAGGGTGCATTCTTCAAAGTAAATAATACCCATAGTGGAAACAAAATCTGAAATCATTCAAGAAGCAGCTGCATGCTAAAATACATTGAGATTGTTTTTTAAAATTCATTTTTAAGAAATGGACATTGTTAATTAGCCAGCATTTATTGCCTATTCCTAATTGCCATTGAGAAGGTGAGCTGCCTTCCTAAAGCTGTGCACTCATCTATGGAAAGTATCCCATCACACAACTGACTTGTGCTTTGTAGATGATGAACAGATGTTCGGAAGTATGAAGGTGAGTTACTAGCCAGAAAGTTCCCATCTCTGACTTAGTATTGTAGCCACAATGTTTATGTGGCTGCTCCAGTTCCGTTTCTGGTCAGCTGGTCAATGGTAACCCCCTGGATGTTAATGATGGAGGATTCAATGATGATAATGTCATTGAATGTAATGGTTAGACATTTTCGATTGAGGTGGAAATTACTTGGCATTTGTTTGGCACAAATTATGATTTAGCCCAAATCTGAATGTTCTTGAGGTCTTGCTGCATGTGGAAACACAGCATCATTAGCTGAGGCGTTGTGTATAGTTTTGTTCTATTGTCAACAAGCATCCTCGTTTCTGACTTTATGATAGAGGGAAGGTCATTGATGAAATTGCCAATTTGGTTGGGCCCTAAGGAATCGCTGCGTGGTATACTGAGACTGAGATTATGAGCCTCCAGCAATCACAAGCATCTTCCTTTGAGCAAGGTCTAATTACAATTGGTACAGAGCTTTCTCCACCCTGTTCCCAATGACCTTAGTTTTACTGGTGCTCCTTGATGTTACATTACACATTACATATCAAATTACAGAATCACAGAAACGTTACAGCACAGAAGGCCATTCAGCCTGTCATGTTTGTCCAAATTTCAAGAGGATGAATTCACCTTGCACCATTCCTCTACTTCTCCCTGTAACTCTTCATATTCTTCCTTTTGGTAATTATACAATTCTGTCTTGAGTTCCTCAACCAAACCTGCCTCCATCTCCACCACACACTCTGACAGTGCATACCAGATCCTGACCCTTTGCTGCATGACAAAACTTTTCTTCATATTGCCATTGCTTCTTTCACCAATTACCTCAAATTTGTTTTCAATCCTTTCAATTTCTCTTCTTCAAGTAAAACAGTCCGAACTTCTCCAATCTATCAGTTGGTGAAGTTCCTCATTCCAGTGACCATTGTCATGCATTCCCACTAATGCCTTCACATCTTTCCTAAAGTATGAGTGCAACACTGCAACTGGGGCCAAGTTTCATACACGTTTGACAGAACTTCCTTGCTTTTATACTCTATACCCCTATTAATGAAGCCTAGGCAGGTGTATGCTTTATTAACTATTCTGTCAACTTATCTTAACATCATTAATACACCCATGTTCCTATGTTTCTGCGCCCCGTTTTAGAATTGCTACTTTGACATCAAAGGTAGTCAGTCTCACCTCTCCTCTGGTACTTAGCTCTTTAATCTTTTTGGACCAGGGATGTTGTGAGGTCTGTCTTGATAGAACCCAAACTGAGCATCAGTAATCAGTTTATTGGTGAACAAGTGCTATTTATGATAGCACTGTTAATTAAATTTTCCATCACTTTGCTGATACAATTTGGTGCATCAGCCTACTTTGATGTATCTGTCCCATCTTTGTGGACATTCTTGGGAAGTTTTCCACATGTTTGGGTAGATGCTAGTGTTATAGCTCTAGTAGAACAGCTTGGCCAAAGGTGCACCACAGCCAGGAGTTGACAGGGCCCACAACCTTTGGTGTATCTTGATATCATATGGAAAGAATGGAATTGACTGAAGCCTGGCAACCATGATGCTGGGGACCTCGAGAAGGAGCCAGACGTAAACCATCTACTCGGGACTTCTGTCTGAAGATACTTAAAAATGCTTCAACCTTGTCTTTTACATTGTTGCACTAGGCATCCCTAACATTGAGGATGGGGACGTTTGTGGGACTGTCTCTTCCCATTAGTTATTTATTGCCCAATGCCGTTTACAGCAGGATATGGCAGGACTGCAGACTTTTGAACTGATCCATTGGTTATGAGATCAGTTAGCTCTGTCTGTAGCACGCTGCTTTCACTGTTTAGTAAGCTTGTCATCTTGTAGCTCCACCAGCTTGACATCTCATTTTCAGGTTTGCCTAAGGCTGCTTTGACAGGCTCTTTTATATTCCTTATTGAACTAGTATTGATTTCCTGGCTTGATGGCAATGGTAGAATGAAATATGTGCTATGACATAATATTACACATTCTGGTGGAAGGCAATTCTGCTGTCAGTGACAACTCACTTCACCTCCTGGATGCACATGTTTTCGCGGCTATACCGATTCTAAATCTATACCTTCAAGTGTGATGCTAGTGTGATAATGCACTTGGTGGTCCTCAATATGAAAGTGGGACTGGTTTCCACTGATAAAAAATCACTGACCTGAAAATTTGATTTAGATTTTCACAGAGTCACAGAGACTTAGTTAACTTATTATAAAGCATAATTGGTACTGAAGCATGCAAGACATATTAAGGCAGATGGTCCAATGAGGCATGGTGGCACAGCGGATGGCACTGCTGCCTCACAGTGCCAGGGACTCAGGTTTGATTCCTGGCTTAGGTCATTGTCTGTACGGAGTCTGCATGTTCTCACCATGTCTGCGTGGGTTTCTTCCAGGTGTTTCGGTTTCGTCCCACGGTCTGAAAAATGTGCTGGTTAGGTGCATTGGGCATGCTAAATTCTCCCTCATGTACCTGAACAGACACCAGAGTGTGGCAACTAGGGGATTTTCACAATAACTTCATTGCAGTGTTAATGTTGGCCTGTTTGTGACACTAATAAATAAACTTTAACAATGCATGGTAACGAGTTAAGTTATAAGAAGCATACTAAAGCAAGAAAGAGAGATGGAAAGGTTTGGGAATTGAATTCCAGAGGTTAGGATCTTGGTAGTTGAAGGCATAGCCAACAATGATGGGTCAGGGAACATTCCAGATGCTTAATTAGATGAGTGTCGATATCTTGAAGTGGAGCAGGAGGAGATTACTGCGATAGGAAGGGATGAGGCATGACGGGATTTGAAAACCAGAATAAGAATTTTAAACAATGCTATGGCTTGTAATCAGTAAATCAGTGAGCATGTGTGTGATTAGTGAAGGAAATTGATGCAAATGAGGACATGGGCAGCAGAGTTTTAAATGACTTCAAATCTAGAGGCTTTCAGCAGCAGGTGATCTGAGTCAGGGCAGAGTCAGGAACCAAATTCCTCACTGAGGCTGACATGGGATGGGGTTTTCCAGCCACGCTCTCCCCAAGACTGGAAAATTGCACCCAAGGTCAGCAGACATTTACATGGACCGTCCTCGTCTGCTACGATTCCCGTGGCGAGCGGGACAGGAAAATTCCACCCACAACCTGGTTCAGTGTCAGACATTTGTGATCTGAGAAGGATGGAATCGGTGGCTAGAGAATGGAGTTTGTAGCAGGGACCAAAGGTCTTTCCCATGTTTAATTGGAAGAAATATTTGCTCATCCAGTACTGGATGTTGGACAAGATGTTTAATAATTTTTAACAGTGGAGCAGTCATGAGAGATGGTGTGAAGTACAGCTGGGTTTCCTTAGCTTACATGTGAAAACTAATGTATTTCTCTCAGAAGATGAGATCTAGAGATAGTATTTAGATGAGAAATAAGGGGCCAAAGATAGATTTGTGGGTACACCTGAGGTAATGGTAACAGGAAGAGAAACCATTGACATGATATCCTGGCTACAGTGAGTTAGCCAAGAATGGAAACCGGTGAATGCAGCCCCACACAGCTGGAGGACAGTGAGGAGGTATCAGAAGATTATCACAACAAAGGCTGCAGACTAGTCATAATGGATGAAGAGGATTAGTTCATTCTTGCCACAGAAACATACTACGTTATTTGTGATTCAGGTCATCTGATGAAGAAGCAGCACTCTGAAAGCTTGTGCTACCAAATAAACCTGTTGGACTTTGATGTGGTGTTCTTACTGTAGCTAACATGAGGAAGGAGAGTTTGGTGTTCAGCAGCTTAATGGAAATAGAATTGAGGTCCTGGAGATGTGTGTCACGGACAAGATTAGTTCAGAGAAGGGAGATAAGAGAGAAACTAGAGAACATGGGTTCAAAGTTAGGAGGGAACCTCGAAAGCAGTCTAACCTAGTGGATTAGAGGAAACTGGTAGGTTCAGCTGTCTGGATGGTTTCAATCTCAGGAAGAGAAGGGTTCTGGAGCGGGATGGGTGTTTAAGATAGAATTGCAGGAAAGAAAAGAACCAGGTGGTTATCTTTACATTCTGGGGTAATCCTGGATTAATGAGCAGTTTTAGCAGAAGCGATGAGGATCGTACAGTACTCTGTGATCCAATTAGATCTGGCAGTGAATGGCTAAAACAATTGTCCTCCATAACCAGACTTCCCTCTGCATCTCATCAACCAGGATCTTGGGAACTTCAGCCAGCTTGGAAGCCAAGCCACCTTTGAGCTAACTCCCAATATTGGGGGGAGGGGTGAGCCTCAGTCAATAGCCAGTTTCAGGTTTTTGTGGAGCTAGGAATAAATGGCAACAGACAGTTATTACACTTTTAATAGCTGTTTTGGCTCCTCTATGGGTCTGGAAGTACTAGGTAAGAGACTTCTACGTGTTATATTCAATTCCACCCACCCTCACCCAGTCCAATTTTAAATCATTTCTTTCACAAATATTTATTGAACTGCTGACAGTGTCTAGCATTTTCTGTCTGTGTTCAATATTAAGCACGCATTGTTTTAATCGTCCTTCAACTAGTCAATTATTACATACAACTTACCTTTTTTTTCCCCATAATACCATTCTGATATGCTCAAGGACCAGTGGCGACGTGACATTTTCACTGCAATTGCTTTTTCAAACTTGTGACTCTCAAGTTTCCGAAATGTCGAAATGGAACATGTTTCTGTTTGGAATCCTACTGATGAATTGTTTGACTTCAGAAGGTGCAGCAATAAAGTCATGGCATGGAATTGGAACAGTCCACAATTTGGAGGAGATCATAATTGGCAGATGTTACAACTACATTAGAGTAGTGAATCCTACAATAGGGTAAGACAATTGTTTCTTTATGATATATTCATGCAAATACAGATTGGTATGGCTCTCTGAACCACTGGTCACTTATTTTCTCCATCGACATGCTGCTTCAAGCTCTCATGGGCAAGATGTATGATGATGAGAATTGACTGCTAAGTGAGTGCCCGATGGTCTCGGTGCTGCAAATGGTTTGGTCAAAGGGACACAGCTTGAAGAAGAATGTTGCTAATCGTGAAGTCATTGATAAATTTAGTGAAAAGCGGACAGCCTAGTAGAGATTGCTGAGGACACTGTGCTAATTGGAATAATCAGCATTTATCCCTACTTTCTATGCTACCTCCTTTTGTCTAAAGACTACTTCTATCCGTTGAAACAGAAGTCAGCCAAGTGTACCTTTTCGGCACTGCTTTCAATGCAATGGTATGCTTTCCTTAAAAAAGGAGACCAAAACTGTCCACAGAACGTAGTCTCAACACCCTGTACAGCAATAACAAAACTTCCCTACCTTTATATTCCATTCTTCATGCAATAAAAAAACAACATTCCATTCGCCCTGCTCATTACTTGCTGCACCTACATGCTAACCTTTGTGATTCATAAAAAGAAAACCTCACTGTGAAAGGCAGTTCTAAGATTGCAAGTTATCAGACTGAGAAGAGAAACAGGAATGAATGCTTAGAACTGAGAAATCACATTGATTCTTGGATACTTGAATATCAATGTAAAGGACATTATAAAGTATATCTGAGGTGTGTTTTTTTTGTTGGGCTATGAATAAGAAGGGGATATGCCATTCTGTGGTTTAACCTACAACTTGCCTACAAAATATACTGCTTAAGAGTTTTTAATCATTTGTTTCAGGAAATGTCCTAAAATGTGAAACTTTGACACGTCATTCTGTCAGCAATTTAACTGGAATTTTGAATTTCTTTTTAAAAGTCATCAGTCACTTCGGAGATCATAACACAATTCATTAGGGATGGAATATTAGGAACCACAACAATGGAATTTAAGATTTATGTATTGAAATGAAGTATTGCATTGAATTGTATTTCAAGCACAATATCCTTGGGATAAAGTTTTGAGGATGGTGAGTGATTGGTGCTCACCATCCTGAGAGTTGGCACGTAACATATTACTGTGCCAACTGTTGAATTCCCACTGCCATTTAATGTTTACTTGAGTGTTGATTGGCATTGGACTGGACCTCTGTTAGCCTTGAAAGGCAGTCCTGCCTGTGAGTCCTGGGGACACAGGGACACTGTCTCAGAGTAAGGGGTAGGCCATTTAGGACTGAGATGAGGCAGAATTTTGTTACTCAAAGGGTGATGCTTCTTTGGAGTTCTCTGCTACAGAAGGCTGCGGAGGCTCAGTTGTTGAGGACGTTCAAGACTGAGATCGATAGATATCTACACACTGGAAAATAGTGTTAAAATAGAAAATCAACCTTAATCTCATTGAATGACAGAGTGGGCTCAAGGGGTTGAATAGGCTCCTCCTGCTCCTATTTCCCTGTGTTCTTACTCTCCTGAGAGGTAGTACTACCTCTATCCCATCTCTGGCCAGGAGTCTCCACCCCCGTTTTCAACAGATGGGAAAGGGAAGGAGGCGGAGAATTCACCAGGAGTCCCCAGACGATTTTTACACCCAGTGGGATTTCCTGTTCAGACTGTTCCCACTCCTCACCAATAACATAATGGGGTTCCCACTATGAAAGGTTCATAATATGTCTGGACCAGCAAGGACCTAGCAAACAGTTCTCACCCATGGTGCAATGTGAGTACAGGCCCCACGGTGGAGACGCAGTAGCCGGCCGTGCCCCCTGTATTGCTAGGAGAACAGTGGTGCGGTGGGGGGGAGGAGGAACTTCTTCACTGAGGGTGGTGAATCTCTGGAATTCTCTGCCCGTTGAAGTGATGGAGGCTACCTCGTTGAATATGTTTAAGTCATGGGCAGATAGATTTCTGGTAGACAAGGGAATTAAGGGTTATGGGGAGCAGGTGGGAAAGTGGAACTGATCCACTTCAGATCAGCCATGATCTTATTGAATAGTGGGGCAGGCTCGAAGGGTTAGATGGCCTACTCCTGCTCCTATTTTTATGTTCTCTTATGTTCTTAATGAGGGTGGGGGAATGGGGAATGGGGACTTCCCATGTCCATGAGGTTGAAGGGAGGTTCCATGGGAGCTTTGGCTTTTTTTAAATTGGGGTGCCCTTGAAAATGGGCCCACGCCATTCTGTCAGCATGATGTCTGGGATCTGCTGCTTGACTCTCTTTTTCCTAAGTGTTTGAAAATATGGTAGGAAAACCCACCAGGCAGTTGGCAGGCTACCCTCCACTTCTCCGCCTAAGCCAACAAAAAAGAATGAGGAAATTCCGCCCTCTGTTTTACAGGTTTGTAACCTTCAGAGCAATTAATTTGCTTTATATCCAAAGATGTGTAGGTTTAGCAGATTAGCCATGGTAAATGCTCAGGGTTACAGGGATAGGGCAGGGATGAACCTGGATGTTCTTTTGGAGAGTCAGCGCTGACTTAATGGGCTGAGTGGCTTCCTTCTGCACCGTAAGATTTCTATGGTTCTATATCCCTTTGTTCAGAAATTAGCCTAGGTTTGATGGGTTTTTTTTCTGTTTATTAACTCTTTTACTGCTCTGAGTTAACAGACATTCAAACTTAAAGGAAAAGTGGGCTAACACCTCTGTTATCACAGCAGAACTCAGAATTTTTAATCAGCGCATTTAGCATTGAGGCTGCAGTTTTTTCTGCCCTGTATTTCCATACCCCTGAACATATTACTTTTAATGCTCTTGAACAATTAGAGCGCATATTGGAAACTCAAGTACTCATTGTCCAGTATTTTTCCACCCAATGAAGTTGATTAATTTTGTCCATTAAAATTAATGGAATGAAAAGCAAGAGGATGAGTGCCTGAATTCCAAATTCACATTCCTGACATTCAAAGTTCTCAGGAGTGTTAAACTCTGAAATTAACTCACTGAAGCCACAACTCTCACTTGTATAGTGCAGTAAAATATACTATGGCTCTTCACAAGAATGTCTACCAATGGTTATTTTGAGAGTTGCACCCTAGTTTTCAAATTCCTCCATGGCCTCGCCCCTCAAGTCGCTGTAATCTTCATCAGCACTGCACACCCTCAGTCTCTGAGGCCCTCCAATTCTGGTCTCTTGTGCATCCCTAATTTACTTTGCTCCAATATTTATAGACATGTCTCCAGCTGGCTTAATTTTAAACTCTGGGCTTCCCTCTCTATCTCTCCTCCCTTTGGACCTTTCAATTTCATTCACCTGACCAAATATCTGGTTATGTGGCTCTTTATCAAGTCATAGAAGTCATAGCCTACAGTGCAGAAGGAGGCCATTCGGCCCATCGAGTCTGCACCGACCACAATCCCACCCAGGCCCTACTCCCATATCCCTACATATTTACCCACTAATCCCTCTAACCTATGCATCTCAGGATTCTAAGGGGCAATTTTTAGAATGGCCAATCAACCTAACCCGCACATTTTTGGACTATGGGGGGAAACTGGAGCACCTGGAGAAACGCACGCAGACCCAAGTAGAATGTGCAAACTCCACACAGACAGTGACCCAAGCCAAGAATTGAAACTGGGTCCCTGGAGCTGTGAAGCAGCAGTGCTAACCACTATGCTACTGTGCCGCCCCAGGTCCTTATTTGACACATCTGTGTCAAGTAATGTTTAATAATGTTCCTGTCATCATCGGAAAAATTATGTTAACCATGTTATCAAATGCAAGTTACTGTTGTTAAAGCTTTGTACATTTTATTTGTCTACTTTATTTTACCTTCATAATTATCGGGCTTCGGTGCTGAAATCAGAACTCCAAACATGTAGGCTTACTAATTTGGTTAGACATTGGCCTGCCCTCTCTCTCCTGCCAATAATGACTTGACAAGTCCACCTCACAGTAGACCAGCTTCCACACTAATCAGAAAAGCCTCTTGATTACCTGATTGGATAGATCAGGATTGTCATTCAAACACCTTTTGTTTCCTCATCAACTATATTTTTATAACAAATAATCGAAAGTGTTCAAATACAATGAAAGAGAGCATTTTTGCAATGTTCTCCAATTGTTAGTGAAGTTGTGGATTAGTTTTCTATAATACAGTAGTGGCTATGCTTAGAAGAAAAGTACTTCATTGTCTGTAAAACACTTTAGGACGTCCAGCGGTCATGAAAAGTGCTATACAAATCTTCCTTTCTTCTTTAGTCTTCAGTTCTAGGATAATCAGGGGGTTACAACAGTTTCTATTATAAATTTGCTGAACCAAAATTTTCATTGATAACTGAATAAATTGTTATTTTAAAAATAAAAAAGATCTCCCTGAGAAAAACCTCTTGATTACCTGACTGGATAATTCCTGACTGCCAGTCAAACACTCTTTTTTCTTTCCCTCATCATCCATATTTTTATTACTAATAAACAAATGTGTTCAAATAAAATGAAAGAAAGCATTTTTGCAATGGTCTCCAATGGTGGAGGCTAAGAATGGATTCATAGTTTCTATTTCAATACTTTGGATTATTACGCTCTCGGTTCTGAAGAAGGGTCATGGGGACTCAACATTAAATCTGTTTCTCTCTCCACAGGTGCTGCCAAATCTGAGTTTTCTCATTTTCTATTTTTATTTCAGATTTCCAGAGTGCTTTGCTTTTGTTAACATGCTGTAATGTTATTTAATTTGTCTTCCACCTTATTACTATTTACTTTACCAATGACCTACTGTGATTAAACAATGTACAATAGCTGGCTTTATTCACGTTGTTAAGCAGCAGTAGTATCAACTGCTGACATTACAAATACTTTTGAGAATGATTATTTTATTTCAGAGAAAAGAACTGTTCAGCGATCTGGGAGGCATTTCGCGATGCCTTCATTTATAAAGAGCCCTGCCATGTCCTTCCAGCTGATTATGGGGATTTTATCAGTCTGGCACTGCATGCTGTCCCTGAGAACAAGGTAAGCTTGCTCAATAACATGGGTGCAATTAACATTTGGTTTGAATTGAATGGAAATTTACGCAATGTAAAATGATGCATATTTCTAGAATTTTGCTGTAATTCAGGCAGTGACGGGGTAAAGTAATGATTTTCTTTCTGTTCTTTTCAAACATTAAAAGGAATACAATTTCATATTCTGTGCCTTTCTTATGCCTGGAATTTTTGATAAGGGGAAATGTAAATATTTGTCATTCAAAATACATTAACCAATATTTGTTCCACAGGTAACATTTATCTAAGTTAATTGATTACTACAGTGATAAAGAAAATATGAATGACATAGTGAGATCATCTTTTATTTTTATTTTTCCAGTAAAATTATGGAAGTATTTTAAAAACTTTGGAATATCATTAGAGGTAGTGATCAAAAGACATTTCTACATGCACTAATACATATGGATCAGAAAAAGCTCTCCCACTTTCTTTATTCATATGGACCAACTGTTACAACTAACTTGGCTTTTTTAACTTAATTACAGTCATTATTCTGGGAAAATACCAAGCTTCTGGTGCACAGATATTCAGATAAAACCAGACGAATGATGCCTCTTGGTGACACCCTGATTGGCTATTTGGGAGATGACTTGGACTGGTGCGGACAACCTGAAGCTCCAGGTGAGATGAATAATTCTTGCAGATGCTTAATATTATTAATCACAATGTTAAGGAAAGATGATAGTGTATTACAAAAGGCCATCAATAATTGGGAATTAAGCTGTGCTGTGAATGAGTTCACCAGGACATTTAAGTTAGTCATAATCATAATCATTCTTGTTCTCTTCAAACATTAAAAGGAATACGATGTCGCATTCTGTGCCTTTTTTATGCCTGGAAAATTTGATGAACTGTAAATATTAGCCACTCAAAATGCTATAACTGCGATCTGTTTATTTGTTCTACAGGCTGTATTTGTCTCAGCTAATTGATTACTATAGTGATTTAAGATGTGCATGGAAATGCATCCCAGGGTTTCCAAACCAAACTACTCAGGAATTTACATAAATGGAGTTTCCATTTGTCTGATGTGGAATGTATATGCTCCCTTCACTGGGGCATGGTCCATTTACCCAAACCAGTGAACGACATTTGTTACCAAGATGACTGTTCATTTTCTAAATATCATACGAATTCACCAAAATTTTCCCCGCCCACCATGGTCTAACAATATCTTGGAGTCAAAGATTGTCTAAGGTCTCATCAATAGCAAATGAAGAAGAGCAGTGCAGACTACAAAATACACATAGGAATTTCCACACTGATGGTCAGTTGTAGGGTTAGAGGAAAAACAATGCAATAAACAGCATTAATAATCATTGAATCCCTACAGTGTAGAAAGAGGCCATCTGACCCATCAAGTCTGGACTGACTCTCTAAAAGAGCATCCTGTCCAGACTCTCCCCTCTGTACTATCCCTCTGCCCCTGCACATTTACTGTGGCTAATCCTCCTAACCTGCACATTTTGGACTGTGGGAGGAAACTGGAGCACCCAGAGGAAACCCACGCAGACGTGGGGACAATGTACAAACTCCATGCAGACAGTTGCACGAGGCCAGAATTGAACTGGGGTCCCTGGCACTAAGGGTCAACACTGCTAACTGCTGTGTTGCCGTGCCGCCCAAAGAAACCTACCAGATTAGTATGCATTTATCATGGAGGGAACAATTTTAGACAGGCGTTATTGTCAGCTGTTACATTAATCTTTATCTTACGTTTATTGCTGATATTCTTATTTTTTGCAGGTATAAATTTTGTATCCTGCCCCACAACAACTGAGTGTGAAAATAACCCAATTAATTCATTTTGGAAAATAGCATCTGAATCTGTAAGTTGTTTTCAGAGAAAATGTCTTACTCAAATTGCACACACAATTTCCTTGTCCCCTTAAACAAAAAGACCGATAAACTTTCCCTCTTGGATATCCACATACTTATGGGAATGAAAATCCTTCACTTCTAATTAATTGTTTCCATCATTTAGTTTAATTCAGCACTTATATAATTAGAAACCCTGACCACGATTCTCCCATTGCGGCCCACAAATTTTCTGGTGGGTCTAGCCGGGAGACACGTGTAGGCAGCCTTGAACAGGGATTTGTGCATGTGTCAGGAATGCATTCACATCTCCCAGAGCCAGTGAACAGTCCACAACCACCGGTCAGACCATGCTGGAAACTGACGGGAAGACAGATAAGTAATTTAAATCTTTCCTGCATGTATTTTAAATATGTATATGTGTTCATTATTGGGACCTTTCGGATCCCAATTGAATCTCCCATCCATCAGAAGTGCTTCATTCCAGCGGGGTTCAGACTAGCTCCCTGAGTTCGGGGAACTAGCGGGAGATGGAATGAAGGGGGGGGTCAATTGGTGTCTCCCAGGAGGTTGGGAAGCAGGGGGTTGTGCCCCCTGGGCATGGGCACCTTGGCAGTGCCAGTCTGTGCCCCCATAGTACTGCCAAGGGGCAAAGTGCCCATGTCCAGGGGACAGATTGGCACTGCCCAGTGGGCATTGGACAGTGACAAGGGGCAGGGCCTACTGTGGGCAGGGCCTGGGGCAATCAGTGGGGATAGGGGGATTTTGCTGCCACTCTGCATTGGGATCAGTCTGTGATGGAGGGAGGGCAACAAATGGGGCGGCCTGGGGACGGAGATGGTAGCGATGGTCTGCTGGGGTAGGGGTCTGACCCTGGGGTGGGGGTGGTGGGGGGGGGGATCACCGCGTGGGCAGCAGCGGGGGTCTGCCAGGGTGAAGGGGTGGGGGTTTGCCACTGCTTGGGGATGTGGCCTGGACATCGGGGCGTTCCTGGACAGGGTGGGTCAGGGCTGGCCTGGGAATTGCTGTGGGGGCAGCAATTGGAGCATGGAGGGGCAGCACTGCAATGGTCCCGGATTGGCCAGTGATCAAACTGGCCAGCAGATGGGGCTTCTGACAGATTGAGACCACTGCGCATGTGCAGAGTTCCAGAACTGTCAAACTCTGGCACAAATAGGCACCGCTCCCCCCCCCACCGCCCCCCCCCCCCCCCCCCCCCCCCCCCCGGGTTTTTAATGATATTCACAAGTGGGACCTCTGTAGTGCACAGAATGTCATGATTCAGGTGAGAAGCTGAACTGTCAGAACAGTTAGGATTTAGAACAGTTTTCCTGCCAGTTCAGCACTTTAGGGAGAATTGCCTCCCCTCGATTGCAGAAGGAGGCCATTCGGCCCATCTGCCCCAACAACAATCCCACCCAGGCCCTATCCCCATAACTGTACGTATCTACCCCACTAATTCCTTTAACCTACATATCCTGAGACACTAAGGGGCAATTTAGCATGGCCAATGCACCTAACCCACACATCTTTGGACTGTGGGAGGAAACCCACACAGACACAACTGGGGAATTGAACCTCGGTCCCTGGAGCAGTGAGGCAGCCATGCTAACCATTGTGCCACTGTGCCTCCCATCTTAGTTGCATCTTATAAAAAATACTTTTCAGGAATAAGTAGCAGAAAGTGATTGAAAACATGTATTTTGTTAACTGTTCCTATATTGAAACTGTCACACTTGAATGAAAATTATTCATGTTTGTCCATCAATTAATCTGTTTGTGTCTGACACCTCAACTATTTTACTTTGACTGCCTACAGCTAAACTGAGCTGAATTCTTACTGGATTACATCAGTCTGTGCCAATCCTATTCTTTTTTGTCTTTTCTTCCAAGTCATAATCTTACTCACTGGGCAGGAGTTTCTGTTTTGGATTAAAAGCCCAACATCAGGGTCAAAACTGAATCCTGGCCCTGCACCTTGTTGGGAGCAGCAATCCAACAGTAATTGGTGCTCTATTAACCAAATAATGACCAGAGGGTGCTCTTTTCACCCAATTAAGGAGAATAGATGGACTCTTAAAGCTGGCAAGATATTGGGAGGCAGGTGAGAACGAAAGAGAAAGCACTTCCATCTTGAGACATCTTCAGCACTTTTAAAAGCCTTTATCAGAAGGCCATAGCCACCTGGCCTTGATGGTGGAGGGGCCACCTCTTCACTACAAAGCCAGCGGCCACTTTTGTAGTCTGGCAGCCATGATGGATGAGGAAGGAGGCCCTAGTGAGATGAAGTATGGCGTTCCTCTCTTCCACTGGGAGACTATCCTTGTTTAACTGGCCAAGTTTCAGCCACTGCATAGCCACTGGAAAATTCTGGTCTGTGGGTGAAGTGCCTTAATAAGCCCTTTCATTTCCTCAATTAGTTAGCTGCTGCTTGCAAGTGGGTAGCATTCCCCCCCCCGCCCCCGCACCCCGGTCAAGCCTTCTTGAAAATGGCTAAGGGGCTGGATGGTACTGGCAAACTGGCGCAATTAAATTATGCACAACCCTGCCTCAGTTTCCACTCCCATCAGCTTCCAAAAATCCTGTCCATTATCTCAGGCCCAGGGGCTTGTGAAAATAAGAAAACTGAAAATAAAAGAACTGCAGAGGACAAGAGGGGAAAGAAAAACAAATGTGTCAATTGGATATCAGTCAATTAGCTCAGTTGTTTGGGCAGCTGGTTCATGATGCAAAGTGATGCCAATAGCATAGGTTCACTTCCCATGCCAGCTGGTGTTATTCATGAAGGATCCACCTTCTCACCTTGCCCCTTGCCTGAGGTGTGGTGATCCTCAGGTTAAATCACCACCAGTCACAGCCTATGGTCATCTAGGACGATGGTGACTTTTTACTCATTGTACTCAAATGGAGGCTTTTCATTGGGGACTCATCTGTGTTTGTTTATCAGATCATACTGAAAGAGAAGGTTTTGTTCTAAAGGTGCTTGCTCTGCAAATTTTGTCTCTATGAATAAAAGTTCATAAGTGAGTAAATTATAGACTCCAGTATCCTTCACCACCTGGTTATCTAAATTTTGATAAATGGAGGGAAAATATCCCATGGAATCTACACACTGAATTCACTGTATTTATATTATATAGCACCTAAGATTGAACACTATGGGTGGGATTTTACAGCCTTGCCCATCCCAAAACTGTAAAATCCCACCCGAGTTCAATGGACTTTTCCATTGACCGCCCCTCACCCGCTCCTATTGCCAGGGCAGGCAGGGTGGTAAAATTCCAGTCAATATTTTAATCAACCAAAATTTTGTATAACTTTTGTCTACTTTATGTCCCATTTATAAAATCCAAATGCCAGTCAGCTTTATCTTTCATCACTTGAACTTTCTGGAAATATTGAAAAAAAAATTGTTGTTCCCTGATGCACCTGTTTTTGGAAAAAAAACATTCTGATAACTACCTAAAACAGATATTTGAACTGCTGGATATTTTAAGGGAGAAACACCTTTTTAATCTATTTTTCCCTGAAAACTCAGTAGGGCTGACTTGCTCTACTTTGCTGTTTGGATCATAATGTAGCCCAACCAGCAGTTCTGAAGCCACCCACCACAAAAGAGGTAAGTCAATATGTTTAGTCTTACCTCTGTGTGGACTTCAACAGAGCACGAGTGCTCCTTCCAGCTCCGCAATACTCCTCCACAACAGTCCACAACCCTGACCAATATTTTCCTCACCTCCACTCCAAGGATTTGCATAAAGGCCGCTGGCCCAAATTGAAGCTGACTGACTTGGCAGTTCACCACAATTACTAAGAGGAAACTCGAGGACTGATTTTGGGAGATCATTGAGCTAACTCGTCATGGTGAGCTGGTGGTTAGCACTGCTGTCTCATAGCGACAGAGACTTGAGTTCAATTCCGATCTTGGGTGATTGTCTATGTGGAGTTTACAAATTCTCCTTGCATCTATTTGGGTTTCCTCTAGGTGCTCTGGTTTCCTCCCACACTCCAAAGATGTACAGGTTAGGTGGATTGGCCTTGCTAAATTGCATCTTAGTGTCAAGGGATTAGCAGGGTAAATACTTGAGGTGATGGGGATAGGGCCTGGGTAGGATTGTTGTCAGTGGTGCCTTGATGGGCCAAATGGCCTCCTTTTGCACAATAAGGTTTCTATTTTATTCTGTCAGAATAATGAAATGAATCCTTTAAGAACTGGGAAATTAGGAAGATGATGAATAGAACAGAAGAGAACCCTACAGTGCAGAAAGAGGCCCTTCGACCCATTGAGTCTACACCGAACAACAAACCCACCCAGGCCCTACCCCAATATCCCTACATATTATACCCACTAATCCCTCTAACCTACACATCCCTGGACACTAAGGGGCAATTTCTTAGCACGGCCAATCAACCTAACCCACACATCTTTGGACTGTGGGAGGAAACCGGAGTACCCAAAGGAAACCCACAAAGACATGAGGAGAATGTGTGGAGTTTGCACAGACAGTGACCCTAGCCAGGAATTGAACCCAGGTCCCTGGAGCTGTAAAGCAGCAGTGCTAACTGCTGTGCTACCGTGCTGCCCAAATGGAGGGAGGGGGCAGAATTTAAGGATAAAAACAAGTTCTAAGGAAACTCAGCAAGCCTGGCAGCATCTGCGGAGAGAGGTTTCAAGCTGAATTACTGGCGGTGATTCTCTCATCGCACGCGCAAATTTTCTGGCAGATCCGGTAGGGAGAATAGCATGTCAGCTAATTACTGGGACTCGCGCATGCATTCCCGACGCCTGCGCTTCTTCCAGAGCCAGGGAACAGACGCTGTTCCCTGTGCTGGAAACCAGGAAAAGAAGTATCTGACATTAATCTGTTTGAAATATATTTTAAATGTAATTTAAATTTCAGGAATATTTCACTCTGGCGGGGTTTGGAGTAGCTCCCCACGTTTGGGGAACTATGGGAGACCCTGCTAGAGTGAAGGGAGATACAATCGGGGTCCCCGGGGGGTTGCCCCTGGGCATGGGCAACATGGCAGTGCCAGCATGTGCCTTGACACTGCCCAAGAGGCAAAGTGCCCATGCCCAGGGGGCACCTTGGCATGACCCAGGGGTACCAGCTAGTGCCAGGGGTGTGGGGCCTATTGTGGGCGGAGCCTAGGTGTGAGTGGGGGGTTCCCGCTGCCACTCTGCATGGAGATCGGTCTGGGCTGGAGGAAGGCCAGTGATCGGGGCGAACTGGAGGGGTGGTGGTCTGCCAGGAAGGGTATGCCTCTCCGGGTGTCTGCCAGGATGGGGGATCGCCACTGCTGGATGTGGGGGGAGGCTTGACATCGGGATGCTCCAGAATGGGAAGGGGCTTGGGGCTGGCCTATGAATTGCTGTGGGGGCTGCAATTGGGCCATGAGGGGGTACTGGAGAGGCAGCACTGTGGAGGTCCTGGGCTGGCCAGCGATTGAGCTGGTCAGCAAACAGGGAGACTGACAGATCGGGGCCACTGCGCATGCACAGAGTTCAGAACTGTCAGACTCCGGTGTGAATAGGCCCCACACCCTGGGTTTTTAATGAGATTCACCACCGGGACCTCTGCATTGCACAGAGTGCGGGGTTTCGGACCTGAAGTTGCACTAAAAAAGGAATCGTGATCTAGACCAGTTTTCCAACCAATTCGGGACTTTTAGGAGAAATCCAAAATCAACTCAGAACATTAACTCTGTTTCTCTTTCCACAGATGCTGCCAGACCTGTTAAGTTTCTTTCCAGTATTTGTTTTTATTTCAGAGTTTCGGCATCAGTGGTATTTTGCTTTCATTTTAAAATTTAAGGGTGGAGCACAGTCACAGTATTCAGAATGAGCTGGAATTTGGGAGGGGTGCAGCAAAGAAAATATTAGAGAAGTCAAACCAGGAAATTACAATATTGCAGAGGTGGAAAATGTAGGGCAGTATTTTCACTAAGCTGGGTTGACTTGAGAACCCTTGAAAAATGGTATCCTGTACCCATGTAAGGATTCCTGACCCCTCTCCCAGGCAGTCTGATTTTCTTGTAGCATCTTTTAAAGGGTGGGTCAGGTCAAAAGCTGGAATGCAGCCATTCCAATCACGCTGGCTCCACTGCGGGGATATGCATCTCCTACTCTTCCAATTTTTATTGATTGTTGTCATTTTTTAACAAGACATAATCCACGGCCTCTCAGAAAATCTGTGAGCCCTAGTCTGCATGAGGGGACTTTTTAAAACATGAGTTCCTTCTCATGTCCCCATGCCAAGAAAAGACCCTCCATTACCCAGTCCTCCCAATGACCCCTAGTGCTCTTATACCATGCTACGGCACTTCTATGCCTATCGACTAGTATGTACTGTATTGAGGCAACAAATTCTATACCAACAGTATAAATGTTTTTAAAAAAGTCACTTGTTCAATATTTTCCACTATGTTGAAAAATGTAATTTAATGACAGGGCAATAAAAACGTCAATCATCCAGATTTTATTTAAAGACCTCTAACAGAAATCACAAGCCCTTGAAACCACTTAACATTGTGTAAATTAACAGTGTGAAATTTATAGTGAAGATTAGAGAATCAGAGCAGTCCATCAAATCATGTTTTCTCTAAGGTGCAACAAGAGTAATGAGGATTGGCTGGGAGCCCAGAAATCCAGTACTGTGTTATTTTTCATCTATTTGATTGCCTGTCGCAGGTCTTCTGTGAATGGTGGTTCACCCATAAATACTACCACAGATGTGGGGGGAAAGGCTGCAAAGTATTAGCTGTCACTGTGGATTCATAATTGAGGAGTTGTTGAAAATGTTCTGCCCAGATATCACTGTTGTACAGTTTGTTAAATGACAGGAGTAAAAGGATTAATTTATATTTCTGTAGGGATGCCTAGTATGAGCCTTGTTTCTAAGTTAATATAATTATAAATGATAACATTTTGAATAATAGCTACAAACACAGGGTAACTTGCACTTCATTAAATGCAATTTAAAATTTGCATTACCTTTCAGTATGCAAAAAAGGCAAAGGGAATAGTGAGAGTGATGATGAACGGCTCAGTTCCTGATGGAACTTTTCTAAAAAATGGGTAAGAGATGTTATCAATTATTCAGAAGTGTTCTGTGAAAATGTAATCTTTTTTTGAACTGTCCAACAAACAAGTTAAATGCATTAGCTTGGAACTTCTATTTCTTTGGGGGTTGCAAACAAATGTCACAAATTCCAGTAGATGAGGAGTCCAACATCAGAGCGGAACCCAGCTATTTAGATTTTTGTGCCTGAAATACTGCACGTAATTCAGGTGGAGATGATTCTGAACATTTCCTACACCTTGAGGTCTGATTTACATGTGTGTCAGGGGTGGATGGATAAAGAGTTAATAAGCTCTTCCAGAAATCCTACCAGATATGGTCAGTTATAGATAAACCTGAAAGGAGCAGGCATGTGTGGCCAGTTGGGCTCTCGCATGGCCCACTAAGCAAAATTCAAATAGTGGTCAATTGACAGGGATCAAGGGCAGTTTAAATCTGGGATCTAAAGTCCAGGGAGCATATTATGAGTTTCTCAACTCTGCCTCGAGAAAGTTTGTGTTGTCCTCCCAAAAGAGTCTTCCCAAAATCCATCTACGTGAACTTCCTTTGACCAAATGCCATCCCACTGTACTTCACAGGAACATGATACAATCAACTCATCAGGAAGTATTCTCCAAACCCACTCCACTTACTCAGGCCCCCTCTGTATCCTGCTTCAGCAGCAGCTGCCAATCCAATACGTTTGCAAATGCTAGTGAAGGCATTCATTAGGTGTAACACTCTGATGTCCTATCTGTACCGATCACCTTCATGACTGTGGGGTGTGTGTGCAGGAGCGGGGGTGGGCCCTGGGAGTGGGGGGGTGGGCCCTGGAGTGGGAGCATGGTGGCCCATTCTCTTGGTGGTGGGGAGGCAGGGAAAGAGCGTACCCTTCTATGCTGAGAGGTTGGGGATGCTCCCCTGGTCGGTGGGAGGGACGGGGGCGGGAGATGCACCTTTGTTGTTGGGGGTGTTGGGCTGTTTCTGTACGCTGTGACTGGGGCACCCTTTAAAAAGACCATTCCAGTTTCTGAAAAGCCGGGCTGGCCAGCATGTTTTTCACGACGCGTAAATTTGCGTAGATCAGGTGAGCATTTTTGGTATCAATTTCCTCATTTTTAAAAAATTAATTAATGGGATGTGGGCATTGCTGGCTAGGTCAGCATTTATTGCCCATCCCCAGTTGCCCTTTGGAAGGCAGCGGTGATCTGCTGCCTTGTCATTTAGGTACACTCACAGTGCTGTTGGGAAGGGAGATCCAAGACTTTGACCCAGCAACACTGAAGGAAAGGTGATATATTTCCAAGTCAGGATGGTGAGTGAATTACCTGTCTTCCCACTGTAGAAACAATGTTCCACAGCCTCACTTCATTTCTTGGGTATCCTAATGATCATCCATTTGTGTCTGGTTTGCTTCAAGTTAGGAAGTATGCAAAGCTGTAGACAGGTTAGTTCCCAAACTGCTGCAAAATGTTGATTACCGTTTAACCACACTCACTAGTCTTTTATGCAGTAACATTTTTAAGTAATTGCAATTTGTAAAATATGGTTTCTTTGATAAAGCGCATAGTACACTCAAAAATTTAACTACGGTTGCAATATCCATTAACTCTCCTGTCAGATAAATGATGTTTTGAGACCCATTGTTATGTATTTATACAAGATCACCTTGTTGGGCAGGTTGTCACTCTGATTAATAAAATGCTAATTGTAGAATGCACCTAATAAACAAAATAGATCAAGTTACACAAACTATACTGAGAACTATATTTTTTAATTCTTTTCTTCTGCAGGTTTTTTGCTAAGTACGAGCTTCCGAATTTAAGAAAAGGCAAAATTCCTGAAATACAGATTTGGGTCATGCACAATATTGATGGACCTGTTCGGTAAAGAACATGTGTTGTCTCTTATACCTGTCAATAGAAATATGTTTCAACTAACATTAAAAACCAACATCATATTCATTCTTCATCCCCAGTCTAAATGATTTCTGTTTAATATGTAAGGAATAGCATTAATATATTTTCTATCTGGTGTGGGTTTGGTACGAGTGGTGTAAGATTTGAGTTCAGGGGCAACCAGTGACCCAAAAAAAGGGGCTACTGAGCTCATTAAAGGAGTTTATTAAGAAGCAGCAGTTTAACAAGTATGCATAATTAAAATAAATAAGAAAAGCATATGACCTGTGAGAGGTGAGAATGATTTTCCTGAACAGATAAACAGTACACAGCGTTGAACTTTGGTGACAGCTTTCTGCTCCCTGGCTTAACTGTTAGGAAGCTCTTTTCCTGGTCATCCTTGCTCTCCCCAGTCCTCCTCCGCCAGAAGAAGGCCTCCCTTCCGAGCATCTATTTATTTACTCTATTTCTAGGGACTGGTGGCTTGTCCATGTCAAACCACCATGTTTGACCCCATTTAGCCCTTTCCTTGCCCAGTATCTTGCCTCGAGGAGATCTTCCAGTTTATCTTGTGCTGGATGCTATTTGTTAACTCCTGCCAAATGCTATCCTCAATAAGAGGATACAAGACTCCATCCTACCAACTGCCAACATGGAAACCTGTACCAAGGGATCTCGGTAAGAAGTCTCTCAACACCATGTTAAAGTCCAACAGGTTTATTTGGTAGCACAAGTTTTCGGAGTGTTCCTCCTTCTTCAGGTGAATGAAGAGTTGTGTTCACAAACGGGGCATACATAGACACAGACTCAATTTACAAGATAACGGTTCGAACGAGAGTCTTTGCATGTAATCAAGTCTTTCCAGGTACAGACAATGTGAGTGGAGAGAAGATTAAGTACAGGTTAAAGAGTTGTGAATTGTCTCCAGCCAGGACAGTTAGTGTGACACGTGACAATGCAGAATCGCCAAGCAAAAACTGATAGCCAAGTTCTGCACACATGAGGACGGCCTCAACTGTGATCTTGGGTTCATGTCACACTATCCGTAACCCCCACGACTTGCCTTGGCTTGCAAAATCTCACCTGGATACTTGAAACAAAATGAAAATGACTACAGCTGCCCTATTACTATGGTGGAGGCCTGAGGCCAGGTAGATGGAGGAGTCTGTGTAAATGATCCTGAAATTCTGACCCTGGGATGCCACCTCCAGGCAGGTGACCTTTTCCTGACACCAGGGGACAAGTTCCAGTTGACCACTTGTCAGTGGTGTTGTGAAGTGTGCTTGATAATATGTAAAGTATACATATTTAAATATATGATTATGTAAATAGTTATCATTGGAAGTGATGCAAAAACCATTTTAGTTATTTAGTCTGCTCAGAGAGCAGTGTATGTAGTAAAGAGAAATCTCCATTAAAGATCTGTGTTCAATTGCTGTTCTTGCCTTCAGCTTCATTTGTGATAGTGTAGAAAGAGATCATACAATTGCCCTTAATTGGACTTTTTTAGTGATCTTACCAAGCTACCCACTGCTGACCCTGCCCCATAGAAAAAGCTCACAGACAGAATGATGCCAGGAAATTGGCACACCGGCTGGTGGTGTGAAACTATGCTCTGGCCTGTCTCAGTTCCTGTCCCATATCAGGACCAAAATCTTGCCCATAGTGTCTGTCCATTTCACTTGCTTCAGTATTCGATAGGGTAAAATCTCATGAAGTTGTATTAGAAGATGAGTACACACAGCCCGTTTTTCGATGCACCCTCGGGAAAAGTATAAGGACTGAAAGTAATCTCTAACTTTGCTGTAAAATGATGATAGCCTTTCTTAAACAACTCTCAATTCAAGTAATTTCTGTTATTGATTGTAAGCTCGAGTTAATATGTATTTTTTCTGATAGAGAATCATGTGGGACAGGCACCATTAAAGACCTTGAAAATGTTCTACAGAAGCAGGATTTCAGCTACACGTGCATAAACAATTACAGGTATGTAAATTATTACAATAATGGCATCAGTGGCGGTTTTGTGCTACCAGTAAATTTATTCACTTTAAACAAACCACTTTTAGGGTTAAGTATCATATTAGAACACCATGATCCAAATAACTTAACTGAATCAATTCCTATTTACAGAAATGCTCCTTAAGAGAGGGCAGAAGAGAAAGTAGAGTGTAGCAGGAAAAATTATTTGTGTTTGTTCATGGGATGTAAGCATTGTTGGCTCAGCCAGCATTTATTACCCATTCATAAACTGTCCCTGAAAAGGTGGTGATGAGCTGCTTTCTTATACCGCTATAGTCCATGTGTTGATATTGGAACATCCACGGTACTGTTAGGAAGGAACTTCTAGCATTTTGATCCAGCAACAGTGAAGGAACAATGACGAAGTCTGAGTCAGGAATGTGTGTGGCTCAGACGGGAATTTGTAGGTTGTTGTTTTCCTAGGTATCTGCTGCTTTTGTTCTGCAAGTTGGTGGAGGTCATGGGTCTGGAAAGGGCATTTTCTTAAATCTCACCAGGCCTGCTACCCAGATCTTGGGATGATGTGTATTTGAATAATTGTGGTGGATGAGCTATGCTGATGAGTCACAGCAGAGGTAACCATACTACTATGGCAGATGGAATACAATGTTGGCAAGTGTGAGGTTATCCACTTTGGTCGGAATAATGGTAGGAAGGACTACTACTTACAGGGCGAAAAGCTGCAGCATGCTATGGTGCAGAGGGACCTGGGGGTCCTTGCGCATGAGTCGCAAAAACCCAGCCTGCAGGTGCAGCAGGTGGTCAGGAAGGCAAATGGGATGCTGGCCTTCATAGCAAAGGGGATTGAATATAAAAGTAGGGAGGTCTTGCTGCAACTGTACAGGGCACTGGTGAGGCCGCAGCTGGAGTACTGTGTGCAGTTTTGGTTGCCGCACCAGCGCAAGGATATTTTGGCCTTGGAGGGAGTGCAGAGGACGTTCACTAGGCTGATACCAGAGTTGAGGGGGTTGAGCTATGAAGAGAGGCTGAATAGACTGGGCTTGTACTCATTAGAGTTTAGAAGGATGAGAGGAGATCTCATTGAGACGTATAAGATGATGAAAGGGATGGATAGGGTAGAGGTGGAGAGACTCTTCCCGCTCAGAAAGGACAGTAGGACTAGAGGGCACAGCCTCATGATAAGGGGGGGGGGGCAGTTTAGAACGGAGTTGAGGAGGAACTTCTTCACTCAAAGGGTGGTGAACCTCTGGAATTCTCTGCCCGTTGAAGTGGTGGAGGCTACCTCGCTAAATATATTTAAGACGTGGGGTAGATAGGTTTTTGGTAGGCAAAGGGATTAAGGGTTATGGGGAGAGGGCGGGAAAGTGGAACTGAGCCACTTCAGATCAGCCATGATCTTACTGAATGGCGGGGCAGGCTCGAAGGGCTAGATGGCCTACTCCTGCTCCTATTTCTTATGTTCTTACTATGATCTCAGGTCTATGAAGTAGCACACAGCTGCATTGAGGGAGGCAAATTAAGCTCCAAAAGGGCTAAAGGAAAAGACATGTCAAATAACTTTATGCCCCCTCAATGAACTTTGGGTGCTGATGTACAAGTGTAGCAGATAGAATTTATGTCTCCCTTTGGAATTTGTGTGGTAGGTTACTTACAATGAAAATCCAGTATACTATATTCTGGCAGAATTCTGTTTGGAATGGAATTTCTAGCCAAAGTGCTTTAACATTGAACAATTTATTAAACATTACCTGTAGCGGAATAGATAATTGTGACAAGTAAGTTTCACAATGATTACATTTTTCTTTAAGTGGTATTGTTTATATTAAGAAAGGAGATATTGTTGCAATCCCCATGGGAATCCATAAACCAAACGAGTCAAATTTACTGAACCCCCACTCTGCCAGGAAGAAACGAGATTTAATTGTTTGTGACTTTTACTTGAACACGAATCAGAATCAACATAAATTAAACAGTAAATCACAATTGGTATGAACTGTAAATTATACATGGAATAGCATATACAACAAAGACACATCCCACAAATCTTATATTCTAGGCTGTCCACTCTGCCTGTATGTCAAGGTCATCCATTGTTCTTCCAAACTCAGACCATCTTCAGACAGAATTCTAGTCCTTTCAAGAACGTAGTCAATTCTCTCCAGCAGCAGCTTCCAAAAAACAAGGTTCTGCCCGTGAAGTCTTCCACACAACAGTCTACTTCTTTCCAGAACCTTCTCAACTCTAAGCTCCCATCAGTTTTGGTGGCATGGATCTACCAGAACAACTTTTACCTTATACAGTACGGCCAATTCTGGACATTCATTCACTAATGAAAGTGAAAGAAACAGTAACAATAGTCTTAAATGTCCTTTCTGACTGCTCAAAAACCGACTGACTGTCAAGACTTGTTGACAGCCTCCTCTCTCCAGTCTCTGTATTTTAATTGCCTTCCCGTGGGGATTGCTTCCAGGTCAAGGATCACCTACTTTTGATATTTTGATCAGAAATAGGTGATCCTTGAGTTATAAAGGCAACAACTCAAGTTACTAACATTCTGAAAAAAGCTTACAGAATTGTTTGTCTGCCTTACAGAATTTAGGTTTAACGGAAGAAGTATGGAACATAAAAACAAAGTGGTAATGATAGATGTACATAAAACCAAGATATGATCTTAGTTAGAATGCCGTGTGAAGTATTGTTCCTCATGCTATAGCAAGTATAATCAGCCTTCAGGGAGACCAGAATGCTGCCAGGTATGAGAAAATACAAACACAAAGAAAATCTTGAAAAATGGGTCTTTTTGCCTTACTGTGGTGCAGATAATATCATGATATACTAGCACAATTTAAAATTGTGAAGGAATTAGACAAGGTAGATGGTTATTCAGTAGTTAAGAGTTCAAGAATAGGGCGGGGTGTGAAGTAAAACTATTACATTTAAAAGATTTAGAATGGAAAGACATCTTTTCATGCAGAGAATTGTAAGTTTGGGAAATTCATGTCCAACGTTAATGGTTGAGATAGTTTCGGTCTCACCATTCCTGATAATATTGGATAAGCGAATGAGAAAAAAGAGATTGAAAGGATATTAAGAAAGGTCGAAAAGCAGAAAATGTTGAAATATTTCAGCAGGTCTGACAGCATCCATGGGGAGAGAATAGAGCCAATGTTTTGAGTCTAGATGACCCCTTATCAGAGCTAGAACAGTACAGCTCAGGAACAGGCCCTTCTGGCTATCAGGAAGCATTTCTCTTCATAGAGGCTCAATATTCACCCCTTGATAGGAAAGGAAGGGGAAAAAGGTGAGGGAGAGATGAGGGAGATGGAGAAATAGATTTGGTCTGATTTTGGGGGGAAGGAAATGGAAAGGAGTCAAGGAGAGAAAGAGTGGAATGGTGGTGAGGGACCGGAGAGAATAATCTTCCTGTGCAGAGGGAAGCTGGTCCACTTCCATCCAGGCTGTCAGAGGGAGGTGGTCTCATGTATATTGTACTGCTTAACAGGTGGGGTTCCTGACCAGTTTTCTTCATTGTTTGGGGATGGGAAGTTACCAGGACTGAAGGGAAACTAACCCATGGCTGCCAGTTTTATTTTGCTGTGTGAAGACATTGAAGATTCCTTGTTAATGTTCATCAGTTGATTCTTATTGGGGTTTTCATAGCAGTAATTGGATAGTTACAAATAAAACTTCTGAAATCATCCTCTCTAACTTGTTAACCTGGTTATTTACCACTCTATCATGCATATAATCCTGAAATGTGGAGAATGAGGCCATGAAGAATAGATATTCTTGCAAACTCTGCCATCCAGCCCAAACTGATGGAATGGAAGTCTCCTTTCTGAGTTGGCTGCAATGTTTTTATGGGGAATTAGTTTCCTAGTTTTAGCTCTGATCACTGAGCATAAGCATGAAACGGCCCTCGTGCAGCACTAATTCTCTCATTCAGAAATGTTAATGTGGAATTCAGAATGCAGTCACAGTGGGAAACAGTAAGTTTACTGAGATAGAGGCTAAAGCACATTGTTAGGGGGATTAGGGAGAGTTTTTGCTTTAAACTGACAGGACTATATCTGATCTAAGAGTATTTAATACTGTCTAAGGGAAAGAAATTGATCCCTTGTTTGCTAAGAATAATATTGCTCACCTGGCCCACGACCAGATTTTTCTTCTTATTCGTTCATAAAACGACAAAGCATGTTTGAGAGCTAGAGCTGTGTCTGTAACTGGTGCCGGTCCATGTTTAATTAGGTGACAGTTCCCTGTTTCGCGGAAATGAAACAACAAAGTGTCCATGGGCTTTGATGGATCTGATGATTTCTCAACCCAAAGAGTCTAAGATAATGAAGTAAATGTAGTTTACATGATGACAAAACATTCCCTTTAACTCATTGATCACTTTAAGCAAACATTAGAATATATTGGGAATTAACAGAAGCTCCCGCAGCTGCAGCATTTTCTCTTGTGCCAAACAATGTCCTTTTAATCAGCAACTTCCAGGTAAAAGGTAAATATCTTTTTTTACCTGAGGATAGATTATTTGAGTGGTGAGATAAACTTCAGGCCTGAGTATGGGAGTTATCAGCTCTCTTGGGATGGACTAGGGGGTGGGTGTCACAGAGGGGACTATTTGAAAAGGTAACGGAAGGCAGGAGGTGGAGTGCTCATCACTTTGCCACATTTACCAATGGCGGGGGAGGTGGAGGACAGCACTCAGAAGCTGAATGGGCAACTCCTGTCACCACCAGTGGCACAGGGCCTTTAACCCAATGAGAGATTGCAAGAATAACCCTCATGGCTTGCTGGAAAGCTCAAGTGGCCACCTCCTCATGTGGCAGCTGCTCACCTGCCTTCAACAACGTTGTTCCAACCCCCTCAGCAATGTCCACTTGCCTGGCTCCAGAACCACTTACCTGATTGGAAGGGTGCTTCTAGTATATCCTTCCTGCCAGTTGTAGTGCCAGCAGTGGCCACTGCTTCCGATGACAATGTCTTTTAATTGTGCAGTGTAATTTAAAGTAATATTCAGTGCTCATTTCTGTAACATTAGCAATCTTCGATCCTTCTGTTAGATTGCTTCCTTTCTGAGTTTAAAGGCTGAAGTAAATCTGTTCTCGCTCATAGCTCTGATCCCTGAGTCTGAGGATCAGCCCCAAGGCTTTCACGTCACTGCCTCCATCCCTCGGTTGTCTCTCTCGTTTCTTTGTGCTTGAATTGGATTCTGTATTTGAGGAATGATCTCATCAGGGAGTTGTACAGTTTGTCATTACTCCCAAACTTAAATCGTCCAGCTGCAGAGGAAAGGAGAAAGCTGTGAGAATAACTTGCAAAAGCAGGGTTTGAGAAACAAGAACTATACAATACTCAAGATGAGATTGGAAAAAGAAGTTGAAGGAATATGGGACGAGTGGGTAAATGTAATTTGGAATATTTGTTCCTGTGAAGGATGAGCACCAGTTTATCCTCTGGTTGGACCTTCCATTTGAATCTGTCTTAAAAGCCAGCAATAGCTTTTCTAGTGTCACCAACATCACTGTAGGATAATCCAGACTTATCTGGAACACAACTAGTTTGAATTTTAGTAACTCATCCAATTTCTAAATTTATTCCACAAAATGAATAAAACTATATTAAAAGATTAGGAATTTCTATTTCACTGGATTAGAATCCCTACACTGTAGAAGGAGGCCATTTGGTCCATTGAGTCTGCACTGACCCTTCCAAAGAGCACTTTACCAGGCCCTCCCCTCTGCCCTACTCCTGCATCCCTGTGCATTTACCATGGCTAATTCACCTAATCTACACATTTTTGGACATTAAAGGGCAATTTTGCGTGGCCAATCCACATAAACCGCACAGACACCGAAGGCCAGATTTGAACCCATGTCCACGGCGCAGGGAGACAGCAATTCTAACCACTGTGCCACCATTAATTGTAGATACTTCCAAAAGATAGCCACTAGAAAAGAGAGGAAGGCACCAATGAGCAGATTCCCAGATCAGACACGCGCAAAGTCCTGCTAGTCAACAAAATGCTGACGTGACTCGGCAGTCTGAGTTTTCCATTTGTTTAATGGATGCAAGATCGAGATTTGTAGGCCCAAATGTTCCCAACCTGTGTCCGTGCAAATACCAGACTCCATCACTTGCACCAGTGAATTTTCTATCAGGTGTTTTCTACTTTTTCTTTTACAGAGCTATTCGCCACTTACAATGTGTGGATTTTCCAGACAAACCAGCCTGCACTTGTGTTTAGTATGAAGATCATTTCATTTAATCCGATGGACATCTCAATTTCATTTAACATAATTTCTCTTGAGAGCTGATGTTGAATCAGTTGTAGTTTTGTGCAAGCTTGCTTGGGATTGGTGAAATTCTGCAAAAATGTGTTGCCAAATTCCTTTCAGGTGGAAAAGACCTTTATTTAAATGTGAAGACTGCACCCTGCACTCTCAAGATGGAGCTGTTCTTTTGACAACCTTGCTGATTCTGAAATCTGTACTCTTAAGTTCTGCTGGGACTGTGAGATGTAGGTGAAATAGATAAGTCTTAAAAAAAGGCCTAAAAATTGAACTTAAAAATAAATGACTTTATCCACCAATTGTTTTCTTCCATCCCTGCCCAGCAGGTGTTCAGTTGACTTCTGTGAATTTCCCTGTTAACCAAATTTATGCTCCTAAAGCCTTTTAAAATATTGCTAATAGTTTGAGAACCTCTTACTTTTGTGTCCTCAGCAAAAATTATCTCATTTTTGCAAGTCCCTATCACACTGATACAAGCAGTGTGAGTCCATCTCCTGCAAGACCTTCAGATGCTTTGCAGAAGTGGTAACACCACTGAACCCAGGATGACCCACATGTGTAACAGCTGGAAATGCTGAAGATGCTCAGCATGTCAAATATCATCTGGAGATATGCTACTTGGCCTGCTGTTTCCAGCTTTTCATTGCATACTTAACACAGTCTGCAGTACATACTTACCCCCACTCCTTCAGGAAAAAAAACTTGTAATTGTTGTTATGCAGTCAGGCATTTGGAGAAACCATTTGAACTGAGCTGCATTCAATTTTTCAACTAGGAAAAGATTTTATTTCAAAATTCTGCTCTTTTTTGATTGTAAATTCTATTATCAAACAACTTATTTTCAAGACAGTAAGGTTGCAGATCCCAGAACACATATCAGGGTTGAATGATTTTATTAGGTTGATCTTTTACTTTTAAATTCTGAAAATGAATGAGCCAAACTTTGCACATCCCTAATTTCAATCAGTCCATCATTGGCATCCATGTTTTCAGCTGCCAAGGCCCTAAGGTCTGGAATTCCCTTCCTAAACCTCTCTGCATTGGAATTTTCTTGATAACCTCTCCACCTCTCTGTATCACTTTTCTGTTTTAAGATGCTCCTTAAAATCAATTTGACCAACCTTTTGGTCACCTGCTCTATTGCCTTTTATGTGACATAGTGTCAAATTTTGTTAATTTGCTCCTGCAAACACCTTGAGATGTTTTACAATATTAAAGATGCAATATAAATGCAAGTTGTTATTGCTTCATTTATCTGCAATGGTGTCCATTAAAGGAAATATGGAATATGATAGCCAATGGAGCATTCAGAATAATTTTTAATAATGTAAACACCTGAATGGCTAAATTTAAGCCCAGTTCAACAATTTATTGAATTTTATTTCTGAGTAATCAAGCATTGGCTGGTAAAAGAAATCCTACTTTAATGACCAAGTGGGTTGTTCAAAAGAGTGAAAGTGAAAATATATAACAAAGAGCTATGATATGCAGATGCTGGTGTTAGACTAGGATAGGCACAGTAAGAAGTCTCACAGCACCAGGTTTATTTGAAATCACAAGCCTCCAGAGCGCTGCTCCTTCACCACAAGTGACCTGATGAAGAAGCAGTTGTCCGAAAGCTTGTGATTCCAAATAAACCTATTCGACTTTAACCTGGTGTTGTGAGACTTCTTAAGGAGGCACACTTCCCATCTTTCAGAAGTATATGGGAAAGGAAGTATGTCATTGGAATGAGCAAGAAACAAAGACCGCAACATTTTTCTGAGGTTGAACTACAACCTGAGTACAGTACAGAAACATCTAGAGATTGTTGTGTACCCAGGGTGTGGGGAGGAGGAGGAAACTTCAGAAAGCCACCACATAGAGGAAAGTGGCAGCATCACTTCACTTCTTTCACCCCTAGAATATAAGGACAATGCTGGAAAACATTCTGTGGCTGTACAAGAGCAGGTAAGGTAAGATATCTGTCACAAAACCTTTTGCAATGTTGGGGACTAATGGTTCACCCTCTGAAGTTAGGGACTGTACATATTCTTTCATGCTTACTAACTCAACAATCTTCCAATGAATATGTTGCCGTCTTCTCCAACAGCACTTACTGACATGTAGAACTCTAAAACTCCATTCTCCACTTTAACAGATGCTATCAGCAGATCTGCTGTGGCCTGAGAAACCACCCTCATACACCACAGGCCTCATGTCCTGGCCAGCTAGAGTATGCAGGATCAAGGCTGAGTCAGGATGTAATTTCTTTGGCAGGAACCCACTCATGTATGAGGGCATCTTAGATTCCTAATAAAGGACAGCAATAGGAAATATGGGCAGAGTATAACAGATTTAGTGCCTGGCTCTATGCTGGAATGATTTTTGGCCCAAATCTTGATTTCCCATTATTGGGTCTTCTGGTTGCTTTTTACAAGAAAAAACCATTTAAGAGCCAACCTCTGTGTTCCTCAAGGATTTGGGGAGGGCAGGCAGATGACATGACCATTTTGTCAGAGAAAGGATTTCTGTTTAAATGGCTACAGGGTTTTTCAGGCTGTAGCATCCACTGGAATGAAAAGGAGACTGGGGTAGGCTGCTCCCTGGGCCCCTCATTCTTATCAGGATGTCATAGAGTCATTGAGGTTTACAGCATGGAAACAGGCCCTTCGGCCCAACTTATCCATGCCGCCCTTAATTTTTTTTAAAAAACCCCCAAGCTAATCCCAATTGCCTGCATTTGGCTCATATCCCTCTATAGCCATCGTACCTATGTAACTATCTAAATGCTTTTTAAAAGATAAAATTGTACCTGTCTCTACTACTACCTCTGCCAGCTTGTTCCAGACACTCACCACCTTCTGTGTGAAAAAATTGCCCCTCTGGACATTTTTGTATCTCTCCCCTCTCACCTTAAATGTATGTCCTCGAGTTTTAGACTCCCCAACCTTTGGGAAAAGATATTGACTGTCTACCTTCTTATTCCCCTCATTATTTTATAGATCTCTATAAGATCACCCCCTCAGCCTCCTACGTTCCAGAGAAAAAAACCCCAGTCTATTCAGACTCTCCTTTATAACTCAATCCAACAAGACCCAGTAGCATACTAGTAAATCCTTTCTGCACTCTTTCTAGTTTAATAATATCCTTTCTATAATAGCGTGACTAGAATTTCACACATTATTCCAAGTGTGGCCCCACCAATGTCTTGTACAACTTCAACAAGACATCCCAACTCCTGTATTCAAAGTTCTGACCAATGAAACCAAGCATGCCGAATGCCTTCACCACTCTGTCCACCTGTGACTCCACTTGCAAGGAACTATGAACATGTACCCATAGATCTCTTTGTTCTATAACTCTCCCCAACGCCCTACCATTAACTGAGTAAGTCCTGCCCTGGTTCAATCTACCAAAATGCATCACCTTGCATTTGTCTGAATCAAACTCCATCTGCCATTTGTCAGCCCACTGGCCCAACTGATCAAGATCCCGCTGCAATTGGAGATAACTTTTCTCACTGTCCACCATGCTACCAATCGTGGTGTCATCCGCAAACTTACTCACCATGCCCCCTATATTCTCATCCAAATTATTAATATAAATGACAAATAAAAGTGGACCCAGCACCCATCCCTGAGGCACACCACTGGTTACAGGCCTTCAGTTTGAAACACAACTCTCTGAAACCATCCTCTGGCTTCTGTTAAGAAGCCAATTTTGTATCCATTTAGATACCTCGCCCTGGATCCCATGAGATTTAACTTCATGAAACAACCTACCATGTGGTACCTTATCAAAGGCCTTGCTAAAGTCCATGTAGACAATATCAACTGCACTGCCCACATCTACCTTTTTAGTTACCCCTTAAAAAAAACTCAGTGAGACATGATTTTCCACTCACAAAGCCATGCTGACTGTCCCTAATCAGTCTTTGCATCTCTAAATGCCTGTAGCTCCTGTCTCAAAATACCTTCCAACAATTTACCCACCACAGATGTGAGGCTCACTGGCCTGTAGTTCCCAGGCTTTCCCCTGCCCCAAAAATTGTGTGATTGTGAGGTGGAGAGAGCCCTGATACTTCTGTGGTTGAGAGAGTGGGGAAGAGAGCCCCTGAAATCTCCATGGTGGTGAAGGGGGTCACTCTGATGCTCATGGGGCGGTCCTCTGTGTTCATGAGGGCTTGGGAAGTGAGTTTATTTCTTGTGCAAATTGGGGCACCCCTTTAAGATGGCATCCCAATCTCTGTGGAGCTGGTCTTGCCAGCTCTATCAGGCTCTACCCTACCTGAGTAACAGCCCCTAGATATTTTTTATGCAAATCTGGTCTGAAAACCCAGCTGTGGATCTGGAGAGATACACGGTGGTTCGCCATCAGAGTCTGACATTTTGACAAATTTTGGTAAAATTCCCCCTTATGTTATGGGCAGTATGGTGGCACAGCAGTTAACACTGCTGCTTCACAGCGCCAAAGACCCAGGTTTGATTCCTGGCTTGGGTCATTGTGTAGAGTTTGCATGTTCTCCCTGTGTCTACGTGGGTTGTCTACGTGGGTTTCCTCCGGGTGCTCTGTTTCCTCCCACAGTCCAAAAGATATACGAGTTGGGTGCATTCTCCTTCAGTATACCTAAACAGGTGCCAGAGTGTAGCGACTAGGGGATTTTCACAGTAACTTCATTGCAGTGTTAATGTAAGTCTATTTGTGACACTAATAAATAAACTTAAAACTGAACTTAATTATTTATATTGCATTTCCATAATTTCTTTTGTACAACTACAGATTCTATCCAAGTCCAAATCGTACTCTTCCCCTCTTCAGGTCACAGTCCTGAGGAATTTAAGCTCCCATGGTATTCTTGGCTCTTAAGGAAGACATTTTGGAGATGTGAGGACTTTTTTTGGCATCTGGTAGGATATCATCATCTGGGGATTTGGAGAGTATTGCTGGGAAATGGACTGCGGATTGCAAAATGACTGTTTGCAAGGACAATGAAGATTTTTCAATGAAAGACTGATCCCAAAAGGAAGACTGAAGAGAATTGAACTAGGGATCTTCTGGGACTAAAACTAGAGTTCAGGACACTCTGACGAAGTTGTTTCTCCATCAAAGGACAATGTGACCAAGCTGCAGGAGAGGAATAATATTGAACTCCAGGGACGACTGTCACAGCTGCATTATCTACTGCTGTATCAGAGACTGAGGAGGCATTGAAGATCTGAGATTTTAAAGTACTTAGCTGATGAAGGAAGGAACAATTAACATCCTGTCAGACTATCAGAAAAAGAAGATGCTTTGCCCATCATATTTTTGGGAGGAATGTCAACATGTAACAGGCAGTAGAAAGAGAGACACACTTTGCTCTTTACAAGGTTTCTCAACTCTAGGCTGTGGGGAAAAATTGTTGAGGACATGGAGACAAAACAGTATCATCCTTAGTAATGAGATGAATTTCCTGTTGGCAATCGATCTGAGGACAAGGTGCTACACAGGAGTCCGCAGCTTCAGGAGCACTAAAGATTCTACCAGAGCTTCTATGTCACTCTTTAATTCTGACAGGGAGGAGACTTTCAGCTAGGACTGAAGCATGGCTACCAATTGACTTTCATATTTGGAAAGTATTAGCTCTTGAGTGATATGATCATCCATTGACTCTGACCTGGACTTAGGCATTCTCTGTGGAAGAATCTTCATGACAAACAGGAAATGAAGTAGACAGTACATCTACAGGTTCCGTGGAACTGATCTAAATGCTGCTCAGCCCCTAAAATTACAGCTGCTTCTTCTAAAAAGAAAACATAAGAACATAAGAACATAAGAACATAAGAAATAGGAGCAGGAGTAGGCCATCTAGCCCTTCGAGCCTGCCCCGCCATTCAATAAGATCATGGCTGATCTGTCGTGGCTCAGTTCCACTTTCCCGCCCTCTCCCCATAACCCTTAATCCCTTCTCTTATCAAAAACCCATCAACCCGCTTCTTAAAAATATTTAGCGAGGCAGCCTCCACCACTTCAACGGGCAGAGAATTCCAGAGATTCACCACCCTTTGAGTGAAGAAGTTCCTCCTCAACTCCGTTCTAAACCGCCTCCCCTTTATCTTGAGGCTGTGCCCCCTAGTCCTACTGTCTTTTTTGAGCGGGAAGAGTCTCTCCACCTCTATCCTATCCATCCCATTCATCATCTTATAAGTCTCAATGAGATCTCCCCTCATTCTTCTAAACTCTAACGAGTACAAGCCTAGTTTATTCAGCCTCTCCTCATAGCTCAATCCCCTCAACTCCGGTATCAGCCTAGTAAACCTCCTCTGCACTCCCTCCAGGGCCAAAATATCCTTGCGCACAGTGAGGGCGATCTTCCCAAATGAATTCAAAGTGCTGAACAAGCATGAAAATGGGAGTTTTGGATCTGTTTGTTTGGCGAGAGAAAAATTCAGTTAGAATTTAAATATTAAAATCAGCCTTGCGCTGGCGAGGCTGATTACACCAGCAGATTGAGACCAGTAAGATCGCGAGAGGTGAGAAATCTCTGGCGATCTTACTGGCTCACCATACCAGTTGACCAGTTTGATGAGCCAGTAAGATCACCCCCAGAGACTTTGGTCAGGATTTTCCCGTCCTACCGTTGGCTGGGATCTTCAATGGACTCTAAGCTAGTTCACTGTCTCTCCTGCAGTGTGTCCCAGCACAGTGGGGCTAAAAAATCCCAACCTTTATCTGGTACACCCAGCAATGTGAAAGATGAATCATTCTCTGGGACTTCAATATCCAACAGATCACACAGTACTGCAAGGAACTCTTCCCGATCAATCGCCAGGAAGAGCCAATTCAGGTCCAACAGATTTTCATGGAGATGGCCACCATCGGCTGCTATGCCTTTTGAACCCTCTGTCTGTGGCCTGGCTTCATGATTAACGCATGATGCACTTTCACTGACTTCATTAATGAAAACAAGAGATATTTATTAATAGGAATTGTACAGCAGCCTCATGACTGTAGCTAGCTTCCCAAACTGTCTCTTTGCTTAAGAAGCCTTTCTCATCATGGAGTCATTCCACCCCCCGAATCCCGATTGATCACACAGGCCATGTGACACATATTTTACTGTGTTACCATTAAAGGGACAATCACCACAACAGGCCAAATCACTTTGAAGCTCGGCCTTTATTAAATGTAACTGTCAAGTTCTGTGGGTCAAGTAGAAGTTCAAATGCAGTACATTGGATTCAAACTGACCTGAGATAAACTGGAAATAGACAGTAAGTACAGTCTATGGAGGCCAGTGGGAGAAAGGGTTAAGGTGAGTTATTGTTGTAGAGACAAGAGATATGCAGTGTCGCACCAGCCCAGTAGATTTTTGTAGGTCCAGAGGAGCATTAATGGTGCGATAAGATTACTTTTCATGGTACTTTTGCCAATTTAAACCCAATCCCTAAAAATGTTGCTGTGTTATGAAAGCTAAGAGTTTGGCTTGTTACTACTATAAAGGACAGCTGCGTTATTGAGACTTCCTTATTGACTGGTATGAAGGTGTTGTTCTCCCACATTTCCATAACTAGTTCTTGATGGATTATATTGAAGGATATTTGGCAGCTACGTTGGCTTGGGAATGGGAAAGAGAATTAAAATTGAACCAGAAATACTTACTGGCACGTAAACTGGTCAAAGCTGAGCATGACTGGTCAAGCTTCCTAGAACTACTGTAAGTTTATAGTACATTAACAGCTGATTCTTTTAAGCCTTTGTTATCTTAGAAGGTTGGTTAAACTTTTATAGTTCTAACCTTTGTGTTTTGTTTGGTTGCAATTATTCAAAAATCTGTTTGATTGAGCACAGTCAAGATTGAGCACAAATAGCCAGGGGAGGAGTTTGCAAAGTTATAAACCCACGGAATTATTAAAGAAGGGTGCGGCCTTCAGCACTAATCCAGTGTCACAGAAGAAACAACAGGTTGAAGATGTCTTTTCTGAATACCCTGAACCTTACAGGTAAAGACAAGTCAGTAGGAAATGTAACTATCTGTGCTGAGCTGATTTTTCTCCAAATCATACTTAATTGGTTTGTAAATGTTATTCATTCTGAAGTGAATAATATTTACTGAAGCAATTAACTTATTTTGTGGCTTACTCTCATTGTTCTAACTTATAACTAAGTTCTGTTGCAAAATGCTCCCAGCGCTGTGATATATGTAAAAAACAAACCACAACAGCTTCAATCAGCCAAAATCACATTTTTAATAGCATTATCTTGAGATTTGTTTTGTGGCATAATTTGATTGCCAGGGTTAGGTATATCTGACTGTCACCCAGCATCAGTGTAAATGTTCAATATCTATTTTAAGGAGCATTGGAAATCAGGAGTTAGAAGCAAAGTGAGAAATATTATTCTCTCTCACTATAGAAAATGTGTTTGTGTGGGCACTTTGTCTCTATTTATTAATATTAAAAGGAAAATAAATACCTAAAGATGAGTTAAGTTAGTTACAGGATCAAAATTCTTCACCTGCTATAATCTCACAACAGGATAGAGCTGTGACTCGGTTAATAGCAATCTCTCCTCTGAGTCAGAAAGTTCTGGGTTTAAGCCCTGCTGCTGGCCACGAAGTTGCAAATGAAGGCTGGTATTGCAGTGCAATACTGAGACATTAAACTGGGTTCATTCTGCCCCCTCATTTTGGCATTAAATATCCCACACCCGATTTTGAAAAAGAGGGGGGAGCTATTCCCAGCGTACTGAAAAATATTTATCTCGCGATTGACATCACAAAACAAACGCTCACATTGCTGTTTGTGTAAACTTGCTATATCCAAATTGTCCACCATGTTTCCTAAATTAGAACGTAGACTAACATTCAGAAGTACTTAATTGACTGTAAAGTGCTTTGAGATATCTGGCCCATCATGAACAGTGCTATATAAATACAAGTTTTTTTATAACTACAGTGAGGATAACGACCCTATATTTATCAAGATACATGACTGGTAAACAAAATACTCCAAAGTAATGCATATCTATTAGGGGTATTAGCATGAGTGTAATAACCTTTTATTTTGCTTTCTTGTTGTCATATGTTAGGTTCAGGTAATCCACAATGACATTTTGAATGCCATTTTGCCATATAAATTAAATTCTGTCCATGTTGTGCTCTCAAATCTGTTTAAAATGTGGCTTCTACTGCCTGTAAAATCATGAACGGCACTCCCTGCCTCCCGCCTTTGGCAGCCATGGTTTCAGCAACTGTCAAAACCATAAGTTCTGTAATTTCCTCCTTAAACCTCCCATTCTCTCTTTTCCTCTTTACACTACTCCTTACAACCTTTGATCATGTTTTAAGTTATCTGGTTTAATATCTCCTTGTGTAATCCTGTAGCAAAGGTTTTGTTTAATTGCTTTTAAGCACGTTGCTATGTTTTATTTTGTTAATGATAAAATGAGGGTAGCATGGTGGCTCAGTGGTTAGCACTGCTGCCTCACAGCGCCAGGGACACAGGTTCGATTCCCAGGTCACTATCTCTGTGGAGTCTGCGGTTCTCCCCGCGTCTGCATGGGTTTCCTCCCACAGTCCGAAAGATGTGCTGGTTAGGTGCATTGGCCATGCTAAATTCTTCCTCATGTACCCAAACAGGTACCTGAGTGTGACACCTAGGGGATTTTACAGTAACTTCATTGCAGTCTTAATGTAAGCCTACTTGTGACACTAATAAATAAACTTAAAACTTTAAATAAGCTTGTTGTTATCGAATCTGTCCTGTGAAACAGGAGAGCCATGATTTTATTGAAAGTGGAACAAGCTCCAGGGTCCAACATTTGCTTCTATTCTGAATGCTCTTAGGTTTAAAAAATGGCTGACCGTGAGAGTGAATGTACAAAAAGGTTTCAGGTTTTTGATCATGCGCTCAAGGCACCTCGTTGAAGAGATGAAACAGAGAAGAGATGTCATGTATCCATAGAGAGGAAGAAGGCCTTCCAGACACACACTCTGGAGTATTGGGAAGAAATAGTGGCAGAGATCAATGCCGGGAGTATTGCACCACGAACATGGATGTAGCACAGGAAGAAATTTAGTTATCTCTCAGAGATGTCAAAGCAAATGAATTCACCTCAAATGACACATCCTGACACCTGCACCAATAATCCGCAATTCAATTCATTGCACTGCCATCTCTCATCTGCCAATAATCTCTATCAATCAGGATCCAACGCTGCCATTTAAATGCTTTATCTTACCCGAATATACTTAGCACTGTCAGAAACCTTACACCCTGCACAAGAAGCAAAGCCACTAATGCACAAGGGTGATGAATTTTTTTTGTACGCATTCTGATTTAATTTATATATTTGGAATGGAATGGACATTTTCTACTAGCTTTGCACTGTCCCAAAGAAGAGAATGTGGTGGTCAGTGAGAGAGGAAATATAAGAAATGTGAGACCGTGTATGAATGGGCAATTATAGCTGAGGTTACTGACATTGCTCCTTGATTACATAGTTCTCAGGCTGTATCCTCACATCCTCTTTCTATTTCTCAATCTCCAGTTGCACCTCCTTTTGCTTGTTGCTTCTCATCTGAACGACAGTGGTAAGGTTTGTTCCCACTTAATTACCATGCCACACGTCACCACTAATTTGATGCCCATTCTTTTAGAGCACTAACAAAGAAGAAAACAGTCCGGGAAACAGGCCCTTCAGCCCAATGAGCCCGCGCCGCTATTTTAACATTATGAATCCCCTCTCCACCCATGACCCTTGTCTATGCTTATGGCATTCCACACTGAGGGAAGACTAATTTAGGGACAATTTGTTACACCAATCAGCCTAATAGCACATCTTTTGGATGTGGGAGGAAACCGGAGCACCCGGAGAAAACCCATACAAGCACGGGGAGAATGTGCAAACTCCAACAGACACTGGCCCAAATCCATGTGTCTGCACAGCAAACAGTGATAGTCACTGAGCTGTCGTGTTGCCCAGCATCTGGTCCAGTTTAAGCACACTAACGACATGAAGTACTAGGCTATTCTCGAAACAACCAAGAGCATCCCTCGTACGACCCATCGCGTGTCTGCCCCTTGTTGGACAACAAGGCAGACCGAAGCACCTGCGGATTAAAAGAGAAAAAAATCAGTATCATCCACATCCTTATACATTCCCAGGGACGTCCCAAGTCTCCCGAACCTTATTTAAAACAGTCTCCTATATGCCTCCATCTCCATCCCACTCATGTGCCTGCCTAAGTAGTTCTTAAACAACTCCTGCGTGCCTGCCTCCACCACCTTGCTTGGCAGAGCATTCCGTACCCCCACTACCCTCTGTGTGAAAAACCTCCCTCTAACATCCAAATTATACCTCGCCCCCCTCACCCTAAGCCCGTGGCCCCTCAATGTGCATTTCCAACCTAGGAAAAAGCTTACCACTGTTTACTCTATCTATACCCTTCATAATCTTATATACCTCTATTAGATCTCCCCTCAGTTGCTGTCTTTCAAGGGAAAACAGCCCCAATTTGTGCTGTAGTGTTCTGTGTTCTATGTTCTATGTTCCAATTTGCTCAATCTTTCCTCATAACCCAGTCCTTCCATACCAGGCAGCATCCTGGTAAACCTCCTCTGCACTTTCTCCAGGGTCTCCATGTCTTTCCGGTAGTAAGGCGACCAGAACTGGACGCAGTACTCCAAATGCGGTCTAACCAACGTTCTATACAACTGCAACATTAGACTCCAGCTCTTATATTCTATACCCCTTCCTATACAGGCTAACATACCAGAGGCTTTCTTCACAACCTTCTCCACTTGTACTGCCACCTTCAAAGACTTGTGCACTTGCACCCCCAAGTCCCAATGTGGTTCTTCCAGAGCAGTTTGAATGGTGGAAACATTGCTTGTGGATGTTGATAGGTTCCCTGTGGTAGCATGGGAAGGCCTGTCGTGCATGCAGGCATAGGTCCTAGATGGGAATCCTAAACATTTCATGGGGGTAACACTTGTTATCTAGGAGTCACAATGGTTCAATTGCCACAGAATGAAGGAATTATGACTCCTGCCAGGATAGCAGACATTAATTGGCATGATAGGATGCCCGTGGCCACACAAAGGCTGCATGTTGAGGGTGTGAATCCCTATGTATTAAAAAAAAGCCTGAATTTCCATGAGAGACGCGCAAAGCAATATGTGTGCAAGCAATGGCATCCTGCATCATGAGGGAAATCTCTAATTATCACACACTTGTCACTAGCAAGAGACCATGAGGTGAAGCTATATCTCTTTGTGTAGTCTTCCCTTTGTGCAATAGAATATTGAAAACTGAGAAATGTTACTTATTTTCGGCGTGGAGGGAGCCCAATACATAAAGGTTAAGAGCCACTGCAATCTTGACAGCTACAGGCAATGCTGTCTTTGCCTAAAGTTGCATGGGCAGATTTCAGTTTTTAGTGAAGTGCAGATGCCTCGAGCGCTGGTCATTGCTGAAGTTGAGGTAACAGCATTGCTCTCCAAAGCCCTCTTGGCAGATAAACTACTCTGCTCTCCCTTCCTTTTCCACCAACTATTCCTGCTCTGCATGGTCTCTCTTCTTTCTCCCAGTAAAACTCAATTCCAAGTGGAAGATTAACCAGCCACCCATGTCTGAAAGAAACTTGTTCTCTGCAGCCTTTAAATAAGCAGAAACCTATTTCAACCAGAACAGCCTCTGTGGACTAATGAAACATTTGGCAAGTATAAAAACACACAACATTGCACCAACAGCCAGAACAAATAATCAGTAATTTACTTGGGAGTAGTTTGTGATTTACTTAAGCAAAGCTTTGGGGTTTTGGGTGGGTGTGCACTTGGTGCATGAGATGGAATTTGTAGATGACAGTGCCGGCATCAAACCATCATTGCACACTGGTTTCATAATACTGTGGATGGCCATTAGGGGATCTTGCAAACCTCTTTATCAAGTTGATGTCTGATGCATTCAATTCATTCATTTCACAAGTGTGCGTTCATATTTCAAATTTCATTTTGCAGTGTTTGGAGGCTGAGTGGAACCCAAGAATGTGGTGCTCCAGTGCTCCATTTCAACTCTGTTTATTTAAAATATCAATAGGTTACGTTCTTTGAACATGTTCATATGACTAAGACAGTCCATTACAAAGTGGTAACTTCTGTCGTGTAGCCAGAATTGTTTATTCCTTGAATATGTAAGCCCACTCTTATTCCTTACCCACTGGAATAAATTAATTTTTTTTGCAGTAATGTAGCTAGGCAGGGGACTAGGGAGAGACTCTGGGGCTGAATACCTTCCTTCTGCACGGTAAAGATTCTGTGAATATCTTTTTTTTATTGCTGTTAATAGGTTTGTTCCTCCTTGGACTCATACTGCTGAGTCATACAGAGAGAACAATAGCAAAGGATGAATCCAATGTTGTTCAGAAGGGGAAAGGATCAACAGCCAAACTGAAAGAAATAATGATTGGCAGATGCTTCAACTACCTTGGAACCATAAACCCCAATGCAGGGTAGGTCAATTTATCATTCTTATAGCATTACAGCACATCATAACCCTCAATTTTTTGGAACAAAATACTTGAGACAATTTTCACTTATTGCAGCAATTAAAAGCCGTAACCAGTAAAAATATATGAGTTGTTAGCTCAGTTGGCTAGATGGCTAGTCCATGATGCAGAGCAATGCCAACAGTGTGGGTTCAATTCTATGCCAGCTGAAGTTAGCTTTCATTTTCTTCATTTGTGGGACATGGGCATTGCTGGTTGGCCAGCATTTACTGCCTATCCCTAGTTACCCTTGGAGGGCAGTTGGGAGTCAACTACATTGCTGTGGCTCTGGAGTCATATGTAGACCAGACCAGCTAAGGATGGCAGATTTCCTTCCTGAAAGGACATTAGTGAACCAGATGGGTTTTCCTGACAATCAACAAAAGGTTTCATGGTCATCAGTAGATTCTTAATTCCAGATATTTTTTATTGAATTCAATTCCATCATCTGCCTTGTGGGATATGAACCCAATCCCCAGAATATTAGCTGAGTACCTGGTCTAGCGATAATATCTGTAGGCCACTGCCTAATTTTGATTTGATTTGATTTATTATTGTCATATGTATTAGTATACAGTGAAAAGTATTGTTTTCTGTGTGCTATATAGATAAGGATTAATTTATTGTAAGGTAGGAACATTCAAAAGTCTGATGACAGCAGGGAAGAAGCTGTTCTTGGGCCATTTGGTACGTATCAGACTTTTGTATCTTTTTCCCGGTGGAAGAGAGAATGTGCGGGGTATGTGGGGTCCTTAATTAAGCTGGCTGCTTTGCTGAGGCAGCAGGAAGTATAGACAGAGCCAGTGAATGGGAGTCTGGTTTGCATGAAGGCGTGGGCTACATTCACGACCTTTTGTAGTTTCTTGTGGTCTTGGGCAGAGCCGGAATCATACAAGATGTGATACAACCAGAAAGAGTGCTTGTTACGGAGTACCTGTAAAAGTTGGTGAGAGCTGTAGCTGACATGCCAAATTTCCTTAGTCTTCTGAGAAAGTGGGCCTTCTTAACTATAGCGTCGGCACTGGAGTCCTGGACAGGTTGTTGATGATCTGGACATGAAGGCCCTGCCTTCTAACCTTGCCCCTCACTTGAGGTGTGATGGTCTTTGGATTACATCACCACCAGTCAACTTTCTCTCAAAGGCAAGATCAGCCTATGGTCCTCTAGACTGTGGTACATCTTGCGTCTTACAGGGAATTGACTTGTTTGCAAATTATGTGTAAATAGTACACTCCAGTGACCTTCTACAAAGCTCACTTTAGCAAATACAAAACACTTTCTAATGTTCAGTTGCTAGACAACTGACTCATGAATAGGAGAAAAATACAAGCAGATTGACTTTGGCACTCTTTCAAAATGATATCTGCCTTTTTGTGCATAAAACTCTGAAGCAAATTTAATCAAAATTGTGGCAGTTCAAGGGATAATTTGCGCAATTTATTTTTAAGTGAGGTGTGTAATTTTAAGTATGGTGTTTTATTTTAATTTCTCTTCCTCTTTTGCTGTTTCTCACAATTTTTGCTAAATATTTGCCTGTTGCTATAATAAAATAATTTTTTAAAAAAGGTTGGTTCACAAAATTGAAGCTCATGGAATGGGAGGGTCAGTGTCAGCTAATGTGAGGTGTTGCATTTTGGCAGAAGGGATAGGGCGAAATAACATAGAATCGGGTCTATAGCGCAGAGCTAAAGAATGGGAAGAGACAGAGGAACCTGGTAGTTCATATGTGTGGTTTTTTGAAGGTGTGACAGCACATTGAGGGAGTAGTTAGAAAATCACATGGGACCTTGAGCTTAATAAATAGAGGCATTGAGAAAAAAAACTGGAAGATCTTCTTGAACTTTTTTAAAACTCTGGTTAGGGCACAACTGAAGTAGTGTGTCCAATTCTAGTCACCACATGTGGAAGAACATGGGGTCCTTGAGAGACTGCTGAGGAGCTTTACCAGAAAAGTCCAAGGGATGAAGGGTTTTGCTGCAAAGTTGGGTTGGAGAAGCTGGGGTTGTTCCTTTTATTCATAGAATTTACAGTTCAAAAGGAGGCCATTCGGCCCATTGAGCCTGCACCAACAATAATCACTAATCAAAGCAAAGGAGATTGGTTGGAAGAGAGGGAGTCACATGAGTGTGGGGACAGTTAATAGAGTTGTGCAAAGTTATGACAGGTTTAGTTAAGATAGACAGAGAAAAGCTGTTCCCATTAGCCAATGGAGCAAGATTAGAGGACACAAAATTCAGGTTTTGGGCAAAAGATTTAGCGGGGTTGGGTGGGTGGAATGTGAGGAAGAATATTTTCACAAAGTGAGTGGTAATGATCTGGTGCCTGCGAGGATGGTTTAAGACAATCAATAATTTCAAATAGAAATTGGATGAAAATAAACTTGCAGGGTTATAGTGTTAGAGCAGAAGACTGAGGCTGACTGGATTGTTCTGCAGAAAACAAGCATAGACTCAATGGGTCAAATAGCCTCTCTCTGTAATAACTCTGTAAACACTTGTGAAAATTACACTTAATTACACTTGAAATTAACTATACAGCATTGCTGAAACCTTTCTATTTGACAACATGCTGTGAGGGTTAGAGAGTTTTCAGAATCTGCTCTGCAACGTGCTCGATGGTAGATTTTAAGTATTGGGCTAGTGGCTGCTGGAGATCACATCCAACCACCTGATGATAATACTGGCAGAAAGTGAGGTCCATTTCGAGGGACAAACTTCATAACATATATGCAGCAAGCTCTATATCTCAAACAGCCAGCATGATATTAGGCAGCCCAGAGGCCCAATCTGGCCTGGGCAAGGTTGGTCACTGAGGTGAAAGAGCTTTTGGAGGAGGAGGAGGAGGGGTAGGGGGGCACAAAATGGGAGCAGCCCACCCTACTGGGGGAGTCTAGAGAAGGACTTGCTTACCTGGAAGAGTTTCTCCTGCTTCACAAGTTTATTCGTTGCTTTTAACAGGCAGATGAAATATGATGGGTACTTGAGAATTGAGTGGAAAATCCACCACCTCCACTGTGACTGCCCCTCCTGTGTGCTAATCATTTGTGACTAGGCAAGCTTTGCACTGCTTGTTCACTTGACACATTGTGCCCGATTTTACCATTTTGATTCTATGTAATGAATCTGGGCGCAATTCAGATCCGACTTGGAAAACTGTTCTCAGCATTGTTTGAAATCATCCTCACAAGCACTGGATCATTACCGTTCACTTTGTGAAAATGGTCCTCCTCACGTTCCAACTGCAACCAGTTTACACCAGCAACTATCCTAGTGCCATGTCTCTGGTTGCTCCCCGAAACCCTGCACATTCTCCCTTTGCTGTTAAAGCCCTGCTAGACATATTAGTGGCTCATTGACTCTGGTAATAGAAACTGGGAGGGTGGGTGCCTGGAGGGTCATGAAATGGGCATAGGATTTTGATGGGGCATGGAGCATGAAGGATATGTCTGGGATATGAAGGGGCATGTGCAGTTGGGGAGGTGGGGAAGGGAGGGAAGGTGGGGAGGTTGGTGGTGGGCCTGACAATCATCATTACAACTAAGCCAATGTCCCAGTAAATAGGCAGGTATTATGGCCTGCTGCCTCAGGCCTGCTTCCAGAGGCTGTAGACTTCATTCTATCCAGCCGCTGCTGGCTGCGTACAATTCTGGTTGCCACACCACCGGAAAGATGTTGATGCATTGGAAAGGGTGCAGAATACATTTACCAGGATGTTACATGATTTGGAGAATATGGATTAATAAAGGGAGGTTGTTTTCATTGGAGCACTGCCAAGGGATGAAGGATGAGGGGGTACCGGATAGAGTTTTACAAGATTATGACAGGCTTGGATAGAGTTGTTAGTCAGAGTCTTTTTCCCAAGGTCAAAGGGTCAATTACTTGGGGGCATAGGTTGAAAGTGAGAGTGAGAGGGAGAAAGTTTAGAGAGATGTAAGGGGCAAGTTTTTCACACAGGGCGGTAAATGCTTGGAACTGTCGGAGGAGGTGGTGGAAACAGATTCTATAACAATGTTCAAGAGGCTTCTGGATCGATACATGAATAGGCAGGGAACAGAGAGATATGGAGTACGTAGAGGCAAGAAAATATTAGATTAGAGAGGCATCTCTGTCAGCACAGACTTGGGCCAAAGGGCCTGATACTGTGCTTTTTTTTGTTTCCTTGGAATGGACGTATGGCAGGTGCAAGCCGCAATAGATGGCTTTGTGAAACAAAGAACTTTCCCAACTCCAGATGCCCATCTCCTTCACGTAGATCTGACCCAACAAGTCTGGGTAATCATCTCAACTTTGGGAGGATCAATGTCACCCCTTGTTCAATCCTTCTCCAGTCTTGACATCTGATTCCATCCACCATCAACTCACAACACTCATACTGTTTCCTTCCAGCTCTGCAACAACATTTACCTCTGCCTCTTCCTCACCTTTGTTGGTTCCAGGCTTGATTATTCCATGTACATCTTGCTGCCTTCCCCCATCTCCTCTCTACAAATTGGAGCTTGCATTTTATCCTGCACTGAACCATTCTTCAATGATCCTTTGCTTGGCACCCTTCGCTGTCTTCCAACCATTGTCAGATTTGGCTCAGAAGTAACACTCCTGCCTCAGTATTGAAAAGATTTTGGGTTAGTCTGACACTTTAAAGCATTACTAAAAGAACGTTCTACTGTTGGAACTGTAGGTACAATGTTATACAAAATCACATCTTTCCTTTCAAGTGGATATAAATGGTCCCATGACAATATTTGAAGAAGAGCAGAGAAGTTCTAGCCAACGTTATCCATCTACCAAAATCATATAAATAGAAAACTAGGTCATTTACCCCCAACTCAAGGCCCCCAGGAGGTCAGGAGTAAAGAAGGTTGCCCCCGGGCATTGCCAGCTGGCAGTGACAGCCTTGGCACTGCCCGCTGGGCATTGGGCAGTGCAGCAGCCATAGTGTTTCCAAGTTATCAAGACGCTGGTCCTTTCTGGCTTCAATGGGGAAATCTGAGAATTCGGAACATCCACTGTAATCAGGGAAAAACCATTCCCTGAATTCCAATGCTTCCAACCAGGTCTCGAAATTACTGTTTCTGGGATGTTGTTGAAATGGATACCATATTTCCCTGCGTTACCATTCTCAAAAACTTCATATTTGCTGCAAAAGAGCTTTGGAACATTATGAAAACCAAATGCAAGTTATTTCTTTAACAATGTGAATAAGCAAAGATTTCCAGCCACAATAAGATTGGATTGTGCCATTCTAACAGTTAGTGTTTGTTTTTATTTGTCAGGAAAAAAGACTGTTCAAAACTGTGGGAAGCATTTCTGAGCGCATTTAGTGAGAAGGATCCTTGCAAAATCACAAAAAAGGATTATAAACTATTTCTGAAAATGGCAGATCACGACATTCCAATTAATCAGGTGAGGAATAAGACACTTCAAGAACCTGTCATGATAGTCCAAACTGAAATACAGGAATAGTATTGAAATTTCTACTTTATACTAATTGTAAATGCTAAATTATTGAGTATGAATGGAAGGAGAGTTTGACGGTATAGTTCATGACCATTAAAGCTGTAAATTCCATTACAAGAAGTTATAGAATTGATTTCAATGAATCTGTTCATTTTGTGAGCTGGCAACAGGAAAAGGTGGTAATTCACCAGACTGTTTCACTGCAGATCCCTCAGGAAAGGGAATTTTCCACCATTGTGCAATCACACTACATATAAATGTGAAGTTTTTTTTAACGTTTATTTATTCGTCACAAGTAAGGCTGCAATGAAGTTACTGTTAAATTCCCCTAGTCGCCACAGTCCGGTGCCTGTTTGGATCAATGTACCTAACCAGCACGTCTTTCAGAATGTGGGAGGAAACTGGAGCACCCAGAGGAAACGCACACAGACACAGGGAGAATGTGCAAACTCCACGCGGATGGTGACCCAAGCTGGGAATCGCACTTGGGTCCCTGGTGTTGTGAAGCAGCAGTACTAACCACCGTGCCACCGTGTCACCCTATAATGCCACAATACATTATTGACTCTTTTTAAGCCACAGTTATCAAGGATACTAGGAATGCACAATATATGCAGCACTTCCAGTGCTGCCCAACCAGTCACTAAAAAAGTACTTTACAGGGATAACAATTCTCCATACTTCCACTGCAATTCCTGAGAGTGTGATTTTTGGCCCATCTGAGGGTCCAGGTCTAGATTATAGACTGGGGCCACAACAGAAGATCTAGATTTTATTTTGGTAAATGTCATCAAGATAGATGAATTGTGATAGAACGTATCCAGTAGTTGCAAAACTGTAACAAGAGGCTCAAGTTTAAGGCAATCATAAAAGGAAGTCTAGGGTAGAATTTCTATCAATTCTGTTTCATGTACACCAATTATCCCCAGAGTTATGGGGTTGGGCAGGGGGGAATTCTCCCAGCCCACTGTGCTGACCAAGACACTAAAGCGGAGGCTATTTAACAGGCTGTCCACTGGGAGCCACGGCCTCCATGCGTCTCCGGCACCATCAGCTCCATGCCAGAAATCAGCACGGAGGTGTATAATTTAAGTAAATGCTGATTATAATATATTTTACATATAATTAGCGGGCCTGGGACTGAAGTCTCTGGGCCCGCTAGAATCTTCCCCTCCCCCATCAGGAGTGTTTGACTCCAGCGTGGTTTATAATACACTTGCAGGGAGTTGCCGGCTGGACCCTGCTGGAGTGAAGTGGGGGGGACCCCCAGGAAGTGAGGTCAGGGCTAATGGGGGTTACCTCTTGGGCATTACTGGCTTGGCAGTGCCAACCTGGCCCCTGGCACTGCCTAAAGGGCACCTTGTCACTGCCCACCAGCCATTGGGCAGTGCCAATGGGGTGGGGACTACTTGGCGATAGAGCCTTTGTTGGGTGGGGGGGTCCTGCTGTCACTCTGCAGAGATATCAGCAACAGAGGGAGAGAGGCCAGTGATTGGGCTGGGCATTGGTGTGGGGATTGGCCTGCCAGGGGTGTTCAGGTGTTGGGGGAAGTCAGGACTATCAAGGTGGGCCAGGGGTTTGGGGGCAAGGCTGACGGGAGGGTCAGAGATCGGGGCGTGGGGAGGAATCACGGGTCTGGCCAGTGATTGGGAAGCTGGCAGTGCGAGCCACTGCACGTGCACAGATCTCGACGCTAACAGAATGCCACATGCACAGTGGCCCGCTCAACACTATGCTGCCAGCCTTCCATTGCAAATAGACCCTGCCCCAATTTATAGTTATATTCACACCCAAAAATTGCCACATAACATAAAGGTGCATGATGATACAGATAATGTATTGGCATTAGTAGAGGATTGGTTAACTAACAGAAAACAAAGAGTGGGGGTAAATAGGTGCTTTTCTGGTAGGCAATCAGTGACTATTGGTGTACCTCAGGGATCAGTGTTGGGGCCACAATTGTTTACGATTTACATAAATGATTTGGAGTTGGGGAGCAAGTGTAGTGTGTCCAAATTCACAGATGGCAAAGTGTGCAGAGGATGCTGAAAGTCTGCAAAGGGATAGAGATAGTTTAAGTGAGTGGGTGAGGGTCTGGCAGATGGAGTACAATGTTGGTAAATCTGAGGTCATCTATTTTGGTAGGAATAACAGCAAAATGGACTATTATTTAAATGGTAAAAAATTGCAGCATGTTGTTGTGCAGAGGGAGCTGGGTGTCCTTGGGCAGGAATCTCAAGGAGTTGGTTTGCAGGTGCAGCAGCTAATTAAGGCGGCAAATGGAATTTTGTCCTTCATTGCCAGAGGGATGGAGTTTAAAAACAGCGAGGTTATGTTGCAGCTGTATAAGATGCTGGTGAGGCCACATCTGGAGTACTGTATATATTTTGGCCTCCTTACTCAGAAAGGATATACTGGCATTGGAGGGGGTGCAGAGGAGATTCACTAGTTGATTCTGGAGTTGAGAGGGTTGGGTTATGAGGAGAGACTGAATAGACTGAGGCTATACTCATTGGAATTCAGAAGAATGAGGGGAGATCTTATAAAAACATATAAGATTATGAAGGGAAAAGATTGGATAGAAGCAGGGAAGTTGTTTCACTGGTGAGTGAAACCAGAACTAGGGGCATGGTCTCAAAATAAGGGGCAGCAGATATAAGACTGAGTTGAGAGGAACTCCTTCACACAAAGTGTTGTGAATCTGTGGAATTCACTGCCCAGTGAAGCAGTTGAGGCTACCTCAATTAATGTTTTTAAGGCAAGGATAGATAAATTACTTTACCCATAACTTACATAACTAACCCATTACTTACCCATAACTAACTTTAAAAATATTGTTACATTAGTTCTTAGAAAAGAAGAATGCTGAAAAATTTAATGAGTGGCAAGGGGAGCTTAAGCTACTTATTACAATCCCTAAAGAGACCACTAACTTCTAAAAAGGAATTTTAATTTCTAGTCAATAGCTGAAAGAATGACACAAGATTTCACATCTAAGATTTTTACTGTAAGAAACAGATTAAAAGCAAAAGAAAAATCAAATCTTTTAAGTAGACACTCCTATCTCTTTGAACAAGTCCAAAATGATTCTTACCTCCTGAAGCTTTACTTCTATTATTTTCCTTTCTCAACCTACTAAATTGTAACCTCTGAACTCTTCATCATAGTGAGTTTTCTTGGAGATTCTCTCTCTAATGCATTTAGGTAAATCATCCAGCCTCATGAATTTGTTGTTTTTCAATCCAAACATGAACTCTGTCCTGCATTCCTGCACGGTGTACCACAAAAGACCATCAGCCACTATTTTCTCTCGCTCTCCTGGATCTTGACAGACAACCTATGTCTGTGGAGTTTGAGATACTTTAGGCTTTGAGAGGAGAGAGGTTTCTATTTTCATGGCAACATGAATCACATAGGCCTCATATCCAGTTAGTATCATTGAAGACATTCCTTTATTTTCATTTTGAAATTCAGTGGACAGCTTAAATCATAACTGTTTACAGCCCAATCTTCCCAACATTCTACTGAGACTTTGGAGACATGGGGCATGATTCTCCAACCTCACCCACAGCTGGGTTTCTCTCATCCCGCTGCAGTAAACAAAGAAAATTACAGCACAGGAACAGGCCCTTCGGCCTTCCAAGCCTGCATTGACCATGCTGCCCGACTGAACCAAACCACCCCCTCCCCCCAACTCTTCCAGGGATCCTATCCCTCTATGGACATCCTATTCATGTATTTGTCAAGCCGCCCCTTAAATGTCACTATTGTATCTGCTTCTGCTATCTCCCCCGGCAGCGGGTTCCAGGCACCCATCACCCTCTCTAGTAATTGATTCTTCCACCCTGGGAAAAAGCTTCTGACTATCCATTCTGTCCATGCCCCTCATAATCTTGTAGACTTCTCTTAGGCTGCCCCTCAATCTCCATCATTCCAGTGAGAACAAACCAAGTTTCTCCAACTTCTCCTCTTACTAATGCCTTCCATACCAGACAACATCCTGGTAAATCTTTTCTGTACCCACTCCAAAACCGCCACATCCTCCTGGTAGTGAGGAAACTAGAATTGAACACTATATTCCACATGGGACCTAACTTAAGGTTCTATAAAGCTGCAAGATGCCAATTTTTAAACTCAATGCCCTGGCCAATGAAGGCAAGCATACTGTATGCTTTCTTGACTACCTTCTCCACCTACATTGCCACTTTCGGTGACCTGTGTATCTGTACACTCAGATCTCTCTGCCTATCAATACTCTTAAGGGTTCTGCCATTTACTGTACATTTCCCTTCTGTATTAGAACTTACAGAATGCATTACCTCACATTTGTCCAGATTAAACAGCATCTGCCATCTCTCCGCCCAGGTCTCCAACTGATCTATTTCCTGCTGTAACCTCTGACAGCCCTCATCGCTATCCACAATTCCGCCAACCTTCGTGTTGTCTGCAAACTTACTAATCAAACCAGTTACATTTTCCTTCAAATCATTTATATATACATATATATTACAAAGAGCAAAGGTCCCAGCACTGATTCCTGAGGAACGCCACTTAGAACATAGAACATAGAACATTACAGCGCAGAACAGGCCCTTCGGCCCACGATGTTGCGCCGACCAGTTACAAAAACAATGACCCACTAGCCTATACCAATCCCTTTTCGTCCATAAACCTATCCAGAGATCTCTTAAACGCCCCCAAACTAGACGCATTTACAACTGCAGCAGGCAGGGCATTCCAATCCCTCACCACCCGCTGGGTAAAGAACCTACCCCTGACATCCGTCCTGTAGCTACCCCCCCTTAATTTAAAGCCATGCCCCCTCGTGCTAGCTTTCTCCATCCGAGGAAAAAGGCTATCACTATCCACCCTATCTAAACCTCTAATCATCTTATATGTTTCAATAAGATCCCCTCTTAGCCGCCTTCTTTCCAACGAAAACAACCCTAGATCCCTCAGTCTCTCCTCATAGGACCTCCCCACCATACCAGGCAACATCCTAGTAAACCTCCTCTGCACCCTCTCCAACGCCTCCACATCCTTCTTGTAATGCGGGGACCAGAACTGCACACAGTACTCCAAGTGCGGCCGCACTAGAGTAGTGTACAGTTGCAACATTACACTGCGACTCCTAAATTCAATCCCCCTACCAATAAACGCCAAGACACCGTACGCCTTCTTGACAACCTTATCTACTTGATTCCCAACTTTCAGGGATCTATGTACACACACACCTAGATCCCTCTGTTCATCCACACTATTCAAAGTCCTCCCGTTAGCCCTATACTCGACACATCTGTTGCTCCTACCAAAGTGAATTACCTCACACTTCTCCGCATTAAATTCCATCCGCCACCTCTCAGCCCAGCTCTGCAACCTATCTAAGTCTCCCTGCAGACTATGACACCCTTCCTCACAATCTACCACACCTCCAACTTTGGTGTCATCAGCAAATTTACTAATCCACCCAACTATACCCTCATCCAGATCATTAATAAAAATTACAAACAACAGTGGCCCCAAAACAGATCCCTGAGGCACACCACTCGTAACTGCACTCCATGATGAATATTTACCATCCACCACCACCCTCTGTCTCCTATCTGATAGCCAATTCCTGATCCAACTTCCTAGATTACCCACAATCCCATACATCTGCATTTTCTGCAGAAGCCTACCATGGTGAACCTTATCGAACGCCTTACTAAAATCCATGTATACCACGTCAACTGCCTTGCCCCCATCCACCTCTTTGGTCACCTTCTCAAAAAACTCAATAAGGTTAGTAAGGCACGACCTACCCGCTACAAAACCATGCTGACTATTTCTAATCAATTCATTACACTCCAAATAACTATAAATCCTATCCCTAATAATTTTTTCTAAAACCTTGCCCACAACAGAAGTAAGACTCACCGGTCTATAATTCCCGGCAAAGTCTCTGTTCCCCTTCTTAAACAATGGGACAACATTCGCTATCCTCCAATCCTCCGGGACTACACCAGAGACCAATGACGACCTGAAGATCTGAGCCAGAGGCTCTGCAATCACCTCTCTAGCCTCCCAGAGAATCCTAGGGTAGATCCCATCCGGACCAGGGGACTTATCTATTTTCAGCCCCTCAAGAATTTCCAGCACATCCTCTTTATCAACCGTAATACTGTCTATTTTACACCCATGCAACACAATGTCCTCCTCAGCTATATTCATGTCCCCCTGCGTGAACACCGAAGAGAAATATTGGTTCAATACTTCTCCAATCTCCTCCGGTTCCACACACAACTTCCCCCTGCTGTCTGTAACTGGCCCTAATCTTGCCCTGACCAACCTTCTGTTCTTGACATACCTATAGAATGCCTTAGGATTCTCCTTAATCCTATCAGCCAAAGTCTTCTCATGTCCTCTTTTAGCCCTTCTCAACTCACTCTTCAACTCCCTCCTAGCCAATCTAAAGCTTTCTAGTGCACTATCTGAGCCCTCCAATCTCATCCGAACATAAGCCTCCTTTTTCTTTTTAACCATCGACTCAACTCTTTTAGTGCACCACGGTTCCCTAGATCTACCAAATCCACCATGCCTGACAGGGACATACCTATCAAGGACTCGCAGTAGCTGCTCCTTGAAAAAACTCCACATTTCAGACGTTCCCAGTCCCTGTAATCCCCTAATCCAATCCATGCTTCCTAATTCACTCCTGATAGCCTCATAATCGCCCTTACCCCAGCTAAAATTGCTGACCCGAGGTTCATGCCTATCTCTTCCCATCACTAAGGTGAACGTAACCGAATTGTGGTCACTATCACCAAAATGCACACCAACTTCCAAGTCTAGCACCTGGTCTGGCTCATTTCCCAGCACCAAATCCAATATAGCCTCACCTCTAGTTGGCCTGTCTACATACTGAGACAAAAAACCTTCCTGCACGCTTTGTACAAACACTGACCCCTCTAGCGAGCTAGAACTATAGCAACTCCAATCAATATTCGTAAAGTTAAAGTCCCCCATAACAATTACCCTATTACTTTCACTCCTAACCAGGATTGTCTCCGCAATCCTTTCCTCAACCTCTCTAGAACTTTTAGGAGGTCTATAAAAGACTCCCAACAGGGTGACCTCTCCTCTCCTATTTCTAATCTCCGCCCATACTACCTCAACTGACAAGTCCTCATCAAACTTTCTCTCCGACACTGTGATACAGTCCTTGACTAGCAATGCTACCCCACCCCCCCTTCTACCTTCTTCTCTACTCCGACTAAAGCACTTGTACCCCGGAACCTGCAACATCCATTCCTGACCCTGCTCTATCCATGTCTCAGAAATGGCCACAACATCAAAGTCCCAGGTACTGATCCACGCTGCAAGTTCATCCACTTTATTGCGAATACTCCTCGCATTAAAGTACACGCATTTCAAACCCTGCTCCGCCCCACCCCCACTATGCCGTGCCTTGCATTCCCCAACTATGCCCCCCTCACTTTCACCCCCTTTCCTCACTATCCCTCCCCCCCTCCGAATCAGTTTAAACCTTCCTGCATCGCTTTTGCAAATTTACCCCCCAGGATATTGATTCCCCTCTGGTTCAGGTGTAGACCATCCCTCTTATAGAGGTCCCACCTTCCCCAGAATGAGCCCCAATTGCTCAAGTACCTGAACCCCTCCCTCCTGCACCATCCCCTCAGCCACGAGTTCAAACTTTCCCTCTCCCTATTCCTCTCTAAACTATCCCGTGGCACAGGCAAGAGTCCAGATATAACTACTCTTTCTGACTTCGCCTTTAGTTTCCACCCCAACTCCATAAATCTTTGCTTAATATCCCCTTCCCTTAATCTCCCTATGTCATGTGTCCCCACATGAACTATAACTTGGGGTTGATCTCCCTCTCCCCTAAGAGTCCTGAATACTCTGTCCGATACATCCTGGACCCCAGCCCCTGGTAGGCAACACACCAGCCCAGAGTCCCTACCCTTACCTCCAACTCTCCTATCCGTCCCCATAACTGTGGAGTCCCCAATCACGAGGCCCAATCTCTTACCCCTAACCACCTGAGGCTTGCCAATAGGCTCACCCCCAGAGACCTGCTCCCTTTGGCTATCCCCAGTTGATTTCTCCTCAACTGTAGCCTCCAGGACCGAGAACCTATTTTGGAGGGGAACAGCCCCAGGGGATTGTCCCCCCAACTGCTTTTTGCCCCTCTTCCTGGCAGTGACCCAAGACTTATTCCTAGGAGTGACTATCTCCTTATAACTCCTTTCTATGTCCGCCTCCACTTCCCGAATTATACGGAGCTCCTCTAATTCCCCTTCCAGCTCCTTTACACGCTCCTCCAGAAACTGCAATCTAACACACTTCCCACAAGTAAAATCACCTGAAACACTGTGGGAGTCCCTCACTACATACATCCCACAGGAGATGCAGCTTACAGCCTGAACTGCCATCCCTGAATCAATTACCAGCAGAAAAGTAAAAATAAAAAAAAACTTCCCTCACACTTATAATTAGGTTAGAGGAGGTGGAAGGGTGGGATTCTCTACCAGTGTAGAGAATCGGGAATCCTCTCTGCACTAATTTATAGTGTTAGGGGCACGAGAGAAAAAAAACTACAACTACCGGTAAGCGTCCTAGTGACGACTTCCGGTTTCTAACTAATTTAAAAAAAACCGCCGAAACTCGCGACTTAACACTAAAAATAAAAAGTTAAACGGAATAAACAGAAAAATATACCTTATTTTTGCCTCCTCGCACGCCCAAAAATCGCTGCCTCTCGACTCTGCTCCACAGGAACAATTGTCACAGCCCTCCATTCAGAAATGTACCCTTCCACTGCTACCCTCTATCTTCTTTGACCGAGCTAGTTCTATATCCATCTTGCCAGCTCACCTCTGATCCCATTTGATTTTAGCCTCTGTATCAGTCTGCCATGAGGAACCTTGTCAAAGGCCTTACTGTAGTTCATGTAGACAACATCCACTGCCCTATCCTCATCAATCATCTTCATAATTTCCTCAAGAAACTCGATCAAGTTAATGAGACACTAAATAGAGACTTAATTCTCTCTCATCACTGGCAGTGATGGTGGGAAATGAACAGCCAGAGAATTCTGGCCTAGGAATCTATCCATTATAAACAGAAATGCCTTTGTCATTGTCTTCAAGTATGAACACCTTCCACTTTCTTGCCAGCAAACATTCTAGGCCTTAGATTAATCTTTAACAAGTTTGTCACCCAGGCCTACTAGTGCGAGGAGTGGGGGTTTCTGGCCCCCAAGACCAGAAATTCCTGCCCAAGTTCAAAGGACCTTTAAATAGTCCACCGAATTTTCTGTCTTGCCTGTTAACAATTCCCACGTGAGAGAGATGGGAAATTTGAGCTGCAGACTTTAGTATGAATCACATGATCCCCTTCTTTTACCCTAAATTAAAGACAGTCCTGAAACGTAATCTTATATTTGTAACATGCTTGTCTCATGTATACCAGTGCTGACCTGATGGATTGAATGGGCTGTTCTGCATTCAGCAGAATTTGACCTTGTCCAATAACATAAGTGTGGTGATAGCAAATCAGTGACCCTTTTTAAAAATATTTCCATAGTGGAATTTGGAAATATAAGCAAGGAATACTGTCAAATAGGCTGCTGATTCTTTTACAAGATCACAAAGTGAAAATCTGGCCCATGCATTCTATCATCCATCCTGTGGATTCTTTAAAAATAGTTTCCACAACTCCCATAATAAAATTTTAAATCTGTTTGCTAGGAACAGCTTTTTGTAGATCTCTGAGTGATGGGACAAACTGAGAATATCTGGGCAGCCATTAAAATGTCAACTCCATGCATTCCATCCTGTTTGCATAAGGAAAAAGGCAGCTTGCAATCATGAGGTCAGGACATCCAGGAAGTTTCATAATGTATTTACCCTTATATTATTTTCTTTTTAACATTGCTATTATTTTAAGAAGGAAAATGCCAGTGTAAAATGGTCCAGTAGTGCAATCCATGTTATTTTCTACAAATTCTGATAACGCATCAATGTTGAAATTGTTCATGTTACCTAGTCCATCTTCTGGAGCCAGACCAAAGAACTTGTCCTTCAGTACACTGATGTCACACACAAGGTTATGCCCCTCGAGAACACTCTGATTGGCTTTATGCTGGATGGTCTGAATTGGTGTGGAAAACTCTCTAGCCCAGGTGAGTAGTCAATAATTTTCACTTACTATTCAAGGCTCTAAAGTTCATGAGCTCCTTAGCAGCAGAGCTTTCCAGAATTTAACTTGTTAGTAAGTGTTTTATTCTTGAAATGATCAGCAACAGGATAGGAGCAAGGTCCTGTTATTAACATGTGCATAACTTACCTAGGTCCCATCATCTGCATTTGCAATATCTAGCAAACTAGGTACTCAAACTTTAAAAACAAATGTCCAAGCTTTCAAACTGTCCAATGGGATAGCTTTGCATTCAGGTTGGGGTTCAATCCTAAGAATTACACTGCCACCTTAATACCACTCTTGTGTGAACTTCTCAAAAATTTCTGTAATGTAGAATTATGATGCACATCAGCTTCCTCTGGGTTATTCAATTCCATGAAATACACACAGGATCCTATAATTGCAATAATTCTTTGTCTGTTAGGAGTCAATGGCTGGATTCCACACTCCTGCCATTCCAGCAAGTGCACTGTGGGATCTCAGCCCGTGATTTTCCTGATCATTTTATTGGATGGAAACTGCAGTTGGAGGGGGATATTCTGTCAGAGAGTTGGTGCAGACTTGATGGGCCAAATGGCCTCCCTCTGCAGTGTGGGGATTCTATGATTCTACCTGAGGAGTAACAACAACTTGCATTTCTGTAGCACATTTAAGACTTAGAGGATTGTGGGGTTGGATGAGATTACCGAAGGTGGAATGTGAGACCTTTGTTATCGTTCATTCGGGCCAGAGTTAGTTGCACATCAATTCAGGCCTTCTATTTTATAACTAGTCAGGGTGTTCTCAAGAGGCATAAATGCCTCTGTGACCTCAGCATGCTGAAGGTTAAGTCCATCGGTCTAGTTTAAGAAGATTGACTTGATGGGTTTTGAAAAAGAGATGAGAATTTTTAAACCGAAGCACGTCTTAGCCAATGTAGATCAGCAAACACAGGTGCAATAGGTGAATAGGAATAGTGTGAGTTAGGCCAGGCAGAGTAGAGTTTTGAATGAGCTCAATTTATAGAGGGTAAGGAGCAATAGAATGTGGAAGACCCCCTAGCAATGTGTTTGAATATATTGTCTAGAGAGTTTCAGCAGCAGATGAAATGAGGCAGCAGCAGAGTTGGGCAGGGCAATGTTAGAAGTAGAAATAGGCGGTCTTAGTGATGGTATTACTGTATGGTTGAAAGCTCATTCTGGAGTCAACTGAGGCAACAAGCAGAGATGGAGTCAATGGTTGGGGAAGAGAGTTTGTGATAGTAATCAAAGATATTGACCAGCATATTCCTGTGTTGTAACCATTTCCTGATTCTGGAATAGTCGACTAAGAGCAGGCCCCATTGGTACTTAGTTATTCAGCCCCATTTGGAGGGGAATGGCTCAATTAATTGTCCACGATATTGATTCATAGCTGTGCAGTCATGGACTCCGTGGATTAAGGAATTGGAGATTAGGATTACATTAGAGCAAGCAGCCAGAGAAATAGAGAGTAATAATTTTACAACACCAATCCATCATGGGACTACGGGAGTGTGAAATCATCGCTTGGGTTTAAACAATCCAAACTCAGGCCTCAGAGACTGGCTATTCTATCCCACAGAGAGCTAGGCTGCTTTATGTAAATGACCCCAAGGACTAGAATGATCATATCGCCACTAGCTAGATCCAATAATGCAGTGTCAATCTGGCACTAAATCCAAGTAGTTGACAGCATCAAAGAAAATACATATTCAAGGAGTATGTGGGATTCCAGCCTGCATTCTTATCAAGTGAAACTCCCCATTGGAGCAAAGAATCTATTAATTAATTTTTACTTACATTTGAAGAACCTTGTTAATCATTTCAATTTTATTTGATGAACGTCATTGTCAGAAATGGCGGGAAAAGAACTTAATTTGAAGAATATCATGCATCAAATCATATTCCTAGAATCCCTGCAGTGCAGGAGGAGGTCATTAAGCCCATCAAGCTGCATAGGCATTAACCCCATGTATTTATCCTGCTAATCTTCCTGACTTCTAAGGAGAAATTTAGTATTTGGCAATCAACCGAATCCACACATCTTTGATCTGTGGGAGAAAACTGGACTCCCAAAGAAAATCCGAAGGTTATCTAGGATTGCAATAGGATCTTGATCAATTGGGCCAGATGGAGTTTAATTTAGATAAATGCAAGGTGATGCAATTTGGTCGATTGAACCAGAGCATGATTGACTCAGTTAATGGTAGGACATTGGGGAGAGTTACAGGACAAAGAGACCTAGGGGTACATGTGCATAGCTCCTTGAAAGTGGAGTCATAGGTGGACAGAGTGATGAAGAAGACATTCAGCATGCTTGGTTTCATTGGTCAGAACATTGAGTACAGGAGTTGGGATGTCTTGTTGAAGTTATGCAAGATATGGTAAGGCCCCACTTGGTATCCTGTGTACAATTCTGGTCACCCTATTACAGAAAGGATATTATTAAACTAGAGAGAGTACAGAAAAGATTTACTAGGATGCTATTGGGACTTGATGAATTGAGTTATAAGGAGAGGCTGGATAGACTGGGACTTTTTTCTCTGAAGTGTAGGAGGATTAGGGGTGACCTTATAAAAGTCTATAAAATGAGGGGCATAGATCAGCTAAATATTCAATATATTTTCCGAAAGGTAGGGGAGTCTAAATCTAGAGGGTATAGATTTAAGGTGAGAGCGGACAGATACAAAAGTGTCCAGAGGGGCAATTATTTCACATAGAGGATGGTGAGTGTCTGGAACATGCTGCCAGAGGAAGTAGTAGAAGTGGGTACAATTTTGTCTTTAAGCATTTAGACAGTTGCATGGGTAAGATGAGTATAGAAGAATATGGGCCAAACATAGGCAATTGGGACTAGCTTGGTAGTTATAAGAATGGGTAGCATGGACAAGTTGGGCCGAAGAGCCTGTTTCCACACTGCAAACCTCTAACTCCATAACCCATGCAGACATTGGGAGAATGTGCAGACTCCACACAGATAGTCACCTGAGGCCGGAATTGAACCTGGGTCTCTGGTGTTGCGAGGCAGCTGTGCTAACCACTGTGCCGCAATGCTGTCCTCATTGTTGTGATAAAAGCTCTTCAATGGAGAAGTGAAAATCCCACAACATTTACAATGGTTAGGATTGTCCAGCTCCTCCATGCTGAGACCTGCTTGGTGGGTGCAGTGAGCCAGCTGAAAGTCCGTTCGACTTTTGAGGGGATTGGATGATGCTGGCAGCAGCCCAATGAATCATTTTGTAAAATTTATGCCCAAACTGATTTGTTCATGGCTTTAAAAATATTGTGGTTACTAACATTTTGGATAGTTCTTTTTAAATGTGTCCAAAAAATATTCCTGCCTTTGCTAACTTCAGCTGAAGAGTCACCTAATTGAGTAGTCATTCTGAAAAAGTTGTATTCAGCGGACCTGGCTGAAATATGTGGTACTGAAGAATGGTATTCTCCTTTCTGGCAAATAGTCCAGGACAAAGCAGCTTGATTGGTATCTCATCCACCATAATATGCATTCACTTTCTCCTCCAGCATCGATGCATTGTGGCAACACTGTGTACCATCCATAAGATGCACTTGCAACAACTCACCAAGGTAGTTTTGACAACACCTTTCAAACCCGTGACCTGTACCACCTCAAAGGATAAGGGCAGCAGATGCATGGCAGTACTACCACCTACAAATTCCCCTCCAAGTTACACAGCATCCTGACTTGAATGCTGTTGCTTCACTGTCACTGGGTCAAGATCCTGGAGCATTTGTTCATAACAGCACTGTTACATTGCTGCAACACATGGACCGCTGTGGTTCAAGAAGGCAGCTCACTATCAAATTTTCAAGGGCAATTTGGGTTGGGCAATAAATGTTGGTTTGGCCAGCAGTGCAAAGTTATTTTTTTTTTAAATCTGATCTTAGTGTCCCCCATTTAAACCACCACCAAACCGCCCCCCCCCACCCCCCTTTAAACCCAACCATAGTGGCAATGGATGTGTTCCACACTCAGCATTCTCAACCCGCAAAAAAAGCCAGAGCAAAATGGTGAAGGTTCAGGAATGAGGACGTGAATAATTTGCCGGGTGTCAGAGATGGAACGGTGGTAGGACTGGAGGGTCTCGATGACATTACTGTTACTAGAGAGGTGGTGCTCGACAGACTGGAGGGGCTGATTGTGGACAAGTCCCCAGGACCGGATGGAATGCATCCGAGGGTTCTGAAAGAAATGGCGGAGGTGATAGTGGATGCCTTGGTGGTTATTTTCCAGACGTCGCTGGATTCCGGGGAAGTGCCGGAAGATTGGAAAGCGGCTAATGTTACGCCGTTGTTTAAGAAGGGTGCCAGGCAAAAGGCAGGGAATTATAGGCCGGTTAGTTTAACGTCTGTTGTAGGTAAAATGTTAGAATCCGTTATCAAGGAGGAAATAGCGAGGCATCTTGAGGGGAATTGCTTGATAGAGCAGACGCAGCACGGTTTTGTTAAGGGGAAGTCGTGTCTGACAAATTTACTTGAGTTCTATGAGGATGTGTCTAGGGCGGTGGATAGAGGAGAGCCGGTGGATGTGGTCTTTCTTGATTTTCAGAAGGCATTTGACAAGGTACCTCACAAGAGGTTATTGCAGAAGGTCAGGGGACATGGAGTTGGGGGTAGGGTGTTAGCGTGGATAGAGGACTGGTTGTCAAATAGGAGGCAGAGAGTGGGGGTCAATGGGTGCTATTCGGATTGGCGGTTGGTGACTAGTGGAGTGCCCCAGGGGTCGGTGCTGGGGCCTCAGCTATTTACCATTTATATAGATGATCTGGAGGAGGGAACCGAGTGTAGGGTGTCGAAATTTGCTGATGACTCCAAGATTGGGGGAACGGCAAATTGTGTGGAGGATGTGGAGAGTCTGCAGAAGGATCTAGATAGGCTGGGCGAATGGGCCAGGAACTGGCAAATGGAATTTAATGTTGGCAAGTGCGAGGTGGTCCACTTTGGTAGGAATAATGGTAGGAAGGATTATTACTTACGTGGAGAAAAACTGCAGCAGGCGGCGGTGCAGAGGGACCTCGGGGTCCTTGTGCATGAGTCGCAAAAACCCAGCTTGCAGGTGCAGCAGGTGGTCAGGAAGGCGAATGGGATGCTGGCCTTCATAGCGAGGGGGATTGAATATAAAAGTAGGGAGGTCTTGCTGCAGCTGTATAGGGCATTGGTGAGGCCGCAGCTGGAGCACTGTGTGCAGTTTTGGGCGCCGTACTTACGCAAGGATATTTTGGCCTTGGAGGGAGTGCAGAGGACGTTTACTAGGCTGATGCCGGAGTTGAGAGGGTTGAGCTATGAGGAGAGGCTGAATAAACTAGGCTTGTACTCGTTAGAGTTTAGAAGAATGAGGGGAGATCTCATTGAGACGTATAAGATGATGAATGGGATGGATAGGATAGAGGTGGAGAGACTCTTCCCGCTCAGAAAGGACAGTAGGACTAGGGGGCACAGCCTCAAGATAAAGGGGGGGCGGTTTAGGACAGAGTTGAGGGGGAACTTCTTCACTCAAAGGGTGGTGAATCTCTGGAATTCTCTGCCTGTTGAAGTGGTGGAGGCTACCTCGCTAAATATTTTTAAGAGGGTTGATGGGTTTTTGATAAGAGAGGGGATTAAGGGTTATGGGGAGAGGGCGGGAATGTGGAACTGAGCCACGACAGATCAGCCATGATCTTATTGAATGGCGGGGCAGGCTCGAAGGGCCAGATGGCCTACTCCTGCTCCTATTTCTTATGTTCTTATGAAGGGGAAAATTGGATTTCCTAAAGCAAAAACTAAATATGGTTATTCACACCAATGTGTCTCCACACCTCATAGAAATTTGGGAAAAGAGATCCATATGAAATAGTTCAAATGAGGCCCATGATGCATTTACAGTTCATGTCATAGAATCCCTACAGTGCAAAAGGAGGCATTCGGTCTATCAAGCCTACACTGTCCGCAATCCCACCCAGACCCTATTCCCGTAACCCTACATATTTACCCTGCTAATCCCCTGACACTAGGGGCAATTTAGCACAGCCAATCAACCTAACCCACACACCTTCAGACTCCCATTTGTTTATAAAAAAACTAAGTATGTAACTTATAAAAGTTTATTTTTCTGAATATTAAACAAGTAACTCTACACAGTACAAATAGAAACTTGGACATAAACATGGCACATTGATTTGTTACAGGCCCTAATTATGAGGCATGTCCTGTATGGAACAGTTGCACAGACCATTCAATGGGTTCATTTTGGAGAGCAGCATCTGAAAATGTAAGTCCTTCCTCCTCTGACACCATTCTGAAAGGGCAATGTGTTGGTTCAGATTGATAACATTGGGGTTCAAGCTCTAGCAATATATGCCTCAGTGCCATTTGCAATTTATATTCTCAAACCCCCTCAGGCCTTTATCGCCTGCATCCACATGGTCGTATTAGATAAAGTCTGATATCCTTCCTCTGCACATGCCATGACCCCACCTCCCCACACTGACAAGGAAGGGAAAAGCAAGAGGACCATCACCACTGGGTAATAATGATGCACCCAGCTAAAGACTAATCACAGAGAAGCACAAGCAAAAGATTGGAAACCTGTCACCTCCCTTTCAGCTGAGGAATGCTTTGTAACTGAAAGAGCCCTGAAGAGGAGAAACTGAGAGAATAAATATTTTGTGACACATTAAACAATTATTCATAGCACTTCAGATTAGGCAGAGGCCACCCAGCCCTTTGGGCCTGCTTCAGCATTCAGTAAGGTCATGGCTGATCTGATCGTGGTCTCAGTTCCGCTTTGCCATCTAGCCCCATAGCCCTTCACTCCCTTGTCTCACTCTGCCTTAAATAAACTCAATGACCCAGCCTCCACTACTTTCAGGGAGAGAGATTTCCAAAGAATAAAGACACTCAGTGAGAATAATACTCCTACTCTCTGTTTTAAATAGTAGACCTCTCCATTTTAAACTGTATCACCTAGTTTTAGTCTCTGTCACTAGTAGAAATGTCCTTCTGGTATCTACCCTATCAAATCCTCTTAGGATCTTTTATGTTTCAATAAGACCACCTCTTCTTAACTCCAATGAGTATAGGCCCGATCTGCTTAACCTTTCCTCTTAAAATGAGTTCCTCATCCCAAAAATGAGTTGAGTGAACCTTCCTGGAACAGCTTCTAATGCGATTATATATTTTTTTCAAATAAGGAGACCAAACCTGTACATGATGTGGCCTCATCAATGCCCTCTCCAGTTGCAGTAAAACCTTCCTACTTGTAGATTTTATTCCCCTTGTAATAAATGCCAATATTTTATTTGTCTTCCTAAACACTTGCTGTACCTGAGCTGTAAGTTTTTGCAATTTGTATACCAGGACACCCAGATCCCTCTGTGCAAATTAGTTCTGTAAACTCACTGCATTTAAATAGAATGCTGTTTTTCTACTCTTCCATAATATTTTTCCATTTTGTACTCCATTTAACAAGTTTCACCCACTCACTTAGCTGTCCATAGTTTTTCAGATTCTCTACTTTCTCTTGACAACTTATTTTCCTATCTATTTTAGTGTCATCAGCAATTTTAACAACATACATTTAGTCCATTAGATTAAGGCTCCAGCTCTGATCCCTATGGTGCTCTACCTATTATAGCTTGCCAACAAAAAATGATCCATTTATCTCTAGCCTCTGCTTCCTGATATCTAACCAATCCTTTATCCATGCCGATATGTTACCCTTTGCACCATGTAGTCTTATTTTGTGTAGTGACCCTTGACATCACATTTTATCAAACACTATTCTGAAAATAGAAGTACACCACATCTACAAGTTCTTCTTTATCCACCTTGCCTATTAGTTCACCAAATATGTTCACTCTGCCTGATCAAATTATGATTTCAAGGCATTATGCTATATTCTCCTTGAAAATGGATTCTAGCAATTTGCTTAAGAGAAATGTTCGGCTAAATGGCCTGTAGTTTCCTGTTTTGTCTCATCACTAACCACCCCCCCCCCCCCCCCCCAACCACCCCCTTCATCCCTTCCTTGAATAAAGGTGTTAAATTTGCTATTTTCCAATCCACTGGAATCCTACCAGAATCTAAGGAATTTTGCAAGATTACAACCAAGGCACCTATTGTCTCTAAAGTCACAATATATATAAGACCTTGGGACGTAGGCTATCTGGTCATAAGGACTTGTCAGCCTTTAGATCTAATAGTTTTTCGAGCAACTTCTCCTTGGTAATGGTGATAGTTTTAAAATCCTCCTTCCCGTTCACCCCTTGATTTTCAAGTATTTCGGTGGAGCTTAAGTCCTCTACTGTGAAGACGAGAGACAAAATATCTGTTCAATTCCTCAGTCGTTTCTTTTTTCTCCATTATGGATTCCCCAGATTTGCTCCCAAGTATTATTCTTTTCAAATATTTAAAGAAACTCTTACTATTTGCTTTTATATTGCTAGATAGCTTTCTCTTGAACTCTTCTTCCTCCCTCTTTATAATTATTTTAATCATTCACTGTTGATTCTTAAAATCTGACCAATCTTCTGAGCTACCATTAATGTTTGCAGTATTTTTATTCAATTTGATACTACCCCTAACTTTATTTAGCCATGGATAATCCATCCTTCACAAAAAGTTTTCTTTCTCACTGATCTATTTTTTAACTTGCTCTACTTGGTTCTGGTGATGTCAATCTGTATACTATTGTTTAGATCTATTTGTTACATGCTAGATGGCAATTTTTAATGTCTTTGTTTTGCCATCTATTAATGTGAGCTTCACAAGAGATCAGCAACCTAAACCAATCTGCTGCTAAATTCTGTTTGTGCCCCTTTCTACAAATAGTTTCCATGACTATATTCATTTAGGATTCAGTAGAGTGAGAATGTGGTTTCAGAGTGAAGTCATGGATATCCGCAGCTTCAGCCTACTCCCTATCCCAACCCCTAAACCCACAGAAATTTTATTCTAGTGTACTAAACACTGATTAAGTTGGATGGCAGATAAGTAATTGTGTGTATTTCACAGTATGCGATGAAGGCCCAAGGAGAAGTAACAGTGTTGCTGAATGGATCTGCCAATGCTTTCAGAGAAAACAGGTACAGCACAAACAACACCAACATGACAGAAAAGCCGGGATTTCCCCTCTCCCCTTTTTTGGTGGGGGCAAAGAATCCAACTGGAGTCCCCAAACAGCTTTCATGTGAGGAGGATATTTTGTCCTTATTGTCCCTGTCCCCACCAATGACACAATGGCATTACAGCCCAGAAACTCAGGAACCCCATTACCATACATTTCAATGTCATTAATGGGCTTCCCCACCACCTACAACATGACATCATGTCAGCAAGGTTTACAACAGGTCGTGACCAACAGAAACCTGGCAAAGATGGAGGTAGGATGCTTATAGTGGGGGGTGTTTCTTGTGCACATGGGAGAGAGTAGAGGGGGGGGCTCCCCATGTGCATGATGGGGAGGGGATGTTATCCCCATAACAATGAACCACTAGTCACTTTCTCAGGTCATCTACTATTGAAACCCTCATTCATGCCTTCATTACCTCTACGCTCAACTGTTCCAAGTTGTAGATGTGGAGAGAATGTTTCCCCTTGTGGGAGAATCTTATTTATTTAGTGTCTCAAGTAGGCTTACATTAACACTGCAATGAAGTTACTGTGAAAATCCCCTAGTCGCCACACTCCAGCACCTGTTAGGGTACACTGAGGGAGAATTTAGCATGGCCGATGCACCTAACCAGCATGTCTTTCAGACTGTGGGAGAAAACCGGAGTACCTAGACGAAAGCCAAATGGACACGGAGAAAATGTGCAGACTCTGCACAGACAGTGACCCAAGCTGGGAGTTGAACCTGGGTCCCTGGTGCTGTGTGGCAGCAATGCTTGTTGTTGTGCCAATCTAGAATTAGGGACTACACTTTAAAAATAAGAGGTCACTTAATTAAGACAGAGATGAGGAAGGCTATCAGTCTTTGGAATTCTCTTCCTCAAAAAGCAGTGGAAGCTGACTCTCTAAATATTTTTAAAGCAGAGTTAGATAGATTCTTGATTAACAAGAGGGCAAGGGGAAGGGTTGAAAGGTTATCTGGCGGAGGCAGGAATGTGGGGTTGAGGTTATAATCAGATCAGCCATGATCTTATTAATAGCAGAGCAAACTCAAAGGGCCAAGTGGCCTACTCCTGTTCATAATTCTTTATACTCCCAGCTGTTTTCCCACATTCTAACCTGTGAAAACTTCAGGTCACTTTCTGTGAAGAGCAAGTCCTGGTGTGGGATTTGAACCAGGCGCATCTGCCCCAAAGGTATGGGTACTACCATTGCATAATGAGCCCTCCACACTCTTTGAGCTATCTGCCCTCCTTTAATTCTGATCACATGAACATCCTTGATTTTTAATGCCTCCATCATTGATGCCTTCAGTTGCCTGAGTGCCTAACTGTGAAATAACATCCTAGACCTCTCTGCCTCTCTACCTCCCTTTTGTCCTTTAAGGCACACTTGAAACCAACCTCTTTGACCAATTCTTTGACCATTCGTCCTTCTGTGACTCAGTATCAGATTTAATTTTATAATTCTCTTCTGAAGTCTCTTGGGATATTTTATTACTGAAAGGTGCTATGTAAGTATATTATTGACAAGCTACAAGAGGAATTGAATATATTTGTGAATTGGACAGCCTGGTGGGTTGATGACATACATGGGCAACATGGTGGCACAGTGGTTAGCATTGCTGCCTCACAGAGCCAGGGGCCCTGGTTCAGTTCCTGGCTTGGGTCACTGTCCATGTAGAGTTTGCAAGTTCTCTGTGTGAATTTCCTCTGGGTGCTCTGGTTTCCTCCCACAGTCCAAGTACGTGCAGGTTAGGTGAATTGGTCATGCTAAATTGCCCTTAAGTGTCAGGAGGACTAGCTAAGGTAAAATACATGGGGTTATGAGGATGGGACCTGGATGGGGTTGTGGTTGGTGCAGACTCAATGGGCTAAATGGCTTCCTTCTACACTGTGGGAAATACAAAGTGCTCCATCACAAAGTGTTAAAAATGCAGGAAGGGACTATTACTCAAATGGAAACAAAATTAAAATCTGGAAGTCTTGATTGACAAATGATTAAACCACTGCAATAATGCTCAGTAGTTACAAATAAACTAGATTGGATTAATTTTGAGTTTACTCAGGAGTTGCAATATTGAGCCAAAGATGTGAAGCAATGTTGCCACTTTATAAAACACTGATGCACTGATCATGTTTTCCTTTCCTGTTGCTAGCATTTTTCGTGAAATAGAACTTGGAAGTTTGGACAACAAACGGGTTACCTCAGTTCACCTCTGGATAATGGACAATATTGATGGGCCTGATAAGTGAGAATTTTCATTTCATACATACTGTGGGTTTTACTACGTAATTTTTTTTTCAGCATCTCTGTTGCAGCAGAGTGGAATAGTAAAGATGCTCAAACTTCCAACCTGGCATGTCATTGAATAGCAGCTTGTGGATTCCCAAGCTGATTGATACCTGCCTTGTCTGTGCTGTTAAAGGGAGGTCCTGTAAGGAGGATGTGCCTTTATTTAAAAGAAGGAAATTTGAAGGGAAATAGCATTTTCTAGCAGACTCACAACACATCTGGATTGCCAAAAGCCTGAGAGCAGGGGGCTGACTTAGCCAAAGGTAATATAAATTGCACTAAAATTCAGAAAAGGAAAGAGGAGAAAGAAAATATGAGAAATTAAATCTTACAATTTTCCTTGAGTATTTTAACTATAGTCAACTTAATAAATTTTTTGCATAAGTTTTAATATTGTTAAGGATGGAATGAGCCTTTGAAGTATCAGTGGCATTTTCATCTATGAATCAGAGTCCAAGTTCTAATGTAGTGAGCTGCAACTAGCAGACAAGCCAGACTTTTACAAGGAGGTGGTGGCCCCAGCTGAAATGTGGGGACCAACCTGCATCCACCTGGTTTAAAAACTCCATTGTAATTTAAGAGCCATCAGGCTATCAAGTGGCTCAGAGCGAGACTTCCACCCCCATCAGTGAGGAGGTCCTGCCTTCTAGTGCTGCCAGCCAGCCAGTCAAATGGCCAGCAGCTCTCCAGTTTAAGCAGCACTACTCAAAGCAGTGGTCACTGCTGGGGTGATAGTGAGTCCCCTGTGAAGAAACACAATGGACCCGGTGTGGCGGAGGCTGGGTGCATCAGGGGAGTGGGGCATGTAGCTGGAGGATTACCCTAGTGGACTTCCATTTGGCATAGGAGGGCTGAAGAGGAGGGAATCCCGAGCCAACCACAAGGCTGCTGGGTGTTCTGGCACTCACCTTTATGGGTAAAATTCCAGCTGCAGTGGAAAGAGGCCCTTAAATGGTAACTAAGTGGCTGAGTGCAAGTGGACTACCTGATACCTTTTGGTGAGTTTTTTGGTTTTGATGTTGGAGGTATATTGCCAGGGTGAAATAGAGGTATCTTTACTTTGCACTTTGCCCATTCCCTTCATGGAGCGTTAAATACTGGCAGGGGTTACTTGAAAATAGTAAAAGGAGAGAAAAATCTGAAGAAGCCACTGATGGTCTGTCTGCCAGACCCATAGTTGCATGATACTGAATCAGGCTTACTATTTGATCTGTCACAGTATCTGAAATAAGCCACTGAAAATAGTGAATTTTAGCAGTGATTTGAATGTGTGCTTGTCCAGCTATTTGGAAACAAAAAAGGAAGGTTATTTTCTGGGAACAAGTGTTTGGTTAATTTTTGTTTCTAGAGATGAGTCAGAATTGTCATGTGTCACTTGTACATAACCTGGTATTCTTTAAAATACAATAATTAATGCATGGATTAAACTTCTGAATAGGACAATGGAAGGAAAAGTAAATTCCTGAATTTATTTAAGAATTATTTAATGGTGCATTCCTGCAGGCAAGCAATTTAATCTTTCTTGATCAGTATAAAAAGATGAACTCTCATTCTTATCTATATTATGAAATAAAACCTTTCCCGAAATCACTTCCAGGATTAAAAACAAAACACTGCAGATACTGACAATCTGAGCTAAAGACAGAAAATGCTGGGATTACTCAGCAGATCTGTTGCAAGAAGCAAAGTTAAAGTTTTGAGTGGAATTTGATTCCATAAATGTCTTAAGAATCATAATCACTCAAAACCATGGACAGGATTTTTCTCCGTTTTTGCGGTGACAGAACTATGGGTCTGGCAGACAGACCGACAGTGGCTTCTTTAGATTTCTCCCTCCCTTTACTATTTTCAAGTAACCCCTGTCCATGAAGAGAATGGACCAAGTGCAAAGTAAAGATACCTTTATTTCACCCTGGAAATATACCTCCAACGTCAAAACCGACAAATTTACCACAAGGTATCAGGTGGCCCACTCGCACTCGGCCAATTAATTTGCAATGGGATCTTATGGTTCCACCATTGTCAGTGGGGTTTCCCGTTGAATGCTCTCCTTATCAATGGGAAAACTTCAACCGTAGTAGACATTCAATGGGACCATAAGATCCCACTGGTGTAAACGCCAGTGAGAATTTGGTGCTTAACTTTTCTCTCTCCATAGATGCTGCCAGATCAATTGAGTACTCCAGGCACTTCTTTATTTCACTTTTTTTCAGGGAGTCTTGATAAGTGGTAATTTTCGAGATAGCAAATCTGATTCATTTTGGCAAATAAACTAAGCTCAGTCAATATTTTTGATTTGCAGAGAATCCTGCGGTGTCGGTAGTGTTGCAGTGTTGGAAAACATTCTGAAGGAGAAAAACATTAAGTATACCTGTATGGATAATTACAAGTGTGTACCATATCCCATTCATATTTAAACTTGCAATTTTTTACAAAGTTGAAGAAATTCTCAATATTTAATGTAACAATTCAATTGATAATTTACTTCGCCACACAGTCATCCAAGGCCGGATTTGGACCTGAGTCTATGGCGCTGTGAGGCACTGTGCTGCCCAACTTGTCAAGAACCCTTAGGATTTTGTGTTTCAATAAAGTCATCTCTTGCTCTTCTAAACTCCAAGGGGTAAAAGCCTAATCTGGCCAACCTTTCCTAATAAGACAACCTGCACATTCCTGGCATCAGTCCAGTAAACCTTCTCTGAACTGCTTTCAATGCATTTACACTCTAACTGAAGGGGACTAATACTTTACACAATACTATAGAGTTGATCTCACCAATGGCCTATGTAATTGTAGGCGTAGCATTGCTATTTTTGTACTTAATTCACCTTGCAATAAACAATAACATATTTTATTTCATATAACAATAACTTTCTAATTAATTCCTGTACCTACATAGTAACCTTTTGTGACTCATGCAGTAGGACACCCAAGCTAACTCTGCAATCCCACCATTTAGATAATATACTTTTTTTCAGTTTTCCTTCAATTATGGCCAATTTCACATTTTCCCAAATTATACTCTATTGCCATAACTTTTCCCATTTATTTATCCACATCCCTTTGTAGTGTCACTTTTATTTCCTTTATATCTTTCTTTCCTACCTATCTTAGTGTCATCAGCAAATTTAACAAACCATGGGTAAGATTCTTCAGTCACCCAGCCACGTGTTTTCCACCGGCAGGAGGTGGTGCATTGTTTGCCAGCAGCAGAAATTCACTAGTTCCATCACTGTCAATGGGAATTCCCATTGATGTCACCCCATGCTGTTGGGAAGCCCACCCGTAGGGGTGCGCTTATGGTAGTACTAGAGAACATAAGAACATAAGAAATAGGAGCAGGAGTAGGCCATCCAGCCCTTCGAGCCTGCCCCGCCATTCAATAAGATCATGGCTGATCTGTCGCTGCTCAGTTCCACTTTCCCGCCCTCTCCCCATAACCCTTAATCCCCTCTCCTATCAAAAACCCATCAACCCGCGTCTTAAAAATATTTAGCGAGGCAGCCTCCACCACTTCAACGGGCAGAGAATTCCAGAGATTCACCACCCTTTGAGTGAAGAAGTTCCTCCTCAACTCCATTCTAAACCGCCCCCCTTTTATCTTGAGGCTGTGCCCCCTAGTCCTATTGTCTTTTTTGAGCGGGAAGAGTCTTTCCACCTCTATCCTATCCATCCCATTCATCATCTTATACGTCTCAATGAGATCTCCTCTCATTCTTCTAAACTCTAACGAGTACAAGCCCAGTTTATTCAGCCTCTCCTCATAGCTCAACCCCCTCAACTCCGGTATCAGCCTAGTAAACCTCCTCTGCACTCCCTCCAAGGCCAAAATATCTTTGCGCAGGTGCGGCGCCCAAAAATGCACACAGTACTCCAGTTGCGGCCTCACCAATGCCCTACACAGCTGCAGCAAGACCTCCCTACTTTTATATTCAATCCCCTTCGCTATGAAGGCCAGCATCCCATTCGCCTTCCTGACCACCTGCTGCACCTGCAAGCTGGGTTTTTGCGACTCATGCACAAGGACCCCGAGGTCCCTCTGCACCGCCGCCTGCTGCAGTTTTTCGCCTCGTAAGTAATAGTCTTTCCTACCATTTTTCCTACCAAAGTGGACCACCTCACACTTGCCAACATTAAATTCCATTTGCCATTTCCTGGCCCATTCGCCCAGCCTATCTAGATCCTTCTGCAGACTCTCCACACCCTCCGCACAATTTGCCGTTCCCCCAATCTTGGTGTCATCAGCAAATTTCGACACTCTACACTCGGTTCCCTCCTCCAGATCATCTATATAAATGGTAAAAAGCTGAGGCCCCAGCACCGACCCCTGGGGCACTCCACTAGTCACCATCCGCCAATCCGAATAGCACCCGTTGACCCCCACTCTCTGCCTCCTATTTGACAACCAATCCTCTATCCACGCTAACACCCTACCCCCAACTCCATGTCCCTCGACCTTCTGCAATAACCTCTTGTGAGGCACTTTGTCAAACGCTTTCTGAAAATCTAGAAAGACCACATCCACCGGCTCTCCTCTATCCACCGCCCTAGACACATCCTCATAGAACTCCAGTAAATTTGTCAGACACGACTTCCCTTTAATGAAACCGTGCTGCGTCTGCTCTATCAAGCAATTCCCTTCAAGATGCCTCGCAATTTCCTCCTTAATGACAGATTCTAACATTTTACCTACCACAGATGTTAAACTAACCGGCCTATAATTCCCCGCCTTTTGCCTGGCACCCTTCTTAAACAACGGCGTAACATTAGCCGTTTTCCAATCATCCGGCACTTTCCCGGAATCCAGCGACGTTTGGAAAATAACCACCAAGGCATCCACTATCACCTCCGCCATTTCTTTCAGAACCCTCGGATGCATTCCATCCGGTCCTGGGGACTTGTCCACAATCAGCCCCTCCAGTCTGTCGAGCACCGCCTTTCTAGTAACAGTAATGTCATTAAGACCCTCCAGTCCTACCACCTTTCTATCGCTAACACCCGGCAAATTATTCACGTCCTCCTCCATGAAGACAGAAACAAAAAAGTTATTCAATACCTTAGCCATATCCCCATCCCCTACCACTAGGTCCCCTTTCTCATCCTCTAAAGGACCAACATTCACCCTAGCCAGCCTCTTCCTTTTTATATATTTATAAAAACTCTTGCTATCCTTTTTTATATTAAGCGCTAGCCCAGCTTCATAGTTTCTCCTACCCTTCCTTATCAACTTCTTTGTCAATCTTTGTTGACATTTAAACCTCTCCCAATCCTCTTCTCGCCCACTACTCTTAGCTACTCTAAATTCCTCCGCTTTTAGTTTAACACTTTCCTTCACCTCCTTTGTTATCCACGGCTTATTACCTCTCCTCCTACTATCCTTTTTGACCATCGGAATAAATTTCCGTTGAGCACCAAGAAAGATCTCCTTAAAGATCCTCCACTGCTCCTTAACAGACCCTCCCTCCAACGCGCTCTCCTAGTCCACATTCGCCAATTCTTCTCTCATCCTACCGTATTTCCCTCTATTCAAACAAAGGACGCGTGTCCGGGAACCCACTTTCTCCTCCTCCATCTGCACCAGAAACTCCACCATACAATGATCACTCTCCCCAAGAGGATCCTTCACCACAAGGTCCCTAATTCTACCCGCCTCATTACATAGCACCAGATCCAAGATAGCTCGCTCCCTCGTCGGCTCCAACACACACTGTTCGAGGAAACTATCCCGGCAGCATTCCAAGAACTCTTCCTCGAGCCCCCCACGTCCAACATGGGTCGACCAATCAATATGCAGATTGAAATCCCCCATAACTACGGCCGTCCCATTCCTGCACGCCGCACTTATTTGCGCGTTAACAGCCCGCCCCATCTCCAGATCATTATTCGGGGGCCTATAGACGACACCCACCAGCGTCTTCCTCCCTTTGCTGTTCCTAATCTCCACCCACAACGATTCCACCCTCTGCTCCTTGGCTCCAATATAATCCCTTGCTACCACCGTGATGCTATCCTTAATCAGCAGAGCTACGCTCCCCCCTTTTCCCTCCTGTCTATCCTTCCTAAACACTTGATAGCCCTGTACATTCAGCTCCCAGTCCCTGTCACCCTGCAGCCACGTCTCTGTAATGGCCACCAGATTGTATCCATTTGTGTCGATCTGCGCCATCAGCTCATCCACTTTATTCCGAATGCTTCGTGCATTCAGATAAAGTGCTTTCATCCCAGCCTTCACCTGGACCCTATTTGCCGCAACGCCACCAACTATACTCACGCCCCCTACTCCCTCTATTATTGGGACATCCTCGGCCTCTTCCCTTACATGTACACTTTCCTTAACTTTAGACCTCGTAAGGTCACCTACCCTCACACCCTCCCCCCCCTAATTAGTTTAAAGCCCTGTCTACAGTCCTCTTTACTCGATTCGCCAGCACTCTGGTCCCAGCACGGTTCAGACCAACCCCATCCCTCCCGAACAGGTCCCACCTACCCCAATACTGGTGCCAATGCCCCATAAATTCAAACCCATTCCTCCCACACCAATCCCTGAGCCACCCATTCACTTCCTTAATCTTGTCAACCCTACGCCCATCTGCACACGGTTCAGGCAGTAGCCCAGAGATGACCACCTTGTCGGTTCTACTTTTTAATTCCATTCCAAGCTTTTCATACTCCCTCCCCAGATCCTCAGTCTGCATTTTGCTTACGTCGCCGGCACCCACATGTACCACAACGACCGGATTCTCACCCTCCCACTCCAGGTTCCTCTGCAGCCCAGCTGCGACATCCCGTACCCGAGCACCAGGCAGACAACACACCCTTCTGTGCACTTTGTCATTGTGACAAAGGACAGTGTCAATACCCTTCACCCCACTATCCCCAATAACTACTACGTTCCTTTTCCTTTTCTCTTTGCCTATGTCCTGCTGCAGCACTGTACCGTATGCAGCTTGCTCACCAACCTCACCTGCCTCGTTCTCGTCCAACTTGGAAGCAAGAACCTCAAACCTGTTATGCAGATTAAGAGGCTGAGGCCTCCGCTCCTCACCCCGCTTCCACTTCCCAGTAGCCCCCTCTTGTCCCTGACCCTTAGAGTTAGCCAGTCCAGGGGGGGTGGATGTCACTTGCACCCCATTGACAATGGCACCCTCTCTCCCCTTGATGAGCCTCAGTGTCTGTAGCTCAGAGGCCAGCTCATTTACCCTGAGCTGGAGCTCCTCCAGCAACCTGCACTTACTGCAGACATGGTCACTGGGATGAACCCTAGGGTCCACCAGTTCCCACATCATACAGAAACCACACATCACATGCCCTTCCATTATTTACTGTAGTAGTTTTGAAAAAATTTTTTGTTTTTTTTTTGTTTTTTTTGTTTTTCAAACGAACTCACCTGGCCTTTTTTCCTTCCAGCCCTTTTTGATATTAAGCCCTAGTAGTTCACTCTGCTTCCCTCTCACTCCGCTGCCCGCTCAGACGCTGCCCGCTGTCTACACCAGGCCTCCTTTTAAACCTGGCGTTGATTTAAATCTGATGGCCCACAACTGCCTGCTAACCACTCCCTCAGAATTCTTAAAGCAGTAAATACAATAAATAAATGCTTTAAACAGTTCTACAAAGAACAAAATGCTTTAAACTTATTTTAAACTGGTTTTTAACAGGTAAAATCTTAGCTGTCTCTCTGCTCCTTCACTCGTCTGCTCCAGCAAACAATGGAAGGCACGTCAGCGTGAACGACCAGAGAATTTCAGCCCATATCTTCGGTCCCTTAATCCAACTCATTCATATAAATGAAACAACTTGAGACCCTCACACTGAATCCAATGGCACACCTCTTGTTACATCCAGTTAATCATAAAAACAACTATTTCTGCCTACCTCTGTTTCCTGTTAGCCAGCCAATTTTCTATCCATGTCAATATGTTGCCCACTACACCACGAGCTTTTATTTTCTTTGATATGGCAACTTATCAAATGTCTTCTGGAAATCTAAATATAGTACATCCACTGGTTCCCCTTTATCCACAGCACATCCACATCCATAAGAACATAAGAAATAGAAGCAGGAGTAGGCCATCCGGCCCTTCAAGCCTGCCCCGCCATTCAATAAGATCATGGCTGATCTGTCGTGGCTCAGTTCCACATTCCCACCCTCTCCCCATAACCCTTAATCCCCTCGCTTATCAAAAACCCATCAACCCGCGTCTTAAAAATATTTAACGAGGTAGCCTCCACCACTTCAACAGGCAGAGAATTCCAGAGATTCACCACCCTTTGAGTGAAGAAGTTCCTCCTCAACTCTGTTCTAAACCGCCCCCCTTTTATCTTGAGGCTGTGCCCCCTAGTCCTACTGTCCTTTCTGAGCGGGAAGAGTCTCTCCACCTCCATCCTATCCATCCCATTCATCATCTTATATGTCTCAGTGAGATCTCCCCTCATTCTTCTAAACTCTAACAAGTACAAGCCTAGTTTATTCAGCCTCTCCTCATAGCTCAACCCCCTCAACTCCGGCATCAGCCTAGTAAACCTCCTCTGCACTCCCTCCAAGGCCAAAATATCCTTGCGTAAGTACGGTGCCCAAAACTGCACACAGTACTCCAGCTGCGGCCTCACCAATGCCCTATGCAGCCGCAGCAAGACCTCCCTCCTTTTATATTCAATCCCCCTCGCTATGAAGGCCAGCATCCCATTCGCCTTCTTGACCACCTGCTGCACCTGCAAGCTGGGTTTTTGCGACTCATGCACAAGGACCCCGAGGTCCCTCTGCACCGTCGCCTGCTGCAGTTTTTCTCCACGTAAGTAATAATCCTTCCTACCATTATTCCTACCAAAGTGGACCACCTCGCACTTGCCAACATTAAATTCCATTTGCCATTTCCTGGCCCATTCGCCCAGCCTATCTAGATCCTTCTGCAGACTCTCCACACCCTCTGCGCAATTTGCCGTTCCACCAATCTTGGTGTCATCAGCAAATTTCAACACCATACACTCGGTTCCACATTGATTAAACATAGTTTTACCAAAGAGAAAGCATGTTGACTCTGCCTGATAGTGATTAGGCTTGTACTCGTTGGAGTTTAGAAGAATGAGGGGAGATCTCATTGAGATGTATAAGATGTTGAATGGAATGGATAGAATAGAGGTGGAGAGACTCTTCCCGCTCAAAAAAGACAGTAGGACTAGGGGGCACAGCCTCAAGATAAAGGGGGAGCGGTTTAGAACGGAGTTGAGGAGGAACTTCTTCACTCAAAGGGTGGTGAATCTCTGGAATTCTCTGCCCGTTGAAGTGGTGGAGGCTGCCTCGCTAAATATTTTTAAGACGTGGGTTGATGGGTTTTTGATAAGAGAGGGGATTAAGGGTTATGGGGAGAGGGCGGGAAAGTGGAACTGAGCCACGACAGATCAGCCATGATCTTATTGAATGGCGGGGCAGGCTCGAAGGGCTAGATGGCCTACTCCTGCTTCTATTTCTTATGTTCTTATGTTCTTACCTTGAATCTTTCCAAGTGTCCAGCTATAGCGTTTATAATATTGCTTCTAACATTTTCTTGATGACAGTTGTTAAGCCTGTAGTTTTCTGCTTTCTGCCACTCTTCCTTTTTGAATAAAGGAGTTACACTTGTTATTTTTCAATCTAATGGGACCTTTTCCAAATTTAGGGAGTTTCAGAAAATTGAAACCAATGCATCCACCATCTCCCTATCCACTTCTTTTCAAAGGATAAAGTATTTCAAAACCTGGAGATTTGTCAGCCTATAGCTCCAACAATTTGCTCAGTACCATCACTTGGTGATTGTAATTTTCTTCAGACTCTCCTTTCCTTCTATTTCTTGATTTATAGCTATTGTTGGGATGTTACTTGTAAAGTGAAGACAGATGCAAAATGCTTGTTCAATTCCACTCCCATCTCTATATTTTTCCATTATTAATGCCTTGGACTCACTTTCTACAGGACCAACACTCACTTCTTTTTGAAGTATCTGCAGAAACTCTATCATCTGTCTTTATGGGCAGAATCCTCCAGCCCATCCCATCAAAGTCGGCCCCTGTCATGGGTTCCCTGACACAGCGGCGGTGGGGGGTGGGGTTGGGGGCAGGTGGAAGAAGGCATAGTTGAGGGATGTAAATCGGCATCAACTTCTATCGGACTGGAAGACCCCATTGGTGGCATATTGTAAGCCACCTCAGGAGGAGGGAGGCTTGAGAATTCTGCCCTATATTTCTGGCTACCTTTCTCTTGTAATCTAATTTTTCCTTCCTTATCAATCTTTTACTCACTCTTAACTCATTTTGGACAGAATATTAAAAACAGCAACATTTAAATATTTCTAATACTTGAGTGGCGGAATAAATTGTTGGAACATTCAACATGAACTTGTTGCTGTTGGTATGAAATACCACAATAGAAAACATTCTTGTTTACTACCAGTCGAATTGTTCTTGCTCAGTGGAAAACCTGGATCACGAAATCCAGCTCTTTAAGTGACATTTACATATTCTGAAGTTTAAAAACAGTTTGTTATTTTCTCAACAGGCCTGTTAAGATGCTGCAGTGCATTTTCAAGTTGGAGAGACCATCCTGTAAGATGGGCACATAGTTTGACATGCCCTTCCACTCGAGCAATATTTGTGGAATTCCTAAAGCAACATGCTTCTACACAAACACATAATCAGTCAGAATTGTGCAAAGGTGTAACAAAAACTTCATTATGCAATGTATTATTATTGCTAGCATTGGATTGATTGTTTGACTCATAATTCTGAGGACAAATGTGTTCATTATTTTAAGACAGGAAATAAATGGAGGAACCATGCAATTATTTGATCTCGTTCTTACTTTCAGCGCTATCGTCTGGCTCTTAAAGCCCATTGCATTGATTCACACTGGGGTCCAGGCATAAAGACCTCAGGTTTATCATACATATATATCATATATATGCTTGATCTGGGGCCTAAGCCATAATGTGCGTTGAGTGCTGAGGCACTTATTTGGGATGGATCTTTTGGGTTTTATGGTTAAAGAAAATACATGGCTGGTGGGCAGCTGTCTCCATCCTCCTTACCGAATGCTGCTGCTCCCAGTCATTAATAGCAAAATAAAGCAAGTTCCCAGTGCCTCGTGCCCCACCCCCAACAAGCCCTCAGCCCAGAAACAAGTTTGTGAAGAATGTGGCCAATTCAACGCTATTCTTTGTTTCAAGGGTTTAATTCTAAGGGGAGGAGTGCAGGAGAGGTTAGGAGCAGTCTGAGACTGGTAGCTGCCATCATTATCCAGAAGAACAGCAAGGTGCAGTAATCCTCAGACATGGCTAAGCATTCAGAAAGGAGCAAATTGACTATGGAAGGAGTTGGGGGGAGGGGATCTGGGGTGGGGAAGAGTGAAGACATGAGCAATGGGAAAAGAAGATTAAGCAATGGGTTGGGGAGAGATATGGTGGGGAAGGCTATGCAAGGAGTTGTGGGGTTGGTAGGTGCTCAATGGAAGGCAAAGGGGCAGGAAGGCTTTGCAGGAGGAGGGGGAATACTGGGAAGTAGAGGGCAGATTGAGAAGTGGAAATCTGGACCCTGACAAGGTTAACAGAAATGCTAACAAGGAGGTGAAAGGGAAACAACATATATGAAAGGGAGGGGATCAACGCAGACTCAATTTGGAAAGGGGTGAGGTTGTTTATGTGCCACAGGTGGGAAGGGATGCAGCCGCCCAGTGGGGATTTTTTACGGGGGAGGAGAGGGTGGTTTGGGAAGGGAGACAGTGCAATCTGCAGTCATCAGGGAAATAAGCAACAATGTGAAAGTCGAAGTCTCTGATCTGGAACTTGCAGTTAAGAGTCAGAAGGCAAACACAGTCCTGGGACCTTGTGAACCTCAGCCCAGCAGTCAGTTAGTGGAGACAATCTTGGGTGCAGCCTCTAGATAAAGGGGGGGAGGTGGGGAGTGGGAAAAGATCCACATGGATCATGGACACTTCAATACTAATGGGCTCAGATGGGAGTGTGGGAACATTCATCACAATAACAATAGGATCCAGTATTATTGAGGCAGGCTGGAAAAACACAGGAGGAAGCTTCACAGGTTCCAGGTAAATATTGGGTAGATGCACAGTCAGAGAGGAAGCATTGAAGAAACAATAGCAGAGAACCACCATCTTTCTGTACTGGAGTTATTGCACAGTTATAATTTAAAAGTGTAAGTGATTTTGGATGGTGGCTGGCAGTGGGCATATCCGAGGCTGTGTGGGAGGAACAGGCTGCAGCATGAAAGGGCTCTTTCTGGGGGTGTTCTCTAACTTGTTGATGCTGCAAGAGAGACTTGAGTCTTATTTCACAGAAAGGAAGAAGTCCTTCTAGCGCAGAGAGCCATTGGAAACCAATGCATTTTTCAGTGCTAAAACAGCAATCCTCTTAACCCGATAGTTTTACATCACATTCACAGCGTTAACACGTTTGAAAGCACCATTCAGGGATGCACTTGAGGTCAATGTATAGATGTAACACTCCATTTATGGAGATCAGTAAGGTTCACTCCAGACGAAACATTCCTCTGTTTAGCTCCTACTTGATCTTCAGATCAATTGTCTTAACCTTTATGACTTTCGCTTTATTCTTCTGCTCAATCTTTTTGCTGGTTCATGGATTTCTTGGGAGGGAGCTTTTCAAAATCAGTGAGTGTCTGCTTCTCCAGCCTCTTTCCTGCCTGCCCTCACCACTGGGAAATTAATTGTATTTAAACCCAACCAGCTGTCATGGTGGGATTTGTACTCACGACTTCATAGATGATAGGTTAATAATCTAGTGACATTACACCTCATCACCTGTTCAAAGATTGTGTGGAGAGTGGGATTATGTGAGCAACCTCTGTTGGCAGCTCAAGATTATTTCACTGAGTCTGCTTAGATCAGGCATTTTCAGAGTAGTGTGGCCTTGGACAGAATGGGCATTCCTAATGGGCCAAAGAGGATAGTCATTCATCATCAGCAATTTATTGCCATTTGGAAACCAAGATCATAGAATTGTGGTGGAAAAAAAACCATAAAGGTGGATATCTGGCATAAAAATAGCTGCCTGGCACATGAAGGGTTAAAAGACAGTAAGCAGGCACTGACTTTTAATGCAGACAGCTACTTGAAAGTTAAAACGTATAGGACAGGCAGTTATTTGAATTAAACATACAGGAAACAAATACTGCAGGAAGCCAGGCACCTTAAAAGATAAAGACAGTCCTGGGACAATGGGGTTTGATAGGGAAATTAGCCATAAGTGGGAACAGAAATACATAAATGCAGGAAAACCAATTACTGTATGGATAGACCGAAACTAAGTTATTGATAAAGAGGAAATGTATCCATTCATGGAACAATGCGATATTGAAATGCTCATGTCTGTATCTGTCTGTAACAAAGTGTTAAACGATGTTCACCTATTTGATTACAACGATGTGTTAATGATGTCCGTCCATCTATTGTGTAAAAGGTATAAAGATGGACCGCTCCTTTTGTATCATTGAGGGGAGGTAGCTGCCCAGTACTGCGGAATACCAGTGCCTTTTCTCCATGAAGCTTTGTCAAATAAAACTGTATTGTTGCACCTCTAGTCTGACTCCAAAGTGGTAATTTGCCACAACAGAATAGAACACTGAACCAGGTTAAATACAATCACAGAATCCCAACAGTGCAGAGAGAGGCCATTCAGCCCATCGAGTCTGCAGTGATTCTCTGACAGAGTTTCTTACCCAGTGTGACTCCATGCCCCCATCTCCGTAATCCCACGCATTTACCCCACTAATCCCCCAACCTACACATCTTGGAACACTAAGGGACAATTTACCATGACTAATCCACTTAATCTGCACATCTTTGGACTATGGGAGGCAACCGGAGTACTTGAAGGAAAACCATGTAGATATGTTGAAAATTGTAGAGCTTGTCGTTCAAACCTTCTCACATCAGTTTCTGATTCAGATGTCACATTCCTGGGATGACTTCTTAGTCACTTCAATGTCTATGGTAGCACTTCACAGATAGGACAGCATCAGTGAAAATATAAGCAGGACTGAAACTAATGTTGATTTATTTCTGAGGATCTTTAAGCAATGGAAGAGGTGAAAGAGGGAGAGGTGATACAGAGCTTAGCTCCACCAGGAGGCCCTGCCAGGGTTAAGGCAACCAAAGCACAGACAAGAGGGTCAGGAGGAGAGACCCAGACAACAGGGGTAAATTGTGACGTAACACTCACCTGACGAAGGAGCAGTGCTCTGAAAGCTAGTGGAGTTTGTTACCAAATAAATCTGTTGAATTTTAACCTGGTGTTGTGAGACTTTTTACTGTGTTTATCACAGTCCAACACCAGCATCTCCACATCATGACTACCATATAAAGGTGAATGCCAATCTCAATTTCTTTGTCTATGAGACTTTTCAGAGATTAACAGGGAATAGAACATAGAACATAGAACAAAACAGTGCAGTACAGGTCCTTTGGTCCTCGATGTTGCGCCGACCAGTGGAACCAATCTAATGACCCTCTAACCTAAACTATTCCAATGTTATCCATATGCCTATCCACTGACCATTTGAACGCCCTTAAAGTTGGCAAGTCCACAACTGCTGCAGGCAGGGCATTCCATGCCCTTACTACCCTCTGAGTAAAGAACCTCCCTCTGACATCTGTCCTATAATTACCACTCCTTAATTTAAAGCTATGCCCCCTCGTGTTAGTCATCACCATCCAAGGAAAAAGGCTCTCACTCTCCACCCTATCTAATCCTCTGATCATCTTGAATGCCTCAATTAGGTCACCTCGTAACCTTCTCTCTAATGAAAATAATCTCAAGTCCCTCAGCCTTTCCTCAGAAGACCTTCCCACCATACCAGGCAACATCCTGGTAAACCACCTCTGCACCTTTTCCAATGCCTCCACATCTTTCTTATAATGTGACGACCAGAACTGTACGCAATACTCCAAGTGTGGCCACACCAGAGTTTTGTACAGTTGCAACATGACCTCACGGCTCCAAAATTCAATCCCTCTACCAATAAAAGCTAACACACCATACGTCTTCTGAACAACCTTAACAACCTGGGGGCCAACTTTCAGGGAGCTATTCACATGTACACCAAGATCTCTCTGCTTGTCAACACTACTAAGAGTTCTTCCATTAGCTCTACATTCTGTACTCCTGTTACTCTTAACAAAGTTAATCAGCTTACACTTTTCCGTATTAAACTCCATCTGCCACCTCTCGGCCCAGCTCTGCAGCTTATCTGTGTCCCTCTGCAAACTGTAACATCCGTCCTCACTGTCTACAACTCCTCTGACTTTGGTATCATCAGCAAATTTACTAACCCATCCTTTTACATCCTCATCTAGATCATTTATAAAAATGACAAACAGCAGTGGCCCCAAAACAGATCCTTGAGGTACACCACTTGTAACTGCACTCCAGGTTGAATATTTCCCATCAACCACACCCTCTGTCTTCTATCAGCTAGCCAATTTCTGATCCAAACTGCTAAATCACCCTCAATCCCATGCATCTGCATTTTCTGCAGTAGTGAATATATGTGGCTTCTCACAGTCTGTGACACATGGATACATAAAGGAGGTCAAAGGTGCTCTTTACAGGAAGGCACATCAGTTTGTTGTTCTAAACAAGAATAGCCAGGCTCAAAGATTCACTGGCTTTCCTGCCATCTCAGGCTTTCCCAGCAGTGCAGGGTGCAGCACCTATCTGACTATACGGACTCAGAGAATCCCTACACTGCAAGGGGAGACCATTTGGCCCATTGAGTCTGCACCAACCACAATCTGACCTAAGTGCTATTCCCAGAACCCCACATATTTACCCTGCCCATCCCCTAACATTAAGGGCAATTTAGCATGGCTAATCCATCTAACCTGCACATCTTTGGACTATGGGAGAAAACTGGAGCGCCTGGAGGAAACCCACACCAACGTGAGGAGAAAGTGCAAACTCCACACAGACAGCGACCCAAGGCTGGAATTGAACCCATGTACGTGGTGTTGTGAGGCAGCAGTGCTAACCATTGTGCCACTTAATGGCAGCATTCCCTAATGTTTATCAACCGCAGGTGCTACCATTCCATCAATGTGCAACTAGTGTGTGATAATCAAAAGCACGTCCTGCTCATTTGTGCCTGATACCCTGGGAGTTGCCATGACTCCCACATCCTGAGTCACTCCCAGGTGCCTGAGATTTTTGAGGGGCCAGTTCGCCTGCATAAATGGCCACTTGGCAATCAGGAGTAACCACTAAAATACTGGCTGATGACACAGGTGCATTGCCTGAGAGTATGGTACAACGCTGCTCACAACTCCACACAAGCCCTAACACAGCAGGTCATCGGGCTTCTGAAGTTGTGTATCAAATGCTTGAACCGTTCAGGTGAGTTACTGCAATGCACTTCTGACAAAGTTCCCCGCATCATTGCTGTGTGTTGTGATTTTCACAACCTGGCTTTGCACAGAGATAATCCCTTGCCGGAAGATGAGAGATCATTGGAGGATGAAGATCCTGAGGCCCAGGAACATCCAGAGGGTGTTGAGGTCAGCGTGAGCCCAACAATACCATGGAGGAAGTAAGATATGGGTGAGGTGCCAGTGACACTTAATCACTGATAACTGTGAGGAGAAGTGAAGGCAAGGGGAAATGATTTCATTTCTCCTAGCCCTCTACCCATTCACTTTTCTCTCAAGGGATGTCCAAACATTCACATTGAAAATGAGCCCAACATTCATACTTGCATCTTCAGGCCTCATGATTCATCAGGCCATGATTTCTGCTTGATATTCCAAAGCACCTCCGCCAGTGAGCTGGCAGCCGCTTCCAGAGGCTCATCATGTACCTGAGACTGAGCTGGTGGCTGGTCTCCAGCAGCCCTCGGTGTGCCTGAAACCTGAGTTGTCCCTGCCTCTGACTGCTGTGGGATATGTCAGTGAGGTGTTCTGTAGCAGACGAGACCAAGTCTAAGCCAGAACTGTGTGATTCTGAACTGGTGGACAGTGCGGGCGAGCACAGTGACATTCTCCTTCAGCTTTCTCTTTGAACTTGGTCTGGGGGCTGGGACTTGTGCTCGGCTGCCGAGTGGACGTCAATCTGCTGGTACCTCTAAGACAGAGAATAGTTTTGTTTGATGAGCATGAGCAATATAAAAGTGTAGGCGGGATTTTACGGCCTTGCTCATTCCACAACCGTAAAATCCCACCCGAGGTCAATGGACCTTTTCTATGGCCCACCCCTCACCCACTCCGATTCCCGTGGTGGGCAGGGTAGTAAAATTATGGCCTGTATGTGAATGTCATACTTGATCAGGCCCACCCCCCCGCAGCCCCCACCCCCATTCCATTATCCCTGGCAAAGTGGCAGCGATGATGTGGATATGTTGGCATTGGACTGGGGTAAACACAGTAAAAAGTCTGACAACACCAGGTTTAAGTCCAACCGATTTATTTGATAGTAAACTCACTAGCTTTCAAGGTTACCCCCTTCGTCAGGTGAATGGAGAGTTCTGGCCGCAGACAGAGCATATAAAGCACAGACAGTTTACAGATTACTGATTAGAACGCGAATCTGCATTCAAGGACGGTCACCTCAGCACCTCACTGTACCGCAAGCCCACAGACAATCTCACAATGCTCCACTTCTCCAGCTTCCACCCTAAACATGTTAAAGAAGCCATCCCCTATGGACAAGCCCTCCGTATACACAGGATTTGCTCAGATGAGGAGGATCGTGACAGACACCTCTAGACGCTGAAAGATGCCCTCATAAGAACAGGATATGGCGCTCGACTCAGATTGACAGTTCCGATGTGCCACAGCGAAAAACCACACCGATCTCCTCAGAAGACAAACACGGGACACAGTGGACAGAGTACCCTTCGTCATCCAGTACTTCCCCGGAGCGGAGAAGCTACGACATCTTCTCCAGAGTCTTCAACATATCACTGATTAAGACGAACATCTCGCCAGGGCCATCCCCACACCCCCACTTTTTGCCTTCAGACAACCACACAACCTCAAACAGACCATTGTTCGCAGCAAACTACCCAGCCTTCAGGAGAACAGTAACCACAATACCACACAACCTTGCCACAACAACCTCTGCAAGACATGCCGGATCATCGACATGGATATCATCATCACACGTGAGAATACCATCCACCAGGTACACGGTAAATACTCTTGCAACTCGGCCAACATTGTCTACCTGATACGTTGCAAGAAAGGATGTCCCGAAGCATGGTACATTGGGGAGACCATGCAGACGCTACGACAACGGATGTACGAACATTGCTCGACAATCACCAGGCAAGACTGTTCCCTTCCTGTTGGCGAACACTTCAGTGGTCATGGGCATTCAGCCTCTGACCTTCGGGTAAGCATTCTCCAAGGTGGCCTTCACAACACACAACAGCACAGAGTTGCTGAGCAGAGACTGATAGCCAAGTTCCGCACACGAGGATGGTCTCAACAGGGATCTTGGGTTCATGTCGCACTCTCTGTAACCCCCGTGACTTGCCTGGGTTTGCAAAACCTCACTTACTGTACTGTCTGGAGACAGTAACTCTTTAACCTGTGATCAGTGCTCCCTCCACACACATTGTCAGCCACTTTAAGACTTGAACAACAGGTTAGGTGTAAAGATTCGCATTCTAATCAGTAATCTGTAACCTGTCTGTGCTTTATATGCTCTGTCTGAGGCCAGAACTCTCCATTCACCTGACGAAGGGGGTAACCTCGAAAGCTTGTGAGTTTACTATCAAATAAATCGGTTGGACTTAAACCTGGTGTTGTCAGACTTTTTAAAGTGGCAGTGCCCAGCTGGCATTGCCTGGGTGCCAGACGGGCACTGCCAGGATGCTATGTGGGCACTGCCATATGGGCACAGCCAAACCATGTCTTTGACCACCCGAGGGCTTCAATGACCTCTGAGCTCCCCCAGCATGGTCATCATGTCTGGGGACCAGTACTGATTCTCTCTGGGCTTGCGAGAGTCAGAAGATCCCGGGAGCTGGGAGAATGCGGCATCGAATGGGCTAAATATTATTAGCAAGGGACCGGGACGAATGCAAACCATTTGGCGTTGGACAGGAAACCCGTTTTTTGGCCCGCATGCAATTTCTCTGGATCGGTGCAATCTGTGGCAGGCACGGCAAGACCAGAAAACTGCCCCCGATGACTTTATAACCATCTTGAGATTACAAATTGCTTCCTCTACGCCAAACACTAGGTGGCCCTATTGATCCACATAAGGTGGGAAGTCATTGTGACTAGTATGGTTAGTTACAGTGCTGCGTTGCTAAGATATCACCATGGTGTCCGTCATGGCTTTCAGATAAGACTTACAATAATATGATTTACAATGAGCTAACTGAACAACTGACTTACTTGTAGTTGTCATGGTGTAAAGCAAAATGGTCAGTAGCCTTTGTTTTATTAACATTTTATCTTCACATTCCAGTAGTGGAAGCACTTGTTGAAATTTGACAGAATGCAAATGTAAGAGTTTTATTCAGGGAACTGAAATGCAATAAAAGCTTTCGTTATTGGAGTGATATGAGAATTCCATCAGTTACCCCGGATATCTAATTAGGGTTTGATCCCCTTTGAATTCTATGGCAAAAAGATGGTGGGAAAAATTTAAAATTCTAAATGCATGATTGCACACGCCATCAGTATTTAATAAGAAGCGACTTTATACTGCGAGTCTCTTATGATTTTACTTCCTTTTCCAAAGCTGCAGTTTTTAAACAACGTAATAAATTGGTAACAGAATTCTGATTAAAACTGGACAAAAGTATGATGCAGCAACCTTGCTGTTTAAAATCTCCTTATGTTTAGTTGAGGAAAAGCCGATTGCAAACTTTGAACCGATCACAAACATTCATGCTCTGGTGATCCCTTTGCATATTCCAGCATCCAAAATCACTCCAGGTTTCCAGCACGAAGACAATACATGGGCTCGTGCAAAATTTGCAGTCTCTCAGCTCAGGATAATCCAGACTCATCTTGTGTTTGCCAGCGACATAATTACAATGATTATAGAAGTGTACAAATAAATGAGAAAATTATCCTTCATTACTGTGTCAGAAATGATCGAAGCTGATGTTCCTCAGACACACATAATGAATAATGCGAGATATGCTTTGACACACCTGGAAAGATGAGTGGCTGATAGAACCAAATTAACCATGACATTTACGTGCGAAATATTCTGGAGTGCCTTTAGAGATTTTTAGGTTTGTTCAGGATTTTGAATTTTGTCTTATTAATTAAGCTTTGTGGTATACAAAACTATAATTCAAAGCTTTGACGTTGTCAATATCTGCGCATCAAAAGTAATGAGGCCAAAATTTTCCTGACCTCTTCCTCAAGCAGCCATTTCCCCCGTACAGCAGGCTTCTGGCTCCTTTGCGTTGGGCGGATGGTTGTGGGGCCACAGGCCCCATTGCAGGAGGAGAAAGAGGGAATGGGTGGGGATGGGAAGCAGAGCACTTTTCTCCACCTCAAACCCACATTTAGAATCGTAAGATCCCTACAGCACAGAAAGAGGCCGTTTGGCCCATCAAGCCTGCACTGACGACAATTCCGCCAAGGCCCTATCCACATAACCCTGTGTATTTAACTTGCTAATCCCCCTGACATTACAGGACAATTTGGCATTGCTAATCTACCTAACCCGCACATCTTTGGAGTGTGGGAGGAAACTGGAGCACCCAATTTTCACAGTAACTTAATTGCAGTGTGAATGCAAGCCTTCTTGTGACTAATAAATAAACATTAACTTCAAGGCTGGAATCGAACCCTGGTGCTGTGAGGTAGCATTGCTATCAATATGCCAGTGTATTTACCCAGTGCAATATTCATTAAGTGCCCCAGTATAACAGCAGTCAGTGAAATCTGGCACAGAGCCAATTCAAAATCTCCACCAACCACAGGACTTGTGCACACTAATAGCTGCAGCATCTGAAGGACAGCAATGCAACATCTCCCCAGGGTAACTTGTACTTCCAGCCTTGACAATTATCATCTCAGATTGAATTGTATTCTGTTAGGCACTAACTTTAACCTTGCTCTTGAAAGGAATTGAGGGGATTTCAATGCATACAAAATATTTTGTTCAATGAATGAAGGCAGTTAAAAGAAATGCATATTCTATGAAATATGAGATTCCGAGCAACAGAGTGGTAAAAACTTCATGCCACATCATGAAGGCACATTGTTTCGCTCTGAATTCCTGAACTCCGGGGAATTGGGTGGTGAAGATTGAATTCCAAATGGATTGCCAAGAGGAAGAGGACAAATCAGAGATTATTGTGCTGTTTTCATGCAGCTTAATGTGGCTGCTTTAAAGCAACATGAGATTGCTCAGGCACAGGTCATTTCCCAAAAACTGGTATGGTGGCACAGTGGTTGGCACTGCTGCCTCACAGCTCGAGGGACCCAGGTTCGATTCCCGGCTTGGGTCACCGTCTGTGTGGAGTCTGCACTTTCTCCCTGTGTCTGTGTAGGGTTGCCCCAGTTTCCTCCCACAATCCAAACATGTGTGGGTAGGTGCACTGGCGGTGCTAAATTGCTGCTTCATGTTGGTTAGAGGGATATGTGGGGTTACAAGGATAAGGCCTAAGTGGGATTGTTGTTGGTGCAGATTTGATGGGCCGAATGGTCTCCTTTTGCACGGTAGGGATTCTATGATTCTATGAAACTGTGGAAATAAAGTGAAAACTAGTTGTTGTCTCTTCACCAAACTCACAATTCCTCAATGGACGTAGACACAGGATTTGATTAGTTAATTAGTAGTAGAGAGTTCCAGTGAACAAAATAATTATGGTTTTAAAATAAGGACAGTGGTGTCTTAAATAAAAACTGTGGATTTACCAGATCATTAGGAATGTGCCAGAAATTGAAAAGAGATCATGATAATTAAATAGGTATCTGACAACTTAATATAAAACAAAGACACTCTCACTGACAATTTACAACTTCTGGGAACACACTGCAGCACACTAAACGGCCCGCACTCAGACATTTCCTAAGAACGGAATAGCCTCTCATTCACTGCAAGAATATAATTCCTGAAGGTCAGTGATTAGACTGCCAATCCTACAGTAAACTACCAACAACGTTTTTAGGAAACAATCCAAGAATGCAAATGAATTAAAATCACACCATGAGACAAGGCATGTGGCCTCATGGTTTCAACCAATAATACTTGGACAAGAAACATTGACAAATAGTTATCAGCTTATGGGTGGAAACCTTTCTTTTTAGAACTGAAGCTCTATCACACATGGGTGGGACATACGTGGGTGTCTCAGCTTCTCAGGAGATTTTTTTTAAAAGATTATTTTGTCATTATCGCCCTTTTGAAGATACCTTAAATCATTAAACTTTTCTGAAAGTATTTTTCAGTGGCCAGACTATTATTCAACCAAATTAACACCAGGTTCTGAGGAAAGGAAAGAACAAGCAGCCTGTATTTACCCTCCAAATGGAATCATTCCTCTGATTTCATTGAATCATGAATTCCTGCTGTGCAGAAGGAAGCTATTCAACCCATTGTGTCAGCACAGACAACAATCCCATGCAGGCCCTATTCCGATAACCCCACACATTTACCCTGCTACTCTGTCTAACCTCAGCATCCCAGGAAATAAGGGGGCAATTGAGCATGGCCAATCCACCTAACCTGCACATCTTTGGAGTGGTTCAATGGTGCAGTTTTGTTGGAGCAGAGCATCCTGCACTGTGCTGTATTAATAATTCTTCTTCCCCTCAACTTTCAAGGTTTTTATTTTGAGCTACAAATTGCTGGAAGTAAGAACTGGTAGGAATGTTTAAAGGGCTTTTAGTTAAGTACATGAATATGCAAGGAATAGAGGGATATGGAGCAAGGGCAGGCAGAAAGGATTAGTTTAATTTGGCATCATGTTCCACACATTGTGGGCCAAAGGGCCTGATGCTGTGCTGTACTGTTTTATGGAGTATAATGGAATACTCTTCACTTCCCTGGATGGGTGCAGCTCCAAGAACACTCAAGAAATTGGCACCATCCAGACAAAGCAATCAATTTGTACCCCCCACACCTCCTTAAACATTCACTCTCTCCATCATCCCCACTGGCAGCACTGTGTACCATCTGCAAGATGCATTGCAGAAACTCACGAGCACTGCCCAGACCTTTCAAACCCACAACCCCTATCATCTAGCTGGACAACAGTAATCTATGACATGGCATAGCAAAGCAATGGGACATCTCAGTCCTTGGTCAACACTGGGATCAACAGTGTGCCACCTTAGTCAATGATAATTAAACATTCAGAAGGAACTTGAGGAATGATGGAGAAGGAAATTGGGCAAATTAGAACCAAATTAGGCACACAACGAGAAATAAGGAACAGAAAGCTTAGATTAAAAGAGAAACAAAAACAAGACAGAAAAAAACTTATAAAAAAGAAACTCTAAAACATTTTATATTTCAAAACTCTAGCCACTACTTCCAACATGTAAGAATAAAACTTCACAATCTCAAGCATTCCTGCTCTTGGACAGTGAGGCCGAGAAGCATTGCAGGAACATAAATATTGTCATTAAAGCATCGCTTATGCTGTTAAGTACCAGACCTAACTTTTTGCAGAAAATTTAATGAACATTATATAAATTCAAAAGCTCCATGACACTCACAGGGAGATGACAGTGAATTTTGTGAATTCAATAGCGAAAATCAACCTGTCTTAGTGACAGTTCACAGAATTTGCTGCCAATTATTAATGTGTGAGTATCCTAGCAATTTACGATTAGGATCAGTCATCTCATGAATTGTGAATCATTGGTTCACAATTTATGAGATATCTGATTCTAATCATAAATTGCTGGGATACTCACACATTAATAATTGGCAGCAAATTCTGGCCAATTGTATCTATCTGTAAAGCATCTTGGGAAGTGTCTTTATATTGAAGATGCTTTATAAAGTTTTAATTTATTCTTTCATGGGATGTGGGCATCGCTGGATAGGCCAGCTTCTGTTGCTCATCCATAATTGCCCTTGAGAAGGTGGTGGTGACCTGTACGCTTGAACTACTGCAGTCCATATTGTGTAGGTACACCCAGAGTGCTGTTTGAAAAGGAGTTCCAAGATTTTGGAATGTAGCAATTAAGGAACAGCGATATATTTCTAAGTCAGAATGGGTGGCTTGGAAGGATCCTCCAATGGTGGCGGTGTTCCCATCTGTCTACTACTCTTGTCCTGCTAGGTGGTAGGAGTTGTGGGTTTGGAAGGTCTGGGAAGTGCTGCTGAGTCCCTGGAATGCATTTTGCAGATGGTACACAGTGCTGCCACTGGAGATGATGGAAGGAGTGAATGTTTAAGATGGTGGAAGGGGTGCCAAACAAATTGACCACTTTGTCTGGGTGGTGTCAAGTTTCTTAAATGTTGTTGGAGCTCCACCCATCCAGGGGAGTGAAGAGCATTCCATTACGTTCCTGATTTGTGCCTTGTAGATCATGGACAGGCTTTGGGAAGTCAGGAGGTGAGTTACTCATCCCAGAACCCTAGCCCTTGACAAGTCTGGACTGCAACAGTTCAATAAAGCAGTTCACCACCACTCTCTCAAGGGCAATTGGGAGTGAACAATAAATGTTGGCCTCGCCAACAATGTCCACGTCCCATGAATTAACATAAAAAGTCAGTGTATTTATGTGGCTTGCCCAGTTAATTTTCAGAACTTTCTGGTTGTTGTTAAACCCCAGGTTGCTGATGGTAGCAGAGTCAATGATAGCAATGCCATTGATTGTCAAAGGGAGGTGATTAGATTCTCTGTTCTTGGAGATGCTCATTGGGACTCTTTAGCATGAATGTTACTTTCCAGTTACCAGCCCAAATCTGAAAGTATCTGAGGAGTTACAAATTCTACTGACCATATTCATCAACAAACATTCCCCCTTCGGATCTTATGCAGTTGGCATTAAGCTAATTCACATTCGTTGCCTAGCCAACTGAAATAACCAGTCCTGCAATCTTGAATATACTGAACTGTCAGCTTTCAAAAATATCGCTTCTGCTTAACGCATCTCTTTACTTTTCCTAAGACAATATTAATAGTGACTCAGTATGAAACCATCTGAGCACAGCTAATATCTGCTGGTAAATAATTAGGTTGCACATTGAACTTCTAATGATCAGCAAAGATCCTCCTTGCATGCTTACACTACTCTTACTCTATACAGAACACTATACCCAATGTTGGCACCCAGTGGAGGGTATTTTATCATTTTGATTTTAAGTGCTGAATCTGGGCACAATTCAGATCCAACTTGGAAACCTGTTCTCAGGCACCCCCATGTGCACATAGCCTGAAAAAAAAGTCACGAGTTGAATTACGCTATGGAGGGGCTTATTGCACCTGAAATGCTGCTGTTCCGATCGAGCCTTCAATTGCGCATGTGCAGTAAAACAAAATTGAAAAACGCTCCCCTGTCACATCGCTCCCAGGCTGCAAAAAGCGGATAAATCAGCTTGGGAGCGAGGAACCTCAAAGACATTGCCTCACCCCCACAACATAAATGTCACTCTTATCCATCCATCCCCCACTATCCAGACTGATCGCGATCCTCTGCCCCCTTTTCCCCCTACCGAAAGCTTGTAGCATTTGCTACAAATAAACTTGTTGGATTTTAAGCTGATATTGTGAGACTTCTTTTTGTTTTTACCCCAGTCCAATGCCAGCATCTCCACATCACCCTCTCCTCCCCAGCAGAGAAACATCAGGCCCATCTTCCTCTTCCTCCTCCCCCTAACCACCCAAGATCCACCTGTCCTTCTTTTCCCTCCACCAGAGAGTTTCCTGGCCCTCCCTCCTCCCCCCTCCATCATCAGAGAACGATCGGGCCTCTCTCCTCCCCCTCTCCCCACCCACCAGAGAATCATCTGGCCTCCCTCGCCCCCACATAGAATGATCTTGCCCACCTCCCTCCCCCGCCCCCACCACAAATCTGAATCAGAGAGCCGTTGGAAGCTCTGAACTTACCTCTTCAGAAGTTGGAGTGCCCTTTGCCGAGCATGTCTGTTTCGCGCTGAATCTGGATGGGCGAACGCGATGGTAAAGGAAATGCAGATAAAATTGGGCATTCAGCTCATTAAATCAATTTAAATGCATGGAAATGCATTTAAATTGATGTCGCACCCATTTCAGGTGCGGTTCCGATGGCGGCCATTTTCGAGCCTTGGTAAACTGGGCATCATAAATCGATTGGACTTAAACCTGGTGTTGTCAGACTTCTTACTGTGTTTACCCCAATCCAATGCCGGCATCTCCACATCACAGCTACACGGACACAGGCACGAATTGCACTAACCATCTCACACCTGACTTCACCAAGTGTTCGAGTAATGGTAAAATCAGACCCAGTAATACAACCTCTCCTGCAACTTACAAATATGGCACAGATTCTGACTGGGTAGTTGAAGTATTTTGCGAGTCCATTCCATCAAGTATGCAGCTGTCCTATCCACTGACACCCACCAATCCAATATATCAGCAGAGAAACTTCCCCTAGAGCATCAACAACAGCAGCGCAGCTGCTCATTGAGGCTGAAGAACATCCTTGCTTGTAACTCAGCAACCAAAATTGCCAAGATATAAATTAAGTTCTTGTTATATTCATTTACAGGATGTGGTATTTATTGCCCATCCCTAATTGACCTTCAGAAGGTGGTGGTGAGCTGTTTTCTTGAAGTACTGCAGTTCCTGAGATGTAGGTACACCCACCATGCTGTTAGGAAGGGGGTTCTAGGGTTATGATCCAGCGACAGTGAAGGAACTGAGATATATTTCCAAGTCAGGATGGTAAGTCACTTGGAGGGGGAATTCTATTTGGCCTTGTTTCCGGATATCAGCTGCTCTTGTCCTTCTAGATGGATGTGGCTGTGGGTTTGGGAGGTGCTTTCTAAGAAACCTTGGTTAGTTCTTGCAATGCATCTTGAGGATTGGTGGACAGGCTTTGGGGGGAAGGGTGGGGGAGTGGGAGGTGAGTTACTCGTTGCAGGATTCCTACCCTCTGACCTGCTGTGGTAGCCACAGTTTCTGGGGTAAGGGGAAACAATCTAGATCTTGAATTAAGGTTGTATTGACCAATGTATTGCATTGGTTATTCAGTGGTAGAAATCTCACCAGCCATGCGGGAGGCCCAGGTTCGATTCCCAGCCAATGCAACAATATTCTGGGCAGCACAATGGTTAGCACTGCTGCCTCACAACACCAGGGACCCAGGTTCGATTCCTGGCTTGGATCACTGTCTGTGTGGAGTTTGCACATTCTCCTTATGTCAGTGTGGGTTTCCTCCCAGTGCTCTGGTTTCCTCTCACAGCTTGATGACATGCTGATTAGGTGCATTGACCCAAACAGTGCAGGACTGTGGTGACCAAGGAAAGTGCAGAATAACTTCATTGCAGTGTTAATTTAAGGCTTACTTGTGATTAACAAATGAAAACTTAAAACTTAAAAATCCTATGAAACTTGTATCAGTCTTCTCTGAAAAATTCAAGCTACATCTTTCCCAAGCTGCCAGTGGATGGCCGATTGATAAATCCTCAGGATAGTGTCATTAACATAAAAGGAGAAAATGCCATTTATAGTATATTTGGGTTGGCGCCAGCGAAGTCAGAATGATAAAGTTGTATTAGTTACAGAGCTGAATTGTTTGGCAAGCATAATGATTCTTTGTGGCTACTTCTCTAACATCAATTGACTTTCCATGATTAATTATCATTGGAGAATTGGCACTGGGTCTCCAATTTCAAATCACGACAGTCATTCAGCCTACTTTATGCAGATATGATGAAGGAAAGACAAAATCTGTATTTACACTGCACCTTTCATGACATCATTTTTCAGTCAATTAAATATTTTGGAGTCGCAGTCACTGATACAATATAGGCAGTGTTATCAAATGGTGGAGCAGTCTTGAGCGGTCTTTATATGTACATTTGCCATTCTGGATGGATGAGATGAGCTCGACTAGATGGCCTTTGTCATCCATAATTGTGAAGCGAGGATGGAATCATGCTGGAGTTGTGTTTATTTTGTTGCTAATGGAAGTTTACTGTGAGCGGGCTCTGTAAGCTGAAATTGCCATCACAGGAGTGGATAATGGGGGCTCTTAGTAAATCAATAACCTGCTTTACACTGTACGTGATTCTTAAGAGCATTCTCTATTGGTTTCAATCTTTATCTTTTGACTACTTACCAATTATCCCACTCCATCTTAGTGCTTTTCCAAGCTTTTTCAGGAATTAAATATGATAAAGTTCTGCTTCATAGTCAATGTTGAAAATATATTGTAGTGTGAAGCAGCAATCAACAGAATCTTCAGACTTCATCAGGAAAACACAGATGCAATTGTGAACTATTCCATCTATGACTTCTGGCAACACAAAAGTTGTGTCATGCAGAGTCCTGAGGACTTCAATGCTTCTAACTGACAGTGAAAACCTATGTTATTCAATCATTCCATTTTGTTGCTCACAAAGGATTTTTCTGCCTTGTGAGATTCCTGATAGAATAGAATCCAATTACACCCCTTGTATGAAATAATTATATTGAATAACGTGCACCCAGGCAGAGGACAATCTTCTAATTCTTCTAAAAAATGGAAAAGATCTTATGCAGTTTATCTGCTTTGGAGGTTTTGAATCTTTCCCCCAAATATGAGTTTACTGTCACTGATTTCATATGTTGCAGTATGCAGAACATGTTAATGAGGGCTGAAATAGTCACCAAATCAGTGTAATGGTTAGCACATTTATAAATAACAATTAGGACATTTTCCTGTCAAGTTAACAATATTGCACAATGCTGTTAAGGTAAAATTTGTATTCTCTGGTTTGTTTAATATTCATGCTGGGATCACCTATAAGATGTGCACAAACTAATACAGCACTGTATTGTTGCTGCTCTTAGTATTAATAACCCAGGCTGCATATATATTGGACAATATTTGTAACTAGATACCAACAATGGACATTATCATTTTACTAGGAGATTTCTGTGATGGTGAATTGATTGCTAAATCGTGAGAGGGGGAAATATATCTTGATTGAGGGGGAGAGTTAACTAAGGGGAAATAAGAGGTCCACAAAGAGAGAAGTAACAGAGACCACAATCTCCATTCACCACTCTTTACTCACCTATCAACAATTATTATTATTTATCATTCAAACTTCACATTCATACACTTCACCTCACCCTCATTGGAACATAGGAATAAAGAGCGGAATTAGGCAAATTCAGCCCTTTGAGCCTGCTCTGTCATTCAATCATGTTGATCTCATCCTGGTCTCAAATACACCTCCCCACCTGTTCTCCATATCCCTCTTTCCCTTTATTTATTAGAAATGTGTTTATCTCCCTCTTGAAACCATTCAACAAATCAGACTCCATTGTGTTATGGGGCAACGAGTTCCACAAATTCACCACCTCTATGAGAAATAGTTCTTCCTCATCTCCTCAGTTTTAAATCTACTGACTCACAACCTGTACCTGTGACCTCTTGTTCTAGACTGCCCCATTAGAGGAAACATTTAGTCTACATTTATTTTATCAATCCCATTTAAAATCTTCTATACCTCAATCAGATCCCCTCTCATCCTTCTAAACGCCAGCGAGTACAAGCCCAAAATGTTTAATCTCTCCTCATACGTCAAGCTCATACTTAGCACTGCTGGAAGCTCACATCTCACTGACAACCAGGTAGTCTGGTTCAGACTATCCTGAAAGTTACATCCGCCAGCCGCATTCACTGACACACATCCCATCTCCTTTGCAGGTTAAAGTGACCCATAAGAGACAGTAGCAACAGCTAGCCCAGGGGGAAGACAAGGCTATGTGTGTTGATCCCCATGGGGGAGATAGTGATGGAGATATTTACAGCAGTCATTGCAGAGGCACTGGCTATTTGTGTGGTTGAAACCAACGAAAATGACAGTATGTCCCTGCCTTATGGAGCTTCTGAAATCTCGCTTTGCTCTCATCCTGCAATCTGTCATGACGTACATGCAACAGATGGTATAACTAAACACCTCCTGTCTTTCCCCCTTCCCTCACCTGACCATTCTCTTGTGCATTTATGCTTTTAGATCACTTACAACTGCTTCCTGGTCAACCACTGAGCTGAAAGCCTAGAGAACAGACTTCTGAGGAAGGAAAACCACCACTTGATCTGACATTTGCATCCACCAGCTCAGATACTGGCATTGTGTGCACCTTAGAGTCTGGAATAAAGGCTGGACTTGCATGTGCTGAGTCATTGAGCATGAATGGGCTATAGCCAGACCAGGAGGAAAAAATTTCATGTGTGCCAGTTCACTGAAAGGGGAGATCAAGGGCAAGATCTGCTGTAGATGACACGTAAGTATGTTTTGATGGGGAATGTACAGAACAAAGACAATGAGCATGCACACAAAAATGTCTGCTGCATTGGAAGCCTGCCAGTAAGCTTGTTCTTACTATCTTTTTTTTAAAAAATGTTTATTTATTAATCACAAGTCGGCTCACGTTAACATTGTAATGAAGTTACTGTGAAAATCCCCTAGTCACCATACCCTGGCATCTGTTCAGGTGCACTGAGGGAGAACTTAGCACAGTCAATTCACCTAACTTACATATCTTTGGACTGTGGGAGGAAACTGGAGCACCTGGAGGAAACCCACACAGATACAGGGAAAATGTACAAACTCCATACAGACAGTGACCAAGCTGGGAATCGAACCTGGATCTCTGGTGCTGTGTGGTAGTAGTCTAACCTCTATGCCACTGTGCTACCCTATCTAGGGAGCATGGAGAAGTTCTGTTTTAACATAATTTGTGCAGAACTTGGAAGAGTTTTAAGGAACATCTTAAGGAAGTGAAGAGAAGAAAGACAGAGATGTACTGTCTGAAAAAATGTTTTTATGCATGGTTCGCTGTTGTATACTATAGTTTGCCATTGTCTTGTGCCCCCTAATCATCTGACCTCTGATATCACCCCTTTGTGAGTAAGGGAGTGAGGTAGAAGCTGTTTTACCCGTCATGTAGAACATGATGTCAGGAGAGTATAGCTGAACTTGAGTACATTTGATAACTGTATGAAAACCAGCCACTGTAGGAAACAGCAGAGAATGATTGAAACCTCAGTTTGTATCTTTGTACAGGATATTGACTGCCTGCTAACCTGACAAAGTCTGATGTCTGCTCTCGCTGCTTCTCTCTATTTAGAGAGAAGACAATGACTTGTCCTCTCCTC